>NC_033560.1:127500-1520521 GCF_001680005.1 Plasmodium coatneyi
TTTCTTCCGCTTAATTATATGCTTAAATTCGGCGGATTCGCACTCCTATTTAGAAAACAGAACATGTAGAATACTTTTTTTGGTTGATATACCCAGATGATCACATAGTCCATTACCACAAATACAAACTACACAATCACTCCTCAAGATAATACGGCACTGACAATGCATAAACGCTAACATCATCAAGTGTTACTGTTCCAAATCTATTGGTGACACAAACCCCACAGGGGCGTATCCCTATAGATTGGCACAAGCTAACACTCTAGTTAACGTGGCCAGTGCTGCTACTTTACCTAAAATGATAGAACGTCTTAACACATAGATATGTATGTGAAAATCGGATATACCAATTACGTAAATAGCACAACTTAACAGGGATTACTGAACCAATGTCTTCAACTGCAAAGTACAAGCCCCGCTGGGCGTTCCCACCCACGGGGTGTACTATAGCAGAATAGGAGCAATGGGGTGCACCTTTTCCCCAAAAAAATTGGGTAGAAAAGTTGTTTTAGATTTACTTATCTTTTAAGGACGTCACCCCCGAAAGTCCCGGAGGATATGGATACGTTTAAAGGCTCACCAATATATGTACACCGAAGTGTACATAAAGGTGAAAAAACACCAAAATATATATGTACACAAAAAAGTGCACATATATATAAAGGTGTTTTTATACCTTCGCACGTACCCGTCTCCCCAAGGTTTGGTACATATACACCGAAGTATATATGAACATATCTGATACAGTTAACAGCCAATATTGACCGAAACATAAAGACTTGCAATAAGGTTTCTATTATGCCCTGTAGTAAGATCCTTTTTCGCGACGTGAAAACTTCTTAAACACGAGTTGATACTTTTCCTCTTTCGAGGTCACGGTAATTTATTCTCACTAATTGGTCGATTTCTTTCTGTTTACACAAATAAATTTCCATATCGAAAAATAGCTACAATTAACGCGGCTTTACAAGCAAATTACCGTCACATATACTTCTATACATAACGATACTCTTTTTAACGAATCCACAACTTTTATGTCATAGACCCGTTGCCACTTACCCTATACTGAAGCCTTTATACCATTGACCTATTTGCAATGGTTTTTAGGTTATCCAGTAAGCGCATCATGGCAGAAATGCAAAAGGGCCAACCCATTATATCAGGGGTTCATGCCCAAGAACATCATTGCTTGCACCACTCCTTGTTACACTATTAAACTTCCTTTACATGTTGATAAACATCGCTGTCTATGCGAACAAACTGACTGCCTCATGCTAACTTTATATACCCCTTTCCCTACACAAATGCAGAGTTAATATACCTTCCTCACATAAATGTAACGTCAATATACCTTCCTTACAAAAATGCAACGTCAATATACCTCTTTCACATAAATACAACGTCAATATACCTCCCTCACATATATGTAACGTTAATACACCTTCCCTACACGAATGCAGAGTTAACATACCTTCCTTACACAAATGTAACGTTAATATACCTTCTTTTGCACAAATGTAACGTCAATATACATTCTTTGCATAAATGCAACGTTAATATACATCCCTCACAAAAATGTAACGTTAATATACCTTCCCAACATTAGCGCAGATTCAGTTACCTTCCCAACATTAGCACAGAGTCAGTATACTTCCCCCACACAAGTGCAGAGTTAATATACCTTCGCCACGCAAATGCAGAGTTGGTGAGATTGTCGAAATGCCATTCTGTTAAAGATTATACATACTTAGTTGTTACTAGATATTATTACGTGTGTTTAAATTGAAAATTTCAAATGTTATATAATTGTTGCACCTAGTCCATTCTACCCTTTAAATAATAACAAATTTGCACTTCACCGTATTTTTTACCTGTCTTTATAAAATACAATAATGATATAAATGATTAAATAGTACACATAAAAAATGTACGATTGAAGCAATTTCAATAGCATGTTAAAAATTTAGCGAACATTTTAACTAGTATAATGAAAATTTATTGCTTCATAGTATATCTATTAATAGAATTAATTTGATACATATTTTTGGAAGACGCAAACCTCATACGCCTTCCTTAGTGCTAATTTGTTATTAATTAAAGTTGTCGGCTAAAAGTTAATTCCAAAATGGTATTTGCTTTTATGTATAAAAACGTGTACTCATTTTGTCTCAATAATTACATGCTAACTATTCATCATTAAAAAAAATTCAGTTCGTTGAACATGTAAAATATGAGGCTTAACTAGAATTTATAGGATTAGTTACCAATTATCAATTGAATAAATTTTTATAGAGCCTAAGCTACTATTATAAAACTTACCTTTATAAATTATCTTATAATTTATACTGTTGCCACTTCCAGGTTCAACAAGTACAAAATTATATAAACTGAGCTACTATTTAAACTTAGTTGTACTACTATATATACGTTCAACAAGAATTTATATAGAGCCTAAAAAAAGGCTACTATTAATACTTAAGTGTACTAATATTATATAGGTTCGACAAGAATTAATAGAGATAATTTACCATTCTTATAAAATACTTAAGTGTTACTATATTTTGATATGTTAACTAATATTTGTTGAGCAGATATATATCATAACTATATTTTATCGATAGTTTCGAGTTTCCTCTAATCCTAGGATGTCATATTGTTTTGTAACAGATTATCACTTTTGATATATATTTATTTAAGTAAGGAACTTAGTCCATAATAATTTATATGGACTTTTTCGCTGCCATGTCAAGCTTTTACCACTGTCCACTTCCCTTTTTGTGGCTTCAGTTGGTATTTTTTGTTTAAAGCGCATAAATAATAGCGAGGAGTAGGCCTTTCCGAGAGAGCGGATTCATTTATTACCCTTATTCGTACGTTAGATTTATTTGTACGTTACATTATATTTTGTGCTTTCGTTACCCACGATTTATTATAGCACCTGGCATTACCACTTCGCCAGTCCCTTTATGCTATTGCACACCTCATTGTTAAGTAGTTTAAGTCATTGTTAAGTAGTTTTAAGTAATTGCTAAGTAGTTTAAGTCATTGCTAAGTAGTTTATACCATCCCACAGTAGTGTCTTCGTCATCCCATCCCATAGAATCGTTTCGTCATCCTATAATAGTATCGTTTGTCATCGTCATCCCATAGTATCGTTTCGTCATCCTATAAAAGTGTCTTCGTCATCCCATAGTATTGTCTTCGTCATCCTATAAAAGTGTCTTCGTCATCCTAAAAAAGTGTCTTCGTCATCCTATAAAAATGTCTTCGTCATCCTATAAAAGTTTCTTCGTCATCCTATAAAAGTGTCTTCGTCATCCTATAAAAATATCTTCGTCATCCTATAAAAATGTCTTCGTCATCCCATAGTATTGTCTTCGTCATCCACCAATATGTCATATGCTAATATCCATTCCGCTTGCCTCTTAAAACAGTAATATATGTGACCCGAAAAGAAGATGTCTCTAACGTTGCCCTGACGTACACTCCTGTGTAACCTCGTCATTTTAGAGACGTGTTCGGTTTGAGATAACCGTTTCTGGAGTCCCATATATGTATTATGCAAGAAGTAGTGTGATTTATTGCATTCGTAATAATACCGTTTTCACGTAAAGACTATAGTTACCTTTCTCAATGTTTCTCCCATAACTAATGTATGGGTAAATCCATATTGAAAGGAACTTTTTATATTATTACATAGACTAAATGCATCTCTACACTTCCTTCAAGCATATACATATAACTTTTTTTTTTAAAAAAAAAAAGAGACGATTTTAAACTTTGGGACTCCAGAATTGACGTAAAAAGAACTACCTAGATGTACTCCACTTATGATGTTATATTTTGCTGGATGTACATATTTAGCGATTTTTATTACTGTTTTAATTTATTATCCTTTTTTCCTCCATTTGCAAGCACCGCGCTCTCTCCTCCTTATTTTATATAAATGAACTAACACAACACATGTCCCCTTATATCCTGCACGCTGCAACTGTTAATTTTCTGTTGGCCGCTGCTACGTCTTATATGCAAGATAAGGTTTTGTTCTCAGAAGAATATATAAATATATTCTAAGAGATAACCCTTTTATAATCAGGCATTGTAGAGTTTGTTAGCAGAAAAAAAACTGTTACAAACGTGCAGAATATAACCATCTTCATAATGTTCCATCTAATTTATTTATTGAGATCCACCATAATTTTATTCATTCCACATATCATATTTATATCATATTTAGCACATTGCTCAAATTACAGAAAAGGTTTGTTGGGTCAAATTAATTATATCAACTTCTTGGGTACATCACCTACTAAAGATGATTTATTAATACTTTATATATTAATTGTCTTTTTTGAAATACATGACCTGGTTTTTAAATACAATGTTTGGATTCCATTATATTTAATACGAAATCTTTTTAAAAAAGAATTCTACCCATGCCGTTGAATCTATAAAAAAAAAAATCCCTTTTCACATTTAATTTGAGCTCTACTAATCGTATGGATATATCGTAGCATATGACTTACCCATTTTTTCAGTACCTGATAATGATAATCTTGAAATCTTGATGTATATAATCTTGATTATTATAACTACTTTTTTTTTTTTTACTTAGCTTTTTACTTACTATACGTACCCTTAAACTCTCCTCGCTATTACCGTTCCTTACTTTTTTTACAGCTGTATAGCTTACGATTACAACCAGTATGTTTCAAAATAACTGAAGAAGTATATTTCAAATAACTAAAGCAGTATGTTTCAAACAGCTAAAGCAGTATGTTTCAAATAACTAAAACAGTATATTTTTCTATAGCCAACCTGTATAACTATTGCAACCTTTTATTGTGTTACCCCATGTAATCACAATTAAAGTCCCTCACTAGTAGACCTAAATAGCGCTTCGCAACCATAACAATTGCATCAGCACAAATCTATTTCTATAATGAGAGTGCTCACTTTGTTATTATATGTAGCGCTAAAACTACAATTATAATAATTCACACTTATACGGTGGTCTAAATTCATTTACCTACAACCTGTAAAGGCCTATTTTTACAGTTGTATTTTTCATCCTTTTGTATATATGATAATACGGTGATAATACGGTGTATCTTTTCGCTAACAGATGTACTGCTCATTGACAAATTACAATCAATTATAAAACACTTAGTTTTTAATTTTCAATTTAAACACTTTATTATTCGGACTAGTCAATTGCTTGACATCATCATTTTGAACGTACTTTCTAAACTACGATTTTAAATATCTTTTCCTTTTCATAATTGTTCAAACGGTTGGTTCTCATGTAGTTATGGTTGCTTACTTTTTCCACTTATAACTTGCATTAAAAATAATATACACTCTACTTACCATAAAAAAATAATACACACTTGCCATAAAAAAATAATACACACTTACCTTTAAAAAAATAAATTACACTCTAATGGACAAAAAAAAATAGTATACAATATTCTGGCCAGAAAAAAAATGATACACACTACACTGGCCAGAAAAAAAGTAATAATGACTCTAGTGGCTATGTAAAAAAAATAATATTGACTCTAGTGGCTATGTAAAAAAAGTAATATTGACTCTGCCTTACCATTTAAAAACATACATGATTTTTTGAACTTCCCCGCCGAATAATCATACGTAGTAATATCTTTAAAACAACTTTTTCCTTTGATATCCATTTAAACGCAGCAAAATAAGGAAGGTACCTGTAGTGTAAATTCCAATATATCATCATTAATAGAATTAATTCAATATAAAAAAAAACATTTCCTGCACATTCCTAAATTGACAACGTAAAAATTCGTATATATAAATATATAGACATTCATTCTTTCCGTAACACAACCTTAAATAAAAATATCCTTTGATGCCATTAAAAGCTGTTAATAAATTAACAAATAAATAATAACATTAGAGAAGAATGCCATATCAAAGTACTTTAAAATATTTATAATTTCTAACAGTATACTTTTACACAATGAGTTCTTATTGGATAATAACTTCACTTCGCAAATATGAATTACTAGATTGCTAATTGCTTAACGCCCCATTTTGACAACTGCCAATTAAAAATTAACAGAACATATTATTGAAAATCCGCTATTTAAGAAAACATTATGGTGACATTTATGAAAAAGTCAATTGTTTTAAGTCATCATTCATGATAAATCACAAATTCATATACAATCGAACTTTTTTAGGTACATAAACTGATTAGGTTTAAAGTACGCTTTCCCCCTGTGTGCTCACTTGGTGTAGAAAAGGTTAAAAATTGACTACACCAAACTGTCGGTGCGAAAACAACAGGACACACTAGAGAAAAATGCATTAAATGAGGAGAATTCTCAAATAAATGCGGGTGACAAATCCCCATGGCAACAAAGTTATCATGCCTGTGTATTCTCAAAATACTCACTATACTGTATGGTCTATTTATACTTGTTCCATAATAATTAACACCCTAAATTAATTCCTTTCCTCCGCAACAGCCCGATTTATAATGAAAGATTATTATTTTCGAAAAAATAATAAACTTCCATTACCTAAGTATTTACCAATAGTAATTTACTCAGTAGAAATCGTAGCTGTTCCCTAGTCAGTGTTCTGCAATGTCATACGTCGACTACAAATTATATCTGTATGGTTAATATAACTACACTAATTGTTGAATCCCTTTTTACAGGTATCAACAATTAATAAGGTACAAAACCTTACCTATATAATTCGTATACGTCTGATTAATAACCACTAATCCTTAGCCGCCCTTTCCAGGCACTGCTAATTCATACACGTTATTAACACGCATTCTCAATAACATATACAAAACTCCAGGTAGTTAATAATAGTACGTTCTGACTCGAACTGAACGCCTCCCGTGGCCGGACAACCCGTCGAAAGATCTATAACAAGTAGACTTGTATCATAAACAGTGTGCATATAGGCATCCACAGAAACAGTTCTAATTTTACTCCCGTAAAAATAGACAAAAACTAAGAATAAATTACCGCTTTAAATACCCCCAAGGTTCTGCAAGTCGTCAGCGTGCTTATGGTAACTGCACAGAGTTCCTTCTTTATTAGGTATGCATAAATCTAACGAAATATGCACGCCTACAATAAGCGTGACGTAAAAGTACTTTATTTTTCAATAAAACTCAACCACTACTTTCCTGTAAATCCAATAGGAGTTCCATAAATACCCTTAAAAGGGATTTGGAGTAGTTTACATTCAGCGTTCAGATGATTCACAGTCATTGCAATTTTCATTGCATATCGCGTTTTGCTGCGGCCTTCATCGCTGTAGGAACCAAGACATCCATCGTTAAGATTGAGCCATTTTTATGAGAAAAAACTTGTTCGAATGGTGCTTACCAAACACTAAAGTTTCTCAAAAAAATGGTAGTAAAACACATCATTGCATGCAGAAAAAGGACTAAAATATGCAAAAATTTTAATTTGATTGATTTAAAATTACTGTAATGTTGAACTGAAAAAAACGGTGACATCTTTCCAAACTATCACGTTTTTTTTTTCCTGATGTTCCATGAAAACTAATATAGAAGCGCATCGCAAATATTCGCCTCAAATATTTGCAATGCATATCTAAACCAGATTCACTTTCTTACATAGTTGTTTCCCTTTCGGTTAACTTATATAATGATCCTTCCGCAGGTTCACCTACGGAAACCTTGTTACGACTTCTCCTTCCTTTAAAAGATAGGATTTACGGTTTTTCCAGAAAAAAGAGAATATAATCCCCTTTTCCCTTGTCCAAACAATTCATCATATCTTTCGATCGGTAGGAGCGACGGGCGGTGTGTACAAAGGGCAGGGACGTAGTCAGCACAATCTAATGAATCGTGCTTACTAGGCATTCCTCGTTCAAGATTAATAATTGCAATAATCTATCCCCATCACGATATGTATTGATAAAGATTACCTACACCTTTCAGTGGAGGAAAAGTATGAAATGTACAGAAGCACAAATCATAATTTTTGTAACTCGTTATACATATCAGTGTAGCACGCGTGCAGCCTAGTTCATCTAAGGACATCACAGACCTGTTGTTGCCTTAAACTTCCTTGTGTTAGACACACATCGTTCCTCTAAGAAGCTTTACGTAAAGCAAATACATTTCTACACAAGAACGAAATGGCATCATAAGCCAGACATTCAGGGGCAGGGAACAGAGGATGGGGATAAACAAACGGCAGCAATGTCACATAGGCAACAAAAGTGGCGATGCAATCCCTCTCGTCTCATTATATGCACCGTTCCAACCTAGCAAATGTACCAGATGCAAATTCCGCATAAAAATATGTTGTACTTACCGCTAATTAGCAGGTTAAGATCTCGTTCGTTATCGGAATTAACCAGACAAATCATATTCACGAACTAAAAACGGCCATGCATCACCATCCAAGAAATCAAGAAAGAGCTATTAATCTGTCAATCCTACTCTTGTCTCAAACTAGTGAGTTTTCCCGTGTTGAGTCAAATTAAGCCGCAAGCTCCACGCCTGGTGGTGCCCTTCCGTCAATTCTTTTAACTTTCTCGCTTGCGCGAATACTCGCCCCAGAACCCAAAGACTTTGATTTCTCATAAGGCACTGAAGGAAGAAATCTAAGAACTATCCCCGAAGAGACTATCCTTATTTGTTTTACTTTCATCCAAAACCTAGTCGGTATAGTTTATGGTTAAGATTACGACGGTATCTGATCGTCTTCACTCCCTTAACTTTCGTTCTTGATTAATGGAAGTATTTTAGACAAATGCCTTCGCAGTTGTTTGTCTCCAGAAAATCTTAGAATTTCACCTCTGACATCTGAATACAAATGTCCCCAAACTACTCCTATTAATCGTAACTAAGCCAAAAATAAAAAAAAAGAAACATAGTTTTGACCTGTTCAATTTTGTTATTCCATGCTGTAGTATTCAAACGCACAAAAATGCTTTATCTGTTTGCTTTGAACACTTTAATTTACTCAAAGTAACAAAATCTTCCATATTGTTATTAGCTAAAGAAGATTTTAAAAAAGAAACACTTTAATTAAAAAAAACACTTGAATAAGTAGAGATGCACACATAAAGCCGAAACCATAGATTGGGTTTTAACCTTTTGTGGCTCCACCTAAAAAAAGCATTACTTAAAATATCGGTTCTTTGAAATTCAACTACGAGCGTTTTAACTGCAACAATTTTAATATACGCTATTGGAGCTGGAATTACCGCGGCTGCTGGCACCAGACTTGCCCTCCAATTGTATTATGGGAAGGATTTAAATTCCCACCATTCCAATTACAAAACCAGTTTTGGTCTTGTATTGTTATTTCTTGTCACTACCTCTCTTCTTTAGAATTGGGTAATTTACGCGCCTGCTGCCTTCCTTAGATGTGGTAGCTATTTCTCAGGCTCCCTCTCCGGAATCGAACTCTAATTCCCCGTTACCCGTCATAGCCATGTTAGGCCAATACCCTAACATCAAAAGCTGATAGGTCAGAAACTCGATTGATACACACTAAGAACTGGATGTAAATCCATCATGTGTCACTTCTTTGTTATAATTCCTTAAGTTTATATCTTTTTTCTTAATAGGCTTAACAAGTACACACTCAAGACGTGAATCGAGAGCGCTAAAGCAAGTATTAGCTACAGCTTTTCCGTAGTTATCCTTATGAAAAAAAAAATGTCAAGTAGATTATAACTGTTTTAATGAGCCGTTCGCAGTTTCTGCATATAACGATATGCATATACTTTCACTTGCATGGCTTAATCTTTGAGACAAGCATATGACTACTGGCAAGATCAACCAGGTTACTATATATGTATACGCTTCTTCCACGGCATCGTAACTTAAATAATGATAACCCTACAAAATTTTAGCAAGCAGAATGAAAACTAAGCAAGCAACTATTCTACATAGCGTTATCACATAGTACAAACTGCATTGCTAAAAGTTATCATCATTAAGCAGACAATTCCTAATGGTACAATTTATACATAATAGACTTTTACATTTTTTTGCAGTAAGTTAAAAAAAATACTAACAAATACATTTGACGTTTTATACATCGTATTATACGCTTATAAATTATGTGTTAAATTATTCTTCTCAGCATGGCTGTTTATAATTCTAACACAAATCGTAAGTGCACCCGGTAAAAATTACAAACGTGTGACAATGATGTGCCATAATGGTATATCCATATATTATATATGCATATACAATTACGCTTCGATTGACCTCACATATAATTAGATACTCGTGGTACGTTAATTAAAATCTTTAACAAATTATTTTGTTATAAAAACAGAGTGTACATGAACAGATTATCTTCTAACACATAGTGTTTATATCCTTATACATAGTTTATTATTTTATTATATAAAAGGACAATTTGTTTTTTATATAAATGCTTCCTATTCTTGTAATATAGGAGCCTTATATAATTTGGTCTACATAAAAATTTTAAAAAACCATAAATTATGATTATGGCACACATGGAATCAAGCAAAAAATATCACCACATATGATGCGATATAACAAATTTTACTTATTCTACTAGTACTATTTTAAATGTATACAAATATAAACAATTTAAATGGACACGTAATGCATACTACTCCAAATCGCTCATTCATTTCACACAATTGACGAACACGGAACACACTACATGGATTAATACGTAATGAATACACAAGCATTAAATGAAGATATTTTATGACAAAATGGAATTGTCTTTAAGACCCCTTATATTCTTCCAACGCATGCAATTTGTAAATAAACTCCATAAAGCAAAAAATGATGATATAC
Source organism: Plasmodium coatneyi (assembly GCF_001680005.1). Lineage (NCBI taxonomy): Eukaryota > Apicomplexa > Aconoidasida > Haemosporida > Plasmodiidae > Plasmodium > Plasmodium coatneyi. The sequence continues at coordinate 138,332 of NC_033560.1, forward strand.
ACAATAAATATACATGCTACATTTGACTACACATATTGATAAAATGTTTACACAGACCTCCTTTCATTATGCAACTCCTTATACACGAAAACAACTTTATATCGACAAAATTCCACCCCATTTGATAGTACTCACTATTACCATAATAACCACACTCAATAATAACCGCAAAAACTGAAAATATAAAAATATATAAAAAATAAGAAAAATAGAGTGCATAAAATGGAGCACATAAAAAGAAAGAACAGACAATAATAAACTTTCTGACAGAGTGTAAAGAAAAGCATAAATGCTTTCATTTGACTATTATAATTGCATGCCGAAGGAATTCCTTATGAAAAAATATTATACTTAATACACTTTATAATAAAGAAAATCCTAACACTTTTAATTCAACTATATATTTAGAGACTTATACATCGGTATGATCATTATACAATAATGTCATTCTAAATACAAATTATCGCTGACTAGATACTTTTTTCTCCTAGTAATCTGAAGTCATAGCTACAACAAGCTTATTATGGTTAAAATGTGCACAAAAGATAACAATCATCCTCTGCTGCTACACCACCCTTAACACTCCCCTCCCCACTAAGTGGGGCACCCTTTAACATAACACTCAGACCATACTCGTTGTAACTAAACGATAAATACGGCAGGTGTTCTACTTGGTCCCTCACATTTCCCCAAGTAGAACTTTCTGTGTAGTACTCAAACCGTCCGTGTCTGACGCCCTGGTGTAGTGGACTCTACAAACTATAAATAGTTCATAAGCCCTATTAAAACTACCCAGGTGACCTTTGGGGTACGTCTCGCAACGTCCGGTTCTTTCCTACGCACATTCTGTGGAGTATAAATACTCCACTGGGTTAGAATGACTGTGCAACATTTTAGTATGGGTGATAAGTTAAAAGGAGGCAAACATGCTTTCGTTATCATGACAATAACTACTTCTGCAAACTACCTGAGGGAGTAGCGCTCGCATACTACTATATTACTACTACTATTAGTATCAGTACCTATCAAAAGAACTACCACTAACTGGGTACCACCAGCTCCTTTTCAGCAGTTCTTCTGACAGGCCAAGATGCTGTTTGGATATGTCGAGCGCTTTTCTTTTTAACGACGATTAGCAGTATCCTTTAAATACTGTCGTGTTAGGAAACGATAAATCCATTTAAGGTATCAATGGTCACCTATGAAATGAAAAGTCCATATAGGGATGAAATATGTCATCTATAGGATGAAAGTCCCCCTACAGGGATAAAAAATTTTGATCCGGATTCAATGCATATACAGCATCTGCAAATGAATCTTCGGTTTGTGCATAGACTACCTTTCCAGGATAAATTAGACCCAAGTAATAACCAACCTTCTACCACAAATTTAAATATAGAACATTGAGTATTAATCGAGGGGAACCGGACGCTACAAAATTTAACCTGTACTCGTATAGTCCATACGAAAAACTAGACTTACTTGTTCATCTATGCATTCCTATATTCAATAGATTCGAACGGCTAGTTTTGTTAAAACGCTACCTGTAACGGGTCCGCATCCATTAAATAGGCATACTTATACCTTCATAACACTATTTGGTTTATGCACTATTATAATAAATGCGTTACAGGGTGGCATACTACACGAAGTAGCTGTCATTCAATTTATTAACATATATGATCCGATTTCACGGTAGACTTACATGTTAAAAATTATGATGACTGTCCAAGATGTTGTTTGGATACGCCGGGGGTATCTAACTTCGATTATCAGCATTCTTGTAATACTGTCTAAGTCAGAAATGGTCTACATTTAAAGGGGGTAATAAGAATTGATCCGGATTCAGTTGGCCTTAACAGTATTTCACCAAAGAATCTTTCGGAGTATGTATAAAATATTTTCTGAGTATAGTGACCCGCTAATATGGTCAACGTGCTAACACATAATATAGAGGCTGAACTATTTTGTGCGGGCTGCTCTTTTAAAGCTCACTAACCGTACTAATAGTCTATACATACTATTCACGTCGATTTGGCTTTATGCATTTTTATATGCAATAAAACCAGATGACCATCGAAACGTTTTCCTTACTTGGTGCTTCAAGTAGATAATTCTATTTCTATCCTTATAATAGACGTTAAAACTACCTATCGCGGTCCGCTTTTCGTAAAACACTTTTATCGTACTTGTTTCGACTGGGGTACAGCTATTGTAATTACGGACGGACATACATTCTAAATTTTACAACCCTTATATAGTACACATATGATTTAATAAAAACATACAACAGATTTAATTAATTTTTTTCCAAAACATTTTTGTTAATTTACAAGTTATAAGTAAACAATACCACTCAAATAGTCGAAACGGTGACAAAAAAAGGGATGGGATGACGATTTTTTTTTTTTGCTTGACATGGCTACCATTTGAGCAGCATTATCTACATACAACTTGTTAATTCCTTCCAATGTTTACGGATATTGTATTAATTAAAAATAGATATATGAATTTATTACACCAAAATGCAAACTATATTAAAACTGAAAACTGCGAAAAATATTATTAATAATTACAATAAACTGCGTGTATAAAAATAATTTTATTTATATACACCATTTGAGACTAATAAGAATTGAACTTTAACATCAAATTTAAGCAAATAAATTTTAAACTCTGTGGAAACATCAAAGTCCAACCTTAAAAGTCCAAATGAGGAAAGGGAATGTAGTATAGAACATAATTTAAATTATGACAACCAATATGGTCAGCGTCTTATTTTTTCGTATGTCCGCAACCTGATAAATATTATAAACCATAGGAGTACAACAAAAACCAGATTTTTCCTGTAAAATTACAAAAGTAAAGTTGTTGTAAATCATTCGTATATATAGTATATGTTTATAATGAACTCTAAAAAAAGAACACACCACAAACAAAACACTATCCAAAAACCTATTTGGCACAAAATTGTATACATCACAGTTAAAAAAAACTGAAATATTTACAAAACGAATATCAGAACAAAAACTACTTTTGTAATTTACATAATAAACTTCACAGAAATATTATATTCATTCTATTTTTTTAAGACTTTCCATTTTTGTTTTTAAGAAAAATTGGAATGACCATGAAAATTGATAAATAATTTTAAATTTTACCTTAAAACCTAACACATTCAATTTTTCACTACATATATTTAAAATTTTAATCAATTTATTTGATTTTCTGTACATACTTCCCTTTCCTGAGCGAATGCCATGGTCCCAACATTGGTTATTTATTTCGGATTACCATCAGACTTGCTTTGGGAAGTCCCTATTGGCATGATTTGTGGTACTATTAAAATGGGTCTTATGCTTATATAATAATAATCTACATTCATTTTGTTACCAACAAACGCCCCTCTTCCTGTTCACGTTTCCCCAATGACCTTATGCCGGAGGAAGAAAAAAATGCCATGTGTCCTGCTTGTAGGCCATATAGTTCTTGCAGCCATATGGAAAATAGCCGTCGCCCCCGGGAAAAAAAAAAATTATACAAGTGGAAAGTAACTATATGCAGTATGCACAAAAAAAAAATGCCCCTTTATGTGCACTCCTGTAGGGTCGGTGCATTCGCAACTCTTTCCGCAACGGAAGCGAAACGTGCAACATGTATATATATATATGCACATGTATATGTATATGTAAATAGGCACGCGAAGCAGGGGCTTACCCATATAAATAACATATAGGCACCCGCGTCAAGCACAGTTGTGCCCATAAAATATGTAACACTCTTGTAGTGTGAACTGGTGCAGTCAGGGTTTAACGTTTATAAGGAGAACAAGTAAACCTATCCGTTCACGTGTTGCATATTACATGTAAAAATTAAGTATTACACGTATGGGAGAAATACAGAACAAAAGAAACAACCGAGTACTTGACAAAAAAAAAAAAAAAAAAAAAAAATGCTCCAAAAGTCAAACACAGATAAAAAAATAAATTGCACAACTCCTTTTATTTAACAATAAAAAATTAGCAAAGAATAAAAAAGCAACAGAACGAAATGGCGTAAATTTTTCGAAAAGGGGAAGTGTAAAAAACACGCGGAGCGTGATCAAGGCCGCGTAATTCTGCTCACGCGTTATGCCATGTACTTACGCTCGCACAGTCATTAACAAAGTTAACGCATGTAAATGCGCTCTCATTTATAGCACATCCCAGCGCGAATCCGTAACATAGCTACGAAAATGGGGGACAATCTACAATTATACAATGCGCGCATTTCATCATATATTTTTTATTCTACACCTTTTGTTGCGCGTCGACAGATCGAACGGATGTTTTTTCAGCCGTCTCGCGGATCTCATCATTCGCCCGTTATGTATTCCCTCGTTATTTTTATTTTTGAGCTTATGGAATACACACGGCAGTTCTTTTTCGTTCTACTGAGATTATACCATTCGGCATAAATAAATTACATTTTCAAACTTTACAAACTTTACATGATGTAATATATTGCGAGAAGCATTTTACCACCTTTGATGTGTTCATAAGTGCACGTATAACATTTTTTATGAAGAAATTATGATTGTTCTTGATAAGCCATGCTCATCATGGTCATATCGTTACATATGTGGTTCATTACACCTTTTAGAAAACTCGCAACGTTCCTTTTTCGCTAAACAGAAAAAAAATAAAGGCCAAAATGTACGCCCAATTTTTTTTACGCACATTATTTACCAACTCGCGTATACCTTACCACGTAGAACTGCCAAATGGCATTCCTACACTTGCTCATTTGATCCAGTAATTTGCACAGGAGACATCACTTTCATGTGAGTTGTACCTATATAACAGCACCCTCGGGGAGGAGTCACATCCTAAGCACACGATACACTGAAAATGAACGCGTGTTTGCTCTTCTGAGATACCTTTTACATTCATTTTTTATTACATGAGAAAGAAGGGAATACATAATTGCAGGTGTGCGATATGAAGTTTTCCCCATCAACTGAACAGTACATCAGTATGCGCACCCTTGGTCGAACTATTTGTGCATTTAAACCATGAAAAGGAATCGTTTCGGCATTGTGCCATTCCCTTTGTAAAAAAAAGGAAATTCCCATGTTTGTTGTGAAAATACGTTTTAAATGGGTGGTCTCCGTGTTAATACTTTAAGGAGTACACTTCCCTCTACACATCACAACTGGTTACTCAAAATGAGACAATCATTTACCATCTCGCCAAACAAAGGATAGCCACATTAGTGCAAATTTCTCACCCTATGAAAACGTTATTGTTCTGCCCAGTGGGAAGACTCCCATAGAACAAACACCTCCACACACAAGTAACAATGCGTCCAAACCAAACAAAGAAAAGAAAAGAAACAAAAACACCCATAGTTAATACTTTTCCCAGGAACACATTATTATTCCTTCATGTACGCGTTAACGTATCATTTGCGGGAAAAATATTACAACGGCGAAACCTCCAACAATTTGGAGCTCTATAACACGTGGCACATTTCGCTTATTTCCCCATCCAGTGCGCACAAAAAAAAAAATGGGGAAACTGTTCCCCCTCCAAAGGTAGTAGCACCGCTTGTGCGAGAACGCCCTCCTAAATGCTCAAAAACACCTCTGTCATTTTTTTTTTTTCCTGCTCACATTATTATTTGCATTTCTGGATTTACTACAAAACATTTTATGCTAAATTTTCGGTTTCCAAATGTTTCCAATAAATTGTAGAAGGAACATTGGGGTCATCGGAAACGGAAAGTTCCTCGAAAATTTGTTCGAACTTGCGTGATGGGTGCTTTTTTATAAACATGTATCCATGCTGCACGCATAGAAGTTTACTTCCTTTTTTTTTTTTTTTTTTTTCGCCTCATCTACGCTTTCCCTTTGACATAAAGTAATGCAATCATTTGGAATGTGTTAAATTATTTCCTATCTCTTCACACGGTTTGTTAAGTTACGTGCTGTGTACGTACATGATGAATACGGGATAACGGACGGCACTCGAATCCGTGCATGTAACATTCTTTGCGGAAAATGGAGGGGAAACTTAAAAAAAAAAAATTAAAACTGGGTTAAAAAATACTCTCTCGGCGCCCAGTTTTCGAGTTCAAAGTGAAAAAAGGGAAATAGACACATATACACTCATGTGACACTTAGCAAAACGTACAATAAGTAAAATTAAAGAGGTAAGGACAAAATGTGGTAAAAAAGTTGCAGCCTTAGACTCCGTTCAACTTTATGCAGCAATGCAGTGGTGCATCGCCGTGGCATCCTTTTGTTTTCCTCGTTACAGTGAAGTACAACACGATGGTCCCACGTGGATCTTCCTTATGTTTGACTGTCACCAGACGGATGCTTAATATGCACGTTGATGTGCATAATCGAGTTAAGAAGTTCCTTCTTCGCAGAACTGCCCTTGTCCGAATCACTGTCCTTTATGTTTTTCTCTATATATTCTCGTAATTCCTTCTCACTTGGAAATGTCTTAGTAATGTCTTTTCCCATGATGTACCCCTTCTGTGATTCAACAACTGCACCATCTGCGGTATCAAGTAAAAGGTTGACAACAAATGCAACCGTTCCGGAATCTCCTAATTCGTCTTTACGCTTGGGTTTAAGCAAGTATGCACCTCCAATTAACGTCGACATGAGGGCAACTACTGTGGTTGCAGCGCCTGCCAGTACTGCGTTCTTCTTTCTTTTATCAGAGCCACTCAATTTTTCACTGACTGTGTTGAACGCATCTAGGACTCTCTTCTTTACCACATTTTCTGAGCATATACACGGTGCCAACAAGTTAATTATGAAGAGAAAGTTTATGAGTAAAAATATGCAAGAGATTCTCATTTTGAGCGAAAGGTAAACCAGTGATGGGATCGTGCTAGTTGCAAAAATTTATGCTTTGCACAAAATTCGCAAAAATAGCTTATTTTGGCAAGTTGCTTTGTTTGGAAGAAGTATTCTTTTTTTACAACAAAAGAGGCGTTTTTTGCGCATTCTTTTATTATTTTTGAATATTTATGTTGCTAATTGTATTTTTGTACTTTTTTTTTTGCATTTCTGCTTACATGCTTGCACATTTACATTTCTTAACAACGGCACTTCTTTCATTTCATCTACTTATACCTCCATCGCCTTATTCTTTGTTGTGTCTTTGCATGCACATCGGCGAACAATACAACGTAATGTGGCCCCATAATAACCGCGGTTGCATGCGCTTTGGAAAAATATGTGCAGTTTTCCTTTTTGGCCACTAAGGCGAACACGTGGGAATGTGGGAAAAAAAAAAAGAAGGGAAGCGCCACCAAGGTGTGCCTGCATTTGCACATGTACATGCGCATGACTCTTTTGTGCATGCAATAGGGCGAACACGACGTTCACTTCCTTTCGCGGGGCGAATTTCATCCACATAAAGTGGGATTACCAAATTGAAGTAGACCTTTCATACAGAGTGGCCACTTGGTTAACACAGGTAAAAGGAACTACTGTTACATGCACTAATTTTACATACGCAAAATATGAGAATTCGCTTAAGTGGTTATTTTTTTCTTTACGTTTTGCATCGAAATGGGATGTCTCCAATTTGAACATATGACGTCATAATGGCGAGAAGCACAAATTAAAAGACGTTTAAATCTGTTCATGCGTAGCAAATAGTTGCATGTGTACTCCATTTTATATCTACCCCTTTTCATTACCAAACAAAGTAACATTAACAGAGGCCCATCCACATGTTTCACATTTCGTAGGGCCCCCTTTTCTCCGCAATGTGAGTGATGCAGCATATACGATATGTGAAGAAATGACTCCATGTTTATGTTCTTATGCAGGCCCAAATGGGGCTATTCGAAAATATGCCTGCAAAACGGAAGCAGCACGTCAATATTTTTTTTTAACCATATTTTCCAATCCATAACTTAGCGCCAAAAAAAATATTCAAATATACGCCAAAATGTATACCACCTCACGCCACACGTTTCACCTTCAATTTTGCAAAAAAAAAAAAAATTGTTAAGTCAGTGCGCGTAACTGCGTATGTATGTGTGTGTGTAGGCGAAACCTCGTGGACACTCGCACAAGCCGGCCAAACCTATGTCCAATTTTCCTAAAATTAACAGCTAAGGGAAAAAAAAAAAAAAAAACATGTTCCATAACCTCCATTAACGATTATTTTCTAGCAAAATTTTGCTTCAGGTGGGTCACTATATATAACGATCAAATGTTGTCACGCACAATGCATTCTCAATTTTTAGGACTTCCTTTCTCTTTAAAATATAGCAGCTAAAATGTATAACACTGCCTTCCGCTGCTCAAGCAAATCTGATTAAAATTGCCCCCAAAGCAGCTCTTTTTTATGCTCCTCCCAAGCACATTCAATAACAAATGCAGTCCTGAAGGAAAAAAAAAAAAAAAACTCCAAACGGTTAACCGGTCTTACGCAAATACACACAATGGGACATGCATATGAGGTTATTAACAAAGAGGTGCACCCTAATTTGTACCATACCCTACAAAAGTAGCACACACACGGAAATCAAAATTGCAAAATAAGTGGCATGATTGGAACTGCAAATAATAGCCGTCCCCATTAAATTTTAAAAAATATATACAAAGTGGGGGGGGGAAAAAAAAAAAAAACATCCACATTTATTCATCCATTCTATGCGATAAGAAAGAAAGAAATTTCCATAATTTTCTCACTAATTGTATCCCTATTTTTTCTAGTGCAATTTTTCAATAAATGACATTTTAATTTTTGTCCATTTAATACACTTTTACACACCATACAATTTCCACAAGTCGGTCGCATGCCCAGTAAAGAGGCCCTCTCTTGTGTGTATAATAACCTAGACCGTCACATATAAGCCTTAAAAAAAAATGAATAGCGAAAATTCTTAAAAAAAAAATTGTCCAAAATGCCATATGAGGAAGCACTCTTGTTGCACATGTTATTAAATTTCGTTTTTTCCTTTTAAATTAAATATAAAAGTTCTAATTCATGGAGTTTTTCCAACTGTAGTAAATGCAATTGGGCTTATCAAAGCTTAAACAATTTCTCGCAGGTATTACTCTGCAAATTAACCTGTCTTTTCCTTAATACAAGACAAGCGCACAACCTTTTTAATTTCTTTTATTCCTTCCTTGGATGTATACCTCTTAATTCACGCAAACGATTTTTCCTTTTTTTAAAAAGAAAGAAAAAAAAGGATATGTTTACACTGGTGTAAACATGCATGTGTAAATAGTTGCGCGTCTTTTGCGTTCGTAATTGTCCTAAGATCTTAAGATACTCTTAAAATTAGCATGCCATAAAATGCAATTTTTTTTTTTTTTCCTTTTTCCTTGTTCAGTTGTACAATAATTACTGTTTTTCAAATCATTTTTTTCAATTTTTTTTTTTTTGTTACGCCATATCAAATTTTTTAATCATACAAATTGGATAAGTGAAAGCCAAAGGGTTTTCCTGTTAAGTGTATGTCCACAACAATTTAGGCTAAATCTTTGCAACAAGTTAACCATGCCCTTTTTGTTTTATTATTCCGGTGTATTGATACACATGTTGGGGCATTTCAATTAAAACATATTTGCATTTATGCGTTTACCAAGCGTGTGTGTTTTTTCCCCTTCGGTAACCTTACGCCGAGTGAGCCCCCACCCATGCGCGACTATGCACACCTTCTCTTTTCGTAATAGGACATATTTCACGACTTCATGCATCCTCCAGTGGGGAACTATCTTCCTTCTCATCATTTTTTATCTGTCCTTAAAAAAATTAAAATAAATCGCGTTGAAATGGAAAGGCCTTATTTTTACAGCGCTTTTGTCTTGTGATTATTTTTTTTTTTTTTTATTCATGCATTCTCATTTTTCTATTTCTTGTCCTTCCGATGGGTAGCACTTCTACCCCCCACTTATTATGTGAGTAAATAAATGATGAGTGCTATAGTACAGTTACCCCTTACATTACTCATGCGTTACTTTTAGTGTACTCTTCTGGAGAAATGTGTTACTCGATAAGCTTGTTTGAATGTGTATAAGCATAGTAGACATTCATTTTGACCCCTCTCTCATATGTTTATTTTATTTCTATTTTGTATTTATTATCAGTTTGTTCTGCTCACTGGGTGTGCAACTTGATGGTTCGCTGACTACCCTCTTACCCCCTATGGGCTTTAACGTCTAGCATAGCTGAATGAAAACGTTGACATCGCACTATGCCTACGTACCATTTTAGTTTTCCACCCCAAACATTTTAAGCAAATATTTTTTCTTTCATGTTGACTAGAAGTACCATATAAAAATTAACAAATAACAACAAAAAAAAAAAAAAAAAAAAAAATTTCCATCTTCGACAATTTGCAAATGGGGAAAGAACCACCCCACAGTGAAGGGATGCACCTCCCAGTTGCTACACATAAACGTGTTAAGAAACGACAAAGCATACAAAAAGGAAAACAGGGAAGACACTCCAAATGGGTAATCATTAAAAACAACTTCGGATTGCTATCCAGGTGGAACTCCCCTACACAAAGCACAAATGCAAATATGAAGACAAGTCAAGTAGACAAATATTTCTTTATTAAACCTAGGACATATTTCTGCGATATGCATGGACAAAAGTGTGCATGTTTGGACAAATGGAATGGAAATTTAGTTCAATTCGAACTTTCAACAAAGAGCGGCTCCAGAGAAACCGAAGAAAATCAAAGCGACGTCACCACTGGTGACGAAACGTATAGGGGTGCCACTAACAACTTCGCTCCCAATGGCGGCAAATTTGAAAGCCCTCTTTGTGACAAATCAAAGAAGGTGGGGAAAAATCCGGTGAAAAGAAGCTCTTCCAAAGTGAATGGATTCACAAAAAGGTACCTCCCTACCGAGGGAACCGCTGCATATAACACCGTCACAAACGCGGAAAATACAGGAAATGACCCCTTGTCCATTTTTAAAACAGAATCGGATAAAATTTTAGAACATATTAAAAAATGGAAAATGAAGAGATCCACTCTTTCCAAAAGGGGTCAGGTACCTGACTATGTGGTCGGTAGGGACATCCCTTCTCCAAGCGCGAAGGAAGTCGCCCCAAATTATGGGAACATCCTTAGGGACAAAAAAAGAAAGAAAAAAAAAACAGATACGTGTGCAACTTTGCCCAAAAAATTGGAAAACTTCCGCACTGGTGAACAGGCCCATTGCAACTATGCAAATGGTGAAAAAAAGGACTCTCCAAAAAATGAGGCACACATAGAAGGCAAGACAACGCAAGGGGGGATATCACATACAATGGCAACCCCCTATAATAATAACAAGGTAAAAAGATGTTATTTAAAAAAGGAAGAAATTTCTTTCAGTCAAAAGGGATCTTGTAATTTCAATCAGCTGGATGACTTCCACATTGTAAGTGGACTTACCATGGAGCGAAAACTGAATCTGCCCGGAGGTAACTGCCCCAGGCATAAAACTCCTTCTGATCTCAGCAGTTGCAGCGCTGGTGACAGGACCAACCCTGCAAACATACCTAGAACAGAAGGGTTGTACCAGAACGAGCAAATTAACCAACGAAAAAAAAGAAAAATTGACACCCAAAGTAACAGAAATGCATTAATTAACAAAACGAACAACTGCAAAGAATTGTTGAGTGGTTTTCCCGCTATACGTCTAAAGGGCGGCTCGGAAAATGACGCCCCTCATTCGAGCCAAATCTTTAGCAAACAAGTGAAATGTGTTTACCTACCCAAAGGGAACAACCAAGACATAGCTTTTGAAGGCGATCTGAAATGGAAAAATTATATTCTAACTAACAAAAGTGCAGACGCAAAAGGCTCCACTCAGTCAGAAAAACATAGCTATGACATTTATAAAGCGAAGGGGCGAAAATCAGACATCAAAGGATTTGGCACTCCATCTAACAACCTAAACTATGCGAAAAAGGTGATCAAAATAGGCACTTCACAAAATATTCAGCATAGCGCTACCAAAAAGTTAAACTCCGAAGAACTCACCATTGGAATGAAGAACATACAAAATGAACGTAGAGAATCCCAAAATAGAGAAAATGGAAATAAAAAAACTCTAACCGATGGGAAGGTGAAATTCGAACTGGGAAAAAGGAACACTCACTCACTGGATGAAGCTGCTAAGGCGACTCGAAGAAGCAAACAAAAAAAATATAATGACAACTCTGCTATTACTACAGAAGAAGAGAGGGGGAAAAAAACATCCAGAAAAGTCACAAGTCATATGACCCGCTTAGGGAAGACACCTGAATCCAATTTAGGAAAAAGATCCAATCATAATATTACTCTAAGACAAGAGAAAGGCACCTTCGGTGATGCCAACCCAACAAAAAGGGGAACTCCTGACGGGTCAAACAATTTACCTAAAAGGAACATGCTAACACACTCCAATGGGACAAAGGAATCAAAACAACTGAGACGAATTAAACAAATGGCTAGCACATGCAAAACGGCAGGTTTTACCAATAAAAATGTCCAAGCAAAAATAAGGGGAAAAAATAACCAAAGTGAGGTGAACAAAGTAAAGCCTACAATAAATGACACAGCCTTCCAACCATCCTGGGATGGGAAGCAAAAATTAGAGGAAAGGAAAGACGCGCGCCAGCCACCAAGCAAGGCAATCCACATAGACGCCAATAAAAACACAAAAGGAATTTTTAATTCCAACTTTACAGCAGCACCAATTTATAACATACTTTGCACAAATTTGAAAGTTCACGAAGGAATGACCGATTTTAACAGCCATACCAGTGGACAGTCAGAAAATTTTTCGCATGAGAAAACTTCACCATGCAGCAGCGGAAAGACAGAATATGCAAGCTCCGTGTCATCACCCGGTCACAAATCTAGTGAGTTTAGCATCGTGGAAGAAGGAAAAAAGGAGACACGCTCGCCGAAACGTCCAAATTATAAAAGCCATGAAACATTGCTATACGAACTGATACACACAAATGACAATAAAAGTAGAATCAAACAATTTATTGAGCAATCTGAGGGGCGTCAAAATGAATGCACAAATTTGTGCAGCCAAAATGCCACTCATAGAAGTGGAACAACTGAAGTAAACACTAACGATGTCAATGTGAAGACAAATCGAATGAATTCCCCTCCGGGGAAGTGTCACAACGAAGGCGCACCAAATGACCATCAAGACAAATCTCAAAAAAGCACTTCAAATGGTCAAAAAGAAGACCTAAGAAAAAGCCACGAAACTTTGCTATATGAATTAATCAACGAGAATGATAACAGAGTGAAAATTTTAAATTTCCTGAAACGGTCTAACGGACGAGAAATCAGTCCCAGCCAAGGATGCGATACGGAAGGGAATTACCCCAAACACAATGGGCACGAAAACGACCGTTTAGGGGAAGGAGCCGTTAAAATTATACCACACCTATTGGAGGCTCCACCTCCATTGTCCTCCCATTCAAGAAGCGTAAAGTCACCTACGACAAAATGTATACTGCCCAAATGGAAAACCACTCAACTGTGCAAAATGGTGGAAAACAAAAACGCTCCAATGTACACAATTCCGAGCAAGTACCACAATAAATATGCACCCCAGAAGAAGATCAAGGCAATGACGACTAAAATGCAAAGCACGAAAGAAATGAAGCAAAAGGGAAGCATCACAATAAATGACAAAATTAGAGGTGGATACAAATTGACGGCAAATAAAAAAGGGGAGACAAAACTGTCTGATGTGCAGAGCCATGATGCACCACATCAGGTAAGCAGTAAGAACCCCCACAGTAAAGGCACCTCCAAAGGGGAGCATACCCAGAGGAGGCAAATTGTAACAGAAAAAAGAGGAGAAAGGAACTATCTGATTTTCGCGAAATTGAAAAGTGGGACCACCAAACATGACATTCCGAAACGTCCAAAAAGTATAACTATCAAACTAGTTCATGCTAAGGAGAAAAATGAAAACAAGAAAAATATTCCTTCTAGCAATTTGATCATTAAAAAGCAAGTAGACAACAGACCAACCAAGAGCACACATGCAGGAGCTTCGTGGAAAGTGCCTATCCCTTCACACATGCAAATACGCCAATCCAAAATGGCGAAACAGAATGGAAGAATTACCAACCAAGTAAATATAAAAAAATGTCCCATCAGGCAAGAAGCTATCCCTAGACAAACTGAACAAAAAACGAAAGGGGAAATTCCAGAGGAACAAAAAAATAGTAAAGAAATTGCAGAAAGAACATTTCAAAGCGACAAAAAAAAGAGTGTCCAAGACGGAATCATAAAAATAGACCACACTAAACATAAGGTTAACACCATCACACATACAGGAGTAAAAAAAAGAAAGTTACTCTCTGGTGCAGAAGCTAACGCAAGGGTCAAAGCAAGGAAGGTGCAAACCGAAATGATTCCCAAGAAAATCAACATACAAATGATGACCACAAAATTGAAGAAAAAAATTGAAAAGAATGACCAAAGTGCCAATAATGAAGAAGGGCAAAGAGTGAACTCCGCTTCTGATGTAAAAGTATCGGCCAGCAAAGAGACGACCCCCTCAGTGGTGAACCCACTTAAAAAGGTGAATACAGAATGTATCCATATATTACTAGAAAAGAAAAACAGGACACACTTCACCAATCCAAAGGAAGAGGCCATACTGCGTCTGTTTAAAAAAGACGTTCAAAAAAATTCCCGCAATAAAGACATCCAAATGAGCTTCTCTCTTTATGTAAGCTCACCCGTTGTGAACCCTCCAATGGGACAACACCTGTATAGCGCATTCTCGAACAGAATGTACCATCTGCTAGACACTGTTCATCTGAACCAAGTTTCCCCCTCTGATGAATTAGAACAGAAAAAATTAGCAAAAAAACAGAACAGTATCTCACATGAAGGGGGAAATACCTATCTCTCATCAGCAGCACAAGCATTCACAAAAATGAAAACAATGCTTACCATTCATTTCTACCAAACGGAAGGGATCAACTCTGTAAGAAAATGCACCACTATGACAGTTCAACTTTTACAGTTCTATCAGTGGAGTGGTAAGAAGGCTAACCTGGTGGTAATGCACGGACAAACAGTATGCCTTAACAACGTGGAAGAGGTCAAATTGATGCACCAAGAGAAACCACACCTAGCAAACGTAGACACTGCTACAAAGGAAGAATGCAAAGAACCCTCCACATGGCTTCAAGCAGAAGTGCACTCGAACCACTACGCTGCGGGGAAAGTAAAAAACGAAGACATTAACACGGAAATCGTAGGATGGGAGAATAAAATTTCCCACAGTACTATATTCATTACAGTTCCACTTGTAAAATGGACCATAAAAAGTATTATCATGTCAAGAGAAGAGGGGAAAAACGCCCCATTCGAAGAATCAGAAAAGAAGATAGATCCTGCAAAAATTAGTGCAATGCATTATCAAATTACAACACTCGATGGGGACAATAAGCTGACTTCAGATAAAGTCCAGACAAAAAAAATGTGCGCTAACGTAGCCAAAAAAGGAAATACATATGTTCTGGCCAAAAAAGAAAATTATGAGCTGGGGAAGTTGCCAAGTGTCGATGATGAAAAAGGCAGAATGACATCAACATGTCTCACAGGCACGAATATAGAAGATCCGAAAAAAGATGTAGTTACCATAAAGGGGATTATACGTGAAGGATTCGCTGAAGGGAAAGGGACTCTAATGATTAAGGACCTAAAGGAGGGCTCTCAACAAATGGAAAACGGGAACCCGGTTCAGTTATCATATGAGAACCCATTCGAGCTGAAAAGTGGGAGCCCGGTTCAGGTATCATGTGAAAACCCATTCGAGCTGAAAAGTGGGAACCCGGTTCAGTTACCACACACGAACGATAATAAAATGACAAACCAAACCACGCAACCACCCAACGGAGACATCGAAAAGGAGATTTTCACAATCAAACAACTAATAAAGGAAATTCTAACAGAAATGAAAAACGGACTTGTGAAAGAAGCGAAGACGAAAAAATCGAAAAATTCTAAGAAGGAAAAATGGCGACTTAAAGGAGTTAACGGAAATGCTGGCATAAACAATTTAAATAAAAAGGGTTCAAAATGGAAAAAGGGAAAGGACACCTCCATTGAAAAGGTAAAAGAGAAAGACATAAATGTAACTGCCTCAGTTAGCAAAATGAAACTTCCCACTTTGGAAGTAGGACGTATAATGAATGCTCTGGAAAAGGATTGTGTAATAAGCATATCAACCGAGGAAGATGTGCAAACGTCTACTCGCGAAGTTACAGCGGTGTCGGATGTAAGCGATGAAAGTGAAGTCGTGGTGGGAGCTGAGTTAAGTGACGCTGATGACGCCATGATGCTGGAAGATGTGCTTTGCCGAAACGATGTTATTGTGGGGCACTCTGTTAGTTACAACAGCGCCTCTACGATGCTGGAGGACCTACACGACCAAGACAATGTTATGCTCATGGAAAATGCAAGTGAGCACATTGACGTCGTGGTGGTAGAGGATGTAGGCAGCGAAAATGCCCCCATCATGGTGGAGGACGTAGGTAGGGAAATATTCCCCATGATGGTAAATACGCCTAGTCAAACCGTCCCCCGCTTAGTGGACGATCTACAGGGAGAAATCGAAGTGCCAAATCTAGTAGATGAGCTCGTCTGCGGGTTGGAGGACTACAAACCAAGCAACGAAAACAAAATGGATGATGCTCCCTGTAGGGACGCAAAAAAGGAAGAAATACGTCAAGAAATTAAAAAGTTAATCGAAATGGTAAAAGAACTGAAACGAGAATACACGAAAGAAATGGAAAAGGAAAAATGCATGATAACATATTCAGATGAAACGAATGTGAACGCACAAATAATAGACCTTCCCTTTGACGAGGATCGGACCATGTTAGAGGACTCACCAGCGGGTATTTTAACCCTTCAAATGAAGGAGGAAAAAACAGAAAAGGAATTTCAACATGGGATGATAAAAGATCACGAAGAGGAACAGTCTTACCAACTGGATGTAAACAAAATAGCAACCACACTGCCCGAGCAAATCAACCTAAAACAAAAGTCAAAAAGTTGCAACGATTTGGAAAATTCCAAGGCGGATAACGCCACTACACATTCCTCAAGACCAACATGTACCAAAAGAAAAAACAGTCTGAACGAAAGGGTTAAACTAAAACTAATGATGCGACAGAGCCTTAAAATGGGCAATTCGAACGAGGCAAAAGTGAAGAAGAGGAAAGAAAAAGAAAAACTGAAGCAAATTTTAAAAGATATTTTGAACGCGGAAACGATTAGGATATTTCTTAACGATCAGGCTGCTGAAAATGATCTACACGAGTACCAAAGAAAAAGAAGCTCGCCTCATGTGAGAGCAGAACGGGAGTATGTGAACGCACCCGGGGAAGCGGTTACACGTGCAAAAGAGGATACGTGTGTCCATTCGCCCACAAAAAGTGTAAATCCCTTAGGTGATAACCCCCCATCGCCAAGTGCTAAAATACCCCAACTCGGCCAGGACATTTGTTACAAAATGGACCTGCACACCCTAAACGATCCCTGCGGCGAGATCCCCATCCATGGAAAAGAAACCGCAAAGGGGAAAAGACAAAATGAGAATTCCAGCACCATATCAGAAAGAAACGAAAAAATAAAGAAACTTATGAGCAGCAAAAGGGTAACATTAAACGAAAGTTTAGCCATGAAAAGAGCATTTTTCAATGCACAGAAAAAGGCGGGCACGGAAGACATTACCGATGATTTCTTCTGTTAATGCTCGTGATAGTACGCCAAGGTGACGATACATATATGTCCGGAGCGGGTAACACAACAGTGGGCAGTACGAAACATGCATTAGAGGAATAAAAAAAAAAAATAGATAAAATCTAAGAGAGAAAAAGAAAAAAGGAGATAAAATAAATCAGAATAAAGCGCACCTCGGCACTTACCTTTCTGGATCATATATTACTTCGCGCAAAAGTACCAGTCGTACGTGTACATTTAAGTGTAAACATAAATTTAAAAATACGTGTACGCACATTTATTTCTCCCATCGGGGGTCCCAACCTTTGCGAGCTAACACCCACTCACATGTATACACTTCCGCATGTTCGCATCGAATTACAAAAAAAAAAAAAAAAAAAAAAAAGAACAAACAAGATATGCGCATCGCGTACGTTTAAGAGGTGTACATATTATGATCGCCTGTCACAACACAAAGCGGAAGAGAAAAGGAAAGAAAAACTGCTAAATGTAAAGAGTAGCTAAACGGTTACAATTAATCGAACAAACAAACTAACAAACAAGCAGTCAAACAAGCAGTCAAACGAGCAGTCAAAACGATAAAGCGGAAAATACCAAAACCCTGAAACCTTTGCTAACGCAAGTATGTGTGCAGTGCAATCGCCCAGAGAAAAGAAACAAACGCGCCTTGTACACTCACCTACTCTGCGCTTAATCAGAAGAAAGGGGAGAAAAGGGAAAAAATGAAAAACCCGCTACTTCGTGAATGTGCATCCAAAACTGCATTAATAAGAGACCAAAAAGAAGAAAAAAAAAAAGAGCGTAATTGGTGTGAGCATACTGTATAAGGAAGAGAGGGAGGTAAAAAAAAGGGAACAACTCGTAGATAAGAAGCCCCCTCTAGAGATAGCGAAACAGCAGACGAAGAGAAGAACAAGTCGTGAACGCCACTAGCACCATCAACGCCGGTAACCGCCAACAATGGATACAACCCTTAGCGCCAAGAACCCCGAGGACACACAAAACAACAACAATGACAAGCACGCAAGCAAGTGTGCAGACCAGAGGGAAGAAAACTACGACGCTATGAAGGAGAGTGACACAACCACTCAGGACGAAGCAAAGTCCTCGAAGTATGAAAAGAACAAATTCGGGATCAGACTTTACGAGAACGACCTAAAGTACAGTGACGACATTCAGACGATCATAAAAAAAGTTATTAACGAAAAGAATATCCATTTTTTTAAAAAGTACTCCTCTTTCCTCCTTTACCTAAGCAACGAGGTGGAGTACATCGACATCGATGATCGGAGCAAACTACAGAAGAAGGAAGCCAATGATGAAAACACCAGAGTGTTTTTTAAAATCCAGCTGACTCCAAAAAATATGAGCATTATTTATAATATACTGGACAAAAAAATGATAGAAAAAATATTATCCTTGTGTGAAAATAAATATAAGAAAAGCAAAACGTCCGTCGGGTATGCAACAGATAAACAGGAAAATTACAAAATAACAGACTCCTCCAATAGAACAAGTTCTACAGTCTTTTTATACACAATTAGGGACCGATCCATGATTGAGCAAAACCAAGTAGATAACGAAAGCTCCATCGTCTACACAAAGGATGAAAGCATTATGGACTTGGAAAATACCATTTGCAATTTGGTTAAAATTCCATTATGCTACTTGGAACCTTTAGCCATTGTAAAATATGAGAAAAATAATTACTTCAATGTGCACCATGACGGGACCTTCAGAAGGGCTACTCTTCTAATATACCTGAACGATGTAGACCAAGATGGGGAAACCATTTTCCCTCATCATAATTTATCCATTAAACCCATTCAGGGGTCCGGTATTTTCTGGTACAACAACATCCCCGTGGAGGATGAGTATGCCATAACGTACTGCGTAAACAGAATAAATGAAATTTCTGAGCAGGAAAGATTAAAATCTGCTCAAAATGTGGAAGCCAGTGTGAATCCCTCCGCTAGGCTACTGACAACACCCACGGCATCTGCTCAACTTCCCCCTTCGGAAGTCCACCAGAGTGCCAATTCCACCACAACAAATATGATCACCACAAATCTGAACACAACAAATTTGAGCACAAACGGAGATGACCTCTCCAGTACCTACAAAAATCCGATCAACAAAACGGTGGACCTAATTAATTTTCTAAAAGATAAGTCCAACTTAGAAAAATTCTCCATCGATGTCATAAATGACGAACTGGGAAATATGTACATCGCTGACATGACTATGCTGCACAAGGCCAACAAAGTTTCAGATGAATACAAATATGTGATAAATTGTTTTTTCAATATTAATATAGTTAGGAATGTGTGAACGCTGGGTCTGCAATTTCGTGTGTGCATTTTTCCCCCCATTCTTTGAGGAGGGAGTAATCAGGCAGTTCCTGTTCAACATGTTCAACGTGTTCAAGCCGTACATGTGCTATACGGGGTGAACGTGGTACTTTTACACAGAATGAATACCATCAAGTGAACTAAAAAGAAGATAGCATTCCTTTTTTCCTGTTCAAACAGGAAACAATCGGGGCAGATGCACCGTCCCATGGAGCATAGCACCAATCGGGAAGTGCGTACGCGTTGGAAAAACACAACAAGGGGGAAAAAACAAACAAGCAACTTCGAAAAAAAAAAAAGCGGAAGAGTCCAAATGATTAAATAACGTTACTTAAAAATATTTATGACATACGCATACCAAAAGGACATTTCGCATTTGTGCACACACGCGTAATGTCCACGCGAACCCGGTTGGCATATCTGCTTGGGATTTAGCTTGAGCTTTTGGAAAACCAACTGGTCTCTCCCCCGTCGTCATTTAGTTTGCATTACACAGTATATTTTTCTCCCTCCTTTTTGCGATGTATTACTGCTGCATTTTCACGCAATCAGCTTTGTAATTAGCTTCGACCGGTGTGCAAAGGTGCAGACACGCAGATTACACCGCACCCGCGTTTGTAACGTTGCCCAAGGCCTATACCCCATTCCCCTCTAATTAAATCATTTGTGTATGTTTTATCACACTTTGTTTAACCATGCGGGGCTGTACGTCGCCTTGCGGTATTTTTCCCTTTTTCCTTTTTTTTTTTTTCTGTCTTATAATTAAAAACGTTTCATGATTTATTCATTCATACGTTTTTTGCACTTTTCCTTTTTTCTCCTTGTGTGCATGTCGCGTATGAATTTTTTTTTTCCCGCCATTCGGGTTATTTATTTATTCCCCATCAAGGGGTAAGTTTATGCCGTGACCCGGGTGGCAGCGCGAATTGGTTGTCCCCCCCTAATACGACTTAACAAAAATTTGTCGAATCTCCTAACTGTTTTACAAGGCCCTTCTTACGATATCTAGACGATTATGTAAGAATTGCCACATCATCGGGTGTAATTCCTAATGTACAATCTACGAAAAATGGGAAAAATTGAAAAAAATTGTTAGGAATAACAAACCATTACACGTGGGGGTGATCTACATTTGTATGAACTGCACTCTTCACCAGTAACAACAAGGGGGGATTGTTTGAACTAGGTGTGCACTTTACATTCCACCATCCGTCATTATGCACGTAACGATGCAGGTGTATGTGAGTTAACTCCCCAAGAATATGCACATGTCCCATTTTTCGGACACCTCTCCTTACCGGCTTCAACGTCTCTGGTTTTATCTTGTGGTGCAGAATATTCTTATCCACATCCTCGTCGATTTCACCAATTAGGGTTCTAAGAATGGGGGAAGGAAAAAGCAGCACATGTAGCGGTTGCAAAAGGGGCGATGCTACACAAAATGGAAGAATGGTCCAGTTCGAGCTGGCCACCTTCCTGACAAGGCATTTTTTCCAAATTACACTGTGTCTCCTCGTATGATGTACAGGCCCAAACTTATTTTCTCCAGCGATTCTTTGTAAATCCTCTCGTAGCAATTGCCAAGGATGATGTTGGTCGTCTGGTCGAAGCCTTTCAGTTTGCCAGTAAAAATTCGACTATCATTGGTTATGACTAATATTTCATCTGCATTAGGGGAAAAAAAAAAAAAAAAAAAAATGTAACACATTTGGAGCAAACATATTTGTATGTTCCCCCATTGTTATCTACCCATTTGGGGATTTTTCCGTTTCCCCCTACTTTCTAAGTACGATTCGATGTTTATAGACGTCATGTTTGTGCAATTGTGTGGTTTTCCGATGGAAGGGTGAAGCTTAATGCCGTGGGGATAAGTACAGGTTTAACACTTCTACAACCCAAGGGAGGGAAGTCACCACAGTAGGAATGTTCCAGAGATGTGCTTTACAGCTGTGCATTTACATACGTGGGGTTACTTTCCCAACCCTATTTTCTGCTCTGCCAACTTGGGTTCGAAAAATCTTCTTCCACGTTCTTCCGATTAAGCTAAACAACTTCGTTACTTCCGCCAAGCTTCACCTTCACTATCATCAATAAAGCAATCCTTCGTAATGTTACGTTTACGAGTGAATATAAATCCCGCTGGATTTTTCCGCCCTCGTAAAAGTAACAGACTCGGAGACGCCCAATGTGTTGCAGTTCTGATATGAACAAGATTGCCCCTTCAACTAGTTTGAAAAGGTGTTCCCAATTTTAACAGAAAAAAAAAAAAAAAAAAGAGTTAACTCTCTTAAAATGAAAAACATGTGCATACTCGCATACAAATATGTATATTATTTTTTGCATATTTCTTCCCACATGCTACATACAATTTTTCATTCATTTTTCACGTTTTATTTCGCTCCTTTTACCTTTATTTGCACTTAGAAAAAAAAAAAAAATTTTTATTTTTTACATTAAAAGGGTTGACCATTACGCGGTTTCCTCACGCACATATTCGGACGCAGCAATTTGCAAAATAGAAAAAGGTTCGCCCCTTTTCCTCCACAAGGTAAACATAACATCGCACAAAAAAGTCCAAGTGGGTGCTGGTCACCCTCCGAAGAACAATTACCATTTTCACCCTATTACAACGTACACACTTTAATTAGTCACATGGAAGGGGACGGATTCCCGCCCCCACTTCAGGGAGACTTATCACAAATTAAGCAACGCAGCATCTGCACATGCGGGCAACGTTTGGCAAATTTCGACTGTGCAAGACCTACTCCATCACCCCAAATGTATCGACAGCGTACTGGCTTACCCCTCTTCATGTAGGAGCCCCATTCGAATCAGTTTGCAAAAGGGAGTCTCAACTGTGACTCCGTTTGGGGGGTAGCTGACAAGAGAGACGCGGAACAAAGGGCGAAACTAACTGCGCAGTCTATTTCTTTATATATATATATTTTTCTATGCATTAGAATGTTTGTTAAAATGGTTTGTTACACAATACGCGTGGTTCAAAAACGTGTTCACTAAAAATGTAGGAACGGGAATACAGCTATCACTCCACGTGTGCAAAAGTGCAAACATGACGCATTGCAAACCGCGCAAGAAAACACAACTCCATACGGTAAGGATGCTCCAATTGAACAAAATATGGCGCAATGAATGGAAAAAAATTGCCACAAAAAGACGGGCACCAATTTGCGAGGCGTCTAAAAATGTACACGCACGCATAACATAACTTGAATTGTGCAAAAAAAAAAAAAAAAAAAAAAAAAAAACCTACAAATTCTTAGGGTTGATTAAAATATTAGAGCTAGCTGGAAAGTAAGTAACATTTTTAGA
This sequence comes from Plasmodium coatneyi, assembly GCF_001680005.1. NCBI lineage: Eukaryota > Apicomplexa > Aconoidasida > Haemosporida > Plasmodiidae > Plasmodium > Plasmodium coatneyi. The sequence continues at coordinate 161,761 of NC_033560.1, forward strand.
CTTACTTAAATTCTCGGCTATTTCTTTAGCAGCTTCTAACTTCCTAATTTCAAGTAAACTATTTCCGTACTCCTTAACAGCTGAAGAAATTAACTTAGCTGCCTCCGCTTCTCCCTGCGCTTTAATAACAGCGGCAATTTTCTCCTGTTCAGTTTTAGCTACAACAAACTTCACTCTTTCACTTTCTTGCTGAGCCACCTGCTTATCTTCGATGGCCTTTGCAAATTCTTTCCCATAACTCAGGTGTGTAATGGCTACATCGTCCAGAAGGATATTAAAATGTTTGGCTCGTGCCGTGATGCTTTCTCTGATTTCCTTCGAAATTTTATCTCTTTGGGTCAGAAGGGATTCTGCATTGTACTTTGCAACAACTGCCTTCAGCACTTCATTCCCTATGGATGGCAAAACACGCTCATCGTAATCTGGCCCCAGGGTACTATGTAAGTAAGGCAACTGCTTTGTGTGCGGTCTGAAGAGTAGCCTCAAACTAAGGGTAACAATCTGTAGGTCTCTCGTTCCCGTCGTCGTATTTATTACCTTGGGCTTCATTTTTATGTCATATATGTAGGGTGTTTGGAACCATGGGATGTAGAAGTGGCTTCCTTCTCCGTAAGTATTTTCGCTTACTCCTCCAAACCGATTAAACATCACGCACCTTTCTCCTCCATCCACGTCGTAAATGAAAGTGTAAGGGATTAAACTCAGCCCCCCCGCTACTACACTCAGCCTACCCACGGACGACAGCAGTTTTTCCATTTCGCAGAAGGGGGGGAGGTGCGGAAGGAATTATATATTGACCAGTGAAGGCGTGTTAAGATAGAATTGGAGCGGCAGTTGGATGCCGAAGCGTGTAAAAATGCCAACGAATATTTACTCGAGATCCCTCCACAAGTTGCTTCATTAATTTGTACAGGTGAAAGAGCTAGGGACGGGTACCCCCCTCTGCCGATTCGGTAAATAAACAACTGTCGCAATTTCAACGCCTACAATTTACGTGCGAATTTGTATGCAATACATCTACTGTGAGTACACGCTTCTTTCTGTGTTACAATTATGCGCATCGAATCTACAGCGCCATTAATTACACTGTTGCGTGGGGTTAACAAAAAAAAGAGGTAATTAAACCATGGGTGGTTAAGATGGATAATGTGAAATGTTATTTTTAAGGCGGAAATAACGTCATATGGGGGGAGTGCGCAAAAATTGCAGAACCATTTTTACCGTTGTTACATAATGTGGCGTGGCGCCCCTGAAATAACCGCTAAAGAGCAAAGAGGCGAAACGGAAAAATTGCACGTAAATATATAAATGCCTTTTTTGTGCACTGAATACATAGGGCATACGCAACATGGTGGAGTCGCCTTCCTCCAAACTAATCAACTCACAACAACACAATTTTTTTTCCTCCTATTTTTAACACCCCACTGGGGCTATTACCATTTGGTACGTTTAAAAAAAAAAGAAAAAAAAAAACATGCGTTGGTTGAATGTACGTATGTGTTTGCATGTGGATACGCATCCTGCCAGTTAAGGTTAAAAAAAAAAGTTATGCTGTAGGTGGGGGATCTTCTCCCACTGTGGCCAAATAAAAATCGAACAAGTGGCGAAACGTGCCTTGCGGCGTCTTTACTCTTTATGTGGCTACTCACACATAAGCAAAAATGACCGGAGAGGGTGTATAACTTTGGGATGGGACTCCCCCCCACACACGTCCGCCCTCTTCTTTTTCCCCTCCGATGGGTTATCATTTTAAATCAAATAAAACAAACAAAAAAAAAAAAAAATGAAACAATATTATAAAATGAATAAATTTCGAGCCAATTAATTAACAAAATTATGCAGAGAATAAAAAAAAGGGGGCGGCACCCAACAGGGTCAAATTAGCGACATCTTCTCCATCACATGTCGGCTTGTGCTACGCTCCTGATTTAATCCCTCTGGTTCATCGGATTGTCGGGCGACTTCTTAAACTGAAAAAATGGAAGGTGCGAATAGCGCATGCAAATTTGTTGTCACTTGATGAACGCCACGATTGGAAGTCCACTCGGACGTGCACTTCCGTCTATCCATGTGGACACACATAAGTGTGATCAATTAGAACGAGAGCCGTCCCATGGACAGAACGAATTAACCGTTCTGTCGTAATAATCATCCCTCCAAAAAAAGAAAAAATGTGTACCTGCTTCCACAATATTTGCTTAAATTGTGACAGTTTCAATCCCTTGTACTGCTCCTTAATTAGCGGCAGATTTTCCTCCTCGAATTTTTTATACGCCTGGTAAAATGAAAAAAAAATGGCCAATCATAAAGCATCGTACGTTTGCATGGTACCAAATGGACAAAATAGTTCTCCCTTTTTTGTGTAACTATGAAAGAAAAAAAAAAACGGAGAAGGCACATTTTCCTCTTCCACTTACAACTTTCACTTTTTTGGTTCTTTCAAATGAGACATTGTCCAACGCAGAAATGACGTTATCGATTCCGGTTGCTAAGGGGAAAAAAAATAAAATAAAAAAAATGATGCGAGGACGGGAAACAAAAAGTAGCATAAATAGATACGTCCCTTCCAGCCATGTAAACCACACCGTGGACTGGGCAAAATTGCACAGTTACAAAGAAGGGTCTCTCCCCCCTCGATGAACATCCCCAATATATATATGCTTTTCTGCTTTTCTCGGAAGTATGCCCCCCCCATTGGCGCTTACCATTTATATACTCATCATAGTCGTTAATCTCGTCCCTCATGATGTGGTTGATGTTGTCCTCCAGCTCCATCTCGTGCACATTAAGATTATTCTAAAGAACAAAAATGGGAAGAAGCAACGTAAACAGAAACATAGAAAGGTGAAACGTGGCACAGTGTGTGTCATATAACACCCTGGTAAATGGCTACGTGGGTTCACGCGCTACAGATTACGATTGGACAATTTCGAGCTTATGTGCCCCCCTTACCTTCTTCTTCTTATCCTCCTCAATTTCTTTCTTCTTCTCCTCGATGAGCCTTTGCAAGATTTGCGCCTGGGTCACCTTGGAATTGGTTGCTTTCTGCGGGGTGGGAAAAAGAAAAGTGGGCATAATATGAAGAAGTAGGACGTAATAAAAAGACGTGCAAAGGCATAAAGGAGCAACTATACCCATAATGGAGTTAACACAATCAGAACAATTGAAAAAAAAAAAAAAAAAAAAAAAAAAAAAACACAATTCGCATTGACCAAACTGCAACAAAGCAGCTTAAACGCTTTAAGAAAAAAAAAAAAAATTTCGTTGAGACACATTTCCCGCAAATAGACTTACACTTTCTTTGTTCGACTTGAGTGCCTTTTCTTCTTCTCCGTATAATTCCCTTAATTCTTTTTTCCTGTCAAGTTTCTGTTGTCTTTTATTTTCGGCTTCCATCTGCGAGAATAGAAAGAGGTAGTGCATTTGAGGGGCAGAGACCAAACAAAGGAAAGCTACCAACCTTGGAAAGAAAAAAAAAGTTTGGCATGTCAATAACCACACAATGGGTTCGGTGGGGCGGCCTTACCTTCCTCTGAATTTTGGCCTGGGCCTTCTTATCATCGTCCTTCCAGTATTCATCCAACTTCTTCTCCTCCTCCTCTTTCTTCTTCTTGTCTTTTTCCATTTTTTTTCGCATCCTGGCTTCTATCGCCCTCGAATTTCCGGCCCCCCATTGCGGCATCTTCGGAATATCCTTCTTGGGTAAGCAAACTTGGAGACTCAAAAAAAACTCACAAAAAAAGTGACAATTTTGTAAAGAAGCACAAACTCAGCAAATTTGTTCACTCCAAGTGTGCGCTAAAATTGACTTGAAAAAAATTTTAATACATAATATACCGTTAACATACATGGCTGTGCAACATTTGCCCGCCAGCCTCAGAATCATCTACATTTATATATATGCCTTAAGGAGAAATGAAAAAATTTCCCTGCTCTCCTTTTCGAAATTGCAAGAAACGTTGAAATGGAAATTTTTTCATTGATAATTTTTTAATATTTTTTTTTTTTTTTTTTTTAAATTGTACAATTAGCTGCAATTCATAGCAAATCCGTTTCGGATAAAAAAAGTGACGTGTTGGGGAGGGCAACATGCTCCCGTTTAGGCCGCTCTCAATTCGAGGCTTGCGCTATTCCAAATATAAGGCATAGGGTGGGCGGTTATAAAGTCGCACGTTATACGGAAAACGTATGCCGCACTTCATAGACTCATGAGCATCCTTTGTAAACATTTTTGCGTACGCCCACAGGATCGATTAACCCTGAAAATAGGGGAAATTTATCACCTCTGAAAAGTTTAACAAAATTAGTCACCTTTGACAGGCATTCCACCCACCCTGTCGTAAAAATGAAAAAAATAAAAACGACCATGATGATGCGCAGATGGTGGTGACAACACGTCACAGGAGGAACTGTGCTCGCCAACTGGCACAACCCCTTACACGTTAGATGAACTACCTTCCCGTGCAACCAACTATGGCCATCTGTAGATCTATGAGAAGGCCCGTGAGCAGTTTAATTTTTCTCCCCCCAGAAAAAGGACTGCCCCCTGCGGAGGAATATCCCCACACCATCTTGACTACACCAACTTCGCACAGAAAAGTGAACAATTTTACGTGAAAAAAACAAGGGGCGAGTTGCGCCGAGAAATGTCGCCAAGGAGACAACGCGCTATGGCTGTTCATAAGGGAAAAACAAAAAAAAAAAAAAGACGGGCCAAAAATAAATAGCCAAAAGGTGAACAAATTACACGTACAACAGGGGATCGAAATTACGCCTCCTAACTGGAGAGCACGTACCCCCCACGAACCACCGCTACACCACGAACAACTCAACACTAGCGGATGAAAAAACATTGACGTTGTTTTTTATCTTGGTCTTGCGTTTGATTAGCACGCTGGGCAAAGTGACATATCCGTGCGCAAAAATAATAAAGGACCATCTGACCCTAATGGATTGATACGGAAGCAGAATATTCTTCATTATCCTACCCCCTGTTATAATATACGTCTTCTTGCTAGATTCGTCATTCTTACCGTCGGACATGTAGTTATCCTGATCAATTAAATCTTCCAAGTTGTCTGATGAGAGTACAGACGAATCGGAGCTACTTCCGGATGTATTATTACTATTATAGTATTCCTGCTCACTCTTTAATTTGAATTTGTGCACCTTCTTCCTACTCTGTATGCTACTGGGTCCATCCCAAAGGCTCCTCATGACAACACCTTCTTCCTTTCTTTTCCCCCCTTGATTACGCCCACCCCTCTTCCGGTCGTACAAAAAAATTATAACTTCCTCGGTGATATTCGTCTCATTAGTAATGACCGATTCAAGGACAAAAATTTCGTTGCATTTTGCCGTTCTTTCGTAAAGGAGGTCTATCCTTATTTTGCTTTTCTTCGCGTCCTTCAGTGGGGGATAGTGGTTCCCTTCGCTGCTACACATTCTGTTTTCCATCGGATTGGCAGGTGGCACCTTCACCTCAAGGGTACGGGTGACATTCTTCCACATTCTGTTAAACGGGAAAAAAAGTTTCCTAACGTTCAAGTGGTACTTTACCATAATGCCACCCCCTTCTGGATTGTTTTCCTTTACAATGTTGCAGTAGGTACTCTTGTGCGTTATCTCCACGGTACCTTTCAATGTCCCTCCCCTTATTTCTTCAACGATGATTCCATGCGCGTTGTTGTTGTGTAGGTATAGGTAGTACTGCACTCCGTCGTTCCTCCACCCGGTGCTTGTCTCTTCCTTCTTACGATGGTTTACAAGTTGCACGTCACTTTGGCAGTCCTTCGGTGTGGACGTTGGCGTGGAAACCTCCTCCGTGGTGCCCCCATTCATACTATCCCCTTTTAGACCCCCGTTTTCTTCTTCTTCCTCTTCAGTGGCGCCCCCTCCATCACGGCCAATCCTCGTGACCATCGTTATGACAGATGGCTCTAGGGAATACCTCCCTGGATACTTCAGCTGGTCCTCAAATTCGGCGCTTTTAAAGGAAAAGTCAAAAATGACATTCACGTGTTTGCTCCCCCGGGTTGGATATACAAGAAGTGGGACACACATCACCTTCTCCTCGACGTCTGCATAAAAGGGGAAATCGCTTCTTCCCCTTTTCCTTCCATACGACATGCAGCACTGGTTGCAGAAGTTGCTTCTGCCATACATTTTTTCCCCCGCATCAACATGTTTTCCTTCCTGTTCCACTTGAAAAAAGAATAGATCCTTTTCTGGCTGGATTAACTTGGAGTCCACTTCTGCACTGGCACGGTGCGATAGCAACTCGTGAAGGGTCTCATCCATGACCAATTCTTTCACTTCCTCCTGGTTCATAAATAGCCCCGGGTTATCCCCGTTGGACGTGCGGCCACTATTACTATTATTGCAGTTGCTACCATCACTATTATCGCAGCTGCTACTATCACCACCGCTGCAATCATTGCTACCCCCGTTCACCAACCTGCATACCTCCTCGCCCCCGCCAAAAAACGCAACCCTTTGACCTCTACTGACCTGCCGCACCCCCACAACATTACCCTCCCTGGTCAACGTATAAACAAGCAAATCATTCTCCCCCTCAAAGTTATATGAAAAACGAAACTCAAAACTTTTTACATATTTAGAGTACCTCACAAAAATATACACGGGGTTGTATTCGTTTAGGTATAGAACATCGTTCCCACAGTGTACGAAATAATGCACATAATTGGACAGTGCCTTCTGAAGAAATTTACTCTTTCCGTTTGGTACAATTTTGTTCCTATAATTATTTAGGTACACTCCTTCCTTCAATTTGAAAGAATTTAATTCTTCCCTTCCTTCTTTTACGACTCTCATTTGGAAGATTTTTCTTTCCTCTTTTTTTGGTTCCTTCGGAGGTGGTGTGATAATTACCCCGTTGGTAGTTTCCCCAGACGGAGTATCAATCGTAGCATGATTTATGGTCTCTTTCTGTGCAGATCCTTCATCGTCTGCGTTGCTTACATTGCTTACATTGCTCACCTTGCCTACCTTGTCTACCTTGCAGGGTTCATTGTTCAGCGGAACTCTCTCGAGGAACTTCTCCCTCAGAATGGATACACTAACTTGCTGAATTCGCATCCGAACAATGTTCGAAGAAATGTTCAAATAAAGATCCACGTAGTTTACTTCTACTTCTTTTTTCCCCCCCCCAGGTAAAAAAAAACTCACTATGTTTTTTTCCCCCAAGGAGAACCCCTTCCAGGGGGCGTTCTCAGGTGAGTCATTCCTACAGTGACGATCCTGAATGAGCACACCCTCCTTCTCTATGCAGTCCAACACACTTTTCCCGTTCACCTCCGCTGTAGCAAAAATGACTCCATCGAATTTATTAGAAAAGGTTAACTGGTACAAGGACAAGTGGCTGTCCATAGAGATGCCGATAAAAGGTAAAAAGGGGAAATCTACGTGGGTCCCGTTTTTTATTTCTAAAAAGGAGGATATCCCATTAGGTTTAATCAAACAATATAACTTTACGCAGATGTTTCGTATCGATATAGTGGGTGGTTCCTCGGGAGGGGGGACCCCTTCTCCTTTTATGCTTTCAAAATACTTAACGAAAAAGTCACAAAAAATTTTCTCTTCTCTTTTTTTCTTGTTCCTTATTAGGTCGTTTAAATACTCGAAGCATATTTGGAAGAACATGTGTTCGTACTCCTTGATGTTAAGCGGTTCTTCTTTCGGGGGAGATCCGTCTTCGACGCTTCCCCATTTATCCGGGTGTAACAGGTGGCCCATGCAACTCAGCGTAAGAAGCAACATGGGTTCGTGCGTATGTGAGTTACTGCGGGGAGGGGAAAAAAAAAAGACAAAAAAATTAACACACAAGGTGGGATCGAAAATGGGTGCACTGGACAGAAATGCAGATCAGCGGATCACTTCATCGGACGAAGCAACAAAGTTAGGAAGCCACCAACGTGCGATGCAGATAATGTGCAATGTCGCTATTCCTTACCGAGTGCGCTCATAGCTCCGCTTCTCCGATATCACCCTCAACAGGGCGTGCAACTCGCCCAAGGGACAGATCCCCTCCCTCAAGGCGTTCTCACTGATTGCACTAAAAACGGAGGAATCCTCCCTGCTGCCATAAAACGACAGCAACAAGTAGAGACAAAAGCGATAATTCCCCCGTTCGTAATAAATCAGACACAAAAAATAAATGACCAGTCGAAACAAATTGCTAATCTGCTTGGTGCTAATGATGACATACATTTCGATCAGAAAGTTTAGGATAAAGTCCTGTAAAACTGAACCCTGGCACATCTTAAAATAACTCTCAAATTGGGTGACAGGAGAAAAGGCCTCGACTATTTTGTCCCTCTTCCTGCGTGCCTTCAACATGTAATACACGCAGAAGCAGCAGTACATCCCATACAACACTGTATCCCTTAGGTTCATGTTCATGTTTTTTACAATTCTGTAAAAATAGAGGTAGATGCAGGATAGCAGGTTGTAGTATAGGTACTCCTTCATCGTGAGGTCGTACAGGAGGTGGGCATTCTCAATCGTGGGGCGATTTTCTTCCCCATTTGGTGCGTCTACTGTGAAATTATCTGAACACTTCAAAGAGGTAATCAAATCAGAGCAACCAGTTATGCCATACATGGAAATGACCTGCGAAAGTCTCCCCACAACATTGGGTATATCTCCTACAACCTCCTCATCATTTCCACCATTCTTAGCATCCTCCATTTCTCCCCCCTCCCCCCGCATTAGTGCCAAGTAAATGATCTTATTATGCGTATAAATATGATGAATAGCCTTTTTAAAATCTTTGAAAAATAAATATATGTATATCATCCGAATACTGACTGAGTTGAAAAAAATAACATACTTGAAAAAAGTGTGCTTGTCAGGAAAGGTATTTTCCCCTGCATGTTCATAAAAGACTTTACATAGGTTCACGTAAATCTTCATACTTTCATCATACCTTTCTAGGATTTCTAAAACATATGCCTTTTTAAAATTATAGTTAAAAAAAGTGAGTATGTTTTGTCCACTTTTCCTCTCAAAGCTGACTATGTGTTGCTTAAAAAAGGCATTAATACAATCCCTCAGAAGATTTTCTAACTTTCTTATTTTGTTATGTATCTCCTTCAGCCCTAACGTGATAAAAATGGCGCTGATATTTTTAGAATTTAGCTGGCTAATATATTTTATGTACTCCTCCGTGTTTTGTGTATTTTCTGGTAGAATAACCAGCACAATGATTTTGCAGATTTTTTTCCTCCTCATGATTATTGCGTTTATTTCTTCTATTCGCTCCATCAGGTCTTTGTTCACTTGGCTCATGAAAGCTGCGTTCTGCACGCAGGGGTAGGTGAATTGGGGTTCACCCGGTTGGGAGGGGTCCACCTGGTTGGGGTTCTCCAGGGAAGGACTATCTCCAGTTGGGATTTCCCCAGTTGGATTATTGCCAGTTGGATTATTGCCAGTTGGAATTTCCCTGTCTTCCCCCCCCTCATTAGCAATCCCTTGCCAGTCCACGCAAAATATCACAACAGACGAAGCCACCTTCATCTTTTTCAGCCAATCGTGCATCAGCATGGAATGTCCACCTTCCTCCTCACCCCCATCTGCCCCCTCACTCGCGCAAGAATTTATTTTGTGAATTCTGCCATAATCGTAGCTGCTTATTTTCACATTCCTGTCCTTCATATTTTGCTTCAAATTTTCTATGATCTCCTCTTTTATGTCGTCATTAAGAATTACGCTAACGTTTACACTTGCCCGCTCGTAGATCTCCTCATCGTACAGCTCCATCTTACCTCTCTTCTTAAGTTCTTCCTTTCGGGTAACTGGAGCTGGGTACGCGCACCTTCACGTGTGGGTTCACGCATGGGTGATGTGTTCTCGTCTGCCTTAGCCGGTGGGGTTCTTCCATATGTGTGCACGTTCGAGCGTGTGGCCTCAAAACGATCCCTTCAGTTGTGACCCCGGCTGGCTACACAAATCGGTATCCCTCCTCTTCCCCATATAGCCATGACCACAGCGGCTGCGAAGATCACCCCTACTATTACCACGGCTACTTCTATCGCTACTGTGTGTTTTAACTTGTTGGCACTCCCGATTTTATCAGCCTTCTCAATTTTTCAAATCGCAGCTTCCCCATCAGAAGTTCATCCGCCCTCATCAGGTAGGTATCCCCCTTACGTGTTGCTTTTTTTTTTCTCTTTTTTTTGTTATTTGTTACACTTAAAGGAACACGGAAGAGGGTAGAGCTCATTAGGAAGGCTCGATCGACGGGGGGTCCTCCCATATTATACTCCCCCGTTTGTGCACGAAATGAAGCACGTACTTTAATGTGCTGTGGTGCTGAGGCGATCACAAGTTTACACGTTCATGACTACCCGCTGCGACCATTTCCGTGCGTCACCACAGCCCCTACTTAGCGCACACTTGACTCTTGTGACGCGCAAACCATTATCCTATTTTTTTTTTTTTTTTTTTTTTTTTTTCTACACTATATGGGGGGAATTCCCCTCAATCAGTTGTTAGAATCCCTGAGGGAGGTGCCCCGAAATTGTTCCACATGGTAGGCGAACTGCTATTCTAATTCGCACCCCGATCTAGCCTGTTCGTGGTTATTCATGTATAGCAGCAAATTTTACCCTTCTCCGATGCGGCTCCAATGAATCCTGAATCGCCACCCCCTTTTTAGTGAGTATAAAAAGGAGGCGGAGGACAAATTATCTGATCTGCACCCATTGTCACCTAAAAAATGACACCACCTTCAACTTAAAAAAAAAAAAAAAAAAGAAAGTAGGCACACCCATTCTTAAGATAACAGTTCCATTGGTCATCCTTTTTTAGTTAAAGTTGAGACGAACAAAGTGTAAAAGCAAAATATTTACCAGCGGGACCTCACGTGTGCAGCACCTACATCATTCTCAAGTGAAATTCTTGTACATAAGGTGACAGGTTTGCTTGCTTTGTTTCGCACCTGCAGAGGAACTCACATGTGATGCTCCTGGATAAAGGACAGCAGCGGGGGAAGTTTTCCAATGGCGCAGACTTCCATCCACATGAGTCTTTGTGTATACGGAGATCATCACCGTGTCCACCATTCGCGGAACACACAAGAGGGCCATATTTTGGAATCGACTGCAGAATATTCGGTAGTTTAGTTCCACCAGTTGCTTTTCCTTAGGAGTTACCTCCCCCTTGTGATGTGTCACCCGTGCGGGTATGTTCATCAACACAAAATGGACGCCACGTTTACTAATTATGGGCGGACGGATCGACGGACGCACATGTGTATGTTCCTTCCTTTTTTCCCGTCCCATTCTCCCATTTTTGCATTTAAGAAAAAAAATGGCACAAATCGGACAAAAAGCGAACCGTGTGCGTGGATTTATTTTTTCCCCAGTTTTACCTTTAGAAAATATTTTTAAACTTTCCCAAATTTTTTCCATCGTGCCAGCAAAAATAAGCAAAATCGTACTGCAAAAAAATTCTTTTTTTATGAGGTAAAATAAAATCTGGAACAATTTGTGAGACCAGTTTAGCGAAATTAATCTTAAAAAAAAAAAAAAGGGGAATTAGATGGTTCTTACAGTCTGCATGTTCGCATTCGGGGAAACACTTATTATTGTACATACGTGAAATAAATTTGTCGGACGGATGAGAAGAGCAAACTCGTACACACATAAACGCGCTCACACAGATAGACAACAGAATGAACATGTGCAAAAATAAAAAAGTAAACACAGGAAAAACATCCACACATACGTTTTTTTAATTTTCAATTCGTTAGTAATTTCTGAGCAATATATTTTTCCCCCCTCTTTAATTTCCCCTTTTTTGTGCCTTTTCCTCATCCGAAAAATGTTCGACAGCGGAAGTTGTTACGGTTCGAAATCCTACTAGGGCAAACCGCAGGGGGGGCCTAATTTTCACCTTTTCCTGTCCCTTAGTTACCTCGTTAATTAGCTCGTTTTTTCGTTGTTCTGCCCTTTCTTTTCTTCCAAAGCGATTTACGCCTGGGGCAAAACGTCCCTACCGGGCCAGCCCCCAATCTGCGCATTCGCTTGCGGGTACATTTGCATGTGTATCCATGTGTGCATAAATACGCGCAACCTCCCACGCAACGTTTACACGCACATGCACATTTTCACGCCATGGAAACTGAAAACGTGGAAGCCCCCCCTGAGGCTGTGGAGAACGACAACACGGAGTTACAATATGAAGGTAAGACGGAAAAAAAAGGGAACGGAGCGTTTATGGGGTTTGTCCAATGCTCGCGTTGCAAATGTGGTTAATTTGTTCTCATTTTTTTCGCCTCCTCAGGGGAAGAAGGAATCTCATTGAGTAAGCATTCAAAGAAAAAAAAAAAAAAAATTCACAATAGCAAGGCACAAACTAGTGATACCCCTTGCATGCACAACGCGGACCCGTCCATCATTACATAGACTACACACTTCATAACCATTTGCCCCCTCCCAGTGCAAGAAGCAGAGATCGTCCTCATAACGACGTCTCTGGGGGGAATAAAATCGTCCTTCTTTTCTTCCCTAAGGGCACAGAACTTACTGAATTGTAAAAAGTACCTTTACGTTGTTGTAGACTCCAATAGGGACACCAGCACGGCAAAAAGTGAGCAAATTATTACCTAGAAATGTCTCACCTGTTCAGTTACTAACTACACGCTTTGGTGAATCCTTTCCTGTGTCACCCCCCACTTTAATTCATTTCCTCTACACGTGTAATTCGCTCACCCCTTTTCAGACTTGAAAGACGAGGAGCTTTTCAACAAGTGGAAGGAAGACGAATTTCTGCAGTCAAACGAAAACGGAGTTGTGTTGCCTCAAATTTTAATCGATGGGGTGTCAATAGGAAACGACATAGCATTGCAAAATTTGGAAGACGAAGGAAATTTAGACTTCATCGTGTCCAGGTTAAAATGCCCAAACTGCTTACAGGAAAAATCCAACACAGATGTGCAGTGCCCTCATTGTAAGTTTGACTATGTCAGTTTAATTTCAGACGAGCTGATTAGAGACAACGCGGTCGTAAGGATGCTACAGGGGGAGTTATATAATGAGGAGGAAACGGCAGAATGACCAGACAAACATGCAAATAAAGTAAGGTCAAATCAAATTATGTGACGTCAAAATAGTGCAGCCTTTTGCCTCAGCTCTACACGGGCACACTTCTCCTTTTTGAGGCCTCCCGACCCGATGCTACCCACTTGTGCACAGCCAGAGTAACAATTTTGTCGCTCCTTCTGGAGACGCTGTCACGTCAGAACCCGTCTCACCTTTCATTTTTTATGATAAAAAAATTAACCCTGTCCCTCTTATACTAAACAGCTATCCTAACGTGACATAAAGTAACGCAACGCTGCACCCATTTTTAATTAACTTATGATGAAAAATACATTTGTTTAATCCCTCGCTGGGAAAAATTCAGTCATGAATGCATGTAAACGTTATAAACGCTTTTCCAAAGTGCGAAATGTTGGGGAGCCCCTATTTGGACTGTCTATTTGGGAACACCTACCTTCGCACTTCCTTTTGTGCAAATTTTAAAAGTAAAATTTTACGGGCCTTAATTTTAAGACCTCATAAAGGTGGAGCTGTCTCAGTGCGGCGTGCGCACACGAGCAATTTCTCTTTATAGCTGTTAAGGGTGCGTAAAAAAAAAAAAGTGCATGCGTGTTTGCATACGCCTCCACGCACAAACATGTGTGTTCGCATGATTTTACTATTTCCCCTAGGCTTTACCCAAGCCGCTTGGTTCCCTCCCCCTCCTTTATATATATGTATACACATGCATACCCGTGTGTGGAACCCTTACAACATATGCCACGCTCAAACGAGTCTACACCTCCCCCCATGGTGCATGTAAAAAACGCAACACATATTGTCTTGTTTTTTAATTTTTTCGCCTCATATATTGGGATCCACAAATGAGCAATAACTACTTCTGCCTTGGAGTTGAAAAAAAAAAAATAACAAGTATATGAGGCCTAAAAGCTACTCGTAAAGAGTGATCGCGGAAAATGCCCACAAGAACGGCTTCGTTACGTTTCATAACTTAGCAACCCTCCAAAAAAAGTCTCCACGCTTTATTGTGAAAAGGTGTTGCATTTTCCAGACATGTTCCCAACCTTGGTGAGTTGAAAAAAGAGAAAGGGAGACATGGGTAAATTATTCTACTTATGTGAAAAATTTTACTAGGGGTTGTTTTCATGGTTGCCAAATTGAATTAACCGTCCATGTTGATTGTCTTTACTAGCCATCCATATTAACTGTTCATATTTTTTTTTTTTTTTTTTTTTTTTTTTTCAAGTAGCTCGATGCATGCACACCAGCCAAACGGTTTTAATTTTGCCGTACAATCAGGAAAAAATGAAAGTTTTTCCGGAAAAAAAAAAAACACATATAGTTACATACAAGTACATACTTGCGAACTTGCCTGATTTTTTCAACATCGTGGCACAATATGGACCCCAAGAAAAAAACAGCCTTTTTCACACTCCATAACCCTTCATAATTAAAAAAAATGCAACACTGATCTTTTTTTTCTGGCAACACACAAAAAACTGAACACAAATGTGAAACTCGTGGAGTCAGTTGCATGTTTTAACGAAAGCGCGAGCATTTTGTGCGAATAAAAAAAGGAAAAAAGAAACATAAATGTTGCATAACAACACGCAATGCTGGATAAATGTTATATAATATTCATGTTCGTAAATTTCCTTTTTGTCTTATATGTGAAAATTTGGAAGATTATGCCATTTAAATTTGAAATTTTTTTTTTAAAGTTGTTCATGATTTTAAGCCTCATCCTTTCGTTGTGGCTGTTGCTATGTTGTTTTGCAAAAAATGGCATTTGTCCTCAAAAGGGAATTGCTCTTCTTTCACGAAAATTGGTGATTTCTTTTGACAAACACATTTTTTCCTTCATTTGCGTATCTTTTAAAAATATTGCCAGTTTCCATGCTGCTATACTGCTAGTTCGTGATTTCCACAAAATTTACTTAGCAACTCGGGAGATATAAACCTGCAGTTGTATATACAAAGAGAGTGGAGTTTTTTTTTTTTTTTTTTTTTTTTTTTTTTTAATGTTACATATGAGATAGCTAAAATTCTCTATACCCCGTGTAATTTTACACAAATTTACCGCGCCTTTTTTTTTTGTTTTTCTTTTAGCTTGCGCTTGTTCATTTGTACGTTTTCATATTTGTACATTTTCATATTTGTACGTTTTCACATTTTACGTTTTCACATTTGTAAGTTTTCATATTTGTATATTTTCTTTTTTTTTTTTTTTTTTTTTTTTTTTCTGACTTGTGTGGAAAAAAAGCTAGTTCACTTCATTCAAAAAAAAAAAAAAGTGAGTGCCCCCTTTAATTCATCGTTCTACACTTTAATTAATCTTACGTACAAACGCTTCTAACAATTTCGTTCAACCTTGGCTTCTTGAGAGAAAGAGTAATTTCCTTCTGTCGTGTTTTTTCGCCTTGTAACAAACTAAAAAACGGATCCACATCGCGAATTATACAACAGAATTGATCTCTCACTTGTTTCGTGTTGTTCTATTTTCCTTGTTTATATATATGTATACATGTTTTTTTTTTTTTTTCCCACCCCTTCGCTTAACGTCTTCATGAATAAAATTTTCCATTTCACTTTAAGCTAACGAAGACGTAAATTTCCAAATTGCTTCAAAAAGTAGGAGCCATACATTTACACACCATTAATTCGCACGTTTTGAAAAAAAAAAGGAGGAAGCGTTATATAAATAAATGTATATATAGATATAGAAAATTTTTTCTTCACGAACGAGATAAGAAAAAAAAAAAAAAAAAGCGGAAATCCTTAAGCCTATAGCTTGACGCAGCACATGTAGTAAACCAGTCCGATCCCGCCCCCACTTTCTGCGCGCAATTTTTGTGTTACTTTCTGCATGATTGCGTAGGAGAGTTGGGATAAACTTCACAACGCGGATAGGTATACTGACGCACGCGTATATACACACCTACTCGTCCCCCCCCTGTCGCTAGTCGATTTGTCACTTATGCATTGATACAAAAGGATGAAGTGCAACGGCTCCTTGCTAGTCCTACTTAGCGCAATACTCAGCGCTACGAACGCTTTGATACGAAATGGGAACAATCCGCAGGCATTAGTTCCGGAAAAGAGCGATGACTCGAGTGGGGGCCAGAACAAACCCTCCGGTGACAACCAAGACACGTGCGAAATTCAAAAGATGGCGGAAGAAATGATGGAAAAAATGGTGAACGAAAAAGATGTGTTTACCTCCATCATGGAACCTCTCCAGAGCAAATTAACCGATGATCACCTCTGTTCAAAACTAAAATATACGAACGTTTGTCTTCACGAAAAGGACAAAACTCCCTTGACCTTCCCCTGCACAAGTCCGGAGTACGAAAAATTAATTCAGCAATTTACTTATCAAAAGTTATGCAACTCCAAGGTGGCCTTCAGCAACGTGTTGCTGAAATCCTTCATCGATAAGAAGAACGAAGAAAACACATTCAACGCGATCATACAGAATTACAAAGTTCTGTCCACTTGTATTGATGAAGATTTGAAGGATATTTACAATGCATCTATAGAATTATTCTCCGACATTAGAAGCTCCGTCACAGAAATCACGGAAAAGTTGTGGTCCAAAAATATGATCGATGTTTTAAAAACAAGAGAGCAAGCCATTGCAGGCATTTTATGTGAGTTAAGAAACGGAAACAATTCTCCCCTAGTATCAAACAGTTTGTCGTATGAAAATTTTGGAATCCTCAAGGTTAATTATGAAGCCTTAATGAACCAGGCGTATAAAGCTTTTTCAGACTACTATTCATACTTTCCCGCTTTTGCCATTAAATTGTTAGAAAAGGGAGGGTTCGTCGAGCGATTGGTCGCTATCCATGAAAGCTTGACCAACTACAGGACGAAAAATATTCTCAAGAAGATCAATGAGAAGTCCAAAAATGAGGTCCTGAATAACGAGGATATTATGCACAGCTTGAGCAGTTACAAGCACCATGCCGGGGGCACACGTGGCTCCTTCGTGCAGTCCAGAGGTGTGAGCCAAGTTACGCAAGGCGTCCTGAGCGTCGACGAGAAGGGTGACCCGTCCTCCACCGCGGGGGGCAACCAAAGCGCAAACATGGCCACGGCGGCCCCCAACACGGTTCCTGCTACCAACACGGCTGCTGCTACCACTGCTACTACTACGAACACGGCAACTAATACCAACACGGCAACTAATACCAACACGGCTACTAATACCAACAGTGCAGCTACTACCAACACGGCCGCTACTACCAACACGGCCGCTACTACCAACACGACCGCTACTACCAACAGTGTAGCTACTTCCCCCCTGAACACCCCCCTGTACGGCACCAGCTCCTCGAGGACAAAGGACGTCGTAGTGCTGGTCAGAGATCTGCTCAAAAACACAAACATCATAAAATTCGAGAAGAACGAACCGACTAGCCAAATAGACGATGAAGGAATTAAGAAGCTCATAGAGAGTTCCTTCTTCGACCTAAGCGACAACACCATGTTAATGCGCTTGCTCATAAAGCCGCAGGCAGCCATCCTATTCATCATTCAGTCCTTCATTATGATGACGCCGTCCCCCACAAGAGACGCCAAAATGTATTGCAAGAAAAAGCTAGTTAATGGCCAGCTAATAGAAAACTCCGACTTAAAAGCTGCGACGGAGGAAGAAGACATGATAACCGAGTTTTCCAGCAAGTACAATTTATTCTACGAAAGGCTGAAACTGGAGGAGTTGCGCGAAATTGAACAGAACAGGAAAGCGCTCAAGAATTCGAAGGGAAGTCTGTCCGTGCTGCAGGTCGGCAACTCGCAGAATGGTCCAGACGGGAAGGAGGCCAACGGAAGTGGAAACGCCGCAAATGGAAACGCCCAAAATGGAAACGGCGCAAATGTAAATGCTCAAAATGAAAACGCCCCAAATGGAAACAACGGAAGCGCCTCCCCCCTCATCGTAGTGGTAGGGGACGAGCTCGGAGAAAAAACCGACGATATCATCAAAAAAAATGTGGACGTGGAAGCCTTGACAGCCGACGTGGAACAAGCCTTCAAAAGCTTCGAATACCAAAGTGGAAGTTTCTCTGCAAACTTATCTCACGCCCTGGTTCTCCTCTCCTCCATTGCGTTGCTCTTATTCATTTGTTAAAAATGTCAAATGGGTGGCTGTCCTAAATTGCCTCTTCAGTGTGGCAATCTAATTCTCCCAGTCTACCACTCACTCATTTGTTTAATTCATGGCTAGCCTTTTCATTTCTCCTGCACCTGTATTTTTATTCTTGCATCTACACATGTGTGTGGCTTATATCCCCACCCCCCGTGGATAGCGACACGGCGCACAGCATCTATTTTTCGCGCATGCCCTTCCCTGTCTTTCCGCTAAACTGTATATACATGTATATCCATATATGTAATGTATATATATGCATATATGTATATATATGTATATATGTTTTCCCGCACCCCCCCCTTTGATTTTTTTTTTTTTTTTTTTTTTTCGTTTTTTTTTGTCATTTGTTTAATTTTTTCTTTTTTACTAAACCATAAAAAAAGGGATAGGATGTGTTAATATAAAAATGGGATAACCAAGTGGCGGTGTCGGAATGTCAGTGATCCCCGCGGAAAGGTCCACTTCACGAGGAATGTGCGACTCACAAGGTGGACTGGACAGATTGATCACGGGGAAGCTAAACACGTGAGGGAAAAAAAAAAAAAAAAAAAATATGCCATATATGTGGACACAGTTAAACATAGACGTTGCGCAAATAACGGAATGGGAACTCCTTCCTCAATCAAATGGAGAATCCCAATTTGGTAGGCGCTACACACGGGGGAGCAAACTCCTTTTGTGCTCATTCGGAGGCCTCTATAGCTTGGTAAATCTCCCGAACGACTGCGTTATCACCGTGACTTTTGAAGCATTCATAGAGGAGGGCAAGCTTCTCCTTTAGGGACTCCATTTGTATTTGCTTGAAGACTCTCTTTTCCAGTGGGACTTGCTCGGCACGGTGATCTGCGCTTCCCCCACCTGGGGCATCCTCCCCCTCGTCGTCGCTCAGGGCCGAGTCCAACTGACTGTTCATCGGCTTCCTCTTCGCACCGACGATGCCACGCAGCTGATTGGAGGCCCTTTCAATTTTGATAAATATGTCATTGATGATTCCTTCCATTTTACGGCTATTTTCCTGCAAAGCGGTGACTTTATCTTCTACACTTCTAACATCGGTGAGTACATAATTCAGCTCTTTTTCGACGCCGTTGATTTTTTTTTTGTACTCACTTATGTCCTTCTCTATAGATGCGATGTCCTCCTTAATTTGGTTGCACTTTTTATTTAATTTGTTTTTTTTTTTTAAAAGTTCCTTATACTCGGGGTTGAGGCATTTTATGTTATCGCTGAAGGTTTTGTTCGTCTGAATGATCTCGTTTAGCGTCTTCTGGAACTGGTCCACTTGTTGGTTTTCTTTTTCAATATGTTCGTCTAGAGTCTCTATCTCCTGCTTCAGCTTGGAAATGTCTTCTTCTATTTTTATTTTGTAGAGAATGTGTTTGTTGTCTTGAGGGTTGGGTTGGTCTGGTTGGCTACTACCCTCGTCCTGCTGGTGCTGCTCCTCCTCCCCGTTGCGGACGTTTATAGCGTCCAACTTCAGCTCCAAATTGTTGCACCTACTCTTTTTATCGTGTACTTGCAGATTTAGCTTATGCAATTCGTCGTTCATATTTTTTATGATCACTTTGAGCGAGTCCACATGTGCATTCAAGTCTTGTTCGTTTAGCTTTTCACTTTGGACATTTTTTTTCTTCTCCTTTTTCAAAACATTTAAGCTATCTAAATTGTTGGAAAAAATTTCCTTCATTTTGTCCAACTCGATTTTTAGGTTCATTTCGATGAGCATGACATTTTCTTTTTCTTTATTTTGCGCAAGCACGGTGCTTTCTAGGGATTTAATTTCTAGCTCCAGTTTTTCTGTGTCGTGCAAAATGTTTCCCTTCTCTTCCTTCATGCACATCTGCTGACTTTTTATATTTTTCAGCTCCACATTGATCCGCTTCATTTCGTTGTTAAGGGTGGTGTATATTTCTTCATACCTGGTGAACTCCTTCTCCAGAGTGTCTATTTTTTTTTGACATTTTTTTTTTTTTTCAAAGGTGCTAATCCCGGAGGCTACATTAAGTTTCTTCGTTAGCACCTGTGTTTGGAAGTCAAACTTGTAGAGGATCTCCTTCTGCCTTTCCAATTCTTGTTCCATTTTTTTTATGTTACTTTTCATTTGCTTAATTTTTATTTGTGTGCCAACCATATCTGCTTCCAGTACTGTGTATTCGTTTTTGCTTCTCTGTAAATGTTCCTGCAATTTAAATTTTTCTTCATCCAACATTTTTATTTTTGCATTCAGCTTTGTTAGCTTCCCATTCTGTTCGATTAGTATCTGCTCGCTTGACTTGATGAGTTGGTTCTTCTCTACATTGTTTAGTTCCTCTTTTGTGTACTCCCTTTTGGATTCTTCAAATGACCGGACTAGCTTATGGAGTGTCTTTCCCAAATCGGTTAAACTAACTTGGAGGTTATTTTTTTCTTCTAGTTTTTCCCTGGCTGTGATTTTTTCGCACTCCAAATCTTTGAGCAAAATATCCCTTTCATCATGTGCCTTCTTCAGTTCTTCTTGAACTTTGCTTTGTTCTTTCTTTATTCTGTTTAAGTTGGTTTCTTCCCTTTTTAGTTGGTCACTTAGTAGGTGGTTTTTTCCCTTCTGCATTTCGATGTGTTCATTTATCGCCCTACATTTATGCGTCAGTTTTTCTCTTTTTTTTGTATATTTAGTGAACTCCTCTTCAAATTTGAAAATCGTCTGGTCCCTATTATTTATAGTGTCCACAATACATTTCCACTTTGTTCGAAGTTTTTTTTTTTCCTCCTCCATTTTTTCATTTTCCTTTATACTTTCTTGCAACTCCATATGTAGCTGCATATTTTTCGTCTTCATCTTGTTGACTTTTTTTTCTTGTTCTACTTTTTCCAAATTTAGCTTCTCCAATTTGTACGTCATATTTTCAATTTCTTTGTCTTGACTGAGGGCGAACTTCTCCACTTCGAATTCTTCCTTTTGCAGCTTATCTATTTGGGCGGTCCATTCGTTTAGTTCTTTTTCCTTGTCGATTAGTTTTTCCTTCATTTCTTCTATTCTGTTTTCACACTGCATAAGGTCGTTCTGCGTTTTTATAATCTTTTCATTGTTTCTCTCTCTCTCACATTTTAGCTGTTCATTCTGCTTTATCAGAAACTGATTTTTCGCTTGGATATTTACACACACTCCATTTTCTTCTTCTTCGATTTTTTTCTTTTCCTCCACTATTTTCTTCTTCCTCGTTACTTCCTTCTTTTTGTTGTTTATGTGTTTTTCCAATTTTAGGAATCTATTTTTTAACTTCCATACTGTCTTGTTAATTTGTTCTAGCATCTTTTCCTTCTCTTGTATCTCCTCCGACAGGGCAGTAATCTCCTCATTATAGAAATGCTTATATAGGTGTTTTCCTTCTGAGGTAAACTGTTCCACTTGTTCGGACATGTCTGTGTCACTTTCCATCCCGCTTAACATTTCGTCTGTCGATATGTCACTCATTTCTTCTTCCTCTTCCCCCCGCAATGTTTCTTCGTAGTATTTGTAGTATTCTGGGTTTTCCCCTAGGATCTGCTGATCCACCTCCGAAATGGATTCCCCATTGGGAGGGGTTATTATCCTTCCGGCGGGGCCATCCCCTTCCACACTGATCTTGTTGGTTGCCCTTTTGGGGATATCCCCAATCGGGGATATTTCCCCCGTGGCGGCGTATCCATTGTTATCCTCCTTTGCTAGATCGCCCACTGGATTACGCTCCTTCACAACATCGCTGCTTCCTTTTTTCCCTTTCTTCTTTTTCATCATTGGGGATATTTCGCAAAAGACAGCATACGAGAAAAGGATCTCCCCTTAGCATTCCCGCACAACAAGGTGACACAAAAACGTTGCTTCGAAATGGAACTGACCTTTCGCTTTTTTTCAACGCTTTTGTCTTCCTGCGTTGAATGCAATGTGCAGCATGCGCAAAAGCAGATTTTTTTTTTTTTTTTTTTTTCGCGAAAAAGGTGCTACATATACGTTCAGCGTAGCAGCATACCCACGTGCAAAGTTTCCCCCCCCTTGAGGGATAATTTTTTCCCCCCCACAATGGTATGTCCTTTTCCCCAGGGGGAGGAGCCTTCCACGCTGCGCCCTTCAGAGGTCTCCTTTATGAGAGGCGACCGTACAATCATGCACACATGTCTACCCACATTTAAACACTTCTACACTGGTGAACGCCGAATATGTTTCTTCCCTTGGATGATTTTTTTCCTCCGTGTCACTCCCCCCAAACGCACACACTGTACCTCCCCACCGTTTGGGTCGCACCCTGCTGGTGGAAAGACGCCACCCCCTCTGCAGGGAAACCACCTCAACCCACTTGTGAAGAATGAGATGTGAGCCATTTCACCAATTTCATAAACGGGAAAATTAAGAAGACAACGAAGTCGATGAGGCATTGCGAAGCATGGCACAACAAGACCCAGAATAACCATGACCATTTCGAAAGTCCACGGGGTGGACTCCCCTAACGTTCTTAACGAACGAACAAGAAAATCAACTTTGTAGCTGCCTCCCCCCAAAGCAACAGAGGGGGTCAGGATGTGAGGCGGGGAAGCAGCAGGAAGATACGCACCTTCCCAATTTGCACATTTTTTTTTTTTTTTTCTGATTAATGAATGGGGGAGTTTTTACAAATTGGTTTTTCCTCCCCTTCCCTTTTTTGTTACCCAACGGGGAAATATATTCCCCCTTTGTTATCTCCATTTGGGGAAAAAAAAAAAGGAACAACTAAAATGATGTTTGCAAAAAGGTCCAATTTGTCCACACTTATTCATAACAACTTGTGCATTTTAAATTTACCTATGGCGGGAAAAAAAAAAAAAAAAAAATGCTCTGCTGGAAAGATCACACATTCGGCGTTTGCACTTCTTGTCATGTGTGCATTTTTGTTTACACTGATCAGTTCGACGGGAAAACCTTTGATACTTAAAAATTTTCCATTTTCACGAATTGTCCCTTCGTATTTCATCCGTCTAACGCTTCGCCGCTTAACAACTGGTCCCTTCCGTGACACACACACCTCCTCCCATCGATTGCACAGTCAGGGATATTTTTATTCCACTCTGTTATACGCTACGTTAGTGTTCTTTCCCCGTTGCTGTTTCTTCCACTGCTTTGGTATTTCCCCACTGAGTAAATTTAAAAAGCGCCACACGGGTGAGCGTACACATGTGCATATACACACATAAAATTACGCATCGTATATATATATATTTTTATCTCCGTTGCTGCTTCTTTATTGTCCAACGGGCCACCTCAATGCTGCATCGGTGAAGCGTTATCCTTCTAGCTCGACGCAACACCTGAACCACAACCTATCCTTCCATTCGAATCTTAAACACTCATTAGTCACCAATTTGGAGGACACCTTTTTTGTTACGTCATTACAGTCACTCCACGCAGTCGCTTCCATTTTACCCTTATGATGAATGGTTGTATTTATTCCTTCCGATAAAAAGGCATTGTTGCTCGGACTAGTTGGGAAAACGTCAGTTCAGTTGCCCCCACGATAGGACACTGTTCCATTTACCTGTTCATTCATCTGTTAATTATGCACACCATGGAGAAGCACTCGAGCTACGAAACCTGCAGCACCTTAACGAGTACGCCTCTCTCTATATGTGTGTGCGTCTGTTAACTGCCCCATCGGATGACCGCTCCCCAAGCTGCATTATTGCAAAGTTTTAAAATTGTGAAGTTGCAAGGTTGTCATATGTTTCATCCCACCCCCCCCTTCAGTTGAGTCCGCCGGCTCCGTCAACGAGAACAGTTACCTGATCGAAAAAATAGTAAACGATGAAGAGGACCCAGAGGACGACTCCATATACAACAAAGTCTCCTCAAGTCTTATAGGTTTGTCAGGCACTGCTGTCCCATCCGTTCAGTGCGTCCAACTTGCACGTTCCGCTTTTTTGAAAAGGCCACTTTCCGCCACATTAACGTTCGCCTGACACACAACTGGAACGTTGCTCCCCTTCCACCCAGCGATGCTGCAGGGAGTCGAGGTGCTCTGCAACCTCTCCATTTTGTATCTCTTCAAGGACAACTATAAGGTCCACCCCGGTAGGTGCATGCACATTCGAATGCGTGAACACAACTTCCTACACACCATTTTGTATTATACACATATGTGCGAACCAGCCAGTGGTTCACAAATAATGACGATGTGCAGATTTGTGTGTACCTTTTGGAGAGATCCCCCATGAGCACATTACCACTTCACGTGATTTTCCACTTCATTCCCACTTAGCAACGCTCAGCGTGATCCTGAGCCTTATAAAGCTCCCCTGGTCGATCAAGCTCCTCTGGGCAATCATCTCGGATAGTTTCCCCATTTGGGGTTTCCGAAGAAAGTACTACTTGCTCCTTGGGTCGATACTATGCATCCTTTCATTGCTCGCGTTGGGGCTGATAAACCACACGAACATTACCCTCACAGTGGGTCTGCTAATGGTATACTTCTTTGGGAGTTCCCTATGTAACGTCATAGGAGAAGCACAAGTGGTGACCTCTAGCCGAAAGGGAACAATGAAATGTTCAGCACAAAATGTATCCATCTTCTTTGGGTTCAGAAAATTAAGCTTTGCAATCATGTCCTACCTATCTGGGTACCTCCTATCAGTGATGACCAAGCAGCATATATTCCTCATTGGGGCTCTTCTACCTGTCCTGGTATTAGCATCTTCCTTTTTCACCAAAGAGAAAAAAAGTTACAAAAAATGTTCTATGAAGGATCAAGTAAAGTGTATCTATGATATGGTGAAAATACCACACGTAAAAAATTTTATCATTTTTATTTTCCTCCTTATGTCTATGCCATCCTGTGGAAGCACTTTATTTTTTTATATGACAAATGAACTGAATTTTAGTCCTGATTTATTGGGGAAAATGGCAATGTTCCAATCTTTGGCTAGCTTACTAGCCATTTTATCTTATATGTTTCTATTCAGTACAATCGACGTGACGAAATTGATTCTTTACTCTACCATTATTATTACTCCCCTCTGTTTGCTACCGTTAATTGTTGTAAAGAAGCTGAACCTATTCCTCTACCTTCCCAACAGTCTATTCATCATTACAGACACCGTCCTGATAGAATTTATTGCCGAATTTCAGACGATGCCTATTTTAGTTAAATGCTCACGTATTATTCCTGAAGGATTCGAGTCTACCATTTATTCTCTCTTTTTATCTGCCAGCAATTTAGCCGTCATTACGAGCTCCTTCCTTTCATCTTTCCTAACTTATGCGCTTAATATTACTTCAAAAAATTTTAAAAATTTGCCCCTCATGATAATCATTTGCTGCCTCACCAATGTCATCCCCATTCTCTTTTTATACCTTTTCCCCGTTTTCGACGAACTACCGAAGGATGTAGAGAAGACCCCCTGTTCGCCTCATCCCTACGGAACCTACGAAACGACACACTGCGTGTCTCCAGACAACTCCGACGCGGATGAGGAGACCTGCCTTTCTCCCGATCTCCCAGTGGGGAGCATCCTCGAGCAGTTCTGACGCGCCGTGAGGAAGTTACCATGAAGACGTGGCGCTTTGGATGAGGTACTACCCATCGTGCCCTTGCCAAGCAAACCCCACCCGAATGAGCGGAAGACCCCCTCCCAACATTTTTCCCGGAAAAAGAAGCATACTCATTAACCGAAAGTGCAGCTAAAATCAGTTCTATATTTTTTTGTGATCACGTGTTGATGGTCTTCCCTTGCATACAACTACTTTTTTAGTGAAACTTTGAGGACACACTTCGTTGCAAGATGTGTGTGCTAATGTGGTTGGACGTACTATGTGCGGGGCGCCTCCGCACTAGCAACCTATCCAACGTGAACACCCGTTTCTTTTTGTGAGTAGTCCAAAGGGGAGATAGGAGCCTCCCATTTGGTTACCCCTTTGATTCGAAACCCGTGGGTGTTACATTCTCCCCATGGTTCGAAAAGTCTGTTGTTTTTATTTTATTTTTTTAGATAAAAAATTTGGGTTTCTATTCATTGCACGTTCATTTTTTTTTTTTTTTTTTGTGAGGGTACTCGTACCACTATCACCCCCTTATGATGAACCAGAGACACATTATTTTGTTTCCATTTCGGTAATCAGACAACCGAACACGTGGGGTAGCCTGTTTCCTGGAGAGTCACTCAAATGGATGGACGCCCCTAGGTCAGTTTGTTCACATGATGTGCAATTTGACTACGGCTAAATGGTACCGGAATTTTCGCCCCCAAAGGAGAAGTCATTTTTTCTTAAAAATTTTGCACCCCTTTACTGGGCACATTTCACCCCCTTTATTTCTCATTTATTTCCCCCCTTTCTTTGAAAACGCAATTAATTTCGTTTGCCCCTAAATAGGGAAAATACAAAACTGTTGTGTCTTTAAGTAGGGTTGGAAAGTTACACACACGCAGGGTCACTTCTATGACTTTTTTTAAATCCCCACGATGAGATTAAAAGGAATAAGTGAGAAAAAAGAAGAAGAGCTTGCCATTCTTCTCATTTTTAAAAATAGCTAAACCTTATCTAATTTGCGTGCATGTTTCTAACACCCTGCCTTCTGGGTCAAATTGAAACACTTTTGCATTCCTCACGCGTTGTGTACAGCATTGTGAAGGCCCCCTTCTGGAGAAAAACACAAACAGGCAACATGGAGAAAAAAAAAAGATCGTTATCCTCCAAACTGCGGATTGCTAAATGTCACAAAGGTTAAAATTGACCAAGACTGATCGAACAGAAAGTTCACCCTTGGTAAAGCGTCATATTTGTGTATGTTCACATAGTAGTTCGGCTCTCTCTCTCTATCTATGTTTTTTTTTTTAACGCGCTTTTTCCGGTGTCCCATCCAAGTTTTAAAAGTTACCTGAAAAGGTTCATAATTCCGTTCGCCACTTTCACAAGAATGAAAACTCGCAAAACTAATCGGTCAAAAGAATCCACAAGCGCTTCTTCTCCGTTCCAAGTGCGAAAAAAGTACATGCACAGGTCGGCAAAAATTATTACCAATTAGTGAAAAAAAAAAAAAAAAAAAAGATAAAATCTTATCTAAATATGAAATACAAGCGAAATAGAAACATTTTCACAAAAGAGGAGTTCATCCGAAATTGATTCTTGTCCTCCCCTTTTCGTGAAAACCAAATAACAGCTTTTACAATGGAGCATTGTGAACAATCGAATGAGGAAGGCGACGCGCCTGAGGAGCATGAAGGTATGTACCAGTCGTGGTTACACGTTAACACTTTTTCCCTCTACAACGTATAGCCTGTTCGTGGGGTCAACAGTTTTACCTTTAAAACGGAAGATTCTACGTAGCATACGTTTTACACACCATCCTTCAAACCATCCTTTTTGCCCCTACGGCAAAACAGCATTTTATGCGTCCAATTATTTCCCACCATCATGCAGTTGTGCGCGCGTTTAAAAAGCACTACTTTGAGGACAAGGACCAGATGCACATAGCAGCAATGAAGGCCATAGCCCAGTAAGACCAAAAAATGACCGAGAAGGAAAAAAAACGAAAAATGAAAAATAAAAAAAAGACGATTAGTTAGCTTCCAACATCCCCATTAACACGGCGCTGAGAGAACTAAGTTGCAAGCGCTTAACTGTTAACACAATAAGTGGAAACAGGAATGAGGGGCGAATTACACACAGACAGTACGGCGAGAGTCATAATCCCAAAATGAGAAGCTGATCGCATATAAAAAAATGGAAATGCAAAAAAAATGCAATATATAGCCCATGTGGTAGATAGCACATTTTGCTTCTGCTCGAGTAGCGCGTGTATGTTTATAGTTTGAACGCGTACCTGTATACATGCGTACCTATATGAAGGCCCATTTGTTACCCTTCCCTTCCACGCACACACATCGCAGAGTACTACAGAGCAACATGACAAAGACCAACTTCGAACTGTTCGTTAACTTAAATGAGGCTAATGGAAAACTAAAAAGTTTCGTAAAAAACGAGAAAACGCAAAAGGACATTTTATCCATGCCCCACTCGAAGAGGATGACCATATACCCCATTCTGTCCTCCAGCGATATCTACCTTCACTTTGCGGTGAAAAAGTACACCCACAATGAAAATGTAAGAACATTGTTGGTGCGTAGGGGTATACGCGTATGTGTCTGCTGTGGTGTGTACCTATATGTATGCCCATCTTGCATGCCCGTCAGTGCTTACCTTACCTACCCTTTTCCCCCCAATTTTTTCCCCGAAAGAACTTCCCCAACCTGAAGAACCTAATCTCCAGCAGCGCCCAGGACTTCGCAGAAAACGTTAAACACAGTTTAACGGCCATAGGGAATAGCAGCAATATCATGTTCATAAATAAGAAGACGACCATCCTAACGCACAGCAACTCCGAATGCGTAAAAAGCTTGCTACTGAATGTTGTAAAGAATCAAAGGAAGCACGTAAGTGTGTACTTTACCTGCACAGAACATATCCGTAAGGACTACTTAAAGAAGGACAAAAAATTCGACGATAAATTTGTTGAAGATTTGCAGAGGGAAAATATTCAAGTAACAAAAATTGACCTTGACAATGTTAAGGATGTATTAAGCACAATCGACTTTGTGGTCATAGGAACAGAACTTGTAATTGACAATGGAGGGATTATTAACAAGAAAGGTATTAAACAGCTAGCTGAATTGTGTTCATCAAATAGAAAAGAATTTTATGTCACTTGTGAAGCGTATAAATTTTTAAAAATTGAAAAAATAAAAAATTTCGCCCAGGAGTTTTATTCATATTGTACGGAAAATACAGCTAACGGAGGTAAAAATTTGTATGAATTTCTTCCCCACCATTTTATTACACTTTTTTACACGGACATTGGAATTTTTCCCCCATCTGCAATTTCGTACGAACTGAACAAATTGTACATCAACGATGTTAATTGAGGTTTGACATGCTCCTTTCAAATAGGCGAGATTGTCCACCGTTGCTTTACGTCTATCACACCGAATTGGATGTTTTACATATATACGATGAGGTGCTTCACACGTGTTCCCCTTTTGGGGGGGAAGTACACCTTCCGCTGTTTGTTGTACCCTGGCATATTGCATCACATTTTGTTTGATTTTCCTTCCCCATTTTTACGCAAATCCCTTTTTGCTCGCCCCCAAGTAGCCTTTTCAGCGACCATTAGGGGGGCGCAACCTTTTTTTTGTATTTTTTCATTTCTCCCTTTTCTTTTTTTATTTGTTTCCCGTTAGTGCCTGCTGCATTTCCCCTTTTTTTTCAAAAAAAAATTAATTTTTACAAATGTGTCTTTCCAGTTTGTTTTTCTGCTCCTTTTCAAGCACAACGCATTGCGCGCATCGTAATGGCGAATTGATGCTGCATTCGGCATGCATTTAAGGGAGAAGAGACTGGACCCCTTAAAATAGCCTGTTGCGACGTTTTGTCCATCTGCATGGAACGAAATGCAATATATAACAATCTCTGCAGTGGGTCTCACCCCCACAATGTGGCGTTACCATGTTATACTATTTATTTCTTCTTTTTGGCTAAATGTGTACATTATTGTACTTGCCCGTTGTGCCAAATATTTGGGACGCATCATTCCTGCTTCGTCCAAATTAAAGCTTAATTTTGAGGGAGGTACACACACACCGGTGGGGGGAGCTGTCCTCCTTGACGACAACTTAAATGCCTTCCCTGCGCTTGTTTCCGACAATTCGCTTTCGCCTCCCCATGGTGCGCAAAGTACACGAAATAGGATCGCCCTGCACACCTCTCCAAAGCGCGCAGGTGTGTTCCATTTTTAAGGACCCGCAACAGTCTCACCTTGCAGTGCTACTTCTTCATTCCATGTGCAGTTAGGCAAAAAAAAAAAAAAAAAAAAAAAAAATCTATCAAATTGTATGAACAGTCAGGCAAAAAATGAAAAAAAAAAAAAAAAAAAAAAAAACATAGATAAAATGGAACTACCTAAATGTACACATACGATAGGATCCTGTTTCTTTTCAAAAGAGAGTATATTTGTTCTATTTTTATTCTTTCCCCAAGAACTGCCATAATTTGCAAAGGCGCAGGTATGTAGCCTCTTTTTAAGCTCTTCCCCCCGCTTCGTTACCCCTTAACCATTCGCCTCTTTTCAGTAATATGAGCTTCACCCACTCACACATTAAGCTGCACAATGGAATATTAAAGAAAAGCTCTCAAAATAAAATTTTTTGTAGCAACTTTTTCAAAAGAGGGAAACATGACTGTGCGATAACTTACGTGCATAATCGCACATGCGAGAAAGAAGTAAAGGGTGTAAGTGGCGGTACCAGGGGGCCGCATTTTGTCCATGTGAGAAATTTTATTCACCTATCGAGCATCGCCGCTAGCTGTGATGGAGCCAGTTCGAAGGGATACAGCCAATGGGACAAAGCAGACAAATCGATCGCGTCCGCCCCGCAGGACAAGGAAAAAACGTGCGATAGTGAACATAAGGGGAATGAAAACCTCGAATGGGTCAAAAGTGACAAAAGTGATAAAAATGAAGAAACGCTGGCAGTTGCCCCCCCAGGGGAAGTTACGAACGATGAAATCATCCCGTACACCCATTTCATCATCGAAAAATGCAAAGCTAACATGCAGCAAGATGTAGACAACTACGAATCTTCCTGGTATGTCGAACTCGTTTACGAATTACTGAATTGCACAAAAATTATGTTCGACTGTTCTTGGATGACGTCAATCGTAGCAACGACGTCATTCATGAGGATGATTATTTTACCCTTAACCGTATCGGCAGAACGGGACAGAAGAAAACAAAAAATATTAAATCCCCTAATAAAAGAATTGACAAATAAATTGAAAAGTAATGCACAAGATGGAAATATAAAAATGGCACTTGAATTTAAAAAAAAAATCCTTAACATTAGAAATACGCATGGGATATCCTTAATCCCCAAGTCGATTATCCTGATGGCATTTTTTCAAACCCCTTTATTTTTTATATTTTATTTTTCTATGAAAAAAATGGCGTCCTATCCTGAAGTATTTAAAGAATTTACTTTTGAGTCTCCACTATGGTTAGACAGTCTTTCCTTACCTGACCCGTACTATATACTTCCTCTCCTGTCCTCCCTCTTGCTACTATCAAATAATGAATTAACAGCATTGATTGACAAGGCGTTAAGCAATAGCAAGTCCAGTTCCCTCCCTGGAGATGAGAGCGAATTTCAAAAAAAAATGAAACAAGTGTCAAAGCTAGCCATGAGATTATTTTATATATCCTCTTTATTTTTTTTTAAATCCATGCCATCGGGCTTACTCATTTATTTGATCACCAACACATTTTTTCAATTACTTACCACCCAAATTTGTAAGATAAAAGTGGTAGAGAGATTTCTGGATCTGCCTCCGTTATACTCCAGAGGGCTGTCCTTTCAAGGGGATGCGGCAGCAAAGAATCAATCCGATTCGAAGCGCAGAAAGGGCATTCACATGGACGACTTTGTAAAGGGTAAGTTCAAGTAAGGCGTGGTACTAACACCCCTGTGGTAGGAAAAAGACGTGGCGACAGAATACCCAACATTTTATACGTATAGGTAGCTATGCTTGCGCATCCACCATTACTACACAGCCGTGGTGTCCCGTGTAGTTTTGTCTATCCGTAAATGTTGCCCGAGCATAACTTGTGTGGTAAGCGGGTATCTCTTCACATTGACCATGCCCCTTTTCCTCGTTGTGCAGCTCGTGAATTGTTTTATTTTGACTTTTTTTTTTCTTTCTTTTTTTTTTGTTTAAACATAGATCGCTTTTCTTCTTAAAAGCTCATCGATTCCCTTTAAGGGATTTTTTTTTTTTTTTAAAACAGCCTTAATGCATTCTTAGTACACACTGCACTGGTCGATCGGATGGCACGGGAAAAACAATACGAAAAGGAAAGCACATGTGAGTAGCGTTGTGGAATATAGGTAGGGGCACACCCACGGAAGTACACAAAGATGTGTATGAATGAATGCTTGACAGTACGAGCCTACAATTGCAATTTCCTTTTTTAAATCCTAAGGAAGGGGAAAAAATGGAAAGTATATCCCCATTCCGCAGTATACATTCGAGATGCTTAACTAGGCAATTGTCATATTTCTTGGATTTTTTTTTTCTTCCTTCAAAAAGGGGAAAATAAATATGTGGGCCTAAAACGCAGGGGCAGCGTATAACGTACATTCGGGATTCTCGCCCGCTGGGGAAAAAGTGGGAAAACGGATGGAAGATTCGATTTGATAAACTGCTTGACGGAGGGATTGCCTGTGCCTTGCTTCACCTCACTATCGTTGCGCTTGCTTCACTTTTCCCTTAATGTAATCATTTTGTTCCTTTCTTGTATCTCCCCACTTTGTACAAAAAAAGAAACGTTGCCCCTTTTTTTTTTTAATTGTGTTCATAGAATTAACTTCATTTTTGCCTTTTCGCTGCA
This sequence comes from Plasmodium coatneyi, assembly GCF_001680005.1. NCBI lineage: Eukaryota > Apicomplexa > Aconoidasida > Haemosporida > Plasmodiidae > Plasmodium > Plasmodium coatneyi. The sequence continues at coordinate 194,397 of NC_033560.1, forward strand.
ATTCGCCTTTGCACTTTTTTTTGCCTACCTGTTTTTTAACTTCCCTTTTTTCCTGCCCGTTTTTTTGCCCTTCCCCTGTTGGTCCTATCTCCTCGTCTGTTCCCAGAAACAAAGGAGTTTTTTTTTTTTTTTTTTTTTTTTTTTCTTGTACGCGTATATGTGCCGACTTTTTATTTCTCTCTCATTTTCAACTGGGCCCTAAGTCGTTACTTTTGCTTCAAGAGGAAGAGAAGGAAACATTTCCTTGTGAAGCGACATTTGTGTTTTGCATGTAGGGGGAACCGAAGATTTTTTTTTTTTTTTTTTTTTCCTTTCTGCTTTGTCCTTTTTTGTTGTTTTTTTTATCTCCTTTTCCCTTCTTGAAATGGAAAAAGTGAATCTATAAGAGGGACGCTGATCATTTTGCCATTGTCATCGTATGTTTGTTACACTACCCCCGCTTCAGCATAGAAGAATTTAAAGTCCATCCATTTTCATGTTACCACAGCTGAGGGGCACCTCGCGTGAATATAGGGACGTCCCTTCCCCCCAACCTTTGCTGCATTCCTGCCAGCCAAATTATCCAAAAAATCCGAATCATGTTTAAGTCAAGTTAAGAATGAAAAAAGTCCAAAGCGCAAATTGTGAGTCGCTGGAAAATCCCACCGAACGGGAAAGTGACTCCTACGATGCGAATAAGGTAAGCCATTTTGTGGGAGAGCAAGAAGGGAGGAAAATACCCATTGATGAAAATGGCCCCAACGCAGGGGGGAATAACACTAGTAGACATAACGCTGAAGGGGGTGAAGGGACAACCCCCAATAACGCTGACAATAACAATGTCCCCAACGATAGTACCAACGTAGACGTGGAAGATAAAATAATTAGGAAATATCTGAGCAAGCGGATGAGTAACATAGGCTTAACCCCCATGAGAGGGGGTGACAGTGGAGGAGAAGAAAGTGCAGAAGAAAGGGAAAAACAAAAGGCAGACGGAGGTGGAAACCTTAGCAGAGGCGGATGTTTGGGTGAAAGTCTTGTTAACGGAGGAGAGGGACAGTCCCCCAAACGTCCATGCGAACTGCCCAAAGAACACGTCAATATCATAAGCGACAGCAACAGTAGCAGTGACGGGGATGACGTGCCGCTGCTGAAAACGCTCAACATTGAAGAAACAAAAGTGCGAATCAAAATGGGAAACACAACGGGAACCTATGGCGATGACGCTGTCGCGAAAATCGGAAGTGCAATTCTAAAGAAGCGCAAGACGCACGAAGGGGCAGAGAAAATAAAAAATATTAAACGTTCCCGTATCAATGGGGACATGCAAAGTGGAAACAAAAACAGGGACACCGATCCTGAGTCAGATGCAAGTAGCGACGACGAATACTTGATTAACCTTATTAACAGGAACGGTGGTAGTGACGACCTCCAGGGCAGTAAAAAACAGCAGAATGCAAGAAAAGGCGCTTATCGCCGTTTAAATGAGAAGGCTAGCAGAAAGACAAGAATGAGTGATAACCGTGGGGAAGGAAGCGACTCCTCAGCAGACGACGACAGCACATCCAGCTGCGATTCGGACGAACCCATCCTTGTAAAAAGTAAACTAAAAAATCAAACCAATTATCCCCCAAGTGGGGTAGGCAGTAGTAACGATAGGCACAGCGGATTGGTGCAGACAATTTCCAGCACTGGTGACAGCGTCAGGGCTCAGAATAACGGCGTACGTAACAATGACACAAAACAGGTTATATCGAAAGGCAACGCACAGGTAGCAGTAGTTAACAGTAGTGCAGCCGCAAGGGGGAAAAATGCCTCCTCAAAAGCGCATGCATCCCCTAAAACGCGTGTATCGTCTAAGACACGCGCTGCCCCAAACGCCAAGGGAAGTGCTGCTAAAAAAAAAAAATCGAAAAAAAATATAGGAAAAAAAAAAAAACAAAACAGCAAAGGTGCACAGAAAGGGGGCACCAAGGAGGCGCGGCAAAAAGGCGTAGCGGCTAAAAGGATAAAGAAAGGCAGCAAAGGAAGTAGCCACGCAAAAGGGAGAAATCACGCCAGCCGCAATGATAAACGAAAGAGCAGGCACAGCAGTGACGACCTCGAAAATAGCTTCAGTCAAAGCAACGACATCGAAACGGATTCCATCGTTGTAGGCACCTTCGACCCGCACAATCGGACCCCCAAGGAAAAGCTCGTTGCACAGTTACTCATTCGCTGGTGGTATGTCCTACCGGACTGGCCAACACCCGACTTTAATTACGAGCCAGAATTGACGAGAAGAAAGTTGAGGTTAGTCCCCCTGGAAGAGTACGAAGATGAGGAAGACATTAACAAAGAGGGATTTAGAAAGGTATATGAAATTTCTGCCTTTCCGGGGGTCTTTCGAGACGCAACTGGACAGGCATATGACTTAAGGGACAAGGAATCCTGCCCATGTTACAACAACTTTATGAAAAAAACAGAATTAGAGTTGCTAGAATTAATCTGCCAGGCGATAAGGAACCAAATAGAATCTTTGAAAAAGTCCATCTACGATGAAAGCGGCACGGAGAAGACTCTCGAAAGGCAGCTGAAAGACGCAGAGGTGAAGCTGAACAAAATGACAAAAAAAAAGGCAACAAAAACAAAAGCGGGGGAGGACCTCAATGAAGTACCCGAGGAGGAATCCGAGGGAACACCTGCTTAGAGGGGGGTACATAGTGCTCTGTTGAGGAGGCCTGCCAAAGGGAGGGCAAAACTCTATCCTTCCTTGGTACCCCACTTCGATGCCCCCCCATATGTACTGCCCCTCACTTGAAGACAAAATTTACGACTCTGTTCGGAATATACACAACGTTCACAAGTCGTTTTCCCTTTTTCTTCTCTTTTTCGATTCGATCCGTTATTTTATTTGTGGCCTCACGAATGATGCTCTGTGATCTTTCCGACGGTTCATCATCCGTGGGGCGTTCCGAATGATCACAACTTTCTGAACTTCTTACATCCCCCAAACCGCTTTCCCCCGCAACTTCCATGAAGGTCACGTGGCGGTTATTCAGCCGGATGGAAAGCCTGCCAACCCGCCTCTCCTCCAACCGGAACAAGGAGGGCCAGCGCGCAAAGTACATCAGGCTAGAATTGCAGAAGTAACAAATCTGCTTTCTCTCCGGTTTGTATTTTTTCAAGTAGAAAAACCAAAACTCCTCGCAGATGTGTGGACAAAAAGGGAACAGCAACTTCACAAAAATCAAAAAAATCTTCAGCGGAATGTAATCCCATTTTTTAATTTCGTTGAAAAAGATCATGAAGAAGGAGACGGCTGTGTTTAGCTTCATGCTATTTAGACATCTAGTTATTTTGTTAATGAAAAAATTTGCCCTTTCTTTCTTCTCCCTATCAATATCGCATACCTTTTTTTTTACAATAAGGTCTGATAGCTGTTTGGACGAATGGTCTTCACTCCGTAGGGAGTTCATATTACGTTTTATCGCTTCTCTTTTCCTTTCGGGGTTGAATTCTCCTTCATGTTGGCTACCCCCACGTTTAATCATTTCAAATTTAAGGATCATCTGCTTGTTTCTTTTTTTTCTCCTGCACTTGGTGCAAATTATATGGTCGCTAGTTCGCTCGCGGGGGGGCTCCACATAATTATCTGCACCCTTCTGGGGAACTCCCGAATCAACCTCCGTAGTGGCGTTACATTCATCATGTCCCTTCTCCCTCTCTAAGGCGGGATCCATTACATCCTGCACAAACAAGCTGTACAAATTGGTTAAGAATTTAAAAGTCCCTTTTATTCCCTTGAGGTCCCATTTCTTGTTTTGATCTATCGGTCCTAAAAATAGGATGTACAGTCGGAGACAATCGGACCCATACTTTTTCACGATATCGTTTGGGTTCACTGTGTTTCCTCTAGACTTGGACATCTTTTCATAGTTGGCTTTTACTTCCACGTGTGGGGCGTCCTTCAAATAATATTTTCCCTCTCTCTGCATGACCAGCTCCTCTGGAATTTGATACTTCTTGTACTTCGTCCCTTCCGCGGTTGGGAGCATTTCTCGTAGCGCCGTTTCAGTGGCGCAATTCGCTTCACCACTTCCACCCATGAGGACATCTTCCCCAGGGTTACTCTTCGCGCTGCTCACTTGGAAAGAGCCCTTCCCCTCCTGCTCCGTATTATTCCCCTCTGCCGCTTCCCTCCTCACTGTCGCATAACTAACCAACTTCCCCTCCAACGTCGTGTAAGCAAAGAACGAAGAAGCACTCAAGAGGAGGCCCTGGTTGAACAACCTCTGGAAGGGCTCCTTATGGTTAACCAAATTAAGGTCGTACAGAAACTTGTGAAAAAACCTAGCATAAAGCAGGTGCAGCACAGCATGCTCACTTCCCCCAACGTACAAATCTACGGGCATCCACAAATTTGCCCTTTCCTTGTTAAAAATGCGCTTCTTATTCTTTGAGTCCAAGTACCTTAAGAAATACCAGCTAGACCCTGCCCACTGGGGCATGATATCACATTCCCTCTTATACAGGGTATTTCCCCTCCTTTGGAAAACCCACTTTTTAAATCTGGACAGAACGGACGAAGATCCTTCATTGTATCTATTAGAACCCAATTCGTATACTTTTTTGTGGAACTTTGGCAGATGCACAGGGATGTCGTCTATGTAGATCCCCCCCCCGGGCGAATTGCACACAGTTTCAATCTCCCCCTTTGGTTGTTCCTTCGATTGGTTGTTCACCGTGGGTGTCTCTTCCCCGCTTGGCTGTTCCCCCCCTTTTGTGCGTTCCACTGGGAAGAGAAAAGGAAACGGCTCCCCCCAGTACCTCTGCCTCGAAAACAACCAGTCCTTCAGATTGTAAACGCTATACCTTTTACTATACTTTGATTCGGACAACAATTTGTGAAGGACCTCTTCTCCCTTTGAAGTTTCTTCCACTTGTTCTCTCCTCCCCCTTTTAACGAAGAGCAAATGCCCACTGTTCTCTAAAACATATGTACAAAGGTATATAGGAATGTACTTCCCTATTATGGGGTTGTAAATAACAGAGCCTGTAAAAAAGATCCGTTCATTTTTTAACCTCTCTGTGTCGTTTTGCTTGACTGCCGTTCTCACAAAGTTTAGTAAAAATTTGTTCCCATTCACTATCTGTTCAATTTTCGGATGATTAACGCTGATTAATAATTTGTCCCCTGGGAAGATGGCCTCCTTTTCGTTTAGAAATATTTTCACATAGGAATCTGCTTCGCTCTCCTCCCCATCCGTGTTAAAGTTCAGCATATGTTTTCTCTCCCCCAGGTTGGGCGACAACCCCACTGTAGTTACCATCGGCTTGATTGCCTTGATCACATTTTCCACAGCGTCCTCATCCTGAATGAGGCGTTCCATTTGGTTGTCCATCCATCCGATGGGATACTTCTCATCCCCCTTTCGAACGAACGAATCGAAGAAGTCATAAACAGACCCCCCACCATGATACAAATAATTAAATAGGAGAGTCATCCCATCGTTCGCGTAGATGCAATGGTAGAGAACACGTGGGGTGGAACAACCCGAAGGTGGGTAAGTGATCTCCCCACTTGTCCACTCGTCTATAGGTATAACTCTCGCCTTTAGGATGATGCCTTTTCTCTTTCCTACCCAATTAATTTGCATGCGTTTTATTTTGTCTGGCCAGTCAATATCCTTCAAGTCTTCAATAAGTCTCGTGGCGTACTTCGTGATCCTTAGGTACCACTGCAGCAGCTTCCTCTTTATTACCTTTAATCCTTCCACGTTGGCTTCATCCTTCATTTCATCGTTTGAAATTACACACTTAAGCTCCTTAGACCAATTCACATAAGACTTTTTTTTGTAACCCAGTTTTTTTATGTACATTTGTATGACAATCCATTGTGTCCACTTGTAGAAGCTTTCATCCGATGTGTTTATTTCGTTCTCCCAGTTGAAAAGGAACCCCATTTTTAGGAGCTGTTTTTTAAAATTGAGTATATTCTTTTGGATTATTTTTCTGGGGTCCACTTTCAGCTTCATGGACATCCTATCGCAGGGCAATCCAAAGCTGTCCCATCCGATGGGGTGGAACACACAGTGGTTTGTCATTCGCTTGAATTTGGCTAGCACGTCCGTTATGGTGAAGCACAGGATGTGGCCCATGTGAAGTCCCTGAGCCGACGGGTAGGGGAACATATCCAGGATGTAGAACTTCCTCCTGGCGGGTTTTCCCCTCCGATCGCGTTCATATTCGCCCCCATCGCAGCGTTCAACGGTTCCTTCACTTTGGCAGCTTCCATCACCTCCTTCATTTTGGCAACTTCCAACGTGTCCTTCACTTTCGTTTCTTTGATCACCCCCTTCACCTTCGCTGCTTCCCCGAGCACTTCGGTTGAACCGCGCAAAGTCCCTATCCAGCAGCCGCTTCGAATTCCACACAACTTGCCACTTCTGCTCGATCGCCCGGAAATTGTACGCCCCCAGTTTGGTGTCTCTCCTCCCCAAGGAGCATCCCCTCAGCTGCAAGAAGGAAAATACGCACCCACCACGTGCCCCTCTAACCGGGCATCCGACCCTCACACTCCTCACTGCAAACACATGGTGGATCGTTTCGAAGAAGAGCAAGTAACACGAGACAAGGGTGAGTGTCCAGCTGAATGGCATACCACCGGCATGATAAGTACCGCTGTCCTTATGGAAGGTATGTGATTGTGGAGCCAACGGCAACGTGGGGGAGGCATACCCTTTAACAAGGGAAAAAAATGCCAATAAATTATGCTATATACAAGCAGAATGATAGATAAGCCCCCCCTTCCTACGCAGATGGGCTGGAAGGAGCAAATCAGTATAAAAAATGGAAGAACAGAAAGAAGTAACTTCTTTTTTTTTTTTTTTTCCTCATCAGGGTATTATTGCATAATTGTGTAAACTAAGCCAAATGGAATGACAGATCGTTTATTCCCATTTGCATCTCCACAAAAAAATATATGTATATATATCGCATCGTGTTTCACCTGTTGGAAGGTCACCCGTTTGGTAAAATTCTTGCCAAATGGTATGTACGCAGGAAAGGTCCGGTGAAAAAAAGAACCAAAAATGCTGCAATTTTTTTTTTCCTTTTTTTTTTGCATCCATCATGCTAAACATGTGTGGAAAGAAAGCCGAGATTGCTTCTTCCACATGTAGGTAAATAAGAACGAGTATGTCCCCCTATGCAAAGTCTTTTCTTTCTCTCTCTGCCGAGTTGGCACCCCCGTTGTAGTACAAATCACTCCCTTGAAAATGTACCACCCATCCTGTTTACCCCTCGTGGTAGTCTTCACACAGTACAACATGCCTCCCCCACAAATGACAAAGCCAAGTTCGGCAGCTACTGAAGGGAAGGTCATCTAAGGATGCACAAAAATGGCTACCTACAACATCATCAGGTGGGGACGGCGTTACCGCTTCATTCATAGTGTGCGCCACGTGCAGATAATCAGAAAAGGCCAAGTCAAGTTGCTCAAAGGGGCCACCCAAAACGCTGCGAGGCACTACTCCGTGGAAGGAACCAACCTCCCACAGGCAACAATAAATGAGCAAAATTTCACCACACATTATGAGGACACCACGCCACAGGTGATCCTGCCCATTGAAGAAGAGATACGTCTAGGGGAAAACACATCCTCACCGGAAAGTAGCAGCATAACAACGAGCGAACTGCTAACCATTCACAAAGAAGACGCAGAAATAATGGTCCATATTATAAACCATTTAAAAACTGCTAGAAAAACGAGTAGGAGCTTCCTGGACTTCCTCACCCTATCCACCCTACACAAAGAACAGATTGAAAAGGAGCAAAAGCAACTCTACTGCAGCGACAAAATTAGGGACCACCTGACAGAGTACCTCCACTTCGCTGTAAAGAATAACCACTACCATTATCTGTTTAATATTTATGAGCTGACTTGCCTGTACAAAATAGACGACGTAGAACTGCTCAGACAACTGCTTGAGCAGATACTTATCCACACAACCAATGAGGAAGAAAAAGTCATTCACTCCTACTGGATCGTAAAAAATCTAACTGAAAAGAAAAAACATGATAGAGTTATTGCTGTGTTGCTAGCCAAGTACCTTTTCAACGATTCCTTTTTTAACTTCCTCCAAAGAAACGCATGCATCAGTAGCAGCTTTGTCACTCTCCTAAGTTATGTGTCCGACTCGATTGGGTATTATCCAAACGGGTCTGTCCTACCGTCACTCCACTGCACGCTGAGAAAGTACGCTCTCCATTTTAACAGCAAATTGGAAAAGGAGATAGAACCGAAAATGTTGAACAATGTAGAGGAGCTAGCCAAAATGCAGGAAATTTTTCTAAAAAACGGGTTCTACGATGATGACATCAATTTGTTAATTAAACGGCTTGTAGTCACTTGCACTTCGTATGTCAACCCGTTCGACCTACTCGTGTTGTCATCGAATGTGCTGCTTAGCTTTGCAAAAAATGACCACCCGTTACTGTATCCTAGTGAGCAACAGGGGGGAGTAACACCCCTGGAAGGAAGCCTCCCCAACGCGGACAACTTCCCCAAACGGTACAGAAACTTCCTATCCGCGAAGACCATGATAGACGTGGTCATCAGAACGAACGACCCCTACATGGCCAACACGTGCAACGATCTGGAGTACATCCAGAGGTATATCCTCCTCTGCTCCTACTGCCACTTCACTCTGTTTTCTAACTGGTGGGCAGACACTGTAATTTGTGACAAACTGAAGAAGAAAAGAAAGCCTCATAAGGCAGTGGTACGGTCGAGAATGCCATACAAAAGTCACCTTGCTGATCAGGTGTCCCACTTGCTAGAAGCACTTCTGCAAAGGTATGGAGGTTCATCCCAGGAAGAAGTAAACCCCTGTATAACCGTCGACGCAGTGCAAAGCAGGCCAGACTGCAACCCCCCAGGAGACACCATATCCAAGTACCTACCCTACCTGCTCAAATCCTTCATGCGCGTGGCCATAAACAAACCAGAGATGATACACAACCAGTCGTATATCCTATTTTTCGAAGAAATATTTTTACACATAGTTGATGCGTTCGTTGCAAAATATGAGCAAGGCAAAAGGGGAAGCAGCCTAAATGAAAACAACGCAAGTGTGAAAATGACGAGGGAGTATGCCCCCAACTATGGTGCCCACCCAGGGGATAACTCAAAGAAGGATAAGAGTAACCTCCTTCCATCCGCTAATCATCGACCACTGTACAAGGATGACGAATTAAGTCTGTATGAACTGAGCTCCATCTGTGAGTTTTTCTTTCTGGTGAAACTGATTAAGGGGAGTGTATCTCCAAAACGTAGAATGGTCGCACGAAAAGGGGTATCCCTCCTTCATGCATCATCCAATGAGAGGGAAAACCAGAATAATTGCCCTTTGGACAAATCTAGAGACGCATTCGAAAAAACACTGTACATATTTCTGGAAAGATTACCCCCTTCAAGTGAACTGCATTCAAATGGCCAAGACGTCATTACGTTGGACAAACAAGACATACTTAAAGTGTTGATGAATAAAATAAGATCCTGCGCAGAACCCGTTTTTCTATACTACTTAATGTTAAGAACAATACTACCTATTCTATTTTGTGATACCCGTGAGGAGTGTTTAGATGTGACTAAGAGGACAATTTCCTGCATCCTCTCTCTACCATTCCGAACAGATATCTTTGTGAAAGGGTTATCACCTACGCAGGATGATGACTCAACAGAGAAGCAGTTTCATCACATTTTAAGGAGACTCACTCAGTGGGAAAATTGTGTTATATCTATAAACAGCCAAAGAAGAATTAGAGTACAAACAAAACGGAGGGGTCTTCCATATGATTTTTTCTACGCCGGTGACTTTCTTCGACCTTCGTCTATTTTTTTGCTTTGCCTTAATGAGATGGCCAAATGGGAAGACGTGTACCAACCCTTTTTAGAGGAAGTTTTTATTTCTGACCACTTGTCTGAAGGGAATAAGAAGAGCTTTTCGGATCTCATACGTGGGGCACGCGACTCAGTCGATTTTAGCGTCTCTAGGTTCTTAAGGGAAAGGCGGGCTTAGCACCCTGCGGGGTTGCACATTTTCTTGCGGTTACATAGAGAAAAGCACAAATGTAGTGCCGTTCTCATGTTTGTCCAGTTTGCCCACTTTGCACCCGTTGCGTCTTTTTTTTCCCGCAAGTGGAGCCCATTTTATGAGCTACAAACGGGGCAACCCATCATCCATGCTGTTCCCCACATTAAAGATAAAATTATTTTGTTTGAAAAAAAAAAAAAATTCTGCGCATGGTTAGTGGAAAAGTGCACATGGCATGTCCGTCACGTAGAGGCGAACTGGGAGGTACAAAACAATTAGGGCGCATATGCAGGCGAAGCTGTAGTAGAGGGACGTCTGGAAGCTGAAAGGGGGGAAGGCGATAAGTAGGTGATAAGTAAGGGATGTAAGGCACATTCGGGTGAACGGGCAGCAAAACTGTCTTAGTCGCCCCATTTTTGGTGCAACAATTTGACGCCCGTACGAGTCGTATCCCATGGCCCTGTTGTAGTGGCAGGCCAGGAAGGCCCCGCAGAGGAAGCCGCCGATGTGTCCAAAAAAATCAACGGTGGGAGAAAAACTAACAAACAAAAAGAAGAGCACAAAAACGGACACATTAAAGATGTAGTAGTTTTTAGCCCTCCTGGACAAATTGGCCCAGGCTAAAAATATCTCCAAAATGGAAAAGCCAATGAGTCCAAATCCACTTGTTGATGCTCCAACAGCTAGCTGACACGGATTACAGATGGTCGTTAATACATTTCCAACCACCCCTGATAGGAAATAGAGGAAGAGAAAATTCCCCTTCTTGTATTTGCCCTCTATCACTAGGCCTAAGTTCAGCATGCACACTATGTTAATTATTAGGTGCCACCAATTTGCATGCAGGAAAATTGGCAACACCAGTCTCCAAAAATCTCCTTGCCTAAGGGGTATGTGTGTGTGTGATGTGCCGCAAAATGAGAAAATGCACAGCGAAACGGGGACATAGTCCTCTACACATTAGCATGTGCATATGCAGGTGGGTTCTTCGGATGACCCCTTTTTTTTCCTTCATGGGAAACGTACTTAATAGCGGGGCCATACGTGGCACCCAGAAACATCAACACCTGCACGTTCGGCGCCGTTAAGTTTTCGCTTAAGAGGCAGCTCAAAATGTAAATGATCATTTGGGCGAAGCTAATCCATACGATGATTCTACGGGGGGAGAAGCAAAGGCGAAGTAATCATTGACTCGTACTACTCATCATACCAGGAAGGGGATTTTCCATATATGTGGTGCTCCCCTCCAGACGCGACTACCTCCTCAGGGACATATCCGGAAAGAGCATGTCGTAAAAAGTGCCCCCCTTGGGGCTTCCCTCCATCAGGGGCACATTTTCACTCGCCCCCTGGGCTTTCCTCTCCGTCTGTAAATCTCCGCGGAGCATTTTTTATGCGCACATGTGAAAAGGGAATATTCAGCTAAATGGATACATGTAAAAAAGCAGGCATTTATGTGGCAAACCCTGCGGGGGTGTTTTTCGTTTTGCTAACAATGTTAGTCCTCATTCGTGGGCATAACGGTGTGAGAGCGAATCTACACTGGTAGACACGTATACGCGTGTACACACCTTTACAACAGGGATGAAGAAATGGGTTGAAATGGATGCACGTTTCTCTCCAACGATACATATGCTGCGGAAAAAAAAGTCTAATTCGTTTACGTCACTTGCCCGTTTCGAATGGATCAATTAGACCCACGTGACAAGGTTATTTTATCTTTCAGATTTTTGCGCATTTCCCTTGAGGAGGCGCGAAAAAAAAAAAAAAAATACCCATGTAAATACACCCATTCTGTTATGCTGTTGGCCTGCCCGAATGGTAAATCGATGAGATTGCTCCGTCCATTGTGGCAACACGTTAAGACGACCTCCTTTCCTTCCCTTCGCTTCCTTTTTTTTTTTTTCTTTTTATTGCGCCTCCTCAAAGGAGAAACCATCTCAAGAGGAAGTTATGGGAGACATTATGCAGGGGAAGATGGCACACACGAGAAGGCTATCAATTTAGTAACCAAAGGGACTTTTTTATTATTTTTTTTACAAATTCTGTTTTTCCTAGCCAGGTGATGCATTTTCACCTGCTCAATGTGACGGTAAATTTATCTCTTATCATCCAGTGTATGAATTAAAAAAAGGGGAGTAACCGAAAGAAGGGTGTGTTAACCCTTTTGCCTCTGCCCCTTCAAGGAGTATCTGTTTAGCCTCCTTTACGCAGGTGGAACACCTGAGAGGTGTTCCCACTGGGGTAATTCTCACTTACCATGTTGCTTTTAAAACGCATAAACAGTGAAAAAATAATTGTCATAAAATGGCGTTACTTTCTGGGCCAAATATCCGCGTGTAGACCCATACAGGGAAAACCGCTACACAGGGGGAACCAAAGAGGGGAATAAAATCTGTGCTTCCTTCCTAACGTCGGGCTATGCGTCAACGCAAAGGTGTACACAAGATACCCAGTTCACACAAATGGTGACTTAAATGGCCGGCAAGAAAATATTTCAGAAAAAAAAAAATTTTCCAAAATGTGTTCACGTAAATGTGAGGAAATACAAAATGGGGTGTTTGTTTCGCTTCAAGTTAACATGTGGTGTACAACATCCCTTTTTCACTGACACCACATGAAGGCAGTTTTTTTTTTTTTTTTTTTTTTTTTTACTCCCCTTATGTTCTTATATGAGGCCGCTTTTCGCTCTTCACCTTTTCGCCACGCCAGTTTGCCATTTCCCCTCTCGGCACATCGCCCCGCCATGCGAAGTGTAAAAGCGGGAACACCAGCAGAAAAAAAGGAAAAAAAAAAAAAAAAAGGTCATTGTAATTGGCTTCACACCTTAAACCGATGATAACACAAACCGACACATGTTGATCATGCAAGCAGCTTAGGTAACGATAGCACGGTGGCAGCGCGAGTTGCTATGTGCACCACGAATGTTCCATTTTGAGAAGCACATGTGTGTGCTCCGCCGCGCATTAGGAAATTTCCGTACGCGTTATCATCTCAGTGCACATTGTTAACCGACCACGATAGAAGTACTTTTAGTCCACTGCCGTGAACACATCGCACTAGCATCTTCACCCGAAGGGGCAGTTGGGCAGCACCTACATACGTCTGAGGATGCATACTAAGAGCATACGCACATAAACATGGCACATACATATGCATACATTTAAAAAAAAAAAAAAAAAAAAAAAAAAAAAAGCCCAAAGGGACTACCCCAGGAAGGGTAATGCAAACCGTTCTGACGCGCAGCAGTATGGTAATTTTTTTTTTTTTTTTTTAAAAAAACATATGCTCATACCTAACCTGCAAATTTTTTTTTTTTTTTTGCAAACAAATGAACAATGTAACTTGAATAAAAGCATTCTTCGAATTTACATCAGTCCCGGTCAGCTTCGATCATACCTGGTCATTTTCACGCCACTCCTTAAACCACTTATTGTAACCATTTATTGCCTCGTGCACGTATCTTAGCCTGGCTTATGCGAACTGAGAAAATATCTTTGTAAGTGCATACATGCATGCGCGACTTTTGGTGCAACCCTCCCCACATCCAATTGTATACTTCCCTGCTAATCGCTATGCCTCAAATGCTTTTTTAAGCTGAGTCAGATTGTTCTTCGCCCATTCGAACGCAATTCGATATACAGCCAATTACCGCGCTGTACGTTTCCACTTCCTCCACATTAAATCGATTTCATTTTTTCTTTTTTTTTTCTCCTCCATAAACATAACGGAAGAGTTCATCCCCTCAGAGAATTGCCCCCCTTTACCACGTTTACATAAATTTAGCGCCTAAAATGAGGACCAAATTGTTATCCTTCTTCCTTTTTTTAATCCCCCTTGTCCTTCGCAACTATGCGTGCGCGCATGAAGATCTGTTTAATGAGCACATCACGACCATACACGATGGAGAGCTGAACAACTTTATTACGAAGAATGACGTCGTGCTGGTCATGTTTTTCGCGCCATGGTAGGGATGCCCTCCTACGTGGAGGAAGCTGATATAAGCAGTATTCACCGTACTTACCACCGCTACCGGTTGTGCCACCCATTTAACCCTTTTTTTTTTCCCCCTCCCAGGTGCGGGCACTGCAAAAGACTGATCCCCGAGTACAACGAAGCGGCAAACATGCTAGCCGAGAAGAAGAGCGAAATAAAGCTAGCCAGCGTAGACGCCACCACGGAAAACGCCCTAGCGCAGGAGTATGGAATTACAGGATACCCAACCATGATCATGTTTAACAAGAAGAACCGAGTGAACTACGGAGGAGGAAGAACAGCTCAGTCAATTGTAGACTGGTTGCAACAAATGACCGGTCCAGTGTTCACCGAAATTACCACCAATATTGAGGACGTGTTGAAGGAAAAAAATATAGCAGTAGCATTCTACCTCGAATATACGTCTGAGGATAACGAGCTGTATAAAAGTTTCAACGAAGTGGGAGACAAAAATAGAGAAATCGCCAAATTTTTTGTAAAAAAAAATGATAAGCATAACAAGATCTCCTGCTACAGAAAGGATGAGAAGAAAGTCGATTACGATGAGAAGGTACCTTTAAGTGAGTTCGTGTCTACTGAGTCCTTTCCACTCTTTGGAGAAATAAACACCGAAAATTATCGCTTCTATGCAGAGAGCCCCAAGGAGTTGGTATGGGTCTGTGCAACAACAGAACAGTACAATGAAATAAAAGAAGAAGTGAGACTCGCAGCGTCTGAATTGAGAAAAAAAACACACTTTGTCCTTTTAAACATCCCTGAGTATGCTGATCATGCTAGGGCTTCCCTCGGATTGAATGAATTCCCAGGATTAGCTTACCAATCTAGTGAAGGACGATACTTACTACCAAATGCGAAGGAGTCCCTACATAACCACAAAGCCATTGTAACTTTTTTCAAAGAAGTAGAAGAGGGAAAAGTTGAAAAGTCCCTAAAGTCAGAACCCATTCCAGAGGATGATAAAGCTGCTCCTGTTAAGGTCGTGGTCGGAAACTCCTTCATTGACGTCGTCCTGAAAAGTGGAAAGGATGTCCTCATCGAAATCTACGCTCCATGGTGTGGTCATTGCAAGAAGTTAGAACCAATATATGAAGACCTTGGTAGAAAATTAAAAAAACATGATTCCATAATTGTTGCAAAAATGGATGGTACGCTTAACGAAACACCAATAAAAGACTTTGAGTGGTCAGGATTCCCAACCATCTTTTTTGTAAAAGCCGGTTCAAAAATCCCACTGCCCTACGAGGGGGAAAGATCATTAAAGGGCTTCGTAGATTTTCTAAACAAGCATGCCACTAATACGCCCATCTCACTGGAAGGCGTTCCAGATATGGAGGACGGCACTGCGGAGGAGTTATAAAAAGAAAATAGCTAACTCATCCATTGATCATCAGAAAAATATTAAATATGTACAACACACCTTTGTATGAATAGCACGCAACTGGGGTGAAACATTTCTAGTATGTACAATCGTATAGTCTAGTTGGAGAAAAAAAAAAAAAAAAAAAAAAAACACACCACGCGTAAGAAACACCAATATGTATGCGTTATAGGAACGAAAAATTGGAAGTAGCAGCACCAGAACAGTAAGCCCCCACCTCCCAAATGTTGAATCAAGCGGAACCGCATGCATACTTCCCATATATTCTTTATATATAAAAAAAAGGTGTGCACAATAAACGAATGGACACAATATCACTCCAGCCAAAATTCAAGCTGCAAATGCTAGTTGCAAATGTACGCTGCAGGAAGCAACATAGGGGAAAATACCACACCTGTGATGTGTTCCCAAGTGAACATGCCAACTGTTACGTTACAATACGGGGTCGTCCAGCGAACGTGCATTCCTCTTGAGAGCACCGCTAATTTGGTGCTCTTTTTTATGAAAAGTGTGTTTTTTTTTTTTTTCACGCTGCGTAAAAATATATTACTCACCCCATGTGATACGTAACTGCCGCGTTGACCACCTTGTAACGCCACTCGGATGACTCCCACATCCTGTAGATGTGTACCCTATAACGAATATTACCCACGTGCATGCATCTCCCCGCTAACGAACAAATCAAGGGACACCACCGGTTGGAGCACCTCACGAGGCCCATCATCCTCCCGATAATGGTCTTAGTGGTGACCATTCTGTTGCCAAACCAGCAGCAGAAAGTGCTAAAGTTGATGTGAGCACAGGAAAAGGTGGACGGAATGGCGGTCTAGTAGGTCCAACAGGTTCAGTGGGTCCAGGGGGTCTGAAACAAGCCCAGCACATACCACCATCATCCCTGCTGCTATTTCCGGTACATCGGCAAGAGCATTCCCATAAATTTCTTACATTCTATATATAAGGTACATATATATATAGCATATTGGATAACATAGACATATCCGTTTATAATATTTTTTAAAAGGAGGGGAAAAAAATATATATATATATAATATATTCATCATTTCTATTGTTCAAAGCGCACATATATGTATTACATATATGCACAATAAATGTATATTGGTGATACATATTTTTACCTTTCGTCCTCTTTTTCTTTTTTTCTTTTTTTCTTTTTTCTTTTTTCTTCCTTTCCTTTCTTTCTTTCCTTCTTTTTTTTTTTTTTTCTTCCTTTTCTTCTTTTATTCTGCTTTTTCTTTTTTTCTCTTCTTTCTTTTAACAGTATAAGAAATGAAAAGAAAAAGGAGAACAAAAGAAGAAAAAGAAGGAAAGAAAGAAAAAAAAAAAAAAGAAGGAAAGAAAGAAAGGAAAGGAAGAAAAAAGAAAAAAAGAAGAAGAGGACAAAGGGTAGAAAGAAGGAGAAGAAAGGGAAGTGTGCATGTGCAATACATGTGCACTTATGGGAGAAAGAGTATGAAGATATAAGGGAAGGTATAAAAGAAAGAAAAGAAATGGAAGAAAGAATAAGAAAGGAAGGAAAGAGAGTGAAGGATTGAAAAAGGAGTGAAGTTTAGGGTGTGAGAGTAGGTTCAGGGTATATGTTCAACAATGTGGCCTGCTACTTAGTTGTTTAGGGGGTTGCACACGAATAAGGTGTATTAAAAAAAAAAAAGAAAAAAAACAATAAAAAAAAAAAAAAAGGAAAAAAAAGGAAAAAGGAGATTGAAAATTTAGGAAGGAAGTAAAGAATGTGTGTAAGTTCTGTGTACTCAATATGTGCATAGTACTTAATGATATATCATTATTACCTAAATAAGTAAAAGATTTAGGTTTTCCATTAAATGAATTTTATTGCTGGTTTCGATTCTTTGAATAAATAGTGGTACAAAGAAAGAAAAAAGAAGAAAGGTTTAAGGTGTAAAGAAGGAATGTTTAAGGAAGAAAAAAGAGAAGGTTTAAGGGTTAAAGTAGAAGGAATGTTTAAGGGTTAAAAAAGAAGGAAGGTTTAAGGGGAAAGAGGAAGGATATACGAAAAGAAGAGAAGAAGAAAAGAGGATTAAAGAAAGAGAATTATGTTTTAATGTAAATGTAGCATTATGGCAGAATCAGGCGGAGAAATGATGTGGGAGAAGTGGTTACGGCAATGGTTGCAAAGTAATGCAGGGCCACTTAGGGAAGGGGAAATTAAGGTAAAAGTATATACGGATAAAGGAGGAGGAGCATTGCTAAGGAGGGCAAATATAAATACATATGTGTGTGCGCTCACACAGGAACAACTGCTGTTAATGTCACTGTAGTAGTTCCTTATGTACTCATGTGTGTATGTGCCTAATTCTTATGTGCACACACTTTTTGCAGGATGCATTATGGAATGACTTGAACGAGACGTTTAAGAAGTTGGTCGACAGATTTACAGCGCAGGAGTCGCGGGAAATAATGGATCTCTGCGGTGACGTCCAACAGAAAGGTTTCGGGAGTATTTATAATAAGAAAGAAATGTGTAAAGGTATGGCAGAAATAAGGTATTTCATGAATGGTCTCAGGAAGAAGGATATATATAAAATGACTCCTGAAAATAATATTGGTGAAGATGAACTTTATAAAAGATGTATAGTTGGAGTGTTAGCTATGTTAGAATTCTATCCGGGCCATTGCCAATTTGGGGAAGTTACTGAATATATAAATAAGCATATAGACGCCAAAATAAATACTCATGGGCGTGATGGAGAAAATAGGAAATGTAGCAACATTACCGTCGAAGATTTAATTATCGGCAAAACAGTTGTTGGAACTAAAATTAAGGAATGGACTGAACAAGATAGGACTAAAGCGAAGAGTACAAATAAGTGCACAGGGGGAGTTAGGAGAGTAGGGAATGTAATATGTATAGGTGAACAGCACTGTGAGAAGGAATCTAAGCTGAACCTACAGAACCTAAAAAATGACGAGAAAGAAAATATTACCAAGTTATTAGGATTAAAGGAAACCACCCCACCCACCGAACCAAACCAACCGACTGTTTTAGACGTACTAACAAGTAATGATCCTAAGTTCACCTTATCGAAGGAAGATTTGGAAAAAGCATTTAAGGACGTAGCGAGTGAGGGGGAACATACACTTGAAAGCGGAAAAATAGAACAGGTAATACGGAAGTTAGAGGATTCAATTCAACAAAAAATACAGGGAACTGATTTTACAGCGCAACTACTAGCAGCACCACTAGCACAACCAGTAACATCAGCACAAACACAACAACTACATAGAGACTCCCCCCAGGATGGAGGACTTCTTGCCACCCTATCATCTGCTCTGTCTGTTCCTGGAACAGCCATTCCTGCTGTTGCAGGAGCAATGGCACTACCAGCATTTTTGTTCGCTTCATTCCTTTACAAGGTAAGCAAGACTATAATGTTACCACCTCAGCGGTCACGACCACCCCTAACACTCCTTTCTTCCACCCCTACCACACCCCCTAACAACCTTCCTCCCACCTAGCACCACTAACAACCTACCTACCACCAAACACCTAACAACTTTCCTTCCATCCACCACCTAACAAACTTCCTACCATCCCTAAGCATCTTCCACCCTACCACCCACCTAACAACACCATCCTCCCTTCCATTTACCACCCCTAACAACCTTCCTTCCACCACCTACCACCCACTTAACAATCTTGGTTTCACCTACCACCCCTAATAACCTACCTTCCACCAGCCAACCAACTAACACAACCTTCCTTCCACCTACCGCCACCCTACCACCTAACAACCCACCTACCACCACAATAACACCATAACACCTCTTTTTCATTTTTGTTTTTGGTATAAATCACACTTCTCCTTTCAGAAGCATAAGCGCTCTGGCAACAACAGAAAAAAAAGGTCCCTTAGGAGAGAATATTATGGGTTCGATGATGACGACGACGACACTTCTACAGATTATTCAAGATCAAACTTAACAGCAGGAACCAATTCGTCAGAATATTCTATTCCATATACATTATCATCATCATCCTTAAGATCATCATCCACCAGATGATGATAGAAAGTGTACTTTCTATAGGGAAGAAAGGTTGTTAAGAGTATTAGAATGAAACGTTGCTAAATGCGTTAGAATGAAGGTTGTTAGACATGGAACGAAGGTGGTTACAGGGAGTGGGGAAGGTTCAGGAATATTTAAATGGTTTGGGGAGGGTTAATAAGGGTTTTTGAAAATAGATTTAATGGGGAGGTGTAAAGATAACTCAAAAAAGTTTCACTTCCTTTCTTCCTTATCTTTCTTATCCTTCCCCATCTTTTCTTTTTTTTTCATACACCCTACGGCTGTACTCCCCCCTGGGTGGCTAAAGTAGCAGGCCATATTATTGGGTCATTAACCTAGAAAGACCCTATCTCTACACCCTTAACTTTTCATTCTAACACCCCTAACAACCTTTCTTCCACCTACCACCACCCTAACAACCTTCCTTCCACCAACCACCCCTAACAACACCACCCTAACACAACACCACCATACTAACACCACACTAATACCACACTAATGTACAGTCTAATGCAGACTAATGCACGAGAAAACTAATATGCTCTATAGAACTTTGAATAAAGAACACTGTACCTAAAAGAATTACATTATTATTACGTGTAAAAAATGTGACCCACTTGTTTAAGCAGTTTCTATTCACCCTTTATATCTAAAATAAAGGAACAATACAAAAATTCTGGGCGTATGTACATAGTTCTGATCTGCGAATTTGAGCAAGTCGCTCCCTTCATTACAACGTTAAGGTAGTGCTACATAATAGAAAAATGCGCAACATTCCCCATGAGTGAGTTGGCCACTTTTAACTTCAATTTAATTCTAACCAAGATATAATATACATGCGCTAAAATGAACTACTTTTTTTTATTATTTTCCATTATTTTAAATAAATATATATTTATATATATAATATTATTATACATTTAAACATTTCATTTTAATTTTTTTTTTATTTAAAAACTAACCTATACGTATATACGCACACACCCCTAAAAATTGAAAGACGAAGATAGCAGTGTTTAGAGCGCAGTGCGCGAATTGCACATAAGCGCCTTAAAATGACTTAATAAGTTTTTTACATTAAAAAAGGAAATAATCACATAACGTATTAATGCTCCTCTTCCTTTTTATTTTTTCACTTTAAACACCTTTTTTTTTTACATTAAAAAAAATAAATAAAATAATAAAGTGAAAAAATAAAAAGGAAGAGGAGGAAAATGGCATCTTTCACAAAACTTCCAATACTTATCCTTGTTGTGTGGTCCTTGCAGTACCCCACGCATGTATGATAGGAGCTACTGTTACATTTTTTAAAATTTGGCGCACTTATTACTTTAATTAACTTCCATCTTTTTTCTTTAAAAATAGAAAGAAGAGGAAAAAAGAAATTCACCCTTCTGTGCCGACCCCCTTTCCTCCCTTTTCAGTATAACTATGGAAATTCGTGCAACAGGAGCAGTGCTCACAATGTGCTTAACGTAAGAACGAATAGAATCCTAATGGGATATGAACACACTAAAATAGAATCTCGACAGAACAAGAACCGCACTTTCTCACCGAAGGAAAAATTAAAGGGTCCCCATAAACGCGGTGTCTATGCAAATGATAACTATAAATACGGTGTCCATTATGTTGATGTTGATGAATATGATAACCTATCCACATTTACTGGCAGTACGGAAAGTTTCCTTAAGGAGCGAAATAACGACTATGCTGTTGATGACGACGTGTCTACAATTTCTAGCAGTATGGAAAGTCTCTTTGAAGAACGAGATCATTTCCATGATGACTATCAAAGACCATGCATGAAAAATAAAGCACAGCATGAAAGAATATGGACCCCAACCGAAAGTTCCTCATCTGAAAGTAAAACTGGCACAGAAACACTATCACGAACTAAAAATTATGGTGGTAGTAGTACAATCCCTTCCAAAAATAACGCATTAAACGAATTGCATAAGCAGTTAACATCCACCGTTACTTCAAAAGCGTCACGACATTCACGGAACAGAATGAATAAAGCCCAAATTGGAACCACACAACAGAGGCTTAAAGCACTTTTTGATAAATGTACACGTTATAAGATAGTAAATAAAGCCATATTACCAGTAGCATTGGTCCTTTTACTTATATGGCCCTATATTATGAAGAAATTGGGTGATTTAGGGAACCCAGAATTGTTTCCTATATTCCAAGGGAATAAGGGTCTATTAGTAGTAGTGTACTTAATTGTGGGATTCACCGCACTGTGTGTGCTATTAGGATTATATTATTCAAAAAAGAGGATTAAATGTATTATAAAGAATTTAGAAAAACAGCTGAAAGTTATGAAGGAGTCATAAGGTGGGGAAGTCCGAAGAATCAGGAGAAGCATAATTATTCCCCATTTCAGTAAATAATATTGATGGTACACTTTGTTTTCGTATTTTTGCGGGGCCCATTTTTAATAATGTCCTGTAATATGTTCATGTCATATGGGTGGGTTTGTTCATATGATTGAAGTTTGTATACATTCAAATTTTTAATTCTAATGATGATATTATTCCCTCCAGGGGGAATATACACAAATGCTTTGTGTCCATATGCTCAACTGTAATATATACATGGTTTGTGCATACATATATATATTTTTAACTTTTTCCATTTAAGGTAACCAATTGTTAGGTAACATTATAACAAAGTAGAACCTACTGAAAAGGAGGGGGAAGGAGGTAAGTTCTTCTGTGTTCTCTATACGCACACATATATATATGTGGATATATGTAGAATCGTGCTATTAGGTAAAGTTTATATCTGAAGAAAAAAAACAATTATCATAATTTTCAGAAGGAACAATTCTAGCATAAAACATAATAATACGATCAAACTACACCATCAATATATTACGGAGTATTATAGGGAAATAGATTTAATGGGGACGCATATATATGTGGAATTGTACTATAATACCAAAAATATCTTCCTGAAGGGAAGAATAACTTCACCCAAAGGGAGAAACATTGCCTTCCCACCTAAAGTGGGGGGAAGGAAGGTTGTGTTAGGGGTGTTGGGGGTAGATCCTTTTCTAGGTTAAGGAACAGCAATATGGCCATGTGTTTAGCTACCCTAGGGGGGGGGGGGGGGGGGAAGGGGAAGGTAGAAAAGGAAGAAATCAAAAGAAATCAAGAAGGAAAAGAAGAAAAAAGTACATGGCGGGGAGCATAGTTATAAAGATGCACGCACAGAATATTGTTTCTTTAAGGAATGTAATTCCTCATATTATATCCTTCCTTCCGCTTTAATAATATTCCAAAATGTACGTTCCTCCTCACTATGTATATATTAATGAATATACACCCTCCGGAAAGGAAGGGAAGAATGCTGAACATATATGAGCTGTATTATATGTATGGGAACAAAACTTTCCCCCTTAAAACACACGGCAGTCATTTCATACATATACATAAAAGAAGGAATGCACATTCACAGTAGAAGTGACAGGAACGAAGATGGCACCACCACAGGTTCGTCCACCCTTCATTATAGAAGTGGGAATACATGAACTATTATGAAAATTATTACATGAACTATTATGAAAATTATTACATGAACTATTACAAAAAATTATTATATGAAATTATAACACTTCCAACATGTGTATATAGATACACATATATATATAACATATATGTGTATGTGCATGTATGTGTGCATGTATGCACTACTTATGTATGTATGTTTTCCATGTTCTAATTATTTGCTTCTATATAATTGTAGGGTGCGAATGAACTGCCTTCGGATAAAATATATGGCGAACTTAAAAGGGCCAGTTACACTCATAAAAACAAGCCCACACATACTGATGCGCAGAGTTTATTAACAGTACTCTTGGAGAGTACGGACGACGCTAATTATATGATGAGAGTTTGGTATTACGTATCCCAAATGACTAATGATGGGCAAACATATTATAATGATCGTTGTAACTTCCTATATTATTCGATAGGGAACGCGTTGCCGGGGAAGTATGACAAAGCTGATTTCTCAAGTGCTATGAATAACATATACACAACATTAACAGAGCAGCTAAATGTTGCAAAACCATGCCAAGGAATAACCACCAATAACAACATTAATAAAGACCTCTTCCTTAATAGAAAACTTGTCTTCGACTATTACCATGATTATGACGCCATATACAACGACTTACCGAGCGATGACAAAAATTGGTGTAACAGTACTTCCTATAAGCAGTATATGGACAAAGTTCTTGCATTTTATGAGAACGTTGTTGCAGGTTGCACAACTACTAATGATTAGAGTGACCTATATTCTGCCGTATATAATGGGACACTGTCTACAGACAACAAATACCAGAAATTGTTAAAACAAAACTGTGCTGCAGCGGCAACTGAACAATTAACCACATTGGAAGCTGCAACCTCCCTTGCCGGAAACATCAGGAGGAATGGCAGAAGCTGTGCTGCTGCGTCTTCTGGAACAGTCATTCCTGCTGTTGCGGCAGCAGCCATAGCATTTCCACTAGTAGGATTATTTTTGTATAAGGTAAGTATAACAATTACACTTTGCATTATATAAAAACTAAGGCACTTCCTAATACATTCCGCCTGTGCATAGAATGTGGAATGAACGAATCGAATGAACGAATGGATTAAACGAATGGATAACGAATGGACAACGAATGGATAACGAATGGATTAGACGAATGAACGAATGAACCCTTCATAATAACAGTAATGGACGTTTAATAATAATGAACGAACGAATAAGCACACACACATATATATATAGAATAATTATGGGTGCCATATGTAATACTGGTAGAATGCATGGGAAAAAGGAGTATTCCATACTATTAAAAAATTTAGGGAGAACTTTGTGTATCATTTATAATGAAATAAAAAAAGGGAACATTACATTTAACGTTGCACTACATACGATGATAAGCTATATTATTTCTCTGTTGTTGCTGTCTATTATTTGTCCTTCCTCTTCTTTGTGGTGGTGACCTACCATTATATATGGTAGAATTGTCTTCTGTCATGGAATCTGCTACTGTAGAAGTTTCTTCCGCTGTTGTTGAATATATTATGGAAGTGTCTGTAGAATGGCTCGTTAGCGTGTCTATGTAATTCCTGGCGGGTCCTCTTCTTCTACTTTTGTTGCTGTTGTTCCTTCCAGAAAAAGAATTAAGTAATCCAGGGAAGAATGATGTATACTAAAAGGGAAAGAAGGGGTAAGATGCGTGTACTATAAGAACATAGCGGAGCTTATTTTAACATTTACCTGTTCATAGAAGTAAACGGAAGTACAAGTTATTATTCATATTTTAAGTATAGTGGTTGTAATTACTTTATATAAGAAGATAACAATGGCAGGTAATGCTGCTACTCCTAATATGGAAGATACGATAGGGGTGATGGTACTTCCAGAAGTGGCTCCTCCCGCTGCGCGTGACTGATATAATTCCTCTACAGTGTCCTGCAACTCTAATTGAGTTTTCTGTTCAAACATTGATTTACACTTTGAATCCCACAGTTGCTGGGGGTTATACGCTTTATAAGTCTCCTCAAATTCTAAACAATACTTATGAATGCGATTAGTATCACAGTGTTCTTGCACTCGTTCATAAGCTTCAGCGGCACCACTTAAACGCAAGCAATATTCAAAATTATTATCAGAACCGGCACCTGAAAATTTATGCTTTATAATTCCTTCGTCATGGTAATAATCGAAGACTTTCTTCCTACTGCGGAAAATGTCTTCGCTAATTTCTTCGTCATAAATCAAAGGACATCTGCCTGTCCCACCAGCAGTATACAGTTGAGTAAAAATACTTTTCATATTTGTAAAAAATAAACTGTCCTCCACATTATTCGCTAATAAATCTCCTATATAGAAATATAGGAACTCACAGCGCTCGCTATGTAAATTGTCACTCTGCGTCATTTCGTTGTGTACATAACACCAGGCTCCCATAATTTGATCTACTGCATCCGACTTATGCGGCAGTATTTTCAAAATCTGCCCATTCCTCATGCTTGCGATTGGATCCCTGCAGGTGTATGTAACCCCATTGAATTTATCGTACATTTCCTCTGAGGGCAATTTATTCGGACCCTACAGTTGCAATTATAAAAAAAAAGGGGTCCGCCTTTACATTTTCACTATACGAGGAATGAAATATTATATGTATGCACATGAATTCATTCCATGCAGAACACACACATCAATTAATTCATGTGCCCACAGCAGAAGAAAAGAAGGAGCAACCTGCTCAGTGCTTCTTCTCTTCACGTTACACTACTAAAAACACTATTGGTTGTACTTACCTCACCTACAGCTGGAATACCAGGAACACCACCTAAACCAGCACCGGCAGCGCCGTGTCCAGAAGAACCTGGGTTCCAGGTTCCTGTAGAACCTGGTCTTGGACTACCAGTGTTTTGGTTGCCAGTAGCTGTAGTTCTTTCTGTATTTATTGCAGCACACGACTTTTGCGATAATGTTCTATTACGGTACTTATGGTACTTGTCATAGAATTCCTTACAATAGGAACTTCCACCACCTGTACCTGCACAGTGTGAATTCACAGACTCATATGCGTCAGGGGCTTTCCCTAAGGAAGTGGCATACGTTTCATAATCAGAACTTCTGTCCCCTATACTTTTGCATAAACTACTGAAATTGTAATAATAGTCGAACACGTCTTTCATGTGTTGGAAATAATTCCTGTTCATGTCAGGGTACATATTCTCACATTTTTCACCAGAAAACAGTGGTCCTAATTTTGTATATATGTCACTCATAACTCTTTGGAACTTTCCTCCCTGTCTTAATTTTCCAGATAATGTATTCCCCAACCAAAAATAGAAAAAATAGCAGGGGTTATAGTAGGCTTGGTTGCCATCCTTTTTCTCGTTATATGCGTAACAATAGTTTTGCTCAATTCCACTGGCCAAGTTTATACCATTACTCAACCATGTTTCCAACACGGGCTTCAAAGTATCCCCATTATGCTTGCAGCAGTCATGTGCTGCTTCTCCTCCACCACAGCGCACGCCTTGTTCTAGCTGAAGGTAGATGAATTCAGAGGGTAATGGAGGTGAACCTGTCATTTTTCAAAAGGTATATTCTTCCAGCATATAACACACTTATGTTAAAATTGATCCTTATGTGTTCATATGGAATAAATGTGTAAGATGTTCTGCATACATTAGGATTTCTGTTGGTAAATACCAACTACCTACTTCCCCCATCCATACACATACTTAATATTTCTGAATGATAATGAAATAATGTTCACATGTGCTGAATCATTATGTACATCATTAATAAAAAAGTGGTAGTGCTTGTATTAGAATACTAACGAAAAAAAAGAGGAAAAATGAAATAAAGCTCCCATACGTTTCTCCTACATTGATTATATTACTACATTATATTCTGTCATTCATAACATTATATTATTATTTACTCCACTCAAATATTTTGCATATAAGAGTGCAATTTCTTTTTTTTTAGTGAGAAATTTTAGTATTTATTATTTACTTAAGTTTTTCTCTTTTCTGAAGCATGGTTCATTAAAAATTGTCAGTACACATACAACGCAGTTATTATATAGATAGCACGCATCCCTCCTCTACACATGTGTACATGTACTAATACCTACGGAAAAAATTCGAATTATTAGATGAATAAATTATATATAGCATAAGAAACTCTTCACATTATTTAGGAATAAATGTGTGCCCTTTCATAATAGTGTTTTTTTATGGCACACCTTCCCTCCTCTGTTTCTAATTGCTCAAAGCCGTTAAATTATTCCTTTTCATCTTCCTTCCATGGTAAGTATACCACACATAAGTTATTCACACTAAAATAGTGCACTTCCTCATTTCAGCTATCCATCTTCTTTCTAATGCGGATTATATTTCACATATTGATGCATACTTCCCGAAGCATTTCCATTCCTGGCTTATATGATTAAAAAGTTCAGGGACTTAAAAAGGTTTAAGGAATTCTAGGGTTGAAAGGATTGAGGAGACAACATACGATTAATGATCACTCTTCTGTTCCATTATCTAAAGGTTCTAAACATTAAAAGGGTGTTTTAAAACATTTTCCATTGTTCAGATAGTTCACGTCTTAGGGTTCAGGCTTCAGGTTTTTAGGATTTAGGGTTCAGGGATTAGGGTTCATGTTTTAGGGTTTCAGGGTTTAGGATTGAGGGCTTAAGGTTCAAGGTTTAGGGTTACGTCTTTAGGGTCTAGCGTTTAGGATTAAGGTTCAGGGATTAAGTTTCAGGCTGTAGGTCTAGGGGTTTCAGGTATAAGATTCATTGTTTAGGGTTTAGGATTCGTGATTTAGGGTTGAGGTTTGAGGGTTTAGGATTAAGGTTCAGGGTTTAGGGCTGGGAGTTTCAGGTTTAAGGTTGATGGTTGGAAGTGTTATGGGTGTTAAAAGTGAAGGAGAGCGTTAGGTGGGCGAGGTCTATGGATGTAGAGATTTAGGTGAAGTGAAGTAGGTCTTAGGAAGGAATAAACGTTCTAAGGAAGTAAAGGAAGGAGAGGGTCTAAGGAGTGTGTAAGGAGGTAAGGAAAGAGCGTTAAAGGAAGGAGGATTGTTAGGTGGTGGTAGGGTGGTAGAATGTTGGTTGTTAGGTGATAGGTGGAAGGGAAGCTTGTTAGTGGTGGAAGGAAGGGTCTAAGGAAGGAAAGGGTTTTAAGGAAGCAAGGTTGTTAGGGGTGGAGGGAAGAAAGTTTGTTAGGTGTGTTAGAAGGAAGGTTGTTAGTGATGGAAGGAACGTTGTTAGATGGTTAGTGGGTTGTTAGGTGGTAGGTGGGTTGTTAGGTGGTAGGTGGGTTGTTAGGTGGTAGGTGGGTTGTTAGGTGGTAGGTGGGTTGTTAGGTGGTAGGTGGAAGGAAGGGATCGAAGGAAGGGGTCGAAGGAAGGATGTTTAGGGGTAGAAGGAGAACCGTTGTTTGGGGGAAAGTAAGTGGGTCGTTAGGTGTTAGGGGTGTGTGACCTAAGGTTTTCTAGGTTATGGAACAACAATGCGGCCTGCTACTTACTCACCCCAGGGCGGGGGGTACACCAGAAGGATGTATTAAAAAAAAAAAAAAAAAAATAAAGAAAAAGGAAAAAACGAAAAAAGAAAAAAAAGAAAAAAAAATAAAGGATGGGGAAGGATAAGAAAGAAAGAAGTAAGTTTAGGAAGGAGGCACACGTTTCGTTAAAAGTACAACATGAGTTGAAAGAGGGAAGGATGTATCTTCCATAGTGTAATGTACACGTTACACACATATAATTAAAAATATGCAGGTTGTACATATTAGGATGGAAGGAAAAAGAAGGAAAAGAAGGAAAGAAGGAATCAGGAAAGAATGAATAAGAAGGAACAAGAAGGAAAGGAAGGAAAGAAAAGAAAGGAAGAAAGAAAAGGAAATGAAAAGGAAGAAGAAAAAAAAAAAGAAAGAAAAGAATAAAGGAAGATAAGGAGGGAAGGAAAAGGCACAGGTGCTCGTAGAAGTATAGTATGAACTAAAAAAAGTGAAAGGAGTAGCTCCCATAATGGAATATACACGTCACACACATATAAATAAAAATATTCAGTTTGTACATATTAGGATGGAAAGAAGAAATAATGGTAGTTAAATAAAAAGAACTTGAATGTGCACTAAAAAGGAAGAGGGGTACTTAGATAATATGATATACACACCTCATATTTGAATAAGTTGTTTCTAGTGTACTCATCTAAAAATGGAGAAAAGGGAAAAATTATTATTGTTGAATGATCATGAGTGGAAGGGGAAGGAAAAGGAATTTGTTTATACTGCACCATAATTCTTATGCGCAATTTTGCAGAATTCAGTAATATATAATAAAGGAGAAAGTAGTAAAGGGGGAAGAGGAGGAGGGGAGTAGAGATCGTTCTTTACTTTGTTATCTCCTGTGTGTGTTCATTGCCATTTTTACTTTAATTATGCGCATGATGATTTCAATGCATGTGGATGGTGGATTATCATTGTTTAAAAAATTAAACATTGTGTACTGTGACGGGAAAGGAAGAATAAAAATTCAATACCTACTCATTTCATAATCATCATAAATCCATTAGAACTCTGATATGTATTTCCAAACTATATGAACACACGAACACATGAGCACATAAACACTATCTTTAACATAAATTAAATTATATATTGAGGATATTCATAAACCATGGTAAAAGAATAATACAACGCATTCTTTCACAGTTCCACTATGTGGAAAAAAAAAAAATGTGTATATATAAACATCGTAGTATATGTGTATTTGTACACACATATAATGTTTCCTGCTACATATATATGTTCCACATGTATCTTATAATAATAGTGTAAATGTATGGTTGTATACACACATATTTCAATTCCACTTACAGAGCGCAGGTTTCTTACTTTTATTACCCTCACAAAAAATATACATGGAACTCGATGCAGAAATAGGAAGGAAGTGTACATCCCACAGTGATCGGCAGAAGCGTAGTGATCTGCAGCAGGCATTGGATAATTCATTACATTCGTTCTCGGCAGTTAAACATTTAAGTGAAGAAATTGCAAGTAACTACTGTTACGTATGTAACGGCGGTGGCAAAGGAATGGAAGGTCTGTCTGATAATGATCGTTATAATTTTTTCTACTACTGGCTGGGTGATAAAGTGAAGATGGCACTTCAGAGAGGAAACGACTTCTCAATGGTTATGAAGGCAATTTATGGTAAGCTGCAGAATTTCAGTCCTACATGTAAGTGCACTCCTATATACACTAATATTAGCGATGAACGTTTCGTAAAGGCTAAGAAGGTATTTGATTGGTACTATAATTATAGTAAAATGCACAATAGCGGGGACTGTCAGAAATATTGTGGAAGTAATAAATGTGATTCACACTACGAGGCTGCTAAATCAGCATATCAGCAGTTAACTTCAAAGTGCAAAACCACTGAGGGAGAAGCATATTGTGACGAATATAAAAAGAACTCTCAGAAGGAGAACGAATATAAGGAACCGAAGAAACTAACAGAACAAACGTGCCCTAAACCAGCAGCAGGAATACAGGTTGGTCATTTCCTTCCATTCATAATATATAAATACTATAAATAAAGTATTCTGTGCTCAATGTAAGGAATGTACACACATATATAAGTGGGAGGGGCACTTACTTATATACATACATTCCACTTCCTTGGTCAATTTTACATTCTTAGGTCACAGACACAAGTAAATTGCCCGCAGAACAAATGTACGATGCGTTAGACAGCGAAGGAGGACGAGAAAGTTGTATACTCAACGGAAGCAAAGGGAACAACAGTACACTGGAAACACAACTGAAAACATCATTAGAGTCGTACGGAGGGAATAAGTGGACTTGGA
The DNA here is from genome assembly GCF_001680005.1 of Plasmodium coatneyi. Lineage (NCBI taxonomy): Eukaryota > Apicomplexa > Aconoidasida > Haemosporida > Plasmodiidae > Plasmodium > Plasmodium coatneyi. Next base: position 225,280 of record NC_033560.1, read on the forward strand.
TCAGTAAACTTATATGGAACTACTGTTACGCGTGCCAAATGAGGAAGGCCGACAACAACGATGATTGGTGTTATTTATTCTATTATTGGTTAGGTGATAAAGTAAGGAGTGAAAGTCAGAAAATAGGCTCTCCCTCAATGATTATGACGAAAATTTATGAGAAGCTGAAGCAATTCAAGCCTCAATGTACGTGCACCAATTTGTACGATGGCATTAGGGAGGAACGTTTCGGACCGGCCAAAATATTACATGAGTACTACTACAATTATAAGAAATTAAATGGAACCGAGGACTGCAACAATTATTGCAGTAAAAAGGAAATTTGTACTACCGCCGTAACGGCAGCTCAAAAAGCACATTCGCAGTTAAGTACAAGTTGCAGTGGAGTTGGCGGAGATCCATATTGCACCAAATTTAATAGGGGAAAGGATAAGAAGAACGGGAGTGAATTCGCGCAACCACAGAAATTAGAGTGTACTGCAACACGTACAGAACAACTGCGGGCAGAGAACATCGAAGACGAGGGCAGAGCAGGTTAGACAAATAGAACGAAGGAAGGGAAGATAACAAATAATATATGTGTATAATTTAGAAATATATATTATTATTATTACAATACAATACAAAAAAAAAAAAAAAAGAAGAAGGAATGGAATGTCGAACACATACATACAAAAAAAAGGAGGGAGCAGCACCCTCTCCCTGCACCCCCACAGGTGGTGCACCCCTGTTATGGGTGCACATATACCACCACCCTAAACACCACCGTCCATCTCTTCCCCCGTCTTATTTTCCTTTAGCAGTTTTACAACCATCTGTAGAACCTACTCAACCCACTCCTCAAGCAGCAGCAGCATCAGGAGCAAAGGGGGCAGAAGAAGCAGCATTACATCCCGAGGGAAGTAGTCTGGAAAGGGGAGGACACTCGCCCTCCTCCTCCAGTGGTGGAAGTAGAGCACCTGCACCTGCTGCACCGCCGAGTACATCGGCAGCTCCAGGGAGGCAACTACCATCCCAGGGGTTCATTAACCCAGAAGTAGGGGAAACCTCTTCCACCTTTCCTACCACTGCAACCATCTCTTCTGGAGCTGCCGTAGCAGTGGCTGTTCCATTAATTGCTTCCGTCTTATATAAGGTAAGTACACTAACACCACCATCATAAAATATCTACCACCAACCACATAACAACCCACCTAATAACCCACCTAATAACCCACCTACCACCAACCACCAACCACCAACCACCAACCACCAACCACCAACCACCTAACAATCATAACACCCCTTTCTTTTTTTTTTTTTAGTATACTTCCTTACCTTCTTTGATAAGTAACACCCTCTTTGGAGGGGGAAGAAGCAGTAGTAAAAATAGAAATAGAAGGTCCGCCATTAGGAGAGAATTGAACACCTTCTCAGGGGACGACTATATGGAGAACGATTCAACAGTTGGTTCAACAGCAACAGGTTCAATAACGGACCCATCTGAATATTCTGTCCCCTATGTTAGATAATTTCTTTCTTTTAAAAAAGAAGAAATAAAAAAAAAAGAAAAACAATGAAGAGAGAGGAGAAGAAAAAGCTAAAATGTAATAAGCCCGTTTACAAAATGAAGTGTTCGCTGATGGGTTCATCACAGTTGGAAGGAAAATAAATTTCTTTAATTTTTTTAATATGCTGCATAATAACCTCGTTGGTGGTGCTCTTTTTTCATATATTTTTTTTTTTTTTTTTTTTTTTTTTCTTTTGCGAGAACGTAATGCGCGAATTCATCATCATAGTGACGTTCCGCGAAAAGGTAGTTGTTCAAAAAAAGAAAAATGCAAAGCGCAAAATGCACACTTAAAAAAAGAGGTGCATAACAATTTTTTTTTTTTTTTTTTGTATGCATATTATGTATGTAATTTTTCGTGCAGAGTGGGTGTAACGAATGGAGGTGAAAATAGAGGTGCCCCAATTTTGTGTCGTTTGGCCTAGCCACATGTCCGTTGAGGAGAACACCCCAAGTTGCGACGTGCCCCATTGATAAAGCGCAGTTGGATCATATACACGACACAGCGATAGCATCGCTGCCATTCTGGTGAAAATCTCTTCCGTGACATATACTTGGAGGGACAAGCGAAAAACAAGTCCCATCCTTGAAAACCAAGAGGGACGCAAATTGGATAACTCATTTGTACTTCAACGTATGCTATATGAAGGCTCGTCACCCTTCTCCATTTTATATGCTTCTCCTTTTTTAAACTCTCACGACGTAAGATGTGGTCAAAGATACGTGTACGTGTAGACAAACATAAATAAATAATTCATGGAGGCTTTTAAAAGGGTAAGTAAAGTTGCAAGTTCCTTCCCCCAAGGGGTTAGCATAACCGTTCGGAGGTGTGAAAAGTGCGTACTTGTACACCTGTGGGTATCCCCCCGTTTAGCTACGCAAGGCTGCAGGTGGCTACGTGTGGAAGGGTTGATTTATTACCTGATGTGAACAACATGGGACGCACAGCATAAGCTAACCCCGCAAACTGCTAACAACATAACCCTTCATGGAAATACCTGTTCCCGCTAGGTATTTCACCCGATGTACCCCTTGCACTTCTTCGAATTGCACATGCACTTGATGTTCTTGTAGTTGATCCCGTAGTGGTACTTCAGAGGCTCATCCGGCTTAATATCCCTAGAGGCAAAGATGCCAACGGAGGGGTAATTGTCGCCCCGCCAAATGGTGATGACATTCACGTTCGGTTCGCAAGAATGGTTTAAGAATCGAGCTACGTTCGAAATGAACAGCGCATCAATGCATGGGATCTTCCAGTCATCGGTGTACGTTTCATCCACCTCTGCCGTTTCGATGAAGTAGTTAAAGTATCCTTTTTTGTCGTATTCGTGTTCCCTGGAAATCATTTCCTTCCTAGTGGTTATCTCCCCAACGTAGTGCATAATTAACGAATTGGCTTTTATGTAAGACGAGGAAACGATATCCCATCCGATGTCACGCGTCTTCACCACCTTCACAGGGTAATGCAATCCCTCCGGAAATTTATTGGTGCATTTTAAAGGATCACACAGACAGTTCCCCGAACAAGCAGCCAGCACATTAAAGTCGTTAATATCGTAGCTCTTATTCCCATCGCAATATATTTTGCCCGTTCGTTTATGCCGCAAGGCCTTGCAGTACCCGTTAATATATATTTCATCGAACTCCTTTTTGCTGTAATTCTGTGGTGCGCACCCTGAACACAAAGGTAACAAATTGTATGGAGGGAGTCTTGAAAAAAAGAGGGTCTTACTTACATAGGTAAAATTCATAGGGGGGAGTGAATCATCCACTGTGTTTTCTACTGGAATTTTAAACTTTTCCTTTCCAGCTGAGAGATCTTCATACGGGTTCCATGTATCATCGAATGGCTTCTTCAATTCGATATGCGCTGCTATGGCTTCTTTGCTTTTTATGGGAATGAACAGATGGGCTGGTCTCTTGGCCATTTCGCAGTTTATTGGTATCTCCGTCTTTCGGATAGATATTTCGATATTTTTTAAATTTTTGGTTCTAATTCTTTGGTTTTCGTTTATCTCCTTTTCAAAGTTTAGGGTTTCCAGGACCAGTACCAGGGGGAGGTACTTGCCGCGACACCAGAAGGGGAACGTCTCTGCGCCGCCTGTCCCGGTGGGGGCAACGGTGCTACCAGTACACGTGGGTGCATCCACATTGCATTTAGTTTGCCCAGATTTGTCCTCCTCACGCAGCTTCCGCTTGCACATCTCGTACATGCGCACATCGCTACGGACCCACTTGGAAGCCAATTTCTCCTTGATGCACCTCCGCCGAATGAACTTATATATGTGGTTAAAGTTCATGAAGGTCGTCGATTTGTAATTTTTCAAATATGGCACAGTCAAAGTCATGATCATTTCGCTATCCAAAAAGACGTTTATAGAAACGGAGTTCTTTTCAATTAGGTACTTCTTCCTCTCGCACTGATTTTCATAAAAACGGCAATTCCGTGGAATAAAGCACTTATCCACATACAGTCTCTTAAAAACGTATAGGATGTCTCTCTTATATTCCGACGTAGAATAATCGTTGATGGTGAAAGCGTTCACAATTTTGTATATCCCATCGTAGCGGATCCCATAATTGGGACAGTACTTTGTCTTCAAGTTATTGTGTCGGAAGATTCGTATAGGCATCTGCAGCAAATACGAGTTATACAGTGCATTCGCATAGCATTTCCTGAGGCTTGAAATTTTATTGCTCAGAAAGGACAGTAAATATCTAAGCACAAAGAAGTTGCCATTATCCGTGAGTACTTCATTTTTCGAATTCAATATTACAGATGACACGATATGCTCATTCTTATTTATCGGGTGTAGAAAAAGATTATACGACGTGTACTTACACAAAAAAAATAGCGCTATGTGGTAGTTGTGCGAAAAATGGGTGTTCACTTTGATATCCAGTATATTAAAATTGTTGTGGTACAACCAGTCTACTGAAAGCATGTACTTCTTTTCCCACAGTTCGTTGTTGTTACTTTTGTTTGCCCCTGTTGTTGCGTCTCCCTCTGGCAGTGTGGCCAACTTATCTCCGTTAATTTTGTCATCATTATTGACACCTGCCTGGTTATATCCACCTATATTATTGTCCACGATACCGGTGTAACCGTCTGGTCCGCCTGTTCCGCTTGTTCCGCTTGGTCCACCTGCCCCCTTTCCTTCTACACCATTCGCATTTGTGCCCCCTTCAGGAAATGCACTCTCTTTCCCCGCCAAGTTATCCACCCTTTCAATGGTACCACCACCACGTCCACTCATCAGCATCATTTTCTCCTCCCTCTTCTTTCTATTCAATTCATTATTCTCCATTATCCTTTTGTAATTATTTTTTATCCTCTCGAGCAGCATCACGTTCACATTTCCTAATTCACTCACATCCTCCCCATATTCTGTGTACTCACCATAGTCTGAACCTTTTTTTCTAAAATGGGATTCGCCTCCCCTGATTGTTCTCTCCCCTATTTTCCTCTTCCCCCTCATTGAAGAAATACCTCCTCCTCTTCTCCTTCCCCTATTTTTCATAAGCGACAAATTATTGTTACAGAAAAAATTCTTCCTTCCTCTTTTCATAGACACGTTGGACGAGCCTCTTTTTTTGTACCCCCTCCCCAGCCTCACCTCCCTCATTCCCTTCTCCTCCTTAACATATCTATTTCGCAACATTTGTTTCTTTCTGTACTCTCCAGTTTCGTTGATTCCTCCCTTTGTTACCAATTCGTTGTACTTCTCTGTTAAGTGTTTCCTCCTCCCGTCGGGAGTTACTGGTTCCTCCTCCCATGGCTCGCTTTTTACTATCGCTCTTCCCTCTTCGGTGCCGCCCTCAGGGGGGATGATCATCATGCAGTTGTAGCTTTTTCCTTCATCTGCCTTTTCTTCCTTCTCTTCACTCTTCACGCGGGCCATTACTATAGGCGCATCTTCACATTTGGGCTTCTCCTCACATTCGACCACGTCGGGAGTTTCTTTCTTCACTTGACATAGGGGCAACATCTCCTGGATTGATTCACTTCCCACTTGGTGCGTTTCCCCATCTGCTAGTAAAGCGGCATTTTCACACTGCACATCCTGACTGTCTTTATCGCCCTCCCCCATATCAGCTTCTTCGCCCCTCTGTTTCTTACTAGTGCAGTCAGACGGCTCATCTTTGCTCTCCCCCACCAGCATCTTCCTCTTGCGCTGTTTTTGCGTGGGCAGGGAGTCTTCGCCCAGCTCGTTTGCCTCCACTTCGTTTACTTCCTCATCTGGAAGATCCTCTTCTTCCTCCTCCCGCTTTACAGCTTCATTCATCACCACCTTCGGCTCGACCTGCTCCGAGTCGGCTTCCTTCTCCGTGGGTTGGCTCTCTTGCGGCAAATCTTGCAAATCGCACGGCGCATCCTCCACCTTGCACATAACTGGTGAAGCATCTTTGGAGAGTTGCGGGCAATCCTTGTCCATCGCACTGATTTGCTCTGGAGGAATTTCCCCCGTCGATCCTCCCCCGGCGACTTCCCCCCCCTCTTCCACCTTAACGAGGCCTTTCCTTTCTGCATCCACGGGCACAACCTTCACAGGGGATTCCTTCTCATCATTCGAACAGTTCGAATAGAGGTAAGGCCTAAACTTATACATGGAGCTGATCTTCCTGTTATCCTTCTCCGGTAAAATACTATCGTCGTAATTCTTATTGTGTTGCACATTTTTTTTCGCAAATTTAACATTATGAATGTTAAAATAATTTAAGTTGAAAAAATCATCGATGGGAATTTTACTTTTGTTCAAACTTTTGCAATAATTCTCGTACATGGCAAGGATGATGGAGTGCGTGTCTATCAGGTTGTCCTTTATCCGACAGTTAGAAATGGCCTTCTCGTCTATGTAGACATTTTTGTCCTGGATCTGATAATACAGTCTTAAATTTTTAAACAAACAATAGGTATAAATGAATTTGAGGGGACCTTTCAGTAGAGCAATATCATAGGAGAACAAATTATACAACATGAACTGTTCCATTAGAGAGTCCTTGCTGGAAATGATGTGACTGAAGTTGAACCTCTTCGTGTTCACTTCCTTTACGTTGTTCAGGAGAGTTGCGTTTTCTTCAGTTGTTAAAATTTTTTTCATCACTTTATTTTCGTTGCTGTTATCGGGGGGGTTCTCTCCAGCGTTCTCACCCACACCCTCACCCTCACCACTGGGGTTGCCTGAACAATCGGTGCTACCCACACCGCTGGTGCTACATACATTACCTGTGCTGCCTGTCCACCCGTTGGCACGCTCATCCAGGATGATAATTTTTTTCTGAAAATTTTTCTTCATTAAGGTCAACGACATGGAACTGTTCCTACTCGAACGCCCATCCTCCTTGTGCCCCTCCTCTTCCTCCCACTCCTCCTCATCATCGTCCATTTTTAAAAAAAAATGTTTGCTAATTTTTATATTAGAAAATTTGTTACTCATGTCGTGTATAACTCCGCTACCATACGCACCACTGTTATAATCGTTGTAGTTATAATATTGATTGCCCTTTAGGTATCTCTTCTTCTCATTTTTTATCTTCACATTTCCTGCATGCGTTGTCTCATACTTGAGTCGGCCATATGTGGAGGTTCCTTTTAGGGTGCCCTTCGACTTTTTCTTCTGTGGGCCTTTTTTCTTCGTTTTCATCTTCCCCTTACGCATCGTCCCCTTCTTCCTTTCGCCTGCCTTGTTCGCTAGGTTCTTCACAAACTGGCCTGTTCCATTATCGATACCATTACCATGGTTGTACTCTTTCACGTTGTACCCCACGGGGGAATACTGAAAGGTACCCCCATCGTCCATCCTTCCACTGCTCGCACTCTTCCCCTGTCTCCCTTTTTTCCTCCCCACTTTGCTCATCCCTATGTTATCCACGGGATTAACCACACTGGGATTATCCCCTACAGACACAATAACTTCTTCCTTCTCTTCATCCATGCCGCTTTTTAGATTCGTTTCCCTTTTAATAAATTTGAGGTTTCCCCTTTTTTTAAACTTTACTACCTCCGCGTTTTGCAGCGGAAACTGTGGGTCCTCCTCAGGGGGCACATCCATGCAGTTAACGCTATTGCCAACACCGCTAGCGACGACGCCGAAGGGATCCCCCTCCACGGGGTGGTCACCTCTGCCACTGCTGCTGTTGCAGACATCGCCCTGAAAGCTTTGGATAATCGACTGACCCAAATTATCATCAGGTATTTCACTAGCCATGTAGGATTCCCCCAAGGGAGCTTCCCAATTATGGTGGTTCGACTCCTTTGCGCATTTGTCGCTGTCTAGTACCTCATTGCACAATTCGGGTTCTTCTCCCTGCTCGAGCCCTTTTTTCTCTTCATCAAGATTTTCCACAGCGTGATCGCTACCATCCACGTAATATACCTCCTCCTCCCAGTTCAGGTTATTTAACCCTTCACTTTTACTTACATTAACCTGTCCGACTACTTCGACAGGTTTTGCGTCCATGGAATCCTCCACAGGGTTGCCACCAGCGTCGTACCTGTTGTCCAAGCCGTTGTCGATGGCATTATCAGACCCACCAGTGAAAGCACTGCCCGTAAGGTTGTTTCCACCTATGATGGGATCGCCAGTCGTGTCACCGCCGCTTCCATTTTGGCTTCCCCCCATTTTTCCGCCACCGCCAGGATTATTCCTTCTGCCGTTCTTTTCCTTCATTTTTCTTATCTGGAAATTTCTGGTTAGTGGCTTCGTCCGTATGTTTTATGTAGTATACATTTATGTAACATTCTTTTTTTTTTTTTTCAATACAATTCGATTGAGGATAATCCCGCTGGGGGCTCCATCCGGATGGCGAGTGCCTGTCGGTCTTGGGGTAAACGGCGATGCGTGGAAAAACGGAGTGGGAAAAAAAAAAAAATACGTGAAAAAAAAAAAAATGGCCACCGAAGAGCTGATCTGAGGCAGAAAAACGGGTTGCCTCGCACAGTAAAGAGGTCCGTATGTATGCATTTAAGCGTACATAAAAACAATGAGTAATTACATATGCATCTGTACATACAGCAATACATATATATGTATATTAGCAAACGCTCGTCATGGCACAGCCCTTTTTGGTGCTTTCTCTTTCGTAGGCCATTTTTTTCCGCCCCCAAACGGGTGCCTCCGGCCGTCCGCCAGGTGAGAGCCTATACAGCAACGCACGCGTATACACGTAATATGCAAATGCACAAATAGGCAAATTGGCACATAGTGTATACGCCCGCCCCGTGGCACCTATGGCTTAGAAAACGAAAAAATGACTCGAGACTGGTCGAAAGAGCATCTTGCTGGGTCAACTTTCCAGATAGAAAAAGAAAAAGAAATAAAATGAAACGGAATAAAATCAAATGAAGTAAAACACGGCACAGCTCAGTGGAAAGTAAAACAGACGATAGTCGCAAAATTAGCAAGAACGCTGCCCGTGCTCATAGTACATTTGGTAAAATGTGCCAATTTGCCATTTGCTCTTTCGCATAACTCTAGCATGCTAACGATTTGGCGCGATTGTTCCAAATTATCGGCGTGCGACAAAAAATACGCGAATTTATTTTCCTTGTTCCCTCACGAAAAATTTAAAAAAGGGCCCTCAAAAAGGGAAGGAACGATGATGTCCATAAGGGCGATAATTAGATGATACGAATTGCAAGAAGGCTCCGTTAGAGCGATGAAAATGCTGACCCCCACACCATGACTGATTTGTTGCTTCGTTGGTCTGTTCGTTGCCGTTTCCGTTGCACTCAATAATATCTGCTAAAAAGGAATTCGCGTGAATAGTGTTTTTTCTTTTTTTATAATAGTTCTGCCCCCATCACTTTCGCTAAGCGTAGCTTGTTCTTTTTCGTATTCCCTTTTTTTTTTTTTTTTTAAACGTATAAACAGATCTCTCATTTATAGATTAAATACTATCCGGGGGGGAAAAAAAAGGCTGATAATTCTTACATTTCCTAGCAAAGTGCCAAATAAATGGACACACCATAGAAGAGATGTGCTTTTTTTTTTTTTTTTTTACGATCCAACTGAGTGCCACCTATGTTTGACCAGTAATAGTAATGGTGGTCATCTCATCGATTGTTCGAGGAACGGAAAAAAAAAGTCCAATTTTGTTTAACAGTTTTTCCCAGATTGGTGTATACACATGCATGGAAAGCACCTGACATGTGGGAACATTTTAATATTTTCCTGTTTAGTAGGCTGCACATTTACCGACCAATATGTTTCGATTTTTCCCCTGGGAAGACATCCTAATAGAAAGGAATCTGTTCCCCGTCTCGCAAAAATGGCCTTAAGTAAGATCCGACGTATTATACGCGCAACGCGTTTTGCCCATTTCTAATTCCAGCGGTTTATCCGCACCGGGGGTTTGTTCGGTCTTAATTGCGCCCCCCACACGTTTACTCTATGAAAAACGTATTGCAGTTTGGAGCATTCTTTTTGTCATCTTGCCCTTCACGTAATTGTTTTTTTCCAAATCGTTTAAGTGGCAACTAGCGAGGAAACCACTCTGCACAAATGTACACATGTGCAACACCTTATGTATGACCCTCCATTTGGGCAGTGTGAATGAAACATGTTCTGCTTTACACCTACTTGAATTGGCTAGCCAGAAAAAAAAAAAAAAAAATCGAACTAGCCAAAAACGAAAAGGAAAATTTAAGCCTTTCTCTTCTTCGCACATTTTGTAGTCCTTTTTTTTTTTTCTTCATAAATTCGTTTATCCATTCGTCTTCCCCTCCCTTTTCCTTCCCTAAAGCTCTTACACGTGAGCTTTCTTTTTGCCTAATTGTCTTTTGCCCCCTTCGAAAGGGGGTTACCCTTTGCCAAAAAGAATATGAACGGGTCAGGTGAAAATGTGTTCCCTCTGTTCTGTGTGTTCTCTATTACGTTATTACGTTGTTCGCTATTACATGATTACATGTTTATGTTTTTCCATTTTCACATTTTCGCTTGCAGATGAACACTCGGGCGTGTCTTCCTCTCCTACCACTTCTCAATCATTCCAAGGGGGACCATTCCATAATGTCAAAAAGTGAAGACAACGCATGGGAGAAACAAATAGTGGGGGGAATTGCTCCGTTCCATTTTTCGTGCAAATGAATACCCCCTCGGAGAGACTCCCTCCCCGTAAAGACATCAACTTGGCAGTTACAGTTCACACAAAGTAGAATGTCAGCCCAACCGCTATTTCGCCCGCCATAAAGCAACCAATACAATTTGGAAGGCCCTACGTCGCGCTGCTTTAATACGTGACGCACGTTCTTGTATTGGGCTTTCCCTTCGAGTAAGCTGTTCCTGCACGGTTTCACGTCAGCATGCACAGCTGTTGTGCGCGCTTTACCTCAACAAAGGTTGACTCCTCAGCGAGTTTTAAAAATTATAAAATTTCACGTTAAGAGAAAGGTTCCTCCAAATGAAGTGGATTACATGCACACGCAAGAATTCTTTACAGGAAAAGATGCATTTCTTGACAGACCCTCTTCTGTCTAGTGGGATCAACACCTTTGCAACTACTTAGATCATGTTCGTTCTCTTGACGGAACATTTCTTGAATGTCCCCCTACTGGTAATCTCATTAGCAGTCATGGAAGGGCAGAGCGCAGGGAGTATACATTCTTCGCCCCCCTTCAAATTAAAATCTGCCTTTCGGAGGTATCCTCATAATTACTATGCAAAATATACGAAAAAGGTTTGAACTTTATTGTATTGCCGAATGGACAACTTCCACCACAACGTTGCTCTCACCGGTGAATCATGCTTCCCTATTTTCGTTCCACCAAATGAACCTTATGTTCCTTTAAAAATCACAAAGTACAATCACAACACCGTTCTTTTTTTGTACGAAAAGACCTACGCAAAATGTTCCTTTTTTTTTTTTTTTTTTTTTTTTCGTGCACTTTATGTGTAGATCACTTTTTTCGTGTGTGCAAATATGTAACATTGGCCCTTTCGGATAAGCTACTTTTCATTCGCACGTTTGAACTTATATATATATATATATTTTTACACTTTCCAGAAAACAACATGCTGGGTAGACATCTCTTCCATTGGTTACTCGTATCCCATGTACAGATGTTTCTCTACAAAAGGAGTGTATACTAACATGTACACACTGTGTGCAAACGTATTGTCCCACATACCTTTCTTACGCGTGAAAACTCCCCCCCCTATATACATCCCTAAATGGACACCACACTGATCGGAATTGCCATTTGCTTTGTTGGCTCTTTCCTTGGGGCACTAGGAGACAAATTCGTCCATGACAGCTATATCAAAGAAAACACGCAAAAAAAACACATGTCCCAAATGACTATGTGGTTGTTTGGAACCCTACTCAGTGTAGTCATAGACCCAATACTCACCATCTGTTCGTTGTATTTCACCTCCGCTGCATTGGTTGCACCTTTCGCAGGAGTACACATTTTGTGGAATTTAATCATTACAAACATTTCGTTGAAAATAAAAACCAAGTTGCATCAGTACATGGGATCCTTTTTCCTAATTTGTGGTATTGCCTTGATAATAATTTTTTCGGAAAAAAAAGTGGACATACATAGTATGAACGATTTAGCTAGCTTGTATAGTCAGACAAAGGTCATCATTTATCTTGTCCTCACCTTCACCATCATTGTTACTCTTTTGGTCGTTTGCTTGCTTCCCTTTCTTTTCAAGGATATAAAAAATGCTTCTTCTAAAAGTGAACAACTTTTATACATGAATAAATTTGTTGAAAATACATGCACATATTCATGTGAAATCTCGCTTCTTAAAAATGACACAAATGACACTCGTGCGAAATTATCGGGAGGAGCAACTTCCTTTGAAAATGGCAAATGGGGACACCCTAAGCAGAGATCGTTGGAATACCCCTTGAAGGGAACAGATGATCTAATATCCCTCATGAGCAGCTCCGATAAGGGAAACACCTACGCGAATAGTCCAACTAGGAAGGAAAGATTTATGGACACATCAACCGAGGGGGACAACTTTGCACATCGCTCTAACGATGGAATAATAACTTCCAGTCTGGGGGAAAAGACAACCACTGTCGGCCGAAGAAACGCACTCATTAATTACAGACCCGGTGACCCCCTACCGCGTCTACCTGCCAACCACACATTTCCAAAACATCCAACTGAGAAGATTAAAAAGATCAATTTCAAGTCAAGTAAGACGGAGAAAAGAAGACACCCACCTCAATTTCGCAAAAAGAATCACTCATGGGATGCGCGGAAGGAAAATGTTCAGCCAATCCTACAGGGAAAGTATCCCCCCGCTAACGGAGGAAACGCAGATATGCTAGATATAAAATGTTCAGAACGGGTCGAATTACAAGACGACCTCTACTGCAGTGAAACCACCCCACACCCGAGTGACAAAAGTGAAAATAACCTAAATTACCAAAGCGGAAGCCACACACCGAGCTGTTCCAACCTAGAACCGATGATAGAACCCACACCAAGTGACGATGCAGAATCTACATCTACTCATAAAAGAAGAAAAAAAAGCTTACTACTATCACCCAACAGACGTATCAAAATGATTGAAAAAAATTTCCAAAAAAAAGGCAGGGTGAAAGAAAAAAGTTTCCTCCGTTACACAAATGGCCATAAACAGAATGGTCCCACAGTGGAGGACCTCCCCGAACTGAATCCCCAATCGAATCACCCCAGTTCAATCGCAGGTAGTGAACCCTTCTCTCCAATAAATGTCCTTAAACGTCATGATACAATTAATTCGTCTGAAAATTGGAAAGATGGAGAGCCCTTCTCACTGATGGTTTATTCTCCCACGCGTGAAAGGGGTAGCCCAGGGAAGGTAAGCGTCGGTAGTAGCCTTGCCATCAACGAGGGAATAACTAGCCCAAGTGGCCCAACCGAACCAACCGGTCAAAACGCACGTAGTAACAGCCGAGGACGAAACGACCCCGTCCAGCTGCATTACCTGTCCCTCATCGCATCCATCTACCCGTCGGTCGACAAGTCGAGCAAAATCAGGCACCCAGAAATCTTATACAGAATATGCTGCTGCACATTGTGTGGCATGTCAGGAGGGTTCGTAAATATTTTCTCCGAGCAAATCATAGGAATTTTTTCAAGAGAAAAACTTCACATGTTCACACACCCTTTTGCATACGTACTCATCATGCTCACTCTCTTTTGCTTATGCAATCAGTTGTTATTCCTAAACGTCTCGTTGTCTAAATTTAGCGTCACTTCCGTCATTCCCCTCATTATGTCCAACATAGTCTTCCTTAGTAGCCTCACTACTATAATAATGCGCGAGGAAGAATCCGTGATCCAGTCCACCAACGCTGTGTTCTTCTCCCTTGGCGTCCTCCTCGTAATTATCGGTATACTATACCTACAATACAATATAAACCGAATTCTTTCGCGTTTCTTCAAACCGAAAAAAGGATGAAAGGATTGAAGGGGCGCTCATCTTAATTTTTATGGGTGAAAATTTTTTTTTTGGGATGGATCGACTCAGTTATGCCGTCAAGTAAGCGAGAAAGCGTCTTTTCCCTTCTGTGCTAAGTCACCTTTTTGCACGTCACCATTCGAGGACGCTAACGGAGATGTGGAGGCAACAAGTGCCCCCTTTTATCCATCCAAATTTGTCCTCCAATGCGCTTTCTCGCCCACTTTTTTCGTAGGCACCTCCGCACGCAAGATCATCCTTTTGTGTTCCCATTCTTCAGAAGTCCCCCAAGCGGGTTGGCATCACAAAAGGGAAGCGCGACAAATGCAGTGAATCTTTTTACATAACACTTGTGGTTAGAATAAATGGCAGCACTTGGTACCCTCTTCGCGTCGCTTTTACGATACCCCTACGCCCGATAAACGTGGAAGGCACAAGTGCAGCAACAATTTCAGGTACTTTTGGGGGAAGCCCTCAAAATGTGCTTCCTTCCCCTCCCCATTTAAGAAGTACCCTTGAGCATATTCTCTTCAGAAGAAGGCCACGCAGAATTATGAACGACCAAGTGGTATAGCTGCATGTGACCACTGAGGAACAGTTTGTACTTCCCCAGTTCGTACACATAGAATGCACCCTTTAAGAAGAGGCACGCCACCCCTCTTCAATGAAGGGAAGATCTACTCGGCGTATAACTTTTCCATGAGAATGCATCTAAGCGGGGTCACGAAGTGAAGAACAATTTGATCGAGGGAACATCGACGGGTGAACAACACACACAACACACATGAGCGAACCGTCCAGCGGGTAAATGTATTCAGGGGGATCTACCTCACCGTTGTGACGTGGCTACCTACGAAATAGATCCCCCGGTTGGGTTATCTCCCATCCGGTAATGTCACAGCGTAGGTGTGTGTGTATGTATGTAGGTAGGTGGAACAGCAGGAGAGGGAGTTATACCTTCAGACGTAATCCAATCGTCATCCAAACGGCCGTCATAGGAGCAACCAGAGGAGGCCCCCCCTCCCGTGCGGCGCTCCACACCGGGGGCAAAAAATGAAAGTCGCGGTAACGGCGCTCACTCTTTGCTTCTTACCAGCAAAAGGCGAAACAGTGACGAAGTATACCTTCATCGCGAACCGCCCACGCTTATCCCCCCGAGGAGGCAGAGAGGGAATTTGGACAAACCTGGGAAGGAAAAAAAAAAAAAAAAAAAACGCCATACACATAAGCGGAAACGACCTGTTCGAATACTTTGCCACGTTAACCAACGAAGAAAACGAAATGAATGAAGAAAGAAAAAAAAAAAATAAAAAATACTCCGTTACGTATGTACAAAAATTGCCAAAAAAAAATCTACTCCTAAAAAGATGGAAATACGATCTGTATGAAAAAATTAAAGAAAAAATGAAAAGAGACCATGAGATAATGAGTAGAACAAGGGTGTGTCAACGCAAGTATAAATTGCCGGTTGATTTTTTCAAGCTAGGGGACCAGGTGCGAGGAAAGGTTGTCCAGGTAGAGAACCACCTCATTAAGGTAGACATAAACGCCATTAACTTTGCACACCTCTACATTAAACGCTACTTTGAAGACAAGGCACAACTGGGAAAAAAGTACCAGGTGGGAAAACACATCGATGTGGTCATATGTTACATCCATAAGAAGAATGGGATCATTCAGGTTACGGACAATGAGGAAGAAATTAAGGCCCTGCGTCGGAGTTTGCAGAAATTGAGAGACGCAGGGTTTTTGCGGGGGCGCACTGGGGAGGGGGCAGACTCGACAACGGACGATACGGCAGACCCGAAAGAGGACTCTCCGGGCGAAGTGAGAGAAGAATCCGTGGTGGAACCCTTAGAAGACCCCTCCGAAGAGCTGGTCTCTAACCAGACGAATCTTCCAACCGTAAACAATGGTAACGACGCTAACCCCGCTGGTAACCCCGCTGGTAACCCCATTGTTAGCCCCCCCGAAGAGGTGAAGAAAAAACTCGGCGTGGACTTCCGAACCAATGAGGAGGAGGAAGACCTCATGTACATCAAAGAGGAAAGTCCATCCAAGAGGAAAAAAAAAATTACCCACTACAAGATAGAAGACACGGTAAGTGGAGTGGTGCAACACATAAACGAAGAGGGAGCCTACATAGACATCGGGTGCAAGACATTGGCCTTCCTCAATTTGGGTCACTACAATAAGGACCCCATGTCATTAGTTAAAGATGTCAAGAAGAAAAGAATATCCATTGGAGATTATCTAAAAAATTTAAAAGTTAGAAAAGTAGATGTACTGAGTAACAGAATCGAAGTTACCATGTATAGCCAGGAGGAGGAAGCATGTCTGCGTGTTCTAACTCAACAAGAAACCGTGAAGGAGCAAAACAAATACATGCCATGTCCTTCCTATGTCACGCATAACTACCACATGATTAATTACCTAAAAAAATATAACGAACTGAAAAAACAGAAAAAAAAAAACATACATAATTTGTTCGACAAGAAAGAACAACTAGATGAATTGAAGAAAGTTTCTCATCTGAAGAAAAGCCAGTTCACTCATTTCATGCTCCGTTACAATGAACTTACCTCACCGAACACTAACTACGAAGATATGCTCGAGCAGCATGCAGACAATGAGCAGTTTTTACGGGAAATTGGTGCACTCCCCAACCCAGACGATGAACAAGCAGACGAAAAGTTCAGTCTGGAATCCTTGAAAAAGCAGAATAAAGCATTAAAGGATGAAATTGAGAGATACAGGGAGGGTTCTTCCAACACACACATGACGGATGAAGATGGAAATCACCACGGGGAGGAATCCCCATCCGGATCGACCCAAATGATCGACGAAAATTTGAGGAAATTGTTTAACAACGATTTGCACAACTTGGATGAACCCATGGATAAGTGCTCCACTGACAGGAACACCGATGGTTGGGAGGACCAAACCATCCCCATGGAAGACGATTCAGATGATTTTTTCCGTCTTTGGCATGAACGTGCAACCCAGAAAGTAAGGAACAAACGGGACGACAGTATCGTAGACGGAAACAAACAAACACTCATGTACCTGAAGGATAACATTAGCAAAATTAAGGAAAGTGTACTAACTGAGGGGAAGAAGAAAACTGACGTGAAAGCGAATCGAGGTGAACAGTTAAGCAGCACATCCCGTGAAGACTCACGCGAGATGCTACAGCGGTGGAACCAAGTCCTAACGGGTGATCCAAACAAAAGGGAAAGCGCTACACATGATGGAGTTGGTGAGAGGAAGGATTCTACGGGGGGGGAACAGCCCAACTGGGCCAGGTACTTGGAGGAAGATGATGAAGAAGACGACAACGACGATGCGGATGACGTGGAAACCCCAGGACAGTACCCCCACCGCGCCCGGGGGAAACTCAAACCCACAGATCTTCACTACATAAACGAGAAAGAAAAAAAAAAAAAAACTTAAAAAGAGAAATATCTTTCGGGATGATGAACAAGTGGAGGAGGACCTCCCTAATCGGGCGGATCGCGAAGGCTACGGCGACGGTGACAAATTCGCGGATAATTTCACCCACGGGAGGGAGGACGCAGGGGAGGGTATCCAAAACAGTGATGAGCAAAGTATTGACAACGAACAAGGAGATGACTCAGACAACGAACGCTCCTTTTTTAACGTGAAAAAAGAACTAAAGTACATCTTCAGCCAAAACCTAAGCATGACCCTCCCCAAGGATGAAGAGAAATGCATAGAGGAAGCATCCAAGCTTTTTGGGGATGATATAAAAACGTGGAATGAAAAAATGTACTACTACTTTGGGGACAGAGATCAGGTTCCCTTAGACGGGTTCGATATTTATGATGAAGACGAATTTAGAAACAATATAGTGGATAAGGGGGTTCAGGAGTTTAGCGAATATCATAAGCTGCTCGACACGCAGCAGTTTGACGTGACCAGCGAGAGGGACTTTTTGGGCGCCACATACGGTGGTGCAGTTGTAAGCGGTTCGGCGGGAAATGGTCCTACTGGAAGTGGTCCAGCTGCAAGTGGGCCCATTGGAGGAGGTCCCACTAACAGGCCTCTCAACGGAGATAACCTCGCAGACCCCATCAAGGAAGAAACCACCCAACAGGGAAGCACATCCACGGGGGCAGATACTCCCCCCGCATCCAACACGCAGCAAGCCAAACTGAGTGAAGCCCCCCTGGAGGATGATCTCGAAAGTTACTTGAGCACCTTCGTGGATGAGCAGAAGGAGCAAAACCAGCAGGATTATCCGACGAACGAGCTGCAGAATCGACCGAATAAACAAGCGCATGGAAAGAAACACACACAGAAGTGCGTCCCTGATTTACACCCCCCAGAAGAAAACGTGATAAGCGAGAAGACGCCCGTGGGGAAGAGAACCGACGAAAGATCAACCAACTGGAGGGACCAGGTGCACCCGGTGAACTGCCTACACAACGGAGACACGCGTCAACCAAGTGGTGCAATCCAGATGGACAAAGGGGACTCAAACCAGGGTGCAAACTCCTCTACTGAGGGAGAAATAAACGTAGACGATATTGTGAACAAGGCTATAAACATTGGGAATCTGTTCAGAAGGAAGGAACTGGCAAGGTTGATGCAAAGGAAGAAGATGGAAGAGTGCGAAAGGGGGGGCAGTGCTGATGCAGGTGGTGAGGAGTTCCCCCGTGGAGGTGATCAGCCATGCAGCCCTGCGAAGGGGCTTGTGGAGGACCCGTCAAGGAAACCCTTCCTAAGAGTTAGCAAAATTGTGAAGCAGGGCGACAAGGAGGGAATAGCCCCTCCAGACGTGAAAGAAAAGGAGGAGGAAAATAAAAACGGAAAGAGCAACGTTGAGGATGAGCGCGACGAACTGAAGCCATACAGGCACGCATCCTACGAGGTGAGGAACGAACGAGTTTATCCAAACTGAACCAAATAATATTCCTCTTCGCTTTATTTTGCATGCCATTTATTTGTATCAGAAGGGGTATATTCTCCAAATTGGAGAACATTCCTATCCATGTGCCACTTCACCATTTTCTTGCTTGCTTGATTGATTCCTTTACCCTCCCCCCACATGTGCAGGTGCTGGGATACTACAAGAGGAAGAGAAAAATGAGAAACTTCCACGACTTGGAAGCAGTCGATGCGGAAAATGATGAAGACGTCATTTTAAATGAGCAGGATTTGTTGGGTAAGTCTACTGACGACATACCAAGTGATGATAAGAATGACCCCCACGAGGAAAAGAAGAAAAAAGATCTTCTAAATCTGGACAAACAAATGGATCTGCTCTTCCTACATGGACAGGAGGACAAATTAACGGGAGGAAGTTACGTGGAGAAATTACTCTGCGAGGAAAAATATAAAAACAAAAATGCCAACAAGGAAATAGACTTCCTCATTCAGAATTATAAATATGTGAAGGAACACCCGGATGAGCTGATTCAAGATTTTTACAACACAAGAGAGGGGGAGGAAAAAACTCCTATCGATCTGTCAGACGGAGGCGTCAACGATGTGGTGGACGCAACAAATGGAGAAGAGGAAAACCGTCAAAGGGGCATACCAAACGGTGGGGTGTACAAAACGGAAAAGGGGAAAAAACTTCCAACAGGAAAAAGCTCATCCAGGGAAAAAACACATACAGCACTGTCAACTGACTTTAATATAAAAAAAACGAAAGAAATCGAAGCAGAAGCGAATCACATGTCTGAGGAAAGCGTAGCCCTCAGATCGTTGTCCTTAAAATTGGGTCTTTTAAAAGAAGAGCATATGCACCTCGATGACCAGTCACTCATTAACCTCTTTGTGAGGAACCAAAAATTTAGAAGAGCCTTAAAATTCTATGACATTAAAAATTTGAAAAATGTTACCATACCCCTGATTTATAAAATTACGAAGCTGCTTTATTTTGAGCGTCCCTTCCCTAAGAAGGAGCAAACGCGCAAGTTAAACATGGATTAGTTTAAGGGGGGGACAACCAATAGGGTAAATTCCAGAGGGGTTCCTCTACAGGGAAAATAGACCCGTTCGTTAGCCCCCCCGTACACATGTACAAAGTGGACAAAAAAAGGAGAGGTGGCGGAAATCCGCGACAATGAGCTGTATGTACACGTTTCTGCGAATACACACGTGGAGTGTTTCTTCCCCTGTGCCACGCCAAGTCATTTTTCTCCACTTTTGTTTTCTTCTCACCCTGCCGAAATGCGAATCACACGTAGAAGTGCTCCCGTATGAAACACTCATTGGCCACCGGGTCGAAGTCAGCAAGGGGATCATACTTATTCAGACGCCTACTCTCCTTTTCCTCTTCGATCTTCCTTACCTCTTCCTGCACTTCTGGCCGTTTGCTGAGCTTTTTTGTTTTCAAAATATTCCGAAGCATTTTCTCCCTTTTGTAATTACCCCTGTGTTTGTAAAATGTTTCAAACTTGAGGCTACAAAATTTGTTCAAATAATCCATAAAGTGTTTTTTTAAATGCTTCAATTCCAAGCTGGGCCTAACCATGTTGTGAATACGATTCAAGACGTAGTAGATCGAATCGTCTCTAAAAAAGTTATACTTCCTTTGTTCCCTATCCATGAGGTTATTATTTATTTCAAATTTGTTTATGTAAATTCTGCTCATTTCTTGTCTGTGTCCATAAAACCTTTTGTAATTTTTCTTCGGCTTAAATTTCAATCGGTAAATTTTATTTCCTCGAAAATGCTTCATAACTGTTGCCTTGATTCTTACGTTGTCTAAAAAGGGTGTGCCGAAGAGCAGCTTCCCTTCCATCGTACTATAAAAAAACACTCTGTTCAGGTAAATGCTTTTATTTTCTTCTTGCTTTATTCTGAATACGTCATAGTACCTTCCCTCCTCCACCCATCGGGCTTTCCCACATATTTCGATAACACAGAATTTACCACTCCTGTCTCGATCATCCTCAACTTCGGAAAGTTTTATTTGTGCAGGCGAGTTTATCAACACGTCCACTTTGCTTCGTCTACTCGGTTTGACCTTCCATCCGTTCATGCTAGGTATAAACGTGAGATTTCCACGGGGGGGAGACACTACATGTGGTGTCCTACCACGGTGCCCTACCACCTTTGCTGCGCCGCCACCTTGTGGGGAAAAAACAAAAAAAATCGCGCATAGGCCTAAAAAAAGCATATTTCCCACGCGCCCCCAGGATTCCTCCTTCTCTCTGCATTTTTGCGCAGCTGAGAGGGGGTGGGGGGCCACAATGTTGCACCGCGCTGTACTACACTGTGTTGCGTTCTTTTCCCTTTTCACCCCTGGACGGGTCCCTTCTTATACATGCCTTGTTTAGGAACCCCTTCGCGCTACATCGCTCCTGCGATACGTGAGCCGGCGTAAGAGGATGAACGTGCGTAGTGCATGTGTACATATGTGCATAGTAAATTAGCCGGCATGATCATGTAAAGTCTCCTCCTTCTTTCTTTCTCCCCTAGCGTGGTATGTACGACTCAAATGGGAAAAATAACCCAAACGGCGCCGTACACCTGATTTTAGGAGAGGCCAAAATGTACCATTTGGAATGTAAGTTTCAACCGTTCACTATTTCGATATATATATATATTTTTTTTTTTCTACCCCTGTTCAGGTAACTTTTCCCAAAAAGGGGACCAATTTGGTAAAATGGCACCGAAATATTATGAACAGTTCAGAAAAAAAAAAAAAAAAAAAAAAAAAAAAAAAAAAAGCTAGCCAGGAATCGCTAAACAAACTGTGCTGTTCATTCCGGTTTCCCACCTCTCCTCGCTCATAAGGTGTACACACTTGCGCAAATTAAAGTGACGAAAGATTTTCAAAGAATTGCCGCCCCCACGGCAAGTCTTAGTTTAGCATTTTCCTTGACACACCCAGGAGAAGGGACAAAGGGACCAATTCTTTAACGGTCACTTTTCCGAGCGTTCCCCATTTGCTCATGCTATACAGCTCATTTTGGAGCTGATACGCCCTGTTAAAAGTTACACATCTTTTAAAGCGAAGAAACGTTCGCGTGTAGAGCTTGCCGATCTGCACACATGCAGGAGGGTACGTCCACATGGCCACGCATGCACGCCGGGCTAGCATATCCCCTCCCCTCTTGGGAGAATTAAGAGTAAAATGGAACTCTACACCAAAGAGGACGCAGCAAGGTCTTCACAAAATACTTTTTCCCCCTTTTTGACCTCGCACGGATAGAAGTGCAACGGTGTATCATCATATGTGTTTATAGTGACATATCTCAAAGGAGGACACCCCTCCTGCGTGTAGCTGCATCGCCAATGGGTAGAAAAAAAAAAAAAGAAGCGATCACCCCACCCTGGACAGTCTCACCTTAGGAGTCCCCCCTTTCTGGGAAGGAAATCCGCTTAGATGAATTTTTTAAAAAACTTTCACTTGACATGGAACCCATTTCTAGCAACTCATGTGGGTATAAAGAACTGCTCAAATTGTCACCAAAATGGGAACTATTCGATTTAAACGTCTTGTACACAGGAAAAAAACTTAACCCAAAATCTTCGTCCTTATCTTTTAAGTAGCGGAAATACCTACTGATAAGGATATGATTATCACGAGTTTTCCTTTGCTTCCCTTCTCGTGCAGAAAGGATATCACCAATTCGGTCCATGTTCTGATTAGCGTTTTTTATTTCATCTAACAGTGCCCTTTCCATCTTTATTTCGTAATTCGTTTTCGCTACAAAATCTTTAACCCTTTCTGTGTATGGTTCCACAAGTACATTCTGTAAGCTCGTCTTGAACTTTACCTTAGATAAGTTCATTTTTACAACTGGTGTTTGGGTCAGTCTGGCATATTCGTTTTCTCCATCATCTGTGTCTACCCTCTCGGTTAGTGACTTTAGCATGTTTCTAACTTGTTTGTTTTTCTTCACCTTTCCGCAGAGGCAAAGGAGTGAACTCCCCAGCAGTAGGTACATGCAGAGGGATGCAATCACAGTGGTCCTCTTCATTGGGGAGGGAAGAAACGAAAACAGTTGTAGGCTGTATATATAATTGTGTGTCGTAATCCTTGAATGGGACGATATCCCTGTGGTGGTCCCACGCAAGTGAAAGTACAAATATATGTGGAGGTGAACAAAAAATCAGGACAAATCCCAGCCACACAGACCGAAGTGAATACAATTCAGACAGTCGAATAAACACAAAGCAAGATTTTCGCCAAGAGTGGGAGCTCAAACTACTCGTTTTAATCCTCCCACCGAAGTGATGACAGCAGATACTCCTCATTTGAAGTTATACTTCGTGGGGACTAAAAAAAACTCACACTATACATTTGTAGCTTCTAGGGTTTTATCCATGCAGGGAAAATTATAAGATAACGGAGGATAACTGAGAGTAACTCTTCTCCATCGCGACGAGTGAGAGGCAACACAACGGGATAAACTCACCTGTATCATTATGGTCTGTATGTACACCAAATTTTTTTGGGGGAAAAAAAACTCCCACGCGTGAAATACACAAAAGAGGAAAGACGGGAAAAGAAATCCTTAAGCGGGAACTCGCTCTCCCAAAGAAATAACCACTGAGACGGGATGATTATCAATTGATGAGTGATACATACAGGCACAAACGCCACTGTCTGGGGAAGGACCTTTAATTGAGCAGGATGAGTACAGGCACACACCGCACGGACGTTTTAAGTGGACCGACAGAGGGGAAAACACCCACAAGCGCTTATATGTTAGAAAGTTGGCATTCTGGTACTCCACTCAGCAGTCGAACGTTTGGAGAAAGTGGAAGTCACCTCCCCGAGTTGCCAACGCAACTGATGCAAAATACCGCACAGCTAACACGACACACAAAAGGGGCCAAACGGAAGCTACAAACGTAAAGGTAAGTTTTTTCCAAACGAAATGAGAAAGGGGCAAAAAAAAAAAAAATAGTAAGTGAAAGTATAAGACAATAAACTCATGCAGCATCGCAACATTCGGGTGGACAACGTTCCTGTCAAAACAAACACAGTGCCACGGTGCAACGCCTTTCCCCGCATTTGCCGTGTGGACTGCCTTTAACTCCTCACATGGTAGTCATGCTTTCCGTACTGATTCGTCCTCTTGTTAGTCTCACTTCCATCATACTGGCGGTTCATGCTGTCGTGTCTGCTACGTGATCGCATGTCCGTAGCATATTTCTTTTTTCGACTTTGGTACCTACCGCTCCTGGAAGAGTCATCGTTTGTAGATTCCCCCATTCGGGCAGGGGCAGCCTCGGAATGCTTCGCCTTATATTTTTCCCGGAAGGTATAACCACTTCCATCCTTTCTCTGGTTTGGCTTTTTCTTTGCATTATTAGTACGGCCTGCATTATGAGATACTATATATTCCTGCAGGGTTATAAAATTGGAGTACCTACCGTTGTAGTGGTAGCAGGCCGTTGCTTTTCCACCTCCACGATTGCCACCCCCGCGGTTGCCATCGTCTGCATATCGCCTGAACGAAGAGGGTAACTTAAACTTTTGGCACTTCAAAAAATGTTCCCTCAATTTTTCATTCTTAAAAGCAACAGTAGCTATGGTGGGGCAACTCTTCGTCAAAAATATATCCTCAAAAACGGGGACGTGATTGCTGCCTGCAAATTGGGATTCTATGAATTTCCTCAAATCGTAATCGCTCCACTCGGCTGGTTTGTTTTTTATGACAACGCATAACTTGCTCTTTATTTCTTCTGAGATTTCTTTCCATCCTAGGTGGCTAGGCCATATAGTCGATCCGCCTCGTTTCGAATCGCTTCCCTCTGGGCGCCTTTCCATGCTCCTCAGACTGATTTGACTTGTGCGATCTTCGTGGAGGTCATTATGGGAGGGATCCTCACGAATGGGCCGCTCCATCTTGGATGTTTCCTCCCTGTTTGGTCGTTCCCTTCGGTTGTGACAATTTGGGTCACGTGGATCCTCCTCTATTTTTGTCTCTTTCTTTATTTGCTCCTCTTCCTCCTCATTCTGCTTTTCCATTTTCAACTTTATTTTACTACCACCTCCATGGAAGTGTTCCTCCTGATGGTGATGATCCTCCATGCTCCACCCATAGACATCCAAAAGGAATTGCCTTTTCTCCTCCAGTGGGAAATCTACCACCGTTGGTACACTCACCCCTGCGTCTTCCTCCCGGATTTCCCTAACCATTTCGTCTATACTACCTGGACAAAAGTAAATGTTAATTTTCTCGATACCTCTTCTTTTCATTTTTTTCCTCCTTTTTATTTTTTTAAAAAGTTCCTTCTGTTCACTTATTATACCTTCGATTGCATCACAGGGTGGGTTTTTTTTCCTGCTTCGTCTGGTATGCTCATCCATTTGGTCTGTTATGAGGTTATTTTTATTTTCCTGCGTGGTTCCTCCGTGGGGAGTTTTCGCCCAATCGGACAGAACAATACTCCCGTGTCTGTTACTACTTGGACCGCTGGTGGTGATAATGCCTTCCTCCTCATTCCGCACACTCGTGTCGTCATTTCGGGAGGAACTAACTAAGCTCTTCAATTCGCTTCCACTTTTCGTGTCAGACGTGTTGGAACTATTTCTATTCCCAATGTATTTGAAAGAATCCTTCCCTTGGTAATATTTTTCACCCTTTTCTTGCTTTACATTTATGTAATTACTGCTTCGATAGGACTCTTCATACTTTTCTCCTTCTTCCGCGTGGTCCTTCTCCACTTCGTATGGGTCCTCTCCATCCATCGCAAAGCTGGACTCGCTGCCAAACCAGTTACTGTCCTCATCATTTGAAAGGTCACCATCACTGTCATCACTACGGTTACCATCATCCCCACCAGGGGGCTCCTCATATAAACAGTACTCGACGCCGTTACCAGTTTGATTGGGGTCCCTTTCAAATTCGTGAAGGAGAATTCCGTGTGAGCAATCTCCACGTGGAGCTGCCTCACCAATGGTAATGGAATCCGCGTCAAAGATACCTTCATTCATTTTTTTTACTTCATTTGAATCATAATTTTGAGACGATGAAACGACATGGTTGCTATAACAGGAGGGGTCCCCTGCACTGTCCCCTCCATCCACTTCGTTCTTTCGAGGATTGATAAAACGAAAGATACTCCCTTTCGTATCTTCCTTTTTTGGGGCGTCCCCCCCCCTGTCCACTTCACCTTCAGTAGATGCTTCCCCTCCGTTTGTGTCCTTCCCACGGGGTAGTCTCACCAAAATTCTGTTATTCCTTTTTGAATCGTCATATATTTGGATTTTCTCCTTCTGAAGGAGGAATGACGCAAACTGCTCATTACAGATGACTTTCCATGGATACAGATTCGTTTCTTCCTTCACCGGTCTGAGCACCTTCTTAATTTCAAACCCGGCGTTTTTTTCTACGTCCAGGAGGTAATAAAGAATCCCTTCTCCGCATATATGTGCCGGAAGGTTGTAGCATTTTACCACGTGCCCATTGAGCAAATCTCCATCATATTGCTTCCCTATAATTGGGGTACCCCGCTCATGGTTCATCAGTAAATGGGGAAGTGTCATCCTGGCGCGGGAAGAAAATGAGAAAATTGGAAGGAGGAAAAAAGGACAACTTAGGAATTGCCGCAAAGGCTTTGAACAGCTCCTACACTATTCTCTTCTCTTCTACCCCTTTGGGGGGTTTCTCTTCTTTTTTTTTTTGCCACATATTTTTTTTTTTTTTTTTTTTTTGTGCAGGTCATCAAGTATTTATATGCTTCGCCCCTTTTTTTTTTATATTTTTTTCCTTCGCGGCGAATGATAAAAAAATGGGAACCGGGGCCCCGTTGTCATCTTCGCTTAAAGCGATGAACTGTTAAAATGGGCCACGCTTGCGCCGTAATTATTATGCCTGCCATTCTTCATGCTTTCATTTTTTTTTCCTTTTTTTGTGGACGCAAAAATTGACCCACCGACCAGTCAGTGCTAAGGGCATCCCTATCTTTTTCGCCAAAGGGTGAAGAGGGACGTCAAAAAAAAAGGAAAAAAAAAAGCAACATCCCCCCAATAAGGTAATACAAAAAAAAGGATAAACAATCACAGTTCGGTTATTTGTCGCCCATTGGGGAAAAAATGCCACATGGGACGTTTCGAGTTCGATTTTTCGAAAGGGCTAACAAATGAGGAGATACAGAGTTGGCCAGATGGACAAAATAGAAAAGGGGTCAAAGCGAGACGGTAACTCGGCGTGATAGGCGCCTTACCATGGCCATCTCTGCAAAGGTGATATATTTTTATGGCAAACTGATTAGCTCCTCCCCGTCCGCATTACGATGAGATGGAAGCGGCTAGTATAACCACCACGGGAGCGAAAAAGAACGGACTCTCATCGCGTCCGCAGTAAGGGAGTCTTCTCACTCCTGCTGATCTTTCGACATGTCCTTTTTTAACCCCGCACAATCCACGTAATAGTGGCGAATATGCTAAAAAAAAGATACATATATATATGAATAGGTCTCCCCAAGGGAACCCAAACGGATGTGACGTGCTCTCCACAGAGAAGACACAACTGAGTAGTCGTGGGGGGTTCCAAAAAGTTCCTGTAAGTACGTACCGTTTTATACGTTGCCAGCGAATTTACTCTTTTCTCCCTCCCCAGATGTGAATATATGAGAGGGCCCAATTTTAAGGCCACAAAAAACAACGGTGCCGTTTGGATCGGTTGGAAAAATGTCATGGCGGGCGGAGGTACTCAAATGTGCACATATAGACAATAACAACTGGTGGGGTGTAATATGGAGAAATGATGAAAAAAAGAAAACACTCTTCCAAGGGGTAGGTACAACGCTAACACGTAGCTGTGGAATCCCCGCCAAAGTTGCACTTCTGCATGAAAAGAAAACACCCATTTGGAAAACTCTCCTCGTGCATGCGTGTGGAGATTTCCCACGGATTGTCGTTCAAGCAGGAGAGAGAGAGGGAAAAAAAAGAAAAAAAAAAAAAAAAAGGAACATGTTGAACACACAACACGTCATGCCTTTTTTATCCGCCACGTGCTATTGTACAAAAAGGGATCATACACTAAGCGCGAATCGTCTCTCCTTAGCTTCTTAAGTACGGAGGGCCAAGCATATTTAACTCTTCTTTTGGTCCGTAGCTCGTATTTTTTTATGTGCCTACTTTGTAAGTTCACGTTGTCATGTTGGTTGTCATGTTGGTTGTCATGTTGGTTGTCATGCTGGTTGTCATACTGCTTGTCCTCCTGAATGGTGGGCGTATCATCTGGGCTAGCTCCACCTGTGTGCACCGTACTAGTAAGCTCGTCCACTTGGGTAAGCTCCGCCACCTCAGTTAGCTGTTCCACCTCAGTCAACTGTTCCACCTCAGTCAACTGTTCCACCTCAGTTAGCTGTTCCACCTGCGGCATGTTCGAATTTCGGAGGTCACTCCAGAACAGGTTGGTAGAATTGCTTTCGTAGTACTTTTGCACATTGAGTATTTTTTTTTTTTTTTTTTTTTTCTGCTTTTTTGTCCCACTATTGTCTTTTTGGCTGCTCCTGTTTTTGTCCTTTTTCTTCTTCCGATCGGGGGGAGTGTCGTTCGGGTTGCTTCCGTGTGCACTTCTCTCACAATGGTAGTCCGTACTACTCTCCTGGATGCACCTATCAACGTTACGGTCTTCACTTCTCACACTGCTGGTGCTGCCCATGATGATTCCTTCCAGGTTGTTCTGCACCTCCTGGGGGAAGACGCAAATTTCTTCATCCTTACTCGGCACACAATATACACTGTTGTCCTTTTCGCTCCCATTTGAGTTCCCAAAAATGTTGGCCCCGCGAAAGAGGTGTTTCCTCTTTCCAGGTGCAACTCTTTGGATCGTCTTTCTTTCGTCCTCCATAGGGTCTTCGTCGCCAGTTGGTACATCATTCAACTTGTCTGCTTCACTGTTTGAACTTCTAACCACTTTTTGCTTGCGCTGCTGTTTCTGTGTCTTCCTATCACCACTTCCGGTAGCGTAATGGAGGAGGCTTCTTCGCACCCAATTGGGGTTCGCGTCGACGTCTATGTAGTTCGACGGCAGCCGGTTATCCAGCACGTTCCGGAAATTCACAATTTTGCACGCCTCCTCGAAAATGCTCCCATCGCATCTGCAACTACAGCAACAGCATCTACGGCAACTGCATGCACAGAAGGAGCACCTTCTGACCATCCACCCTTCGTATGCCGCACTGCATCGCGAAGGAAAGTTGCAAATTGGCGTGTCCTCATTCATTCCCACATGGTGGGGGGGTACCTCCCTCGGGAAGAATGACGAAACGGCTCGATCAGACTCACTAGTACAAGTTCCGCAGGCGGGAAAAACACCATACGAACGCCCATTCGAATTAACCATGTTTAACCAACTGGAAGTCTCTCCCCGTTGAAGAGAACTCACTTGAGCTAACCTTCTTTCGAAGCAGCTGTTGCATGTCCCACCCTGCGGAGGGTGCCCGAGGGGGTAGATATTCATGTCCTTCTGCGTGGAAGCACAGTCGTAATAGGGCATTACAAAGGGGAGATTCATTTTGGTTCCGTCCACCTGCCCCCCGCAGCTTACACCGTTCCGTATCGTCTCCGTGCTCCCATCGATGGAGGCGTATTTCTCTTCCAACACGGATATGCTGTCTTGTATGTTCGTCTCATCATCATTGCAGTTTTTACAGTCACCCCTGTTGTCATTACTTTCGGGGTAACTGTAGCGGTCCCGTCGTGAGAACATGTTACTATGGTTCACATGTTCGCAATCCCACGTGGGACCCCATCTTGCACCATTACAAAGTGATTCCTCTATCGAATGGAGACAACATCGTGATTGCCCTTTCTCACCATTTGCCACCCTTGTGTCGATATGTAACTGGTTACTACCTCCCCCGTGAGAGGCATTCCTGCATGAGTTTGGCACAACGTTAAAATAAACCTCCGACAGCGCTCTGTTATTTCGCCTGAACAGGTCATACAATCTGCACTGATTGCAATTTGTTATGTGGCCACTTCTACCATTACAAATAGGATTCGTTTTTTTTCCACCTCTGTCAGTGCAAATGCAGGTCTTCCTCATGTCACTACTTGACGGGGCGTCCTCACATTTTAAAGTTCCCATCGAGTGACTATTCCCACGTGTGTTCCTCATCATTCGGTTCGAGTTAACACAATCGTAACGTCCTGTGTGTGCTGTACTTTCTATGTTCCCAACGATTGGTCCATTTTGTCGGGCTTTTTTTTTTTTCTTTTTTCTCCTCCCCAGGACAGGGTTGTAATAAAGTGTCCTCTCCTGTGAACAATCAAAAGCTGCACCCTTCATTTGTTCACTGTAAATGTTGGTGTTTTTATTTTTAGTGTTTCCCCCTTTGGAGATTTCAACGGGGGGGTTCCTAACCAAATGGTCGCTACTACTCCGTTCGGGTTCGGGTTCAGTTTGGGGGTTGTCTTCCCCAAGGTGGTCGGACTTAGGTAATTTTCCCAACCTGTCTGGCACAAATTCGTTCCCTATGTTGGGGCCATGGAGACAATCCTGCCACTTCTTAATCCAATCCTGTGTTGCATTTGTAGCATGTTCGTTTTTCTGGTCCTCTATTTTAAACAGATGCTCACTACCCCTTGGTAAGGGAGGCACTACATCCTCTTTTGAACCGATCGAACTGTCGGATAGGTTTAAGTCTGCGAAATTATCGGAAGACAAGTCCGACGTTTTGTCTTCATCGTGGGTTCTTGTCGGCTCACTTGGACGGATTGCCCCCTCCGGTGGTTGCCCACGCGGTTCTTTCTCCTTCCCTACAGCTGTTCCATCGAAGCCGTTTCTACGTGGATATATGCTTGTAGACTCAGATGAACAGGCACTATTTGCTCCATTTGGATCTCCCCCCGTAGAGGAGGACTCACAATTGGAAGGAATCATAATCGTCTTCTCTCCCTCCAGGGAGTCTTCTTCATTCCCTTCGATAAAACTCCCGCTCGATTCTCCACTGTCACATGTGAAAATAATGCCACGGATTCCTTCAGGCATTTTCCCTTTCACCGCTTCTTCCCCTGTGTATAAGTCCACATGCTCCATTTCATGTGTCTGGAAAATGTACCCATTTGACCCTTCTCCGATTATTGCAGATTCATGAATACGCTCATTAGCAAACGTGTCCTTGCTGCGTGAATGATTTGGCAGCTCGCCCTCCTCTTGAGTCACTACCTTGGAATCTTCCCCCCTTTCAAATGCAAACCTCCCACGTGAACTACACACAGTATCGTTTAATATATCTGTGTTAACTAACCGTCCATTATGCTTTTCTTCCTCTTCCGGTTTGTTGTCTCCACCTGTTAAAAACAAGGCACTGCTTTCTTCACATAGATTACAACTATTTTTGTAATTCCCTTCTGCGTCATCATTGTTTCTCCCTTTCGATGGGGTATCCAACTCGTGTAATCCGTCCTTGGGAACTTCCACCTCTTGGACGACGTCTTCATAAAAGAAAATGATTTTCCTCGGACTTTTCACCACCTCTTCCTCCGCCAATAGAGAAGTCGACATGCTGTTCGTGTGGTGGACGTAGTTCACTGGACCATGAAACACGTTCATCTGAGTACCCCCTGTGAAGTAAACTCACAAAAGGTAATTAACCAAAAAAAGGGCCAAACCGAATGGATGGATTGACGCGGTGAGGACAAACACAAAGTAATGCGAAGACGCAAAAGGAAACACAACCCCCCCTAAAATAGGGAAGTATACCTATATGGGCAGCTGCACAAAGTAGACAAGACGGAGCACTCGCGACCCGCTTGATCGAACATTCATCCTTCACAAAGAAGGAAAAAAAATAAAAACAGGAAATTAAAAAAAAGGCTTTCCAAAATATTGTTCAGCCGATTTATTCGTCCTGTCTACCCCTTCGGAACAAACGCGAGGTTACAAAAATGTTATTTTGAAAAAAAAAAAAAAAAAAAAAAAAAAAAGACCCAATGGTGACGTGGCTACCTTTTAGGTAGGCCACTTTTGAAAGAATAAAAACAGGCAACACAAAAAAAGTGAAAAAAACGGAAAAATTATCGCAACAAAGGAACAGGACAACAATACAGTAACGCGATGAAGAATCAGAGAGGGAAAAAAAATATTTCCAGACGAACGAGCGCCAATCTGTGGGAAATCCACGCAAACGAGCGATAAAAGGTCCACACGTAGGGGGGATGTACATACAGCCCGCACGCGCAACGAATGTGCGTTGGAGTGGGGATCTCCCAAAAGGGATATCACCATGGCCTCTTCGACGCTGCCAAATTACACGACCAATTTATACGTTCAAGTCGAAGTTCTTGACCCGGTTGAAGAGCGGGGCCCGGGGCACCTTCCTGTAGGCCACGATCTCGTCGCCCACCTGGAAATCCTCCGATGGGGTGTTAAAAATGATGGAATTGACTGGACAGTCCTTGCTTAACTCCGTGGTGTTATCCTTATTCTTCTGCATGGACAAAACGGAAAGCCTCTTATGAATAATCTGCTTGTTCCTCATAACAGTGAAGTAGTGATTCACGTTGCATGATCCCTCCTTAATCGAAACGGACAACACTCTTTTCCTCTTCGACTTATTTTTCTTCAGCGTATAAAAGCCAGTTTTACTGACAACCATTCTAGAAACGGGTTCATACAGATGTAGCGAATCGAAGTAAAAACTACAAATCTTTTCTAAATCCTCAAATAACTTATAAATAATGTTGTGGGTTCGTAAAATGGCTCCGTTCTCTTCAATGCTCAGCTGTACACTTTTCTCTATGTCCACATTAAAGGCTATTAAAAATATGGGCTTCACATCACTGCAGTATTTTAAATCACTCATGTTAAAGGAGCCTACTCCTTTGGATACAACTCGGAAGGGTTCCCAATTTTCAAAAATTTTTCCATCCTCCACCATGTCATCTGTTAGCTTATTCTTTTTCACGTAATTCCTCTCTACAAAATTGTTAATATCGCAATATTTTTCTTTTTTTTCTTTTCTACTGTATTCGCTAATCCCTTCGAGGATGGCTTCTATGCTGCCTTCATCACCCGCCTTGATGATCAGCTGAACTTGGGGCAGTTTCGTCTGGCTACTCACCCCGCCATTAACATCACCACCAGCGTTGCTGGTAACCTTGGAGGAGGCAACCCCCCCATAGTAACTGCTCATGAGGCTATACTGCGCCACCTTCAATTTGTACTTTGCAACCCTTTGGGCGCTCCTTAAGTTACTCATTTCGAAAACGAGATCCCCATAATTTATGGCGTTATCCTGTGTTAGCG
Source organism: Plasmodium coatneyi (assembly GCF_001680005.1). Taxonomy (NCBI): domain Eukaryota; phylum Apicomplexa; class Aconoidasida; order Haemosporida; family Plasmodiidae; genus Plasmodium; species Plasmodium coatneyi. The sequence continues at coordinate 258,441 of NC_033560.1, forward strand.
AAATGGGACTAACAATTTGGACCACCTCCGATGGGTAGGCTTCCTTCACCAACTGATTATTACTGTTGTAGATTTGCTTCACTTTTGTGTACATGTGCCCTATTAGAAGGTAGGAGTTTATTTTTAGCGTTCCTGATTTGCACACCATGGTGAGAAGCTTCCCCCTGGATGGGTCAATCTTCTTCTCCAACACGTATGCAGAACATAAACTTCCATAGTCGCACATTAAATTTAAAGAATCACTCAGTTGTAGAATACATTTTTGCAACCTATCGATGTTAATGTTTTCCTTTGCAGAAATGGGGACAATTGGGACGTTTCCATTTTCCTCCAACTCGGTTATCACATCATATGCTACCAAAGACTTGGAGATTTTTTCCAAATCGGACCCAAATTTATCTATCTTATTTGCTGCTATAATAAGTGGGATGTTAAACTTTTTGGCTAGCTGGATACATTCCACCGTTTCACTCATGATCCCATCATCCAGGGAAATTACTAATATAATCAAGTCGGTGCATTGGGCGCACCTCTGTCTAATTTTCTTAAAAACCGAGTGTCCTGGCGTATCTAGAAAAGTTATTTTCCTGTTCGTTTCGCTGTCAACCACTTCGAATGCGCCTAACTTTTGCGTAATTCCACCGACTTCGTTCTGAGCAATGTTAGAATTTCGGAACCGATCCAGGAGAGTTGTCTTCCCATGGTCTACATGACCGAGTATTGTTACAACGGGGTTGCGTTTTTTTAAATTCACATGGCTATATTTAAGCTTATCTATCACACCTAACTCTTCGCAAATGAGTTCCGCCACTTCCTTTTCCAACTTCGTATATTTCGTGACGTGCTCATTGTCTAGGATAAATTTACTCACGTTTATAATTTTTTCTTCCTCCATGGATATATGCTGACTCAGTGCATGCACAGTTATGTTGTTGCTGTCCAGGTGCTCGTACTGCAGGATGGATTCTCTTCCCTTCTGTGTTGCGTGCTGCGTTCTGCTTTTTTGGGTAGAATTCGTCCTGTTAAGTTGGATGCGTCCTTTATCCAGTGGAGGGGCATCTCCACCTCCTAGGATGGTACGCAGCGGGGGGGTCGTTAGCCCATGTTGGTCATCCATGAGGGTTCTCTCTTCAACCGTCTCCACTCCTTCAGACGCAGAGAAACTGCTCCTCATCACATGGGAGTTCTTCTTCTTCTCCTTCAAGTTCTGCAGGATCGATGAGATGGAATCTTCCCCCTGGTTTATTACCCCCCCATACAATGACGCGCTGTTCATTTTTTCAAAAACGTTAAAACTGTGTAAGCTGTTCGTTGTACAACTAGGTGACTTTCCCTTCCTGCTACTTCTATTTGTTACTTCTATTGTGTTTTTTCCCGCTTCTGATTTATCCTCCGAAAGGGTCATCTTCCCGTTTGGAGTTTCCCTTAAGGGGGTAGACAAATTAACATCTTCCCTTTTCGCTTGATTTTGAAAATGGCCTGAAAAGCAGGTCCTGTCATCGTCCGCTTCGGCCAATGCGTCACCACTGCCATACGTGACGGTGTCCCCCTGTTGGAGGTCCCACCCCGGATCAGGGTCGGCCCACACATCGTCATCAACAGTATGAGCAGCGTCTTCGCGTAAGGGCGATTCGCTAGTACCACCTTTGGGTGGCCCCTTAAAAGAAGGATAAACCGTTTTAACTTCTTCATTAGGATGTGCCCCCCCAAGGGAATCACTCCACTTGGCTTTCTCCATCAGGGTGGCATTACTACAAAAAGATTCTTCTGCGTGGGTAAAGTTAACTGGGTGTCTTTCCAACGGTTTTTCCTCACAAATGACCGCTTCAGTCACGCATGCTGTGGGAATACATACATTCGGATTATCCCCCGTTTGGCACACAACGGGGGGGTCCACATTTTCCCGCTTGATATGATCACTATTTTCATCGAGTGAATTCAAAAAGATGCTCATGTACTTTTCCTTCAAATGCGTATCGTAATAACTCATATGGTCATTGAAAAAGGAAGTAGCTTTGGAAATTTCGTCTTTTTTTGTTTTTTTCAATTTACTAAAAATGGTGCTCTTCTTAGCTTCTTTCTTTTCTTCACTTTTTGGAGACGCGTTTTTTTTCATGGGGTTGTTTTGTGGGAATGGCGTCATCCCAACAGAAGCACCAAAATGGCTACCCAAATTGACGCCCATTTTACCACCAAACGGACCGCCCAAGCCGCCCTGCACTGATGATGCCTCCCCCCTGGGAAAAATATTTTTCCAGAGAAGCAAATTGCTTTTCGGCTTAAGCGGACTGAAGGGTAACGTATTCACGTCTATTTTGGGGGCCCTATGTGGCAGGCCCAGACAAGCATCTGTTTTGTAATTTATTTCCTTCAGTTCTCTGTCGTACTGTTTGGAGGCTTCGATAATTTCCCTCAACTTTTCCGCTGCCTTTTTGTTCAAGCCGTCCTTCATGATTCTGCCGCTCTCCGTCTTCACCCCATTTTTTAGCACGTGCTCGTATATCCACAGGTTGGGGTCTTCGAACTTTCTCACCCTCGGCTTGGTCATTTGGGGGAGGCCGTTTTGGAGATGCGATTTTGTGGATGCGGTTTTGTTGATGCACCTTTGGTGAGATGTCTATAATGCATAAGCTTCGCCGCTCTTCCGGAGAACCTGGCAGAGTGATAGGATGAAGATATGCCTCTACCGTTCGGTTGGTCAGAATTTTTCCCACTACGGGAAGGGGCCGCTGCAGGGCATTGTCACAGGAAAAAAAAAACACAAAAAAAAAAAAAAACACAATGCACATGCGTATAGTTGTACATTTGCCAACTTCCACGTGCCCCTTCTTCATCACCGCTGCTACAACTTTGCAACTTTTTCTGAGAGCACAAAGTTTCCAGCGTCATCGAGAAGTTGTGCATCTAGAGGAACTCGTGAGAAAAAAAAAAAAAAAAAAAAAAAAAAGGAAAACTTGACTTATCTTTTAACTACATTTTGATCACCTTCCCTTGTGGGGTCCGACGCGCAGCTCCCACGCAGAAGGGAAAGGTGTTATAAATATTATCTCGGTTATCTTATTTTTTTCCAAAGGGAGCCCCATCACAGATTTTATTTTCCCTTGGGGTTGCTCAAACGGCGCAATTTATGCACGTCGCGTTGCATCATTATTTCCCCCTTTTTTAAAATGGCCTACATTTTTTGACCTACGCGGTTTCTTTGCGTCACCATTATATTTTACCGCGGCGCTGTGGGATATTAATTTTTGTAGCTCCGCTGCTGTGTTGGACTTTGCTATTTTTTGAGTTTTTTTCCGATTTGAACGACTGTTATATGTTTTTTCTTTTTTTTTCCTGTTTTTTCTTGTTTTTTCCATTTTTTGGCTGCCCGCGGACCAACCCTGCAGATCACCGCGAACAAAACGCAGTTGCGGAAAAGAATTATCCATCTGTTGGGTTAGCCAAAGTTGTTAGTAGCTGCATTTTCGGAGGAGGTCTCCCCCCCAATATGCGAATGCAGGGGTAGGGCTGTCACCATTTTCTGTTGACCTTAGCAACGCTGCGTAGAACAAATACAAATGTACGGCATACGTACGTGCATCTAGATTAGTGTCGTTTTGTCCCTTTATAAAAAACGTGGGACCCGTTTTGCAACCCAATTGAAGCTGCCATTTTTAATGTGGAGTTGACATTAACCTCATATGATACGCAGTGTTCCTTCACCGCCCCCCAACCGTAGCGCCAAAAATGAAAGTCAAGAAGGCGCGCATGAAGGGGGGCCCCGCCCACGCGGGTAAGGGGAAGAAGAAGCTTTCTTCCAAGGGGAGTAGCGCAAAGTCTAAAATACTACAAAGGAAGGCCAAAGTGATACCCTCAGGGTTGAAGAAAACTTCCATGGGGAAGAAGCCAGTTAAAAACGCAGGTAGTAAGCGATACAGCTGGTTATTCGAAAAAGGGGGGGAGAAGACCAAACCTGCTGCGAAGACGGGGCGAAAAACTGACCGCTCAGGTGGAGACTCCCCCAATAGCGATAACGACGAAGTGGACAGCCAAAGCGGAAATGAAATACAACATGAAGGAGGAGCCAAAGGGAGGAAGAAAAAGTTCGTTCTGTATAAGAATAAAAAGGGGAAGAAAAATAAGAACAAAGGAATGTTGAGCTGCTTCCACAATCTGGGTCTAAGCGAAAACATGTGCAGAAGCATATCAAGTAATTTGAAATATAACCGCCCCACGGATATACAAAAGTTGTGCATCCCAAAAATAATGCACAGAAAGGACATCATCTGTATAAGTAAAACGGGCACAGGAAAATCCCTAGTGTATGTAAGTACGATGATAGACCTCCTCGCAGAGCACAGTCAATTTTTCGGAGTTCGAGGTCTAGTGTTGGTACCCACAAAAGAGCTAGCCATTCAGATATTTAAATTATCAAAAAAAATTTGCAAAAATTTTTTTAACTTAAAAATAAATGTAATAATCGGTGGAATTAACTTGAATAAACAGTTCGATATGTTGAAGGAAAATTTAGACGTTCTGATATGCACTCCAGGAAGGCTGAGCTTCATATTGAAGGAAACAAATTTAAGTCTGGAAAAAGTGGAAATACTAATCATTGACGAAGCGGATAGGCTGCTCGAGTTAAACTATTTTAACGACATGAATATTATTTACAAAAGTTTGCATCGTACAAATAAGCAGACGCTACTAATCAGTGCAACTCTCCCAACGGATGTACAAAATTATTTCAAACTTAAGTTGAACAATCCGGAAGTTTTGTCTCTCAGTTCAGATAATACAATAAGTGATAAAATGAACTTACACTTTTTATTCACCAGGTCGTATGAGAAATATGGCGTTTTAATTAAACTTATTTTCCTTTTTAAAAAAAAAAAACTTGGAAAAACGCTCATTTTTTTTTGCACAAAATATCATATTTTATTTTTTTCCAAAATATTATCCTCTTTGAAAATTCCGCATGCTATGTTGTATGGAAATTCAGACACCTCCTTTCGCTTCGAGCAGATTAGAATGTTTACCAACAGTGAGGAGATCCAGTTTTTACTCGTGACTGATGTTGCTGCCAGAGGGATAAACATCACCAGTGTCCAGAACGTAATAAATTACAGCTTGCCTTTTTCTCCAAAACTTTTCATTCACCGTGTCGGTCGTGCGTGTAGGGATGACGCTATGCCAAGTGGGTATGCCGTATCGCTTGTCACCTACCAGGACGTTCTCTACGCTTATGAGATATGCTTCTTCATCGGCAAGAAACTCAAGTTTTTCAAACGCACAGACATCGCAAACACCACAGAAGTCGCCCAGACGAACGAACCCGTAGAGACCACGCTTGCTTCCCTTCCCCGTGACGTCGTCTACCTCGGATCGCTCAACCACGTCAGCGATTACGTCGAACTGGTCGACAACCAGAAAAACGCAGACGAGGAACTGGCCTCCCTCAACAGGAGCATCCTGGCTTCCTACAAACTCTACTACGCCATGAGGCCCAAAGTGTCCAAATACGCCAGCACAAAGTGCGTCAATAAAATTAACAAAATAGGAGGGGTATACAAACTGTGCTTGTTTTATCATCCAGATGAGATTTACGAGAATGTCCCTGCAGATGCGACAAGGGAGGATATTATCCCCAATGAAAAGCAGCCCAATGGGGAGGAGCTTGCACACGTGGATGGCATATCCGCCGATGGTGTGATTAGCTCACCGAACGAGGGGGACCCCCCTGGAGGAGATGCCACCATAACCCAGCCGAAGAGTTACACCCACAACGAACTCATGACGATCATACACAATTTCCAAAGCAATGACACCGGAAAGGTAAAAGGAATATCAGAAGACATAAAAGATAAGTTGAATAAACTGAAGGAAAGGATGCAGACGACTAGACGTGGCCGAAGTGCAGAACCCACCGATGACATGGATGAGCTCATGGGCGCCCTTGCCATGGGTCTCTCCGATGACGATCAGGGTAGCGATTACGAATTGGAGCAACTGTGGAAGGACGGTGAAGATGGTAGTGCAGGCCAAACGGAACCAAGCAACAAGCCGAAAAAAATGAGCAAAAGGGCGTTAAAAAAGATGAAGAAGCAGCAACAGAAAGGGGAAGAACCCACCAGTGGAGAACCAACGGAGGAGGGAGCATCTCCAAACGGAAGGAACAAAAAAAGCAACAACGATATAAGCTTCGATGATATATTAAAAAAAATAAATAAAAAAAAAATGAAACAAGAAACGGCCGCAGCCTTTGCCATTAAAACGCCCGGATTCGACTTACCTCCAGATGAGGAAGAAGAATTGAACAAACAGAGGTTCATAAAAAAAAAAGTTTGGGACAAGAGGAAGAGAAAATTCGTCTTACAAGAAATAGATACCTTTCAGAGTGATGGGTTCAAAAAGAAGGACAGACAAAAAGACGTTGGGGTACCTGGCAAAGGTAACCACGGAGGTACCGCAGCCGAACCCACCAGCAACCTCTACCAAAAGTGGGTGAAGCGCACAAAGAACCGAATCAAAAATGTAGGAGAGTTGGAAGATGAAGGAAACCAAAGGGAAAGAAAAACTTTTATGAAGACAAAACGGGCAAACCGCCATTCACGGGACGATACCACAAGTAACCAGCTGGACGACGAAAAGCAAACCCACTTGGAAATGCTGAAGCAGAACCATCCGGAGATTACCGATTCGTTGTCCAGAAACATCAAACTCACTAAGAAGCAGCAGAGGCTGTACAAGAAGTACCTCTCAGGCAGGTATATGGATCCAGAACCAAACTCCGCCCTGCATAAAAGTTTGCCACAGATGCAGAAGGAGAAGGCAAAAATGCTACAGAAAAAACTCAGAACAGATAAGAACTTCAGGGTGAGATATGCACGCATGAAGAAGAAGCGACATGAGCAGAAGCTGCGCGAAAAGGAGAACCTGAAAAGTGCACGTTCTCGTTCCCTGGCCATTGTTAAGAGGAAGAAAATAGGCAAGCGGGGGGGCAAGGGGCGGAAGTGATGCGATTTAAAGTGAATACACGAAAAGGGTGAACAAGACGTAATTTTGGATGTGCACAGATGACCCCACGGCCTGGCAGTGTGCACCCCCTGGTTTCATCCCAAATGAAGCTAAACACAGTTGTTAAAATGTCCCTTCAGAATTGAAAAAAAAAAAAAAAAAAAAAAAAAAACGCGCAAAATGGACAGGCCCCGCCCACATGCTGCGTTTTTTTTGCGTACAAAAAAAAGGGTACTAAACAAATGAGGACAAAAAGACGAAGCGAAAGCGCGTCATGCATAAGAACAATGCATACGAACAATGCAAGCCCATCGTGAAAGCAGAGGACGATGGCAACACGTGTGCGCCTGTTTAATTGGACACATGTAGAGAGGGATCCCCCGGAATGCTATTTATATGTGTGCTTTTTTTTTCATTTTTTTCCCCGTTTCACAATCACGTTCGCTGACCCCCAACAAGGGGATACCTGAACCGGGGTCCCACTTTTTCATCCCCCCAAACATCACGCGTTTGTATTCTTCAAATAATTTTTCAAGTTGTTTATTCTCTTATCCAGGTCATTGAAGGAGATGTTTAGAATGTTGGATTCTTTCAAAGGGTTATTCACAGCTTTGCTCTGCGTTCCCCCTTTGTTTGGGTTCCCCACCGTCTCAGCGGCTTTCCTACCATCGCGTTTGCTGCCATCACGGCTTATATCACTGCTGCTGGTACTGCCGAAGGACAGGTCACAGTAATCGCTGCGTTTCGATACCAGTATGTCTTTCCTCCTTTTTAACTCCTCTAATTCCTTTTTAAAATTTTCCTTTATGTCTGAATCTACGCTTTTTTTCATATTTTCTAACACGTTTTGTCGCTGTTTCGTTTGGTTTGTTTTTAGCTGAGTTTTACCTCTCGACTCGGTGTGGCTCCCCTTGGCGTTCGAATTTGTCTCGTTTTTTTTTTTTTCCTCCTTGCTGATTAGGACGGTTCCTGTGGTAACGTCCTTGGCCCGTCTTTTCGAGGATACCCCGTCATGCTTCTTCGCATTAGTGGAAACAACGGCAGGCATAGTGGCAGGGGTGGCCATCGAAACGGCGGTTGGCTTCTTCTTCTCCCTCTGCTTGTCCAAATACAGTTTGACCCTTTTAATGGAGTCCCCACTGTCACTGTCTTCTTTATCGTGGTTCGCATTTTCCCCCTCCGCTGCATTCACCTGGGAAACGCTCGGTTGCCTGACCTTGCCGCAGCTAGCCATTTTGTTCAAACTTGACTCCCGTTTAAACGCATAAGGTGAGGTGTACTTTTTGCTAAGGATTCTCTGGTGGTGAGCATAATCGAACAAATCGCAGTTTATTTTTTTTCGCACTTCTCTTGGGGTTAACTTGCTAAGTTTTTCTATACTGAACTGTTTGCCACACGAATCTGCCTTCGCTTCCGCGTCTTTTGCTCCAATGGGTCGTTTCTGAAGAGATGACGAATTCCGATTAAGCAGTTGTTGATTGGTGCCGGAGAGGATGCTCTGCTTGGAACTGTAGTAACTTTTTATGTCCTTTGCAATGGTAGTGTTTATATCAGTAGACATGTTACGCATATGCTTGCTATTCGAAATGAGGTGGCTCTTCAGCTTAAACTTGGATGTATAGGAAGAGCAGCTTCTATTGGAGCGGAAGGAATCCGATCCTCTTCTCATAGGAACAACCATGCGATCATCACTTTGTTTGTCATTTTTTACATTCCTGGGAATAGGAACGGGGTGAACGAAATGTTCCCTCGAATGGCTTTTCAGCTTGTTGGATCGGTCCATGCTTCCACTGGTACTATTAGCTGGTTGTACCTTCGCCGAGTGAATCCTCCCATTGTGATCACCCCTTCTGCAGGTGTCACTATACCTGCCGCTAAAATTGCGCACACTCATTCGCTTGTTGTTGTGTATACTTGCGTTGATGCTTCTCATAGACACGTTTGAAAATTTAGCCTCAGAAGTGTTGTCTTCATAGAGGTGACTGCGGATGCGATGGCGGTGACGATCCTGATCTGGGTGACCACTGTAGTGAGCACCGTCATACCTTTGTGCAAACCCCCTGTAGTTGTGGTGGTAATTTCCCTCCGAAATGTTTCCCCTTCTGTACCAGCCGTCATGCTTGCCATCTTCTGAATTCACTTTGTTCATCCCACTCTGGAAGGAGAACCCACTATGGTGACTTCGCACAGAAACACCCCTCTGGTGATTTAAAAAAAAAGTATCGTTCTGTATAATCCCTTTTAACCTCTCTATTTTCCTCCTCAGATATTTTATTTCAATTCTGTAGTTCATTTCTCTGAGTTTATAGTCTTGTATTTCTTTTTTCATTTTATATATGTATGCCTTCATTTGTTCTTTGCTGAGGTATCTGGCTTCGTCGTAGTAACTGTTCATGTGTTCTCCCTGCGAGCTTGGGTCGGAGAGCCCCGCTCCGTACGAGGTCGTCCTCTGCCTTCGGGGCCGCACCTTCAGGGTTAGCACAAGGGATAGTAGCAAAATTAGTAGTAATGCTACTAACAGGGGTGGTGTATCATGCGGGTTGCATTCACCCCCCGTGGCCATATCACACCACTATTCCACAAAGACACACACATGAACACACAAAGAAGGTGCCATTTTGATGGGCATAAAAAAGGGAACCCCCCCTTAGGCTGCTCCCTCACCTGGTAATTCATTCTCCTTAACGGCTCTTTCGACGATCTCTTCGGGTAGGCAGAAAAAAAAAGAAAAGCATGTAGAACAAGAAGAACGAAAAAAACATGTTACGCGTGATAACACGACCCCTATTCGCTACTCACGTGGGGGCCAATTTAGACCTGTCTGGTTACGCTCCGACGTGGAACCCCCGTATAGCTAATGAACCAAACTCGAGTACTCACCTTTCGAACCTCCATCTTAGTGCGTCCCTCCCCCAAAGGGAGCAGGCTATTTAGGGAAAGAAATGCCTCCAGGGGAGCATCATAAATTATGTCGTTTGGGCCCGCTCCTTAAATGGTGAAAAGGTTCTCCAGTCTTAATCTTACGCTAGGCGTTCCTTCTCCTGCCACATCTCCTCTTGTGTTCTTCCCTTTACAGGTTTATTTTATTTTTAGTATTATTTTTTTCTTTTTGTGACAAGAATGAAGCCAAAAGGATGGGCTACACACGGATTAACAATTGCTGTGGGGGGGTTAAAAAAAGTTTCGCCTTAAGAACATCTGGAAGGAAAAACCTTCACCCTTTTTCGATCGTAAAAAATGTCTTTTTATTTGAATTTGTCACACTACATGTGTATGCACATCGGGAAGGTAAGAACTGCATTTATTTCCCCTCTTTTTTTTTTTTGCTGTTTTATGCTTAAGAAGGCAAGTGTGCTCGTGCTCATTCGCGCGCCTATGCGATTATGCCAATTTTTAAAAAGTGGAGAAAACCGAAAAAAAAGAAAAAATTGCCATGTATTATGGAAACAAAAAAAGGCAATTTGAGCACATTTAATTTAATTACACCTTTATCTTATTTTCCCGCATTGTTGTTTCACATGGCTATGTTATATGATGTGTTAGCCCCGCGTGAACGAAGTAAAAAAAAAAAAAAAAAAAAAAAATACAGTCAGTACAAGCCTTACGAGAACAGTGAATTACACCGTGTTGATGTTAACACTGTTGAAGCGAGATAATTAGACATTCGTCCTAGCAACCAACGAGGGGTACAAAAAAAGGGAAAAAAGGAAAGCAATGTGTGCCACTGAATATGTCACGAAGAACAAAGAAATACTTATCCACAAGCTATCACTTTATGCTGCATCTTCCCCGGGGGAGACGCAATTTGTAAGAACAGCTTTTCTTGAATTTTCTTTTTTTCCTCACCCCAACTTTATTTGCTTCTCTGCACAGTGTGCCATTTTATAATTGCACGAACATGCTATATAAATTTCGCCCCCGGTTGGAAAAGTTGCTGCCACTCGGCTCAATTAATGGGTGATCATTCGCTACAGCATGTTCCATATAGACCTATAATATGCACACACGCACGAGTTAACAACTGTGGTGACGCAACAGCAGAGCAGTCGAGAGACAAACATGGGATAGGTCTAACAATTGCCAATTATCCTTCCAGTTCAGCACGTGTGTACTTCTGTTTTGCATTTCCGGGGTGGAAGAGAATAAAAAAAATTTCTATTCACGAGGACCTGCACACAAATTGGAACAATTTAACCATAACAGTTACGATCCGGCGCTTACATATATGCGTACCACTTTGTGCATTCCTCCAAATGGCCACTTCACCAATTTAAGCTTCATCATGCAGAAGGGTACAACTTCCCGTCACATGCGCATCCATTCTGCGTAGCTTTTTTTTTTTTTTTTTTTTTTTTTTGTTCCTCCCTTTCGAGGAGTTTGCACTAAGGGGACCATGCTGCGTAATTTCCTACATGTACTGCTTATCCTCCACGTCGCTAATCAATGTTCTTAATTTTTTATCTTTTCAAATAGCACCCTCTGGGTAATCAATTTTTTTGGCACCCACCCCAAAGGGCAAGCAATTTTGTATGCCTATCGTTCCAAGCGTATTTCCACGTTTATAACTTTTTCCTTTGACAAAAAGAGGTGGGCTACGGAAAAGGGGGTCGAGTATAGGGAGCACCAACCAATTCCTTAAAATAATAAAGGTGAGGCGTAAAAAAAAAAGGTTTGCTATAAATGTTTCTCTTTGCAGGGCTGTCAAGGAAATATACGAGCGTGGCAGCTGTTGCACCCCCTCAACGTTAGCGTGTTGCCTCTTATGACGTGCTGCCAGGCGTGCTTGTAGGCATCCGTTTTCCCCCTGCATTTTCACCCCTTAAAGCGCCGAGGGGCACTCACCCTCAGCAGTCTGTACATAGATATGCGGTACATATACATATGCACCATTTGCTAGAAAATACGTCGCAATAGCAACATACGGCGCAAAAATAGTTTTGCCATTTTTGTAGTGGGCTCTGCGAATTCAAAATGGAAACATGAAGGGGGCAATTTTCATCTTCCCAATGGGATAAAAATAAAACCCCGCTAATCGGTGAATGTAAATAAATAATAGCCCCCCCCTCGTAGAAGGCATATGCCAGCCAGCCCCCCCTTTTTTTTTTGTACTTTATTTTTTTTTTCATTTCAGTGAGTGAATTGCCCCAAGTGCGCAACAGTTTTTTTTTGTAGTGTCATCCCTTGGTGGGGGGTTGGAAAATACGCCTCTCCCCTACTTCTTCGGCTTCTAACCCTAGCACCGTATATACGTTATAAAGTATTATAAGCGCAGAAGATATTATGTATGTTATGTATGCGACGGGACCCTATATGTGTTTTCGCAAACTGTATCGTGCAGGTATGGCGTAGGTGTAGCGAACCGCGTGATTAACACGGACGTTTATTTGTACATATTCATATGCCGTACGACGCACTGCTCTCTTTTCCTTTTTTATACCAACGTGTTTACTCCGAAGTCGACGTACTGCCAACCCCTATATTTTATTTGGTTTGCAAAAAAAAAAAAATAAATAAATAAAATAAGGTCAAGCGGGAGGAAACAATTCGGGCATAAAAAATTAAATATTTGAAAAATAAAAAAAAAGTTACAAGGTTACAAAAAAAAAGTTACCAAAAAAAATTACAAGAGGAAGTTACCTAAATAAAGGAAACGAATTATGTAAGAAGGATAAAAGGAACACGAACCTTTTCACTTCGTATTGCAGATTTTCATTAAGTTTCCCTTTTTGTTTTTATCCCGCAATTTTCCTTCCCCCTTTTTCACAAGTAAGAAACTGTACAAATACGTGTACGCATAACGACGTATGCATATACATTATTCGTATGCATGACTCTACGCCAATTGTAGGAGGAGCCACAATTGTGCGAAAATGAGTGCCTGCAGATGATTGATTCGCGTCGCTACATCATGTGAATGGGGCGCAGCGCGAGGGTATAATCTTCTAACTGCGTCATTCACGTATATTTTTGTACTACATATATGCAAGTGTACGCATGTTATGAAGCTGCCCAGGGAGGAACATTTATGTGCTTACCATCCACCCCCTCTTCTATTTTTGTACATATAAAACCAGCGCGTTTTTTTTTTTTTTTTCGTTTCACGTATATATCCTGTTATGTTGACGTGCCAAATGTGCCTTCCGTGTTGTTACGCCATTTCCCCCTGTGTTGCTCATTTATATGCCAACTGGAGGAAGCACTCTTCCGCCAAGCAGGGGTTTTTATTTATATTCATTTTTTCTTTTTGATGCTCCCCCCGTTTTTACTTTACCAAACATACCCACACATATCGCCCCTCCCCCCCTATGTAGATCCCTGTGTCAAATTTAAAAAATAATCCAAACATGGAAAACATAAAGGAAGCGGAAATATCCCTAAGGGGTGTTCTGGAAGGAGGACACAGCGACTGGGTGACGTCAGTGTCAACCCCCACTGACGCAAAGTTAAAAACCATTGTGAGCGCATCCAGAGGTAATGCCTAGTGAGCGTATGCAAAAAAGGGAGGAGCGTCTTACATTCGCGCACACAATTTTTGACCTGTACCCACGCTGTGCAACTATTCTGCGTATCCATCATGGGAAGGAGCGTTTAATACCGTGTTTACCCATGTACTCTCAACTCAGCCGTGAGGGGTCATACCATCACGGTGCCACTTTTGTGGACTCACTCATTCAGTTGATCACCGCTCAAACGGAGCAGCCAATTTGTGACCAGCCCCCTGCCCCGCTTCCCCTCGCAAAGTTTTTGTAAACTTTTTTTCTCTCCATGATGACAAGCTTTATCCCAGCTCACTCTGATATAAATAAAATATGAAGAGTTGTACAGCTCAAAAGTCTGATAAGTAGAAAATGTAGTTAAGAAAACGTAGCACATGCGAGAAGGGGTAGTTTATCCAAGGGGAGTGATTGTAAATTTGGCATTGTTCATTCCTCTTTCACGTCTGAGTGTTGGGTGCGGTTGCCTTCGTTGCCGCCTTACCTGCCTGTTTGCCTATCCATTGTTTAATGGCCTACTCACTTCACACCGTTCCTCCTTACATATGCGCCCCACAGACAAGAAGCTAATCGTGTGGAACATCAACCCCGATGACGACTCAGGAGAAATAGGAACCGCAAAGAAATCCCTGACGGGGCATTCGCAAGCTATAAACGATGTGTCCATTTCGTCGGACGGGTTGTTTGCGCTGTCCGGATCATGGGACCACTCAGTTCGATTATGGGATTTGTCCTGTGGAGAAACGATTAGGTCATTCATTGGACACACTTCTGATGTTTTTAGTGTCTCCTTCAGTCCTGATAACAGGCAAATCGTTTCCGCCAGCAGAGATAAAACAATTAAACTATGGAACACCTTAGCTCAGTGTAAGTACACCATAACAGAACAGCAACATACGGACTGGATTACTTGCGTGAGATTTTCTCCTTCACCAAAGCAAGCCATTATTGTTTCTTGTGGATGGGATAAATTAGTTAAAGTATGGAATTTAAAAAATTGTGATTTGAATAAAAACTTGGAAGCACACACAGGTGTGTTGAACACAGTCACCATTTCACCAGATGGCTCATTATGTGCATCCGGAGGAAAGGACGGAGTAGCCAAATTGTGGGATGTCAACGAAGGAAAGCATTTGTACTCACTAGAAACTGGTTGTACAATAAATTCACTTTGCTTCTCTCCATGTGACTACTGGCTCTGTGCAGCAACGGACAGATTTATAAGAATATGGAACTTGGAAAGTAAGCTTATCATTTCGGAAATATACCCAGTGAAACAATCCAAAGTTGGATTACCCTGGTGTACTTCCATCACCTGGTCGGCAAATGGCCAATTCTTATTTTGTGGTTCCACGGATGGAAATATTTATGTATATGAAGTGAAGAAACAATCCATTTAGGGGGATAAAAAAAAAAATGTAAAAAAAAAATCTGAACTGTTCATATTTTTTTTTTTTTTTTTTTTTTCTCATTTTTCCTGCCCCATCTTTAATGCATATATATATGTGTATATATGCACAGCGTATTCTTACGTATTTCCCATTCCTACTTTTCCCAAACGAACAATTAATAATCTTATAAAACTTACATTTTTAGAAAATTAGAGATATGAAATCTTTCTGTGTGGACGGCTGTTGTGCCTCAACAAATGAGCAGTCGCTCAGAGAAGGGGGCACCCCCTATCCTTTCCACAACGTCCTTGTCAGGTTCAAGCTGACACAACGGTTGTGTGCGCGTATGTTCTATTTGAATATTTTCCCCTTATGCAAGTGCGTCCTTTTTATCAGGCGCCTGATCGGTTCAGTGGGAGGAAACCTTAACAGCCTACAACAGTTTCACCTTCCAACGTTTGTGCAAATAGCACACACCCCAGGGGAGTGTCAAAGGGGGGAAATAACTCCTTAGAGAGAACTCCTCTGCGCCTATTGATGCGCTGGTGAAGGAACCCCATTTTGGTTTACTTTACCATGTCACATAATGCCAACTACAACGGTGAGGAACAAAATGCACTCCTCATATTTTAATGCTGTCGATTGGGATGATTATTTATGCCGCTCTGTGTCCAAGTCTCGGCGGGCAATTCAGCCAGCTAGACGACCTCGATCGCTTCGGTCACTTCAAACCACTTGGATCACCTCGACAAATGTACTGCCCCCTTTTGCAAAAACGTGAGTATGTGCAAAACGCGCGCTAATGAGCGGCATACCATTTACACTTTTAAATTTAAAAAAAAAAAAAAAAAAAGCAGCGGCCGCAAAGCGATGCTTCATTTTAAAAGGGGCAAAGAACTTTTCGCAAAAAAAAAAAAAGAGGCCACTGTGTGGACGTTCATTTGCACCTCCCCATCATTGCACTGCGCTACTTGCAAAGGGAAAAAAAAAAAAAAAAAAAAAAAAAAAAAAAAAAAAAAAAAAAAATACTCGCAGGGAGAGCACCTCCTTACAACATTTTTACGTTTACCAAATTTGTGTAGCATCGTAAGTGGTGAAGAAGAGAGTGCATTTTTTTTTTATCTTCTTCCCTCCAAATAGACCATTCGGATAGGAAATCGTAGGAAAGTCGCAAAAACTGGGACGCTTTCCTTTACCCCCCAAAAAAAAAACTGCATCCTCCTGCGAAGAGGCGACAAATCCACCCTCCATTACTGAGACAACCCATGTGGCCAAGGCGTACACGAAAACGCACCACTCTGTAGAAAGGAAACATGTCACGCGTCCCCCCCATTTGTTTGCCCGAAGAGATCAGCGGCGAAAATGTATATGCTATCGGATGAGGAGGTAGCCTACTCTAACAGTCTGTACAGTGGGGAAACCGGGACGGAGGCGAACGGTACTAGTGAGGAGCAGTCCCATGGATACGAACGGAGCCAACTCGACAGCTTCGACAGGACAGGTCATACACGTGGGAAGGCCTACACGTATAACAGATGGCGAAAACGCGCACATCAAAGTGTGAGCCAAAGTGAAGACCAAAGTGAAGGCCAAAGTGAATACCAACAGGAAGAGGACTACAGTGAGTATGGGCGTGAAAACCAGAATATGTACCAGCTTGAGTGTGAAAGTCCGCCCCAAGGGGAAGGCGAACTATTCAAGTACGTCTGCATAGCATCGATAGAGGACGCGGAAATTTTATTCAAGTGCAGCTTCCTTCCCCACGATTTGGACGCCGCCGCGAATTACACCATAAAAAAAATATTGGGCGCTTCGAAAAGGAAATTAAATCACTGTAATAAAAAAATGCTCAACTGGGACAACAAAATTATCTACTTCACAATTTGCGCGGAAAAAAAAATGGCCTTCTTCCTAATCGGACTGCATATGAAAGCTTATTTCAAAAATTACGCATTCGAGTTTTTAAAGAAACTGGAAATATATACCAAGTCCGATTTATTTTCTGGCCAAAATTACAAAGCCAAAAATATTAACCCCTCCAAAATGCACACCACGGAAGCATTCTTACAACGCACAATTAAAGGCATAAATAAATGTTGCCGTGATGAAAAAATTATAGCAGTAAAACAAAAGCTACACAAAATAAATTCCGTCATGAATAATCACATCGATAATTTATACCAGTCCAGGGGAAATATAAAAGCGCTCAAATATAAGACGCAAGATATGTCCAAAAATACGTTGCACTTTGTTCAAAATAGTAAAAAATTGAAAAGAATTATGTTCGTGAAGTATTGGAAGACGTATGCCCTCCTGGCTTGTTTCGCCATCATAGGGTTTAAGGTCTACCGATCCATATGATGGAATTAGTTCTTTGCACTTTGTTTTGGAGGTGCAATCGGCTGACCAATGCATATTTATTACGTTCAGTTTTCTTCGACGTTGCACCGAGGGGGGGAAATTGGCCTCCCCCCAATCATTGTTTGTAGATTTCATTTTGTCTAGCAATACTAGCACGCCTGGTGCCAACGCGGTGCTAAGTTGCTTCTGATTTGTTAACTCCCTTTTCAACAAATGTTCATTTCGCTTTTTTTGAAAACTCTCCCTTTTTAATCGAATGGCACATACATTGACGGGGTCCTCGCGGCAGGTCGAATGGAAACAAAAGCTGCGAGGAGGGGAACTTCTTTTTTTTTTTTTTTTTTCCATTTTCCGCTCGTCCTAGTTTGCTCCTCCCGCACGCGCCTGCAAAACAGGGACGTTTCGAAGGATGCCGATTGGTCTTCCCCGTTCTTCTTTCGATCAACCAGAGCTGGAGGGGTAGTATTTTCAGTGACCCCACGAAGATGATGTTGCTTTTTTCTACACCCGTTTCGGTGTAAACACAGTAGATGATCCAACGTGTGTAGAGAGCTTGCTCATCCCATCCGTTTAGGCGATGTATTGCCCCCTGGGTCATTCCTGCTCGTCCTTCTGTGTACCCCCCTCGTTCACTGATTCAACCTGCTGGTCGTCTTCATTTCCTAGAAACCCCTCCTTCTCGATGGATTCACTTTGGGCATCCAACTCAAGCAGCTTCATTTTCTTCTTCTTCTTCTCCTGCTTCAGTTGGTTAATAAATTTGTGAATTTCCTCCTTCAGTTCTGGCATGGGTACGAGCTGTTCCTTGCTGAGGGGTGCTCGGTTAAAGGGATCATTGGGTTCACTCATCAGGTGCCTCTCAATATTCTTCCGATCAATGACAATGCCAGATGTGGGTAGCAAAACGGGATCTAACATAATGTCTTGTAAAATCGGATCCAAATATTTATCCGGTATATCATCTACGTCGTCAAACAATTCTACTTCATCCTTCATGTCGATTATTTGTTGACAGAAATTTTTAAATTTATTCAAGTCCTCTTTACGTAGTAGTCCTTCCCTCTTGCATATGTAGTAAGCCTTGTTGAATACCTCTGGCTTGTAGTACCTTCCTTCGTTAGCGATTTCTCTGGTAAGTAGCTCCTCATTCTTTTTATCCGAGTTTAGTAAAAAGAGGTACGATTCCACTATACTGGTGAGCCACAATTGGGGCCTAAAATTATACTGTTCCATGTTCTTCACCTTTATGTTTAAACACTTTGGTCCGACCAGATAATCGAAGTAACAATTCAGACAGGTAACTATTTGCGAAAGAATCGTATTCGACGTGACAATACTGTTTGGATAATTCTTACAAAGAAGATTTAAAAAAATGCAAGACTTGTAACAGTAGGTAATAATCATCTTAGTCCTGGCTGCTAAATTTCTCATGCTTTCATTCGTTATGTCCGTTCCGACGTTGCCTCCCCCTCCGTCCTCATTATCACTGTTGTCACTGTTGTACGAATCGTTCATGTTAGCTGCACTGTCTTCCAAATCGCTTCCTCCGTAGGGGTTCAAAGCACTACTAGCACTAGCATTCGACACCCTACTGTTGCGTGTTGCGTTGGCGTAGGTATTTGAACTTCCTCCGGTGCCCGTATTGGTTGTCCCCCCCACAGTGGAGGTGTCCCCCCGCTCCTGGTCGTCCCTCTTCTTATCCTCCCGACGCTTAATCTCAGACAAGTAAGAGACCACCTCCTCCACCAAAAAGTTTACATCGTTCAATAGCAAATGAATCAAGTGCACGAACAAATTATTGTTCTTGATAACCAGCTGTGTAAACTGATCCACATAAATCTGGTTCAGAAATAGGCTGTTAAAATTTTCCACGATGCGAACCCTAGTTTGCATCCTTTCCGTATACTCCCCCTTTTGAGACGCAATAAAAACATACGTCAATGATTTTATTATATACTTCCTCGTCAAATCAGATTCTTCTATAATTTTTTTCATGTTGTCACTTCTGTACAGGTAGGTGAACGTCTTCGGAGCGGCTTCGCACCTGAGGTGGATGCTCTTTATGTGGTTCTCGCTCAGCATGGTGAAAATGCAAAAGGCTAGAAACAAGTCCACGTTTAGGTAACTCAGGAAATTTTCATTCCCTGGACTTTTAAATGTGTCCAATTCGTACAACAAGTAGATTATGTCAAATATATCATTTAGGAAAAAAGTCGGGATGATGGAAAACTGGGGCGATGCAAAAAGGTGGTCATCCCCATCATGGGGATTCCTCCCTAAGTTATCACTTCCTGATTGTCCCTGTGCTCCATCCGTCCACCCATCTCCCTGTGGTAATTCCGCACGTCTGTCCTCCTCATCTCGCTTTTCGGCACCTTCCTGTGGTTCCTCCACTTGGCCCTCTGGCACATTCGCGCCAAGGGAGAGACTACCAAAAGTCTTACCCCTCCTAAAGTAATTCCTCTCATTGGGAGGAGGACACGACTTCAGCACCAGGTGGGTGAAGTTCCCATTATGCTCACTCAAACTGTTCATCATATCCATGCAGGCATTCCCTTCCATGTCGTACAAATATGCCACGTGCAAAAAGTACGCTATGCTCAGATGCAAGAACTTAAATAACAGCTGAATAAAACGAGAGCTGTACAAAAAAATCTTCCACGTATGTATATTCATATAGTAAAAATTCTTATCCTTTGCATTTGGAACTTCCTGCACAATCCTGATAAACTCATCAATGGCTGGTTTGAAGAAGACACTGAGAGACTTAAAGGTGATCCAAAAGATGGATGTTATAAATTTAGGTTCCTTTCTAAAACATTCTGCATTTTTTACTTTTTCCTTTATCTTCTCTACGTTGGATTTTTCCTCAAAGGAAGATTGGTTGGTTATATTTTTTAACAGAAATTTAGAGAAAGGATCATCCCTCAGGAAGAAGAACAAGTCAAAGTCGCTGATCTTGTTCATCGTGATGGGTTCACACAGACAGAGGAGAACCCAAAACATGTTCAGGCAAAAGCCGTAGGAATTCTCTCCTAACAATTTTAAAAACAACCCGTATGATGCGTCTAACGATTGGGGGTATGTCGAATAGTGGTACATAATTTTCGTCTTCTTCTCATTCGAAATGATAATGCAAGCTAGCCATAGGAGGACTCGCTTCTTGCTTTCGGCACTTCCCTTAAGTAAATTTTTTATAATTTCCACGCAGTTCTCCAGAATCCAGTCCGTGTCCCTCCTCAGCATGACATACGTATTTTTCAAAGCACCCAAGGTCATCTTATTCAGTGAATTTGTTGCACTGTTGTAGAAATATTTATACATAGCAATTTCCTCCTTGTTCGTCACATTTGGCATGGTTATAACGGTGGGGGATAATAATCTCCCCAGGAGGCTATTCAGTTGGAGGTTATACCCGCACGAGTTTATTTCCTTATCCTTGCTACATGGTTTTTCTGGGGCGAACCCTCCATGGGTTGTAGAAATTGCAGCCTCCCCTGTAGCGCCCTCCACCCCGGACAAAGCACAGTCCCTTATCTTGTCCCTCAAATTGAGATGCAAAAAGATCGACTTACTATAAATTATATGTTCCGCAATTTGCTTAAAGCTGGAGAGAAACTTTAACAACACAGCCACATCATTTTTCGGATAGACCAAATTTCTTCCATTCAAATTTTCGAAAATGAGATCCACAATGGGGGTAAAAAATTTATTCAGTTGTTTATCCTCCTCTTTTTCTTCATTCTTATCATTCTGCTCAATGGCAAGCAGAAGCTTTTTTAAGAAACGAGAGGTGCATGAATCCTTCAGGAATTCATAAAAGGTGTTAACCCGTTCTTTTACTGGGATGTTTACCTCTGGGTACACCTCTAGATTTTCCAAATAAATTATTACACTATTGATTAGCTGATTGTTTATCTCATTCGTTACATCTTCTAGCTGTTTACTCTCCAGCTGTAGATGTTTGAAGAGTGTTTTATCTGACAACCTAGATGAACAGGAACACAAATAAGTTAGGCAGTTCTTCTTCTGCTTATGCAGGTACGCTATTTTGTGTAGCAGGATAAAATATAAGTTTTCTATCTGTAAAAAAAATGGTGGCTTCTTCTCTTTTTCCGTTTCGATCAATTCCTTTTCGTACGACTCTAGGTGCACCTTGGTGGTGCTCGCCTCCTCCTTCCTCAGACATATTTGAAGGGCGCTCTGCAAAATCGCATCCTCTTTTACTTTGTCTAGCATTATCTCTTTTCCTTTACGATGATGACAGATCAGTCTGTGTATGTGGGGACAGTGCGGCAGTCCTTCCCCCTTGCGTCCTACGTTTTTTCCCCTTTGGTGGGTACTCCGTTCGGCTCCCTCAAAGCTGGACGATCTGTGTGCACGAAACCGGGGGAAAAAAAGGTCCTAATACCGGGGATGTTAACCCTCCTTCGGCCAACACTTTTCCTTCTGTTATGTGTTCCCACCCTACACAGGTTTCTTCTCCCCTGTGTCGAAACAAGCTCCGCACTGTGTATCTCCTCTGCGATGATCAAATATATGCTCCTTCCAGCGTTTCCCCCCAAATTAAAATCGGTGTGCATCTATTCGTCAGTGCGGTGATGAGGCCTACGGAGGGATGCTGAAATGATATGTTACTTTACTGTTGCCCTCTTCGGAAAAGGTTGGGTTATTTTTTGTTACCCCTCCTAGCTGCTTCACGTTTTTGCATTCTTCCGAACTCGTTGGCACATTTTTTTTTTTTTTTTTTTTCCTTTCCTTAAATCGCCAGTTTGGCACTTTATTATTTTATTTATTTTTTTTTTTTTTCAGCGCCTCCGTCCGACTTCAATTTCGCGTCCGTTCGTCCATTTTTTTTTATTTTGGTGACGTACATGGCGGCGTATTTTTTTTTTACCCATTTGGGCGGCTCTGTTTTTGGTGCGCCTGTTTTGTGCCCTATTTTTATCGGCCCCATATTTCCGCCCGTGTTTAAATCAGCCCCAATTTTAAACGCACCTGGGGGATTATGCTTTTTTCTTTTTTTTTTTTTCCCCCCCTGGCGATTTGTTCCCTCGTTGCGTAATCACCACTTGGAGATCCGCTTAAACGGCGCAAGTGCATACAAAGGAACCTAACGTAAAGAAATATACCATCAAAGGAAAATAATTTTTGCGAGATCCTACACGCAGAGAAATTTTTACAAAACGAAACAGATGGTGGGTGGGTGTGCACAGGGATTGTATGAAAAGTTGCTTTTTTTTTCTTTTCTCGTACTTTCTATGCACCGTTAACACTTTTTTTTTTTTTTAAAAGGAGGTTGTCAATTTTTGTCCTTTTTAGGGGTCACACTGATTAGGCAGCCACACATGTAGAGGTGAAGAGGGACACCTAGATTGCTGTTCACCGGGATGACGAACCTATATGCAGGGGCACACACAGGTATGTACGACTATGTAGCTGCCCCTAAGTGGACATTGCCTTAACCATGAATGGGGGAAAAGAAAAATAAAGTTGCCGTCTTGTTGGTAGACCTATTTGTGTCTTCCTAGTAAGGACATGCTCGTTTATATGTGTTCTTTTTTTTCTCCGTCTAAATTTGTTACGTAGATGGTATTCCTTTTTGGCCCCCCTTTATCTCCCCCTTTTGCAAAAAGGATCATTAGAAGGGGCACCTCTCCCATGGAAAACCTGCCACACCCCGTTATATGAACAAGCTGTGAGAGTGGGAAAGGACCCGACACATCGACTCTCCGGTGATCACTTCTTCACCTACTGTGTACCTTGCTGCGTCTACTTTTCCCATTTGTCTACACATGTAGACTTCAATTTCGCTCGAGAGAGGCAAAACTTACTTCACCTGCGCTATGCGAATTAGCCACATTTGGGGATGCACTTCCCTACGATGCGTCCCACTCTTTGTCACACCACTAAACCTATAATAACACCCATTTGGTAACCTAACAAATAGAGTGAAAGAGAAAGCGGAGTTATAATTTTCCTTCCTGGCCGCTCACTCCTACAACTGGTACATTCAAAAAGTTTTTTTTTTTCTTCTTCTAATGACTACCCCAGTATGTTACACCCAGAATGATAGAGGCGTAACTGTCATTCTCCCTACAGCACATAATTTAAAAAGCTTCTGCGTATGTGTGTGTGGGGAGTTAGTGCTTCTTATTAGTTCCTCATGGGAAGCGGCCCATAATGTGCATATGCGCGGTGTTCAATGTTTCTTTCGTCACCCGTGCAGAGAAACTGGACGCATTCACTAGCCTTTTTTTTTTTTTTTTTTTTTTTTTTACGCCTTGCCTATCAGGAAAATGCATCCCTGTTTGCTTATCCAACAGATCGTTTTTTTTTTTTTTTTTTTTCCATCTTGAGCATTACCTAATGGGAGCTAGGCATATGTTCCCCCTGTAAGAGAAGTTAACATTAGAATAATTTTGATACACTCATGGGAGTTTCTTTTTTTTTTTTCTAGTGAGTGATGCACTAGGAGGGATTGACCTGGCCTGTTAGAAGATGGCACTGAACATGTACAGCACACCCCCTGGGGGGGAAAAAAGAACAAAATAAAATAACTATAATAATAATAATAGTGTGAAAGTAGAACGCAGCGAGGTGGCAACCCACCCACTAGAAACATAAAAAATGGCGCACCTGCAATTTTCACCCCATCTTGCAGACTGCAAAGACTGATCACTTCGCTCCTGCGGGGTCTCATCAGCGTCAAGCACATATGTAAAATCGAAAAGGCAAACATATGAAATAACCTGCATTCGGGTGGAAATTACCCTCGTTCGTGTCTGCGAACATGCACCCCTCACATGCATATGCAAACCCTAGCCTAACGTGTGCATGCCCAATTTTCCCCCCTCCCAAGCCATAATCATGGACGGCAACAGGCGATTCGCGAAGGAAAAGGGAGTCCACTCCTCTCTGGGGCACTACATGGGATCGAAAGCGCTCATCCAAGTTAGCATGTCTAAGCGTAGGAATTTTCGTGCACGCGTAAGCGCACAATACCAGGTGCTCATATGACCGCTTATTCGAAGCATCGATTAGGAAAAACCACCTCACCCCTACCACTTCACCTCTCACCCAGATCATAGAAATATGCATTAGGTTGAACATAAGGGTCCTGTCCGTCTTTTCGCTTTCCCTGCTGAATTATAACAGAAGCCCCGAAGAAATACACTTCCTCTTTTATCTAAATCTCCTCATTTTGATTAACGAGGAGTTTTTCATGTAAGTGCATTGCTTTCGGTTCGACGTGCTCATGCGAGTACACGGTTCGGGGGGGCTATACCAAATGTTAGTCCCACGTAAATTTTTCAAACACGCAAACGGTTTTACCTTCCCATCAGGAATTTCATAAGGGACAACAAAATTAGAATCAAAGTAATTGGAAACCTTTCTTACATCAGCGAAGCTTACAGAAAAATTATCTACGACATTGAACAGAAGACGGAGCAGTTTGACAAGTAAGCTACAGAAAAGACGACCCTGCTGAAATGTCTATAAATTTTTTTTTTTTTTTCACACCTTTGTGTGCCTCGTCAGTGCACACTTACAGAAGCACTTCACAGTCGTTGGCATCATCACATGTGCACTAGGCAGATACTTGCGTGAATCATTCATTTCCCCACCTCCTCCCCTTGTCATCCGTAGCCTTCTCCTGAACATCTTCTTTTCCTACACCAGTAGAAACGAAATGAGTCTGTGCAAATTCAATCCCAATTTGTACTTCAATACTTATAAGAGCCTGCTGGAGGAGCGGGAAATACTCTGTACTCCCTCCTCTACATTAACAGAGCAGGACGACCCAGACAAATGTGATTATTTAGAGAGCATACTGAAGAATGAAAGGAATGACCCCTATAAGTTGTTCGAGGTGGAGTGTATATGTGGAGGACGCTCTTTCCTAAATCGGGAGCAAATCAAAATGTATCTTAAAAAGAAGGGAAAATAAATAATGATAACGCAAATGATGCTACTATATATTTGTCTTCCCCCTGAAGAAGCCAAAGCTCGGGGGAATGTGTTTATTGGAAAATCCCGACCGTTCACCTGCACACGTTATATTTTTTAACCATTCTGAATTCATTACCCCCACCTCACAGAGTCAATTACCATAAGAAGCTCCTCACTTGCAACCTGCCCCCTCCGAACATTTTGATACGGACGTCCGGCGAGAAGAGGCTGTCGGACTTTATGCTATACCAAGTTAGGCATACAAAAAAAAAAAAGGAAGCATTTTTATAAAATTGCGCACAAGTACACCATCACGTGTGCAGACCTTCACGCCATAAATGCAAACACCCCCTCGTCAAAAGAGCAGCTCGTAAACTTCACCCCCTACCCCATTTCCCTCCCTAATTTGCAGATTTCTGAATTTACAGAAATTTACTTCATCAATGAGTACTGGCCAATGTTCAGCTTTTTGCAGTTCATATATGTCATCTTGCACTACACCATTTTCCAGACAACGAAATTGGATTTTTCCTACTCCAATCCGTGTCCACACTGATTGATTATTCTGTCAGTTTATTTTGTTACTTTAGTATATTATTTTATTTCATTTTTTTGATACCTTTTTATGTCCTGCTCCTTCTGACCTTCCTTGCGACCATTTGTTAATTGTCCCCTTTTTTAAAAAGACTCCCCCTTAAAACGATACTTAATTAATACCCCTAGACGAATCGCCCATCCACTGATGGAAGGGAATTTTTCACATAAAAGTGATTAAGGTCTGTCATTAACTGATGCGTGTAGATTGACGACGGGGCATGAGCGAACCCCCCCGAGTGAAAATAGCTTATGTTGTTTCATTTAAGACGATACTAAAACAAAGTTACAAAAAAAAAGATGAGGCACACGAGCGTGTGCGTCTGCGTGGAAAGGCGCAAAGGGGACTCAAATGAAACGAAAAAGACGACATAATGATAGCGAAATAAAAACGATGTGACAACGAAATGATGGCCAAAATGAGAACGCAAATAAACAAAACGGCAAAATTGGCGACGAACGTGAAATCACTCACGACGTGCCAGAAAGGATGAATCACCCCAGAGGTCGGCTGATCAAAAATGTAGAGCTGTTCACAGAAATGTGCCGCCCTGGGTTAAAAAAAAAAAAAAAAAAAAAAAAAAAAACTTCAGAATGTGTACTTCCTTGTACACATTTTTTATAAAAAT
The DNA here is from genome assembly GCF_001680005.1 of Plasmodium coatneyi. Classification (NCBI taxonomy): domain Eukaryota; phylum Apicomplexa; class Aconoidasida; order Haemosporida; family Plasmodiidae; genus Plasmodium; species Plasmodium coatneyi. Next base: position 284,859 of record NC_033560.1, read on the forward strand.
ATATGAACAGGTCATATTTTTCAGGCAGTTAGCCATTTTTTGCAAATTTTTTCAAGAAAAATATGAACGGGTCATAATTTTTAATGCTCCGCTTGCACACATTTTTTTTGTTGTTGCTCCACCCGAGTCCCCACTCTTCACAGAATAATCGGTGGTTCCATAAACACACACGGGATGTAATCGTTCAAATGGTTATACGCAAAATGAGGACCCAAATTAATTTTCGCCGAAGCACCCATGTACAAACTCACAGACGGATGATAAAACCCTTCATAAATATCAACAAAAGCGTTCTTCTTTATTTGCCCATTTAGGGAGAAAAAAATAGATGAACCGTAGTTTTTCTTTAAGACGGGTGGATCTTTTGGATCACATAGAATGCCATTTTGCAAATATTCATACAATTTTTTATCTGATCTTGGATCAAAGTTATACGTATTTTTGTTCTTTAAATTTAAGTAGCACCCAATGATATCACCTACTTTAATTGGTTCCATGCAGTCGTAACTTATGGAGTTGTTAAAAATTCTTCCATTTTTGCTATTGACGCAGTAGCTATATTTGTCTGTTCCTATGGGATAGTCATACCTCATGTATCTGCAAGCGAAACCAACTCTTATATATGGGTTTACCTTTATCACTTTGTCCTTATAACCTAAGAACTGGAAATTTTGCACAGGTTCTTCAATTTTTATTTCGTAGTACCATTTTCCGATGTCTGCCCCATTATTCACGAAAACACTGGACCATCCTTTGTCTCCATAACAGGTGAGCTTATCGCTGCTTAAATTCACACAGCTGTCTTTATATTTGGTGGAGAACGTCACATTATTTTTGCTTCTGTATTTGCTATAATCAATAAAATATTTGTAGCTTTCCTTTTTCTTGTTATTCGCTTCTGGTTGTGCATGTGTCTCTTTTGCATCGTTATTAATCCTAACGTGTTCATTCGGTTTGTCCTTCGCCTTTTCCTCCTTACTGGCGTCACTTTGTGCTAGTTCGGTTTTGCTACTTTCTCCTGCTTCGACTCCTTGTTCTTCTTTAGCATCTCCAGTGGTCGCTAGCTTATCGACCCCCTTGATGTTCTTTTCGATGTGATTGGCACAACTGATGTCTCCATCCCCTGTTTTCGCATGCTTGTTCATGCCACCAATAGTTGACTTTTCCATCAAGTCAATTTTATCAACATTGGGGGCACTGCTCATGCCGTCAAGGGTCCTGTCCATTTGGTACCGTTCTTCCACTGCTTCCGCTTTTCTCTTCTTATCAGAGCTAGCGCCAGTGATTAGCGTATTCGCGGCAGATTTGCATGCACTGTTCGCACCATTTTTTGCGTTTCCACTTTGAGTAAAAGGTTGTCCCTTTTCGGCTCCATCTTTATCCGAATTGTGATAACTGGTGCTCACTACCTCTTGCACATTCCCCTTTGGCGAATCCATCTCTGCATTTACAACATTTTTGTCCTCTTCGTATTCTACGTTATTAAGACTCGTCATGATTCTCCGTTCTGAATGCTTATAGGTTATCCGTCTGGTGCTACTATGCTATCACGTTTGCGTCTCACTTGCTTCTTATGCTTTTTCCTCTCTTGCTATCTTTCGTATTATTTCTTCCTCTTACCATTATGATCCTCACCTGCATTCATTGCCCATCGAGGGTCGCTCGTTCTCTGATTGATGCCAGTGCACTGCGGGGAGTTCCTTCCGGTGGGCGGACAACTACCATTCTAGTTGCGGCGCAGAATTTCGAGCAACTTTGGCGCAGTGCTGCTACCAAGGTGTGACCAAGTCGGCACAAACACGACACAATTTTTCTACTTGTTCGAAAAAATCACATTTGTTTTTGCCTAACTTTTGACTTGCGTAAAATTGCCAAATTAAAAGTTGCACTTTTTCGATGTGCCGCGTTTATTTTATAATTTTTTTTTTTTTTTTTTCTTCCTCTCGAAATCACTCATGCGTGTTGGAGTAGCACTTCAGCGCTCGCACATGTAAGCGTGTGTGTGTTCTCGGGATGTAAATAAATCTGTATGCATGTCATCACGAATGTGAACTTGTGTGCATACCAAAGTACAGCATGGCAACTTCAATCCCATGTTACCTAACATTCGCAACAATTTTGTTGCTACGCGCTTTTTCTCTTCCCTTTTGTCACTAATTTGATGTGCGCGCGGTGAGGAAGGGGCTACTGTTGCAGGGAGTGGAAGGGTAAGATGCGCCAAAAGGGGGCATGCACACACCTACTCACAGGTAAGCACAACGTATTTACACATGAACAGATTTATTTAAACGTCTTTTTACGTTTATGTAAGTGCCCTTCTGGTGTATCTACGCCTATTGTATGCCTTTCCACGTACACTTTTCTGTACACCTGCAAATTCGCCACAAAAAAAAAAAAATTGTGTATGCAGTAAAATATTCCCCTATCTGCATACACCCCAAGGCGCAACAAGCTTTTCAAATTCACGGCAAACGAATAGCAAATATAAAACTGAAAAAAAGGAAAAAAAACAACAACAAAAAAAAAATCCTTTTTGTCTGAAACATTATGCCCTTATATATTTTTTATACCTCCTTCAGTTCTTCGCCAGTATTTTCCGTTTTGATATACCCTATCCGCCTCTCTCTTTCTCCACTTACAATTGTACGTTTTACGTTGAGCGTCGAAACGGAAAAGAAGCATATAACGTGATATGCCTATTTCGCATTAGCCTGATTTGCTTTTTTCCTTTTTTATCACGTTGGTTCGCTTTGTTTACTTGAATTTGGGCCAGTTGGGGTTGCCGTTCGTACGGACTTCATTGGCAGGTACGATTGAAGCTGTGCAAGTAGTACTGGTAGAAAAACCTGTTCGCGCATGAAACGTTGTAGCTGCCTCGGTTGGGTGATTACTCATTTGGGGATATGCCCAACTGGAAAACTGCCCCTTTTTTGCCAAGTGCCACATGTAAATTATTGCGGGCTCGGCGTGAGCCCTGTGCAGAGTATACATATATACAACGTGCGTTGTAGCTTTTTTTTTTTTTTTTTTTTTTTTTTTTTTCACACGTCGTTCATGCAAAGCCAACAGGTTGCTTTGCAATATCTGCTGATTATAATTTTTTGCCAACTTTGCAAATTTCGCACAATTTGCAGAATTTTTTTCAATTTTATTAAGGCGGCTTTGCCATTTCCTCACCCGCCTGGTGTGCTCATTTTCGTCCGCAACACACGAATTAAAGGTTTGATCAGCCGTTCACAACTCCCTCACCACTGACAACAGAATGATTATTTTTTCCCGTCCTACATATCCTCTTTCGACATTATGAAATTTGAAAACAAATTCAATGCACAATTCGCAGACACACTTGCTGATTTTTCGTTTGCCTGTAAACAGACATATCAAAAGTGCTCACCAACAGTGCGAAGCTCAACTGCAGTGTTTCGCCGTGAACACAACTCAAGTGCTTCCCTTCTCGAAATACCAACTCAGCCTCAACGGTGGTCACTTCGCATGCAGAGGAGGATGGACCTCCCGTAAGTTGCTCTTCACACGTACGATGTGGAAACACTCAATTTGGAAAATTAAAAAAAAAAAAAAAATTTGCAAAACTCGGTCATCCAATATTTTGGTTGATCTTCCCCCCAGGACAAATTGGTAACATGTCCCTATCTTCATGCTTCTTTCACCTCGTATATAGCTTCATTTTCATTTATCCATGGAGCGTGCAAAAATTGGGTGTGCTATCCGCTGTCCATAATAAGCAATTCACGAGCACGTTGAAAGAGGTGTGTTGATTTTTTGCTATCTATTCATGCGAGGGAATATAACCGTTGTTGTGCGGAAGAGACAAGCTCGTAAAGCAGACCTTAGCTGCTCAGAGTGAATGTCATTATCTCAGGAAAAGCAAAAACGCTAACGAAAGAATTGAACTCTGACGTTGAAGCGTGCGACGAAGTGACCAATGAAACGGAAAGAAGAACCTCTTTATCAAAAATGAGAAGTGAAGAAGACACTGGAAATATAGGAATAAATCTGAGGGACGCAGAAGAGGAAGAATGCAATGTAACCATAATGGAGAAACGTAAAAAAAATTGCAAAATTTTGTCAAGTGAGCAAGAGGACACACATTCGGGTGAGCGTACAGAACAGCTCCATCTGAAAGATAAGGGTGGGATCCACCAAGTGACGTCGTCACATTATCACACTAGGGAGGAAGAAAAAAAGAACCAAAAACGAGGGAAAAAACAGAATGATAGTTATCCTCTCCTCGTAGTAAAAAATGAGGAGACAAAGCCAACGGATGATGTTCGTGAAAGGAACCAAATGCTCAAAACAGATGAAGCGATAAACAATTCCGAGGAACCAACTCCAAAGGGATGCCTGCCAAAAGGGGAAAGAAAATATCTGCGCGCGTTGAAAAGCATAATTAGAACAAGGGATGGTAGCCACACGCGTGACGCGAACATGGATAAGTGCAGAGAAGGGGATAGAAGCCCCAGAGTTGGAAACGGCAACCGCAGAAGCTACACTTACTTCGCATACAACCCACGCAGGGAAGAAATAATTAATGTAGAGATGCACTCGCATGTCCTAATGGATGAGTCGAATGATAATACCGCCGCCAAATTCCCCTCCAGGGTGGATAAAAACTCATGTGTAGAGGCCAACCAGGGAGAGAAGAGCGAAGAAAGCACAAGGAAGAAGAAATGGAACTTTAGGCGTAGGATTATGGGCAAGATAAAACGCAGAAGGAAGCGGGATGATGTGTGTCAGGAGGCGTGCCAGGAGGCCAACCAACCGGCACAACCAGAGACGCACCACCCTGCTACAGCAACCGCCGAGGAGAACAATTTTGTCATATACAAAGTGCCCAGGTACCTGAAAAAAAAAAACATAAAGTGCCCCTTCGTCTACAGGAAGGTCTTTTTTGGCAAATACGGAATAATAAATTATGATTTGAGGGGAAACAAAAAAGGCACGCTCGTCATAACATTTCATGGACTGAACGGAACCAACTTAACCTTCCTGGACATACAAAAAACGCTAGTCAAATATAAGTACCAGGTTCTCAACTTTGATCTGTATGGGCATGGATTATCTGCCTGCCCCAAATATAATCACCGAAAAAAAACCTACGGAATAAATTTTTTTTTAACACAGACGGAAGAATTGCTGACCCATCTAAAATTACTACATAAAGATTTTTATCTGATAGGTTTCTCCATGGGTTGTGTAATTGCCATCAGCTTTGCAAAGAAGTACATAAAACAGGTGAAGAAAATTATTTTGATATCCCCTGTTGGCATTTTGGAGAAAAAGCCCTTTGCCCTGAAGGTTCTGAAGTTGTTCCCCTGCCTGATCAACATTTCGTCCTTTTTTATGTTGCCCTGTTTTATTTCGAAGAAGAATTTTAAGAGCGAGCCCAAAGGTCCTTCTAAGAAGGGGTCACCCAGGAGGGGGTCAAAAAGTGCCAACAAAGAGGATCCTAGAAGTGACCCCAAAAGTGACTCCAGTGATGCCCCCGGCAAATCGCCCAACCAGGACCCCCAAGACGACTCCGATGACGACACGTCCGACTACCTGTACAACCGAATCATGTGGCAGGCGTTTGTGAAAAAAAATATCACGCACTCAATACTGGGCTGCATTAACAACTTAAAGATGTGGAGCGCCCATGACATATTCAAAGAAGTCGGACTGAATCATATACCCGTTTTGATTCTCTGTGGAGAGAAAGACAACATCTGTAGCGTCCACGTTTTTAAGAACACATCCAAATTTTTCATCAATTGCCATATGATAATTTTTAAAAATGCCTCCCACTTAGTTCTGGTCGAGAAGAGCAAAGAAATTAACTCCTGCGTGGTGACCTTCTTCCACTTCCCCAACAATGCTGATTTGAAGACCGTTCATCATATGTTTCCGGTGGACACGTTGGGGAACTCGGTCCTTTGCCAGCGGGGCGACCCATTGTGAGGTGAAGCAGAGAAACGGAAAACTGGGGAAATTTGCCGCGCAGCAGTTCGTTACTCGTGGGGTGGGAACACCTTTCTCTACACCCCTACGTGTTCTACCCACATAAAGAATCGTTTGCATTCCCCAGTTGTATTATTTTTTATTCTGTTCTGTTGATCCTTTTTTTTTTGTCCTTTTTTTGTGGTGACTTTTTTTTTATTCCTGCCCATTTAGCCGCACACACAATGTTGGATGCAGTTCCCCGTGGGTATTCCCCTTTTCCGCGTGAGCAAATCAACACATGTCCCGCTTTGAGGCATAAGTACCTCCAGCAGGGGTGTATCATATGTTGTTCCGATGTAAAACAAAATTTTGAGGATTTTATTTTCTCCTCAGGGTTAGTGCTTCTCACACAGCTGTTCCTTTTTTTTTTTTTTTTTTTTTTTTTTTTTGAGGTGTTCATAAAAAATAGCCAAACAGCCAAATGGCTATGTAGCAAAAAATTGGTTAATTTTTCAAGGGGGTGAAAAGGAAGAAATTTTTCCCTATGCGCAACACGTGCAAATTATTTCCGACCTTATCTGTCGACAATTCTGATAAAGAGACGGGGGGTGAAAATTATGTTTCACGTCCACGTCCCTGTGTTCGCCCTTTTCATCTTTTGTTGCTCCCCGCAGAATTGGCAAAACGTTTGTATTCACCATCACGCGGTATGCACAAAATAAATACGTATAGCCATTTTCGCTTTTTCTTTTTGTTACGTATTTCCCAACTGTCCCAAATGTGGCGGAGTAGCGCCGCCCCCCTCGTTGTGGTCGCTACTTTTGGCATACCTTTTTTCGTTAAGCATCTATTTTGCGGCGTGGCGCATACATTCTACATATTTTTTTTTGGCACATAGGAGCCGTTTTTTCTTTGGGCGCAGTCGTATTGCCCTGCCCGCGGTTTCTGTGGCGTGCAGTCGTGCAGCAGATGAAAAATCGTATAGCACCGGCCACGCATACAAAATTATATACAATATAATTAGCTGTGTTAGGGACGCGGCATTGCAATATATATATAATTTATGTGCCCGCTGTTTATATAATATCCCCCCTTTTTAAAAGGAGGCGTTTTTTTTTTCGTTTTCCCCCGCCCCCCAGGACGAGTTCCGCGCGGGGCCAACGTGGCTGGGAGCACTGTATGGCCGTGCATACAAAATTCGTACGTTTCGACTTTGTTTTTTTCCCAATGTATAAGTTGAATCGCCATTCTTGGGGCGACCATACATATGTAGTACCATCGCAAATCTACGTATGCTGGAACGCGCACAAGCGTAAACCGGTATTGCATCCCCCCTTATAAACGCCGCAAGTACGATGGCGCGACGAATGCCTTTGCGTATAATTTATAATTTCCCGCATGCCCCTTAACACTTGTTCTAATTTACCCATACCATAAATGAAACATATGAAAAAAAAGAAGGAAAAAAAATAATCATCTAGTTATCCTTTTTTTTCTTTTTTTTTCTTTTTCCACGCTTTACGCGTTCGAACTTAACAAAAATACTTCCCTATGTCAAGTATTTCGAAACAGCAACCGAAAAAAAAATAACCAAGTCAAGTCACAAAGCGCCGAGTAAGGAAAACGGCAAGTGACAAAAACACCAAGGAACAAAACAGCAAGTCACAGAACACCAAGTGATCACTTTCACGTGACAAAAATGTGAAAATCTGAACGTCCCCTGTTGCGTTTAAGTTAAAACGCGCAAAGACTTTCAGCGTGACATTTTTCACCCCTTTGTGTTTCACTTTGTGTTTCACGTTGTGCTTCACTTTGTGTACCTATCGATCTGTTTCGTGTTCACATACTTCGCCAGTCGAGGGGAAGGTATAGTCAACGTAACGAAGCATTCGCCTTCGCATCCACCGTTACATTCCCTTCACGTTTGTGTTGCCCAATTTATTTGCCTGCTTGTTCCCCGTACAAGCTTGCAGTTAGGCAGCTTCACAGAATCATAAAACATGTAGCTGCGTGCCCCGCGCGCTTACGCCTACATTATGTGTATGTGCCTTCATATGCATGTATATAGAAGCATGTGCTCGAATGTGCCTGCCTATACATGTGCCTATGTCCATACCTGTACTCGGGCGCACTTGTGCCACCCTTGAGCGTTCTCTCTTTTTTTTTTTTTTTTCTTAATCCCACTGCATCACACCCTTATGTATATATGTATTCCTCTTTTTGCTTTCTTATTGTGTAGCCCCCCCCACCAGTTAGCGCATCCCCACGTGTGAATTGTACGTACTTGTTTATATATATCTGTGGACAAGCACGGCGAGGCGGTCTGCCAATGCAAAGGCATGTGTAGGGGCGGTCTACATGATACGTTTTTCGTGTATGTGTGTATTTGTATATTTGTATATTTGTGCACGTCCATGTTTCGTGAGAGGGCAGTTCCTACCATTTCTCCAATTCGTTATTTCATTCTATACGCTTCTTCCACTTTCCCCATGGACTAATTTGCTCACATTATTGCGTACGACGTTTCACCCGCATGTACAAATTGACGTGTCGTTGTTCATGTAGAGGTACATACCTACGCCCGTGCGCGAAGGCAGTTGTAGTTTTGGCCCACTTTGCGTCATCCGTATTGTGTTCACGTGTATATGCATACCTGTGTATAGGTGTGTACCCCCATCTGCATGCACTACATATTTGTGCGTGAGTGGACTCCCACTTGCAATCGCCTGTTTACGCTCGCGTGGCTGCTTTTACGCCAAGAAAAAAAAAAAAAAAAAAAAAAAAAACACAGACTTTTTGTATGATCCGTAATTCGTTGCAATCCCCTTTTAAGAGCATCCCGTACGCACACAAGCCTACGCGAGCATATATGTGTAACATACATACGCATGTGTACCCATCGTGCGTGTTTTTATTTGGTTCCCCCGTACGTGCGCATATTTGTACGCGTCCAAATTTCGTGAGAAAGTGAACTCATTTTGTGTCCCGTGCGAACACACCCATAAGTAGCATCAACGTCTTTCCTGTGCACATCGCGTGAACATTTAGTAAGTGCATACTTTTTTTTCACGTGTAGCATACGCGTTTGACGTAATTAACGAACAGTCTACTTCATGGTACGCCCTGTGTGTTCTCCTTATTAATGTACTTTGTTATTCTGTGTGTTTCGTTTTACTTCCTTTTTTTTTTTTGCGTGAACTTTATTTTTTTATTTTCCCCCTCCCAGGGAGAGAAAAGTTTCCCCTTTTTGTGTGTGTACGAAAGTTTGTATGTGCCTACAAGCAAGAATACGCCTATCATTACGTGTGTGTCTTCCCCACGTGCGGAAGAGTGCATACGTGGAAGCTCATTTGCAGCTAGCGATAATAACCAGTTTGATGGTACACTGTAAACCGCCTTGTTCCAACAACTGCAAATGGTGATGCAGCAATATATGTAGGTCCCTGAAAAAAAAAAAAAAAACGTAAAAATACTGCCAATTATGAGTACAAAATGAAGATCCAGATACCGAAGGATGATAATTATATACTCATGCTGGATAAGATCAGTGAGGAGGAGAAATTTTTCATCCACGTTTTGTCAACATGTGACGAGAAGAACCTGATTGACCACCTGTTTCCCTTTGTCGACTGGGTGTGGCTGAAGTCAGATTTGATAGCTTGGGCGCCCGTGCTGAATCGGTTCGACGATCTCCTGCAGAGGTACATTGTGCATAATAAGTTAAGTCGGGAGGAGAGTTGCATTGCCAAAGGTGGTGGGGGGGTGGATGCTGGCCAGGGGGAAAAAAGCAGCGATAGCCCCACTAAAAATGACAGTCAGATCACAAGTCAAAAAAATCATGATCAGGTGAAGGAACCCCCCGGGGAAACGTTCGTCCCGCCCGATCTGCTAGTCGAGCAAATACTGAGATTCACGTACCACATCCTGGACAACTGTCTAAGCAAATCGAAGTACAACTCGTTGGACCATTTGCTCGTTCTCCTGTGGAGCTTCAACCCGAAGATATCCATCCTGTCGGCAGAAATATTAAACATATACTATCTGTTTATAAAAAAAACGAAGAAGAATGAAAACAAAATAAATCAAATTGTAAATATCCTGTCAGCGCTAATTAATATTCCGGTGCCCAGTTTTTTACACCCCTATATAAATAACGACATAGGACGGATAAATGATAACAACTACATTTCTGGTTTAGTGCTGTACTACATGCATGACTCTACGGATAAGCGTTACATGCAGAACGTGTACAGCAAAATAGATAATAGGTACCTCATCGACCTCATCGATTATGACCTAAACCTGGACAATGTTACAATTGACGTGGAAGATCACGAGATCCCCTTCACGTCTGTCTTCCCCAAGGAGGTAAAGTATAGTAAAGCGAAGGAAGCCCTACAACAGGCATACGACGCCATCATGAATAAGTACCAAATAGATGAAAAAAAAACCTTCGACCTCAGACACAAGTTAAGAATCTACATCGGATTAATATGTCCCAAGTACAGAAAAAAATTATTCAACTTGAGGTACCTAATCATTTCAGGTTCCTTGTCGATAAACTCCATTTTGTATCCACAAATTATTCCAAGCAACACTATATTTTTACAGGAAATTTTGTACCTACTAAAGTATCACAAGTTTGTTCATTTTAATACGCTGCACATAATCTTTGACCTGCTAACGACGGCGATAGAATCCCATCTTCATTACAAAGTTGTGTCTGACATTTTGGGTCTACGATTGCACAGTGGTTTATTTATCAGCGTTTTTAAATACTACCTGAATTATTTTCTATCCACTTATACAGTGCAGAAGGATATCTGTCCTCTGCACATTATGAATGAAAGCCCAGTCGAAATATACAGCACCAATGACATCAACACGTTATACTTGAAAAAATGTCAAGACGAAAAGGTGATAAGCACGTCTTCCCCCCCGCTGCAGGGCGGAACTGTGCACACGCCTAGAATTGGTAACGTTGTCACGCGGACGAGTATTTACAGCTCCCTGAGTGAGCTCCTACCGAACGAAAATGCGGATCAACCAACCACGCAACAGTACAGTCACCCTGTCGTAAGTGGTGCTCCCTCACATGAGGAGGCAGCTACCCATTTCCCAAATGATCATCAGGACGCCACGCAAAATGGGGGAGAAAATTGTCCAAACGATACGCATGGCGTGAACCAGTTAATAAGCACCCCCAACGGCAATTCGATAATCAATGCGGATGCGTTCCGAGGGGAAGATAACCCCGTCAGTATTGACTATGGTGACCCCGCAGGAGTGATCGGGACAATCTCCCCATTTGTGAACAACCCCCCTATCAGTGGGAACATAAATGTTGTGCAAAATCATAACATCTTTGACTACGTGAGTAATGAAGGTGATACGAATAATGAGGTGGATTCTACGCATGTGAGGGAGCCACCCAACGTGGGAAACTTGAATGTATTCGACTTCATGAACAACGCGGAGGAAGGTGACCTAATAGGTGGTTCCCCCACGGATAACAGGCTAACCAACCAACCCACCAATCCAAACGGATTGAAGGAAGAAACGCAATACGAAAATTACATCAGTGAAGACGTAATCATAAGCAATATAAAAAATTGCAAGAAAAATGGCGAAAGTGAATTCATAAAAATTACAAAAAAAAATTTTAAGGATTTTAAGAAGAAGAAAAAGCAAGTATCCATGATGCTACAACTATTGACCCTGTACCATACGTGCATTATGGAGCCGTGCCCAATTCTTACCATAGCGCAACAAAACACGCTAAAATTTTTCCCCCTATATTTGCAAGACAGCTACACGAATAACCTACCAATTGTTCATTTGTTACTGAGAATTATGGAGACGCTGTTGGACTTTACGCCCAACTTTTATTTCACTGCAAAGAATGAAGAGGAGCTGTACAAAATATTACTGTCTCGTTTTCAGTACGAAATATTTATGATGTCGGACAGTTTTTACCACCTGAATCGGGAGCACTTTCTGAGGTTCTATTTCGAACCGTTCGACTATCGAGGGTATGACTGCACATATGTGGAGAACGAGGAGGAGGCCCGTCGTTACGAAGGGGATGTGCCTTCAAAGGGGGAGGAGGTGGTACAGGTGGTGCAGGTGGTGCAAACGGATGGAAAGGTGAACACCGAAATGGTGATCACCCACCCGGCGGTTGCTTCCGCCCAGAATAGCCTCTTCTCCAAGCGCAATGAAAAGCTAGTGAGGCTATTCCAAACGTATGACATAAATGAGAGCGCCACGGAGGAGACCCTGCTGAACAGGTTCACCTTCTGGTGGAAGCTTCACATATATGAAGAACGGGTGAAAATCATAAAGATGATTATAAAGGCGTTGAACCTGGCTTTGAAGGGCTACTCCCCAACGGATACGCTGCTGGACATATTTACAAATAATTACATCTCCGTGAAGATTATTAAGTACATTTTAAAATACCCACATAAATTTGGCCTCTGCCTGTACGGCTACATACTAGGCTTTATATATGAACACATATATGAAGACCCAACCATTTTGTCCACCCTGTTGAAGGAGGGTCTCTTAAACATTTTACTAAACAGCATAGTAGAAGATAACTTGAAAGACGAAACAGTGTTGATCTATGTGCCGTCCCTTCTCTCCCTAATGTTTATTCACAGCATTGGAAAGTCAGCCATGAAGAAATTGAATTACTCCCCCATATATAACCTTTTCCATTATATGATCAAAATAGATTATTTTTTTTTCGACAGATTTGGTGATATAGCTGTTTCGATAGGGAACATAATCAACGAGCTGGAAAACTACGGCTTCGTGATGAAAGATTTCCTTACCTTTCATGTGAAGTTACTGAAGAAGTTATATTTGGAGGGCCTAAACTTGGGTTACTGGAGGTGTTTGGATTATGACTACGTGCAGAAGTATGTAGAGGCGTCCGTAAAACAGTTGCACCATGTTCAATTGAAGGATCTTAACATTGATCGGTACAAACATAGGAAGGATAACTTCTTCTTAGACAGATTATCCATCCTGTGTCGGTCTATCCTATCGTATATGAAGACCTCCTGGATTAAATCCTTTTTAAAGTTAAACGGGCTTAAGTTTCTAATGGCCTGCACCAATTTGATAAGCCTACCTCCCAACTATATACACATTTTCGAGTATCACTCCATTTATACGTTCGTGATGAAGGTATATTTGTATGCCTCCTTTAAGAATGTTTACAATCAGTTCTTGTACCCTCTGTACAACTACAGCAACTTCGTCTCCTATGTGCAGTACATCAGTTTGTTGCTTTCGGGTTCTTTCTACTTCGACCTGGGTGACAACGTCGTGGTGGTTAAACGGTCTGCTCTTCTCGCAGGGGAAATGGCAGAAACGACTAGAACAAATGAAGCACATGCATCTATTGGAGCGCCCGGCAAACCTTTCCAGCGCGGAAGCAAGTACCTCAGGACGGACTTCTTCGCTGGGCCTTTCATCGATCGGAACCAGCTGCTCCTCTGCAATATCACGCAGCTTTTCAACATCCTGTACTTCCTAATCTCAGCCTACACGGACTCCAAAGGGCTCTACAGCAACGAGGAGAAGCTCTACGACCTATCAGAACTGTCAAACAGAAAAATCTTGGAAATATTTTCAGACGTCCTCATAACGATTGAAAGCGTGTTCGACTTTTACTTTACGTTGTATTTCCACCAGACGAATGACTCAAACCAGAACATGTTTTTGCACCTGAAGGATAAGGTGTGCATCCATGAACACATTAAAAGAACACTTCGAAACAGCCAAAATAAGTCGGATTATCTGCTGTACAATTTGTTCGGATCGAGTCGCTCCCTCTTCTGCTATTCCATTAATAACAACCTGTACGTATTGAACCCGGATCAGGGAAGAACGCACATCCTTTGTGACCACGACAATGCAGATGATTACAAAAGGACGGATCACCTCACTGGATTGGATAACGAAGACAGAGTCTATAAGGCCATTTACAAATACACCTTTTCGCAGGTCCTCACTGAATTTAACACCTTTATGAATAAGAGTATGAAAATGCCATCCGACATTGTATCTTTTAAAAAGAAGGAAAAGACCAAATTTCAGAAATACTTTTCAAGTTCCGAGGAATCATTTGTCGGGGTACAAACAGGGAAGAGGAAAAATAATCCGAACGTAGCGAACAATCAGAATGATAACGACGCAGGGGTGATAACCCACCCTGTTTGTAATAATCCAACAGATCATTGCAACCCGGTGAAGGGGACTCATCTGTCGGGAAGCAATCCTCTTGTGACTGATTCCCCAGGTATCCAAACGAGTGAGTTAAACGCGCAGAGTATTGCAAATATGTACGGAGCATACCGAGAGAGCAATTCTATGGAATATCACTTTGCTGTGAAGAGTAAACAGGAAGGAGTAAATAACGACACAAGCATGGGCGGCAATGACAGTGGTGCTTCTAAGAGCGAATTCAACGATTACTATATTGAGGACAAGAACATCCACATGCACACGCGCCTCGCGTATGACTCGAAATACGTGCTTTGCGAAAGTCTCAGATCTCTCCTAGTGGTAATTAAGAAATTTTTCATCATGATTAATTTAGCCTGTCATACGAGGCAGCTGAAATTGAAGCCCACCCCCAACTATATCTTCTACAACGTAATTCAGCAGAAGCACATTCTGTGCATCATTCGATGTTTAACCAAGTGCATGATGAATGTGCCGGTGGTGAGTAAGCCCATTCAGGAGAACCCCTACCTCACGGGGGGTGCAACGAAACGCGTGTACAGAGTGCTTTCTGACCACATAACTGTGGAAAAAATCAACTATTTGAGCGAACCCAGTGAGAACCAACCACTGTCAGCAGCAGCACCCTCATGCGTAACGATGAATGACGTTGGCAACGTCAACCGTGAGTCAGTCGCGCAAAGTGCCTCCAAGAACGGAGCCAAGAAATGGCCAAAGGTTGGAACGAAGATGAACTATATTCCATGTGAAAACATCGCTGAAGCAAATCCCTTCAATGAGCACTTACCCAGCTGTGGTAACGCCACTTTTGCAACGGAGAGGGACACACAACAGAAGAATCTCAACCTGTATGACTATGCGTACACCTCGTTCACCAGCCACCATGTAGAGAAGATAGAAAATTATTACCCCGAGCCGTTCTACATGGAGGAAATTCTTTTCAAAAGATACAACTTTAACTTTTCCCTGATTGACGTGGTGCCGAATAGGGATCTTCACCATAGTGATCAGTTTGCAACAGCGGACAAGGGACAGGTGCAAAATGGAAATGCAGGTGCATGTGCGGGTACAACGGGAGATGCCTTTTCCACTTTCCATGGTGGGAATGTGGCCACACCCCCGTGTCGGGCAAACATCCCCAGTCACGATTTGAGCAAGTATAACAAGTCGTACATTTGCACCAGCGTTCGGGAGGCGGACGGGACCTACCGCGTTGTCCACCACAATGGTAATCTCAATTTTGTGAATTTCCCAGAGGAAAACACGAACGGAGCATACCAAACGAATCATCAAAGGGGTTGCGAATCGAATGAGCAGAACAACCCAAGTAGTAGTAACGACAGCCCGGGCAAAAATACAGAAGTAAAGCATCTACCCAAGGAGAGGAAACTCTCCCCAGTGAATATCAGCATAGAACATTACAGCCCGATGAAAACGGTAAAGTACATTGCAGAGCTAATCAACATCCTTCACAAACTACTGTCCGATAATAAACTGGAATTTATTAGCTACTTTTATTTCCTAGATTTACTATACAAAGTGGGAACTTTCGACTTCATTTTTAACATGTTTAATTATGTGATGAGCGTGTACATATCGCTGCTGGCATTATACTACAAAAAGAAGAAGGAAATGAAGAAGAAAAAAGAAAACGTGGGTGCGAATTTTGTTACTTACATTCCAATTCATATGAGCAAGAATTTTACCTGCACAAATACCTACTTCGTTCGGTACGTAGTGAGGATTATGGAATACTATTCTGGTGCTGATATTAGTATGCTAAAGATTTACCTCCAAATTGTGGTTAAAGGGATAAGTGCCTTTCTGGACTTTTTCGTCAGCCTCATCAATATTGGCAAGTTCAACTTGATGCTCTTCTGCTCCAAGATGCTGCACCCCCTCACGCGTTTACACAACGACTTTGAGAACCTCTCCCCGGGGAGTAAAGCGGCCCACAACGGAGCGGAAACGGCAACGGGGGAATCACACAGTGGTGATGTGCCGCCTACAAATGGAACGACTGAAGCAAGCAACCAGTTGCACACTAACGATATCGCGCAAAGTCCCAGTAACGGTGCAGGTGGAGAGGCCAATTTATTAACACCCCAGGTGGAAGGACCAAACGAGTTAAACAGTTGCAATGTGGATGTGGGTGCATTCCCCAATTCGAGTGAAATGAAGGAGAAAAAAAAACATAACACCGAAGATCATCTTAGCAAAAGTAACAACCAAGCTAATATTGCAAAGGAGAGTGAGAAACATGGTGACTTCCCACCTGTTGGAGGAAACACCGCCCCGCAAAATGCAAAACAGAATGCAGAACACACATTCACGTACAACAACAACTTCGTTTTCTCCCTGGATTATTTCGACATTGTTAACACGATAAGGTCGGTGAAGTGCGAAATAGCCGACAACATATTCATGTGGCTGACCTACATAAACAGTACAAGTGTAAAAATTACAAACCTGGGGAAGAACAACATATACATAAACTTTAACAACAATATAATATACACCCTGTTGAGGATTATTTTAAAATTCATTCATCACTCTATTGAAGTGGAACCGAAAATGATCGACTTCTGGGCGAAGGAAAAATGCAAAGATAAAAAAAACGTTGGTGGAAAGGAAAAGGATAAGGAGAAAGATAAGGATGCATTTAACTACCCCCATGTTAACATTTTAGAAGAATGGGGTCTAATGGGCTTTGACGAAAAAACCATTTATGACTGTTTGAATTATTCGGGTACCACTGATCTAGATTGTACGTTGAATTATTTGGATAAGGCCAAGGAGAAGGATTTCTTCCTCAACATGGGAAAGGATAAACTTCTTGGAGAGAGGAAAAACGTGGGTAGGAGATCATCCCCCTACTACGACTTCGACTACAACAGCAGTGATGAAAATTCTACCTCGGGTAATAACAGAAGGGTGGACATCCAATTAGGGGTGAATGAAAATGGCAGCGAGGAGGAACTGAACGATGCGGTGCAGGTTGGTGCGGAGCAGAACCCCATCGATGGGGGCAGCACTACGGGGGTTGAGCATCACGTGGATGAAAACGCATCCCCACCGGCGCTCATCCTGAATGATGTCCCCAAAAATGGAAACGACAAGGAGGACATATTCCACCAAGATGACAAGTACGTGTTGGAAAAGTTCCCCTTCATGTACGAAATATTGAAGGAAGCAAAAGCAAAGTCAACGCATGCAAGGGTGTACTACTACGAAACGATTATGGATCCAAACGGCAAGAGGAACATGATACTATACCTGCAATATTACTTAAAGTTATTGAAGAAGAATCTTTTCCTTACGTATGAGGAGAAAAATGATATCAAGCAATTTTGGGACGAAGAAAATTACTTGCTCCTTAGGCAAATTATCTATAAGTACATTTTTAATATGCTCATAAATATTATGATAACCATCCCATTTAATGAAGGGGGGTACACGAACCTTTTCCTGAGCTTCCTCCTCATCGATATTGACAAGAAGAGTGTAAAGCTGCTTTTGGATCATTATAGAAAAACCATCCACGATAAAAACACCAACAAAAGTCGCATATTCAACCATCAAGATGTGAAGATTATCATTCTGTATTATTTTATTGAGAATATTTCCAAGAAAATTAAAACGCTGAAAAATGATGAGGCCTTCCCCATAGAACCATTCTACCATTGCCACCACCTGTTCATGTACTTTAATAAGAGGAAAAATAAAAACGTAAAAAATGGCGATGACGGTGCAATGAAACAGGAAAAGAAGGATAACAAGAGTGCGAATAAGAACAAATTCGCGCAGAACAGAAATGGACTCACAAGCAACAACGGTGGCGTGATCCCCATTTTGCCTCAAAACGCAGGGGCGAATGCAGGCAACACCACCACGGTTGGAAACGGTATAAACAGTGGTGTCAACGGAAATGTGGCTGCAGTGGGGGGTGCCGTCACCGTGGGAAATGGCCACGAAGCTGGCAACGAAACGGGTCAGACATCAAGCAACACTGCCGGAATGGGAACAAACGTCCAACATAACATCCAGACGAATGGTACTACCTCCGGGGGAAACGCACTGAACAGTATGCGGAACATGCTCATGAGCAGTACGAACAACCGCAGTAGAGTAACTAACCCAATGAGTGAATTTCTTACAGAGTACCAAATGAACAACAACTACGATGTTAGCAACCACAGCGATGACAACGCGACTACGGTATTCTACCCAGGCAGTGACAACGTGGATGACAAAAATTCAGTCATAAATAACAACAAAAAGGGTAAGGAAAATAATAACCAAGATGCCGAAATAGCGAACGATGCAAATGATCCCACAGGTTGTATCTACAGCACCAAGTATATTAAAGGAGACCTAGATGTTATATATGAGTCGGATAAGGACATGGAAATATACTCCTACCACTTTTGTCTCTACATGCTTTTCTTCACGCTTTGCAACATTATTGATAAGTATACCATAGCGAGGAATTTAATTTTGCACATAGATAGGAACATCCTGGATTATTGCATTTTCTTTTTACACAAATTTAACGCGGCATATGTGAAAAACGTGGAAGCGAATGTGAACTACTTCTTAACGGAGAGCATATCCCAACCGTGTTTAGCCACGTCCAGCTCGAATGATGAACAGATGCTTTCAAATGCCCATGCGGGGGGAAGCTTCCTCCCCAGTGCGGATTATGAGGCGTCCGTAAACGATAACGATGCGGGGAAGAGAAATCAAGAAAAGAATAAAAGGAAGAGAAAATTCAACAAAATAATTGCAGCAAGTAGGGCTACCCCTAACTCGAATGAGCAACAGAACAACGGATTAACGAATGTCGACCTGTGTGATGAGGGGGCCCTTTCGATTGGCCACCCACCCCCTCATTCATTTCCACATGGTAACAGTTTTGACAACGCCCCCATGGAGGATGCGAATGAGTGTGCGCAAAATGGGAGCCACAAAAAGTATGCTTCTCACCATTGCGATGAAGTGAATAATGACTACGTGCATCCAACGTGTGGCCATGCTGACTTTGCCAACGTGGAGCAAGCCAACAACAACAGGGCAATACTGCTGTCAGCGCAGAAGAGTGAGAACAACCTGGCCGAAGCCAACCCGAAGGAACAGAAAATAATAAACCACATGTACAACAAAGGGTTGGTCATAAATAAAAATATCAAAACGTATAACATGCTGATTCCGTACTGGAACTTAGCCGACACAGATATTTCCGAGGTGAACCAGAAAACGGCCATCAATTATTCACTACAGGAAAATGAGGAAAATAAATACATCTCCCTGTACTCCAAACCGCCGTGCTTCTACACCCCCCTGTTCATGTGCCTTTACAAAATTATCATTAACTACTCCTTATACAATTTTAACGACAAAAGTAGAAAGGTAATGAAAAAACAGAAGGAGGAAAAAACGAATGAAGAAAAGTGCGGCACAAATATGGTCAAAAATGCACCAACCGGCAAAATGGAGAAGGCCATCTGGCTAAATGAGAAGAAAAATTTCAGCAACAATGTGGCCGCCAACACGAGCACAGCAACTGCGCAAATTACTCATGCCGCACAGACGATTACAGAGAACATCCGATTTATGTCATCGGAAAAACAACACAACATCATAAAAATATGTATCGACACGTTGTATTTTTTCAAGGGCTACAACGCACAACTGTGTATGAGCATTTTACAGATAATTGAATACTTGACTACCACGTACAGCAACGTCATTTTCTTCATTTCGTATGCGCCGCCAAATGTGTATAGGAACTTTGGGAAGGTGTTCCAACTGGAGGAAAGGAAGATGCAAAGGATGCAAGCTGGGGGGAAGAACCTAATTAATGGAGGCAGCACGAACGGAAGACCCATCAAAGCAGAGGAACCTTCTCCGGGGGATGTTCACAAAAGGGAGAACATCATCAATGGCGGAAGCGTTATGGAACCCCTTAAAGATAAAAGTAGTAATGGAACGTGTTGCCCCCCCAATGCTGCAAGCAGTGAGCACCACGACTACGTCGGCCCCTTCGAACAGAAATGCGACCCCCATTTTGACTTGAACGAATTGATCCTAAATAATATAAGCAGAAGCGGACTTGGAATTCTCCTAACCATTTCCAAACAAGCGAAATTTAAGGACATGCTCATTATCCTAATAAACATCCTCATCCAATGCTTCACCGACAACTACGTCATCGCCAACCGAATTGAATATAGCCTCAAGTCATTCTTCCTATCGCATGGGATCCCAGTTAAGTGCTTTATGAGAAAGGATGACCTAAAAGTTATAGAGGATCCAAAAATTTCCAACGCATTAGGTGTATCATTAAGTGAATTGAATGAGGCATTATATCCATTCATTTTTAAGAACCCCCAGATGTATGAAGAAATTCTGAGCTGTTTGTGTTTTTTTCCGAACCTGAAATATGTGAAGAAGGATGAAGCGAATGATGTGCAGCATCAGGTTAGTGACGCCGTTGATTTGCTTTCGTTCAATGGTTTTGGCAGCGCGGTTGGTGCGCATAACGCAGCAGGGATGACGAACGAACAAACGAAGGAGAAAAAGAACGGGGCAAATGTGCACACAGTTTCGCAAAATGGTGTCGAAATTGCAAAGGGGACGAAAACGGATAAGGCGAAAAGGGGAAAAGATGGCGGGAAGGACCACGACCAAGAGGGGAGAAATTCTTTCCAAAGTGGCACCAGCAACGGCCCGCTGAATGGCGTAACCCAATTGAACAAGAAGAAGGGCAAGTCGGTCAAAGAAAACAGTGCACAGCAAGCGACCACCCCCAATGGCGACGGAAGTGGCGGAGGCAAGTTCTATCTGAACCTGCTGCCCATACCGGAGCACATCAAATCCATTTACATGCTCTCCGAAACGGCCAACAGTACGAAGTACCTGAGGAAGTATTTCCTGAAGAACAATTTTTACAACTTTTACATTTTGGCGGTTCTGCTGGATTTCCTGAACCTGTTCACCATCATCCAAAGCAAAACGAGGTTAGTAAAACTCAACGAAAAGGAAGAAAGGCTACAGTTTAACAAGAGGCTAATGGAGATTTATGGAACGCATTCCGACTTTGACACCGAACTGGATTACAAGGTCATGTACCCCTTCGCACTGACAGCAGATAATATGCTCTTCATTCTAAACCTAATTTTTAAAACGTTCAAACATTTGATTGTTTATTTGGTTAAGGTCCCCAATTCTTTTAACCCCAAAATTATGAAGACGTTTTTTATGAACGAATATGATGAGCATGTGTACGCTTCTAAGGTGGACACTCTGCAGTACAATGATGCGTCGGTTTGTGCGCATTCTTTCCAGGGTAACACTACATCGGGAATGAATCAAGATACCTACAATCGAGGTAAAAATGGAACGGATGTTTATTCCAGCAGATGTGGGGAAATTACCCCCCCAAAAGGCCACCGCAACAGTTACAGCAGCAACGATTTGAACGCCCTCATGAAGGGGACCCCCGAAGAGGTTGCATTTCCCGCCTGCAGCGATAACCACGTAGGGGTGGAAGCCGCAACTGTAATGCACAAAATTGTGAAGCCAGAACTGATCTCCAGTAGTCCTTATACGTATCGAGAAATGTCGGAGTTTTATTTACAGAATTATATGCAGTACTATGCCCTCTTCGATTTATCCAAGTTAACGTTTAGAAGTTGCCTCTTCCCGTTCCTGATGGAAAAGGGGGCGTGCCAAACGGGAAGTAGTGGTAGCAAGGAGAAGGATCTACTTGCAGGTTATCTTCTCAGCGGAAACCACCCCAACAACCTGGTATTTACACCCCTGCTGATATTTCTGTTCAAACGGATATTACCCCAATTTATATGCCTGAGCCACCCGAGCATCCACACGACCTACTCGCCAAAAAAATTGGAGGAAAAATCCAAGTGCACGGATTACCATTACCAGTCTGTTCTAAACAGCAACGAATTCAAAAATGTGAATTATGTTAAACACATCATCAATTTTGTTCAACTCATTTTTGATATTCACTCGTCTAGCTATGATGTGCATAAGAAAGTGGTGCAGGAAATTATGCACCTCCTGAAGGTATACAACATTTTCCAGAAACGGAAGGAACAACATTACTCTGGTAACGCATCGACCAATTGGAACAACAATGTGTTCGCTACTCTCATCGATGTGTTCTCCTATGCTGTAAGTGCTTTGCTATACAAACTGGTCAACGAAGAACAAAATATCAAAATAGAGAACAGCAATCTGCTGGAGGAGAAGCACCTGCTCGGCGGCGGCAAGAACATTTCCAAGGTGTTGGAGTTTACACAGAAGGGTGAGGAGGAACAGGAGGGTAGGAACAATGGAAACGGTCCCAACCGCAACGACAGCGACGATTGGGACGATAGTCGGGGTGGGAACGGCGCGAATGGGGGAAGTGGAAATGGGGGAAATCACCACGGAGGAAACTACAGAGGTGGTAATCCAGGAGGTGGTAATAACAATGGTGGTAATAACAACGGTGGTAATCACAACGGTGGAAACCCGAATGGTGGCCACCCCAATGGAGGTAACCCCAACGGGGGCGGAGGCGACGATCGCGATGACGACGAAAAGGCCGATAAGAAGGACGACAGCAATAAGACGTTCACGTATAGCAGGGAGCAGCTGGCCCACTTCCGCATGGCTCTGTGTAGCTTACTAAACAAGTTGGACTACACGAAGGAAGACTTCGCCAACACAGCCACGTCCATCATTCGCTGTTTGTCCGTCCTGACATCCGCACCTATTTTGGGTCACCCCATAAAAACAAAGAACAATAAACTTTATATGCTAAAATTGAACAAACTAAATGAAAGGAAGAATAAAAAAATTAAAAAAATCAAGAGGAATAAGAGAAGAAAGAATATGTCCTCTGTGACTTTTTTAAATCCATCTTATGTGCGCTTCCGATCGGACTCGAGTAACAACAACTCTGCTGGCTCAGACATCCCCTACTCAGTTGATTCGGACGTTTCCTACGAGGAACACTTCATTTTTGACAACGATGATAGTAACGATGAGGATGACCTTCGGTATGAGTATGAGGAGGAGATGGACGACGATTACGTTGACATGGAGGAGGATGGCGACGATGAAAATGATGACAACGATGATGACGACAGTGATGAGGAGGATGACGATGACAACGACGACGAGGAGGTAGATAATGAGGCGGATGATGGGGAAGAGGACGGGGGAGACGAAGCAGAAGCAGATGCAGAAGCCAATGGAGAGGAGGAAGATGACGAAGTGGTCGAACCGGACGATGCAGATGATGTTGGCGAAGCAGAGGAGGACACGGGCGAGGTGGAAGATAGACCACGAAGAAGCAGAAGAAGAAGGAACGAAGAATCGCGCAACAACAACAGCAGCAATAACAACACGCTGAACAGCGCACAGATGGATACCGATGAGAACAATGAAAACTCACTTAATGAAGGGGTGGACGAAACGGAAGGAAATTACACCAATGAGGAGGTGGAGGAAGAGGAAGAAGAAGACGATAACGATGAGGAGGAAGAAGATGACGACGATGATGATAGTGATGATAATGATGAGGAGGAGGAGGATGACGAAATGGAGGATGATGTTATGGAGGAAGATGACGACGAAGAAGACGTCGAAGAAGAGGATGACGATGAAGCCATGGAGGAGGAAGAAGAATACGACGAAATCGACATGGAAGAGGAGGAAGAGGATGATGGAGGGGAAAACGAAAACGAACATGATACCAATAGAGGCCTACACGTACACGCCTACCTCGTGCAAGATAGAAACGTCATTGATGAAGACAACCTTTATGACAACTCCAGCAATTTATTACTCCCCCACGAGGTGGACGAAAATGAAGAAAACATATCACACATGGGGGATAACAATAATAACATCGTCTCGAATTTGGAGTTGGGTTCAGACAGTAGTAACGATATGGATGAAGGGCAGGGGGTCCACAGGATCAGAGAAATGGACGAAACGGAGGACGACGACGACATCGATGAGGAGGATGACGATGATGAGGAGGACGATGAGGATGATGAAGATGATGATGACGAAGACGATGACGAAAGTGATGATGACGATGACAGTGATGATGAGGAGGACGACGATGACAATGATGACGAGGAAGAAATTGACGAAGATGGGGATGAAGAAGAAATCAACGCAAATAACGGCGCCTTCCGAATTAGCCAAACGGATGATAACGGCAGAGCAACGAACAACAACGCAGATCTCATCGACACAGAAATAAACGTGAACAATTCCCTTCTCACATGTAATGAAAATCAGCACGAAATTTTAGATATTCTGATGGAGGAGGATGGTGTATATAATATTAATGACGACATAGACGAGTACAACGATGACTATATGGACGAGGGGGAAAATAATAACCGACCATCTAATAGTAATGTTAACATCGTGGGTAGTGGTAACAACGTCGGAATCTCTTCGCCGAATGGGAATGGTGGTGAAGATAGGAATGGCTACTCGGACGGAGCTCACCGGGGAGATGACAAAATTGCGAACAGCGAAGTAATCCATGATGACGTAATTGGAGCCCCCCCAGATGGGATAACAAACAGTTTGAACGATCCTCACGTGGATTCCCTATCGGAAGTGAAGAAGGGTGTCTGCAGAGTGAACGCATCGAGCGCTACTAATTTGGTCGACGCACAGAACAAGGGCGTTTACAACGAACTGAAAAATGAACTGGAGAATAACGGAATTCACGTGGGTATAAATAATGGGGAAGAGCAAAATGATAATCTCAATTCATTACTTAATGGAAGTTTGAATACAGGCTTCCCAGTTCCAGTTAGTGGTGCCCCGGGGGAAACAATTTTCCCTGCACACATGAATGAAATGACCCATACAGGCGTGAACGTTCTTCCAAACGGGGACATGATTAAGGGCGAAATGAACAATTTGCCTTCGATTAACGAACAAGATGGTGTAGAAAATGCGGGGGCAGATAATAAAGTCGTTCCCAGCAGCGCAACGGCTGCTATTGTTAATAAGCAAGAGGAAAATAGAAAGGGCTCACCACCCACAGGTGCGAATGCTTCTACAACAGAAAATGGAAAGAAGAATGAATCGGCCGGTGCGCCTGATAAAATGCAGACCACTTCCCCCGAAGGAACCACGAACATAACCAATGTTAACGAAAATGAAATTAACTTGATAGATTTGTACTACCATTTTTACAACAACAATAATAGGGATGTGAATACCCTGTTGGGCGAAAATAACAGCATTTTATATTTGAACGAAACGGAAACCATTCACCCTGCTGTGGTGAAGAGTAGCACAAGTGGGTTGCCAAATGGACCTACTGCTGATCAAAACGACGGTGCTGGTGGGGACAGTGTGGATGCACCAGCAAGTGGATTACCCACAAATGAAACAACGCCGATCGGATTGCCCCCCGTGGATACCGCCCCGATGGAGTTAAGCGATCCAGACCAAGGAACGCTTCTAAGCAGGAGTATGGATAATTATGGACCTGTTAATTACACCCCAACGAGCACTAACATATTTGCCCTAATGGATAATCTGTGCTCCAATTTGTTAACCCTAAATAGAAGAAGAAACGAACGTTTAAACAACATGTTGACGACCGGTGTGCACATCCCCGACGGTGTAAGAAATAACAACATTAATATCCCCATGGGAATCAACGAAGATTTTAACCTAAGCGGAAGCATTCCAAATGAGAACAGCGCATATGACCACAGCAACATGTTGCACGAAAGTGGTTGTACGTATTACCACCTAAATCTAGACAGAGTGAACAACTTATATTCCCCCCCTATGTTTAACAACTGCCCAAGTATGAGATCCAATAACGCCACCAACAGAAATATGAACCAAACGAATCACAACCTCCGAAATTTGTTTAACATTATTAGAAACTACAACATCAGCGATAATAATATTAACTACACGAGGAATTCGAATCCCATTCTGAATGACCAGGGTAGGAGGGGAGAATGCTCAGTGGAAGCAGTGAACCGTGCAAATGTGATGAATGTAGAGAATAGGGAAGCCCCTGTGGGGGACATATTGAACGAAGAGCCGAGCAGCAACGACGCCCCAAATGTGGGGAACAACCAGGGTGAAGGCCCCCCCCGTGAGGATGACCCTGGCGTGTCGACCGATATGAACAACACCCTAGCGAATAAAGTCAAAAACGGGAACACTAACAAGGAAAAAAACGATACAGCGAAGGAGGAAAAGTTTAGCCTTGTCGACACCGTCCTGGATAATGATAAGAAATTAAAAAGCAGCATCTGCAACATGATGTACAACAGATTGTGCAAAGCCATTCCGAAGGTTCATATAAATTTACCCATTGAAAATTTACTGGAGGAAAAAAAAAAAATAATTCAAAGCATGCGAAGGAAGGTAGAGGAGAAGAAAGAACTTGGAAGCAAGAAGGAAGCGCAGAGGGGCAAGGCGGGCAAACAGGAGCAGGGAAAAAAAAATGGCCTTCAAAAAGGGGATGTGCCTTCGAAGGAGGAGGAAGTGGTGCAGGCGGAAGAAGAAAGGAAGGACACAACAGAGGAGGTGGAAAACCAAGTGGAAAGTCACGTAGAAGATCACGCAGAAAATCACGCCCAAGGGGAAGATAAACAACACGATAACAACGCTGCTTCCCCCGAGGTAGAATCCACGCCGATTGAAAATGCCCAAGTGCAGATTGCGCCAACTGAAACGGCTGACC
The DNA here is from genome assembly GCF_001680005.1 of Plasmodium coatneyi. Lineage (NCBI taxonomy): Eukaryota > Apicomplexa > Aconoidasida > Haemosporida > Plasmodiidae > Plasmodium > Plasmodium coatneyi. Next base: position 311,818 of record NC_033560.1, read on the forward strand.
CACCCTTTGAATCCGTTTTATATGACGGCAGTTCCAGCCCCGATGTTCCCAGCAGTGATATAATGGGCGCAGATCAGAACAACGCAACTGACCCAAACCAAGCAGACGAGCAGAATGACAACACTGGCCAAAGTGTCCCCGACGAGGAAGACTACAAAAACATTAACTACGAAGATATTTTCGACAACGTCTTGAAAATCGAATCGCTCCTCATTATTTGCTGCGCCCTGGGTATAAACGAAGGCCAATTCTTCCAACTCCTAAACGTAGATAGATCCTTCCTCATTGAACTTCCAAATAATTTAGTCGACGAAATTATCGTACAGCATTTGAAGAATATCACCCTAGCGGGGGTAAACGAACTGGCACAGGAAAATGCCCAGAACGATAAAAAAATTTCCATAGAGCTGTACAAAAAGTATCTGAAATTTCAGGAGTTTAGCACGACACACCCAGGAGGACAGCAACCGAACACACATAACGAAACGATCATCGCGGAAACTGACCAACAAAATGATCATCTAAATGAAAGCGCGATTACTACTGCACATGTTGAGGGAAACGCCGAGAGTAACAACGACAATGGTACATTAACCAATCCGGCGGGCGAAACCGTTCAGGAAGTGTCAAATAATGATGATGCCACAGTTGAGGGGAATGGCCTCCCAGGGGTGGGCGCCCCAAGCGGGGGAACTGCTACCAACGTGGAAAATACAACTAACGTGGAAAATGCAACCAATGTGGAAACCACAACGATAAGCGAAGGCGATAAAAACCTGCTCATCTACAACAGCATAAAGAAGAGCTATCTGGAAGCTCTGCCGTCCAGCGTTCGCGCAGAAATCAAGAAGAGAATTATAGGAAACAAGAACCAGCGAAATGAAACGCAGGACGAAACGAACATTGCGTTTATAGATTCCTTGACGCCGGAGCTGAGGAGGGACGTGCTGTCCTCCGCCAGCTTAAGATTCATAAGAACGCTCACCGAGGAAATGATAGAAGAGGCAAGAAATTTAAGATTCGTTGTGCTGAACAGCCGATCGAATTTGCTAAATGGTAATAATCGATCTAGGCAAAACGCCGCTACTAACGCGATCACCGATGGGGACAACGCAGATAATACGGGTTCTAACATTGGAGGAAGTGGCTCAGGAAATGCGAACAGCGGCGGAGGCATTGCAAGTGTGCCCAACGGAAATGGAATGAACGCCAGCACAATGAATGAGAACCAAATTGGTGCAAACGAAACTAATCCAATTGGCAACAGTGATAGCGTCAATCACAGTAGCAGCAACGTCACCGGCAGCGGAGCATCGACCTCAAATGGACAAACGGATAACGCCAATGTGTCATCCACCAGATTGAATGCAATCAGAAATGACATTCAGGAGAGAATAACGAACACTGTTTTGAGGAACGCCGTATCAAACCTAAACAATAGCAACAACAGCAACAGCAGCAATAGCAACAGTAACAGAAGCAGCAACAACAATAACAATAACAGTGTTCCAGTAATTAGCAGTGGCAACAGCAGGCATGCACAGAACAACATGACCCTGTTTAATGTGCTCAGTAGAGCCAATGCCAATAGTAGGAGGCGTTTGAATGCATCCCTAAGAAATTCGCTCTCGTCGGGAACACAGAGGAACAACTTTATCAGGATAACATACAACGAAAATAACAACCCCATAATTATGATTAATACGGGTCATGAAAACTATGACAGTTTGACCGTTTCTCGTTTCTTGGATCACTTTCTTGGTGGCCGATCGTTCAACGGGGCAATTTCTAACCTGCCGCTATCTGACAGTGCAGGCATTAGTGCTAGTTTTTCGCTCATTCCGACAAATCGAGGTGGTGAAAACAGTAATGAGGATGGCAGCAGTGGTAATAACAATGGTGGGAGCAGCGGCCATGGCAGGAACAACGCAGGTAACAGTGGCAACGCGGGCGGAAGCAATCACCTTGGTACAAGTCACCGCAGCGGAAATAACAACAATGCTGGTAGTGGAAACAACAGTATGAACGAAACGAGGCTGTTCTTTAGTCAGGAAAATCGACTGAATAATGTGGATCCCAATTTCAATCTGCTCAATGACGACAAGTTTGCAGAGAAGGAAGATGATATAACGTTAAGTAAGTATTTAAAGAATTTATTTCCAACGAAGAACAAAGCAGATGCAGACAGCTCCAAAAGTAACGCCCTCTATGTTTGTTTAGAAGAACCCGTATCATCGCAGGCTCTGATTGACATTTGCAGATTACTGTTTTTAAAAAAAGAGATCAACAAAAAGATCATGTTTACCCTCTTTTGCAACTTAACGTGTTCGTATCAGAAGACTAAAATTTGTGCGTTGCAATTATTTATGAACATTTTATGGTCTGCTTCTGTTGACTTGCATGGGAAGAATAATGCCCCTCGAGTGGTAGCTCTGCGGGAGGTTGTTAATTTCCCCCCGAAAATGCTTTACCACAATGTGAATAAGAAGAACTATGGACTTTTTTCGGATAACTATTTTACCACTGCGTATGTATCGGCAGAGAGGGTACTAGAACAAGTGCAGTCGTTACTTATTACCATTCCACATATTACTTCGTTCTTTTCCATGTTGCTTGTACACCCCGCGTTTTTCGTGCCCAAGGATATTAACGAGAGTAAAGTTGTAGGGCCGAAGAAGGGTGGAAGTGGTGAATCGAGGAAGGGCTCCAGCAGTAGTGTGTTCGTGGAAGATCCCCCAGATATGGCGCACACATTGGCACGCAAAAAGGAAGAACCCATGCAAGGTAACGCGAACAAAATTAACGACGACGAGGCGGCCATTCTGCAGTACGAACTGAAGAGGAAGCGACCCAAGATGGACCAGAAAAACAGTTCCAGCGCGTTGACACTGTGCACAAAAATAGAACACCCCAAACAAGTGGATAAGTCGAAGAGTGAGTACCCAATTAACATCCTATTTAAGCTGCTAAATTCGTTCATATATTTAACGTCGAAAAAACTGATGAGCCACCTCTTGTCGGTCATTTTCAATCTTCTAATTAACTGCGGGAAGAAGTGGCACACGTATAGCAACTTCACCAAGTGGGTGTACACGGAAAATTTGGAAGAACTTCTCGATGCCGAAAATGCTAACAAGGATGAGGAGGTTAATGCTAAAAAGAACGACGACACGAAGAACAACGACGTGAACAATAACGACACAAGCAATAACGACCCAAACAACAACGACGCTATAAACAACGCCAATAATAGCCAAAGTGGAAGAAGCAACAGCGGCAATAAGAGGAACACAGCGAATAAAGGCAAAAAGCAGAAGCAGCACAGTAGTAACTTAAAAGAGTTCTACCACTCCTCATCGAAAATTAATAGAGAGCTACTAATGAGCATTAGAAATATAAAAAAGAATGAACCAGATAGTAGTAGGAAAGATTCTACGAAGAAGCCATTTTACCTGTTAGAAGTCATATCAGTAGATGCCCTGAGTAATTTGAGCAAACTAATCTGCAACTACAAAACAAATTTTCTATGGATCAACAGTAATAGTAACAATAACAATAATGCGAATAACCCTGCTAATAATAATAACCTGGAACAAGTGCACAAGCAAGACATTTCCTCACTAACGCAAATTATCGTCATGTTCTTTTCGCATTACAAGCTAAAAAAATGGGCCATTCAATCATTGAAATATCATACCCACGTTTTGATCAAAAGAATTATTTATGACTTGAGAAAAATTGTTCACTCCATACACAACAAAACTTTTGATGTTTACGCAGTTGATCATTCGGATAGTTTAGAACAAAAGCTGATTGCATTTTATCGTGTCATTACCATTTTATTTAACGCTCCTTCGTTGATTGATAATCTGATTAACAGGAGTGAGGGAAATAAAAATTCCAGCGTCCAGGAGATTAGCAGCAGCAACTCCCCTTCTAAGGAAGTAGTAGATTCCAATGCTGACAGTACGTCTGCTCCTCCAAATGGGGACGCCGCAGCGGTGAGTGAAGTTGCTCCGGGTGACATCACCACAGGTGGTGCTGCTGGGGGGGACAGTCATACTGATGATAATGTAATAAAACATTCGACGGAGAAGAAGAACGCAGAAGAAGAAACCAAGTTTGACATTTGCGCCGATTTTTTTCTCTCCATTAATATTGATGCGCTCTGGGAAGAATTCAACAAAGCCATGCAGGTAATCAACAACGCGCTCATAGATAAGAATTACAAATTTACACACAACAATAGGGGCAACATGCAGTTCCCGTCGGAGGGAGGAGAAACGCAGCAGAATAATGAAAATATGCTACTACTACCCAACAGACATGGGGAGAACAAGGCAGGAAAAACAACAACCGCAGAAGAGATAAACAAATCGTTCTTCGACTTGGATTCCTCCTCCAGCGAAACGTCCGAACAGGGGAATGCCAATTCGGTGACTTCAGGAACACCACAAGGTGAAGAACCTCTTCCACGCAGCGGAGCAGAAAATGTTGACAGCATTGCAGAGGAAAGGTCCAACCAAAACGGAGATAATAACGCCAACAGCAACAGCAACCCGGTGGAAGATAAAAAGAAAGAAAGTGAAGATGATCCACCCCCAACCATTTTAAACTACCTCCTACCACTGATGGAAGCCTACCTCTTCATCGAAGAAGTAATTCTAGTATCCCAATATAAGTTGAAAAAATTCAAAGACTTGGAAAAAAAAGTCGCAAATTTAAACATCGAAAGTATAAAAATTAATGAGAAGTTGGCTTATGACGATAGTCCCTTTTATATTAGCATATATCATAAGAAGGAGAAACGGTCGGAGGGTTATTCCACCGGGGGGAACCTCAAATTGGGAGAATTCAACCCTGCCAACGGGGCAAGTAGCAACCTTTCCAACAAGGTGAAAAGGATGAAGGAAGTAAATGCATCGTCAGACGAGGAGTTGCAAAAGGAAGGGCAACACAAAAAGGAGCAAATTAGTATAACACATATGCAAGAAGAAGCCGACAGCAACGCAGCCCAATTTAACCAGCAGCATAATGACGATAATGCGAACGCGCAACAAGGCAAAGGCGTGATAAACAAAAGGGAAGAAATGATGGGATACCTTGTAAATGACGCAGAGGAAGGGAAGAAAGCTAAGTCAGGTGAATTTCTCACCAGCGAAAAGAGCAGAGTTAGCAATTCCCAAAATGGTGACCATGTAGAGGAACCATCGCAACAGCAGGGTGCAGAAGTCGGGCACTACATGGATGAGTACGTTGGCGAAGACGCGGAAGAGGAAATGATGATGCGTGCGTTCGGCGATACCGCCAGTGACAATTGCGATGACAACGATGACGACGAGTACATACAGATTAAGCTGGAGGACAACGAAGGAAGCATCAACGGACGACACAAGAAGCTAATTAAGTTTGTGTATATAAACAGGAGAGTAATTAACAGTCTGATCAAGCAAACCCCGATACTGCTGCACCACAACTTTAAGTCGCTCATAAAACTGACTTCGTCCTGCATCAACTTCGAAAACAAGAGGCACTACTTAAGGAAGAAATTGAAGCACCTCAAATCAGGAGTTAGAAGTGAGCCAATCCGTTTGAACATAAGAAGAGAAAAGGTGTTCACCGATTCGTATTACCAACTGAGAAACAAATCTGGTAATGACTTAAAAGGAAAATTAGTAGTTACTTTCAAAAATGAGGAAGGAGTAGATGCAGGGGGATTGACTAGAGAATGGTACTCCATCCTAGCCAAAGAAATTTTCAACCCCAATTATGCTTTATTCTGTCGGGAAGGAAAGAAGAGCGAATTTAACCATCCAAACCCGCTATCGTACATTAACCCGGACCATTTGCACTTCTTCAAATTTGTGGGTAAATTTATCGCAAAGGCTATTTATGATGGGCAAGTGATAGATGCCTATTTTTGCAGGTCCTTTTATAAGCACATGCTTGGAAGGAAAATCCTCCCAGCGGATGCAGAATCGGTGGACCCAGAATTTTACAACAGTCTCATCAAAATTGCAGAGTACAAATTGGAAGATCTAAATTTGGAGATCAACTTTAGCACCGAAATTGACGAATTTGGAAAAACGAAAATTATCGACCTCATCCCCAATGGTAGAAACATCCCAGTGACAGATGAAAATAAAAACAAGTACATTGAGCTTCTATGTGAAATGAAAGTAACCAACAGTATAAAGGAACAGTTAGAAGCTTTTATGGATGGTTTCAAGGAATTAATTCAGCCAAAACTTATCTCCATTTTTGACGACAAAGAGTTAGAATTACTCATTAGTGGTATTCCCACCATAGATCTGAACGACCTAAAGGAGAATGTGGAATACCACAACTATTCACCTAACTCGATTCAAATTATTTGGTTATGGGATGTGCTCCAAGAATTTGATGAAAATAAAAAAGCCTCTTTCTTACAGTTCGTTACTGGAACGAGTAGAGTACCCCTAGGTGGTTTTAAAAATCTCATGGGAATGAGAGGTGCACAGAAGATGATTATTTACAGGGCCTACGGGGAAGATCGCCTCCCCACTGCCCATACCTGCTTCAACCAACTGGACCTACCTGAGTATTCTTCCAAGGAGTTGTTAAGGAGCAAATTAATTAGGGCCATCATGGAAGGAAAGGAAGGCTTCGGATTTATATAACGCGTCTGCTTTTTTGTTAAATGGAGAAGAGTAGAACAGAGATATGCACGAAGAAACCCCATGCGGAAAAACGGTTCGTGTTTTTCACCCCTGCTGGAGGGAAAACCAACCCAAAATGGACTTCCCCATGGAGACTACTTCCCTAATTTGGACTGCGTGTTGTTCAGCTTTCGTTTAACGTGCATCCTTCTTTTTTTTTTTCCCCCATTTTTAATGCATACTTGTAACGTGGTAATTATATTCCACCCCCATTTTTGTAAATTCTTCAAATTAACTCAAATTAAATTATTTCAAATCTTGACAAAAGAAAAAAGCCCATTTGGTTGTGCATACCATTTAGTACCTATCAGTGTCACCCCCTACACACACACACATCCCATATGGCGCATACACCATTTTAGCTGTGCTACCATTTTGTACATCCTGGATGGAAGATATTTTACGCGCACTTGTCCACACATCCCACAAATTCGTGACGACGTTTTGGAATACCCATTTTTTGACTCGCCACACGTGACACTGTGCACTTCCAGGAACTGATACCATTGGGCATAAACCCCTTAGCGGTATCTCATAATGGTATGCTCATTTTTTCTTTTTTCTGTTCATCAAGCGGATAAACGATTTTGCATTGGTTATAAATTATGCGTGGTTTTCTAACAGGGTATGTTAAGGAAATGAGTGTGGTACAGGGATACGGGGATCATTTATCGGAATTGCTCCTAATGGGTAGTCAAAATACCCCCCCACAAAGATCCACATCGGTGTGGCAAAAAATAAAGCGGCGAACTGGAGCTTCACAAAATAGGTTCTACTGCCCCATTTTGTCTGCGTAAACGTGCAATCTGGCCACGTTGCCTACTCCTTCTGCTAACCCATTAACGACATTTGCAAAAGTTACACTTGGCAATATTCGCAGTGCCACACAAGTTACTAATATAGGTACGTTACAAATGAGAAAAGAAGTTACCAGGGGAAGTGTCAAAAGTTTGCAAAATAAAACAAAGGTGTGCCATTTATTCGTGTGTACATTTATCCACACATGTGTGCACATGGCGAAGTTGTTTCTCTTTACAAAAAAAAAGACGAAAAAATAAATGAGGAAAAAAGGATAGCGCACGGAATGGCATAAAAAAGGAGTAGTTAGTTTGTCCCCTGGGTGGGTTGCTAAACAGGCACACAAGAAATGTGCAAGCAGATAAGCACCCCCTCATCAGGCGTAATGGTAACGCCATTCATTTTGACTACTTGCTCAAACGTGTTTTTCATAGCATTTACTGTGTGCGAATGTTGTAGTGTTAAAAAGAAAGTAAATTTATTTTTTTCTTCGAAATAATTTCCACATCAATATTCGCATCATCCTGCTGACGACTTGGCCTCCACGTTAAGGCCCCTCCCAATCCTGCCATCCTTAACCTGCACACAGTCCCTGATTGCGCCATTCCGATAAATGCACCTCCTCAAATTGACTGAAAAAATCATATGGTTTTTTTTGCCGAAAATATGTTTAAATTTTTTCAAGCAATCATACATATATTTAAAGCTGTCAAAGTGGAGAATTAAAATTCTTCCATTGTTATGGACATTCACTTTTTTCGTCTTCATTTTTTTATTTTGATTTTGATAAAAATCGGCAAATGACTCGAAGTTATTGTTCTTTCCTTCCGTGCCACTGTCATCATCATTTGTCCATGCTTCCAATTTTATGTTTTTTTTTTTCTTAAACTGTAGAAAGTTCTTTTTAGAAATTTCGCATATATAATCGTACACATTTTGGCTGCTCATTCTAGGTGCCTCACTAAAAATCGAATCGCAGCTTTCAATACGGATGTTGCTGTTTCGGAGGGAAATTTCACACCTTCTCCTTCTGTTCCTATCAGATATTGGTTTGTTATCATCTGATGTTACTCCTAGGTGGTTACTTTGGCCGAGTGCCTGATCCTCCTGAGCGCAGTTCCCACCCTTGGAGACGCTTAATTCGGGAGCAGCTTTCCCTTCTCCCCCTGCATTTAATACATCCAATTTGAGGAGGGACGCATTTAATAGCAAGTAAAATATATTGTAAATGTTCAAGTGAAAGGGAAGGTGCGTTATGATCATGATGTTTTTATTTACACATTTATCTACATACACTAATTTGTTAAAACAAAAAATGCCAAAGATTCTCAAAAACTCGCTAGTGGCTAGGTTTGCAGATTTTTCGTCAAAAAATTCTATAATGGCGTACAGCTGTGTGTAGCTATTCAAGTTAAATGAATTTTGAATTTTGTTCCCATTAGTGCATCTAGGTTGGTTGCTCTTCCCCCCCTTTGCGTTTCCACTGCGGGTGCTTCCATTCTTCTTACTCTTAGCAGATCGTACATTTTGCGAACTTTCCATTTCTGCTTCATCATTTAGTGCGTTTATGTCTACCGTTTTAAGGCGATCACTGAAAAATTCCATGCTCTTTATTTCGCCACAAAAGGAGAAGGCTTCCTTCAATTCCGCTCTTAGCAGGTTGTAGTTGATTATGGGAAGGTTGTATACAATGATGAAGTTGTTTTCGTTAATGCTGTGCGGGGTGGTTGCTTCATCCACGTCATTCGGGAGGTTTGCTTCGACAGGAGAGGTGATTTTTTCCGCTTCTCCCTCATCGAAGTGCACATCCATTTCGTAAACAATTTTGTTACTGGGGGTGAATTGTCTCTGTTGGTAATGTGCGCGTGGGGGCTTCTTCCCCCCCGTTTCCTTTTGGTCAGCATTTCCACCCTCGTTACCAACCGTTTTGTCGTCCCTGTTGCCATTCTCCACGCAGAATGCCGTGCCATCCCCCGCCTCTCCCTTGTCAACATTTCTTTCCAAATTTGTGAAGGCTTCTTGTTCTTCTTCTTCCCCCCCAGGGAGCTCTGCTATCCCCCCCTCAGTATCCCTACTGGTACATATAACCTGGTCATAATTAAACGTGTGGCTAATATCTTCATCCTTTAATATATCAATCGACTGAATAAATAAGCATGTCAGCACATGGTTGTACTCCTCTGGACACATTTTGTGAAACGCCTCAAAGTATTTTATTTTTCGTTGAAGATTCTTCTTTACCAACTTGCTATAATTTTTTATCAGTTTTTTCACCTTCTTAATGTCCCCATCTACAAACTTGTCATAAATTTCGTAAAGTAAATTATTGTACGCGTAGATGTTTCCAAAATTTAGGGATGATGTGTGTTTCTGGACAAAGGGGGAGATGTCCTGCACTTGGTTTATTTTCTCTATTATGATGTTGCTGTTTTTGCATATCAATTCAAATTGTCTGTAATAGTCTTCCTTACTAAACTTTTTGCTGACGCATTTTTCGCCTTCATCCTGTTGGATTGCCTTTTCGGGGGCGTTTTGATTATCCCTCTGGATGGTCTCTTCGTTCTCGATTAGGGACTTCACCTTCATTTCATCATTTTGACAGTTTTCTTTTTTCTTCTTCCTTTGTTTTTGCTTTTCATTTTGCTTTCCATTTTGATTTTTTTTTTTTTTTTTTTTTTTCCTCCCCTGGGGGGATGCCATTCGGGGGTTCTCCCCTGAGCATCCCATCACCTTTCAGTTTTACCTTTTCACCCTTTTCCTTTGGTGCATTTTTTTTCTTTGTTTTTGTTTTTTTTTTTCCAGTTACACTGTCCTTAGTGCTCTTATCGCTTCCTTCCATGGGAGCTGTCTTCGGGGCAAGTTCTCCCACCTTAGCAATAACTCCTGAGTGTACATTGGGGCCTATGTGCAGCACCCCCCCTACGGGGCTACATATCCCCCCAGCAAGACCGTTAGTAAGTTCTTGGTTCACCTTCACGTCAGACGTGTGACCACATTGGGTATTTTCACACAGTTGCGAAGGGGGTTCGTGCGTCTGTGCATTAGCGCCATCTAAAGGTGCTCCCCCATTTGGGGTTATAACTTTTTCTGTTTCACCCCTCTGGATACCCCCCCTGGTGACATCAACACCTTTGTCATTGCCATAGGCGGAGGACGATTCTACCAGCTTTGAAAAAACGGAAAAGTTTTTCTTACTGATGAGAAGCTTCCCCTTAAAACTGAAGGGAGGTGAGGGAAAAACCTTCGGTTTTACTGAAAACCAGTTAGTGACATAATAATTTTGTAAAACTGTGTGAAGTCTTTTCCTCCTTTGCATCATTCGAGTAGGTATATCTAATGCCCCCTTTTATTATCCTTCCTATTTGTACGTTTTAAAAGGGGGGGAGAAGAAAAGATGATTACGGTCCTCAGCCGGGGATCACATATAAGTATGCACGTTTCACAATTCTGCGCCTCCCTCTCATGCTTCCCTATATGGAGGCAGCGGCAGCTGATCAAAGCAGAAGCATTCGTTTTAGTGACAGATAGCAATTTCTTCCTCTTCGGATCCTCAGAAGAACAAACTGAGTCTGTAATCCGGTTGGTACATTTCGCAAAACTTGTTTTTGAATTCCTTGGGATTTTTTTTTTTTACATTTGTGGACTTGTCATCCGCAAATATTCCGCTCCCTTTTCTAGCACTGCATTTGGAGTGTACAGCAGCTGATGTTATTCTGTTCTCTTCATTTGGTCATTTGTTAATTTTGTAAATTTTTTCAATTTTGTTAATTTTTTCAATTTTGTCATTTTTTTTTTTTTTCTTTCTGCCTTGTAAACGGCTCCATACATGTACACGTAAATAGTGTCAACGCTCTGGAGAAATTGCCGCTCTTGAGAGCGCCCCAAAGGGGAGAGTGAACCAATTTGGAGCGCGCCCATTTTGACGACGGCGTTCTTCACTAGCGGGTCCGATTGGCCCCCTCCTCAGGATTGCCCAACGTTCGGCATCTATACGTAAACATCTACATATATAGATGCACATGCGCGGATCCTTTATCTGAGGGCGACTAAGCTTTCCCCCCTTCACGCACGTTTCCCCCCTTTTGGGGGGCATGAACCTCGCCTTGATGTTACATGGCCACATTTCACCTTGTGGTACGTTATTTTTAATGCCCCTTTTTTTAACATCATAAGGGGTAAATTGCGAAAAGTTAAAAATGCGGGACCAACCACCGCGCACATCTAGGTAGGCACATACACGAAACGTGCACTTATGCTACATAATCAGGATGCGTGTATACATGCATGGCTGCCTTACATAAATGTGTAAAAGAGACGGTGGCGAAAAATGGGGAATACCAAAACAAGGAAAAAGAACGAGAAAAAAAAAAAAAAAAAATTGTCGCATATTACAAACTACATTTTGCACAAAATGCGATCTTCATTTGCTTCTATGTTTATATACTTGGTACACATGCACCTGCGTAAGAATGACGGAATGCTGGACGTGGAAACGGCGGTCGAGGAATCATCCTATCACGTCCCCACGCTTTCCGCTGATAAAAGCATGCAGGAGTGTTCTCACTTGATTTGGTAAAATTTGGGGATCCAAAAAATGGCAAAAACGGTGTGTTTGCTGAGGAGGGGTGGAACACTATTTTACGCTTCCACCAAGGTGTACTTTTCCACCCTGCGCGCAGATGTGCCCAAAAATCAAACCTCCAAAGAAGCCCCCTCTTCCCCTTCCAACTTGAGCTTGTTAAGCTTTTTGCTGCCCAATTTGGCCTCAAAATGGAGACCTGCATCCTTAGCAAAGCCGATGGCCTTCACCAAATCGTTTTCACTCGTTGCTGTGCGTAGTAAGCCCCTAATCTTTTCATCCTTGGCAAACTTGTAGCCCTTTTTTTTATTGTTCATATTACGTTTCTTGTTTCTGTTTTGTGTCTGGTACCCGTCCGCTACGTTTTGCAAATTCTGGGGCTCGTAATGTTGGGGTACCCCACCCTTGAAACTCTGCGTATAAGATGCGGACGCCATGTTTTGAAAGAAGCTTTTGTTTGCTGCACCTTTTTCTTGGTTGCTATTTCCAGCGAAGTGATTTCCCTTAGCTCTGAACGGTGCGTTATTATTCGTTTCGTAGTTGTAGCTTCCGTTCGCGTAGTTTCCACCGTTATAGTTGTAACTTCCGTAGTTGTAGTTAAAGCTTCCCCCGGCGTAGTCGTAATTTCCTGCCCAATAGCCATAGTTATTGCCTCCAAAATTGTTATAACCGTTCCCGTCGTACACACCGTTATAATTCGTGACGGCATGATTCATGTTATCCCCCAGCCAGCGTGACTTTTTCGTCTTCTGAATCGAACCCGCATTCAGTGTAGAAGAGTACATATAAAAGTCCGTCACTACTGTGTCATCCGTGGCGTGATACATATTCCCCTCGTTGTTGTTTTTACTGTAAACATTCATGCCGCCATTTTGAAAGTACTCATTCTTCAAGCTGTTTTGCTCATTCTGTAGTGAAATCATCCCCCCTGTATTTTCACCCATATCTTGAGGACTAAAGTATTGGAAATTTTTTGCTGATTTGGGGGGGATATTTTTTTTCGGAAATTTTTTCACTACGTTTATATTACTTTTGTGTAAATCATTTTTTGGAGATGAGACAGAAGGCTTCGAGGTGAACGTTTGTTTGCCTGGTTTATTTTTTAAGCCCTCCCCTTCATTCTTGCCCTTATTATTCTGCTTCCCTTTTATCCTTTTTTTTGTCTTCAATTTTTCTACATCAATTTTTTCGATTAGCTTGTTTAGTTTTTTGATGAACTCCGCTTGGACCATTATAGTTTGGTTGTTACTGTCGTCGGGGGTGGTGCCGTTAGTGGTCCCTTTTCCCTCTTCCTTTCTCTTTCCGCCTTTTCCCTTGTCAACATTGTCCCTTTTAACATTGTCCCTTTTAACATTGTCCCTTTCAACTTTGTCCCCTTTAACATTGTCCCTTTCAACTTTGTCCTTTTCTGCCTGACCCTTTTCCGCCTTGCTGCCTTTCTTCTTCTCCTCCTCTTCTGCCTCTGCGTCCACCTCAGGAAACTGCTTCACAATTTTTATTATCTTCAATAATTGTGTGCGCACTATCCTGTATTTTTTTCTGAAATTTTTTCTCAATTCCTTTATTTTGATCTCATATGCCTTGTTCGTTATTTTGCTGTTATGATTGGAGATGGGGGAACCATGGGATCCTGACTTGGTGAGTCCATTTTTGTTGCTTTCCGTTTCGAGCCCTTTTTTTTTCGTGATTTTTTTTTCTGAACTTTCTTCTTCCCTTTTTTCTATGTGCAATGAAAGGTCTTCGTTAGAAAATATGTTCCACATGTTCGTGTCGGAGGGGAGAGGCTTGTGGCAATATGTGTACTGCGCGTGGGCACTGGTCCACACTGGACTGCACAGTCACCGCTCCGCAGAGCAGCTAGCATGCTAGGTGACCCCCCGAGGAATATTCCTCCAAAATGAGCTGCGAAACTATTGCACCAAAATTTCACACCGTGACGTAAAAAAAAAAAGAAAAAAAGTGCAGCGGAACTAGCTAGGGATATGTTTCGCAGCTCAGGGGACGGTTCGGAAGTGGCCCTGACGGGCTTGTGGCAAAAAAAAAAAAAAAAAAAAAGTCAATATTATCAAAGTTTTAAAAATTATAAAAATTGTAATCAAAATTATAGTCCAAGTGAACGGATAAAATGTAGAGGCTACGTCAGAGCAGACGCATGCGGCGAAGTCGGAAGGATGGACGAAGCTTGACGCAGTAATACACAAAGCAGCCTGAGTCACGTGAATTACAACTTCTCAAGTTAGTCGAGTTTACATGGAAAGGGGGAAAAAAAAAAGAAAAAGCGCATAATAACTCTATTTAATTAAGCATACTTGCAAAAAAAGGAATAAAAAATAAATAAGAGTACATAACAAACGCGAGAAAAAAAAAAAGTCCTAGTGTCAACCCAACTGTTAGGAATATACTTGTGTGTACGAAAAATTTGCCTAAAGGTAGATACTTTAGACTACTTTTCCGTCACCTATAAGTCAGAATGCCTCGAATACATGGTTATGCACATGTACATACACGTATGCGCGAATACAAAGAGGTGTACATACAAACAAGTATATATACAAACAGGTGTACATACACGCACAAGCGTGTGAATGCTCACCTACACACAGCGATACGCCCACGCACTGCCCCCATCCCCTTCTTTTTTTAAGAAATTCGTTCGTCATGTATTTTTTCAAAATGAAGTAAAATTTCACAAAGCAGGAAATGATATGTATCTTCGATGGGCACTAGGTTGGTGAACTACGAACAAAAGCTTTCAAATTATTGTCAAATTATTGTCAATTTTATTTTTAATTTCAAGGCAAGTGATTTTTTTTTCTTTTTTTCACAATTAATAAACTTTTTTAACCCCAAAATAAGTATTTCATTTAAAATTTTGATAATCGCCTTTTAATTATCCTAAATTATATATACCCGGCAGTTGAGCATAATAACCCACACAACTGTTGTATAAAAAAAAAAACAAAACAATTCCATTTCAATGATTTTTCAATGTTTTGTCTTCCATTAATAACAAATGAAACCCTCTTTATCGTTTGAATTAAAAAAAAAAAAAAAAATCGACATATATATATATATCGTTTCTTAATTTTTACTCATTAAGCTCCATTGGGCAAAAGTTCAGAATGGGGAACAGATTACTTTCCAAAAAGCCATTAGCATGCCATTTTTGTTTAAGCATTAGGATTATAGAATTGTGAGGAATTCATACTGACTAATTAACTACATATTATTCTTTTTTAACAAAAGGATTATAAAAAAAAAAAGAAAAAAAAAGCAGAAACAATGAGTGAAAGGGGTATGACAAAATATCTGATTTTACCTGCCCCGAGAAACAATGAATTTTTACCATTACACCTTATTTCGCTACGTCCTGCCTCACATTGTTTCACATTACTTTTTTGGCTTCTTTTCATCCCTATGGGAAAATGGTGGGGGGCTGTGTGGCATATCAAAATGTGCATGCACACCAAATTGATCAAAAAAAGTACTTAACTGAATGCCACTAATTTTTACCCTTATGTGGAAGTGCTTAAGTTATTTTTCGTCTGGAAATTGTTATTTCCATATACATGTAAGAATGTACAAGTGTGGGGATGAAAACACGCAGCCGCCGTTATCAGCAGTTAGCCTTGTGTGTGCTTCCCCCGCGTAAGCATACTACCAAGGGGGGAAAGAAGGGGAAAACTGCACACATGTAACGCTCACATGTAATGCACACGTGTAACGCACACACGTAACGCACACATGGAGTTATCAGCATGTGGGTACATCAACATATGTGCCTATTTGCATACTCCCCACCGTGGGGAAAATTATGCCGAATTCCAAACGAAGACAAATATTATCAGGTGGTAACCCACTTAATGTGTTCAAGTGTTGCGGCATCTCAAAAAAAAAATTAGAATATAATAAGCATGCAAACATACAACAAAACAACCAAACAAACAAACAGAAAAGTATGTGAACATTCAAATGTACCAACTTACAAACGTTAAATCCCCCTTGCTTACGCTGCACATACATTTTACCAACAAGCAACTAGACAAAAGAACTACTCCCCGTGGAGCCATAAATACATTTATTTAACAAAAAAGTGGGGCAGTACCGATCGAGCTTATTTCCCTCGCTTACCTCCGCGTACATGCCACTCCTTAAACAAATGAACCTGCAAACACTTTTGTCATGGAAAGGCATACACAAGTGGGACGACTCACAGGGGTACGCTTTTTTAAGCACCGAAAAGTTTTTAATGCTATGATTGAGCGGTTCACCAGGTTGAGGCATGCACTCTCTAACGAACTCTGCACCGAATGGTCACTCTTTTCCCTTTTGACAAAATTCCCTCCTTGGGTCGTCACGTTTCGACTTATTCTGCATCCGCGTCACCCGTTTCGGCATCGCTGTCATCTTCGTTAGCGACTTGCGCCTCGCCCATTTCTTTCTCATCCCCTTCCGTGCCAGCGTGCTCCCCAGAGGAAACTTCCTCCGGCGTGCTTCGCTTCTTCTTCTCATCCTCCTCCATGTTCTTTTTAATTTTATTCAAATCAATTACTCCCGCATCACCATGCTGCACTTTCTGCTCGCGGTTATTCACGAACACCCGAGTTGTCCCTTCCTCGGGCTTTAAATCGACTACTAACATTTTGCCATCCTCATCCTTTTTCCTATTTTTACTCAACTTCTCCTGCACACTTTTAATATTATTTGTATTGACAAGCATTCCTCTTATGCCAAAGTGATAACAACTGGAGGCCTCTGCAAGACTATTAACCCAAGAAGCTGTTTTGAGCTTATTGTCTGTACATAAAATTTGGTTATTATTTTTGTATGCAAAAAGAAAACACTGCTCCACACTGCCAATTAATTTGATAGGTAGATCCAAATTATTCCACAAATAGGTCATTTTTTTTTTATTTTTGTAAAAAATAGTAAAGCCAGAGTTGTCAATTCTCCCCTGAACGTTGTCAATCGAATGCTTTAATCCATTAGATGAAGAGACAAATTTTAATTTCCCCGTTTTGTAAATATCACAGTTCTTGCCTTGATGCTCATAATTGTAATTTTTATTGTTGTTACTTTTCAAATGCTTTTTTAACTCTTCTGCTTTGCTTTCCAAGTAATGCGATTTTTTATTCAGGTAATTTATTTGTTCTAAGTTATGTTGCAGCAATTTTCTCGTTCTTTCTTCGTCGCTTCCTTCTTCATTGTTACTCCTTTTTAAATTTTTCAAGGCACGATCATGCGAATCCTTTATTCGTTTGGATAGGTATCTTTTATTTTGCGCCTGCCCCAGAAGCGCTTTCACTTCTTCTTCGAGCGAGGCGTCATAGTCGCTTTTTATAGCTTCTACATGCTCATCACTACTGCCGTGCCCATGAATTCCATAACCCTTGTAGTCGTAAAACTTCTTTTGTAAATCCTTTAACTTGCTAGTTATAAAACTCCCTAAGGTCTTCTTCAAGTCGCTTTTTACCTCCACGGGAGTCAATTTGTCAAACGAGTATAACTGGTGCGTTGCGTAAGACACGGGTAGAAGGGATTGACAATTTGCTTTTCCATGCGGAGATAAACAGGTTAATAGAAAAAACGCAAGTGACAGCGTTACTTTGGATTTCACACTTCTCATCATTTTGCCTTACAAAAAAGGGTAGAAATGTTTAATTGGGTGGGACTCAGGAATGACGGCCGCAAATATGTCGAATGCTACTTACCACAAATATACTTTCAAATGGCTTCACATGCACTAGGCGAGAGGGGGTATAGGGGAAGATGTATGCCTACTAAACAATAAGCCAGTGATTAGCAGTTGGGTTTCTCTTCAGAGAAAATTTGAAAGACGCAACTGTGTGTGCTAACCTTTAGCACCTTCACTTTTTCAATGGGAATGCTTTACCAGCCCTAAATTGTTGGCTCCCAATTTGGAAGTTGCAAAAACGGGCAGGGGTAACTACACATGCACGGATACTCTCCCACACAAGCATATGTGCGTGTATATATATACATATATGTACATCCCAATATGCACGTTTTGTTTCCTTCTAATTCACAAAAACAAGCAAAAATTTTGTCTAACAAATTTGGTACAATGTTTAAACAGCGCAGAGGTTTTCATTCCATTCGTGAAGATAAATGGAAAAGCTCATTTTTAGGAAAAGCCAGCATGGATGTGTTTTGACTCCCCGCAGGGAGGCCCACATGTTGATACATACAACTGTATGCACACAAATGTGTACATTTACCTATACACATACACATTTGTGTGCGTTTTTTTTTTTTTCTTTTTTCACCTCTGTATGTACACGTCAACCTCCATGATTATTCTTCCCGTTTCCATTTTTAAATTAACAAAATTCAACGTTTTACTGGGACCCACGGGAAAACAACCGCGTGTGTGTGTGTGGGGATGTGGGGAGAGCAACATCATAGATGATCTTACGCTGGCACACGTGCGTTGTCCTCATTTTATGAACACGCCAACTGCTCGCTCACATTTGTGGAATTTCTTAAGGACTTTCTAAAAATTGTAAATAACTGAAAAAAGTTTCCTCTTGCAGTTAAATTATTTTGCCATTCAATTGTGTTTGTCTGTTTTTTTCTTTGTACCACATTGTTTGGCTTTTTTTTTTTTTTTTTTTTTTTTTTTTTTTTCCTGCAAATTTGGCTATTTCCCTATTTTGGCTAGCTGAGTCACCGCGCACACCACAAAATGAGAGTCCTTTCCCTTTTGCCCGTCATCTGTCTCGTTTCCACCTGCCGAGGCCACAGGAATTTATTTGCCAGAAATAACTACCTGCAGTACCTGCGGTCACAGAACTTCATACAGGAAAAACCGAAGTACCAAAAGTTAAACCAAAATTACTCAGAAGACCTGAACGAGTTTGACAACTATGAAGATGACGAATTGGATGCCGAAAATCTGGAAGCGACAAGCAAAGAGAGGGTGACCCAGAACAGTGGCACCAGCAGTAGCAGTAATGATAACAAATTAGAATTTAAAAATATCGAAAAGGAGCTGAACAACATGGGAGAAGTTTTACACGAAGAAAAGGATAACCTTCTCCTAATGGGGGGTGGACGCGAATGCTCCGTGAGCGACAAAGGCATTTTGGATGTTTCACTCAACTCAAGTGACATTTTTAACTTAACCAAGTATACAGTGGAAATGTCCTCATCGGGAATACTCATTAAGGACACACAAAATTCCAATGTCGTCAAAGAAATTCCATTTGACACTGTAAAGCTTCCAATAGAGACCATAGAAGAAACGAGGGAATGCTGGAAAATACGCTCCCATATGGAAACATTTCTCTTCTGTGAACGAAGTAAGGAAGACAGAGATAGGTGGATTACGAACATATTAAAAGCTTTGTTCTGTTATAATACAAATAATTTAACAGTTGACGAGGGTGTTCATACGGGACTTAGCTCGAAGGTGGATATTCCAAAGGAATCAACCGTCGACGCTAGAATAGCAGCTTCTTTGAAGGATGAGCCAAATGGCAGTGGAGACAATTCTTCCCATGGTCGCGTAAAACGGAAAGGAAATAATAACATTACCATTTCGAATTTAAAAAATGACAAACCAGAAATTGTTGTTAATTAGTGTTCCCAACACTTAGATGAAGAACCGAGGGGGCGACCATATGAACCCTTGGTTAGGCCCCCCTTCCCTTGTCATTTGGTTGGCAAATCTGCGCCAATTCACTTTTCACCCTTTGTTTTAGATGGTAAAACATTAGTAATACTACTAATAGCACTACCATTTCGGATCGACTGAGCTCTTTTTTTTTTTTTTTTTTTTTTGTTCACCATTTTTTTTGCCATATTTTGTTGCCACGTTTAATAACCACAGTATTAGCGGAAATTACAAAAAACTGATGAACGTTTGAACATACTTGCTTTGCCAAAAGGGGGGAATTTTTTACTTTTAAAAATGTATGGTAAAACTCCCCGGGCGCGGAAGCTTCCCAACATATATAGCGTCCACTATTGAAGCGGAAGGGGACCTTACGCATTCTGTTACCTCTGCTCATAACAACGCAGCTGCGAAAATGTATAATTAGCAATTAGGAAAAACAAAAAAAAAACGCGTAAGAAAAAAAGGGCATATAAATGTAGCTGTGTATTTACTTGCACATCCACTCTGTGCAACCGCGAAGGTGGGAGTGCGTGCCAACCAGCGAAATGTTAACATTACCCTCATGAGCAAAAGTTGCATTTGGTATCGCACAAAAAGACGTGTTGGTATACTGGAATGAAGATGAAGAACGGGCTGACGTGACAGAAGAGGGTATATACACATTTTCCATTTTGCTCCCTTTTTTTTTTATACAACACCCCGCCACTCCTCAACAACATGCTTGAAGTAAAAACAGATACCCCCCACCGGAAGGCATCGAACTCGTGCAAGAAAATACTAAGTGATATGATCGCATGTTACCAAAACACGATTTGTTATAAGCGGGAAAACGCCACCTTCGAAGAATGCTTACACAACCATGACTTGAACGAGGTGGACGAAAACTGCATCATTTTGAGAAAGGCTTATGCGCAATGCCGCCGCAATATACTCAATGGGAATTTTAAAATGTTGGGTAATCCCCTTTCCAGATGATTCAGTTGGAGGGGGGGAGGCAGGGAGACACAGATGGCTCTCCTAAAGTTCAACAAATCGGGAAAGGAAAGAAGAACATGGGATGGGCATATAAGTAAAATAAATATATATAATAAGTGAATGCACAAAGGAGTATATAAAAGACACCTTTTCCCCAAGTGATCACTTCGAATAAACAATTAAAAAAAAAATTATACTTATAAAAGTATACTATGTGCTGAAAAATAAAAAAAAGGATCAAATTTCCCTGGCGTGTGCAGGCATATGCTAATTTATACACTCCTGTGTACTGTACACATAAAAACAATTTTAAAAGTATGAAACAGTTTTTTTTTTTTTACCTGTTTCTTTTGCCCTTACAGAAGGGGCTGTGTGCACTTGCAACACGTATTATCACGTGCACACAAAATGCGCTTTACAAATTTGATATGTTTTACTAATCAGGTGTTCAGCTCTGTGCACCTTTAAGCATACCTCCCCCTGCCGGGAGTTTTTTTTTCGTTACTTTTAAACTTTTAAACTTTTTTTTTTTTTTTTACACCATTGTGTGTGTGATATATTGGGTGATATTCTCCTCACGTGGTGGACGACATAAAGGCGTTTTCACCATATACCACGATAACCCTGGTTGGGGTATACCCCCTTAATCGTCCCGCCCTTTGCGTGCGGCAGTCTTCCCTTTAATTTTCGATCTCTTTTTTTCCTGGGCATCGTGTTTTTTTCCGCTAGCGCCTCGAAATTTGGTCTTTCCATCCTTCTTGAAGTAGGGGGAGACATAATGTAGGGGGACAATCTGATTCAATGTTTCGTCATCCGTTTTTAAAATATAATCGGTGGTTAGTTTAAAATTTTTAGGCTTCACTTTGAAATATTTGAATCGAATGGGCATGTCATCAATTAGGTCTTCATAAGCACTCGAGTCGTTCTCTAGGTATTCCAATTCGCCACATTTCTCCACATCGTCATTGTGGTTGTTCATTTTGGATCCACTTTTGTCAGGAGCATTCCCTTTTAGGTAATCCTTTGGAGGTACGCAATACAGAGGCACTATCTGCTTCTTCAAATCATGTTCATGTGTTATTTTTTTAAAACAAGGTTTACACACGGCAAAGTTGTCGCAACAGGTGCACTCGTACACATAATTGAGGGGGCTGATGGGTACATTGCATTCGTCGCACAAAAACCACAAGTCGTTCGAATTATCGACAGCACCCGAATGTGCATCAGTTGCTTTTTTTTTTTTTTTTTTTTTTTTTTTCCTCCTTTGGTAAGCACGTGTTGGCAGTGGTGCTCTCCTCCGCGTCTAACCCTCCCTCGCCGTTAATTGGGTTATTGTTGACATTGTTAAGGGGATCCTCCTCTTTAGGGTTGGCCTTATTGCGGTCCAGGTTTTTTTCCTTTTTCTTGCCCCCTTTGCTGTCCCCCTTTTTCAAATCCTCCGTAAGTTTTTTCCGCTTCTTTTCCCTCTGCCTCTTCCTTTTTTCTCTGCGTTTTTCCCTCCTCTTTTCCTTCTTTAAGTCAATCCTCACGCTGCTCTTTATATGGCGCGGGTTGGAATTTATAATATTTCCATTCTGCTCTTCATAGCGAAAATTATACGTCTTTTCAAATTTGGCAGCTTTGTCCAAATCTTCATCATCTACTTCATCAATTTCTTCATAAGCGTTGTGTATTTTATCTTCCCTCCACAATTCTTTCAAAATATAGTCCCTTAAAAATTCTTCATCTTTATTTAAATTGTCATTCCAGTATTCCTTTAACAGTCCATCCTCTTCCTTGACAATTCTGGATGTCTTTAGGAAGTTTTCATAATATGCTTTTTCCTCCAAAATTTCCTTTTCTGTTTTTTCCTTTATAGTGAAGAAATTTTCATCGTCACCTTCATTTTCGTTTTGTTCATCTGCAATTTTGCATGCCTCTATAATTTTCTTTTTTAATTCCTCCTGTTCGTTTAGGTAGCTTTTTTTGTTTTTTTGCGAGCAGGCTTCTTTTTCCTTCTCGATCAGTTCTTCCTCCTCCTGATCAATGGCGTGTGACCCGTCCTTCATTAGTATGTCTTTGAAGTAGTCCGCATAGTTCAGGCTGCCTCCCTTTGCGGTGCTTTCCTTAACTTCGCCAATTTGACCATCTTCACCAGGTTGGTCCACTTGGTCAACTTTTCCCTTTTCGTCGTCCCCACCGTCGTCCGACATGTCCGTATCAAAATCACTGTCGTGAAAAAAAGTATCTCCCTCCTTGGACAGCAAGGTGGCATCTTTACTTTTTAACTTGAGTAACAAATCACTGAACTTTTTTTTAAACTTGGAAGTGAGCAACAAACCATCATGGTCTTCATCACTGCTAGAGCTTTTGTCGTCACTTGACAGGGTTCCCTCATCTTCTTTTTCCCCTGATACCTTTTCAATACCCTTACGGTTCGCCTCACTTTCTTCATCACAACTTTTTAAATTACCCTTTTCAATTTTCCTCTTTTTTCTTCTCGTTTGTTCTATACTTTCTGAGGAATCATTTTGAAGACACTTATCACTGGCGCCCTGTTCGCTTCTTAGCTCGGCCCCTTCGTCACTATGACCATCATTCCCAACCATTTTGTTTTTTTCCTTAACATGAGGTGAGGCTGTTTCATCCTCCATTTCGACGTTATCTGCAGGGTTTCCCACTTCCCCACTGTTGCTCTTTTTTTTTTTTTTTTTTTTTTTCCTTCACCCTTTTGGCGTTCGCATAACAGACCAAGCTACGTAGGAGAGGAATCTAGTAAAAGTCGCGTTATACTGGTCAGTTACATAAGTTCCTCCTTATGGCACGTGGTTCGTACCAGGTATTGGTAGGTACGTCCGCCGCGGTTATACGCTACTCTGCTTCAATTCTATTTTACGCGTATCTTCTGCATGTTTGATGGGTACACGTTTTGTGGGCACGGCAGCTTATTTCCGCCTACATGGAAAAACCCGCTCGCCAAAACAGGTGCGAAATTATATGCGTATAAAAATAGCTACGCATGTGTTATTTTATTTTATTGTATTTTTTTTTTTTTTTTTTTTTCCTTTTGTGGGAGCGAGAAATTTATAGGCCCGCTTCCCCTTCGGCGTTACGCTTGATTAACTCCCCGTCGTTAGTAAATTTATTACGAACATTAGAAGTGGGCGGAGAAAATGCAGATTGCATGACGGACCGTTGGAAGAACAACCCTTTGGCGTTTATTTCTATAGATGTATTGCATTTCATTTTTTTTCCTTTCCTTTTCTTTTCTGCTTTGTTCACCTTGTCCTTTTTCCCCCTTTCACGGTGCTAATCGCACTGAACCTTTGGTTACGCTCTTTTTACGCCGTTTTTTTGGGGGACCCCAAAAGTGGGCAAAAAAAAAGAAAAAATCAACAACACGGGATTTGATGGCAAGAAAAAAGTGTTACCACTTTGGCACTTAATTACGTCGCAATTTATGCCTTTTTTTTTTTTCTTTGAGTTAGTTTACATGAAGCTATGACGCGAGACGGGGATGCAAAATAAATTCACGACATATGAAAATGAAAAGCATGTAGCGCGCTGAATTTTCCTAGAGAAAACAAATAACCTTATCGAAGGAGCCTTCGCAAAAGGGTTCCCCAAAAGGGCAAAGACAATCACCCCTCGATGGTACGCTAACAACACGCGGTGATTTGTTTCTTCTGCACGCATGCTCAGATCGTATGTCCAAAACATTGTCAACTTCGCATACATATACAACTGCGCTTCATTGGCTTAATTAAAACGGTATTGAAAACGTAGTGGGCAAACGGATTATCCATTTTTATGCGCAAAAAAAGGAGTACGCAAAATGGCCATTATTCTCCTTCAACTCTGTCAAGAGAGAGGGGGTGTCCATATTTTAATACACATTTTAAACAAAAAAAAAAAAAAAAAAAAAAAAAACACGTACTGTGGTCATGCTTGTGGCCCTTCATATCATGAGGACTACACACCGTGGTGTACCTTCGCAAAATTAAAGCCTATACTTATCATCGCTGCAAATTGGAGGAAATAAGGGGGTAAAACGTATGAATTAGTCATGCAACAACAATGCATATAACACTGCACAGTTGTTATTCGGGTGTCCCGCCGAGTCAGTTATGTCATGGTGTACTGGTGGAGCAACTTCCACGTGCAGGCAAAATGGACAGCAAAAGGCATTCTCTTTTTTTTTCTTTTTCCTTACAGTGGTTGAAAGGGAAGTCTAAGTGCAACTGGGTCATAGTATTTACATAAGTTTCCTAAAAAGGGAAGGTGAAAAATATAAAAGTCACATTTGCGAAGTTGTTTAAGTAGGGTTACATACGTGCTGGTGTTCCTTTGGAGTATTCCCATTCTGCCGGTGTAAATCCCCCCATGTGGGCACGCCCTTACCGATATACTTCATTGACAAATTGTAACCCATGTCGTTATAAAACAACATTTGCTTTTCCATAAATCGTCTTCTACTTTCGTTGGACACATGCATCGTATCAAAAAAGGAGATTTTCAGGTACCGGTAGCCGTAATAAGCACCGTAGTAAAAGAGTCCTACGAGAAGAAGGAAAGGGGGCACATTATATGGGGCAGCTTCACAAAATGTTTCTTCTACGAATGATTGGTGCACTGTGCACACAGGGTGAGTACGCATGTAGTACCTCCACATATTCCAAACAGAACGCTGTGGGTTATGCTCGGACCCTTAAGGGCGTAATAAACCCCGCTGCAGAGTCGTCTACAAAATCCTGAAGGGAAAAAAGGAACGGGCGGGCACATAAGTTAAGGCCTACTTAGGGGTATGCACAGATGGGTCCAAATGTTTCATCCAGCTGTCCCCTATTTGGGGTGTCATGAACAGGTAATTCTTCTCCTCATGTGTTTATCGGCCAATTAGGCCCCTTCTTTTTTTCCCCCGTTTCTACACAAATTTGATGAACACCCAAGGGGACGTTAAAAATGTGGTGTTACCTTTTTTCTTCTGTTCCCCCTCCAGCACCTTATTTGCCATTTTAGCGCTGCGTGCGGATGGCCACAAAGTAGGGAATGTAGTGTGGGCAGGATAGCCCTCGATCGTTCCAAACTTGACGATAAAGAGGAAGAGTTCAACGGGCGTGAGTGGAAAAAGTTGTTACGTAATGCTGCTGCTCATCTGTTTAAGGAGCTGGAAAAAAAAAAAAAAAAAAAAAAACACAACAAGCAAACGAAGGAACTGTTGAGCCGCCAAAAAAGTAAACAAAAAAGGAAACCATCGAACGCAACAATTTTGTGTATCGTTTCTTCTCCCCGAATACGCGCGTGCGAGGATGCCACATGGAGCCCGGTGTATGCACCCCTTTTTAATTGCCCATGGCGGGAAGCACTAAAATGGGGGACGCCCCGCAGATTAATTTAACTTTTCAACAGTTTCTTTTACCACCACGTGGTTCCTCCTGCTACATTTCGGTCATTTCATTTTTACTTCCTTTCCATTTGCCACTGCGAGTTAAATTCCAAAATGCACACGGAGTCAGTAGAGTGAAAGGATGTCCCTCTATACCCTTTTTTAAAGATAGCTAATTTGATCGAAGAGGAGAACCTGTAACGAAGTTGAATGCATCGTTTCTCCCCTCATTTGGCTTGCATTTCCACTTCCTACGAACTGCCCCAAAGCAACCTTTCATTACGCGGGTACGTGAAGATATGTCGAAGAAAAAAAAGAACGCCAAGAGGAAGAATGGCAGCAGCATAGTGTTCTCTCACCCGAAAATTACGTCCACCATTTTATTATGTTCTTGCTACTTCTTCTACCACATATTTGGCGTAGTGTACGTGATCCTTGTTCTAATTACCATCATCTTCCTAAACCTTGACCACACAAACGATGACGCTAACAGCGGGGGAAACGCCATAAGTGCGTACTCCATATTCAACAAGGGAAGAAAATACCTAATTGGTGATTTAAGAATGAACCAAATTGAGACAGAGTTGCGGAACAGGACGTTTAAGAATGACGACAGTGACGATAACTTTGTTCGGTATGATGACATTGATAAAAACAGATTTTATGTCAAGGGGTCTTCCAAGTATAACAACAAATTGTGCACCTGTGGGTCCAACAAGAAATTTAAAAAATGCTGTGGAGCAATGAAAAATGATTTATCAGATTAGTGAAGTGCGCAAAAAAAGAAAAAGGAAAAAGGAAGAACAGGCAATTCAAGACGTGCAATTTGTTCACATTTTTTCCCCCCAATGTGGGCCTTTTTTTGTGGGGGGTTGATATTTATACACACATTTGTGTGTCAAAAGGAAGGAAGTTTACTTTTACCCTATGTGAAGGGGCACACTGCGTACGTTTTGGTCTGTCAACATTTGGCCAGTAGATATACGCTCCCCCGAATTATGCTCATGCGCCCGGCCAAACAGGCAGGGCATTTTTCTGCACACGGGAACCCCCCGCTGTAATGTTTTTTTTTTTAATTTTTTAGTTAATAGTGCTCCACGAAAAGGGAAGCACAACAAACTTTTAAAAATCCCTTTCAATTGCCGCCAACGTGATGCCAAGTAGCCAAGGCGCACGCCCAGAAATGCGACTTGTTCCAAGCGAAGTGAACAAAATTGAGGGAAGACCAAAAACGTTGTTCTCCCCACCTATGCACATAAACTCGCATTTAAAATAGGCGGGAAAGCACAAATGCTGATTTCACACAAAAAAAAAAAAAAAAAAAAAAGAAAGAAAGAAATGTCACTTATAGATGATCAAACTGTTGTGGCGGTTTGCCCTTTTTCACGTAGCTCGAGACACGTACGGAGATACACACCTATGTGTGCCACTATTTAATGCCTCCCTTTCCTTCCCCCCCGAGTGAGCTTTCATTTTTCCTCTTGGCCTTCAAATTAAACAACTGAGACACCACATTGCCGTTCTGCCGCATAGTTTCCGAGTTTCCGTAACTTTTTAATTCTTCGGAAATTTTTGCGAAAATTTTTTTTACATTTTCAACATTGGTGTATTCCCTTCCCTTCAGCGTCAAAATGAATTTTACCTGCCAGGGGAAATGTTGCGGGTTTTTTTGAGGAGGCTACAGTCAACTCACACGTCAATTTGTACCATCGTATGTATGCTGGTACATTTTCTTTCCGCACACAACTGTGTAAAATGACCACTTACCCTGTGTCTCCGAAGCAGAAATTGCTTCGCTGAATTTATCTTTATAAGCAAATCGTTGGCCCCAATTCTACGAAGAAGGTGTTGGGGTGTACGCACATAAGTTCCAGCGCGGGATGGACCACGGAAGAACAACCACACCAGATAAGGTACACATAGACGAGGATGGACACATGTATTGATGGACAATTCGCTTCGACTACTACCTTGGTGTTATTCGCAACTGCTTGACGACCTTGTTTTCCGCCTTCAGCTTCAGCTGCTTCATTTTCTTTTCCTTAATTGTAAAAAGTGGAGTTTTTTTATTTCTCTCACGGGTTTGCGTCTGTACACGGCGAGGTGACTGTGCGTGTCCATGGGCACAAGTTGGGGAATCCATAGACGTTTTACACCACATAACCTTTGCGTGGTGCGCTCCGCTCAGCCTACCTGAATGTACCGTTCGCGCCCCTCTGAGTAACTCGACGCATCATTCGACTCCTTCAAGTAAAAGAATTTTTTACAGCACACCTTGGGGATATAAAAGCAGCAGACGTATTCGCTATTCCTCAGGGAAAACATAAACACATGTGCCAGGACGAAAAAAAAAAAATTACTTAACATTATAAAATGTTCATGGGAAAAATGAGGAGATGAGGGAACACCCAAGCACAGAGGTTGGGTAAGGGCGCTGGGCCTCAGGGGGTCATTTTTTCCGAGTAACTAAACCATGTGTGGGGATGTTCCAAATTGTACTTTTTAAAAACACGTTCAAAAAAAAAGTGTTGAAAGGGTAATGGAGGGGGAAGTTTGTTTGCTCACTGCATGTATCATGATGGGGCACGCAAAATGGGAGAAGCAGCAAGGTAACCCAAACACGGGTTGGAAAAGGGTTTAAAAAGTGTGTTCAAAATGGTCTTCAAAATGGGCCCCAAATGTGTAATCAATACTTGGGATTAATACGTTTCAGGAGGAATTGCTGCGGGGCGAGAATGCCGCCAGCGCTACTAACCCCGCTAACAGCTTCTCCGTTTGTACACCTTCCCAAAAAAACTCCTAACATGGATATAAGCCCTTTTCTTTTATTCATAATTTACAATTTCTCGTTTTAAAAAGGCATGCGGATATTTGCGCAGAGCGCGTCTATACATATTGTTCACATAAACAGGGCAAAAAAAGGACGAAAAAAAAAAATTAAAAAAAATTAAGAATTAGCTAACGCTCCTTCTTCATCGTTATTAAAAAATCAAACATGTTCGCGTATGTGCTCGAATTGCAATCGTAAAATTTTTCCTTCTTCCTGTAGAGGTCCAACAATTCGTAAGCGTCCATGTCGAACTGGCAAAACAGGGGGGCAGGAAAAAAGAGGTAAATGTGGGGGGTAGAAATAAGGCACCCATCCATGGAGCTAAATTGCCAAAAGGAAAAAAGGGAAACATAAACGAAACGAATAAACCCGCTTCACGGTGGCACCGTCGGATGAGCTAATTTTAACAAAAATGGGCAAATGGGCGGGGACCCCCTTTCATGCTCTCTGCTCTCACACGGGGTGACAGAACAGCCAGAACGAAGGCACCACTTACGTCGTCTTTTATGCTCGCGTTTGCGCCATATTTTATCAGTAGGGTAAAAAATTCCGGAAACCCATTTTTAATAGCAATGTGTAAAGCCGTATCTCCTTCCTGACACATTTACACGCATGTAGAGTAGTATACATTCTGTTCTTTTGAGTTCCGTACAAATTGTTTTAAGTGTTTGTTTTGGTAATTTTTAAAAGACGTGGCCCCCTTAATAGGACGTATTGTACATGTACCTTATTCTTTAAGTCAATGATCTCCTTGATGCTGCTCCGACAGAGGATATCCAGGCAGTAAATGTTATTATTTAGCGCGATGATGTGCAGGCAGGAGTCTCCGTTTTCCTGAAAAGAAGGTACAGGGCGGGGGCAAGCACTCCATATCATATGTAAAATAGGAGGGGGAAAAAATTTCAACCATCTTCTTAACCCTAGTGTAGGTTTCCACACCATGGATCTTGGCATTTTTTTTAAAAGTATTGACCCCCTCCTCCCCAGGAATTATATTCAGTTTGGTAAGCAGTCAGTGACATGTTATCCTCCCCCCCTTACATTAACATGCTTATAGTCGCACCCACTGCTTAGCAGAAAATAGAACATGTTCGTGTCTTCATTGTGAGCGCAGATGTGGAGTAAGCTGTTGTTGTTCTGATGGAGCGAGCGTAAAAGCGAATGAGTACATGCATAAGTGATTGCACGCGTGCATGCGTGTCTGTTTGCATTTCTGTGCAGGCATATACAAATTTGCAATGTCTGGGTGGGGGTATTCTATGTCACTGTCATGCCCCTTTGCGCACTTCAAAAAAAAATATATATACCACATCCGTTATTTGTTCTCACCAAAAATTTGCTATTTATGTCATTATTTCTTAGTAATTTTTTCGCTCTCTTTAAATTTCCTAAGGACCAAGTAAGTTGGGATGTATGATACAGGTGTGCAGATAAATTTACGCGTGATAATGTACGACATACCTATGAAAACGCTTAATCCCAAGTCTGACAACTTGTCACGCACGCTGTCGTTGGTTAACGTTACAGATATCATTTTTGTTTAGTTTTCATTTGAGGGGTCTTCTCAACTGGGAGCTTTTGCGTTGCGGTTTGCCAACTTTGAGGTGAGGCCCTTTTCTTGCAAATGCAGCGCGATGTTTCTGTTTCGCTTCGCTTCTTTTTGCTTTCTTTCTTTATTTATTATATATTTTTTTTTTTTTTATTCTCTCCGCTGCTAATTCTTCTGTGCACGCACTGCAGATTGTTCACCTGCCGGCCATTTTCCGTTGTGCACTTAATCAGGATGTGCTCTTGCTTTCAATCAAGAGCGTCTTCCTGCTTTTTCACTCTGTTAAAAATTCAAAAAATGAATAAAAAAATAGCATACTCTTGAGGAAGGGCAAAATTGCAGTTCTGTTTCGCTTCGAAAAGAGGGGACGATAAAATGGGGGAATAGCAATGCTCTGTCTTGTTGCGACTTGCCTTTAGCACCATCCGCGTGAAGTCTCATTTGGTGTAGTTTCCGTATTTTTCGCATTTTGCAAATATATAAATATGTGTATTTTTTTTTTTTTTTTTTCTTTTTTTTTTCCTTATTTTCTTTTCTTCCTTTCATTTATGAAATCCTGGAATTCTATTTTACTGTGTTGAATATCCTATAGATGAACATACCCTTGGTACACATACCTCTTCGTTGTAGCACGCATTCCCAATTATATTCAGGTTCCGCGTCCTATGCTATGATGCTCCGATATTAAGACCTAAATTTTACCACATATTTTTCACACTAATCATAAGAGAAATTCTAGGCGCGCCGCTTCATAATGGAAGTATAAATAAACTTTGTGCGTCATATTCTTCGTTTGTCCCGAAGGATAAAGGAAAGAGGAAGTACACATTTTCCGCATAATGAAAAAATGCAGAGCTCTGATGTGAGCGGAATCCACTATATTCCCCCCGACTACATATGTGTACACATAATTCACAGTCCAATGTGAACTGTTCCTATTCTGGGAAATGTAGGAATACAGTGCACTGTGTCATTAGTCCCTTCCTATAATGGCTTCCCGCATTGTGTATAATTAAGATGAAAGATGAATAGTACCTTCCTTAGTTATATTAGTATTAATGACAGTGGAACTTATTTCTAAGAATGTGCCCCCTTTCTAAGTGAAGTACATTTAGAAATATGAACACATACAGCTTAAGTAAGTGAGCCCTTGTGTGTCATATATAGATTGTACATAACTATAGAAACCATAGTAGTATTGAACGTTTTTCTGTGCTACTCCTCGCCTGGGGCGACACCCTGAGGGGGGTCCATTTTCTATCCAGTACTTCACACAGAGAAGAGGGCGGAACGGAGGGTCTAAAGGAGGAAGGAAAGGACGGTCTAAGGAATAAAAAGGAAGGAAGGAATAAGAAGGAATGAAGGAAAGAAGGAATAAGAAGGAAAGAAGGAATAAGAAGGAAAGAAGGAATAAGAAGGAAAGAAGGAATAAGAAGGAAAGAAGGAATAAAAGGAAAGAAGGAAAGAAAGAGGATCTAAGGAGGAGGAAGGAAAGGAAGGTTCTTAAGAAGGAATGAGAT
Organism: Plasmodium coatneyi; assembly: GCF_001680005.1. Classification (NCBI taxonomy): domain Eukaryota; phylum Apicomplexa; class Aconoidasida; order Haemosporida; family Plasmodiidae; genus Plasmodium; species Plasmodium coatneyi. The sequence goes on from NC_033560.1 coordinate 343,771, forward strand.
TTAAGGGGGAGGAAGGAAGGAGTGTCTAAGGAAGGAAAGGAGAGGTCTAAGGAGGAGGAAAGGATGGGTCTACGAAAGGAGGGTCGTTAGGGGTGATAGGTGGAAGGGAAGGCTGTTAGGGGTGGTAGGTGGAAGGAAGGTTGTTAAGGTGGTGGTAGGTGGAGGGAAGGTTGTTAGGTTGGTAGGTGGTAGGTGGGTTGTTAGGTGGTAGGTGGGTTGTTAGGTGGGTGGTAGGTGGGTTGTTAGGTGGGTGGTAGGTGGGTTGTTAGGTGGGTGGTAGGTGGGTTGTTAGGTGGGTGGTAGGTGGGTTGTTAGGTGGGTGGTAGGTGGGTTGTTAGGTGGGTGGTAGGTGGGTTGTTAGGTGGGTGGTAGGTGGGTTGTTAGGTGGGTGGTAAGTGGGTTGTTAGGTGGTAAGTGGGTTGTTAGGTGGTAAGTGGGTTGTTAGCAGTGGTTGGTGGTAGGGTGTAAGGAAGGTTGTTTTTGTTAGGTGGTTGGTGGAAGGAAGGCGAAGATTGTTAGGAGTGGTTGGAGTGAGGAAGGATGGTCTAAGGAAAGGGGGTCTAAGGAAGGAAGGCGGGTCTAAGAAAGGAAGGTACTTCCTAAGGGAAGCAAGGTTGTTAGAGGTGAAAGGAAGGGGTGGAAAGGAGGGATTACAAGGAAGGATGTCTAAGGAAGGAAAGGTTAAAGGGTTGGATTCTGCATTTAGGGTAAAGGAAGATTAAAAAGGAAACAGGGGGTATAAGGGAGGGAAGGAGATCTAAAGGAAGTCTACATATGTGCGATGTCGTTTTTATTTTAGTTCAGTTAAAAAAGCGGTCTTTCCCTATACATACATTCCACTCTGTGTTCACTCCACATGGGGCAACATACTTTGGTAACACGTGCAAAATCGACATCACTGTGGTTATATTTGTATAATTAGAAGGCACTGTACCATGAAATGAAGGTTCTATGGTCGCCCTACTAGGGAATAAACTCGAAATATTTTATATATAAGGAATGTATAGAGAGAAGTGTAGAAAAATGTGTAATAAATGAATATTTACTAGCACAACATGAAGTAAGTTAACAAGGGAAAAGTATGTAGAAAGGGACGTTGTTCCTGAACACATGTAGGAACGGGGCGGGGGAGGGTTTTACACAATGAGTGTGTTGAACTTATTTCTCTTATACAAATTATTCCTTCAGTAGGTCCTTTTTCTATATTCCCATCTATAATAGTGTAGGGCGCCATAAGCAATGTATGCATGAATAAGAATATTTGATCAGTTTGGGTATGTACACTCCATAGAAACTGAAATCATAATATATACAGAAAACCACTCATTCCATTCCTTCCATTCTATATAAATTCCTCACATAATCCTAATATTCCATATATTTCATACAGAATAAAGGGGGAAAGTGTATTCACATACGCACAAAACGTTGTAAACTATATACTTCTTCCTTTCATTTATGGATTTGTGAATATCATGATATAATAAATACCTGTAAAAGGGATTATAATAATGATGGTAATGATATATATATAAGCATTAGTGGGCTTAGAGTTCCTTTATGTGTACAATATTAGCTTATATTAATGGTTATATATATATATCATTACCATCATTATTATTATTCCTACAAGTACTTTATTATTATACCATGATGTGGTTACCAGTCCAATAAATGTAGAAGGAAGGAAGAGGAGGAAGGAATGTAATGTGCACATAGTTCCACAACGTTCTCTGTATATATGAACTGTGCTATAACTGAGCATGTTAACAATTTTTAATAACGCACCCTTTTAGTAACAATAAAAATTAATCAATAGTATATACGTTGAAATTCCTGCTGAAAGTAATGTTACACTCCTATACACGCAACAAAACTAAAATAAAGTAAATAGTAATAATAATACTCAAGCAGGGGGGTAGGGGAGGGGAAGACTGTCACCCACAACCTAATAATAGAATAATAATAAAGTAAATGAATGAGAAAGTACATGGAGAGCTCATTAGTGCCCTTCTTTATTTATTGTACGGCATTTTAGCACATTTATTCTTACCTTCGTATTGTTCGTACATGTGATGATTTAATGTACACGTGGGTAATGTATAATCGCTGCTTAAGAAATTAAGCAATGTGTATTATTAAGAAGGGAGTAAATTTTAATATGCATACGTGCACAGTTGTAATAGAATGGAAAGAATTTCTATACCTACACCTATCCTAAGTTCATATGAATACTTTTAATATAAATTTACTATATACCAAAAAAGTTGCACATGAACATCATAGAACAAGCAGGCACAATGTTTGCATACCCGTTTTACATAAATGTAGGAGCAATTTTAATATAACTCCATTATCCACATAAGAAAGTTGCATATGTGAACAATGAGTGTAAGGAAGAATGAAAAGAATACTAAGCGCACATCCCCGCCTTCAGAATGGGGTGGTGGTAGCAAGTGGGATGGAATATATATATATGTATATATGTATATGTGCACATTGGAATGTATGTGCACCCTTCTCCAATTATATATTTATAGAAGGATCCCTTAAAGTGTTTACCTTCCAAGACCGATTTCTATGATGTATTCGAATCGCCCCCTGAGGACGCATGTAGTTCTAATAGGGGCCTAACCCAAAGTAAGGGGGAAGAGTTGGGGACTAAATTAAAAGAAAGGTTGTTTGAAAAACTTGATATTCTGAAGAATGTAATCACGAGGGCTTACTGTAAAGCATGCAAGATGAAGGAGGAGCATTCGTCAACCCATGATGTTAATACACCCTGTCGCTTCTTTTATCATTGGTTGGAAAAACAAGTCCTCCAGTGGGCACCTGGGTATCCTGTATTGGGAGTCCTAAGTACAATTTACGAGACGCTGCAAGGTATTAATCCCCAACATAAATGTGAAATAAATTACAAAGATGTTGACAGTACCGATGAAATTTTCAAGAGTAGAAAAACTGTATTCAATTATTCCTACGATTATAGTACGGTACAAGAGAAGTTACAGGGAGGTAAAGTCGATTGTATGCAAGAATGGCCAGATTACCATGAGGAAGTTACTGAAGCATGTAATAAAATGGAACAATATTGCTCACCAGGTGGGGAAAGTTTTGGTGATGACTATTGTAAGTGGTTCATGGCGAATGGTGAGCAGTACTGTAAACCAGACAAACTAGCACAATTAACATGCACCCGGACATCGAGGGAACCTTCTTCAGATGTTATAACGCAACGGGCTGATGCTGTGGATAGGGAAGACTCCCAGAATCTTGCTCTTCGTGCTCCTGCTCTTGCTCACCCTCTTGCCGGTGCGGAGGTAAGGATGTAAAGGGGAAGTAGTGAGACAGTTTTTTTCTACTCATAATGGGTGAATTAATATGTTCGTGTGTTTGTGTACATATAATATTTTCATCCATGCCATACCGTGGCATGTAATAAATTGGGAGGTTAGAATAAATAAGGAAACATATATATATTTTTTACTAATTATACATGTAGGATGGTCTCCAGGGGAAGTTACCTTCATATTTACACCACTATAAATGGTTCAATGGGGAGGCGCGGCAGTGTACTCATATTACAAGTGGAAATGCAGAGGAGGGTGTTGAACGTAATTTAAAGAGGGACCTGGGGGAGTACGGCGGAGGCGAGCAATGCGCCAGTAGAATTGTAGGAACCTGGTGTTCCGCAGTTAACAGAAGTTGGAGTACTCTAACTAAGGATGATGAATGGTGCCATTTTTTATATTTTTGGATAGGACAGAAATTATTAGATATTTCAGTGAAGACGGATTCATTGCCGAGTGTTATGGATAAAGTTTATACGCAATTATGGGAGCTGCATAAGGATGGTAAGTGCAGTAATGTATACCGAGGTAGTAATATTATGAACAGCCTTTTCAACGAAGCAAAAGTAGTATATGAATACTATTACAACTATCCAACTCTGGAAGGTCAATTAAAGCCCCATGGAAATTCCTGCGACCTAGAATATAACCAGTATCTGGGTACAATTAAAACAGCATGTGCCTCTGTGAGTGCATATTGCCAACATAAGAGTAAAGCTGAGAATGATCCATATTGTACCTGGTTTCAAGAGAAGAAAGGTGAGGGATATTGTACTGGGGATAAGCTGAAAAAATTGCAATGCAGTACGGGACCTGCACCGAGGGATAAAGCAATCGAAAATCACCATATTGCCAATCCAGAGAGTAGACTACCACAGGACACCATGCTTGTATCAAATCGAGCCCCCACCACAGACTCATCCACCGTAAACATCCCAGCCATATCTTCCGTCTTCTCTGTTGTAGGTGGAATTGCACTAGGTGCCACCCTATTATATAAAGTAATAATAGTAACAATTATAATCACAACTAAAAAAAATTGTGTGCACGTACATAATATAAAAGATGAGTATTATTTCCTATGAGTAATAAATATAGAATAAATTGTGCTGTGTGTGCAATACTTCTTCTCCCATTTCCTTTATTTTATTCTTTCCTTTTCTTCCATTCCTCTCTTCCAGTATAATCTCCTACCTTATTGGTTTCGTAATAACACCTTTGGAAGCAACAATAAAAAAAGAAAAAAAAGAACAATTGGACGGAACTTTGATGCTTCCACAGAAGATACTTTCACTGAATATTCCACAGATAATTCAACAATACATGACTCCACAACAGCGGATGATTCCACCACAGTACGTTCTACCGCATACACAAGACCGTCTACAAGGCAGTCCACAGGAAGAAGAAATAATAACACACGGGGTCGAGGGATGGTAGGTTATCAGAACATGTAAACGTAACACCAAGGAGGGAGGGGAATGTACTTCCTTAAAAGGACATAAATGACCGCGCATAAATCATACACTGTATGGAAAGGAGCAAAATGTCATTTCCTTCTTTTCCAATTCTTTTTCTTACCTTTTTTTTTTACTTCTCTGCATTGCATGGAAGTGTCCATGTTCATGTGTAATTAAAGTCAGAAATTTTTTTTTCACTTTATTCTGACTTCCTCGCAACTTTTTTTATTGAACATCTAAAATGTTCATTTACTTTTTTCTTACAGCGTTTTTATCTTTGTAATTTTTTTTTCTTTCGTTTAAATATTTTTTTGAGAAGGGTAAGCATTTTTCTTTTTTTTTTTTTTTTTTTTTTTTTTTTTTTTTTTACAAGCCGTCGAAGTTGTGTGCCTCCTATTATGGCGACTTCCCCCCTCTGTGATGGTCGTCCTATCAGATGATGTGTCTCTCCTGTCTTCAAATCTGTGTGTGGGGAAACCCTTCCCTGTGTTTTTCCCCTCCTCCGATACATTTCCGCGGAAGCTTTCCTTTCTACTTTCGACTCTGTGCAAGGAAAAAAAAAAAACAGATCGATCTGTAAGTGAACCCTTCGACATTGTGCGGATGTGTCAATTCGCGTTGTCAGTGGATGATTTTTTTTTTTTTTTTTTTTGTAACATTTTAAAATTGGCACCTACGTTATGATTTTTTCTGCACTTACGCAGGGGTCATAAAATTGTATGCCAACATAAATATGTATGAATGGATGTGTTTTTTTTTAACATTTTCTTGCACATATGTGCGAGTCCAATCCCCCCTCTCCATGGCCCCTTTTCACCACGCCCTACGTCTAAATCACAAAAATCACAAGCGCTTGTTTATATTGTTTACAAACATGTTCCTACACCCCGCCTTTGGGTCGTGTAGAACATGAGGTTTTAAAAAACAAAAAAAAAGTTAATGCGTTTTTGCATCATTTTATCATTTATTTTCTTCCTTCACAACGGTTGAGAAACACACAGGAGTTACACACAAACATGTTGGCACAGAAGCGACCACATTATGCAAATTGGGCGACGCAAAATGGGTCGAAACTGGCGTAGACACACCGCCCCTAAAATTACGTGCTTACATACTAGCACAAACGGGGCGCAGAACATAACATCGCGGGGTCATCTCAAATATCGATGGGCAAATTGTTCTTTAGTCTCTTCTTGCGCTCGTCCATCAGCCACTGCACGAAGGTCCTGCATGGAAGAAAGGCGTAAAAGGGGGGAACATTGCGCAGTGTACAAAGTGAACAATACGGAAGACGTACGCTCACAAGGTGGACTTCCACGAAGCGGTAGGAGTGACCCTCCCCGAGGAGATCACACACCCCAGCACTAGTAGCATTCAACGATACCGCATCTTTTGGGCTTACTTCTTCTTTTGGCTTCCCTTGTGTTCCTTCTGCACGTTCGTTTTTTTCAGTTTCTCATTGTCTATAACGAAGTTAAGAGCAACGTCTAGAGGAATATAATTTTCCCTATTGTTCAGTATGTTAATTTTTGGAATTCCGTTATCCGATGAAGATAGAGAACGCTTCAGATGGTTTTCATCGTTTTCACTTTCGTCACTTCCGCTCGATTTATTTGGCAATTTATTCTGTTGATCTTTCTCTAAACTATTCGAATGACGGTTGTTGTGCCTGTTTTTATCTCCCCATTCGTTTACCTTTCTTTCTTTTTCCACATCCGTTTCTCTCAAATTGGATTTTTTTATTTCCGTCGAATGTTCTTCCCCTGGGCTGCTGTTCTTCTGCATGGTGGGGTTACCTCCCCCCATGTTATTACCATTGGTGCAGCTTGCTTTGTTTCGCGTCTGTTTCTTTTTGGCTAGATGAGCATTCTCCTCTTCAGGTAGGTCATTCTGCAGGGTGACTTCGTCCACGCTGGTTTTGTTTTCCTCATCCACTTCAGTTTCGCCATCTGATTCAATCGCTCCCTCTGCTTCAGTCTCTCCATCTGGTTCTTCCTCCTCGTCTGCTTCGCCAACATCATCTGCATCATCCGGTTCCACCTCTTCACGCGGTTCCCCCGCGCGCGCCCTATTCTGGCGCTTTATCAGCAGCAACTTGTTCAGAATATTCTCGCTGTCGTTTTGTTTGTACGCACTGGAGTTCGGTAGGACGCGTGAGCAGTCGGGGGATTTCCTACCCCCACAGTTGACTCTCCTTTTGATTAAAGACGAATCGCTGAAGCTACTTCCGTTCTTGCCTCCACCATTCGTTTGTGTATTCCCTTGTGCGCATTTCCTTCTAGGGCTCCCTTCGCTGTCAGTCAATATAACCTTCGGCTTCAACAGATTGGGATTTCTTCCCATCTCCTCTTCCTCATCCGACGGACCGGGAGAATGGTGCGGGGTTTCCTTTTTCTCCAACACAGATCTGTTAACCTCATTCAAATAATTATAGTCGAAGTCGTCAAACTTTATTCTGCTGAGTGATATTAACTCATTGTCAAAACTGTTCGAAAGGGAATCGGCAACTGAAGGGTGTGCCTTCGCATTGAGGAAAAAATGATCTGAGCAATCCTGCAGGTAAAAATTGTCCCCCACGTCGTGGTAGTGGCTTTTCATTTTGTTGTTCCATGTTTCTTCGTAAAGATTTCTGTACATGTATTTGTAATAGCTTCCATCGCTGGAGTAATCTTCAAAGATGTTCTTCTTCTGTTCAACCTTTCCCGGTTTTGTCTCATCTTTCTGCTTATCCTGTTGTGCCTCCTTCGCCTTTGCTGCATCCCCGTGTCGACCTTCACGTGCGCCATTCTCCGCTTCGTCCACATGGATGTCTTCCTTATGGTGGTTTTCCCCCATGTTGACGTTATCTGCCTGCCTGTTTGAACCTTCCTCCATTACCTTCCTCTCGTTCATCTCCCTGCGAATTCTAATTTTCTCCTCAAAGTCTTTCCTAATCTTTAACTCGTACAACTTCCTCTTCACGTTTATTTCATGCCTCATTCTGTTCTCCTCATCTATTTTCATTTTTTCCTTATTAAAGTGTTCCTTAATCATGTCTAAATTTTCTTTTATCCTTTCATTCGAGTTGGTTCTCTTCCCCTCTGGACGCAACTTGGAGTAGTTCTTGTCAGTAGAAAGATTTTCCTTCACTCGTTTAATCACATTTTCATATTTTTTTTTTATTTCCTCTAGGCTGTCTATATTCGATACGTGCAGATCATTCGGAATATTTTCAACGATGTTCTTTTTGTGCATATCTGTTTGGGAATTCGTCGAATGGAAGAGTGGATTCTTCGCTTTGGACTTTACTCCTAAGTTGACTTTTTCCTTCTTCTGAGGGTTCAATTTGCTCATCCTTTGCATGAACTCATCGCCTAACATTCCTTTCCACATGGGAGGTTTCTTCTTTGCCAGATCGGTTGGTAGAGCAAATTCACCACTGCGATTGTTCTCCCCCCTTAGGCTATTCACAGGTTGATTACTTTTTCCCTTTCCTTTTAACACTACACTTTTGTGAAGCAGTTCCTTTGGGTATCCGTTCACTTTATTGGCTCCTACGTATGGACTCCTACGTGGGGGTGATTTCCCCAAAAAATGACGATACTTTTTTAAAATGTGATCCTCACTGGGGTGTGTCCCTCCTTTATCCTGCTCATGGGTAGTGTCGTTTGTGTTGACCATACTGATATGTGAAGAATTTTCCTTCTCCTTCTTCTTGCCTCCTGTCGTGGTGAACACCTCAAATTGGGTTTCTCCCCTTTTCTGCACCTTGGTGGAGGAAAATTTCCAACCTTTTTCTACTTCCCCACTCTTTCCTCTATTTGTCTGGCGGGATGGACTACGGACATATTTGTTACGCAGGTCTCCACTGAGGAGATTTTTATCCTTGCCGCTTTTCAATCTCTCTATAATTGCCTGATGGGAAGGCTCCTCTGTGCAAGCCCTCTCCTCCTTTTCCCAATTTCGGCTGCGATTGCCGATGCTGTTTTCAGTACCTTCGCTACGAGTTGGTAAGCCATTACTCCTATACCCTGCTGTCCTATCGTTACTTAACGCATGGATGCGCGAGTTGGTGGTCATACCCTTTGCCTTTTCCGATTCTGCCCTTTTTTGGCTTCTTTGCTCTGCCTTTTTCCTAAGTGATTGATCCAAATGGGGTACCACTCCATTTCTTGATGGGAGATTTTCCCCCATATTCGTTTTTCCTTCAACCCATAAGTTACACAGTTTGTCCCTTTCTTGGCTTGACATCCTGGCGCCTTTTTCCTTCTCTTTCCCCAAAGCGTAAAGATCTTTTCCTCCATTCGAACCAATGGCATGTTTTCTTTTCAGGTCTAGATACTTCTCCCTCAAGTCATCCCATTTTTTACTCTGTTCTATGCTAAGCCCATTTCTGCTGTAATCCGAAATCGGTTCCACGTGGCAATTGTCTACCTTCTCTCCTTTTTCCAATTGGGGATCCTTTTCCCCTTTACTCAGGACAGAATATTTAATCTTATCGTAAAGAGAAAGATTCCTGTCTTTATTCTCCCCCGTCCATGGGGATGTCTTATCACGATCATGAATGTGTTGTTCACTGGGACGGTTCGCCTTAACCGTTTCGTATTTCCCCTGGTCCTTGAAGTTGCTTATGCTTTTTTCCTCACGTGGGTACTCATTTGTATCATCCTGGTGAAGGTACGAATTTTTCCTCTCGTCTGGTTCATGTTCTTCTTTTTTCCCTTGAAGTTTGGTCTCCCCAACTTCGAAAGTGTATCTTAACTTGGTCTCCCTCTTTGATGTCAGCTCTTTATTAGCAGTACCTCCTGACGCTTCTTTACCCCCCAGTGGGGAATTTTCCTCACCAATTTTATATTCACCAAATTTGTTCTCCACATTTGTCTTCTCCTCTGTCGCTTCCTTCCAACCTTTGAGGCTACCCTCTCCACCTTCACTACGCCCCGCTGCGTTACCTGCTTCGCCTAGGGGCTCACCCACATGGTGTGCTTCTTTCCTTCCTTCATTCTGCTTATCCTCCCCTTTCCCCTTCTGACTGGATACACCTTCCTCAAAATTGATCGTCTTCTCCATTTGTTTCACTTGCTCGAATCTTTCTCTGATCCTTTTCTCATCATCCGTGAATGCCGCCTGGTTAAACAGTTTATTAAAGTGGGAAAATTTGCCCGTGGAGATTACCTCGGTTGCGCCTTTAATTAGGTTGCCCTGAATACCGGCGGATTTGTCAAAATTTAAAGAGTTGCTTTTTTCCTCGCCTATGGGTGCGTGATAAATATTCGAGGTGGAATCATCATCACACAGGCGGGTGTTACCCCGAATTGTATCACCGCTGTCTTTACCCTTCTGAAGGTCCCTCCCCCCGTAGGAGAGACCCTCATGCGTGTCCAATGCGCTATACTGCTTTTCCCCTTCGGAGGAGTAATACACCTTGGGGAGATTAACACTGGACAAAAGGTTATCTGCCCCATTGGGTGCATGCAGTTTAATAGGAGGTTCTTCCTCTTCCATTACCTCCTTTTTTCTTTCGCTCAAAAGGGATGAAAGCTTTGAATTACTTTTGGCCCCCCCATGACCATGGCCGTCTTTATAACCCAAACTTATGCCGTAATTTTTCAAATTTATCAAATTTTCGGAGCTACCATAATAGTATTCCTTCTTTCGTTGTTCCAAAAGGAGGGGATACCTGCTCATATAACTTCGCTCGCCATTTTCACCACTTTTTGTTGGCTCGGAATTTTTTTTCGAGATGTTCTCTTTTAACCATTTCACACTCCCTTCACCTTCTGGACGTGCAGCAATATCCTCAGTTGAACTTTCTTTCATTTCTTTATGTCCCCTTTGAAGAGACCTTAACGTATCCCACTGGTGACTCTCATCATTGTGCTTATCACATACTTGGCTCTTCTTACCATCCCGGGGATTCTCCCCCCCCTGCAGATGAGTTGCCTCATCTGCGTCGACACAATGGTTATGATTACTCCCCCTCAAATTGTAGGTACCACCAAAATGGGAGATGCACCCATCTTCCTTTGAATTGACTCCGTCACAGTTAACTGAATCTTCACTGCTTGTTCTACCATGCAGTATTGTCATATTTTTCCTGTACTTATTTATAATTTCATTTATTTTTTTCCTCTTCAAATTTTGTTCACTGTGTTGACTCTTTTCATTCCGTCCGTCTATCCAATGGCGCTTCTTCCCATTCGACGGGGTAACTGTGTTGTCTTCCATCGTGGACTTCCCTAATGTGTCATCTTTGTAGCTTTTGTTTTTTTTTTTAAAGAAAATTTCCCCATTTGTAGCAGTTCCCTGTGTTGCTGTTAGATCATTCTCAGATTGCTCACCCTTGCGATCATTTTTGTCATACCCATTTTTCGCTTCCACCAATTTGGCACTTCCACTTTCAAAATGGAAGAACTTCGAATGGGGGTTATTCAAGGAGGTGTTACTTTGTCCCAATTTTGTTCTCTTTGCATGGTCGTCAAATGGGTGGTCTTTCTTTGCTCTCCAACTCTTTTCTTCCCCGATCCCTTGTTTCATCATATACCCGTATTCGTAGTCCACCGCTGTCTTTAGCGATCTGTAATTGGTCGTCATTTTGGTCGTGCGTTACGCATTACTGTTGTGCTTAATTGGAACAGCGGGGAGCGATGTATCTGCACCTGTGGGTGCTCCTGTTTACGCGTGTGCACGTCCGTTTAGTCCAATCAATGTGCGTGACCGTTGGCGTGCTTACCCGCGTCTGCTTGTGCTCTCCTGTTTAGCACGCACGCTTGGGTCACTGCATTTTGCTTATGCTCCTTCTGACGTCGGTTTGTTCCGCTTGGGGAAGTTGCACGTGAAATATTCTGGATTATCCTTTTACGTCTTTGCAACGTTACCCCGTTATACTTTTCGCGGAGTTATTCCCCCCACTGGGATGATCAAGGAATGGAAGACCTCAACCGATCGCACCTCTGCGCTGACGAGCGTTTCGATTCCGTCCTTACACCCGCAGAGTTTCCGCGTTGCTGGGGTCACTGTTAAAAAAAATACACGCCTTGGCGATTTTTACGCTATTTTACACTTTTTGCGCCCCTTACAACTTTGCGCTTCCTTTGTCCCTAAACAGGAACGTCAAGGCAAGGTGAGGCAACCTTGTCACAATTTTTACACAGCGCAAAAGTCAACAGTTGCGCAACTGGCAGGTGGAAAAATACAAACAACAAGAAAACAAAAAAAACAAAAAAACAAAACAATCTCACAAATGACAGACACTTTGGGTTAATTAAAAAGCTTATTAACGGTGGACACTTTTCAAATGTAACAATGTGCGATGGAAATAAAAATGGAAACGGAAACGGACTATTCCCCAGTTGGGCAATTCGTTTCGCTATCGTTTCATCATTTCGTTCTTTTTAATCCTTCCTTTTTTATTTTAATTTTATTTTAACTTTATTTTTTTTCCTGTTCTGAATGTCACTCTGCCCATTCGAGGCTTTACAACATTTCGCCCAAGGGGCTATGGCTATGCCTTCCTCGGGAGGGAACAAAAACACGAATGCCAACTCTGCACAGAGAGGATACGAGCGGAATGTGCGGTGGCATACTCATTACAATCGCCCCTTTCGCATTATCACGTTTGCGCTGCACATGTATGTTTAATTACATAAGCATAAGTGTACAATATTTATTGTGCTGTTTGGCTGTTTTGTCGCCTTACCATTTTGTCATTTTTTTTTTTTTTTTTTTTTTTGCGTCCCCTGTATGCAAATCGCAAGATTGGTTGGAAAAAAAAAATTTCCAAACAGACGCAAATGCTAACCTTCTGTGAAATGAAAAGAGCAACAAAGCAAATGTGTAACTGTTTCGTGCATTTTCCAAAATTTCTTTTCAGAAAATATTTTTAAAACACGAAATTGTACGCATTAGACAAAAACGAAACAGAAGAATGGCAGAAAAGGCGTTGCGCTTTTTTTTTGACCTGCGTCAACTTATTGTTCTTTGGTGATGGTTAAAATGAAAGGGGTAGCATAACACGTTAGCTGCTTGTGCTCTTTTGAAGGACGTTGCTCTGTCCTACTTTGCTTTACTATTTTATTTTGTTCTTTTCTTTATACCCCCCTCAAGTGTCACCCCTTTCCCATGGACGCCCATCCCGACAAATGTCTACATATGCAACGCTCCGTTGGAGACTGCCATTTTCTCTCAATTTTGTCATGTTGGACGGACGGAAATTTTCCTCCTTTGGTGACCTCCCTTGGGGGGATAACTGTGAAAAGATCTCACTCGTAAGGGTACGTATAAAAGTGAACATACACCAACGTTGGATATACGCCGACATAGACATACTCGAAAGTGCCCCCCTCAGCCGCAGGGGGAGGCACGACACCCTATACAAGTGTCGCCCAATTTTGCGGCAAAAAGAGAACACCTCGATCCGTTATATAGACTGAAAAAAAAAAAAGGCATACAAATTGATGCCATGTCAAAAGGTCATTTGGTCTTTCGCGTAAATAAAAATTCATACCGTTTTGTGGCAACCTTGAAAATTACGAAAGGGGGAGGAAATTTTCCATCGTTTTTTTCCCGTTGTTTCCACAACGACCATGTATTACCCCATATTCGACTTCATTCAGCTAATTCGTAAGCGCATGTTTGTGTTTACCCATGTGCCTATATGCACAAATTATTTTTTTCTATTTTTATATATGTTCATCTCGCCCGCGTCTCACGCATCATCCGTTGTCCGCTCAATTATGCACAAAAAATTTTGGAGATTTTTCCCCCTTCTTTGTGTCACTTTCCTGTGCATTCCCCGCCCCCCAAACGATGATACACATATAGTTAAATTATTTTATTTCACTTCATTCCATCCCAGTTGACCCCCTTTTAAAGAAACCAATACAGACGTTTGGAAAATCTCTCCAAGGAGAAAAAAGTTCCGTTGGGGGGACTCCACCACGCCTGTTGTGTGGTATGCATTTATTTATTTCCATTTTAACCTTTGCGAAATTTTTCTTTTAAAAAAGTTGTGCAGTTCTTTTTTTCCTTTGGTAAAAATTTGGAAAAATTATTTTTTTCTAGTTATGTCCCCCCCCTGGTGCATTGACAATTGTGGCGCCTTCTTTTCCCTCCACGGCGTGCCCCCAAATGGCCACGTCCGTTTTGATGGAACCTTGTGGTAGCCTTTTGGCAATTTTACGTTACTCTCTCAACTCTGCTTCGCGTACACCTGGCTGGTGCTTATCTGATGATGCTTCTCCCATTCCAGCGGCGCGCTTAGGCAAAATAGAAAATTTTCCCAACCGAGAGAAGCACAAACACTCGCATCACCCACCGTTGAGTACATTTTTTGCCCTGTTCTGATTTTAACCTCGCGAAGGGGCCCAACTTGTACGGCTTGCAGGAAAAAAAAAAAAAAAAAAAAAAAAAAAAAACTTGAGAATTAGCCCCAGCGGTTATTCTCTAGGGGCCAAAGCAACGGTGAAGAGGCCATCACGGCTGTGAAGTCACCACTCTGGTGAAGCAACAACAAATGCAGCACCATAATACCGTTTTTTTTAGCAGTAGTCAGTTTTCTTTTCCAAATAGGGCTATTTTTTCTGCCACCCCAAGCGAACAAAAAGGGGGACGATCACAATGCCGCCGAACGGGCTGGTAAACGCGCCGCTGGTCGAACTGCTGCAAAAATGGGAGGCCAAAAGGATAAACTTATGCAACGTATGTCTCTGCTTGCACCACCTGAAAAAAAATATACTCCTAAAATGGGGCGACCGAAGGGACTTTCTATTAAGTAGCATCAATGAGGAGACCATTACCAAAATAGTGGATCTACTGGACGTGAACCAAAACGGAACCGTTGCAGACAGCACAAAGGATAAGTACTTCTTCCTAACATTTGTAACGTTCGTCTTTAACACAGAAAATGAACTCCTAAGGAGGAACTGCCATATGGCCAAAGAGGTAGAAGAAAACTACTCCAATATGAACAATGAACATTCAGGAGGTGGAAAAAAAAACAAAGGCAAAAAAACTGATGAAGAATCACAAAAGGGTGCACTGCAAAAAACCATAGAGGATGATAAGAAGCACCTGTTGAACAAACAGTTGGGGAATGATCAAATGGAAAAGCCAAAGGACCAATCACATCACCCCAATAACGTGTTGGACCAGTTTGACGTACTCATAAAAAGGGCAATCGATCTGGAGGTAAACCACACACACGGGGAGGTGAACAAATTACTAAGTTGCAAAATTTACGTATTTTACGTTTTCTTAAAATTTATATTTACCCTTACAAAGGACTGCCCCCAAATTAGCAAGCACTATTTGAAGCGTGTGAGAAATATCCTACACAGCCTGATGAGCATACCGTTGGGATTCCTACAGCAGAGTGAATATCTTGTCCACCTTGCAAACGTCACACTCCTCCTGATTGTATATACAAATTTCCCTTCCGTGAAAGATTGCGAAAAGGAATTCTTAAACTTTTTAATTATGCAGCTAAACAGGAGGAAGTACTCCCTGCAAACGATTGAACTAATCCTAGTTACCTATTTGAACAAAAAAAAAAACATCATTTTGAATGACCAAATTTATCAACAGTTAAGGAGTCATTCCAATGATAATATCAATTTATTTTTAAAATGTGGGAAAAAAGAAAACCTGTTCTTTTTCTTCAACCTTTTGTACCTTTTTAATGGTTTGCTCCATGCCAAGGTAAGCAACTCGAACCAGAATGTTTACTTTGTGAAGCCTGTAGAATGCGTTAATATAAATGTAAGCATTAAGGAGATGCTGGACAATGTTCAGAAAGTGCTAAACTACTTGGGAACCATGTCAAGGGATTATTTGGCCAACAAAAAAGTGGACATATACCTCAACGAGGGGGGGGCATACGTCTATTCGAAGGATGAACCATCAGAGGAGGAATTCACCATTGAAGAGATTTTAAAAGGGAAGGATTCACATGAAATGTTCCAAGGGGGGTTCCCGAACGGGGAGAAAAATAAACAGCTACCCAACCTCTTTACCTACATAATTGACAACGTGTTTTCTTTTTTTCGGGGCCTCATAAAAGAACAAGACGCAGAATCGATAAGCATGAACCTAAACCATTTGGTGGATTTTTTAAAACTATTTTTCATTCAAAATAATGAATCTGATTTATTTTTAATAAATTTCGTTGGAACAAATTTTAGTACTTATTGTAAGGAACTGCTGGAGAAGTGCCCCTGCGCGTTGGACGAATTGGTCAGCCATATTATGTGCCTATTTAGGGTTGTAAGGATGCTTACCCAGAGTGCGGTTAACAGAGGAACAGCCGGAAAATTAATGAACATTCTGAGTAGAATAGGGGAAGTCGAAATGGGGGGAAGTTCCCCAAATGGGGCAAGTAACGAAAGCTGGAAGGGAGTGCTCCCCGAGGAAAGCATCATCCACAGACTGTACAACAACGCTGTCCACACGCTATACGTTTTCCTCAAAAATGTAGAAACCTACTCAAATGAACAGATTAAAGAGAAGATCCTTATCCAGTATGAACACTTCCTACTTTGCATCCTCGATAAGGAAGTGAATGCCAACTTTGATCTGATTTTTCGAAACAGCACTTCGCTCTACGTAACGTTAAAGGCTTTTTTCATTCTGATGAAGCTACACAAATTTGACTTTGAAAATATACATAACTTTTTTTTTAAGTTGATCAAACTGGAGATGGAACTCCCCACAGCCAGTCAACAAGGGGCCTCCCTTTTTTATAAAAATGGCCTACACAGTAATGCCGCTTTAGTGCAAAAAATCAAGACATTCATTTTAGCCAATTTGGATTTAATTTCGCACGCCACGGGGGAGACCAAAGTGGAAAAGCTGAAGCGCCTGGAAAGGTTGACAAAATCGAACGTCTTCGGACGGGCCGATATTTTGTCCCAGTTTGAACGCCCCATCAGGGGGAGCAATAATAAGGAGAAGATCCAAACAGACCTCGAAGGGAATCGACACCCTTTGCAGATGAACGACGAGGTGAGTAATACCCACAGCGGAACGAAAAAAAACAAAAGAACTCTCGAAAAGACGAAACTGCAAGGAGAAACCAACGAAACATGGGAGAACGCACACGCGGAAGATACGTCGTCCAGCTCCATCAGCACGGATGAACATTTTGAAGAGGAAAAGATGCAGCGCCGAAAAAAAGGCAACACCTTCGTCAGTCAAACGGGACAATATAAGATTAAAAAAAAAAAAAAAAAAAAAATTAAGCATGAGGAAGAGGAGGAGGACGCTTCCAGTGTGCAGCCTGAGAAGGCGAACTCAAGTTCAAAAAAGGCGGGGCGTTCGGAATGGGTCGACGTGGATAAGGAGGACGACGACGCTGCGAGCGACACGGCAAACATGGCCAACAACAGTGACAATGGCGACTCCCTCCAGGATCACGCCGCTGAGGAAGCAAGCAAAAAAAACAAAAAAACGCCACAAAAAACGCTACAAAGCGGGCAGCAGGATGAGCAGCAGGACGAGCCGCTCGAAGCGAATCGAAGCAGCCACGCGGAGGGCGCCCCCGGAAATTTAAAAGAGCTAGCAGATAACGTAAAAATGGTGTCGTCGTCCGATGCCATGAATTCCCTGCAGTACATGAAGCAGTCCATCCTAAATGACTTATAAAAAAGGGTGCCACTTGGGTGCAGCGTGCAGGCAGTTCTACGTGCTGCGGGGCTGTACACGTACACATTACGGGGGTTTGTATTTTTCCCTACTGGTGTATGCCCTTTCTCCAAATTATTCGCTACGCCTCTTTTTTTTTCACCATTCCCCCGTCAGAGGGTATACAAAAAGTAGTAACACGAATTGTAGAGAAGCAAACCATCGTCCCTGCTCCGACGACGGGACATTTTTTTGTTCCTCTTTTTTTCAAATTTATTTAAAATTTTGCAAAGCATTTTATTTACGGCAATGTTTGCATGCAACTGATTTGTGTGCATCATATTCTGCAGCAGTGTCTTGTTTAGCGAAATTCTTTTTTTTACATACGCTGTGAGGAATCCCTTTTTATTCCCACCAGTGGTGTTCATGTTTTGCGTTGAAATTAGATCGCCTCGGTCGTCCAGGTCATCCCCGTTGTGATCATTGGCACTTTGGTTTTGCCTGGCATAATAATCATAAATTTTCTTAACATGTTTTAGGTAATTTTTCCTCTTTGCTAACTTTTGCACATCGCGTTGGTTATCATACGCTCGAACAGCGCTAACGTCGAGGGGAAGTTGTTTCTTCTTGGCTTTTTTCTTCCTTCCCTTTTTAAGTTTGTTTTTTTTTATTTTTTTTCTTCTAATTTTGGTACATTTGTTGCCTCTGTCTGAACACTTTCTGCGTAGTGCTTCACCCCGTCGTTTTGAGTGCATCTGTTTGGAATGTCCCCTCAATCGCTTCCAACCCCGCTTACGGCGTGGTGCAGCATTAATCAAAGCGGCGGAGCCCTTACCCAGGACTGTCATTATGGACAAAAGGAGGGGCAAATGGTAATCAGCATACTGTATGATAAAGTCCATTAAGTAATTTAGGTAACTGCAAGTAGCGGCATTATCCAGCACAAGGATATTGTCCATATGTTTGAAAATCCTATACAGGGATCCTTGTATGAGCGTATAAATGTGAAAGAAAAAAAAGTTAAACAGCTCATTTAATTCGGTCTCCTCGGGCGAAATAAACAATCGGCACTTCCCCCCGTAGTACACATTCTGATTGTAGAAATATTTCTTAAAAAATATTCTCAAAAAATTAGGCGTGTAAGCTAGGAAGAACTTCAAGTGAATATTTAAAGGCATTAAATAAATCAAATAATACGATACGTAAATGTGCATATACGTACATTTACTATGCGTCAATAATTTACTTAAAATATATATTAAATAATAATCTATATTAATAATTTCGTTGTTGTTCTTCTTCCTCAAGCTGGAACAGAAGTTTATCATTATATCACATGCCTTTCTTTTTACTAACAAAATGAGGTAAATATTTTTTAACTTCAAATTATGTTCATATAAAATAACATGGATTAGCATCTTCAGTATTTGCAAGCAGTAAAAATGGGTGTCTATATTTTTATTTTTTATAATTCCATCCACTAGGATTAACAGCATCAGCGATGCATACATATTGTTGAAGGCCAAGTTGTGCTCCAGTTCATTGAAGAGGAAGAAAAAAATATTTGCCAATATTTTGTTAATCTCCTTTGACGTTGTAAATATGTGCAAAATATTATTGTAGTCAAAAAAATTCACTCGGTAATTTATTATGTCTTTTATGATTTCCAAAATGTACTTTGACAGAATAGCGTATTCCTTGTTTATGGGGTAAAACTTGGGCAGCAGGAATATGTTCCCATTCTGGCGATCCAAGTTACTATATGCCTGCTTATTGACGAACCCCCCTCCTTTGGTATACCCCCGGTAGCTGCGATAATTCCTTCCCCTCCTGTCTACCCTGTACAACATCTCGTAGCACTGGTAGTCAAAATGAACAGAGCCGTTCTTCTTCTGTTCATTATTCCCCTCTCCACCACAACCGTAGTAGTAATCCCCCACAACGCTGGAACTTTGCCCGTTCAATTTTTTCTCCTTCCTCTTCTTACAACGGTTTTGTATAAACAACCAAAAAATGGTCATGTTGGCCTCCATAGGGAGCACATTCTGCATATCGCTCAGCAAAAAATTCTGAATATTTTTTATTTTTTTCTTACTTTTTTGCAAATACAAATTGTAGTGCAGCAGGTTGTCGTCTTCCTCACCGCTCCCAACGTGGGGGCCTTCCCGAGGGCAGCTCCCCTCCTTCCCAACATCACCATTCCCTACGTTGCCACTTTCTACTACTACATTACCTTCATCGCGTTTCTGTTCATCCACGAAACCTTCCCCCTCGGGAGGGTCTTCCTTGACAGTTCTCAGTGGATCCTCCTTATCGACCTCTTCGCTTTCCAAGTCCCTCGCGATTTCTGCCAGCAGGTCACTCGCACTGTGGTCGTGGCCTTTGCGCTGTTCATCCTGCCCGTCGTTCATACTCAGGGCCATGTGACTGATGCCGCTTTCAGCAACCCCTTTGACAGCGTTCCTCTCGGTCTCCTCATTTTCGAAAGGATTGCTTCCCTCCCATTCGATTGATACATTCACCTCGGGGTTGTCCTCATTCGATAGATCATCTGGAAGACTAAAGGATTCCTTTGCAGCGTCTGCCGGTTCTTGTTCCTCCTTCTCATTTTCCCTTTCCGCACCCAACAAGTCGTTTATCTCGCTGTGAAGCGTTTCATCCATGTCCGTACTGGAACATTTTACTTTGGTCTTATCGCCACTTGGCCCCGCATCCACCTTGCAGGAGTCCCCCCCGCTGGGGCTTCTTCTCTCCTTCCATTTCCCCCCGTCGGAGAATTCCCTGTAACAGTTGGTTCTCCTATTTTGCTGAGTTTGAAACTCCTTGAATATTTTGGCGGCACTGAGGTTGAAATTATTCCGCCTCTTCTTTTTCCTACCATTCTGGAGGTTGTTTTTTTTTTTTTTTTTTTTCTTCATTTTATTTTTCACATTCTTAAAGCCATTCTTGGACACCACCCTCAACTTGACTCTCCAATTTTTCATCCCCTCATGTTGGGAGTACAAGTCTGGATGCAAGCTCACCTGATATTTATACGGAACTGTTACATTCAAGTAATGACAAGAGTTGGTAAAATCGTTGATATTTAAGAATCTGTTGATACAGTACCTTTTTCTCTTTTGGTAAAATTTGTTGGCTTCTTCAATTATCTGTCTTACACGTAATTCTATTATGTTTGATATTTGGACAAAGCTGGCGTCACTTTCGATTGTCATTTTTGGGTTAATAATGTTGTTCAGCTGTCCCACCTTTTTAATGAAGTCTTTGCTGATGAAGCATTCGCTTCGACCTTGTGGGGCACTTCTCTTTGTTTGCTTTTTGCTTGGTCCTTCACTTGGTTCATCAATTGGTTCATCACTTGGTAAAAATTTCCCATCATTATTTTTACCGCTTTTCCCTTCATTCTTCCTTTCCTTCCTCGTGGCGACTTGCCGCTCGTCGTTCTCCGCCAGCGAGCTGCGTCCGCGCACGATTGGCATGTGCCGTTTTATTTTCACATCGTTCACTTCGCTGGAGGAGTCATACTCTTCCTCCTCAGCTTCGTCGTCTTCATCGTCTTCGTCGGAATATTCTTCTTCCTCGTCATCATTGTCATCTTCATCGAAATCATCATCATCGTCTTCCTCCTCGTCGAAATTGCTCCTATCCCCCCCATCACTTCCATCGTTGATGTCGTCGTCATCCCCTTGTTCCTGAAACAGTTCGGCAATTCCAAAGAGGTCCTCGTCGAACTCCTCCTCCTTGGGGGACGTTTTTTTCCTTTTCTTTTTACTCCCCCTTTTTTTTATATCACTTTCAAACGACATACTGCTAACAGGGTTGGCAAACGTCCTCAATAAACATAGCCTACCCGCTGGTGAGGGAAATCACAACTTGGGAAGGCGCTACAAACAGTGGGGGATTTTACCAACTGGCGAACGTACGCGCGGGGACAATACGTCACCAAGCATCACACAAAAAAAAGAATGTAGCAAAGAGGCAAAGAAACAAACACTGAACACTCCGTCCGTAAGCGCAGAATGAACTTTGCCGACTATGCCGTGTACAATAATATACACATAAAACGGAAGGCATAAAAATGCATTCGCATTTGCCTCCATTCAATTCGTACGTATGACGTACTTTTTACATTCCTGCTGTTCAGCAGCTTTCACAAAAAAAAAGAAGGAAAGGATAGGCAAATTTGTAAGTAAATCACCTTTTCCTATAGTGTTATTTCTTCTCATGGTACCTTTTTTTTTTTTTTTTTTTCCCTTTCCATTTCGCTGCCACTTTGGAACTCCTCCTGCCTGCAAATAGCTTTGCCCATTTTTTTTGGAGAAAAACTAAAAAAGGGAAATCAAAAAAAAGGAAAATTAAGAAAAATTATAAAAATGACCTCCTTCCTCGTGTATCATGAAATATATGTTCTTAAACATTTTCCCCCAGGACCGCTTCCTCCACGCAATTACATCCTTAGCGTATCCGCTGTGAGAGAACGCGACGCGGGTTTTGTGAGGCGAAGTTGCTAGGCGAAATAACAACAGCACCTGTTGCGTATGCCCAACATGCAGTAACAGAGGCATCGCCATTTTGAAGTTCCCCTCACAGACCTTCCCAATACACGTCAGCTAATGAACCGCAAAACTGCTACTACACCCCTACGTTGACCAACTTTAACCATTACGAAAAAAAAAAAAAAAAAAAAAAAAAAACGCTGCTCTCATCTGCGCAGAACATGGGAGACAATTCATTCCCCTTGATATGTCCCCCGTTGCGTTTCTCCGTAACCTTCATTTTTAATTGGTCACCTTTTAATTTCCATTTTGTAATCCTATGGGGAACATTACTAAAGCTGTGGACGCAATGCATAGGAAGCATGCCAGTAGGACAAGCGTCTACGCGATGAACATTTTAATTTTTAAAAAGTCTATTCAGCGAAGTGAACATGGTTCAAAATCGTTGGGTGTATAGGGGTGTGAGTACACACCATGCGGATGCCCCTCCAAGGGGGTAAACATACGCAAGAGCTAATTAGTACAGGCTGCACAAACAAAAAGGTTCCCCATAGACACAGGTATAACCCCACGCGATCTTCCGTTCAGTCGCTTAACTCCCCCCGGTGCCTCAACGTCTTGATAACCCGGACCTTCCTCCGCAACCAGTACTTCCCGAATTCCCATTTGGGTTCCTTCTGCACGGATTTTTCAGAAGGGAACTTAAAAAGGGAGGGGAGAAGGAGAGGGGGAACATGCAAATTTGTTGCGCGAAGAAAAGATCTCATGGAGGGTAGGGATCTGTAGTGGTGTCCTCCTTCTTTCACAGACGAACTTATCCCCAAATGGTCGCCCCAATTATTGCCATTTACTCAAAAAAAAGGTGGCTATTTTTTTTTTTTTTTTTTTTTTTTACCTCTAAATTGGAGTGTGACGTGGGTTCTCCGTGTTTCTTCTCGTCTGGGTTGAGTAAAAGGGTGCGCACATGTAGGCGTGATGAGATGTTTGCACGTAGGCAGGGGGGGACGAACGCACGTTACTGGGATTTACCTGCCATGGACATTTTGTAGTGGTAAGACGTCAACCTGAGTAAGTAAGGCACTCGTCCCATTTGTTCGCCCTGAAAGGGGAAACGACACAGGGGGGAATATATGCACGTTAGAAGTATGCTCCGGTGGGGGATCCAAATAAAGGACGCGCTACCATTAATGTGCAGACGTAGATGTATGTACTGAGGGAACTTCCACCTCCATTATAGTTTAAATACCTCGAACAGGGACACCAGTTGCCCCTCCCGGCTGCACAGCTTCTTCAAAAAGGAACAAATATAAACTGGGTATCTGCCCCTCTCATATTTCTCATTTCTGATCTGGTCAGCGAAAAAATAAAACTTCCACTCCAGTCTGGGCACGTGTCCCCACCACAGGATGGGACCTATCTCATTTAAGTTTCCTAAAAGGGGGGGAACAAAAAAAAAATTAAAAAAAAAATTAACAATACATGCATACTATGCGTAAGGATCGTAGAGACAACTCCACGACCCGTACAGAGAAAATATGAAAAAAGGAGGAATGGTCCGCGAGTTGTCCACCCCACGATTCTTCAATATAGCAACATTTAAGTGGTATGCCCCGATTACAGTTCGTTAATTTTATCACCCTCTCTTTTACCTGCCTTATAACAAAAATTGAAGGACTTCCATTGGTATCTCTTCCCAATCTTGTGCAGCTCCTCTATGATTATTTCTTCTCTGTGTTTGCGTGTGTATGTTAGCATGGCTGTTCGAGGAGTTAAGATAAAGGGGAAAAGGAAAGCGTGAAGGTGGGAACAGGTAGAGGAAATTCCACATATGTATGGACACGTGCGAAGGGGGTGGTCTGAAACAAACGCCCCACATGGGATAATTCCACGTCGACTGGCCATCCTCCGAAGTGTACCATACGAATTACAAATGTTCAGAGGGCAGAGTTCATAAAAAAGGTGGTAGCTAAGGTGAAAGCACTTTAAATCTTCTACGTTCCATTGTCTGTACAGCAGAAGGGTGGGGGAAAAAAAGAGAGGAAATGTTGTTCATGTATGTGAAAAATCTTTTGGTCATTTTTTCTTTCCGTTTTTAAATTTACTCGATGAAGGGGACGAGGTTTATAAGGACGATTAACTAAAAAAAAAAAAAGGGGGCGCAAAGGAATACACGCAGGTGGGTGGTAAAAATGTATTCGAATGTGGGAGCAAGCCGACAAGAGGGAAAACATCACTGCGAATGTCCCATCGTAACGAAGCATTACTCCGTAGAAGAGAAGAATGACCAGTTTGACGCAACCGACGAGCAAAAAGGTCACGGTGTTGATGGGCACGTCGTTCTGCAAGGTCGAAAGGGAAATGAAACAAATGGGTAAACACACACAGATAAGTAGCAATACAACGCCCCACACATCACATATTGTATGCTTTCCTGGAGAACATAGGCGCCCTCTGCCGTGACGGCGCAGTCAGGTTACTTCGTGCAGGGCGGGGATATGCCTCGAATGGAAAAAGAAATTTAAAATCGAATCGTCAAGGGAGGACAAAAATAAAATTAGACACAAGTACGAAAAAAAAATATAATTGCAGATGATATAGCAGGTTATGTGAATGGCTGCAAAAGGGGGGGAAGAAATAAATGTTGTGGAGGCGACAAGTGGAGTTGTGCGCTACACCGTTGTGATGTCTGGCACAAACATCGCTACGTTGTGCAAATGGTTGGACACGCTACCATGCTCACAACCGCATATGTCGCTTGCACACAAAAATTGTAACTCCTTTTTTGTGTTATCCTTCCAGTTGTACTTACTCACAAAGAGAGTAAAAAAAATTAGCCTCAAATTTGATGAACAAAATATGAGCCAGGAGAGTAAAAGCTAAAAAAAGGAAAAAAAAAAAAAAATTAAAATGATACCAATAATGGCAACAATGACAATAATGGCAATAATGACAAAAGTGGAAATGCCACTATCCTCCAATCGAGATGCCTCTCCCCTCACCTCAGACGTTAAGACCAGAAAACAAATTATCTTCTTGTTAAATGTGCAGTTGGCGATATCTGCAGTGGAGGGGGGGAAGAAACACGCGCATTTTCGCATGTCTTGATGAGAAATTCGATTAAGCAGTGGAGTGGCTACCTACGCGTGCCCTCCATATGTGCGCCCGTACGTCTGCCGATTTGCACGGTTTTGTTAGAATTACGTGAAAGTATCGAAGGGGCTGGTTGACAGATAAATAAATTTTGGCAGGCCTCCAGGTGCAGCCACTTGGGGCTATTGTTAACTGGGGAGAAAAAAAAAAGAACATATATATATGCATATATAGAATAACACTCCATTGTTCCCTCCTTAACTGGTTCATTCCCCATGTGCACACTTTTCATTACCAAGCTTATGGACAGCTGAGCCGAACAAAATTTTAAACGCGACTAGCCGCAGGGCGCATATCACCAACGTGTTGGAGTGCCTCAAATGGTGGCTATCGGACAGGCATAGAAATATTAGGAGGAACCCCAATTCGTTCATAAGCAAATCGCTGCAGGGGGGGTGAGAGTGGGGAAAGTTAACAAGAAATAAAACACATATGTGGGTACATAACTAGGTATATACACTGTGCCGACGTAGACACCACACCGGGTGAGTAATGCGTATTCACGGCGTTCTCTTTATATAGGCTGTTTTGTTCGTTCCTTCCCCTCATTTTGCGCAGTACCATTGGAAAACCATAAAATCCCGCATCCCAATTTTAAAGCACAAGTGCAGAATGAATAAGGACACAAAAAAAAAAGAAGAAAAGGTTATCCTGACGAAGTCGTTTTGGACATTCTCTTGAATTAAAAAGTTGGCAATCGATAGGAACACCCCGACTTTGCAAAATGTCTTCACCTGTCATGGGGGAAGTAAATGTTGTGGTTTAGGGTTGTACGTTGCATGTTGCGTGCGTGCATTTAGACGCTCGCTTGGCTCACCGCCTGGATGCCCGCTTGAGCGCGCTTACCCTGATCCGCCGCCTGATCACGAACTTCCAAAACTGGTACACACAGAGGACCACATGGTGCACGAGGAAAAAGTCAATACATCGGAGTTTTTTCTTAACCTCCCTGAGAAAATGGTCTACAGGGAGAATGCCATTCTGCAGTCCTATCAGCAATTCGACCTGCACGGAGGGAGATAAAAAAAAAATTTTTCTTCTGTTATTGGAGCATTTGGGGTGATAAGTGCAAGTAGCGCCTCGTCCAACAAGCCGTCTTTTTTTTTTTTTTTTTTTTTTTTTTTTTCTCAAAGGGACACTTTTCACCGGAGGATTAACCCAACAGTAGGGGGGGGATTATCTGCATTCACCATCAGATGGAGGGCGACGTGAATGAAGAGAAGCCCACTCACCTGGTTGTTTAACGAGAAGAAGGATACCAAGTACAGGACGTTCGAGTAGGTCAAAATGAAGCGTGACGTTCTTAGGTGCAAATACTTATCAAAACTATTTACGGTGGATAAGAAGAAGATGTAAAAAATAAAGCACGTTATAAGGATGCAGTTTTTTTTCTTCAGTCTAAACGTGTCCGATTTATTTTTTTCGATGTTCTTGTGGCTCATGCTACTGCGGTTGTTAGGAGCATCCATTATTTTTGGTACATCCCGAAGTTCGACCTGTTCATCCTAGCTGGGCGCAGTCGCAGATGCGCGCGCCTGTGCATGAGTGTATCGTTGTGGGCGTACGTATGGGCAGAACTGTATGTGTGGCCTCTTCCCTGCGTAGCATTTGCATCTCTCTTCTTTTCCGCTTTTTTTTTTTCCTTAGCTGGACATTATCAGATGTGCGCTGCCCTTACGCATTGTCACATTGAAGGTAGAGATTGCTCCTCGATTGAGCCTCAGTTGTGACATAATTGTGATAAAAGGTTACCCCTTCTCTGTACAATTTTTTTTTTCTTTTAAATTTACTTAAAGCAAACAAATGTGTTAAGTTCGCTACGGGAGGATTCATTTTAATGTTAAAAGGACCCTCCCGGCTGGGGTGTATACAAAATTGTCACTTATTTCGTGTGTACAAAAAAAAAAAAAAAAAAAAAAACAGGAAAATTCAAAGTGCATCAAATAACGCAGAGATATATATACCTCCCTTTCCCACGTGCGCTAAATACCGACATATAAATGTGCCTTCATCAGAACATACATAATGAACGGTCGCGTGCATCTATGCAAGGGCATTGGTGAACGGGGGAAACGTAATTACATCGAGGCACACAAAATGGTACCCCATTTGGTATCTATGATGGATTAAAAAAATGAGAAAAATAAAGTGAGCAATTAGGGGTGTACAGCCAAGCCACAATTGTCAAGAGAGCGAAGCGCTCAAATAGGAATCCAACTAAAATGTGATAACGCAGTGTGACCAGACGAGATGCGAAATGGACACATACCCCACGTGCATGCCATGCCTAGCGAATGATTTGTGTACCAACCACGGGGAAGACCCTCTTTGTCATTCCTAAAATTGTAAGAAATATTTCTCATCACCCCGGTGGTTCACTTATCCCTGCTCCGTTCAAATGACGAAATACCTCTTTTCTTCTTTTACAAAAGGGGACAAAAAAAAAAAAAAATTACTCTAACCACTTGTGGGATGTGCCCAAAATAGAGAAAACTAATGGGTCGTTTTAAAAGCTCATCAGGTGGTGGTTCAAATGGGGAGATAGGGAAGCGCTCCTACTTCAGCTAGTTTCATTCTGCAAAGAGGGACGAAATGAAATGGAGATAGTGACGTTTGTGGCGATAATATCGACGTAACAATGAGGGTACATTATGGGACCAATTTACAGTAAAACAAAAACGTTTGTAGGCGCAAACGGGGGGTGGGTTAATATTCTGACACCCCTGTGACACGTTTGTCAACCGCCATTCTGTCTTACGTCTAAATTGAGCTTCACATTTTCGCCAGGCTGGAATGCTGGTAAGCCTGTAAACAAAATGAAGGAGGGGAAGCACATACATATGGGTACATACGCAAGGGGATATTCTTCTATGGGAACAACCCTCTACACATGGACACCACGCGAAGCAGCTGTGAAAGGGTCGGTACCTTTGTACGGGCAAGAAGCGCATCGGAAGGCGTCTCCCAGGTAGCACTGAAAAAAGGGGGGAAATGAGACATTCATATGAGGGAGCATTCACGGATAGTGGTTCCTAAATGCACATGAAGAAACACACGCGGGAGGTCAGCAAAGGTTCATGGCTTTATTACATTTCCACAGGAAGAAACGGCGTTCTCCGTCAGGTACTGCACTTCCTTTTCATTTATGGTAACTTTGTCTAGTTTAACTCCATTCGTTTTTTTCCCGCATGTGCAGTTAGCACAAACCCTGTTGACGACCTTCTTGTTGTCCTCTGCATTTTGGTACGCCTCTCCATCACTTGAATTTGCGTCCTCATCGTCTTCGTTTGATAAGAAATCGGGGTTCTCTGCTGTCACCTGTGGAATGGGTAAAGGAATCCCCACGGAGGGGTAAGCGACATTTATGCGTGGCCACATCGCGCAAATGTGAATTAAATACGTACGGTTAGGTAATTGCTTCGCTACGTGCTGGGCTGATCCCACGCTCTTGTAGAACTCACATTTATGATGATCCCGTTTTCTGCCATGCTGGTTTCGTTGGAAATGTTGATGAAGCCACTGTAGAGGCATTCCTTCTTTAATCGTTTTGCAATTTCATCATGTGTTTTGCTGTCCCCACCTGCTGCGTTGCTTATGTAAAGAACCAATTTGAGCACCCCGCTTTTGTTCAGGCACCTCTGGACCTTGTGCAAAATATTATCGTCTAGATCCCACAGGAAGTCATAATCTCTATACGTATACAGAAATACGTTGTTATAGGTTTTGTACTGTTTGTTTTTTTTAAAGTTTGACACGCTTACCGTTGGGACAAGCATCTGCGCATATTTCTTCCTGAGCAACTCACACGGCCCGTCCTCATTTAGGATGACCAGCGTATCTGCAAAGTTCATCATCTTCGTGGCAATCTTTTCTCCTATGTTTCGTGTTTTCTTCCTCTGCTTCGTCTCCTTAATACTGTTTTTTTCTTCTTCTCTTCACCTTATTGTCGTGTAAGCACGCACGTTCGCATACGTGCAACGAGAGTATTACGCTCAAGTGGGTGGAGTCCCCTCAAATATCATTTCATGATTTATCTTGGACGATTCGTCGCCAGCGAAACGCTCACTTTGTTTTTTGAGAAAGGGTGAAGTAGTACACGCGCCATGTGTTTTGATGAATATTTCCGCGCGGCGATATTTTGGCTTCGCTTTAATTTGCCTTTTTAATTTGCTTTATTTTTTTTATTTTTCTTTGCTCCACAGGTCTCCAACGAATGATAATGCCCCCCGCCCACAAGTGAGAAAAATCAGTCGTTCTTTGACATTTTGGCGAAATGCATGTCCCATTTGGATGCTCAAAAGATAGGTTTGTCGTTTTTACAAATGTCAACTTTTTCTCCCCCACCCCTGATGTTTCTGTACATTTATGCTATATTCACGAATATGAAGTACGTGGCTAATGGGAAATTATAAAAAAAAATAAATAAATAAAAAGAGGGAACTTCCGTAGCCTCCTCCGTTTTTGCCTTGTTTTCCCCTTCCCCATCTTCTATGAACAAAACTTTCTCCGTCTGATAACGAAGCTGCAACTCTGTTCGCGTCCATTCAATTTGCAAGTTTTTTTTTTTTTTCTGTTTTGCGTGTTAAATGGATGGACAGAGGAGGAAGGATATCAGGACGCCCTTGAAGGCGCACTTGACCAAATGAGGTTAAGTGTGCCACACCTGGTGGGGAAAAAATGTTGATCAAAAATTGTAACAAATGGAAGAGGCACCTTTTGGAAAAGGGGTGAGTCAAATGATAACCCCTAATGGCTAAGCGCGAAAAGGGGAACTGCCAAAATAAATGGCTTATAATGGGAAAAGTAAACAAAAAAAAAAAAAAGAAAGCACACAAACAGGAACGCTGTGAGATGTATAAAAATGAGGACGAAGCTGATTCAGCAACCCTGCCAACAAAAGGAACCCCTTCCGACCTACTTAAAATTGTAGTACTTTTTCAAAAGCTGAATGTCAAAGTCTTCGTTATCCTCAAACGAGTCTTCCGTTTCATCTTCGTTCGCATTTTCGAGGACGTCGTCGTTGAGCGGGTCTTCCCGTCCGACGTTCATAAAACTTTGGAACTCTCCATCATCCAAGGCACCTTCTTCTTCCCCCCCTCCGGTACCCTGTCCGTATAAAGAGGGGAAACCATCTTTAAAGTTTTCGGTGTCATCGCGTGGGTAGTGCATCCCATCAGTTGAACCGCTATGATAATCATACAGTTCATCGTAGTAAATGTGTTTGTTGCTTCCTCCGGGTGGAGCTAAAAGGGGATGATTTAGTCCTTCCGAAAGGTGGGTTTTCTGCGTAACTCTGCCCTCCTCGCCGTCTACTACTTCCCCGACCGAATCATCCATTTCGTCATTCCCAATTAGCACGTGGTCATATGAAGACTCATCTTCCAACGCCATCGTGTCCACCATATTTAATAAAGCGTCTTCATACTCCTTCTTCAGCATAAGCTTTAAGTCCTCCCTAGTTAATGTTAGCACTTCCTGTGGGGGCATTAATTTGAGCTTCTCCTTTAGCTTCCTCTTCCTTTCTCTGTTGAGCTTTATGGAGGTCTCCCAAGCGAGTCGGCATATGTTAATCCACAGGCTCTTAGATGGTTCGCAGAAAATCATCTCCAGTTCTAGGAACGAGTTGATCATCCTCTCGTTGAATTTTATGATGGCCGGATGCATGTAGCTGCGCTTCATTTCTTCGATCACCAGGTAGGCCTGTGCGGGGGTTCAGACGGTGCAGCATGAACATAGGAATGTGGTGAGGCATGAACAGAGTAATGTGATGAACTAGGCGGCCGCTACGCTGGCGATGGAGCCACAGAACTGCACACCTACATTTTCATTCTTCTTCTTATGGTTCAACACGTACGAGTGGATCAGAATGGAGTAGATAACCTCGTCATACTTGTGCCCCTCATTTAAAAACTGCTGAATTGTATTTTCAAATAGAGTGAAGTTATGCTCGGTGAGGGCGTTCCACAATTTGAAGTAGTAGATTCTCTTTACTTCGTTTTCGTCCTGTCCCTTCTTTAACTTATTATTCAGGAAAATCTCCTGTCCACCATACTGATTAAACACGTAATCCTTCTTCAACAGGGTGGAGTGCTCATTCACTTCTGGGGCGGTCTTCACATGTTTGGTGTAGTAAATAGATGGGTATATCTTCAGGTACCTTCTTATCATTTTATTAATGGAGTGGCAAGGAAAAAAAAGGAAATGGCCTCCCTTAAAGTGTGTACCATTCCAAGGAGAATGACGCACACTTTGCTTTTGCCTTCCCGTAAGGTGTAAAATATTGGGTGAACACATTTTATGCTTCCCCTAAACTAAAATAACCACCCCTAAATAGCTGTTCTTTGGGGAATCCACAACAGTTTATGTAGACCTATACAAAACTGATGAGGGCGTCCCCTTTGTTGCCATAACGTAGGGTAAAAAAAAAATAAAAATTGCCTCTACCTCGAAGGGGAAGTTATCCCTCCCATATGAAAACCACATGTAAGGTTCATCAGGAAGGGAAGCATGTTCCTCAAAAATTCCAGCTGCTTGAAAGGAAGAACCCTCATTCACATTCATTTATATATACCACCTACTTCACAACGTTGTGGTGCGAAGTGTCCCCAGATTCCACGCCCCCCTAAGTTAGATGGGCGTCAAAAAATCCCGAACACTGGAGCAAGTTTCTTGAAGAAGCACGCCATTTCTCACGTATCGTAGGATTATCTGGATTAACAAATGGGGACACCAAATCGGTTAACCAATTTTTCGACATAGAGATTGTAGCACCGCTGGGTGTGTGAGGGGGAGAGAATCCACGCTGTTATGCAAAAATGCGCGTAAAAAAAGTAGCACATTTGTGACCCCGCCCACTTCACACTTGGGAAAAAAAAAAAAAAAAAAAAGAAAGGTGCCCACACAGGTTAGCATCCCAAGGTGACCATGTTAGCCCCTTGCACTTCTCCCCAACGTGAAACTTTTTCCTCCTCTTTAAAAAGGAGTCGCATTTTTCCAAACTCGAAATAATTTGCCCAATCCGCACATATTTCTTCATTTGTGCTTTTTTTTCCTTTTCCACGTTCTTTTTTTTTTTTTTTTTTTTTTTCCCCTGGAACTTGCCAATTTTGCATTTTCCCTGAAAACAGAACCGCGTGACATTACACTTGGGTCTACCACCCGATATATATACTCCCAGAGAAGAATTGCGGGGGCCGCGTTGGCCAAAGCGGTGATGGGAAAAAAAGTGTTGGACGCATAATATGTCGTAACCACTTTTAACCACAGAAGAGGGCTTAGCAAAATAGCCACGTGGCCCTGGAAGTTTCAATAGCCAAGTATAAAGGGCCAAAAAGGGGGACAACATTCCCATACGGAGCCCTCGTTGTAGGTGCTGGCTGGGAGAGGGGCGAATATAACTGTAGGCAGCTGAGCATCGTCATACACCGCCACGGATCACCGTACCGCACTCCGCATCATCCCCCCAAATGAGCACACCCAGTAAGCGAACCAACTCGGCGGAGGGTCCCCCCTCGACACCGCTTGGGAAGGACAACTCGGAGATGAAAAATAGCGCAGAAGCGAAGAACAGAACAGACACGAAAGAAGGGAGCACATCGCTGCTGAAAGAGCACCACCAATACAACACGTTTGCAAACATAACCCTGTGCCTGATGGGTATGTCCTCCGTGCTCATGTATAACTGCGTCTTGAATACCACCCCCCACATTCACGAACTGCTAAACAGAAACATCGTGGTGTCCTCCACGTTCTTTTTATATTTCTCCGTGTTGGTATTCGTCTCACTAATCAGTGCTTTATTTATCGAAGTGAAGACGAGGACCTATGACATATGTTTTGTCATTTCCTTTGCCCTCCAGTTTGTGTACCCTCTTGTCGTAAAGTACTACTATGATCGGACCTTTATATTTTATTTGCTCATTGGATTTATCGGTGCAACATGCTCCGTAATGAAGACGATGATTTTTTCCATTGCCACCATTGTGTTGAATAGCTCCAAGGTGATTTGCTTATCCTACGGTTTGACTGGAATTTACTCCCTTTTCATTACCACTACGTTTTTTTATTTTTTAATAAGAATAGATAAAGATGTGCATAAGCTTATGCAGTCCATATTTGCCACCTGCGCAATTAACTGCACATTTATTTTCGTCTCCTTCATTTGCTATTCTGTCTTGAAAAGTACCGATGAGTTTAAGCGGAAGTTCAAGATATACCAGGAGGAGACGGAGGCGAAGCGAGCTCGCAGTGGAAGCGGTGCACTGTTCGACAAGGCGGGGGGAACAACCGGGGAGGAGTCCTTTGTCATACCGGTTGAGGGTTCCACTCGGGAGGGTGGCTACAGTGGGAATGAAAGCGACAATGAGAAGCATCCCTCAAAGGAAGCTACGAAGAAAGATGCGAAGAAACCTCTCAATGGTGCAAAGAACGGGGTGGACCCCATGGAGGTAACCCCAAAAAGCCGCTTCTTCCCAGACGCCTCCTCATTCAACGTGAAGGTAAACGAGATGATGAAGCAAGCCAGGATAAAGGCATTCCTCTACAAGAAGTCCCTCGTTTTCCTCTTTTGCACCTTTTACAACATTTTCCTGAAAATTGCAGTTTTTCCAGTTGTCTGCCCAGAAATGTGGACCAAAAATGTGGATGAACGATACATACTAATCGGCATGGTGCAGCTGGGTGACTGCGTCAGTAGGATTTTCCCAACATTTGCAGAGAGTGTACCAGCTTTTAAAAAATTTCTTCTGCCACAAAGGAAGGTATTCATATACTCGCTCGCAAGGACCTTTCTATCCGTCCTATGTTTAGTAATTCCCCTGACAGATATGGCCCTGTTGAATAATTTTCTTTTTAAGTGCGCCCTCATTTTTTCAAATATTTACCTAAATGGCTGGTTTGTCGTTTTGTCCTTTATTAACATTTCCGATGTCTTGAAGCCGCTCAACTCGATGAGCAACGTTGCCATGGTCAGTAGCTTCGGCTCCACGCTGCTCCGGATGGGCTTGCTCACGGGCTACGGTACCTCGATCATCTACAGGCACTACGTCCAGGGGGGCTAAAGCGGTAAAACGGCGAAGCGGTAAAATGGCAAAAAGCCAAACCGCGAAGCGCCACGTTTAACAGAACGTTTGGGACAGCCCAACGGGACTGCGAACCAGTCACTTTATTTTTCAACACTGCACACATTTGTATGATTCGTCATACTTTTTGACCCTCCCGCGTGAGTGTGTGCGCACGTATACATGTTGTATGTGCAGACGAATCGAGGTCGAATTGCCCGTGGCTCTTTTTTTTTTTTTTTTTTCTACCCTGCTCTATTTGAATAGATCCTCGTATTGTGAATTCGACAATTAGGGACCCTTCCTAAAGTGATGCGTGTGTTAACAGGTGCGGCTGTGAAAAGGCATCTGCACACTTTTCCCCCATTGGGAGGTCATAATTAGTGAAGTGTGGCCTAACAGCGGAGTCTGCCACCTGCATGCGTTATTTTATTTTATTTTTTTTTTTCAATGGAACCTAATTAATAAAGAATAAACGAATTAAACATACTTCTTTACCCACTCGAGTGACTTGGTTAATTTTTTTTTTTTCACACCTGCTTTAACCCTCCTTAACCCTTTTAAATAATTTTCATCCGTAGAAATCGAATACGTTCTTCCATTGTTTGCATTTTTCCCATTCGTGTGTTTCCCCCTGGAT
This sequence comes from Plasmodium coatneyi, assembly GCF_001680005.1. Classification (NCBI taxonomy): domain Eukaryota; phylum Apicomplexa; class Aconoidasida; order Haemosporida; family Plasmodiidae; genus Plasmodium; species Plasmodium coatneyi. The sequence goes on from NC_033560.1 coordinate 378,523, forward strand.
AACACCATCACGCAGACTGACCCATAAGGAACCTACCATTCGCAGCTCACCAAACAGGTCACCGCCTCCCCAATATAGTATGCGAACCAATTCGCCTATATTGTTTCACTCCAAATTACCGACTTATGCTCATAAAAAAACTTTCTTTTTTACGTTTGCCCCAAAGAGAAATCGTCCTTTTTTTGTTAAAACATGAGGGAGTTTCGACTGTAAGGAGGCTTGGTGCCAAGTCGAAAGGTGCAATTCGTTTTTGCACGCCAAGAAGCGCCACCTTCAGTTCGTTATGTAACGCGACAACGGGCAATCGCCCTCTCGGGGGGGAAGGCAGTTCTTCCATTGCGCAGACGACGCAGGGTACGAATGAGGAGAGCAGTGCCGCCCCGGGGGAATGCACACCAACCCATTGTGGTGAAGGAAACGTGCGTAGTGACCATCATGACCTGAACGACGATGTGTACGAAAGCAGTGAGTGTGTTTACATTAAAGGGGAAAGAAAATTCGTTGTGCGCAGGCGAAAGGGGGGGGCATGCACAGGAGGCTCCTCCAACGGTGATGCGGGGGGGGTGACTGTCTGTGAGGGTGTCCAACCGGGGGAAAACCCTGCGATGAACCCCCAATTTAGCATCGCGCACAGAACTGAAGATTCCAATTTATCCATTTCGGAAGTGGGCACACATTGGGGTTTCCCTTCAAAGGGGAAATCCACAACCATCACCAATGCGGAAAGTGAATCCCCCGGCACGAAGTGCGCACGCCAAAGTGAAGACGAAATTCTTTGGGACACCCCTAAGAACGAAGCGCTCATGAGAATACTCACCGAACCAACTCACCACCTGATGATGCGAAACGAAAGACGCTTCTGTGACTTCCTATGGGTCGTGGCCAAGTCAGGAAAAGGGGGAGAACCAAACTACAAAAGACGAAGGAGTAAAAAGTTAAAGGGAGAAGGATATGGTGGACATGGAGGAAATGTTATTCTGAAAAGTAAAAGAAGCATTTACGATTTAATCAAAATAGAACAAAAGGTTAAAGCAAATGATGGAGAAAATTTTAAAGAAAATAGCCGAGGAAAAGATGGTAGTGATAAAGTTGTATTCGTCCCTGTTGGAACAATTGTACGGAAGAGAATTTACTGTAAGAAGAAGAATGAAAATAATAGGAAAATATATAAGAGTGTTTTTTGGCATCAATTTTTAAAAGAAAATGAAGAACTGTTGGTAGCTCGAGGAGGAAAAGGAGGCATATCATATTCTTTTTTTAAAAAGCATGATTATAGATTACCTGAAAAGGGGGAGAAGATGCTCCTCGAATTGGAGCTCCGACTACTGAACGATGTAGCCTTTATTGGAATTGAGAACAGTGGGAAAACTTCCCTCTGTAGTAGCCTCAGTAGGTACTATGGGAACATTAGTAGCAACATATTTAGCACCACAATACCACACGTCTCCAATATTAACTACATCGATGGGGTTGAAATAACCCTCCTGGATACCCCCTTTCTTTTTCATAACGCACACAAGGATTGCAGCCACGGAAAGAGGATTCTGAGACATCTATACAGAAGCAAGCTTATCGTTTACGTCATCGACGTTGCGAGTGACAAACTTGAAAATGTGGACGACACACAGGTGGAGGACTACTACACGGAGAGTCTAAAGGGGAAGGATGATAAAACGGGGGAGCAAGAATTAATGCCACACATACACAGGGACAACCCCAATGAACAGAAACGTAACCATGTGCACACGTCAGAGGAAGCCCGTGCCAACCTGAAGGACTACCATAACGATACAATAAAGCAAATAAAAATGCTACGAAATGAACTCTTCCTTTTTAATCCTGATTACTTAAAAAAGAAGGAACTTGTCGTTGCGACGAAATGTGACATGCTACACAAAAACGCCCTACTCAATCTAGACTCCCTCTATTTCCGTCTGCAAAATTTGTTCCCCCATATAGAAGTTATTGGCACCTCTGCCAAGTTCGGCCTAGGGATAAAGCTCCTGAGCAGGAAGATAAGGGAGCTTATCTACCCTCAGCACGTCTTAATGAGTCACAAAATGTACGCCAAAAATATAGAAGATTATGTCATCCCTACGCACAGTCACGCCAAGGAGGGACAAAAACGGCTGCAAAATTATGAACTACCAGAAAATGTCAAACACATCTACGACCACAACTACATGGAAAACTTCGACTACTTTTTGAAGAAGACTCGCAGGGAGAAGCATGATGTGGGTGTTACCAACTCTGGAGATGGTAAAAATTTGTTAACGGGGGGTGTTGCTGGTAGTGCAAGGGGCACAACCTAGGGGAAAACAATTGACGTAAGGAGGGACCCACAAAAGGAAGACATACATAATAAGGGTACCCCGGCTGACACAAACGGGAAGAGAAATGATGCAAAATTGCCGACCGATCTTCACCATCAGGGGGAGAAGCTGTTCACGGGCAAATTGCAGTTGTACAATTTACAAAGCTTCTCAACGAACTTCCTACAATGGGCACCGTCCTTGGTGTAGCTCTTCATGTCACTGTTCAACGTCGAGAGGACGATATTTCCGGTTTCCAGGAACTCCAAGTTTTTTTCGTTTTCGCGTTCGATGAGCTTTGTCCTGCAGTGGCGCAGCGGTGGGACGGCGATTGTACCAATCAGGTCCTACACAAAGGGGGGTGGTGAAGGAAGAAGTGGTAACACCCGATGGGAAAGCGTATCTAAAAAGGCAACATTACAGAGTCAACACAAAAACAGAAGCAGCATTAATCACCCTCACACATGTAGAGCCTTGCCGTGTGGACCCCCCTCCGACGCGTGGCACGAACAAAGGGGGGAAAGCCACAACCCACCTTGTTATTCAGCAGAGGATTCAAAAAGGGGTAGAACTCCTGCGCGAAGTAGGAATTCTTGAAGGTGAACAGAGCAGTTAAGCAGCTGCGCAAGTTTTCCTTGAGCAAAAAGGAAGGGATGAGTTGGAAGGAGTTCTGCTTTTTATTGTAAATTACGTTTTCGTGAAAAATGGAAAAGTGAATAGACAGGGGGGTATACACGGAACATAGCAGCTCGTTGTAATTATTGCTGAGGCGTATTTGTGGGAAGGAAGTCGTTTGGTACTTAAAAATTTTGTAATTCAAGGAGTAGTTGCTTTTGGCCTTTTTCCAATTTGCTTTATAGTTTTGTCTCATCTCGTAGGAAGTCTCTCTTGCCCCCGTTCCAGATCCAGAGGAAGAATAATCCGTGGCAGATGTCATGTGCGCACTTGCGAAATCTTCCTCCACTGAGTGGATAAATTTTTTCAGTTTTTTCTCGAGCAAGGAAAAGGTGTTATCCGTGTAGTAGTACTTAACCACGATGAAGTACTCGAACATGCAGCTGTCGTTGCAGATGTGTTTTATGTTGCTAACGTTAAGGATATTATTGTTTCGGAAGAGCACTCGGTCTTTGTATATGTCAGCTCCGGTGGTGGTGGTACCCATATCATCCGGCGCATCAGTGGCAGTGTCTGTTCCTGCAACCGGATGAAGTTTGTCACTGCTCACCCCCCTGTCATAACCATAGTCGAGGAAAAACTGGTAAGATTTGATAAAGTCCTGTATCATTTTATCCATCAAGTTGGAGTTAAAGTTTCTGAACATCTCGTCGATGTACTTAACGTATGTGAACATGTCCATGTCGAAGGTGAAAAGTTCGTCCGAGTGAATAACGACCTTGCCACTGGAGCGCAGGACGTTTAAGGACATAATGTTGTGTAACTTATAGAGGTTGAAATAAACCACGGTATCACCCACCTTGCTGTCGTCATCCAAGAAGTGAAGATAATGGTCAAATATGCCCTCGAAGGAAAGCTCCTCAGAATGTTTATTCAAATATTCATAAAAGAAATAGTAATTGTAGTACAGACTGAAGAAATCAAAGTGCTTGTTCTCGATGTCGCAACATTTCCAACACAGTTGCAGGATCACATACGTGTCCATTGGGATTTTGTTATTTTGTAAAAAAGCAAATTCCGTCTCGTTCTGTTGAATAAGGTTAACTAAACTTTGCAGTGTGATGCCGTACCTCTTCCTTACCACTCTGTGCAGGTCCTCCCTGTACTTCTTAAAGGACGGGATACTTTCTCTCCCCCGTTCTATGTGATGATGCGTGTACAGCTCGTCGTGGATACTTACCAGCTCTATTACCTTAACGAGAAATTCGTATATTATTTCGCTCTTAACGTATCGGAAGCCCCTATTTTTTACGAACAGCAAGTTGTTGGTGCTGTACTTTTGCACGTGCAGTAGGTAGCTGCAGATTTCTTCCGTGGAGAACTGCAAATTTCCGAAGAGGGCCTTCCTACTCAGGTAGATAACGCCATCCTGGTTTGCGCAACCGTTTTGGCCGATTTCCACCTCGAGCGACTCACTGTGCACAATCAGGTAGTACTGAAACAGCAACTCGATGTTGCTAAAAATGGTGGGTTTCTCGGACAGCACGAGTTTCTCCTTGCAGAGTCCCATAATGGACAGCGTTTTGACAAGCTCCTCCTCCATCGCATTATTCGCCCCCTCCGCGCAATTCCCGTAGTACTTAGAAAAAAACGACTTTAAACAAATGGCTAGCGTCCCATCAATATCGTTAAGAAGAATGTTATATGTTTTATTTTTTGTGCACAACACGGCGTCATTAAATTTGCCCAAGTTCAGGCACAACTTGTACAGTATATAATTAATGTCTTTATTGCCCGAGAAAATTAAATTCACTCGATACTTTTTAAGCTTCTCTGAGTTTAGGCTTTCATTTGGCCCATTGTTCATCTCAAACATGTTGTGTCTGTCATGGTGCCCCCCAAACATGCTGGAACTATGGATGTCGTTATTATTCTCCGACGTGTTGTAGTTGTGGCTTTTCAAAAAATCATTGTACTCTTTTATGTACTTATTAAAAATTTTGAAATAAATATGTCCACCGTTTTTTATAATATCCTTCACTTCCTGGTTGATACAAATTAACAGCCACTGATCGTTTATACACTTAATCCTTTTTGATAAATAAATTTGCCAAATTTCGTCCTGTACGATATCTTCCTTTTCCTCATGCTCTTCATTAAAGTCTTCCCTTTTTTTCCCACTCTTCGTAATACTGAGGACGTTTTTTATGGTCGTATTGATTATGGGACTACTGGCAAAAACGAGCGACTTGTCTGCCACATCGCAAACTTCATATATGTAGTTGCACCGATTGTAAATGGTACGCTCATTCTGATTCATCACCTTTTCCATCTCATTACCATACTTGTTGTAAAAGCTGTCATAGGTTGTATACTTCAGCATGCATATGTTTTCATTCTTGGACATTTCATGTATAATCCCATCGATTATATGGGCCGATACGTACAATCTGGGGACTTTCCTCAATTTTCCTACATCGCTCACTATGCTCTTTTGCACCTTTATCTCGTCCTCAAAATTGTAGTGCCATTCCATGTAGGCCCACAGATGGTCAATTTCGTGCACATACTTTTCTCGCTCTGTCAATCCCGCATTCTTCTTCTTTTGTGTGCACTGATTTTTCTGTAGATTGAATATGTTTCCCTCCTGGTTCACTAGCTTCTCATCACTAATGATGTTCTTTTCTTCCATCAGAAACTCGGAGAAGTCTGCCTGAATGTCCAGGAGCATCAGGGAGTAATCGCTTTCCCGGCTGATCCCCCGCTTCAGGGGCACGATTTCGCAACCATTCTCAAGGTACTGCGGTGAAAGGGTATTGGATGAAGTGGGAGAAATTTACAAAATGTACGTGTCTAGGGTTGGAAGCTCCCTGTGCTACCATGTTCAGTGCCCTAAGGATGAGCACTCCAACCGTTCGAAGGTCAACACCGTCGAGAAGAACACCTTCCGCAAGTGCCCACTCGACTGGACAAAACAAACACATGCATGCCCACGCCACACACATCAGAGGCAAGGTACATCTACCTCCCTTTTCATGTTAAAATTATTACCCATTTGTAGGATCTCGTTCCGTTCATCCTTCCGCCGCGTCCCTCTAGAAATATTTGTCCGGGAGATGCGGCCAAAGGGTTATTATTGATATCTCACAGGAAGGGTCACCTTGAGAATATACTTTGCCGTGCACAAATGGTACACATACAAATGGTGCACATAAATTATGTACATACAAATTACATACACATACATTGCATACACATACATTGTGTACACATACAAATGGAACACCTCCTTCTCTCTTCCCAATTTCGAGCTTGTTCCATTTAAAGGATAAAATAAATTATAAATCAGAAAGGGACCTGCCTATGAACATGCGCACATCTATATTTTTAAAGGGCTCCTTTATTCTGTCGGCACCTTGGAAGATCCACTTAAGCCGCGTTTCCGGAACACCCCATGTGCGCAATTATTTTACGCGCTTACTGTTCTAAACGGGAATGGAGCAAATTTTGTAGCTATGGTGCCTTTGTGGTGTACGTGAAAGGCTTCTATTTATTTTTCTCCTTTCTTAACATATGTATATTTTTTTTTTTTTTTTTTTTTTTTTTTTTTTGTTTCCCTTCACCCAGCGCGGAGGTAAACTGGTACACATGCTAACCCTCATTCGTGCGCTCATTTTGTCATAAGCAGGAGGTGCACTTTTGCTTCCCCTGTTAAGATGCCCACTGGGTGGTGCTTCTACGTAGCAGCTTCTTCACTTTCACACTGCAGGATCTTAGATGCGGACTTAGAATCAGCGCTGTGGATAGGACCTCCACACGGGTATACCCCCTCCAATGAATTCGCCTCGGCTTTTCCCTTATTGAGCGTAGGAAGTCACCCGAATAGGAGTAATTAAATGAATGCACAAACGAATACGCAAATAAATATATTATTAAAAAAAAAAAAAAAAAAAAGACAATTTCGCTGGCGCTTCCCTCTTAACTGCAAAGCGCATCGGAAAATTGGTTCCCCTCAAAGGGGTAAAAAAAATACAATCAGGAAAATCCCCAAATTAGGGATTCAAACAGATTTTTATTCACAGACGCGCACGGTACACACGCACACACTGCGTTCGATTCGATTCAGTTCACTTCAACAGTTCCTTGCGCGATGGGAGAATCCCCCTTCAATACACCTTGAACTTACACGCAGCTTGGCGAACACGTCGCTAAGATGACCTACACCCCAGCATATCTTTTCAACCAATTTGTTACGCATAGAGAAGTTCACGCAACGCGACATCATACGACGTGCCTGTGTATGTGTGTGCGTGTTGGTGTGTTCTTTACCCATCCCACGAAAGCGACCCACCTATTTCTGGGATGGTGGGAGCTACCATATTCTATGCTGGTTCCTCCTCATCGCAGAACTGAATCATCGGGTCGGTGGCATTCTCATGTATTGACGGCTTAAATTTGCCCCTAGGTCTTTCCTTCAAATTCCAGTAATCGTACACATCATCATGCTTGCACAAATATAAAATCTTTTGATCTATGGATTTGTTGCTTACCACACACAGAACAACATCGCCCACTTTGACATCACGAAACTGCGCAACGGAAGATGGGGTGCATGCAATTCCTTTCCGTGTACTATTTAGTTTAAAAACACAATTTAGCATCGACTTACTTACCAACATGGCTTGGACAATGTTCCCCCGTTTGGCCAAATCGACGGGTAATTTATAGCGCGAATTCATAAAACAGTAATTTACAAAATCTTTCGATTTTTCCAAAACGATTTTCTTTGAAATCATATTATCGAAAATTCTGTACAGGGGGAATAAGTACTTCACATTTTTTAAGGCATAAATGATAGACATTTTACTTAATGGTCTAACTTCCCAAATTTTTTCATTCTTATACATTTCCTTTTTGATGCTACTTAAACACTCATCCTTAATCCCCAAATAATCGTTCAAGAGTTGGAGAAAGCTTACTTGATATATGTCATTACTTCTGTTCTTTTCCATCAGTAGCATGTGCGCCCTGGACGTATCGTAAACGTTTTCGAATTTTATTCCCAGCTGGTTGTATAGGGCGGAGCTATCTTCCCTGCAATCGTGTACCAATTTTAGTGTTTTCTTATTTTCGATTATTTTTTTAACACTTTTTATGACTGACATTTTTAGCAAGTCGAATATGTAGTACTTCTCACGGGATAAACACTCACTTTTGGGATATGTTCCTCCTAGGGTTCTTTCCTCCGTGTACACCTGCATTATGCATACCTTTCCATACTTCCCCAAATTCGTCCCCTCAAAATCTACTGCAATGATGTCGTTTTGGTTTATTTCTTCAGCGGCGTCATTGCCGTCCTTTTCATTTTCTACAATCTTTATGTCTTTATAGCTACTTTTCTCAGTGTAACTTCCAAACGGGGTGGAAGGCTGGTTCGTGTTCTCTTGGCCACATCCTTCTTCACGCTCTTCCGAAATGGTCGAAATGAACTTGCTGCTGCAAAACAACTTTCGCCTTTTTACTGCATCCCCATTTTGTACCTTCCTCAAAAAGCATATACTAACTACGTTTCGGAAGAATGGTATGCCTTTTTTGATCGCGCACTTGTTGCTGTGATATAGGTACATTTCAAAATAGCATGTTCTTTCGGAAATTCAGTGCAAAGGGGCTTATACCACACTATTTATTTTAGTAGCACAAAACCGAACGGGAGAACAGCTTTAAATGTTTCCCCCATATGGCTGCTAAACCGGTAAAGTATCGTTCTTCCCGAGTTGAAAATCTGTGAGGGGGAAGTGTCGATATTTTTATCCCCACAGGGTGTAGCGCTGTTCGGATTGGTATGAACAGCTTCGAAACTAATGAACATGGAAAAAAAAAAAAAAAAAAAAAAAATATTCCCAAAAGAGTAAAGCACAAAATAGCTATTTAAAAAAATAGCTGCGATCCCGTATGCCACGCATGCTTGCACACACGACATGCGGTTGCCACGAAAAAAAACAACTGCAGCGTTGTAAAAAAGAGAAAAAAAATATGAACAGGCAAGGTTGTTCTTCCATTTCGAGCTATTTCTAAGTTTTTTTTTTTTTTTTTTTTTTCCCATTTTGGCTACCTGTGCACAAATTTTACAATTTGTTAAAAAAAAACTTAATCCATGCAAAAAATAAGCTGCGTTTATATTTTATGCTTTTTTCCTATAGATCCTTTCATTTCCTTTTCGCAGCAAGATTACCATATTGGAATATTCATTTTTTTACATTTTTTTCGAAAACTTTAAGGTACATTTTTAAAGGTGTCCAATCTACGTCTCCAACAATTATACACACTCACAACATAGTATACGCTTTAATATACTCACACTTTTCACGAACTGTCCTTTTTGCACCCCATCAATGCGTGGACATTCTGCGTGAGGCCAAATTCACTCCCACAGCATACACCTATTACACATTAGCAAAAAAAAAAAAAATACGAGTTTCATTTTATTACCCTGTGTCTGCATCCTTTGAATTACAATTTAGCAACGCTCTCACAATTACAACACCTCATTTTGATAAAACATTTTTTTTCCCATGATGGAAGAAGCCAGTTGCATCCCTGGGTACAGAAACATAAACGCGCAGCTGCTGTACAGGCTGCAAGAAGACTACGCATTCGTTAATGATATAAGAGCTAGGAAGTTCTTTTACAATCCATACTTCCGCAAAGAACCAGAGGGCTCATATGTCAAGGAATACCACGAGAAGTATCCGATTGGCGGACCGCTGAAGGGGTGCGTGTTTTCTCCCCTTACTATGGCGCAGCAAAAAATGAACAGACAGTGCAACCCGTTTGTGTCCTACCCGTACGGGGTTCCTCGAGATCCCCCATATGAAAAGTGCTCCAAATGTAGAGGGAACAAGAAAAGTAAAAAAGGGAAGCGGGAGAAAAAGGAGAAAAACCGTCATCAAAGTGATCATCAAGGTGATCATCAAAGTGACTTATTCGCTTCGAAATTGAGCTCCCCCATTGATTACAACCCACCGCAGGGGAATTCGCAGCTTAATGAAGACAACCATTTTGATCAGACTTGGGAGTACCCCCCGGTTCATTATCCACAGGAGGGAAGCAGCCAAAATGGGGATTCACCTTACAGCTCGTTCGAAATGAACACTCCGCACGACTTGGAAGGTACATATGTGCATGCCAATGATGTAGAAAGCGCGTCTAACGAATTGGAGAGTCCAAGAGAGAACTGCGTCAACTACGTCGATGTTGACAAACCTGAGTACCATTACAGCTACAATGAAAAGGCAAATAGAAATTCTCAGGAGGGGCTACAAAAGGTGGACGAGAACATTTTTCAGCACAGGAGTGATTCTCACCTGAGTGACGATGGCGAACGCCCCTCTGAGCAGAAAGTCACTTTTGATGTGAAAGGAGAAGATCAATTCAGCACGATGTTTGCAGATTCGGATGAGGAGATGGCAAGTCCCCATAATGCGGAAGCGCAGGATGAAGTCGAGGGTATCTTAAGTCAGTACATAAACGATATTAAAAAGAAAGGGCCGAATGGTAGGAAGCATCAAAACAAGGGGAGCACAAGTGGGGATGATCCGTACGACACACCTGTACGGATCAAAAGGGACGCGGAGGATTTGCACGATAACGAAATGGTAGCCGTGAAAATGAGCGTGCAAGAGAAGGGAAAAACACCCAAAACGTCGGACGTACGACCTGGTGACGGCGCAAAGGGAGATAAGCACGACAAGCGGCCCATCAAACAGGTCAAAATTTGCGAACATGAAAATGTGTTGAATAAGTACAGCGTCACTGAGAACTCCAAAATGGAGGACACTTCGAATGAGCGTTTGAAAGTGGGAGTATCATCGGGGAGAGGTTCCCCCGATTCGCGCAGTCCGCGCAGTCCATACAGTCCGCGTAGTGTGCACAATACCCGCAGTCCTCGAATCTTGTCCAATCAGCCCAATGCCGAAAGGGAGAAAGCGTCGGAACATCACGGCAGAGTATGCAGACAAGCTATTCCAAAGAACGAAGCAGCAAAGAAGGATGTCATACAGTCAAGATATAAAAGAGAAACTGCTAACACCCCACAAATGTCCAAATCAAATGAGGAAGACAAATGGGGAGCCATTTCTGCGAAAAAAGGTGCACCGAAACAGAGGATGGGATACAACCCACATAGGGAAATTATGCCACCAAAAAGGAAAACTGAGAAGAAAGAATTAGCTTATAAAAACTCCAAAATAGCAATTGGGAGAGCCAAATCTTTGAGGTTTAGAAGAGATACAGTCACTTTCAACACAAAAAATATTAACTTCCAACAGAGGAAAAAAAGTATGCTGAGCAAACAAAAATCGATGGCCGTACCGAAGCTCAAAAAGCAAAACACTGTAGCCTTGAAGAGGAGAAAAACCATGTCTAGGCTAAATTCTATGAAGAACCCACCTTACACCATCGTCTTAAACAAAAAGAAGGTCATGAATATGAACAAAGGGGTGCATCCTTCGGAGAACAAGAAGGATAAAGTGAGTGGTACTACGACTACCCCTTTTGCCGCGAGGAAAATGCTCGCTAGATCAAAGACCAAGGTCCTCGTTGACAATGAAACGAAAATATTTAAAAAGGAAAATGTGAAAATGGTTTCAAGCACCCCCTTTAAGCCGATTGCATCTTCTGTGGAAAGTACCACACGTAACGAGCCAGAAAATGGGAAACAGAAAAAAGAAATGGGCACAACCGGAAGTGCCAACAGAGAGAGTGCACACCTGAGCGCTAATGCGGATAAAAGAAGAACCTACAATAGCTCTGTTAGAAATAAGCTGAAATCGAAAAAGGAGGAAATGTTCCAAAATATTATATCCTTGACGAAGAACATGAAGGAGAAACCGCTAAAGAAGAAGTACAACGATCAGATTGACCCACGCGATTTGCTATCGCTCACGTCTAACAATAGCAGCGCTGCGGCGGACGGTGATTTGTAGTGGGCACAAAACAACATGCTCTGGCCGTTGTGGTAATTCCCCCAGTGGAGAGAAAAACTTGTACGGATGTTTTCTTTTTTTTACTACACCCTCCCGCTTGGCCGATGCAGTGAGGTTGCATTCCTGACCGAGCAATGTGAAGAAGAAGCGAATCCATGGCAAGCTTTTGCAACAGACGCATTGTAACGTCGCTCAAAATATTGCTCTACATATGCAATGTTTTTTGGAGACGTTCATTTTGCCCTTCACCGCGTCTTAGGAAGTGCATTATACCCATCTGGTGCGTAAATTAGACACCTTTTTTGTACTTCTTTTGTCCTTTTTTGTCCCTTTTTTTGTCCCTTTTTTGTCCCTTTTTTGTACTTCTTTTGTCCTTTTTTGTCCCTTTTTTTGTCCCTTTTTTGTCCCTTTTTTGCCCCCTTTTTTGATGTTGGCTCCCACGTTTAGTGCACTACTGCACCAGTCGCAGGACCAGTTTGAAAGACTTCTCTCGTTCGCTGAACGGGGTTTACACCTTTACTCGCACACGTTGCGTGAAGCATATCTGAGAGAGCACCAAAAAAAAAAAAAAAAGATCAATCGATCGATCGACGCGCATCTTCTGCTCGACAGCTATTCCAAAAATGGACAAACTTTCACAAAAGGACCAAAAAATTATTATAACGCTTTAGGAGTTTTTTTGAATATGGTGAAAAAAAAGGACTATGAACAAATATCATTTGGTAGAGAAAAAAGAAAGGAGCAGAAAAAAGGGTGATGCAATTTGCTCAAAATAGTTTTTACATGGATAGGTAGCTTTACCTTTAGGAAGGATACACAGGAGGAATTCCTTTTTTTGAAAAAACGATATATACAAAATTGGCGATAATTACGAGAAGAAATGGATGTTCATGTGAAGCAGTCAGTGTGTGCACACACCAGTGTGCATTTCTACTTCTCCTTCTCCTAGTGCTGTTGCTCACCCCGTCACTACTTGTCAGCACTACGATGTGAGAGGCTGGCTGTCTTCACATAATTTGTACCAGCTCACATAAACACACCCGTACAGCAGTGTTTAGAAAAAGGAAAAAAAAGCTAGGCGAATTTCTTCAACAAATTGTTCAGGTAATCCATAGTTATGAGGGTAATCATAGCATGGGGCGCAATACGTACATAGTAGGTTGAGTAACTTGCGTAGAAGATGGATATGCCCCCCTTTCTGTATAACTGGAGTGAGCAGTCAAGCATGTTTTTGTAGGGCATTTTCTTCGTCACAGGATCGACTTTCATTTTCTGCATGCATGTTTTGACAAAATCGAAAGGTAAACTTAGAGTGACGGCAAAAAAGCCACTAATCACACTAGCAACGAGATTGGTTTTCATACCTACGCCTAGATATTTTTCTAGGTACTCTTTCGATTGATCATATGTGGATAGCATACCCAAGTTTAATGACATAGCTCGTGCAATGGTTGGCACGGATCCTTTCCATAAGGCAAAAATTCCTTCTTCCTTTGAAATTCTATACACAGCATTGAAAACGCCTGTGTAGTTTCTTTTCAATTCTTTGGGTAGGGTATTATCAGCTTGTAGTCTAATTAGGGATAAATCTGCTGGGTTTCCCATGAAGGCACCTAACCCTCCAGCAGCGAGTGCACAAAAACATTTTTTATAAAATGGCAAAGGTTGCCCTTCTTCCTTTACCATATCAGAGAAAGTCCTAAATAATCCTAACCTTCCCGTGGTGTACACAATTTGTCGGGTCAGCCCTGCATCTAACCCTTTATACAGAGACAGTACGCCTTCATTTACTATGATATTTTTGCCTACAATAAATGGGTTCTTAACTGCGTTTGCTCCTTCAGCGTTCAACTGAATCCGCACCTTGATCATGTCAAGTGGCTGCACACAGAAAGTTGCAAACATCCCACTGGCCCCACCCACTGCAAAGGGCTTTACCTTTTCCAACAGGCTCTTTTGGTCATTGATTTTTTTTTTTATTTCTACATTTGAGCTGTCCTCCAAATCGTACTTGGCAATATCTTTGTTCATTTTGTTGGGGGAAAAGTGGACCTCCTCAATATGCACCTTTTGAATGTGTCTTCTCACGTGCGTTCACGCACATGTGGGTTGTGGAATGGGTGGCTGGGTCGGCCCTAAGGGGGGGAATGTCTACACGGGGGAAACACACACATACACACATATACATGTTCGAATGAAGGTGCATAAACGTGGGTTAAGGCCACACAGGTGTGTGCACGAGTAGAAGGGAACACCCTTCTGTTCATGCAAATACGCATAAAAGTTATAAACGTGAGATGAACTTATCCCCGAGCCTACCTTTTTTCTCCTTCCTCGAATTCTCTCACGGGTAATGCTACACTTTTTTTTTTGCGGCTGAAAATTGTCATTCCTCACGCGGCATTATCGGTGAACTGAAAAAGGTGGAAAAAGAATACGCCACAACAGTGTGGTAACATAGGCGCTTACGGAGGTCACCACGTATAAACGTATAAACGTATGAACGTACGTACACACGCATGAGCCTACGTGTTTAGGGCGCGCGCGCCGTGGTGTCCGACCCCTACTGGGGACTCCCCTCACCTGGTTAAATCAAACTCCACATGAAATTTTCACGCCGATGGGCTGATACCTACATATGCTCAATTGTAATTTTTTTTTTTTTTTTTTTTTTTTTTTAGTAAGTATCAAGCGGCACGATGGGATGAGCTCCAACAAACTGTCATATTCGCATGAAATGAATTTCCCTCTCCTAGGAAAAGGTGCACTCCCTTTTTTGGAAGGCTCACATGAGGGATGTATCATTTGGTATATACTTCATAGGCCTTTTGCAAAGGCGGGAAGGGTAGAGTAACAAAAAAAAAGAGCGAGAAAAAAAAAAAAAAAAAAAAACTAAAACCATCAATGTATTTCTTCCAATGGATGGCTTAACAAAATTGTAAATTGTATATATTGGGACGCTCGTGCTGATGAGAAAAAAACAATTCGAACCGCAAAGTTAAAAAAAATATATTTTCCACCCTCTTTGCCTCGTTGAAAGGGATATATGCACGTGTATACAAACGTGTAGGTGCATACAATACGCAGTGGCGACTGCGCAGCCCCACGCGTTGGCTACGAACAACATGCATGAGGGCCATGTTCTGAGGTGCTTAACTTAAGGGTGCCCCCTTTATACGTCCTTGCCTCGAACGCATACAAAAATCTGCATGCATTTGAGGAAAAAAAAGGTCAATATGTTACTCTGACAGAAGGTTTCCCCGGGAGAGGGTAACCATGTTAGAGCTATACTCAACCCGTGCTACTAAACCAAATGTTCATCTGCTTCATTATGCGTGTGTGGTTTAAACGTTAGGGGTGGCGTACTTGGCGCCGTTCTAACAACACCATTTCTGCAATTTTATGAGTGGGTCAAACTGGACCGGATGGGGAAGCGTAAAAGTCAAGCATGCGCGACTGTTCAGTGAAGTTTCCCCTAATGGGCCTATCGCATCAGCCAAGCGCTAGTTAATCCGCGCAAAAAAAAGAAAAAAATATATATACTAGCAGCTACATTGGCAATGGGTTTAAGTAAATCGGTTTGTTCATTCCATGGAGGTGATAGTTCGATGAGTTCATCAGATGTACATGATGGGGTGCACACACGGAAAACCGCCAGAGCGCGGCTACCGTGGGAGGTAACAAAAAAAGGGAAAAACGTGACGTGCAAGGAGTGCCCAACAGGAAGGCGCTAACATTGTTCAGGAACACTCGGCTAATTAGCAAGGAGGAGCAGAAAATCCTTGATGTTGGTGACGAGGAGCGTGGCGCCCATGGAGGCGGCCAGACAGGCGTACCTCAACTTGCCGTAGTTCTTAAAGGAAGGGTAGAGGAAGAACCCCACCACGGCGGAAAGGATGACTTGCATTGGGGAAGTTCTCTTAAAAATGTTATACAACCGATAGGAGAAGGTTTTCTTCGGGTTATAGAGACAGTTAACTTCCATGGGTAGGCAATATTTGGGTATTTTCTCAAAAGTCAATATTTCAATGTCTTTGTAAATGTTGGAGAGGAAAGAAAGGTCTTCCTTCTTCTGGGAGTAGTTACTTAAATTCTTTATTTCGTTGATTGTGGCGAAGGTGTTCGCAGAGTAGTCCATAAAGAAGGAGTCATACGTGTTGACAGATTTTTCCTTCGCAAATTTGAGGAAATTTTTTGTCATGTTGGATTTTAGTAGGTACACCGGCTGAATGAACATGCTACTGTCAGATTCGTCTGCGCCCAACTTGGAGGTAAAACTGGCGTAGGAGTTATTCACATGTTGATAAATTTTTTTCAAAGAGGTTAGTGTATCTTCGTTGTTGAGACTGTCGATGATGGTGACGTAACAGTAGGTGTGTCTCGACCCGACGGTGGAACAAACGGAATCCACATTGGTAGCGTTAATTTCTACCAAGTTTTTCATCAGGGCATCTTTATATACATTTTTAATATTCGTGGAGGAGATTCTTCTGATAATTTTCACTTGCTCTTTATTATTCACCAAAATGAAGTAGTCGATATTTTCGTTCTCCTTAATGTAGTCACTTTTTTTAACACTGAGCACTTTTAAAGCGTCGATGATTTCTTTTTTGAGTGGCTCATTTGTTAGATGCTCAATTTCGTCGTAACGTATGGCATACGTGGTGTAAATGTTTCTATACTTGAAGGTGATGTGTTTGACCTGGAGACTTAACTTACTTTTATTGGAGAGGAGAAGCACTTTATTATTTTTGTCAATGTGGGAAGATCCACTCTTACTAACAGGGTCACTCTTCTTCATCAGGGAAGAATACGCCTTATTAAAATGTTGTACGTTATATATTAAGTTCGGATAATAGTTATTAATATAAGATTGGAAATCCTTCGACGTGGCGTTAAATATGTTTGAGTATAAGTGGTAGGTCCCATCTGGAGCTAGGATAAAAATGGTGGGAAAAATCTTCACATTGAATGGTACTTTAGACTTAACTAATTTTTTGTCTGTCAGTATGTTTATACGTCCAAAGGAGATGTACTCATGATATTTGTCAAAAGCTTCTTCCCAAATTTTGGAGAAATTTAAACTTAAATTATCTGTGTCTGAGTAAATCTGAATAATCCAGTAGTCGTTGGAGTTTTCCACCAAGTCCTTATAATTTCTCATCGTCAAATTGACACTGTTGGACTCAATCAGTTTTAGCACTTTTCCTTTCGAATGATCATATGCCTTTTTCAGCCTCGGATCGGACAACGTTTTATACGCCTTTGTAATGTCTCTAAACTTCTTGTCACAATCTTTACAATCCTTATTGCTATCCGGATGGTACATTTTCGATAAATCACGATAATTCTTTTTTATCTTATTTATGCTGTCTCCTCTTTTGCATTTTAACACCTCGTAATAATCAAAGGAGTCTCCCTCCTCCAAGTATTTCTCCAAGGAATATTTCTCCTCCAAATATTTAAACGTTATCAGAGTCATAAAGGATAAAATGATACCTATAATTATTATGTTGTCAGTTAGGAACTTTATTTTGCTTTTGAACATGTCCATCGGGGTCTTCTCAATGTTACTCTGTTTTCCACTTTTTGCATTCTTACTTTGGCTACTACTGATTATGCCTTTTTTATCCTTTTGCTCGTTTTTTTTCTTCTTCTGTTCGTCTTTTTTTTTCGTTTCCTTCTCGTCACTGTACTCTGCGCTACTATTCTTTTCCACATTTTTATCGTTTTTGTGCTTGTCGCCCTTCCCCTTGGATGAGGACTTCCCCTTCAGACTGAACGAGCTCAGCTCCGAGGACTCCGGCCCCGTGTCGTACGACGACATGCTCTTCATGGTGGGTTAGTAACTACTTAGTAAAGAAATAAATAGCGGCTACACACCAGGGGGTGGTAAATGCAGGATGGGGGACGATGTACCTGGAGGGAAAACACGGGCCCTCCCGCTTGGGATAGCACTATCGATTTAGATTTCCACGCTGCTACACTCCCGCTTCGCCGTTCCCTGGCTCGATGAACTGCTTACGTGGGCTCAAATTTTAAGGAACTTTCCAGCGTGCTAGGTCATGTTCCTTCTTACTATACGTTCATTGGGTTTCCTAACAACTAGCTCTTTTCTCTTCTCTGCTTGACTTTTTTTTTTTTTTTTTTTTTTTTCGTTTTGCTCTATTTCATTCGCCAATCATTCTCCTATTTTGTGCTTGCTACGATTTGTATCCACACTTGTAAAAAAGGTTCTCTTTTTGCTTTTTCGTTTTTTTTTTTTTTTTCTATGTGGGGATAGAAAAAAAACGCCATTTTTTTTAAGCCACTGTTTTCGTTCCAATGTATCATGCACAAAAAAAAAAAAAAAAAAAAAATATCCGCTTTAGCTCCACATATGCCCAACTATAAGCGGATGCGATTTGCAGAAGGAGAGGATCCCCATCTGTTGGCGGAGTCACGCACTGCTATAGTTAAGTCACCGTTCGGCGGACCACTTGCAACGAGTTGCCATGTTCGCAGTTAAGGGAAAAAAAAAAAAAAAAAAAAAATAGTAAAGCAAATCAAATCACAGCGAAGCAAAGCTAAACCAAGCAAATCACCACACTTCACTTTTTGCCCCTTGCGTGTAGCACCAAAACGGAACAAACCTATAGGTCATCGTCCTGGTAGAGTAAACCCCCCGCCCCCCAAAACATGAATTTTAACAAACCGGAGTACCCGAGGGGAAAGGGAAACAACAACTCCCTTTCCTCCAAGATGATTAACAAGGTAATGGAACATGTGCCTTCATGTCGTACGCGAATGGGCTGAAAGGAGAAAAGAATTTCCTCATTTCCGCTTGACACTGCACAAATGATACTTGTGGGAAAAATGATGGAAGGGACACTCCTTCCCGATTTGTATGCCCATCTGCCCGCACCGCACACATGACGCTAAACTCACCACCCCCTTTGCAGATGTATGGCCTGTCAATTCACATGTGCGATTACATCATAAGGCCACTCCTCTTTTACTGCTTCACGCCCTTCATATTTGGATACGGACTTCACTACAGTGACGAGTTTACCCTGAACCCATTTAAACTAATCCCCAAAATATTGATAGGCTGAGGGGGGGCACGCAGCGCGCCCATACATTGTAGGTGCTCCCGTGCATAGGTACAAGTATTGTTTGTGTGATCAGAAGAATCGTAGCACCATGCGTGCGCATGTGGGAATGCTTTAAATTATTATTCCGCCATGTTGCCCCTTATGGATGGCTACCGTATAACATACAGCCGCTGTTTTTTAACTCCCCCAGACACGTATCCGCTGGTAATTCATTCGTATGTGTTCTCATTTTTTTTAATTAAATAAAACTTACAAGGACGCGAATTAATTTCACGCCCCAACTAACCTTTGAAACAATTTGAATGAAAAAAGTGGCAACCATATTGATTTAAAAAAAAAAAAAAAAAGGAAGCAATTATATCCACGCATCGTGTGCATAAATCTGTTCACTGTCACTCTTAATGGTTCAGGAAATTATTGTAAAAAAAAAAAAAAAAAAAAAAATTAAAACACGAAAATGCTAGTAGACCTTCCGTTCTGCCGTTTGCAAAAATTTGGGGACGCCGTTCTACAATTTTGGTTAACTCCATATCGATCATTTTTTCTCTTAAGATATTTTCCCAAAAGGCATTTACCGCTTCTTTTTAATGAGGCATGTCGTACTTGTAATAACGGAAAGGGGCCACATGGAAGGTATTATTCATCACCGTAAGCTACTCACAACTTTGTAAAAAAAAAAATATAAAACCCACTTTTGTGACTAATTCAGGTAGTTCGGATCCGTCACAGAAATGACAAAATTTGGGAAACAGTCACCCCCCACCCACAAACACACACACTGGACACTAACTAGATAAGGAAGGTGTAAACGAACCAAATAAACGACGTCATAGTAGGACAGCGTTACATACGCACCTGCACCCGTTTTGCTCCCCCTAAATGATCAAGAAACTCCTTTTGGTGCAGGCTGCGATAAGCCTTGTGATCCTTTGCTCCACGAAGAAGTTAAAGAATGAAAAACAAATCCCCCGAACGGCGTGTGCTCTGCTGAAGGGCGTGAAATACAAAACGCGCAAAAGAGCGTTTGCACAGCCAATCGGCGGATCTTTAAAGAAGGAAAAGTACAACACACGGGAAGCAAACGTGACAAATGAAATTCTCATTTTCGACTTGAGCGAAAAACTTATAAATTACAAACTCGCTTTTGAACTGCAAAACTGGTTGCATCAATCTAAAATTAATTTTCAAAACGGAAACAAATTCTCCATACATTCGAACACACTAAAATTGGTGAAAGATAAAATTGAGAGATTTGAAAAAAATCTCAAAAAATATGATTTTTGCTTCATTCTTCAGCATACTCCATGCTACACCTTGGGCAGCTCAGCACACATGGGTGACATCCTTCTGGATAAAAGGGATTACTACATTGAGGAGTTAGGGGACATATACAACAACTTCGACGAAAGGAGTCTTTCCCAATTTGTTAGCAAACACGAATATATTAAACATGAAATAAACGAGAGCGAAAATTATGATGAAGGGAAAAACTATTTTGAGAGTTTTTCACAAAATAGAAATAAAGTGAAAATGCCGATTTATCGTATTAACAGAGGAGGGAAGGCAACATACCATGGACCGGGACAGCTAATCTTATACCTCATTTTAGATTTAAAAAAGTATCCCTGTAATTATAGCGAAAGGGGTGTCTCCCATTTGTCTCAACGTAAAGATGATTACGAGGGGGAACAACCTAAAATGGAGGAACATAACGAGGAAATGCTTCCACACCGATGCAACACGAACCTCAACGCAAAGACAGAAAGCTTGTTTGATCTACACAAAACAGTAAATAACATCCAAAAAGTTGGAGTCGAAACTTTGGGCAAATTTAAAATAAAAGCGAATACCAAGGAAGATTCCATTGGCGTTTTTCACAAAGATAAAAAGCTTATTTCAATCGGTGTGAAAATAAGAAAATACGTATCTATGCACGGAATGGCTTTAAATTTCAACCTAGACAAAAAATTTTTGAAATATTTACTGCCCTGCGGAATGAGTCACGCTGATTACACCTCCATGCATGAGCTGGATGAAGTAAAAATTAGAGAGAAAAAAACAGGCGTCAGCCGGAACCCCGAAGGAGAAAGCGAAATGGCTAACCGCACCACTGTGCTCAACGAATTAGTAGTTAACTGCGCACACTCGGTGGGAAGCATTTTTAATGCCAAGGTGAAGATTTCTAGCGATATAGGCGACCTCTTTGCTTAATTATTTGGTCTGCCTATTTGTAGCATTGACCCATGAAGGAGCACTTTTCAGAAGAAGGGTAAACATCCAAATGTATGCCTCCATAGGGGTAAGCAGTTTGCTCTACAAATTTTATTAAATTTCAATTTGCAAAAAGAGTTCGCTATAAATTTTTTTTTCAAAATGGCTACCTGTACAGCTTGACAAAAAAAAAAAAAAAAAAAAAAAAAACATTTGCATTAACAAGTCACAGAAAAAGTGCACACTCGAAACAGTTGTGTACTCCAAATGTGTTAGAAGAAAACTACAGGGCTCAGTTCAAATGCGCTCATTTTTAATGGTTGTAAACGAAGAGTTGTCTACCTCCCTGCAAGTGATCAATATTTGTTCCTTCCGACGTGAGAGGAGCTCTCTAAGGGGAGAACAAAATATGTATTCCACATGAAAATTTAGAGTAGAACATTTGCGCGCTGAAAATGTTCACTTGAAATAAATGGCTTTATAGGTAGCTAAAATGGGTGTGCATATGCACATTTTTTTTTTTTTTTTTTTTTTTTTTTTTGGCTTTAAACGTGAGCATAGCGTTGTTTTTACCTGAACGAGCTAGCCACGTGCTTTAAATCATTCTACATTTTGAACAGTGCTAAGCGTGTGTACATGCAAATGTATTAAAAAAAAAAAAAAAAAAATGTCCCTATAAATAAATAATACAAAAAAAATCACAAAGGAAAATGAATAAACAAAATGAATATACCAAATGAACAAAAAAAAATGAATAAACAATATAAATTACAAAAAACTTCTTTAGACGAGTTGAGAATACTTTTCACTCACATTTGATTTAAGTCACCTCCGCCGTCTTGTGTCATCGTTTCACCTCTTTCCATTCTGTGTCCCTCCAGAAAAACACGTTTTGTCACCTTTTCCGCAAAACATTTTGGGACACCGTCTGCGAAGTGTTTACATGGCATTTACTCGCTGTTGTCTTCTTTTAAAAACATTTTTTTCCTTCCATCATTTTGTAAAGGAGTTATTTTAGTTAACACCTTTGTAGGCATGTGTTTGCATACGCATATTGTTTAAGGCACACCTGGGTAAAGCCGTTTTTCAACCCAATCGCCCATACACTGTTGTGCGAGCGCCAGTTGGATCCATTTTTTGCTCTCTTTTACCTTGTCAGCTGCCTCGACGGTTAGCAACATTACGGGATAGAGCCACAGAGAGACCTGCGTTGTTGCATAAAAATATTTGACCATTTTTATCTCATCTCATTTTGGCTTGGTCACCCCCCAAAAAAGAGCAGTAAACCACGCACGCGCGTGTATACGTATATCTACTTGTTTATCTGTTTGTTTGTCTGCTTGCCTGTTTGTGCAAAATGGAACGCCCCGCGGTGAACACGGCAAACATGGCCCCCACGGCCAAGACGGAAAAATTGTCCAACGCGTCGAATAGCGTCCCGTACACCTTCGAGCACTCCAGAAACCTGGGCAACAAAATCCTCAAGCCCATACGCCAGGAAAAAGTCGTCAGGGTGCCGGTAACCCAGTACGTGGAAAAAATCATAGAGAAAGAAGAAATTAAATTCGTGAACAAATATGTGGATGTCATCAAGCCAATAATAACCTACAAGACGAAGCACATTTCCAAGCCAATCTATTTAGACAAAATTAAGTATGAACCCAAGCTGATAGAGAAGGAAAAAATTATACACATCCCAAAAATAGAGTACAGAAATAAAATTGTAGAAATACCTGTGTACCTTCATAAGGAAAATATCATAGAGAAAAAAGTCCCCCTAATAATTGAGCGAGTTCTTCCTGTCCTGAAGGTCAAAAAAGTGGAGAAGGAGGTCCTCACAGATGTGGTCGATATTCCTTCAATCTGCGAAATGGAAAAAATGGACAAAATGGAGAGAAAAATAAATAGTAGTACCAAACATGAATACAAAGAGACACTGATGATCCCTCAAATTGCAACAGGAAACTCTGACAGAAATAACTTTTATGCAGTAAAAGAAGCGACAGAAAGTCAGGATATGTATAATAAGGAAACGTACAGAAATGTGGAGTCCCGAAATGATATTTCTTCTTCCCCCGCTGTGTATTCCCCAGTGAAAATGTCCCCGTCTGTACAAGTGCAGAAGTTTAAAGGACACCGTGGGAGAAGTGACTCTGTTGCCAGCGGCGAATCGGATGAAAATTCCCGGGGGGAAAAACTGGAGCATAAGAATGAAACTATGTATAATGACGCCACGCAGGAGGAAGACGAGGAAGGTGACAACTACGGGGACGCCGTGGAAAATGCGGGAGGAATGCTTAACGAGGAATATATAGCCAGCGGCCAGGGCCTACGCAACGACGAATCAATCTCGAGGGAACACGTCCAAGGTATAGTGCAAACCGGGCATTACAGCGAAAACGATCTGTATAAAAAGTCGAACTTAACGCATGTCAGCATACACCTGCCCAGAACGAAGGAGGAGCTGCATGAGGTTCTCCAGGGGAATTCTGTCAACGCAGGGCAGGGCAGTTACGGCAGCAACCGGATAGCTAGCAGTGGTGCCAGCAACCTCCGAAGTGGCAACGAAAGGTACGCTTCAAACAACAACCTCTTCACCTACGACCAAAGAAACAACAGATACAACGAGTACGACATGAACCAAATGATGAACGATCAGCTAATCAGAGAATCCTTTAACGGCAGCAGAAGAGACATGTCCAAGTCAGTGGAAGAGAACGTTGGCCGGGGAAGCTATTACTCAGACGTGAAGAACCGCATAGAATCCCAGAAGCATAATCTTTCCGTCCCATCTAACATGAACGTCTACAAGGAAAACTACTCTTCTACTCAGAACGTGTGCAGGAATGAGTCCGGGAGAACGCGCTCGAACTTTATGCCCTCCTATGCGAACAGCAACGGGCAGGCAATTGTATCCGTGCGCCCCGCCACCATTTTGGAATACGTCCCCAAGCAAAGGAAGGCCAAGGGGCGCTTCTGCAGCTTCATGAACAGGTGTTGCGGCGACGAATAACTGCACGAAGGGGGGCTGCAATTGCGGTTGCCAAGCGTATATCGGGGCGTTGTCATTTTTTCCCCACGTGGACAGGCGACGCTCCCCCCATGCATGAGCGTATACTTCCCCGTGAGCAACATAAAACCATGAAACTCTTCAAACGCGAAACATAAAAGTTGGTCCAAGGAGCATGTACCCTTCGCGTCTCCCTTTCTCCCTTTCCCCGAGGGTTCAAAATAACGATAAAAAGTAAAGCAACCACAGTGGTGCCACTTAAAAATGTCACACAACTGCTATTAAGGCAAAGAATCACAGTTCTGTAGGAATAACGTGTTGCATATGTTTTAATAAAAAAATCTCCACAAAGCTTGGAGGGGGCAGTTTCAAATGTGTTGGCGGTAGAGACCACACGAATGAGAGAAGCGTGATCGTCGGAACAAAAAAAAAAAAAAAAAAAAAAAAAAAAGAGAAGAGACGCAAAAATACAGCCACACCTCCGCTTTAAGGATAGCTGTAGACATGCTCGCGCGTTTTTACGCTTGCCTACCTGTGGCGTAACTAAAACATTAATAATGATACAAAATTGAAGAGGCGAAAAGGCTAACTTTTTAGCAGCTCGAAGGGGCAGTCCTCCTTGGAATAAGTGATAGCTCTCTGTAACTTGGTGTCCCACGTTAGGGACTTCTTATACGTGTTCTTTTCTGTTAGGTGGGGGAGGAAAAGGTGTAGCGTGGTGTGCAGATTTTTTTATAACATTCTGTTTCGTTTTGCCTTTGTTTGTTTTTACTTTTCTTATCTGTGCTTACTTGACTTTAGGGAACTGCGGGCGCTCTGCATGTGCATTACTTTAAACCGTCTTTGCCCCGGTTGTTCGCCTGGGTGGAATGTTGCGCTGAACGCGGGTACCTTATTCGCATCATAATCTTTCAGGGGAGATGCATCAAGGAGGTTCTCTGTTGCATCTTGGCTATCCATCAAATCGTGAGCATCGTGAAATGGGTATTCATATTCGTCTGCCAGTCCGTGGTCCTCACGTGGGTTCTGTTCTTCGTTCAGTCCGTGATTGTCTCGTTCGTTCTGTGCACCTGGTAAACTTTTATATTTCCAACATAGGGCATTCTTGGATGGCTCATACTGCATGTAGTCATTTTCGCTTGCTGGTATGTCTGTGTGTGTGGAGGGGGGAAAAGCGACAACGTAGCGGTTATGTAAATGGGAACCGAGTGAAGGGGCGCCAATAGGACGGATTCCTTCCCCAATGGATGTGATATCAGGAGAAGGCATAACAACGCAGCGCAGTCATTACAACTACGTAGTCTTTTTTTTCCCCCAAAGGGGCGAACTCTTACTGGTACTCGCGTGACGGATGGAATCGATGGTGGATTGGCTGGAGGAGGAAAAGGTGGAAACAGAAATAGGTGAGCAGTGGATAACGCATTGGTCACTTCCATTGAAGATTCTATTGCCACTTTAGTCATTGCAATCAGGGGGGGCA
Organism: Plasmodium coatneyi; assembly: GCF_001680005.1. Lineage (NCBI taxonomy): Eukaryota > Apicomplexa > Aconoidasida > Haemosporida > Plasmodiidae > Plasmodium > Plasmodium coatneyi. The sequence continues at coordinate 404,229 of NC_033560.1, forward strand.
ATAAATTTGCGCTCCTCCATTGTGGAGATGGAAGAAGAAACAGATATAGCCACATATTTAGACATTGGCTTGCTCCAAGTACAGCTACACATTTACGTAGCTGTGGGAACTTCTTCCTCTGTGGTGGTAGTGACTTCCCCCCGTAGCATCGTATAAAGCGCCCCATCTGTTGGACCCTTACTTGAAGCAGCTGGACGAAGACAGGGAAACCTTCGACTGGTACTTGAAACAAATAAATTGCTTAACCTTGTCAATAATTTTATTTTTCTTACCCAACTTTTTTTGAATTAACGAATCGATAAAACAAAACTCGTGAGCATATTTCTCCATCAGCCCATTAAATACCCTCATGTAGGTATATACACTGAAGACATTTTGTACCTCAGCTTTCTTTGATCCAAATAACACCGTCCGGATAGCTGCCATTAATTTATTGTCATATGAAAAAGATTCATACGCATGGGCTGCCTTTTCACATGTGTAGATTATTTTTTGCTCACTCTTCTGCTTGTATGCTAAGTATAGGCTGTGGGCTGGGTGCACGACTTTATCATTTCTTGAGATTATATATATGGTGGGGATGGTCACATCTTCGATGAAGAAAATGGGGCATATGTTTTCTATGTCGTAGTGGAACTTTTTTTTTATTCTCCTTTTTGCAAAATACAGGCAGATGTTTTTAAAAATGACTTCTCCCTTTCCCTTGGCGCTCAGGTGGAAGGTAGTTTTGTACAGCTCGGTCAGGGACACGTAGGGGGAGTCCACGATCTGCAGGGAGGGCAACATGATTGAACAGGTCGAAACAGGACGCAACACATCACAGGTCACCACGAATGGCAACGTATGACGTTGCACTGCAACATGTGGTGGTGCACTGCTTGACTGCGGCGCCCCCCTTACCAGCAACTTAATGTTGGCGTCCAGAGACGCCGCAATGATGGAGCTGACTGCACCGGAGTACTTCCCCCAGAGAGCGAAGTTCTTCACGTGTTCTACATTCCTCAAATGGTGCAGAATCAGAAACAGATCCTGGGATTCATTCCAGCCACTGGTAGAGAAGTAACCATCTGATAGACCACACCCAGAACAGTCATAGGAAAAAATGGAACACTCACATATCAGAAGAATGTGAAGGACGTCCAACGCCTCCAGCTGGCAGCTACAACTCGAATGAGTGTAAATAACACAAGGTGTATTTTCATTGTAGTTAAAAGGAGTAAAGAAAGAACACTTGAGTTTTTCCCCTCGTCGGTTGTTAATAACCATATCCCTTCTGTAGTAATTTTTCCCATTAAAGTGAAGGAAAATGGGTCCCAGAAACTCCTCTTCATACTTGTCTCTCGGGTTCCTCAAAAAGAACATTAGCAATTCATAAAGATGAAACATGTTTCTTCATTTCTGCGAGTTTTTCCCGCGGAGGATAAAATGAACTGGGGGAGCCGGATCAGGAGGGTGTGTTTGCTCATGCGTCTTCCCATGCATGTGCTTGTACGCGTTATATCTTGCGTGTTGTTGCAGTGGGCGCGTTTTTCTCCGTTTGGTGAATCCGAATTCACATGCGGGGTTCATATATCTATGTGCACGCGCTCACCGGTGTGCTGACTCTTCCAAGAGGTTGCGTGGCTCATTCGAAGCAAAAGAGTTGCACTCAGTTGTGGGGGGAAAAAATTAGCATTTCATTCAACATTTATCTGCAGCAAATGTTGGGAAAAAATTCTGTGACTAATTAGACGTGTCTGTGAGTCTTCCTCCTAGTTGAGGGGGCTACCTCAGCAACCACACCGGAAAGAGCATATCTCACTTTACTATGCCTCCCTGTGTATTACTACGAAAAAAAGGTCAATTTTATAATTTTTTTTTTTTTCGCCACCTTCTTCTTGTTTCCTTTTTTTCTATGTTCATGCAATTGGGCCCCTCTTTCACGTATATATATGTAGGTACCCTAAAAATGTAAACGTCTTATCACTCCTCCTTTGACTACCATTTTGTGGTTGAGTCTAGGAAAGCTATGCAACACACTCACGACGGTGCCTCCCTATTCAAATGGACACATACTAGCGCTTCTTTACACGCGGGAGATGGTGTAGAACTTTTTCCCAATTCGCCCGAATGAGTTACTTCAACGAATTAACTGCGACGCGCACGCGAAGGAGATGGCTGCTGGGCCAATTTTTGTATTCCCAATTTTTGCTTTGATCAATTTATGGCAATTGGGGGGAATTGCCAAAGGGATGAGCTGGCTCATTTTGCAGCATCAAAAAGGGAATGGGTCACACACATGGTGAGAGAGAAAATACAACGCTGCAAATTGGATAAGGCAGGAGAATACCCAACTGGGATGTAAACCCGTGAGGAAATATTTTAAATATTTCTATTTTTGTAAAAAAAAAAAAAAAAAAAAATATTTTTTTTTTTTTTTTTTTTTTTTTTTGTCGCGTCTTTGCTCACCTATTGAAAAAGGCGGAAAAATGGAAGCGGGAAATTTTCACAAGATAACGTAAAAAAATGGGAAAAAAGAAAAAAACGCCAGTGTGAATGCGGAATGCCCTTGGCATATACAAGGAAAAACGAAACATCAGAAAAAGGGGAAGAAATGAAAAAAAAAAAAAAGGGGGGTGACAAGGTGGAACGCGCATCAACGGCAACGTGACAGTCGACGAAGATGCAGCAGAGGGATACGTTAAAAAACAAGAACAGCTGCAATATTGGGGTTGCAAGACGCGTCTACATCCTCCCCCCGCGCATAAGCGCAGGTAAGGGCGAATGTAGGGGTGTAAAGCGGGCGTGGGGACTGCTCGTGGAAAGGTATACCAGTGCATGATCACGCGCTTATTCGTATGTACATACAAATGTGCACACACATATACATGTACATACATACATATGCGCCATTCGTACTCTTCCCAATAGGCAACGCAAAGGCAACGTCTCATGCGTGTAGTGGTTCATTCTTCGACAAATATTGTTCCAGTCACATATCAGCGTGTTCTTTTTAAAAATTACTCCAAAATGATTAGCTCACTTTCCTCCATCAGTTATGCACTCGTACTTGGGCCATATAAGCGCCTGCAACTCGTTGGCGTACTTGAAGTAGATGGTCGTGGGTGCGTTGTACAGGCGGCAGTTGTCGAACATGCGCTTCAGCTCTATTCCAAAGTCCTCTTTCGTTTTGTATTCGCCCTGGGGGGAAGGAAGAAAAATACACAGGTAAGTAAAATGAACAAGTGTAAAGACAGGCAACCGGGTAGGCACAGTCATGGACCGGCCATCCAACAGACGGGCGAACTTGCACTGTTCGCTCATGGTAACGTACATGTCTGGCCTTCCTCCTCATGGTTAGAATATCCGTGGGTTCCTTTATAATATCGTAGTAATCGGGGGCTTCTGACAGACTCACAGGTTTGAGGAAGGGCCAAGCGGATTGCTGCTTTTCGAGGAAGTCTAGGACGCTTAATATTTGATCCTTCAGCTGTATATCCTTGTTTTGGGCCTTCTTTGGAAAATATTTCATTTCCTTTTTCCATCCGACTTCCAGTAACCCTGGGATGTTACTCGGGTGAATGGCATTGTTGACTCCTTTATTTTGCACAAAGTAGTTAAGCCCCTTAAAAATAACTTGTGGCTTAATAAAATGAATGGCTTTTTTTACCGTCTTCTTTTGCTCGTACAACATCTCCGATAACCGCAGGTAGTTTATGTTCGGGAATATGTAGCACTCCATTAACGTTCCTCCGTCGTAGTCCTTGATGTAGCCAAACCACCTCTCCTTGGGCATGGAAATTTTCTGGGAGAAGCCCTGCTTGCGGAAGTACCCGATGGCGAAGTTGTCTAAAGGGTCAAGGTGATGAAAACGGTGATGATGCGCAAAACGGTAAAAATTATCAACACGGTAAAGATGCGCATCTAATCAAGTGGGAGCCCCTTGTATTGGGATGAGACCTACCTGCATACGTTAGAAAGTACTCGATTCCAAACTTCTTCACGTGCTCCTTCAAATGATTCATCAGCCTCGTACCGTAGCCCTTCACCTGCTCCGTCGAGGTAACCGCCAGAAAGGCGATCTCAGCAAACCTCTGCTCAAAGTAAGGTCTAAAACAAACTCCCCCAATTACCGTGTTCTTTTTTAAAAGACAAAAAGTGTAATGGTTCCGGTCGAACACTAACCGCACGATGTACTCTCGTGGCATCTTCGGTAGCTGTCTCGAGAAGATGTTCTTCAGTGTAATTAGCTTAATTAAGTGGTCCGGTTCTCGGTCATTCGTTATGCACTCGAAGGTGATGATGCCCATGTTTTCTTCCTTCGCTCCTCCTGCGTCTCGGTGCAGGTATCCAAGGCCGGTTTCGGACGGTAAGAGGGACTACAACGTGGGGGGTGGAAAAAATGTCATCACACAGGTGTTAATGTTAAGTAGAAACAAGTGAGAAGCACAGAACGAACTGACACATGCACCATCCTTTTCAATGCATCACTTTTTCTCACCTGCAACTTGTTGCTCTGCTTGGCCGCATTGATGAAGAGCATGAGGGCCACGTTGACGGAGAGTCCGGCCTCCAAACAAAGATTCAGAAAGAAGAATTTTATTTTCTTCTTCACGGCGGTTTTTTTTAAATCCTCAATTATGGTCACATAATTGCACAGCAAAACGGTGTGCAAAAAGTCTCTGGAAAAACACATGCTAATAACGTTTCCACTGGATTGCTCCTTCCGCAAAAAGGTTTTCCACTTTGAATAAATGGTGTCATAATTCGGGTCATAAATTAAATTGGGATTGCTTATCCTGTTGTTCACTGGCATCAGTTGCTGTAGGTTTATAATGGAACAAATGCTTTTCGTTATTTCAGTCAAGATGTACTTGTTGCTTTCATCCGTTTCACGGTTCACGGTAGCTTCAGCGTTGTCGCTATTGTTATTCGTCGTGGTCGTGGTGGTGTCCTTCCCTTCCACGCCGTTAAGTTTGTCCTCATTCTTGTTATTAACACTGATGTTCTCACTTGGGGCGTTTTTTTTATTGGTCTTACTGGGGGTGCCCTCATCTTTGCTTTGCTCATTTGGCACCATAACGCAGTCATTTTCCTTTCCCGTCTGTCCTTCTGCAGTGTTCTCTGTGGTAGCCTCCCCCGTGGGGGTAACACCGTCGACAACCTTCTCATCATTAACCCCCTCGTCCTGCTTCTTAACAGTTTCCTTCACATTATCACCATTCAGGGTTTCCCCTATTGGGGGCATTTCCCCCTGTTCACCTCCCCCAGGGTCACGATCCACCCCGCTGTTCCCATCGGACATTTCGCCCTTCTCATTATAAAGCAAATTCTCGTTGTTGTAAAATTCGAGCAGATAATCCACAAGCGAATTCTGCACAATGTAGTTTACAATGTTGTATATTTTCTCATTGGGGGGTAACTTGGAGCAGTACTTTCCATTTACAAAGTTTTTGCTCAGGTCAAGACCATCGACGTTTTTTAGATACACATTTTCACTAAAGGTGAGATCCTCCATTTTTATATTTTTAATGACGTTTTTGCTACTTTCTGCGTTGCTACTCATTTTGTTTTTGCCTTTACTATTTGTCTGCGTGTCATTATTTTTCTTTGCGTTCACCGTTTCTGCTCCGTTTCCGCCTGTCCCTTTTGTGCCTACATTTTTGGTACCCTTGGGTCCTGCTGCCTGTGTCCCGCTGGCTGCTCTGCTTGGACTGTTCACCAGGGGGATACTTCCATGCGGGCCGTTCACCAACCCGCCCATCATCCCTGCGTGCATGTCATTCATTGGACTTCCTGGCAAAATACCCCCTCCAATCCCGCCCGCGTTGTTCCCTACACCACTCCCCATCATCCCAATAGAATTCATCATATTCATTCCACCATAAGGATGGGGATGAGTCACATGGAAGTTGTAAGAATTACCACCTGCACCCACCATCGGTGGTACATTCATTGCATTGTATTGACTTCCAATTCCTTTCATTGCATTGAGGCTGTTCATTCTGCCCATGCTGCTGTTTAAAAATGCATTCGGGTTATTCATTCCATGAGGGGGAAACATGTTCACGTTGTTACTTCCCATGCTGATGGTGCTGCTAGGATAGTTGTTCATGTCGTTGCTTTTTAATGGACCTTCCATAATTTCTTTCTTCCCTGCGTCTTTTTTTCTTCCTTCCGGGGGGAACTCATCGTTCATGTCTTTGAAGTGGGGGCCATTCATGCGGCCAAGTTCACCCACGTTATTCATTCGTGACCCCTTGACGTTCCCCACAAACCCCATCTGCGGGTTCGCCATAAAAAGCTTATTCTTCGGGAAATTCACGTTACCGCTGAAGCTGTTCATACCTACAATTTTATTACCCCCCAGGATGCTCCCGTTTCTGACACTTCCACCTTCAGCGTTAAGTTTCGCTCCATTCAGGTGAGACGCATTCCCGCTGGTACCACCCAGACTCTGTAGCGGTACCTTATTCGGGGTGGAAAAATTGACAGGACCACTTTCCATCTTACCCATGCTGCTACTGTTACTGTAATTACCGCCTACTGGCATTTTCCTTTGATTACCACCTATTACTCTGTCCTGATCAATCAGTTCGTTGTGTCCACTGCCGTGTGCAGGGCCGATGCCTAACCCCCCATTAACCATTCCATTCCCGTTGGGCAAGTAATTCATTTTTGGGTCTCCCCCCTGCATGTTGTCTTCACCGACTTTGCGTTTTTTCTGTTCATTCTTCTTATTCTCCTCATCGTCCTCCTCCTGGTTATCTGCCTGGTGACTACCATCTATGTGGCCATTTCCACGGTTTCCATTTCCTTTCCCATCGTCTCCACTGCTCCCGTGGTTTCCTCCACTTCCTCCGCCTCCCCCTGCGTTGCCACCACCGTTCATTGAGTTGCTTCCTCCACCAACGGTGGAAGAATTCCCTGCTCCATCTCCCCCCCCACTGCAGTCATTCCCTTCCGCCATGCAACTCCTCGCCTGCCACCTTTTGGGCAACTCCACCAATTTATCTGCCCCGACGGAGGTAAGCCATTCGGTACCGCTAACTGGGGGGTCATCATTACACTTCTCCTTTTCTTCCTCCCTCTGTGAACAAATCCCATTATTCTCATCCCTTGGGTCTACATGCCCACTCTGCGGTGATGCATATCCACTCGTGTGGGTTTCCTCCAGGTTATCCAAATGGCCGGTCCTCAGCTTCTTCCAAGCAGCTTTTCTATCGCTTTTCTGCTCATCTTTTTGCACATTCTCTTCACCATCTGCGGGACTACCCGGGGAAGTTTCCAAGCAGGTGCTACTTTTGACACTCTGGGTGGAGCTGCCACGTGGCGGGTCTTCCAAACCGTTACTGTGTGTCAATCCGTCGGGGGTGTAACTCTGCAGGAGGTTAGCAACCCCACCACCGGATTCGAAGTGCATTCGCTTCCTCTTGGACGTCCCCAGCAAGCCTCCTCCTGATGTTGTTCCTGCTGTTGCTAATGCCGCTGCACCCTTGGGGGCCAACTCAACGATGCACTTCTCCTCCTCCGAGTGGAAAAAAAATCCATCGTTTTTGCATTTTAAAAAATTCCAAAGGTCGACATCTTCGTCCTTGCCTTTGTTACAACAGTGAAAGGGATATATATATATTTTTTTTTTTTTATTGGTCAAAACATGACGACTTGGGTCCTTCCAAAGTGGATCCCTCTCCTCCCTGTTTATGAGGTAATCAATCATCATTTTCGTCGTCGTTAAGCTTCTTCGAATCGCTCGGCATTAAAAACTAAAAAGGAACATACAAATGTACATTCTAGGAGGGACGTATTTGTACAGAGGGGTCAGCAAAAAGGGGGTATTATACTACCCACTCTCTTCATCCCTCTGCTGCTATGTTGCTATGCTGCTATATGCGGCCCTGCCAGAGGGGGGAAATAAACCTCGCAAATGGTAATTCATTCGCGCGGGGAAAAAAAAAACCATACCATGGGAAAAACCCATAAATGGAAAAATTAAAAAAACGTATCAAAACGTATCAGAACGTATTAAAACGTATTAAAATGCGTGAAAAAAAAAAACAAACAAAAAGGAAAAATTGTGGCCTCCTCAAAGGAACAATTAAAAGAATAATTCAGCGCATAAAAATTACCCATGGGGGGGAAGGAAAAAAAAAAAAAAAATCGCAATTGGGAAAAATGAATACTACCAATTTTAAAAATATGCACGGCAGAGAGAGAGCTGTGTTGGTGGCATTTGAAAATATCTCAACTGAAGGAGAAGAACGGAAGATATAACAGTTACTTTGCCTGCTTATAAACACATGACATGTTCGTAAACTTTGCTTTACTCAGAGGTCATTTTTTTGCGTTAGGGGAGGATTACATTCCTTTGCACTTTTCTATTTTTATCGAATTAAGAATATGCCTATTTATGAATGTACCACTGTTGTGTTGTGAGGTGAATTAGCATAGGAGAATGTTCTTGCCCCTTCTGTATTTTCCCCTCAATGATGGCAAGCAGAATAATATGCCCTAAGAAACTCCTTTTCATGTCGCTACAAATGCACACATATACGTAAGCATACGCCTATGTGTACATATGTGTTGGTATTCTTTTATAGTTGCTTCAAACCACAGGGGTGTTGTTGTCGTTAGTGCGAAGTTCACCTCCATAGTTGATCATCCCCAAATGATGTGCCAGATAAAAGAAGCCACGCATGGTGCACCTTCTACAGGATATAAAGGACTAATCCCCAAAGTTGTCAGTAAGAAGGGGGGAAGAGACAGACAAACTCACTTTTAGCGTTTGCCCTACAATTCGGGCTCTCTTCCTCCCCTCAGGTGTGTATCCTGTCACAGTTTGTATTATGTACCTATAGCGGTGCACTTTTACCGTTTTATTATTTTATTTTATTTATTTATTTTGTGTACGTGGTTACCCCCACCCGTTTGGCGATTTAGCTGTGGAGCGGCTTTATGACCTAATTTTTACTCGTTGCACAAGCTCCTTGCAGAAGGGTACGAGCACAAAAATGTGGACACATATGTGTGAACGCACCCAGGTTGGTAGTCGTTATATCTGCTATGTAAAGGGAACGCGACACATTGGTACCGAGCTTTTTTATGCTGCACATCTTTCAACACAGTTAACCAACGATGCACTGGTGGACATACACATAGCAGCCGCTTCTGTTAAAAGGTGAAAATGCTCTTATATGATTCACCGCCACGAACAGAATTTTCTTTTTTCTTTCATTAAAATTTATGGGCAACGTCAGATCGAGAATTTTTCTCATCGCCCCTGAAAAGGTGAACAACCAACCTTTCGCTCTTTCCAATGGTATAAACTGTTGCACTCACGCGAAATAAAAAAACCGTGTGATACACTGCAACATGGTAAACTACACAGTAAATGTGCGCGTCGCAAGTTTAACTTTGCGTGTTACTACGGCTGCAGACGGTGACCATCCCAAGTTGTTTGGTCCACAAAAGTACAGTCATGCATACAAGCAATTTACATGTACTTTTATTTTAATAAGAGCAACGACACAAAGTTATTGATTTCTTTTCTTTTTTCCCATTTGTTAGCCATGTGGACATTTTAAAAATTGCATAACCGTGACAACATGATCAATTTATGCGTGAACAAACCTTTTCAATTTGGCCTTCACACCTGTAGAGGCACACGTATGGGTAGAAGGTGGAATGCGTTCAGGCGTACGAGAATACACGGTACAGCTGCAAAAAGGTGGGTCACAAAATAGGGTCAGCCTCGCCCCCTAAAATATGTACTGTGTTTTCACCCTACAAACAAGCAATTTTATTATTCCACAAATAAGCAAAATAGTGTTATGCTTTATCTCTCACATGTTTAACTGTTGTGGTGAAGCGAACACAAAAGAATAATTTAAACGGTGAAACTTTCATAAAATAAAAAAATATATATATATCAGGCGCAGCTTTAGCAGCGCGGTGAGAGATATGCAACTCGCGGAGGGGTTAACTCCTAAAAAGGTGAGAAAAAAAAAAAAAAAAAAGCAAAACGAAGCGAAGCGAAATTGCGGCAATTATTCATATAAACAGAAATATATATTTCCACGAATGAAACAAATACTGCAATGCTGCAATACTGCAATTCGGTTCATACGGGATTTACTATTATGCAGCTGTGCATGTTTGCAGGAGCTCCGGTACCGCAGAAGCAAACGCCGGCAGAGGCACATTGAAAGCAAAAAATAATAATAGCACCCCCATCGGGTAGAGCCCCCAATCAAAGTTAATTTCTTTTTTACTGCGCTTGCCTGATATAGAAAAAAATGTTGAAAAAAAAAAAAAAAAAAAAAAGAAGCTTACAAAATTTCTATCGTATTTTTTATATCTGTATTTTTGAGGGGTTCTCACTTTTGCTGTTATTTTTTGCTTTAATTTTTTGTTTTTATTCTGTTTTACTTTTGTTCTATTTTTGTTTCGTTTTTATTTGTTTTTTGATTTTTTCTTATTTTATTTTATTTGATTTATACTAGTTCGTTTTAGTTCTACTGCTTCTATTTTTTTCATAGTTTTCATGTCGTCCTTGGACTGCGTTCTTGCCTCGCCGGTCGCCGCTAGTTCGCACGTGCCTCTTCATACCATTCCAGTTTTGTTCATAGTTGGCGGTTCGCAACTTGTGGTGAAGGTTGAATGTGAATGCCCTTTTTCTTTTCTCCTTGCATGACGGCAGCGCTCACCCACCTCACATATACAAACCGGCAAAATTGAAGCAAACGCAATAGAACGAAACTGAGCCCACTTCACTGTAAAACCGAACTGAATTAATTTTTTTTCCCCTTTCGCACCTTTCTAATGTTAACCTAAACGTATGCCACTGAGGCGAAGAATAGGAGACGAGTAGAAAACAGCCAAACTAGTCAAACTAGCCAAACTGGTAGTAACTGCCGCGCCGACTGATCAAAGTGCAAAGGAACAACGGGCTAGAGAGACCGTTGATTGGAACTATTTGCACGTGTTGGCTGGCCTTATTGCGAACTGCTCCATTTCTCCCTGGGGTATAGTAAAAATTTACGCGAAATACACGGAGCATGAAGCAGGAGGAAGGAAGTGGGCAGATGTGAACAAAGACGGGTAGGACAAACCCTAAATTATACGCACAGAATAACTCTCCGTCGTGTGATGCAAGCCGACCTTAGTGCCTAACTGTGCGCTAACGTCATCCTATATGTGTACCCACATGCACCTACGTGTGAATGTCCACCTGCATGAGGGAGTAACACACAAACCATTGCAACAGACTCAAGCTGATCCATTGAAGAAGAAAAAATTTCCATAAGTACGAACATTACGAACGTAACTTACAGTAAAAACATAACGCTCTAAAATTAATACCTTAGATGTATTCCCCTGAATTATTGATCGTCCTATTTTTGTCTTCCCTTTTTATTCACCCGAGTGTATACACGTATAGCTGCATTTTGCGCTGAGCGACAGGATAAAATCCGAAGACCCCTTCAAACGCATGCGTGCACGATCTACCCATTTCCGCTCAGGAAGATTAGGCACAGCCAAATTTTAAAGTCAAAAGAGTTACCTCGCGCAAACGGTGTTGTTCCCCTTTAACTAGCCCAAGCTGTGAAGGGAAAAAATGTCTGCTGCGAATTCTACCAAAATTTTTATTGGTAGCATCCCCAAGGATGTTACAGAGGTGAGTCCATTCGCGCAGTTATACCCACGCGCACCATACAGGCTGTAAGGAGCCTTGTGTGCAAGTGACTACCGTCCTACCACATATTACCTTCACAGTGAATCCGAAAAAAAAAAAAAAAAAAAAAAAAAATATATATATATATATATATATATATATGTATATCATGTTCCATTTTGTGCTTTACTTGTCCCCCTTCCCCCAGGAGGAGTTAAAAGCGGAGGCATCCAAACATGGTGTGATCACCCAAGTGTACTACGTGCCGGCCACGGCCCAAAGCCCCCGAGGGTGGGCATTCATTACATACAAGCAGAGGTCGGAAGCTTATAAAGCCATCGAAGCTTTGGACTATAAGTGTATATTTCCTAACAGCCAGCGACCACTGGATGTAAGATTCGCTAGCTACAAACATAACACCACTACCACTACCACCACCACCGAAACACAACCGGCGCCAAATAAAAACGTTTGGCAGAAGCACGTAACGTCAGATGGACACCCATATTACTACAATTCTGTAACTGGCCATTCCCAGTGGGAAAAACCCAAGGAATCAGTTACTACGCCCGCCTCAGTCATTCAAGGAAAGACTAACACCGTTGCGCCGTATGGTCCTCCAGGCGCCAATGTGTTCGTTTTCCACGTGCCCTCACATTGGACGGATATGGAGTTGTACCAGGTACGTCAATTTATTCGATCGCCTGGTCACGTAACTGACGTGATTTACCAACTCGGAGGAGAGTACCCTTCCGATGTGGTACCCCGACCGGTGCGCAAGAAAGGGCCTAACTCCCCACACACGCACATATATATGAATATATACACACGTACATATACATACATGCATAAATATATGCGTAAATATATGCGTACCCCCCCGCAGCACTTCCAACACTTCGGATACGTACTGAGCGCACGAATTCAAAGGGACTCCAGTGGAAGAAACAAGGGCTACGGGTTCGTCAGTTTTAACAACCCAGAGTCAGCTATGAATGCAATCAAAGGAATGCATGGATTTTACGTCTCGGGGAAGCACCTAAAAGTGCAGTTAAAAAAGGGAGAGGAACACTATATGCAGTTAAATGCCCCTGTGCAGCCGCAACTGGCCGCCACACAACCCTACACAGTGCAACAACCAATCATGGGGAACCCCCAACAGCCTTACATGGCCCATATGATGTATGGTAGTATGGATTCTACCAACCAGATGCGCTACAACAACACGTATTCATTGAGTAGGTAGGTGGGTTCGTCCCCTTGGAGGGGGGATACCCGTTCTACCGCACCCACATGTATGGCTAGGTATGTGCCTATTTGTTGATAACCCATGTGTAGTCGCCCCACGTGTGGGCGCACTCTTTTAATGATCTAGCCTTTTTCAAGTTAAACGAAGGGAACGTTCGGGATAACTCCCCATTTGCACCTCGCCTTCCGTATATCGGCCCCATCTTTGCTGCTACGTTGTCCCTTTTTTCGTTGCTTCTCCCATCTGTCCGTTGTTCGTTTTTCTATTTCTTCCCCCCTTTCTACAACATATGACATAAAATTAATATTTTTTTTTTTTTTTTTTTTTTTTTTTTTTTTTTAATTTCTCCCCAAATTAACGATACATTAGAAAAGTTTGTTTTTGACCAAAATGGAAATATATATATTTTTTATCACTCCTGTTGTGTGATTAGGAACGTGTGCAGTTTGGGGGTCTTCCTCCCATCCTGAGTGAGTGACCCACTTTATTATTATGTCTCCATTTCTAACAACTCCCCACATGAGCAATATATGCTCCATCTCATAATTGCGCCTTCCATCATTTTGTTAAAATGCTCACCGTAATGAGTGACTATGTCTGTTGAGTGCTCCTTCTTTGTGAAACATACTTGTGGTTCATGAATGAGTTTAGCAGGAGCCACACTGGGAAATGATGACCCGACCATCGGACACCTTTCGAAGGTGCGGTGTATTATGTCCCAAGGAGAACCCACATGTGGGAGAACAAATACCCGTAATTGTCTTCACAGATCAGAGGGAAAGACGCAGCCTATGCGGGTTTACCCAGACTATGGTTAGGTTGTTATAAAAGTGGGCAGCATATATGTATACACCCATGTGGAGGTGCGGAAGTGGCGTCCACCCTATCCACCAGTTTGGAACAAAAAATATGAGGTTCCAAATATAAGGTTAAGTATACGGTTAACTATGTACACTGCAAAATGGGAAACATTTGGCAACTGCGGGGGATATACTCCTAACATGAGAGATACTACTTGAATGCCGTCTCATCTGCAGAGAGCGGGGTCCACCCTGTTGCCCTGCCTGCCTTCCCTTTTAGCCGCCCCGTTTCTTCAACCCAACTGATATAATTGCTCACACGGTTGAACTGAACCAGAACCATTTCATTATTCCATTGCTTGCCCAGGACTGCGCGGTGAGGGAGCTCCAACAACACCGTTTCTTTTTGCAACATTGGGAGAAGGAAAAAAATATGGGGAGTATAAATCGACATACGCTTTTGTATCCTCCTAGTTGACATTTTTTTTTTTTTTTTTTTTTTTTTTCTATCACCAATTTTGCAATGGATGAAACAAATGTCGGTGAATACCCCGTCGCCTGACTCACTAAATATTTTTTTCCGTAAAAAGGTTTATAAGTCACACAAAGCTCATGTATTTAATCGTACGACGACTATGAAGTGGGTACGGGTGTTCCCTCCAACTTGATATTTGAAGAGAGCACAAATATGTGCACCTGTAGGTATGCATATATATGCGTGAACACCTAAATAGGCCAACATAGGAGTAGCCACAAACAAAACGCCATTCAACCTATTCACGCCGTTCACGTGGGCGCGCCAGCTGGGAAGGAGGCAACATGGATTACAAAAGCGAACAGTTGGCAGAAAAGGAGAGCTTGTCACTTTTGTACGAATGTACCAATGAATTTATTTGCGTAGACGAAAAGAAATTTAAAATCCTGATTGAAAATAAAGCCAAGAAAATTTCCTTCTACTTGCTGTTTGAGTATACGGAACGGTACCCGGATGAGGCCCCCATATGGAAGATCATCGAAGGTAGAAGATGGTGTGGAGTGCGTATCTGCGCCGATTTGTTTTGTTCCCATTTGGGGGAAAAGACCCACCTCATGCGAAGGATATATGTACACGTAGAACAGGGTTTCGTGTGCTTATGCATTTGTGTATATAAATTCTAGGCCTTCTAACAGGAACGGCCTTTTTTGCAAAAAGCTGTTACCTTTTTAATGTCTACATATGTGTATATAATTTTTTTTTTTTTTTTTTTTTTTTCACGTGTTCAGGTAAAAATGTGACCAACAGGCTGCGCGAAAATGTGGAGGAGCACATCCGAGAGACGGTGGAAAATAACTTGGGCTACAGCATGATTTATAACATTGTGGAGAATATAAGGGTAAGACCAGGGGATGGACAATCCGAATATGTTGGAACAGTCGCACATGTTTTTCTTGTCGTTTTCCATATGGCTAGCTTTCTGCTCCTTCCTGTTCCCTCGGGTTTATTTAAAACGGCACGAAACTATTTTCCCCACGTAATTTTATCCGACGCGTGTTTTTTTTTCCCACCTCCCTTTTACAGTCTTACCTCTCCGAAGACATTGAAGAAAAATCCATGTACGATGAAATGCTGGAGAGGAAACCCAAAGAGGGTGAAGAAATGAATGATGAGGACTCCGATGACAAGACTGGCGCAGAGGATTATGAAAACGTTTTGGAGTTGAAGGAGCTGTGTGAAGAACGGGTGCGTCTTCCCCCGTTTACGTATACCCACCATTGTATATATACCTGTACATACGCATAAGTGCACATTCCTGTCTTTGTATCGTGGCACCTGTATCACACCTGCTTGCCCGATGTCTGTTCACCCCCTCCTGCAGTACCGAGTAACCGAGGAAGAATTCGATGCGTGGCGAAAAGAGTTTTACAAAAACATTTTCGCTGAAATAAAAAATATTAACATGTCGGATAACCCCACAGGGCGGGAGCTCTTTGAGAAGGGAAAAATTAACTTGGCCGATGCGGAATTTGAGGACGGTAAACAGGAAAGGAAGTTGGCACCCGTCCACCCACCACTGTGCTGCTATTCATCGGTACACTGCTCATTATGCCGTTTTTCATCCGTAAACTGCTCATTACGCCGTTTTTCATTTTCCTTCTTAGGCGAAGCCAAGTGGTGCAACGAAGAATTATTTTGCGACCTTGACTTGGACATGGAACCATGAGTATGAGGATACGTTAGCTCACTTCCCGAGGGGAAAAATATACAAGCTTACCAGCCCTACCTACACAGTTACCCTGTTCACGTTGCAATTTATGCGAATCCCCCCACAGGACAGCCTTCCCCCCCGTTTGTTCTTACGTCCATTCGGATGAGCATCCCTTTTAACAGCCAATTCGACAGGCGCTTGCTTCATCAACACACACATTCTTATCCTTTAACTGTTTTGCAACATCCCTTTTTTGACGCCTCCTTTTTGGCGAGAATGTTTGTTTGGATCTTCCATTTTTTTTTTTTTTTTTTTTTTCCCCTCGCCGCACACAACTGCAACCTGGTGAGTACTTCACCCGATGAACATTCCTCTTAAGTTGTTTTTACGCTAAATGGTAGAGGAATAAACAGCATCCGCTTTTATTTTGTTTTACTTTGTTTTATTTTTTTATATTTTTTCCAACCCCGCCGATTAACCAACAGCACGCACATGCCGTGAATTCTCCCGACCGATGCGTGAGGGAAGCAAAAATGAGAAAAAAAAAAAAAAAAAAAAATACAGCACTCTGCGCAACGCAAACGCGCATGATCAGGTGCAAAGTGCATTTTCCGCGGCAGCCTCTTCCCACCGATGCGATGATGACAACGCCCCCCGTTCGATCTTAAAAAAAATTAAACGAATAAATGACGCTGGGCTATAGGGAAACGTGTACATTTCTCCTCGTGCAGGTCGCATTCGGGTAGCCCATCAGCCACGAATGGGTCTCACAGCAGTGAGGAAAAATTGGGCACATTCGCGTGAGCGATGTTGCCAAGCATGTGATTTGCTAAACATATGATACGCGCAACATGGTATGCGCTTTTTACCTTTTTTTGTTTCGCCCCCACCACCGCCGGGCTTTCGCTTGCGCTTCGAATTAAAGGTTACAAGGGGGGTGCCCATGGGGGGAAGTGCATCGTTCTCAACAGGGGCAGGCTGGTAGATACCTCCCCCCCTCTTTCCACACTTCTGCTGAGTTGTTGAATTCCCGAGAGCAGTATTTTTAAACCCCAGTTTGTTTGTAGCACCGTTTACGTTTTTTTTTTTTTTTTTGTCTCCCTAACTGTTTTGTTTTGTCATTTTTTTTTTGTCGCACCGCATCTTCCCCGTATGTCTTTCCCCAATTGCGTCTTCCTTCAGAACAATGGGGAACACACTATACAGCAGCACAGGGTGCAGCTCCACCCAGCTGGACGATATGTACTCCAAGTACCTAAACAACCTTTACAACATTTATAGTTACTTGTTTAAGTATGAGCACTTCGTCTTTATGAATTGCTACGCGTTGAATTCCTTCTGCCATGTCTTGGAGGTAGGTTCTGCACAAAATCGCACTTGCAGCGGTTTCTGCGCGTTTTTCCGTGCAACACTCCGGTGATTGGCTACCCCCGTATAATGTAACCCACCTGCCGCACCACCCACCCTTGCAGGGCATCAACAACAACGAGGGACATGTCCTTATAAAGGTGTTCAAGCAGAGATGCGAGACGCAAAAAATAAAAAGGATTCTTTACACGCTCAAGTTTCTCTTCTCCTTTGACCTCTTCCCAAATGTGTAAGTGTCTCCAGAGAGGTACCACCCGGTTGAGAAGCCACGTAGACTTAGGCTCCGTCTTCCATTGTGCGTTGTGCATCCTGCCATTTGGTCGCCACCCAGCACTTCCCTTCCTTCCTACCCCCACAGCCTGCCCTACAACCGAATGAGCGTGTACGAAAGCAACATTTACATCTACAGAACGTTTGTGCTTAAGAGTCTGGACCACTACCTTTTCAACGAGAGGAACCACAAGCCCTTCAAGCACTTCTTTCTGTTTCAAATATTTCTCGCCATTATCCAGCTGCACTCCCTGGGCATCTACCATGGCCATATAAAGAGCGAAAATTTTCTTCTCCAGAATGGCATGCACATACTCATAACGGATATTAACATATTGAATAAGTATTTGTACTTCATTCCAGGGGTGAGGTACGTTTGCACGTGGGTGTGTTCCTTCACCTGGAAGAAGTGACTCTATGTTAAGCATCGCCTGTCCACACGTCTCTACCTCCTCCGCAGGTGCGAAGACAAATGGAGCAGCCTACAGCAGCGCCTACAGAGACTGCAGGATGACATTTTCAACCTAGGGATACTCGTTCTGGAAATTATGCTCAGTGATAAGAGCGTTTCATACGCATTCCTGAAAGAGAACTACCATGACAAGAACGAGTATAACTTCTATCGGGGTAGGAGTAGACAAGGCATGTTCCAATTTGTGGGAAGTGAAAACGGAGCAGACAAAACCAACGGAAAAGGAAAATCCAGTGCAAATGCCAAAGTGAAAAGAATAAAAAGGAAGGAAGATAAGGACTGCCACTTTGCCAGCAGTGGTAGCGCGGAAAGTGCGGATCGCATCATCGACCTGTCGACAAAGAAGACAAGCCACAATTTCGTGCATGCACTCTCCCTACCGTTTATAAACAAAAGAATAAAAAACGAGGAGGAAATTTTTTTTCAAGAGAACAAACACGTTAAAATGAACATAGACAAATATAGGCACTACAATTACCACTACATTAATAGCGTAAATTACATTAACATTTACAACGACTTCTACAACAATGGGACTTTGCATCCAGTGGGTGAGAACAATTCGCACAGGGGAAGCCTCACTACTACATATGGAGAGAACGTGGTGAATGAGCTTCCTCCTAGAAGTAGGACTGCTCTATATGGCCAAACGGATGGGTTGGATTCTTTGGGGGAGATTCCCCATGCGTATAGCGATTGTGAGGTACTCGGGGGAGAGACCAAAGGAGGGAGGAAAAACAGAGGTACTTACGATAGACTCGATTTGCACGTACCGCAAGATTGGGGGTATGGCAGCTCGAACGACGTGGGAGAACCTTCGGTGAAGCAATCCCCCCTTGGTGATGCATCCCCCCCCCGTAGACGCGCCCGACATGCAGACAGAAGAGAAAAGGGAGTGCCCTACAAAATTTGGAAAATTGTAAACGTAGCAAAACACCCATTTATTGTATACTCCCTCATCAATCATTTCTTCCTACAAAAAAAAAACAACATTTTTAAAATTTTCAAATACTGGTCTTATTATGTCTTCCCGAGTACATACAAGTACGTGTTCTTCCCTCTTACGATATTGCAGCTACACCCCGTCTTTAAGAACGCAGACCTTTTTATTCTGCTGCTTCATTATAACTTACCTTTCATTTTGTTCCACCTGGATTTATTTGCGCGAAAGGAACAGGACAAGTATGACATGCTACAAATGGGGGGCAACCCAAAAGGGGAAGACGCAAAGGGAGCGTATAAACTACATCAGCCGAACCACCACGCATGTGACGGAGGAAGCAGTTCGGGGGGTGCACAGGAAAAAAAAGAGACTACACCTCAGCAAACGAAACAACCGACGCTGCCACAATACGCGGGTCGGCTCGCCCACTTCGTTGACGTGGTTAAGGAGTTCACCACGAGCGTGAACAAGCGGCAGATGGAGACCTACATCCGGGGCAGTGACTTGGGGGATGACGTGAGGATGCAGCTGCTGAAACAGTGGCGTGTGTGCAGGAGAGAAACCAAGGGAAGATGCAGCCGAACCAGAGGAGTGTACCATTCGACGTGCCTCTTTCCCTTCCCAACCTTATCATACAGGAACACCCACGAATTTTACAGAAACTTTTTGTCCTTTTACAAAACGCTGTTTAATGCAGTTTTTCACAAAGACCAGAGTTACATTGATATATTTAGCGGCTTGGAGATCTGCAAGAGGGAAATTTACGCACCCCTTTTTCGGGCTGCCCATATCAGGAGGAGTGCTGCCACTGGTTTACGAAACCCCAAGTGGAGGTTCAACGAAGACGTACTCCAACTTGCAAACATGTTAATCACGTCGTACCAATCCCTTGCATACGAGTCGACCAAGTTGCTCTGCCTTGAAATGCTCTACTGCATAATTCACCACCTGAATGATAGTACCCTCAACAGAGAAATCGCGTCTTTTCTACTTTTTTGCATGAACAAGTCAGGTGAAAAATTAAAAGTTATGGTCATCAAATCCTTTTACAAAATTATGCACAACGAAAATGCCTACGAACATATGTACCCCTACGTGGAAAAATTCTTGCCGTCCTTTTTCTCGCTCAAGGATAGTAAAGAAAAAATGGAAAAATATTTTTATGTGAAATATTTACCGCTAATCGCCAATGTGACCATTCAGTATATATATAATGTTAGTTTGTTAAAGAAGGGGGGAAAAAAGCAAAAAGAAATTTCTAAGGAGGAGCAGGATGGCCAGAAAACGAACCCTGATGAGGTGACCATCTCGGAAGTGAAGCACATGGATATGTTAAAAACACTTCGCAACCAGTTAGTGCACATTTTAAAATACGCCACGGACGAATCTATTCTGTTTGAGTTTTATGAGCACCTAATCACCTTTTGCAAAATCATGAGCAGAAAATGGGTCAAAATATATATCCTCCCTTATTTACTAGCAAATATTTACAAGACGAAGAATACCTTCATCAGAGCTCTGTCCATTCGGATCACCCTGCGAATTATGTCCTACATTAATGACAGCGAAACGTACAAAATGATTTGTGCCTATGTGAACCCAATTCTTTTCGAGGGAAACGAATTGGCCATTCTTTTTTTGCTTTCCGAGTGTAACATCCTCCTGCAGAAAAATGTGCGAAAGGGAGGGCGCTCCACTGGGGTTCCACTCAGTGGCCACCAAAGCGAAACGACCGAAAGGACCAAACGGGGAAAAAGAAACAGAAGACGCATATTCTTCTTGCACAAACTTAAACTAAACCACCTCCGCAACCACCCCTCTGTCGCCATTCGTGATTTGGTACACACAGTCCAGGCCAATCTATACCAAATGCCCCCCTAACGCGCGAGAGAGGGGGAAAAAAAGAAAACGCTCATGTGTTGGTCCGTCTGTGCGCTTACACACATGTGCAGGTGCAAAACGTTCCGCCGATTTTTTTTTTTTTTCGTGGCGCCGCATTGCTTAGCTAGCGCAGCGTGGGGTAATGCTTTTTCCACGTTACCCATTTTTTTCTCATTTTTTCCCCCATTTTGGCGCACTGCCATTCATACTGCTCATCGCGGCGCCGGTTCCATTTGCAACACATAAGCACATTTGTAAAAAGGAATTTTTTTCGTCTTTTCCAAACCGCGTCACATATGGGGTGACCCCATTTCAACAGCTCAGCATTTGCAAGACGGGGAACATGTTCACTGCGCCATGCATTAAGCACGTTTTAACTTCCCAAACGGACGCGGCAAGTTCGTTCCTCCACGGGGTGGTGTAAGTATTATACACACTCCAGCACATATATGTGCGGGGGTTGATGGGTGGTCTTTTTTTTTTTTTTTTTTTTTCTTCACTTTGTTGAGAGTGACCGGGAAGAGCAGCGAAAAAGCGAAAGTCACCAAAATGGAAAAAGTGGCGAACGTTAGAGAAGTGCCCAGAATGATCAGCGCTCATGAGATATCCCCACCCAACGTCTCCTAACGGGGTTAGGTGTGCCATAACGACACCGTTACACTTTTTTTTTTTTTGCATGTGCAGTGGTAATCCCTTTGAACAAATTTGTTCCCATCACTTTACCAAAGATTTTTAAAATGTGAAAAAAAAAAAAAAAGAGGCAAAACAAACACATACATTGTTACACTTTTTTAAACACCGATCGGTGAACTTCAATGTTTGCAAATGTAGAAACATTTTAATGAAGACTTTTTTTCTGTAACTGTTTCTTTTGTGTGTTGTAAATCTGCACTGAAACAAGTACACTCCATGTGTATTTAGATAGCTTTAACAACACACTTTATTTTTCCACGTGTTCAACTCTGTCAACATTTGTAGATTCATCACACGCAAGCAGTTCTGCGCAGAAGAAGGTGGAAAATGAGTTTACAAATTAATTAATCAATGTTTTCTTTTTGCATGACTGCGTGTGTGGGTATACATGTGTGCAGTTTGATTTGACGCGCGCTTTGCCGAGGTTCGGAGAGTTCTCAGCATTATAGCCTTGGTGGTCGGCACGCCTCCAGATCGTAAACGTGTGTGTATATCTATATCTACATATATAGATATATTTATTTGCACACCCGTGTTTACACACACGCGTACACACATACGGGGGAATGGAGAACGCTCACAGGTGTGTGCACTTTTTTCACCACACGCATTTGATTACGTAAAAATTTGCGAACATGATGAACGGTTTAAATACCGAACGGTCATGCGTGAAGAATAAAAAAATTCTTTATGTAACACTCTTCTTCGGAGAATCATAGGAGAAACATTCTTACGTTATTATATTAGGGGAGAAACGTATATAAACGTGGTTCGTACAATATAGCGTGTTCTACTCTCCCGTTGATGTTGTTTTTGCCCAACGAACGTGCACACTTGTAAACGGTGTGGATTGTCATTTTGTTACGCTTTATTTTTTCTATTTTATTTATTTTTTTTTTATTAAGAAAAATTTGCATTACTTGCCAGCAATTTTTCTTTTTCTCACTCTTCTTCACCACACTTAATGTTACAACACGTGTGTACGTTCGTACGTTTGTGCTATTTACACATATTTGTACTTATATCAATAATCAGAACGTACACACCTGCGTGAAGACGTTTATGTAAACGATTTTCCCGTTGTGTACTCTTCTTTTGAATGTCCCTCTGACTAGCCAGAAAAAAAAAAAAAAAAAAAAAAAAAAATTGCCACCCTACATAGCGTTAAAAGCAGAGAAATATTCTTGCCTGGTCAGGTAAATTTTGACACAATTTTTTAATTCTTTTTTTGTTGTTTTTCTCCACCCTTACGTTAACCCCCCCCATTTTGTAACCCTCCGATCGTTGGGAAAAATGGAGGTACTGCAAAACATGCAACGAATGGACAGGCGGATTATGGAGATCAGAAATCTGCGAAAATTGGTGGACGATGAGCTAGACATTGACCTTACGGGGGATGTGGGAAATTACATGAACGCGCTAGCCAATTTACACATTTTGGAAAAAAAAAAAAAAAAATTCCCAATTGGTGGTGAGCTCGGAGGAACTCAGAAGCTGCGGTCACAAGAAGGGCCGAAGGAGATCGAGAAATAGCGTCTCGTCGAATATGGGCGGGCGAGGAAGGAACAACGGAAATAGGAATAGCAAATCGAATGGAAATGGCGGACGTCGCGATGGAGGCCGCGGGGGAGACGGAGGAAGCGGCAGCTTCAGCGGAGGAAACGGGGACGATCAAAACGATAACAACAATCGTGACGATCGTGACGATCGCGATGACGAGGAAGAGGAAACCCCCCAAAGTGACGACGACCAAGACAGTGACAAACCGAAGAAGGTGAAGAAGAAAAAAGAAGACGGAGAATCCGAAGCTGTTGAAGGAGAAGAAGAAGCGTCCGAAGAGGCAGACGAATTAACCGAAGAAACGCGCGACGATGCGGGCGAAGTTACTCAAACGAAGAATCTCGAGCAGATAAAGTTGTTGCCGGATATGAAGCTGCTTGTGGCCCCCGAAATGGGGAATGCACAAATGAGCGAAGAAGAGGCATTGGAAAAAACAACAAACATAGTTGAGGACAATGACATAATTAATATGATAAACGATAACGCGTCGTCCATTCGGGAATACAGCTTTGAAGATTCTCATATCAAGGCCTGCCTGTTAGAGAACAACGCAGGAATGCACAGGATATCGCCAGAGGAAGCTCAAAAAATCGGGAAGAACATCGTCAGCAACCCGTTTACGGCCAGCAGTTGTGGGGGAGAAACGGATGAGCAGTACGTACGGGTAGACAGTCTTGTAGAAAGCGACGCAATGCAGAACGGGGGAGAAAACCTTCCAACATCCCATCTCAGGCGCTACAAGACCGAGGCAATCAACAAGTGCATCCAGAGGCAGCAGACGAAGATAAAGCTGAACAATGTGTTGACAGAGCTGAAGTTTAAAAACGCACACCAGGTTGAGTACCCCCAGGGAGAATACTCGGAAGAGCATAGCCTATCCGGAGGAGACATGAACAATAATTTGGAGGGGATGGAGGCACATAACGAAAATTTTCACCCCAATAACCAGCAACGCGAAAGCTACAACAGTCCCTATGACCAGAATTATACCGACTTTGTCAAACACTACGTAACGCGCGCTGGAAAATTTTACAGAGATGTGGCCAAACCGCAAGTTGAAAAAATGTTGAATGCACAGTCACAATCGTTTGGATTAAGACATTTATATAAAAATGCAGGAGATTTATCGTACGCCTATGGAAGTTCCGAATTTAACAGATCATTGTCTACCTGTATGGAGGAGGGAGATACGAAGAGGGAAGTAGACGATTGTAATTTTACAAATTACCTGACCTGTTCAGGCGACAAGGTGATAAATAGATACTTCGAAGAAAACATGAACTGCATAGCTACACCCCTGGCGGAAATGAAAAAATACATGCCTACCCACTTGGGCTATTACGAGAATTTTAATTACAGCAAGGCGCTGGACACGATTGGCAACTACGACTGCACGAATGCTAAGGAGTACCTCGAAAATTATGACTGCGTGAAGGGCGCACGCGCGTTTGTGGAGGAGAATTCCTGCGGGACGGGCATGGCACGGCTGGCGGAGCACGTCAATTTGGAAAATGTGCGAAGACACGTCAATATGGAAAATTTACGCAAACATGTCAACCTGGATAATGTGCGAAAACATATCAATATGGAAAATGTTCGAAAGCATGTCAACTTGGAAAACGTGAAGAGACACGTGAAACTACCATCCATGGCCAGGCGCATCAACATAAGAAGCGTGGCGGAGCAGATCAACGTGGAGCAGCTGAAAGAGCGCCTAGACGCAGAGGGGCTCCTAAACGCACAGTGCTTCGATGGAAATTACAACATCCTGGGGGAGGCCTACAGAAATTATGTGAACAAATATATTGAGGAGGTTAAGAAGTCTCTACAAGAACAGAAGGAACACTACACACAGAACGCCAACTGCAATGCACAACTGATGAACAACGGTTTTGTCAAACTAGCTACGAGGAATATTCGTAATTTAGGAAACGTTTACACGAGGAATAGAAAAAAATTTAATTGGAATAATCATAAGGAGTATATTGCGTTTAACCATAGGAAGTATGTTGGTTTGTTAGATGAATGCTACAAGAGGAGGGTTCAGTCTGTGAAGAAAAAAATTAAGGTGAACAAGGAGTTTTTCGACAACTACTTTAGAGCGTGCACTATTGATTGTAATAGTAACAGGTACATGGGGTCGTCAAATGATCTGTCCAGAAGTGCTGCTTCTCTCTTTGACTATGGAAATATTGAGATCAATTCGTTCGAACAAGCAAATTCTCTAAACCTAGCTGACATGCATCTCCCGTCGCTGTTTAAAGGTTCCGCTTCTTCGTCCAACCTGCAAAGGGTCAATAGTAATAGTGACTCCGAAATGGTGGGAAGCGCCTACGGCAACGGCAATGGCAACTCCGACGAAGGGACAAACAGACGCAACGGAGACGCAGCCACTGACGAGGGTGATGATGCATATGGCGATACTTACAACGCTGACGTGGACGACGAACAAATAAACATCCCCTGCTTCCCACAGAAGGAAAACAGACTGAAGCATTTGAAGTCCGTCCTGGCAGACAGTGGAGGAATCGAAAGCGACATCATCTATGATCAGAAGAAAAATATCTTCTTCGATTTTAATGACAATGCTTATGTGCACGTTGAGGGGAACTTATATTTCAACGCAAAGGATAAGTTATTCTACGAAATTGACTACATCGATGACTTTTCCTACGAAAACGTCAGAAAGGGACTCCTCCAACTGGGCCACTTCCTCATCACCGAGAAATATGCACCCTGCAAACTTATCATGCGACTGTGCACACAGTTTAATTCGTTCATGTATAACTTCCTCGGTTTGCACAAGTACAACGTCTTTTACGCGGATAGGGATAACCTCGTGGAAATTATCATCAAGTGAGGCAGCGTCAACCGGATTGTACGCGTCACTGTATTAGCTTCAGTGCGTCCTCCCCACGTATTTTTTTCATTTTTTTTTTTCAATTTTTTTTACAATATTTGCGGCGTAAATTTTCTGACCTGTTCATAATTTTTTTTTTTTTTATTTACCCCGCCGTCCTACACGTGGGCGATCCATTTGTCTGTGTTGCTCTTTTGTTACAGTTAAAAAAAAAAAAAAAATTATAACCAATTTCAAACGTTGTAACTTATTTCAAAAGTTGTAATCCATTTAGCTCATTCAACATAATATAAAGCCCATTTTGGAGTGCTTAAAAAAAAAGGCGCTACCCATTTGATGAGCAACTTGGAGGTGATTTCTCCCTGGGGGTCAGTCACACGTAACGTTACGATCCGTTCAGTTACGTTACGTTGTGGCAATGCACGTCACGCCAAAAAAAAAGGAAAAAAAAAATTACTACACTGTTTTGCGCGCAGGATGGAAGCAAACATAGCCGCATCATATGAGTAGTTTTGTAACTGTGTTTTCCCTTCACAACTCGCCCAAAAAAATCGTTTTGTCCGACGAGCAGGACACGACAATGTCCTCATACGGGTGAAAGGCAACGTCGTTTATGGTGCTCGTATGACCTGGCAAGGTGTACTTTAGCATCTTCTGCTTGTAGTCATAAATGTAGAGGTGGTTGTCTCCACTTCCACAGGCAAGCAAACTATCGTTATTAAAAGATAGTTTAATTAAATTGTAGTCGATGTTAAACCTGGGTGCTGGTAGCTGGAACAAGAGTTTGTCGTCACAGGGGAAAGGTTGAATGTCCCAGAAGCAGATGGTCTCGTCTGCACTGAGGGATGCCAAGACGGTCTCTTCGTTGTTTACCGCTAGACCACTTATGTAATGCTTATGTCCTGTAAAGGTATCTTCTAACTCTGCACTGGTAACGGAATACTTGCTTATTCTATCATCCGCAGAAGACACGTAGAGAGATTCCCCCTTTTTGTCTGAACAGATAGCTAAAAATGGATACTCATATGTGACCGTGTGAACCCATTTTTTGCATCTAAAGTCCCAAACCTTTACAGTAGAATCATCACTACAAGTGGCAAATAAATTAAAATTTATTACATCTAAGCCGTTAACGATACTTGTATGTCCCTTAAAACTTCTGACTTTTATTTCATTTTCCACATCCCATAGGAAGGCATTAAAATCAGCGGATGCACTACATATGTGTGTGTCGTCTCTACACCACTTGGCTTGCAAGACTGCATTCTTATGTCCTCTTAAAACGCATAACGTTTCACACTCGTTGTAGACATTGTGCACCATTATCGTCATGTCGAAGCTGCCAGAAGCGATGAACTTTCCGTCAGATGAAAAATTCACTGAGTACACTTCCCCCTTGTGGCTGCTTATTAGCATATTGGGGAAGTGCAGCCCCGTTTTTCTCTCTCCCCCTCCTGGGCCCGGTCCCGGGCCCGCCCCTCCTTCCCTTTCGTCGGTAACCAATGCGTGTGGATTCGCCTGAACTATTTCCATGTCGGGGAGCGATGACAGAGCGGCTCGGTATTGACTTGAACAGGGGGTGTCCCCTCCTCTCTGCTAAAAAGGCCTGTTACTTCTTCGTTTCTTCCGGTTATGTCATTCTACGCACGTGGTGCGGCGTCCTCGTGGCTATCTACTTCTGCGCAAATGGGGGGGGTGATGATCCAACGTGGATCTCCCCGCATGTAGTACAGGCGTACCCGTCAATGTAGCTCTTTTTTTTTACCCTTTTGATTACGCCGTTCCAGTTAAAAACTGGGTTAGCCTCTTGCGGGCACGCCAACGGGAAAATTTATTCACTTGAGGGGTTACCTATTCATCGGCTGGGTAATATATTTTTTTTTTTTACCCAAACAAAACTTGCCATAGTTTACTTCAGGTGCCGCCCCTTTTTTAATGAGCTTGTTATGCCCCCACCATAATGCAGCAACAGTCGCTGTAGTTGCACTCACTGCGGTGCATTTATTTATTTACCTCTCCACTTTGTGGCATCCCCGCGTTATCAACGAGGCGATTTGGGGGAAGAAATAATTTCCCACAGAAGGTGTTCCCCCCACGATGTGGCTCTAACATAGCGTTACAGAAAAAAAAAAAAAAAAAAAAAAAAAAATGTAACCGTTGTTGAGCGAGTGCTCATGTTGTCCCCTCCTCCAAGAGTAAAATATCGAATGGGCACATAAATACAAATGACAATTCATATCATTTTTTTTTTTTTACCACGGTGACGAAAGAACCTTCCACATTCGGAGAAGCGATTACCACTTTGGCGAAGGAATAAAAATTTAAAAACTGTACTGCGGGCATTTGTGTACTTGTGGATGGAGCAGCTTCATCAGTGGGTATGGAGGTGATGGAAAAAGGCCCCATTAGGTAGACGCAAATGCAGAAGTCGTATAAAAAGGCCTCCCTCCCCCATCGAATTAACGTCCAATAAGTTAATTCCTTTCAGTTCCACCGAAAAGGACTCAAATAGTGGGGAAAAAAAGAAAAGTGTCCTACTTGGTTACAGCTTCATTTCTGCTACGTCTTTACTACTACCCCTTTGGTGCCACCCCTTTGGTTCGTTTTGAAAACTCCTACCAACCGTCGTCTGTCATGTCTCCCTTGCGATAATGGAGAAACAACACCTCCGAATTTTTCCTGTAGGGTCTCTCGCCAGTCTGTCCTCCGGGGGGATCACCCCGCATGCACACTTTGACCCTAAAAAAAAAAAAAAAAAAAAAAAAAAAATCTTATGCACGTTGTCCCCCACCACACTTGACTTGTTCTGTCTCAAATGGGGTGGCAACTTTTAACTGAACGAAAAAGCCACTCAAAGGTTATGCAGTTGTATAGAAAAAAAAATGCAACAGTACGCATGCAGCAGGTGCAAAAAAAAAAAAAAAAAAAAAAAAAGACCACCAGTTTATGCTTAAAAACGTGTATGGATACTGATTGAAAAAAAAAATTTTTCTGGAAAAAACGAGTTAGCAAATGTGAGAACGTAATGGTAAGGGAACTTCTCTCTTGTAAGGAACGGCCCGGCAGGTACCTAAGTCTGTGCAAGGTGTACTTGTAGGTGAACTGATCAACGTGGTGGTGGGCGTCTTTCCATGCTCACATGAGGAGTAGCACTATTCTTCCAATTCTATACCAACCGATTTGACCACCTGATTTTTATTCTCTACAAAATGAATAACAGACAGCTCCTGTTGAGTACTCTGCTGCTCCCCCTGCTGGTTGCCTCCGTGAGGACCAACTGGGGGGCACGCCTGAAGGGGAGGTCACTCCAAGAAGGGGATGATGCGAAAGACGCCCCTCACGGGGGGAAAAACACCAACCAGTATTTCAAATGTTTTGTGGACAAGGCAAAGGAAAACACGGCCGTAAGGGAGGACGACGTGGCCAGGTGGGTGGACCCCCAACACAACTCCTGCTACTGCAGTGAGGAAAACACGCAGCCGTGTTCGATGAACGATATAAGCAACTCCAAGTTTATAAGTCAACTGATGAAGACAGAAATCTGTGATCTCAACGATAGGGGAAGCAAGAACAACCTGTTCATCGTGTTGGAAAACTATTCGACGATGAAATGCTCCAACGTAGATAGCACGACGGAGAAAATTAATCAGAGCGAACTGTACAACTATTGCAAAAGTGGGTTGCCTGCCTGGGACAACAAGCACTTTTACGAGTACCTCAATTGTGACACGGTGAGGAATAAACAAGGGAAGCAACCAGACGGTATTGGACCAGATGGTATTGTACCAGGACATACCTGTGCTGACTTGTGCAAAGAGATTAAGGAACTTTGCAACTCGAAGAGCTCCCAATTCTACTCCTTCGAAATGTGCAGTAAGTACTACGAAATAAATCACTTCACGGCAGATATTTTTAACAAAACTTTTAAAACGTTCCAGGATAACTGTTCCTACTTTGATCCCACCAATAGGGGACTACTTCTGTGCAAGCATAAACACATCCCCTGCGAATTCAGCGAATGGTCCGATTGGACCACCTGCACAAAGTCTTGCAAAAATGGTAGTTACGATGCAGAAGCAATTCGAAGTAGGAAAAGGTACCTAGTTAAGGAAGTGAAGTATGCTGGAAAGGCATGCAGCATAGTGGTAAAGGATAAGAACAAACTGGTAGATGTAGATTTCTGTGGTGAAGTCCCCCTATGTTCTTCTATTAACCCGTCTAGCAATGCATCTAACAATCGTAACGGTCCTGTTGACACTACCACCCCGGAGAAGACATACGACAACCCCCCTTTTGTGATACCACTTAAGGAAATAGAAAAGGCCAACATGCTAAACGACTTGAACCAACCAGATGGAGACGTCATAAACGAAAACTTCGTGCATAATGAGATGGATACTTTAACTGAGTGCACCGTGGCAGACATGGGACTCTTCGAACATTCAAGAGAGTACAGTGAGAAAATAAAATCTTGTGCTTGCCCTCCTTACCACTCTCCATGCTACTTTAAAGACATATACAAATCAGACTACTGGAAAAAGTCCTTCGACAGACACTGTGCAGATAATCCCACGCTTAATGTTGTCACGGCGGATTTTGTTATGCTGAGTTGTGATAACTCCATAACCATTAGGAAGAAGGAAATTGCAGTTAACACTTACCTTGCTATGACCTTTGACTGTCGCT
Organism: Plasmodium coatneyi; assembly: GCF_001680005.1. Lineage (NCBI taxonomy): Eukaryota > Apicomplexa > Aconoidasida > Haemosporida > Plasmodiidae > Plasmodium > Plasmodium coatneyi. The sequence continues at coordinate 434,850 of NC_033560.1, forward strand.
CTCCTACCTTTCGATATTTGTTTTGCTCCAAGTCTAATGAATCCTCCAGAACGAATATTTTTTACATCGTCCTTACTTGTGCCCTTGCGTTAATTTCTTCCTTGTACCTCATACATTTGCTCTTAAGCGAGCATGACAAGTGGGCCTTTTTCATCACTCGTATTGTTAATCCTAAACGGGCTTCCCCAACGGACCACCCTTCGACGGGCCATTCCTCAGGGTCCTCTTCAGATGAAATGAACGACAACGGAGAGGAAACCCCCAACCCGGAGGACACCCCCACGGTAACCCCCTTGCGGAAATATGGATCGAGAAGTTAATTGGACGTTTAGTAAAAGAAAAAATAAACGTTAAAGTTAAAGAAAAAAAGTAAAAGGGACAAAGGCGTATGCTCTTTTTGTGCATGCAAAAAATTGGCAATAATTTAAAAAGTTTCAGAAGGCGTAGTGACTCCGCATGGCGGCACCACTCAAGAAGAGATGCGCTTGTATGGGCGTCTGCTAAACGCTCGGAGGGGAAGACCTTCGGGGATCCCAACTGTTGGCATTACCCCACAGCTTCACTTCATCCTCACACGGAATCAAAATGTTTGTTTACAACTAGCACACAAATTCCATTCCAAAGAACTTTTTTTTTTTTTTTTTTTTTTCTCTTGCTCTTTTTGCAATTCCAAACGGTTAGATAGTTTGCACGGTGGGGAGGGGGGAAAAAGTCGCACAAACATACGGCAAGAAGACACCCCCTTTTCACATCGCCCCCGTTTTATTGTCACGTCTGGACGGCCAGCTTAACCAAGTGGTCCATAAAAATTTTGAGAGACACGTCATCTGTGTTAATAATGTAGGATTCGCTGTTGGACGTTCCGAAGGTGCTACCACTGAGGGAGTTGTGCGTTGTGGACGGGTTCACCTTGGCTAGAAGAAAGCGGCTCTGACTACCACCACTGTTACACAAAACAAATTTAGGGATAGGGAACCGGTCCTCCAAAATGGACTTGGCATCCTCATGAGGAGCGTTTAGTAATTGGCTAAAGTGCTCATATTCGGGTTTCTCGTGAAAGCCCTGTTCTCTCCACTGGTATATCATTTCCCCGTACCAGACGACGATATGGAAGTAAGAATCCAGCAGAAGGATGACATTAGACTTTAGTGATTGCGCGTCAAGGAGGACAGGTACGGGGGTGTGTGACTCGAACGAATATTGCAATAACGCTGGTTGTATCATAATGAGAGAATTCATTGCATTTTCCCGAAGCAGGATGGATCTGTAGTAGGCCGTCTCATCCGGACTAGCATTGAACGTCTGCAAAAAATGGGACCTCCTTAAGTGGTACATAAATTGTGGGTAAATAGAAAACTCGGGCGACAAATGGAAGGAATTCACATCGTCCTTCTGATAATCTGCAAAGGTGCTCACTAATCTGATCAACTTCCTGTCTAGCCACCTTAACACATCTATGGGTTCATCCGTCTCAGCCTTTAGAACCGCAAATCTAGCCATAATCACAGCAGCAGTTTCTTGATCGAACCCTTGGGATATTTCTGCAATGTTTGCTTCTGCGAAGCGGTACGAAATGGTTGTGACGCGCAAACGCCTACGACCACTTGGGTGCTGGTAGAGCGTCTGGAACTGTAGGTAGGCTTGTCTATCCGGAGGAAGAGAAGAAATGTTTTGGTTCACGATTTCAAAGTAGAAGGCTATGGTGGACTGTCTGTCTAATGCACATATGGTCCATTCGCACGTGCCCCCTTCACCAACACACGTATCAGAAACATAGTTGGCTATTTTTTTGTTGCTTGAACAGCCACCAATAGCACCACAGACACGAAATTCCTTCGAACAAATTATGGTAAGCTTTGCATTATAGCCATGTTTTATGTATCCATTAGAATCTGTCTCGAAAATTTTCTTAAAGGAATCCTTAAATACATTCATGGAGAAGGAATCTGCCATTACCATGTAGCCGTTTGTCTTTTCACAACATACCTTCATTTCATACAACCCGATCTGATCCAGGGAACACGCGAAAATATCAATAGCGTGACCTGATGCTACGGCTCTATTTGCCAAAGCGACGTAATATTTTAACGCCTTCTTCACATGTCTGGCGTTGTTATTCTCCTTCTGTAAATCTAGATGATGTCTTAACGATTCACTCAATGGGGTGTCTACAATTTTCCCCGGAGAGGTGGTGTCTGCCCCTCCTATGAACATCATTACTCTGCCACTCAATTGGTTGCAGCAGCATTCTAACAGACCTATTGCTACACTTAGGGCTACCCCTGTGCACCTCTTTGCTCTCTGATCAGGGGGAGTGGGCCAATTATCCTTCTGTATGTCCTCCAATAACATGTTAATATTATATTCACATTCACTAACTGGTTGTAGAAACCTTCTAGCAGATGCAGATGTGGTGGAACTTCTGGGATCATTCCGTGTTCCCAAGTTTAACTGCTTCTGCAAATCTTGTGCAGTGACATCCTTGGTCCCCTTGAACACATAAGATTTAAGACAATCCTTGAATCCTATTTCGTGCACGTAGCACATATTTCCAAAGGTAATTATTCCGATGTGTGCATCTGGGGGCATCAAACTTATGCACTGCTGGATTGAATCCTTCAGCTGCTCCAGCTCCTCCTCCAGGAGACACGTGTCAATCACGAACAGGAACGTCGGGGGTGGGATGTCCCCCACGTTGGACGGTTGTATGTATTCGATGTTGGAGTACATCACGTCGGCGGGCAGGTTCTGCAGGGGGGGCAAAACGGTTACATGACAGCAATAAACGGTGATCATTATGTAGAGTCGCACTAGCCAGAGAACGCAACATACATAGATGCATAGATACATAGATGCATAGATACATAGATGCATAGATACATAGATGCATAGATGCGTAGATGCACAGATGCACATGATGGACACACTCCCTCCATGTAGACCACTGTCCTTTCCTCCCTCGAGGCGTACCTTCTCCGAGATGTGTTCCGCGTAGTGCAGAGGGAAGGGGTTCTTTATATTCGAAAAGGGACACGTCCATGTCTTGTTCCTAAAGTCTATGTTGCAGTACGGGTTCAAGATGCAGTTACTCGTTTTGCACTTTAGTGGCTCGTATTCCACTAGCTTCACGCTGTTGTCATCCGTTCTTTTTAGGACTGTGTAGAGACAGCCCAGAGGCACCTCAATTTTCGACGCCTCATTCTTTGTAGGGGGCCATAAGTTCCAACTGAAGCGGATCCCCGTCTGATTTTCCTGCAAGTGTATATCCATGTTATCTACTTATCGGTGCATGAACAAGGTGTGTGTATTTATGTAGGGGGGGAATAGAAGATGCGGGTAATCCGGGGAGAGATAAGGCCTTCCCTAGGTTGGTCTAACTTTTGAGAAGGCCCTCTCTTCCTACACAGTTCCTTCTGTTTCTTCCCCTTCTGCGTAGCAATTACTTAAAAAATGGGGAAGAGGTGCCTTGTGCGGGGGTGAAAGAAAAAAAAATGCTTCCTCCGCGAACATCCCAATCAACGGATGCGGCACCGTTCCCCGTGCATCTGTGGCGTTTCCCTCGATGTTGCCTCTTCCTCTTCGTGTACTCAAAACTACTTAACGCACCCACGTGTGTCACTCATGTGCACACAGGGACACACGACTACATGTGAATGTTTGCAGGTACTACTGCTGCGGCTGCTTCGAATGGGGCAATAACGACCCGTTCAGGGCACAAAAAGGAAGAGAAAGAAACAGAACAGAACAAAACAACAGTTATTATTACAAAATTGACTGCCTGGTTTCAGAGGCATACTCATTCGCATGGCACAGCAGATGACTTCACTCGTGTGGGGCGGGGTGGTACGTATCACGGTTTCTCCTCGTCATCGGTGAGATGAATGTTTTAAGTTGTGTTGTATGCGTTGGAGTATGAACTGCCGGTGCATTCTTCTTTCCTCTCCTTTTATGGACGTTTCTTCGCTTCATAGGGCAGCTGCGTGATAGGTTGCCACATGGGCGGTCAACCACAAGCATACTGCATAACGTACCGTCAAACGTACGGCCAAAGGTACCGTCGAACGTACCGCTGAATGTACCGCTGAACGTACGTGCGTGGCATACAAACGCGCGAACGTCAAATGACACTTGGGCGTTTTTTTCCAAAGGAGAAATTGACGCAGATAACAAAATTAAAATGACAAATGGGGAAAATGTTTTTCCTTCCGTACGATCAATACGGTGGCCACGTTCAAAAAGGAAAAAATAAGAAAGAAAAAAAAAAAAAAAAAAAAAAATATATATATATATTCCGTAATGCACAAAAAAACGTTGTCAAATTTTGGCGTATTTTTTTTTTTTTTTTTTTTTTTTTTCTGCGCAACAAAATGGTGGGGGGATTTGTAAAGCATTGCCCCTAACCTGTTCGCCTAAGGCGTAGTGTACCAACTGCGCAGAGGAAAAACAAATAAGGAAGTAAATCGCGGAAATGAATACCGTAAGAGGGGGCAGCTGTTCTCCAAAAAGTAGCACCCAGCGGTCACGCATATGCATATATATGTACGTATGTACATATGACATCTTCACCCTCGTGGCGCCGTTCCTTTATGCCCCCATGGATGCTCCAAAATGGAACCATAAAAAAGAAAAACGCCCAATGCAATACAATACAACGAATGGATCAACCTGTGGATAGAATATTCCAAAGCCGTAACAACTTGCGACATATTTTTAAGGGGGAAAAAATTAAAGCAAACGGGACATGCACAAATCGTCCTGGAAAAAAAAGAAAAGAAAGGAACACCCATTGGACATGTGTTGCATTATCCCCTCCTCTGCACTGTTTAAACGCTCTTCTGTTAATGCGAACGGGGGGTGGTGAAGACTCCCGGCTGGAGGGTAACGCCATTGTCATAACCATCACCATAGGCATCACCTCACCATTGCCTTCCCTTCGGAGATGTGTACCCTTGGGCGGTCAGGGCAGGAGGGAAGGGACTACACCGTCAAGGCGCACAACCGAACTGGTGGCATTTACATCATTCTGAGGGAACCAACAAATGGGTACCACGTAAAACGGGGAAGGTACCCACATGTGTTACAACAGGACGTACTCACATTAACTTGCAAGGGAGAACTGGTGCAATACTCCCCCGTATGCGTCTTTTTTTGCCTGACTGGTCAGCTCAAATTTGGGGCAACTCCCTACTGATGGGAATGTAGAGGGGGACAAAAAATATATTTAATAAACTGAATTTAGTCCATTTCGATGTTGTACGTTCATCGCGGGTTGGGTCGCAAAACACACGTGCACCACTTCATCACTCCACACCTACTCTTCTTTTTTTGGATCATTTGCTGGCCGAGTAATTGCTGCTAACTGAACTGTCAACATGTGAAAGTTTTAACTTTTGTGCCGAAGCCTTTTGGCCAGCGCCGTCCCCACCCGAACGTACTCTTGCACACGCCTCCATACCTACTAGCGCAGAGCGAGAAAAATCGCCGCAGCGTGGCTCCGTCCAAAAAGGAGAAACGTCCATTCAACTGTCCATTGGGCCAGTCGAAACAAAAAAAATATATATATAACCTTGGCAGGGATTTACATCTCCAGTAGTGACTACATCATCACATAAAAGATAGACATTGAGGAGAAGCAAATACGGGTGGAAAAAAAAAAAAAAAAAAAAAAATTCACCCCTGCGCGGTACGCAGCAGCGTGGGAGAGTATCCATATGTGCACGCAAATTGGAAACTTCCTTGTGCGTTCGTAGATTACTGGTGTTCTCTTCCTCGGTGAGACTTCCGCAGTCTTCGGAAAACTTCCACCTTGTGAAATCTCCACCCGTTGGGAAAGCTCCAACTCGTGTACCACCTGCATCCCTCTTACCATTTTTTAACCACGCCAACGTCGGCATCTCGGACAGGGAGCCTCCCCCATACGTGCAAAAAAATAAAATAATAACTGAACCCTTTTTGCGAAACAATCCAGCTCTAAATGAGTAAAGCGATGGCCAAGGAAGTCACCATTTCCCAGTGCATCAAAAACTGGGAACAGAAAAATGGCAAGACGGAAAAAAAAAACGGCTAAGGGAAAGGGGCGGCCTGGACAGTGCCAACGCTGCAGAGTTGCCCCAACACCGTTCACCCCCCGTCATCACCACCCTCTCTGACAACGTTGTGCACTCCCCCCAATGGGAAATATCCTTCCCCCTCGTAGGCAGAAAAATCAGCGAAGAAGAAGAAGTGAGCTTCATTTGCCACGTCCCCCTAATCGAAAAATTAGACAACAGCATCAACTCGCTGGAGAAGTGCAAGCGCCTGTCCTTGTCGACGAACCGAATTGAAAAGCTCATCCCCATGTCCGGTCTGAGTACGTCTCTGCGTGTTGAAGCGGTCGTACTGAACTCCCCACGTGGTTCATCGTTTTGCAGGCCAACTACCCACCTCTCCACAACCCCCTTCCCGCCGTCGCAGAGAATATTGAAATCCTCTCTCTCGGAAGAAACTGCATTAAAAAGTTCCAATTCCTCGAGGACATCAGTGGCACGCTCAAGCAGCTGTGGATGTCCTACAACAGCATAGACAAGCTGGACAACCTGCAGTCCCTTAAGAAGCTGCAAGTGCTTTACTTGTTTCACAACAAAATAAAAAATATCGAGGAGGTCGACAAGCTGGTGAGAGTGCAGGGAGCGTCCCCCACGTGGAGGTAGCGAAGTATCCACGTATCGTCGCGCTTCCCATTTTTTGTGCTGACCTGTTCATACGTTTTTACAATTTTTTTTTTTTTTTTTTTTTTTTTTCCCCACCCTTTTGAAGAGCGCCTTGCCAGAACTTGCCGAGTTGGGACTTAAGGGAAACCCCCTCTATGAAGGAAAGACAAACGTAACTATCTGTTTAGCTAGTTAGGCAGTTTGCTTGTCCTGCCCCTTTTGCGAAGCAAGTCACACACGTTTGTTCCTCGCCCCTTATTCATTAAACTGTGTAGGAGTATATGAAGCTGGTGATTTTAAAAAAGCTGCCCCAGCTGAAGGTCGTGGACAACGAGACGGTAAAAAAAGGAGTGTTTCGACGTGTATAATGAAAAGAAGGGAAGGAGAAAAATAACCCTGTGCTGGGTCATCAGTGCCACAGAGGAAACAAACCTGAGGGGACACATATACAAACGCATACATACTTCCCCCTACGTGTGCGTTTTTACTCACTTCCCCGGAACAATGCAGATCACGGAGAAACAGAGGAATGACGCCCTGACCGTGGAAGTTTTTTGAGCGAAAAAAAAAAAAAAAAAAAAAAAATATATATATACATATATATATACATATATATATATATATATATATATATATATACTGCGGCGAGATTGCTCCCCTTTCATTTTAACCTTTTGTCCCATCCCGCTTCCCCTCCTTCGTCTTGACCTTCACATTTTCCGTGATGTCAATTTTTCTTTCGTAAGACTTTATTTTTTTCTCCACATTGTGCTACGAGGGGGGTTAAAAGGGGTAAATATAAACAGATCGACCAATTGGCTAGCTCATTGGCGGACCAACATCCGTAATCGAATCGAATGGATCTGGCGTTCCCCCCTTACGATGTCTTTGTTCAGCTGGATGCACTGCAGGACGGAGTTGCTGCCCATGGCGCCGACGTGCTCGTACTGGTTCATTCTGCGGGGGGGAGTGAAAAGGCAATCCGTTAATAGTATATAGTGTAGCGGGTGCCCAAAGAGGAAGCGCGTCACTGCTGCCCTCTCCGTGTTACTTATTCGACACGCTGTTGGTCGTGTCAATCTTGTTGGTGAGGTCGATTATCATCCTGTTCATTTCGTTCAGCGTGCAGTTGTTCTTTTCGATGGTGGTCTGCATTTCTTTTTTCCTTCCTTCTCGTTCTTCAATTTTATTCTGCGTCTGCCTCAATTCGTTGAGCAGCTTTCCTGCGATGGATGAGTGGATAGAAGTAACAACGCGTGTTGACCCTGCCAACTGTTTTGGTGGCGTAGTGATGGGTTCTAGTTTGTGTGGTCACTGCTTCGCCCCTACTTAAGCAGGAGTAACTGTCCTCGTGTTCCCGCATCAGCCTATCGTAGTTCAGCTTCTGGTTGTGGATGAGCACATGCAGGTATCTAAAGTCCACGTTGTTTATATTTTCATTAAGGGTAATTATATAATTCATGTTAGAGAATTTTTTCCTGTACAGGTTTAGCAACGTCTGGTTTGTCTTTCTCGCTTCTCCGACTTTGTCTCTGTGCTTCTGTATGATCTCACTGAAAAATTCATTTAAGCAATTCTTCCTTTTCATTAGGTAGTTGTCCTTTTTCATTCTCTCTCTCCATGTGTTGTAACTTTTTGTATCCTCGTCCAACTCGAAAAGGAGAATTTTACACTGAGTAATCATCGAGAGGATCATCGTTTTTGCGTTGTCATAATAGACGGTATTTTTTTTTATTTTCCCTTTAAGCTTTTCTATCTCGTTCATTGTTAGTTGTTGCTTCTCGGGCAGGTTCAGGCGGCTCCCTACGGGGGAAGCAGTAACAGATGGAATAACGAATAGGGAAGACACAGAACAGGCCAATTGTATATTTCCACCTCGATTGTGTAGGAACTCACTGTGGATGTCTTCCTTCGCCTCGAACGACTGAATGGAGTAGAACTCCCCCGTGGACTTCTCCCTTTCCCAATGCAGACAAATGTTCTTCTCGTTCGTTTGGCAGGGAGAGTCAGCGTGCTGTTCCGCTGGGGGTACAAATGGGGAAACGGGGCAGGTAAAGTAAGTAAAGTATATGATATAAGGGGTAAATCAACACGGCGGAAAGTTTTCCATTATGCCGTTTTTGTCCCCTCCGGTTCGTTATCCCCTTCAGAGGATTCATCTGAGAGGTACCTGTTTGGTCGTGCTGTTCCTCCTGCGTTGCCCCCCCTGGTGGGTCTTTCCCCTCCAATTGTTCACGCACTAACGTTTCGTTCGCACTGGTCCCCCTCGAAACAGAAACCATGTCATCCACGTCTTCCATGTCAATGTTGTACACCTTATTTTTCAGTTGATCCTTGGAAACCTGCTGTCCAGACAAACCGTTGGTAGGAGACCCCACATCTACGTCCGACTTTGTTAAAATATTTTTTAAAATATTTTTGTATTTATGTATCTCCTCATCCAGTAGCTGATTCAAGTGGGATGCAAACTCATGTCTTGACAGGTTGAAGTTTATTTCATCCTCCACGGCGTACAGACTGGTACACACGTGGTGGATGTAGGGCAGCGCTTTCAGCAGTTTCGTCTGCTCTTCGTAACTTTCAATCAGTTTTAAAAAAGCCCGATTCTCCAATTCGATGTTTTCATTCTCTCTCTGCGGAGGGAGGAAACATACACACATATGTTTGTGTGTTTATACATGTGTGGCTTACCAATACTTTGTCATCCTTGTAGTCGTCCTGCCGGTGTTGCCGTCCACGAGGGAGTGATGCCCCCCCCCTCTCCTTACAACACAGATTTTTCTTCATATGGTGCAAAAAAACTGCCTCTTCATTTTGTTCCCCCTCACCTTTATGTCCTCATTCCGAATGAACAGTTCCTTGAGGAGAATTTTCTTGTCGTCCAGAAGGTAACTCATGTTTTTCAAGTTCGTTGCAGTATGTCACGTTTACGCCCCTTTTAGCTACTACCTTTTCTTTTTTTTCTCCTTTCTGGCCCAATTTTGCAGCGCACACCGAGGTGATGGCGGGAACGGTGACCGACTTGGATACGATCCGACGGGCTGCATTTCTACCCCGCGTTTATGTAAAAATTGGGAAGTCCACGTGGATCATTTTTTCTTTTATCATTTCCCTTACGTACTGCTTACAGGTACATGTTCTTCCCTCTGTGGTCATATAAAACAACGTGCGTGAAAAAGACAGCCAAATGGGGGGACGAGGATTGGAAAAAAAAAAAAAAAAAAAAAAAAAAAGCTAACCAGGAATTGCAAACATATCAGCAGTTTATGTACCAGCGCGAGTTACCCACAATTTCATATTCAATTTTTTTCACCATCCACAGTTAATGAATTCGTCCTGGTGAGAGTTCCACATGGCAACGTCATGTTTCCCCGTTAGAGGGGATACACCCTATACATTTGAAACGGTAACGCGGCATCGTGTGTATCCCCTCCTTCAAATTATGAACATAATGGCATCACCAAATGAGCGTCTAGTGTTACCAAGTGGGACATTCTTTGCCACTGCTCCGGGAGCATAAAAAAGGAGCAGGCTTTTCCGTTCACCAACCCTTTACGATTCGCCTTCTTAACGCTCTGCGTGTACAGAGCCATGTAAATCCCACTTATTTCATTTTGCTGGGAGGGCAAAAAATGGGTCATAAAAACGTGCTAACGGGGTAGAATGCGGTGGAGGAACGATTAGGTGTTATTGGATTGTAAGCACTTCTTAGAGCAGACGCTACCAGATGAGCTGAACCAACGGTGGGGGTTAGTGGGGACCGGCCAGTGTGTACCGCTTGGTATGGAGTAGCTACTAATAGTAGGCACAAAAAAGGGGAACGAAAGAGAAAGACAAAAATAAACGCACAGAAAAACTGCAAGGATGTGTCTCCCCCTTGAATGCTTTCCGGATGATGGCAAAATATTACCCAACGCGGGGGAACCTTTCGCTTTTTTTGAAATGCAAAAAGGGAAGAAGCAAGGGGGGAAGGTGTTCCTCAAGTTATCTCTTCTTTGCGCGTTCTTTCTTTTTTCCTGTTGTGATTGCTCCTGTCATGCCCACTAGTGTGATTTACTACCCTGAATTGGAGTCCACCGGTATGAGCTTAACTGACGGGGCGTAGATGCATATGTAAGGAAGCCTACCAACCATAGTAACACATAGAAAAGAATGTCCCTAATTACGTGCGGTACGTGGAGGACTTTCACCTTAATTGTTCGACCTGCCCTTGTGGAGGGCAACACCAGGGTGATCTCTGTATATTCTGTCGAAAAAGTAAACCCTTCTATGCATAATTTCTACACCGCGTATTTTTCTTTCTGCATTGCCACCTCCGCCAAAAATGTAGCGCACTCAGGAAAATTCGACAAAGCAGAAACACAAATGGCTAGCCCCGTTGAAGGTTCGCAGCGGAAAAAAAAAAAAAAAAAAAAAAAAAAAAACGGAACATAAGTTGGTCAACAATTCAAGCGGCGTAAGAAACAAATCGACAAACTGCGGATCTGCTCTTACGTTACGGAATGTACATGCTTCACGCGCGCGACATTGCAAAGGCGCAGATACACAACATTGCGTATCATTCTGGCGTAATCCATTTTTCCGCTGCTCGACGGGTGGGTCAGATATTACTACAAAGTGACTCCAACAGGATATCAAAAATATAAAGCAGAAAGTACTCTCCACCCATTTGATAAACTCTTTTTTAAAAGGAAGAAGGCGGTATAGGGAACAAAGAGCGCATAGTGTAATCCTTGTACTTTTTTTTTATTTTATTTTTTTTTCCTACGGGCCGAAGAAAACAGAACCATGCCGCTTACTGTGGGGAAGGCAGGTCCAGGCTCGGACTTTCGAAAGTTCATGGAGAAGCGACTGCAAGGTAATGTGCTGTTGTGGAGTCGAGCCGGTGGGGCGGCGCGCGAAAGGAGGGAAAGTCAAAAAGGAAAAATGGAAAAAAGAAAAATAGCAAAACAAACTGACCGAGGTGGATGCCAATCTGGCTAGCAAACGATGCAACACACGCCAAAGTGATCATCCGCCTTCTTTACGATAACATCCTCCACATTCTGTACCTCTCCTTATCCATTTTTGCAGTGTACCTAAATGGAAACAGACAAATCGTCGGAGTTTTGAGAGGATATGACACCTTCATGAATTTAGTTCTGGACAACACGGTCGAGATAAAGAAGGAGGAACAAATTGACATTGGCATTGTCGTCATCCGGGGCAACAGCATTTCTTACTGGGAGTGCCTAGACAGGGTTGACATTAAATGAGAGCACTGTCAGGTAGTGCGTCCAGGAGGGGGAAAAAAAGGCGAAGAGCTACGCTTGTAAAATGCGTATTCCTGAACAAGTGTAGCTATACGTGTTCATACGCATTGCTTTGTCACCCCCCCCAACGTAATTTGAGCGATCTCATTGTATCAACCAGTTCTGTAATTTTTTACATACATGTTGTTAATCCCCCTGATGAGTCGCTTTCCTCACCACGTGTCCACCCATCCGTCCAGCTCATTCCTTTTTTTTTTTGTTTAACGTAACTTAGATTTTCCCATGTCTTCTTTATTTTCAACACAACCTTCTTGTTAATTACCCCCTTTTGAATTTTTGCCTTTTCATTTTGCAAAATGAAAACGAAGCAATCGCACGTAGAAATGTACTCTTCTTCCCTGCAAAAGGGGAGGGGGGAAAAAATAGCTAATTTTGTGTGCAAAAGTGGGAAAATTTGCCTGACCACCTGAACAGGCAAGGTAAATTTGGCATTTAAAAGAAAAAAAAAAAAAAAAAAAACGGAAAGCATAAGCATGTGTGTGCGAGCAGGGGGTTTCCCTTTTCTACGCCAGGCTGACCTGCTCTCCAACAGTCTCGTCGAAAAGGTGTAAGAATTTCGCGCCAACAAAAAGTGAGCGGACATGTAGGAAGACCCAAAGAGCAACTCGAAAAAGTAATTCTTGTCTTGCAGCACCGGGATGACCAGAAAAAACGTCAGTTCATGTTCCTCCTTCTTTAAGTGGTGCAAAATGTGCACGATCAGTTGGTTAATTAGGTACACATCGAACGGGGGGTTCACTTCGTACGCTCCGCTGTGCAACGGAAACTCAAAGAAGTTGCCGGAGCTTCCGAAAAATGTATCGATGTCTGGGAAGAAGGAGCAGTAGGACGGTAAAACTGCATTCAGGGGGGAGGAGAAGCACTCCCGTTTTATTTTCAGCTTCCTCCGCAGCAGGGTCATTACGCGTTTCGGCACGCAGCTCTTCCGAGGGGGGAAAAACATAGACGATATGTGTTTACGTATGTGTGCACGTATGTATGTATGTATGTATGTATGTATACGTTTATGTGAACATGCTGGGGGAGGACGTATGCAGACAGCACGCACACGTATGCCCCATTCGATTATAATTTTCACACGACGTACCTGCAACCCCGAGTGGCGGACATTTCCAACCAACGTGTGGTATCGCATCAGGAGGAAGAGGACAAGAAAGTGGAAGTTACGCACGAAAATGTTCTTTCGGTTTTTTATGAGCATCCCGATTTGCTTGTAAAAACAGTCATGCGTTGTTGCGTCTTCCGTGGGGGGGGTGCCGAAATTGGTAACCCTGCCCAGCACCAAATACCTTCCTAAGCATCCGGTGCAGACGCAAAACACCCGGTTAAAGAGGAAAGAAAACACAAGCGGATTTTTCGCATAAAAAAAAAAACAGTACCTATAAAATAGTAGGCACACATTTACGCACTTTATTTTATATGCCCTCCTTGTCCTGTAGTCCTTTTCGTGAACGAAATAATTTTTTCCATTAAATCGGTAGTACACATTTGGCGAATCGGCCGAGTTTCTCTCCCCCTCTTTGGATCTTAAGTTAAAAATAACGACATCGTTTTTCCTCTGAATGTAGAAGCAGTCTTCTTGCCAGTCTTCATACAAATCGTAGTTCCGAATCGGTGCACTTTTAAGCAACCTTCGTATGTATGGGCGGATATTCCTCCTGCGCTGCTTTCTTGTGCTTATTTTTCCGCGTTCCATTCCGCATACCGTTTGGGAAAGTATGTTTCTTCTTCTGTGTAGAGAGAGGTTGGTTCCTCTGTTTATATGGGTGGTGATTCCACCGAAGGTTCGCACGTCCACTGCGTTGGCCAGTCGGTACACCAGCAGGAGCAGCCACACGTTTAAGTTCTTCACACTGTTTTGCAGATACGAGGTGGTCCTCCTTAACGTCCTCTTTACTATTGCACTGTATCCACTGCGTATACATAGGAGGTGTACCGCTCGATCGAACTTACACGTGAGGTAATCCTCGACAGGGTTACAAAAACGTCCCCGTTGGTATTCTCTGGAGAGATGTCTCCTCACACTTGTAGTTGGTCCTGTTTTGCGTGTCTTCCTAACTGATGCTTCTCTTCCTTTAGGACGCATGCACATTGGTGAGATTCCCCCCCTTCGAAGTGTAAGGAACGACTGGACCATGCACAAATAAAAATACATGTTCACACGCACGATGCTTCTTCTATATAAGGCACTCAATAAGGGACGTAAAAACGTCTTTAGATTTTCTAAAAATGTTTTGCCTTCACTATAGAGGTACTCATTTAAACTGTTGTCCTGGTGGAACACTCCTTCTTTGTCTTCCAACTGGTTGGATAAACTTAGTGGTTGTGTTCCTTTTACTATACTATTTGCACCCCGTTTTTTGCTAAATCGATTTGAAGGGTTGTTCTCCTTTGCTGTGTCTCCGAAGATCGACCTGCCCGACTGGCTTCCTCTCCCGCTTCGTGACGGTATAGAATACAATTCGCATGTAGGTGAATACGTAGCACAATTCCAGGAGACATTTTTCTTTTCTTTCCCCTTTTGGCAGTCCACATTGGGGTTTATCAACTCACCGAGGTGGCCTAAAATGGATTCCTTCCTGTTCAGCCGTTGGAAGCATCGTTGGAAAATCCGCTGGACGTCGTGGCACCGGGGCCACTTCTCCCTCTTAACAGGGTTAACTTCTTTCCCTTCCTTCACTTTGAGGCGCTTTCGAGTGTTGTGTCTCCCTCGTGGACGGCAACAAACGGGACAATGGTGGGGGATTCCTTCATCTGCTTCTCCCCCCTTATATGATATAAGCTGCACTTCCCCCTCGTGGGGAATGCACGCACTGTTCACCACGCTGCTAAAGTAAAGACTCAGAATGGATTCCTCCTGGTCGACAGGCTCTACGTAACTCTTCCGCAAAATATCCAACACGATGAAGACTAACCTTTTCTTTTTCTCCAGTGGGGTCATATTTTTATTCCTCCGTAATGCATGGTATAAGCAGAGGAGGCACGTGGGGAAGCACCCCTCCGTTACCTTCACTCCATTTGCATGCCCCCTGCGGGGGTTACTACATCGGTCTGCACGATGATCATTATGAGGTGGGACTTCTTCACAATTGCGCTGCTTCGGATTAGTTGCTCCAAACGGGTAGGGGAAATCGCCTCCCCCTCTTTTACTACTCCTTAAGGGGATGTTTAAAAAGAGGAAATAAAAAAGAAAGAGGGAGAAGAGGTACCCGAGGGGCAGATGCTCACACAGGAGAGCGATATTCACGACGGTCATGTGGAGGAGCTTCCTCACGTCTTCCTCCAGCAGGTTCAGGACAATATTTTGTAGAAAAATCAACTCATCCCTTGTATCGACCTTGTGGTACGCATGCAAAGGTCTGAAAAACACCTTTAGACATTTCGAAATACCACCGTCGTTCGGTTCACGCATTTCAAAGGGGTTTCCTTCCAAGTGGGACTTTGCCCCGGGGAAAAACGCCTCCTTCCAATGGGAACGGAAAGTCCTACCAATATCCGCACAGAAGGAGTCCCATTTAAATTGGCTGCTTTTACTCACCAGGGAGCTGAAAATGGAATTCAACAAATTTTCGTATAACTGCCCCAAAATAAATCTTCCAACGGCGTGCTTAACTTTTGCTATGTCGACTTCCACTTCCTGTGGTCTGGGTTTGAAATGTGCTCCATGTAGACTGAAGCGGAATGACGTTGTCCTCTTCCTGTGAATAGACAAATTATACGTGGGGTATTCCGCACAAATGGAGAACATCATATAAATTGGAGAATTCTTCCTCCTGATCATACGTTTGTTATCCCCATTTTGGAGGGTCCCAACTTGGATGCTGTAACGGAGGGATCTTCCACATGAGGAGTTTTTTCCCCTCCCTTTAGATTTGTTCATGGGGGTAGAGTCCAATCTGTGAAGATACTCCTTTAGAAATGTTAAATGGGGATTCCCCCTCTGGCGCTTCAAAACAGGTGCGATGAAAGAACAGAATTGTTTAACGTAGCGGGCGTCGCAGAAAAGGGGACTGTTCTTCCGGTTGTCGTTCATCCTGCTAAGCGTGTTTCCCTTTCTCCTGTCCAACTTCCCACAAGCAAAATGGACGTACCGAACGAACAACCAGTAAAGATACGTGTCCTCCTCGTCCAACGAATAGCTAGACCCATCAATGCGTAGACTGAAAAGAAACCTGTTCATTATTTCCTTCTCCAGAAAGCAGACGTGTCTGTTTAGTTCCACTGCATCCACGTGGTAATGTCCCTTCACGTGGTGTTCCTTCCAAAACTTATGGTTAATGGAATTTACCCTTTCTTGCAGCAACATTTCACGGGGATTGCTTTCCCCACACTGGATGCTGCACCCCATCTGAGCATCCACATTATGCCTCCTTTTAATTATTCTCAAGTAGCTACTTTTTACCTTTAAGTTTTTCTTGTAAAATAGTTCAAAGTTGTATACGTTTAGGAATGCCTTGCGGAGTTTTATGGTCTCCCTTTGGAAGGTGAGCTCCTCGTGCAGGTCCAGCCGACGGGCGGGCGCACCAACGGATGATTGTTCTGTCATTTGTTTTAGGAGGTTCAAGGGTGTAGATTAACCTTGTCGGAGCAGAACAACTTGAAGGTGAGAGTCTCTCCCCCAAATGAGAGATGGGCACTGCCAACACTCGTCGATAGCAAGAGGATCCCTTCAGGGGAAAGCATCTCCGGAATATCCTCCCAGCTTTGCGAAGAGCATGCCGTACTGGTAGCGCATTATTCTAAAGGTTACCATTTCCCCTTTCACAAAAAAGGAAAGTTAAATGGGAGAATATCCCTCCTGTGTTATCCCTTTAAAACACTTCTCATGACCACTACGATGGGCATATAGCACATGGGGAGAAATGCTCTTTAGAGAAACGCCACCAAGTGATCATGGACTCCATTACGGGTAACTAAATATCGCCCGTTAATCCGCATGAAGGAGAAAGCTTCGGTTGAGTTTTCCTAATGCGTAAGGGGTCACACCTTTGCTGGCACAGGAGAAATTCAAACCGACTTCGCCTCTTGATGTAACTAGGTGCAGCCCATAAACAGATACTTCATCCCGTCCTACACCTTCATTACGTCGTCTTACAAGTAGGAGGGATCCACTAATGCCTCACGGCAATCTCCTCACATTGGCGTGACAGTAGACCGAGGGGAAGAAAACATTCTGGTCCATTCTGACGCAGGTGCTACGCTTAGAAGTACGTTCCGTAAAGAGAATGACATATCACCTTTTTCCAACATTGCGCGATGTGTTGCCCTAGTATGCGCAATTAGTATGTAAATATATTGCGGTGCCCCCAGTGCCCCTTTAACACTTTTTTCCAACCTCGACCTTTTTTTGGTGTGCCGCTTAAATTTTCGGTACACCTAGCAGAATTGTTTAAAAGGGAAGGTTTCTTTTTTTTTTTTTTTTTTTTTTTTTGCTTTATTTTCACTGAAGTTATTGTGCCAAGGTTTTTTTTTTTTTTTTTCTGCTTCGTGCCGATGCCCCACCCCGCCCTTTCCTTTGACGCGTGAAACCATGGCGGATAAGTACGTGTCAGGGTACCCCCCGCCCCCGTACTACTTCCAGGAGTATGTAGATGCGGGTGAGGGGGTAGGCCAAGGGGAAGATACCGAAAGGGGATATCACACGGAAAGTTACCATTTCTTAAACAGCATAGCGCAGCAGTACAACATTTACGACGTTACGGAGAATGCTCACGTCCACGCCCCATCCGATGGGAATGAAAAGTACACCAAGCAAACGTGCCAACTGGTAATGGGAAGACCCCCACCAGTGCCCCTCAGAAGTAATTACAACGTATTTGGGATAAACCACCAAGTAGAAAAAAGAGTCGAAGACTTAGATAGTGATGAATTACTATATGACGTGAAAAAAAACTTGAAAAATGAATTTATTAAACTTTTTAAAAAATATAAAGATTCCTTTTTTGATCTTTTCGATGACATTGTAAATAACAGACGGGACGACAAGACAAAAATAAAAATGCTCATAAAAGTCCACGTAAATTTATTTCACATTTTGGCGAAACTGAGATTCTACCAAAGTGTGAATAACGTCATTAACATTTTGAAGGTGCAGCTGAAGAGACGGCAGATAGCCATCGACAAGATGAAGTTAAGCTTGCTTCGTATTTATGGCTATATAAATTTTGTGCAGGAAAATTTCGCCACTGGGCACGCCATTGAGGATGATGAAGGAGGGAGTCCCAAACGGAAGAGGAAGCTGACCGCGCTGCAGCTCGTTTGAATGGGTGGACATCCACCGGAAAAGGTTATATACGCTTGTTGTTACTTTTTTTTTTTTTTTTTTTTTTTCACGTTTCTCCTTTTAGACTTTTTTGTCGAGTGCACCCATCCGAAAATGATGGAACATTTGAGCCATCACTCTGTTACACCGCTTACATGTTTCATCGTGCAGTTTGGGCCGTTCTCTTCTTCCCTACCCACGCGGGGGGGCCTCCTCATCGGGGTACTCCTCATAGTCCCCACCGTCGTGCAGACCTTTGTGGTCACCATCGCAG
The DNA here is from genome assembly GCF_001680005.1 of Plasmodium coatneyi. NCBI lineage: Eukaryota > Apicomplexa > Aconoidasida > Haemosporida > Plasmodiidae > Plasmodium > Plasmodium coatneyi. The sequence continues at coordinate 453,387 of NC_033560.1, forward strand.
TTATCATCACTGTTGTCATCGCTGTTGCCATCACTGTTGTCATCGCTGTTGCCATCACTGTCTACGTCGCTGTCACCATCGTGATCTCCTTCCTTGTCCATTTCCCCTCGGTCGTTTTCTAAAAAGGTGAAGGGGGGTGCACACATGAGGGGGTGCAAAAGAGAAACACACACAAATGGACGCACAACGCAGCGCAATAGTTCCTACCCGCTGCGCCCAGCCCGAGTGTGGACAACTCCGAGCGTCCCTCCAAGTAGTCATCATCGTTCAGCATCTCCTCGAGGATGCCCCCCGCATCGGCGGCAACGTCCCCATGCGCTCCCTCGAGAGAGTCCTCAACATTGAAGAGGTACTCATATTTAACAAATTCAGGAAGAGGCTCATTGCAGGAAAATTTCGTTAAAATAAAATTCTTGTAGGGGTCCTTCTTCTTAACTTTCAGAGGACCCTTCAAATCGCTACTCCATTTCCATTCTTCTATATTTTTTTTTAAAGCTTCTTTATCGAAAAAGGCGAAATTATTTCTCTTTTTCTTTTCCTTCCAAGTTATGTCCCAATTTTTAACCTTCTCTGGTATGGGCGCCACAGAATTGTCTGGAGTAGCACACGTAGGAAGCCACTTCATTTTTTGAGGGTACGTTTTCAGTTCGTAAATTAAATTTTGTAATGCTTTATATGTAAAAACAACATATCGATATTTCAGCAAATTATAAATGTTTACACCTTGGACATTTTCCCTTTTAACGCTAGCTATATTTGCACACGCCCAAAAAAAATTGTCGTTAACGTCTGTTTTTCCTTCGTGGACAAGCAAAGCACTGTTGCAGTTGTTCCCCAAAATATTTCTTAAATATTTTACAGCATATTTCGTTTTGTGGGATTTAATTAAAAAATTGTCTACGACTTTTATTTGGTCCTGAGCAAATTTGGCTGATAAGATAATTTTCATTCCCTTCCACAAAAGTTTTCTGTTTATTTTGGTCCTCTGGTCGAATGGCCTGAGGGGATGGTTTTTCACTCCCAAATATCTACCGCACGTTTTTCTCCAATTCATTCTTGCTTTTCCACTTTTTTTTTGACTTCGATACTTTTTCGTACTTCCTGGCCATTCCCATTTGTACAGTTGCATTCGTTCTGTGTACCCTGCCAGGGCAGTTCTGTAAAAATAGTAACACTTGTGTAGTATGTCCGGCCTGATGGGCAGCCCGAATATGTCATTCGGCACAGTCACATATTTTATACTTTCATCATCAGGGCCACATTCAAATTTGTAAATGGGGATTTCTAATTTGCTATTAAACCCCACCGCTGGGAAGGTCCAATTGTTTCTTAACAAAGTTTTTATGTCTATTATGCATCCTGGTCTCCTCACCACTGGCTCGTCATCCACGTGTGCAAGGTGCTTCGGTCTCTCAAATATAAATTTGTACTCCTCTGACACCCCTTTTTGGTTAACACCATCAAAAGGGGTTTCTTCCCCTTGGGGGGTCTCCCCTACGTAGTCCACGTCACCCTCACAGGTGGTATTCCTCCTCCGATCCACATAAAACGGTTCCTGCCGTTGCTCCATTCGCTCCAAATGTATGTCTGCGTTTTTTCTTTTTTCCACAAAATCGCCTGAACAGGTCATAATTTTTTTTTTGTTTTTTTTTTCACAGCTAGCCATTTCTTCATTTTGTGTGTGCAATTCGTTCAGTTTCGTTGTAAAGCGGAAGGTCCTTATTTCTCGCCTTTGCGTTGACGAGCGGGGCACGGTCTTTATGACCCTTCGGGCCAGGCCCCCCTGGCACAGTTTCAGAAACATCGTGCTGTGTTTTCCTCAGAGGGAAAAAAACGAAAAAAAAGGAAACACACGCAAAAAATAAATAGCCATGTGGATATATACGTATGATCATATATACGTACATAAGCATGTACGTGTGGCCTTAGAAGGGTTACGCGGCCGCACCCTCCACACATATAATGCTATTTTTCCTGCGTGCTCGGAGCAGCTCTGGCGCGAAATCGCTAATTGGAACTCCACTCGGTGTAACGTCGACAACAAGGCTCATTTGGTGCGGGGCCACCATCGCACACCAGTTTGAATTTTCAAAGTCACCACTGTGGCAAAAACTGTACAAGCGAGTTGAGAACAAATTTGATTACCACAAAACGGCATGTAAAAAGGGCATACATACGTATGAACGTGCATATACATTTGTGAAGCTTAGCTTTGACGACTCACGCGATAAATGGCGTAGCAGAAGAAACACACTGCCTCTCCCCGAAGGAACAAACAGCTGTGCTATGTTCATACCGATTCGGGGGCAAATGTACAGAGACGGGCACGAACACCATGGTGAGCCTTTTCCAAATTCACAAAAGGTTCATGTATTGGCCTCCAAAAAATAAAATAAAAACCATAAAGGTGAGCACATGTGTGAAAGCAGGACGTTCTGTGCGTTCGTACACATCGAAGTTTCATCTGTACACACACACGCACACATCGGTACGGAAAGAGATCGTTCCCTTCGTTTGCTATCCCGACAATGGAGGGAACATTCTACATGAACGCGTTTATACTTTCATGCCTGTAAACCACCTCCCCTACTTCCCCATTTTGTTAGTTCCCCTCAGGGAAGAAGAGCTTCATTTTTATCGGCAAAAGGGATGAAGATGGGAAGGACGAGCCGCTTTTATGCTTTGTCGACAAGTGGGAAAAAAAAAGAAATGTGCAGCGAAATTGTAAAATGTAGAAGTTTCGCATGATTATCCAACCTAACGCTTGCGCGCAGAGGGGGCGAAATTGCCCCATGCCCGTGCCCACTTACCCATGTCGTTTCCTTTAACCCCAAATTTTGACGCAGCCAAAACCATAAGCTGACTTGGATGAACGAAGAGGAGGTCCTGAATTTGGAAAAGCTGGTAATGCGCTTATGCATACTGGACTGTGCCAGCAAAGGAGGGTACTCAACACGTCCATATGTACATGTAACCACAATGCACCAGTAGACAGGAATATCTTCTCCCCCCTCCATGTAGATGCCCCGACTAGACAGCTACTTCTCCCTCTACTTGGAAAAAGCCCAAAAGATCAAGGAGCAGAATGCAACCCTTAATGAAGAAATGAACAGATCTTTACATGATTAAAAAAAAACAAATTACAAAATGAAAGTGTGAAAGGGGCGGAACACACCCCACCAACGTTGCCTTTTTTTTTTTTTTTTCTTCGTTTCATTCCGAATGGGGGTTTCCCATCAAATGTAAGTCAAATTGGAGAGGCGCCTCAAACTGGCCGCCGTAAGTATGCCTAAACATATACTTAAATTATCAACTGTTTTGTTTAATGTAACAAAAAAAAAAAAAAAAGAGAAAGAGAGAGGGAAGCACACATGAGATAGTAAAAAGGACGCTTAGCACTATGTTCGAATGGAAAAAAAAGAAAAAACGTGCACGGATGTATACTGGGGATGTGTGTGTTTGTGTATTGTGGCACACACATAACAACACAAGTCTGGTGAACTGAAAAAAAAAAAAAAATTGCACAGATGGTGAACTGAATAAATGAACAAATCGGTAAACCCTAAATCAATAAAAACATGCAATGCAAACAGTTTTTTTTTTTCCCTTCACATTTTCGCGTTATATGAGCAGAGGGAGAGTTACCCCTAAATGGGCCCAAGGGGATGGGAACAAAAATGTCTTCCTTCGTACATCCATATATACACCCACACGTGCATGTGTGTTTTTTTTTTTTTAAATTTTGCTAATAATGTGCAGTATCACTACGGTCGCCATGAAGATCAGTGTAGAGATAAGGACCGCTTGGGGGGTTCTACAAGGTGGGGGATAAATGAGTCATGGAAAGGGAGTGTATTAGCGTGATCCTACACATGCAAACGGCTTATATGTACGAATGGGGAGGGCAGAGTGAGTGGCAGACGAACATGCCAAATGACACGCACATCCGCGTGTCCCCCATTAAACGCATTTAATTACAATTTAAATCCGGGTGAGTCGTCTCCATAGAATTTGACGATGCTGTTTGTACCTCCACTGTTACTTCCTCTCGGCTTGGCATTGTTCGATGCTGATCCTGTGCTTTGTCTTCGCCTGTCAAAGGGAAATGGGCATGTGAATTATATTGCGCGTGTTTTCCTTTATGCTTGAAAAACACCCAAGTAGGGGTTATTCCCCCTGGGGTATGTATGTGTGTGTCGGGGTCCTCCACTTGCTGTGATATCAGCACGCTAACCTGGCAGGTGTTCTCATGCCACCGACGATAACGGGTGAACTATTCATTTTGCTCAAGTGGTTAATATATGGAAGGGGGGTTGGTCTGCAGGGAGGATCGCGGAGGAGTGGAAATAACATCCCGTATGAGCTCGAAAGCAAATTCCAGTAGGTGGCAAGCGCATGAAACACAATAGCTCACGTGAACAATAATAGTAGTGCCGTTAATATGACATGCAGGGGAAGGTAATCGCGCTACTAATGGTATTTCCCCCGGTGAGGGGGGGAGGAAAAAACTCCCATTTGTTCCTAATTTTTGCTAACCTATAAATAGGATCAGTTGCTTCGTTCTGCTGTGTTCCCTAGTTCTCTTCGTTTCGCGTTAGCCGACGTGATCAGGAATTGTTGTAAAGGATTGAAGCTGGTGGAGGGTGATGAAAGGGACCATAAGGGGCTATTCGCGTTGCCTTGTATGCTTGCTTCGTCACTTTGGATCGCGTCGCGTTAACTATTTTGCAATTTCATTTGGTGGATTTTTCCTGTTCCGTTTGTGGCTATCTGTAATTGTTTTTCTTGTTTTTTTTAAATATAAACAAGTGTAATTTTTTTTTTTTTTTTTTTTTTTTTTTCCTGATCACTCCAAGCGTGCAAGTTGGTCAACTCGCACAGCCCCTTTTGGTCGCTCCTTCAAATGAACGAGAACGGGGAGGATACATGGAAGCCTTTTATTTTTTTTTTTTAAAAAAAGGAATGTTATAGAGCATTCCTCAAATGAGTTACAAAAAATTGAGCAGCAAGTTTTAAATTAAATTGTGAAGAAAACAAAACAGTCCCCTTTTGCGTATGGCACAAGTGGGGGAGTTGTGTTTCAAAAGGGGCCACAATTGATATGCATTTTTGCATGCGTGCAGACGTGCACATGGAGGGGGGGTATATGGAAAGGAGCACACGCATGTCCACCGCTGTGCTTCAATCGATTGGTACCGACTGACTTGCACGTTGCAATAGCATTCAAATTATCATTATGATTCGCATGTTTGTTGTTTTTTTTTTCCCCATGGTGGGAGAATAAATCCCAATGCTGAGTTGCCCACTTTGTGGAATTCTGTTACGCAGCCAGGAAAGGCGTTTCCCCGGGGAGCACGTGCCAGAGGTACCTATCTCACGCGGACGCAGATCCAATGATGGAGTTTTCTTTTTTTTTATAACAGTATCCTTCAGAGGTGGAATAACCTTCCCCGATGAAGTGCTTATTTAAGCTCACTCGACGTGCACGTTGTTCGCCACGGAGCAGCAATACACTTGCGGGGCGTCCTAAATAGGTTCACACATTTGAGAACAAACGAAAGAGCAGTGAATCATTTAATTTCCACCTTTGCAATAATCTGCTCACTACGCGAAAAACGTTGCAAAATGCCGTACCCGTTTTCTCAAAATGGGAAGAACTTTTTTAAACGTTTATTAAAATGGATGCAGTTACTTAAACGTAGTGAAAAAAAAAAAAGAAAAAAAAAGGCAATAAAAAGATAGCAGAATAATTCGCAAGAAAAACATGATCCAGTAAAGTGGCCCCGTAAAGAGGCGCAATTAATGCAGTCCACGATGTGGTGTGTACTTGCTTGTCCTGTGAGGAGCGGTCCTATCCTTCTGGTTAATTGTTCAGCTGAAAGTATTTAAACTCGTATGCCAATTTTCCCTTGGCGATGACTCTGAGAAAGTCTCGAATTTGGTGCATCTTCAGGTACTTCTTCGCCAGGTACTGCAGGAGGGGGGAACAAATACAATTATGAATATACATGCAGGTATGTAAGGAATAGTTATGCATATGGTAAAACATCACGCCTACGTCACCGTTCAATCGGGGCCTACCTTTATGTATCGCTTGGAGAAGGGGATGTGAACGGTGATGTAAATTTTGCAGTCGTCCGAGGTGACCACAATCTTGTTCTTCAGGTTGTTGGTCTTCTTATCCACCTTAATTTTGTCCTTAAAAAATTGTTCCTATAAATGGGGGATGTACAGGATGGTTAAGAATGTCAGCACGGTATTCTTCGCCACACGCCAGATGGGGACCAAGGCAGCTCGTCGACCCACGTCAATGACGAGGACGTTATATACAAGCATACGCCTCACATGTAGGTACGCGCGTCAGTATATACGAATGTATAATGGGAACTTACCAATCCGCTTATATCAAGGATGGTATCCTTCACTGGCTTGGTACAATCCAGGACGTACTTAACTCCCTTAGTGCTCTTCATAGCCTTGGGTTTCTTCACAGCTATTTTACTCTTCTTCCCATTTTTCTTCTTCTGCTTTTTTATAACTTTGGATTCCTTCTTGGCTACCATTGTGCTTAATATTCGTAGGAAAATTTTTTCGATGAGCAAAATAAAAGTGTACTTGCTGAATAAGCAGTTTTCTCTTTTTTGTGCGGATTTTTTTGTATGACTCCTTTTGAGGATGTTTGGAATGAGGCGATGATGTTACGCTGCTCAGTTATTTTACAAATAGCAGAACCTCACAGTATGGAATGTGCTTCTTTATTCTTTACGCTTTTATGTATCACTTAACGTGTAGGTTTTTTTTTTTTTTTTTTTTTTTTTTCCCACGTTTGGGCGTTTAAAATTGTTGACATCAACAACGAGGGGATAATTCGCTTTTTTGCGTTTCGTTTTATTGTAGGCGTGAAGAGGAACCGCGTGGTAATTGTTCCAGAGAAAGTGCGCAAAAATTAAGAAAAAAAAAAAATCCCACGTTGGGGGTGGTAAAAAAGGGGGCATATCAATTTTTGTCAAGGTAGCGTCAAAGTTGCATCGTGATGACGCAAAGTTTTCCCTCGCAATGCTTTCCTGTTGTTTTGCCTCCGAAAGGGGGGTAATAAAAAAACGGAACAGCCCATGAACGTTTTTTTTTTTTCCAGGCAGTATAGTACCCACTTGCGATGAGCTTTTTTACTCGTTGCCTAAATAGGCTCTGCCCGTCAGGCATACGGAGGCAATGTATGCATATATAAGGCATATACAAAAATACGGAGACGCCACCCTGTAACGGTACTGCATCTCTAAAGAGATATATAAACCCCCTTTTTTTATTCGACCCGGCGCCTTCAGTAGTAACACGTTTTTTTTTTTTTGCCGCACGCGCAGCGGAACCCAGCTTTGAAGGGGTTCCCACGCACGCCCTTTTTTTCCCCCTCAAATGAAAATAAGAATTGGAAAAATTTCAAAAAAATGCAGCAAGAAAAAGCAGGGAAATATTCCCCGTGGTGAATCCTCCCTTGTGTGAATAGTAACGAAAATGAATTATTCACCTAAGAATTGTAACGGGTAATTGATTACCACGCTACTCTACCCAACAGATGGTTTGTTCAAATTTACTTATCCTTAACTAGGTACCCAATGATACTTCCGTTGTAGGATAGAAGCAGCGGGAAGTATAACCCCGTGAGGTGTTAGAAGTGCAACGTGGGTTCACGACCCGATGGGGATTCTTCTTACGCCATCCAAAACGGTAAAGCAACAAGATGGGCGCAACCCATATTTGTGCGACGTTATTGTGCACCGCTAGAAAAAACCGTCCCACTTTGTACCCTTTTTAAGAAAAAAAAAATGGGAACCTACGTAGGTAGGACCTTTGCAAAGTGCAGATTAACAAGTTGCTCGAAAAAAACTTTTTTTGAAAAACAAACAAAAACAAACTAAAGGGGGAAGGTGCCCCGCCAGGACGATAACGTCATGCCCCGTGTGGGGAAAAAAATGACAAAAAAGGGGGGTGTTCAAAGGTGGTGTGCTGTGTGCACAGCGTTGGAGACAGGGTGCCGGATGTTCGGCGGGCATTTCCCACATTAGGGATGAATGCGTTATCACGTTACAGCTTCATTTCATCGCGGCTAAAACTTCATCTGCTTGGCATTCCCTGGGACGACAAAGTAGGGGGGGAGGTTCTTCGTGGTGACGGAGAGTGGGCACAGAATTTCGATCACGTAGTCGTTCTTCGCATCTGCATTTCCTTGCGCTTCTTCTGCGCCTTTTTCACTCCTCTCAGTCTCCTCCCCCACCTCCGATTCGACCTGACGCACACTTTGCACATGCACAAACGCAGCTATATTCATCAGGTGGACATAATTAAGGCCCTTCGAGTAGGACACGCCCAAAATGCAGTTAGTCAGGTTAGTGATATTCCCATTATACAAACTGACTGTTACGTTTTCCCTCTGTATGTCTCTCGCATCGGCTGGTAATGCAGACAAAGGCACAGCCAAGTTGGTGTCCAATTTTATGAAGCTAGTTAAGCTACACCTGAATGAAATGACGTGGCTCTTTCTGTACAGGTTTTTCGTTACGATAATATCTTTCGTAAAATATTGGTAGTACCACAGATTTTTGCAATACCTTATTCGGTTATTATCTGAGGGGATTACTCCTTCGTACTTTGGCATGCCTACAATTTCTACTCTCCTGACTGGATCATCCGTCTCTTTGTTGTTGTCTGGTTGTTCATCTTCAGGGGGAAGAGTGTTTCCCTTACGGTGCGCTTCGGGTGGGGAGTCACGCCAGGTATCGCCACGATAATCCCTGTCGTAGTCCCGCCCCCGGTCTGCAGCACGCCGACCACCATCATCCCCGTACTGGTCCTTCAACGAATAGTGCAAAAACGCGTTATCAATCACGATGACGATATTTATTCCGTATATTTCAATCAGGTTGTTAATGACGTGGTGGTCGGCTTCCGAGGGAACGTTTAAAATGAAACCCGCGGCGTAAATGCCCTCCTGCTGTGCATCCGTTTTAGCACTAGACGAGACGGAGTTCAAATTGTTTAGCAGCATCAAGTGAACGCAGCTGCTTATGCACTCATTCAGGTGGTAGTACAAATTGATGTCTTCATTCAGGTCGAGGTAGCCAAAGTAATAATCTAGTGCACACTTCATCCGATTCATTGGGTCGTAAACAAAGGAACTCATAATCCCGGGTCCCCTGTTCAATTCGATTTTATCACAAGTACACTTTGTATCTGCTTCAATAAAGATCGGTTTGAATCCTGACTTTAATGCGTAATTCAACAGAATCAACGAAACGGAACTTTTTCCTGAATTGTTATTTCCTGTAATGAGAACTCTAGGTCCAATTTTTTTTTTCTTCTTTGCTAATTTCCTGTAGGCATCCAAAGTATACGATAGGGATAAGTACTCCTTCATTGTGTTGTTCCCACTTTCATATTCCTGCAACGTTCGACCTTTTATTTGAATTGTGCATCCTGTGAATGTGTAGATGGCAAATTTTTGGTTACACCCAAATTTGTACTCCTTATCTATTATTAATTCTCTTCCAAATATTTCGGCCGTGCTTGGAAAACCGCCACTACTACTACTGTTGTGCTCGTTTTTGTGTCCTACACCGCTGCCGCTCGGCAACAAACGCACTTTAACGCATTCTTCCTCATCCTCCTCCTCAAATTTGGTATACTTTTCCAGGGTCACTATTCGTAGCTCTCTGAAAGCCTTCAAGTGATAAATCCGTGTGTTTCCGGAGTTAGCCATTTCGTGCTCTCCTTATATTCTGCTAAAAGGGTTTACTTCTCTGAGCTACTTGTTCCATATGGCGCGTTTTTTATTCTTTCCCCGCCATGGTTATCCCATATCATAGGTACTACCTTATTCAGAGGCGACGACTTCTTCAACGTTTGTGTTATATCCCTCCGGATGCGTAATTCGCGTTACAGCCGTGTATGAATGAAACATAACCATTGGTGTATGTTCTTACCCCTTTTTGTGGCCACGCCATGTGACAGCTAGCCAATTTTTTTTTTTTTTTTTTTTTTTTTTTTCAAAAAGTTATGAACGGTTCAGGCAAAACAGAAGTTGCATTTCCCATTCTGCAATTTCTTTTTTTATCCCCCAATTGCGCCGCTACCGTTATCATTACCATTACCATTACCATTACCGTTGTTTGTTTCCCTTTGAGGAGAAATCGTCCCCTGGGTGAGCAGTTTTTCTCCTCTCTGCAGGTGGCAGTTTGTCCCACCATGGACTTCTTTTTCCATGTTGCTGCTTCACTTTTCTTTTACCCCCCAGTGTGATAGAGAATTCCTTTTGAAAACGTCACCTCTCCTATATCGCGTATTTTTGGGGGGAAAAAGGAAGAAACCACATCTGGTATAGAGCGATTATATATGCATAAAATAGGTAACTTTTTTTTTTTGCCATATTTGTAACTTACATCGCGTTGTTTCTTTTCTCCATTTTGCGTTCTCCCCAAGATGGCCACCTCGGCCGAAATCACCCAGAAAACCATTTTTCCTGATCCCTTCTATTTTCCGCCGCGATAGGGCAAATAAACGGAACAGCATGTAGCCTTGAGCCCAGTAGGCATCTGTCCCCCACCAGCAACCTGCACAGCGCATATAGATCGGCGCATCCCCCCCTTCCTTTCCCACATTGCTGCCAAACAAGATGGACACGCCAGAACGAGGAGTATCACCCCCCCCTGCAGAGGAAGAAGACAAAAATAAGAAACGAGTCATTATCATTCTGGAAGGGGCCCACTTGCAGCTAATCGAAACGAAGAGGTACATTTATGAGCTGGCCAACACCATGAAACATAAACACTTGTTAAGAGGCCAAAAAAAAGAGGACGAAATGAGAAACTTCAGACCAGACATCCTACACCAGTGCCTAATTCACCTCTTAGAAAGTGCACTAAATAAATATGGTCTCTTGCAAGTGTACATAAAAACACATGACAACCAACTATTCTTTGTTTCCTCCAATTTAAAAATCCCCAAAACGTATGACCAGTTCGAATCGTTAATGGTCACCTTCCTACGGAAATATAAAATAAAGGCCAATGAAAAAAATTTGTGTTTGCTAAAATTTCTGAAAAATGACTATAACGCTATTTTACCAATTAATGGAAAAAAAATTGGCTTGTCTGTAAAGGGCAGAAAAGTACATTTGTCTGACTATGTTCAGAATTTCCAGAACGAAACTGTACCCGTCACGTTCTTCATTGGGGCGGTGGCCTACTCAAACCCGATTACGAAGCTGGAAAATCTAGACGACAACATTAGCATTTCCGAGTTCAGCCTTAGTGCCGCCACGTGCTGCTCCACCATATGTTCGGAGTTTGAGAATCTGTGGGGCGTCTTCTAATGTGTCCCTGCGGGGGATTCCTTATCGGTGGAGTGCCCACATACTGACGGGAGCATCACCGCTTGTAGTTTCTCTATGGGTAAACTTTTTTGTTCATTTTTTTTAATTTTTTTGCGCCCACGCAACATCGGACATTGCGTACGTAACGATCGGCATAACGCACATTTGAACAAAAGGAAAGCAGACAGTTTTATTTGCCCCACGCGCAAATTATAAATGCGTTGTAAAAGTTTTGAAGTTTGCTTCTTTTTATTTGAGTTATTTTTTATTTTTTCCCGCACACTGTTTTGTGCCCCAATTTGAGGGCGTACCTTCCATTCAAACTTTGTTTCAACCACTTTGATAAGCCCTTCCATCGGAATGGTACCTTCTCAAGGTAAATTTTTCCACGTTTGGCAGTTTGGTGTACATATGCAATGGGGGAAGTATGTAGGGGGATGACCGCCATACTCCATTTCCGCTTTTTTTCATTTTCTTATTTTATTTTTTGGAGGAGGAGAATAAAGTCTTAACGGCACTAAAAAAGCATATTTTTTTTAAAAAAAAAGGTGTTTTAAAAAAGGGAAATGCAAAAAAAAAAAAAAAAAAAAAAAAAAAAAAACTCAAAATGACGCAAAATATGGTAACGTAAGAGTAACATTAAATGACGTAGCAGACACGTGGTAGCCTTGGTAGACGTGTTAAACGAGATAACAACAAGAATGAACATGGTAACTGTGGGGCGATGAAAGGAATCATAAGGGCGTGATCTGTGCAAGGCATATGTTAGACTGCTGGCCGCATACGCTATGCACGTTACACGCTACATGCACTGTGTAAATATGCTCACTTGGGGGGGGGGAAGGGTTTCACACGTAGTCACATATATGCACACATGTGTAGGGACGTACGTGCGTACGCACGTATATATATGTATATGTCCAATTTTTAAAAAAAAAAGGTGAAGGTGAGAAGGGGGGGAATGCAGGCACGCATACATGATACATGTACACATACATGCAATACTTACATGCGTACTCACACGCTCACTTGCCACAAATGCACCTCCGCGTGCACAGTACTTCGCCGAAAAGGCACGCAACGTGGAGGGGATGAATAAATGCACGTTGGCGGGCACTGCCTTAACTGAATTTGTCCCGCTTTGTCAAACTGACGCAGCATTTTCTGCTGCTCATGCGGTCCCTACGGACGTGAATGTCTCGATTGGCGTGATTGTCTTGATTAATACGATTGTATCGATTTCCGCACTTCTTACAGTACAACGACTTCATCTTCATGTTCTACTTTTCCACCAATGGGGGCACAACCCCTTCCAAATTTAGGTCTTCTTTTTAGGAAAGTACCTCCATAACCAGGAGAAATACCCCACTTGCGCGCCTCCACTTCCCGCGGCATTTTTTTGTGAATTACTATCCGTGCCGCTTTTCCCCTTATTATCAGTTGTTCCAGATTTAGCCTTGGGGTCTGTGCTGCTTACTCCCGTTTTGGCTTTATCCGCACTTTCATTTTCGCTCTTTCTCGGAGATGCATTTATATCTTCAGGTTTTTTCACAATCTTTATGTTTTTGGCGATCACTGTTTTTTTTACCGGTTGCATGAAGTCCTGCGGGAAGGTACAAAAAAAAAAAAAAAAAAAAAAAAAAAATACGACGTTGTGTTGTAGTCCACGAATAACGACGCAGCAGAAGTATCTCACTCTCGATCTATCTATGTATCTCCTTTTTTTTATCTTTTCCTCCACGTAAGAGATTTATCTCCATTCGCCTCCCCACTTATTGTAGCAGTTGCCCCATTTAAGCTCGATAAAAATTGCATGCACAGGTCAGGCAAAAATGGAAATACAGCCAAAAAATTATGACTCACCAAACAGGAAAAAAAAAAAATAAATAAAATAAATGAAAGGTAAACAGACGGAAGAGAAATGAACGGTAGGTACATTTTGAGCACCCCCTGCTGCTTGCAGACGAAGGGGATCTGCCTTTTCACCATAACATGGTGGCACATAACGTCGCAGCGCAAAAGAGTACGCGTAAATCCACCTCCATCTGCTCGTATGCACAATTGTATACATGCATATAACGCCCACTTGCACACACATGCAGGCATAAACTGTATTAACGCAGCTGCGGGGGAGGCGAAGGGACACACTACTTTCTTTGCCTGATTTGATCTGTTTTCTTTTTTATCCTTACCTCTTCTTCTTTCGAATTGGGTTTCTTTAATTTAATATTGGGGTTGCTGGTCGTGGGTGGCTTATTAATTTTAGTCATTTTCGTTATTTATTAATGTTCTTTTTTGATTAAAAACAAAATTTATCTTCCTGGTTATGGCTGTTTTTTGTTTTGTTTCATGTATACACAATCCGGGAAAGGGCGGGGGATGGATTGCTGTACATGAAAACTTTTTACTCTTACTATCTGTGTTATGTATTATGCTAGGTTGCAACTTTCGGGGCATGTACAGGTATGCGCATGTACAAGTGCGAATGTGTACTGACGAATGTACAAGGCTTGCGAACGCGTTATGCAAGGGTGGGGGATGCAAAAGGTTACTCGCATTCAAGATTCGCATGTATATATATGTTTATATAAACAGTAGCATACATGCTTTAAGGGCATACATACGTACATACTTTACATGCATACATATATATGGTAAGGCAAGTAAAAAAAAAAAAAAAAATCAGAGAAATGCGATATTTCAAAGACAAAAAAATAAGTTTTAAAAAAAAATTATAGCAAATTAGGCACAATGCGTCATTCTTTTTACATATAATTTGACTAAATCATATTCAGAATGAACAAGGAGAGGGGAGCCGTTCAGCAAAATTCACGTAATAAATAAAAAAAAAAAAAAAAAACAAAAAACAAAAAAAAAAACTAGTTGCGATGGCATGACTTAGCGTACATTATATCATTGCAGCGTAACAATAAAGCGATAAAAAAGGTAAAGCAAAATAAAACGAGAAAAATAATAATAATTGCGCGTGCTTTTTGCTACTATAAATGGTACGCATATGCAATATTGACAAACGCGAATGAGTGAGCGCTTACTAACTTATGCTATGCTGTACTATATACGTTACGTAACGCAATGCATTGTTGCGCGAAGTTTATTATAATACCGAGTTTTAAAAAAAAGCTGATTGCTTTATTCGTATACTTAAAATGGTTAGGATTTATTACTTGTTCACGGTTTCTGTTAAAAATTATTTATTTTTTTTTTTTTTTATTGCTCCTTTTTTGCTTGCGCTTTATATTTTTGGCCAATTAAAAGAACGTAAATGGACGATGAACTGATAAACGGGCAAAAACAATGAACCATGAAGCGATGCAGTTAAAACTAACTGCAGTAGTAAGGTAAAAACAATGTAACAATATATGCAGCAAAAAGATGAGCCTTATATTACCGCAGCCAGCAATAAGAGAAGTTTACTAATCTGCTACCACGAATGGTACAACTCTCTACCGGTGCTGCTATTTATATACTGCGCTGAGGTAGTCTTAATTTTATATTGCTGCGAGCAGCTATAAACATAGAGTTAAGGCAAAAGTATGTATAATTATACTTCAATGCCACAGCGTTTTTTTATATACGTACAGGCGTGCACGTAATATATTATGAGAGGGTTATATAAGTACATATGTAATAACGCAAATGTAATATGTACAATTACTTTACGTGCCTTCGCATTGGTGCTATTCACAAGTATACTATACGTTGCTTTTTCAGCACGAAAGAGAAATCAAGCAAAAGTCAACCCATTCGTATATGTATACAATTGGTACAAAATATTTTTCCTTAACAATTACGTAAAAGTACCTTCTTTACCGAACGCTTGGCACGTACTTGATAGCGGTACTGAATTTGCAAAGGCGCAATTTTTACAGTATAATATGCATAGCCATGCAAGTATAAATTTTTTATGCTTAGGCGGCGCAGCGCATATATTTACTAACACTTTTAGCCCTAAAGGCGCGAACTATAAAAAGCGTAAACTATTACAACAGGTATATACCTTATAAATATGCGTATTGTACAGAACGTACATGTTATGTATACTTACATTTACAATAGAACACGCATTGGGGGAGAGAATGGCAGAGTACTAAACAGAAGCTTTGTAAAAGTACATGGTTGTATATATACGCCAAAAAAATTAGTACTTAAATTGTCGAAACGAAAGATTAGCGCTAAAAAAAAAAAAAAAAAAAAAAAGAGGCGTTTTTAATTAACCCGAGCAAAGCTAACTTGTTAAGCGCGCTAATTTGTTCAGCTTAGATTTGTTGGCATTGCTGAGTTGGGGTGTCCCTTTCGGTGAATTTTGGGCAACTGTTTTGGCAAGCGTTCTGGTAACCTTTTTTTGGTAACCTTTTTTTTGGTAACCTTTTTTTGGTAACCTTTTTTTTGGTAACCTTTTTTGGTAATCTTTTTTTTGGTAATTTTTTTTTTGATAACCTTTTTTTTGGCAGTTTTTTCTGGTTCTTGTTCTGCACTCTTTGGAGCAATTGGGTGGTGCATTTCTTTTTAGGCCAAATTGTTCACCCTGAGCCACCGCCTGTGGTGGGCGCTCTGTCAGTTCAGTTCAGTTCAGTTCAGCGCGCACACTGCGTTCAATTCACCTATTTTGCTTTCTTTACCCTGACCTTGCCCCCCTCGGCAATTATGTGCGAACACGTTTTCTTTGGGTTCCGCACCGTTAAACTACTTACATATGTGCTCAGGTGACCAGGTCATTTAGCGCGCACAGGGGGGTTTCATTCACCAGTAAATATATACCTTCGCGTATATATCATTTGTGTGTACATTACCGGCGTACATTTGCTGATTAACGCGGGTGGGGGATCTCACGGGATATTTGCCCCCTCTGTTCACATGTCCCCCACCAAAGGAACTTGGTTCTGTTCTTTCGCTTTATTTCGTATTACACATTTTTCTTTTTTATCATTATAATGTTTTATTATTTATTATTATTATTTTTTTTTTTTTTACCTGCATGTTCAGGCAATTTTCAACACCTTCAACATTTGGTTAGCTAAAAAAAAAAAGTTGCGTCAACACATTTTCAGATAAAAAGTTACCCGTAGTGGCGGTGGGAAAGCATTTTCTCGTTGGTTGTTACTGCCCAATGAAAGGGAATTTTCCAATTAATATGCAATTGGGCCCTTCAATAAATAAAGCGAAATTTTGCCCTTATTAAAAGTGTGTGCGTGCAGACACACCGCGGCTGCGTGTTCTTCCTCAAACGCGCGACTGACGATGACCAAGCTGTTCCTTCTTTTTCCCCATTTTGAGAAGTGCCAAGGTGTTAACTGTTATAGGCCCCCCCGTGGAGGGTAATTCTTTACTTGTTATGTTTCCCCTCCAGGTTAAACTTCTCCTTCGTGAACAACACAACAATGACTGGGTCACATTACAAGCATGAAAATTACCAAAAAATAGAGTTGCCTCTGCTTTACCCCCTCTCAATGGTATAGAATGAGAACAATTCATCGAATCTGTTTTTTTTTTTTTTTTTCTTCACAAGATTTATGCTGCGCGAATGACCGTGTGGTGCATTTTTGCGGCAAAACCAGTCAACATGTTTTGCCGCCCAAATGGGGTTGAGGCGACGTTCCCAGGAAGCGTTCCATATGCATACACACATACCTATGTATGTTCCTGTGAAGACCAACTTGCGCCCCTTTAAAGGCGAAAAATCCGAACGTAACAGATAACTTTTCAACTCGACGGTTACGTGCCTTTCGAAATGATCATTTAAAAAAAAAAAAAAAAAAATTAACAACCCCGTCGATATCACCCTCCCAACAACATTGCTTTTATTTGTTTTACCCCGCGTGAAGAATAATCGACGGCGCCGATCGGGAGGGGCAATTCTCCGACCGCGCCACCGCTGCGCAAGTGCATAAAAATTTCTACATATATATATAGTGGGTACCTCTGCAGGTGGATGGCATACGCTTTGCTTTGGCTAGCTTCTCCACAAATCAGAAGTGGGGCCCTTCCAATTCTTTTCCCGTTGATTCCTCTTTCTACGTTCTTTAACAAGAACGCTTAAGTACGTTCGCTCCGCGTACAGGTTGGAAGGAGTCCTTTCATCTGGGGTGGTCATTCTTTCATTTTGTTTTTAACCAAAGGGGGATATGTTGCTCCGCGGGGGAGTAGGGACGATCCGCTAGAGGAGTTAAGAAGAGGTCCAATTTGCGGAAAAAATAGCGGAGGCGCCACGTAAGAACGATCACAAAGGAACTAACCCACATGTTCAAGTGAGTACCACCTGAGTGGGTCACTTATGAACTTCTTCCCATTTGAAAAAGTGGAGAAAACAACACGGAGACTCTGCACCCGCTACGCCAACGCTACCCCCTTGATAGCTCTGCAAAATGAGCGATCTGCCCATATTGAAGCACAAGAAGGAAATTAAAAAATGCATAAAGAGGAATAGGCTAATAATTATTAAGGGGGAGACGGGATGCGGGAAGACAACCCAGGTGCCCCAAATAATAAACAGGTACTTTCTTGATAAAAGGAGGAGGAGTGCAGGTAGTAATGGCGGGGGTAATAATGAAGCAGTCTGCAAGGATGACCATTCAGCCGGGTCATCGAAGGAGAAGAAAGCTCCTATGCGGATGTTGATCTCCCTCCCCAGGAGAGTTGCAACCATTACCGTAGCGGAGAGAGTGGCCAAAGAAATGGATAGAGGACAGATAGGAACTTACGTCGGGTATGCTATCAGATTTAAAAATGTAACGTCCGACCAAACGAGAATAAAATTTGTAACCGATGGAATCCTCATAAGGGAAATCATGAATGACCCGTTGTTAAAAAAATATACTTTTTTAGTATTAGATGAAGTACACGAACGGTCCATTAGGACGGATGTCCTGTTGGGTTACGTCAGAACATTAATGGAGAAGAGGAAGAAACTGAGGATCATCCTCATGTCTGCCACATTAGATGTGGATACGTTTAAAAACTTCTTTTCCGACCCACCAATCATTTCCATCCCGCATAAGTTGCATCCCGTTAGCATTTTCTACCCGATAAAACCTGTTGAAGATTACCTCATTTCGGTTGTGTGCACCGTTTTGCAAATACACTTCGGGCAGGGCGATCAACAAAATGTGCGGGCGGATGACCAGCTGGGGGAACCCCTAACGGAGGTGCCAACCGAACTGACCAACAAAGGGACGACCAATCCTCAGACCGATGCTGCCCCCCCCATTGGAGACGTGCTTGTCTTTCTGCCCGGCCAGGAAGAAATCGAAGCAGTAAACTTAATGCTGAAAGAAAAGCTGAAGATCATTTACAAAGGCTCCCTGCTCAGGAAGCTCATTCAGAACGATCAGGGGGGCGAGGAAGAAGGGGAAGTGTTCGACAGAATTAATGTTGCCCTGAATGCAAATAACCCAATGGAGGATGGTATATGTTTCCACTTCGGCCACAGGGAAGTCGTTCCAGATAAGATATACGCCATGAAGATTCTGCAGCTCTACTCATCCCTCCCTAATAGGAAGCAGCGGGTCGTCTTCGAGCCCGCCCCACCCAACACGAGAAAGGTAAATGGAAAGAGGGAAAGTGCAATCGGGAAAGCGCTATCGGGAAAGCCCACCATGGGAGCAGTTCCCCCAATGCTAACCGTGGATGCTGGCGTCACCATTACCGTTTTCACTTCGTTTGTACCGAAGTGACGCCACAAAAAAGGGGAACGTAAATCCCCCCGATAAAGAAACCTTCTACGTGATAACCCCTTCTACGTAACCCCCACTGTAACGACCATATATGTCCTTCGTTTATACTTTCCCTTTTTTACCTTCAGGTCATCCTCAGCACGAATATCGCTGAGACGTCAGTTACCATCCCAAATATAAAATACGTGGTGGACAGCGGGCGTGTGAAAATAAAATTCTTCGATGCGAAAAAGGGGAGCAGCGTTTTGAAGGTCACGCAAATATCCAAGGATGCCGCTATTCAGAGAAGTGGAAGAGCTGGACGGGAGGCACCTGGACAGGTCTACAGGGTGTACTCCAAGGAGGAGTACGAAAACATGAACCCGTTTTTAATTCCCGAGATTTTTCGCTCTGATCTCACGCAGATATATTTGGAGTTGAAGGTGGGGACGACTGTGCGTTCGCAATGTAGTACGCAAAGGACCGTTTTGGCATTTCCCCCTCCGTTGCTACGCATCTAACACATCACATGTGATATCCTCCCCCCTGCAGGCGATGAACATCCCCAACCCGCTCCAGTTTAACTTCCCGGAGAACCCCAAAAAGGAGCTACTCCTCCACTCCGCCAAAGTCCTCTTCCGGATCAACGCAATCGACGTAGACAACAACCTGACGGAGGTTGGGAAAAAGATGTGTCTCCTTCCACTGAACCCAATCTATGCAAACATGATGCTCTGCTCCGTGGAGTTCCACTGCATGGACGAAGTGGCTACCATCGTGGCGTTCCTAAACTGTGAGAGCATATTCTTGAATTATAATTTTTACGAGGATTTCAAAGTTATGAATGAGGACTCGGCGGGAGGATCTGTTGCACGTTCGACCAGAGGAGAGGACAACAAGGATGACAAGAAGGACCAGGTTGACAAGGACGATCAGGTCGACGCCACCGAAGAGGACCCCCCCATGAACGACAAGAGCAAACTCATTAACATGGCGCGCAGGAAGCTGCTGCACCCGGATGGAGACCACCTAACCCTCCTGCACATCTTCTACCTGTGGGAGGAGGAAGCCACCCCGAACGAGCGAAAAGATTTTTGCAACTTATATGCCCTCAACAACGAAACATTACAACAAGTACAAAAAATAAAGGAACAAATTTTACAAATAATGACCAGCAAAATGGGGACCAAAATATCACCAAAGCTACATATGCATAAATGGGATCAAGTACTAATTTGTCTCTGCAAATCCTGTTTTTTTAATGTGGCCAGAGCGACCTCAAATGCTAATGAGTTTATGAATGTGGTAACAAAAAGCAAGTTGTATATTCACCCGTCGTCTACTCTTTTTAGTTCGCACATTAAGGCATCCTTCATTTTTTACTCGGACGTCGTGCAGACGAAGAGACTGTATGCACGCACTGTGACGAAGGTAGACGGAGATTGGCTGCTAAAGTACGCCTCGCAAAATTTCCAACTTGCGCAGGTCTCCACGGGGTAGCCCCCGCCGTGGTGTTTCACACTTGTTCGACAATCCTGCGTAGAAGTGTGTGTGTGCAGGCGTCACCCGCTTATGGCCCATTTGGGGGCCTCAAAGTTTGACACCCCTAAAGGTGCTTACCCTTTTTCGGGTTTGTTTTTCCGTTAGCGTTACTCTATTTGTTTGTTTGTTTGTTTTTCCTCCGAGGAGGTGCAAATGGAAGGGCACGTAATCATCCCACCTAACCTACCAGCAGAACTTATCTCGACCGCTTTTCACGCGCATGTCTAGCTTCTCCTCGTTGGTTAACTTTCCATCCACCTTTTTCTTCACAACTCTGTACGACCAGAGTCCCGTCTTTTCCCGCACCTCGACCTGATCTTGCTTGGGCGTCTGCTCAAAAACTTTGGCATACTGCACGCCGATATGTGCCCCCGATTGGCCAGTAGATTTCCCACCAGGCACAATGTAGAAGGTACACGTGGTACTTATATCCGTTGTAAAATCCTCATGAACAACCAACGTCTTGTTGCTCAAAATGGACGTCACAGTCCTTCGTTCGTTTCGAAAAGTTGAAGGATTTTCCAGAATGATGTCATAACCCTCTTTTATTTCGGTCATAAATTCTGTTCTCACTCCATGGACTGTATTCTTCTCTGTTGTTACTCGTCCTGTTCCTTTTAAGACTTTTTCTGATCCATCCGTCTTGCCATCCTGTTCCGATGGGTTGCTTCTCTTAACCTGAACTGCTTCGGAATTTTCCGCATCGCTATCCACATGACGGTTAGCTGCTTCGTGCCGCCCTACTTCCTGCTTGGTGGATTTTTTTTTTTTTTTTATTTTTAAATTTAGCTTCCCCCCAATGAAGCCGCTGCCCTTTTTGCGCATTTTGGGCATTACTCCGTGGAGGTGCTCTTCCAGCAGGGTGGTCAGGCTTCCTCAGCCGCACGGTTAAACAGACTTACATGGGGAGAGCATCGAAAAAGCGGTGACTCTCCTGCTTATACGAATGTCCACTCGTGCAAACGTCCAACCGCGTTGTTGCTTTCTCTATGTACTGCAACGAATTACCCCAGGCCGTGGCGCCATTTTCGCGTCAAACGGATGGCCCAGCAAATTTTACCCACTGCAAAGTGAGGGGAAAAAAAACGATTGTAGGGGTGAAAAAAAAAAAAAAATAAATAAATAAAATAAAATAAAATAAAATGTGAAAGGGCCCTAACTCGCACAGCCCCATTTGGGAATTAAAAAAAATATTTGTCGGGCACACGTGGGGAAGAGAAAATAAAGTCTGCCGGACGGCACTCGCCTCCACGGCAGATTGTATTCTCCTCGTGAAAATTGTTGCGGCATTTGGGGAGGGGGCTGATTCGCTTCATCAGCCATTTCGTTCGTCCAATTGGCATTTCCCCCCCTCGGACGCATTCATTCTGTTGAAACATCCTTTTGGTAAATCCTGTTGATGCATTTTGTTCCATTATACTTCGTTTCGTCTTTCTCTTTTTTTCCTCCCCCATTCTGGCACCGCCACCCAGATTATCCATCTAATGGGGAGAGCCTACCTCATCGTGCCGATTCGTAGGCCCAATACGTACACACGAGTCCAACTCCCCCCTGGATGGAATAGCACACGCCCCTTCCATTACGCAAGGTCTTGATGAAGAGGCTTTTCAAGTGAAGGGCTAACCGCTAATATGGCCGATCCCTGACTGCCCCGAACAAGGGACGCGTGACCCATGTCTGCACCTCTAACCAACACTGGAAGAGTGGCTATACACAAACGATCAAATGAGTTGCTTCTACCGGTTGAACAAATGCGTTTTAAATAAAAACTTCGGATGCACTTATGGCTGCTGGTGTGGAGCAGCAATTACGCAAAATAACAAAAAAAAGAATAAAAAAAAAAAAAAAAAAAAAAAAAAGAATTCACACACGTGTATGTGGGTGCCTGCACAGACAGGCAAATCGGTTACAAAAAAAAAGCAAAACGCTCGCTAATGACGTACTTGCAAGGGTCCCTGCTGAACAAATTTGACGCGGCTAATACAAAACTGGGGAGGCAAAAATGAGCCACATAAAAGTAACTACACAATGATGTGACGTGGTAAATACTCGGACGAGCAACCAACGTGGGTATGTGGAAAGCATACAAAACACTCATCAATCCTTTAAAATGGATTAAACGAACATTCTGTAGGATTATCGAATAGTCTAGTGGGAAGAAAGACCTACACAGCGATGCGGCTGTGTGGCTATTTTACCTGTCCCTCCGTCAGCACGCCAAGTGCACCTTATTCGGGTACATCTGGTCGAAGCTCTCCAGCGTCATATCTATGTATTGCATAACCTCGTCCAACTTCCTTCGGCGTACCTCCAACGGTACGAGGATTTTTCTTTCCTCGACGGTGAAGTGTAGGAGCTCCTCTTTCGTAAAATTAAAACAGTTTGTTATGTAAGGCAACTGGAAAGTACTGCCTCCATTCCGTTCATCCTTGAAAGCACTTAAATTACGTATGTCGTCAAAGTACGTGTGCAAAAGTGCGTTGCACAATTTTATTCTCTTCTGAGGATTGAACTGAAGTAACTTCCCTAGCAGGTCGATACTCTCCTGGGAGCTCTGATTTTTTATAAGCTTCTTCAACGTTATTGGTTTAACTTGAGGTAACTTTACATTCTTGTGGCCACTTTTAAACGAGAGGAAGTCTTCATCATTGGGTGTCCCCAATATTTTTATTATTTCGACCAGCTGGTCTGAAGCACAATTTCCTAGGAAGAGGGGCTTCCCCAGGATGAGTTCGCCCATGACGCAGCCTTCAGGGGGGGTGAACAGAGGTGTGCATAATATGTGTTAGTAAACATGTGTTAGTTAACATGTGTTAGTTAACATGTGAAGCGACCATACAGGGCGGAAAAACGCCGCCTGGGACGGACGCAGAGGGAGAGTCCCCCAATTGCTGCACAGTCCATGCAGCGCCTCTCACTCTGGTAAGATTTGCTTTACCTATCGACCAGGTGTCAATGGCCTGGCTGTAGTAATTCGATCCGAAGAGCAGCTCGGGGGCTCTGTAATACCTCGAACAGACATAACTGAAATATTTGTAATTTTCCTTCAACTTAATGGAGGTGTTAAAATCGCACAACTTTATGTACTTATACGTGATGGAGTTCATGTAGATTCTTTCCAAGCTGATCTCCTCTTCCGTGTGTGCTGAGTTGACTTCTAAACGGGACAATATATCCCCCTCGGTAGAGGAGATGGAGGAGGAACTCTCCTGGGGGGGTGGTACCCCCCCTTTCTCACTTGCATTACAGTTAACATTATCCTTCTCTGCATCTACTACAGCGCTTTTCTCCCTGCACCAATTGGGCGACCCTACCTGCTCATCCGATTTGTCCTCTCTCGATTCAGCCTTCAAATTATTTGCTGAGACGGAAGAGCAGTTCTCCTTCGAACTTTCCTTACACATATCATGGTTGTCCTTAAATAACTGGGTCATGCTGGCCGACCTTTTCAACCGCATGTCCTTTTTGCTCAAACTGTTCATTACGCACTTGATGGAAACCGGCGTGCCGCTCCTGCTGTAACGGCTGTGGCACCTTTGCGCTCTCCTTTTGGTAATCCCGCACGGGGTGGTCTCCATCCCATGGTGGCTGCCACCCGAATGGGTTTCCTCTCCTCCTCCCTGGTGGGAAGATCCTTCCTCATTTTGCGAACCTTCCTCCTTTGCGTTGTTAGCAGAATTGAGGCTACCACGAGGAGATGGATTCCTACTGGCTTGGTGGGTTATCCCATTCGGTGTAGGGTCACCCTCCTGCAAAGATTGATCAAGCGTTGCCTCACCTGCCCCCTGCGCTTCACTAAGGTTACTCCTACCACTCCTTGAGCTCCTACTACTGCGGACGCTGCCGCCACTACCGCCACTACCGCCACTTCTTCCCTTCCCCCTCCGTCGCCTATTCATTATATACTTCACCTTGAACGAATTTTGTATGCACACGAGGCACTTTTTCTTCTCCTCGTTCTTTACCCCCCCTACGCCATTGCTACTAGTTTGCTTGTTGACAAAAATGAGGACGTTCTGCGGTTTAATATCTCGGTGCGTTATACACAGGGTGTGCAGATACAGGGTCGCTCGGATCAACTGGTAGAGGTAAATTTTTATTTGGTTCTCATTCAGGAAGCTTTTTTTAATGTACTCACTTATGTTGTGACATGGACAGATATGACTGATGCTCTCCTGTAGTGCGTTTATATTAAAGTTACTCACAGCGTTTTTGAGGACGCCGCTTGCACCCCTGGGACAGTCCAATTGGGATGTTCCCAACCGGTTTTCCGTCCCACTTGCAAGGTTAGTATCGTCCAAGGAGTCATCCCGAAGGATAGAGGGATTACCGTTTTGTGCATACCCCTCCTGGTTTGCAGTCGGCTCATAAAACGTATTAACATGCTCAGCAGAATTTTCTATGCTAATATAGTAAAGGGAGGTAGCCAAATCTGTATTTCCATATTCCATAATCATATGCACATAGATTCCTCCATTTGAAGTGGTCGTGTAAAATGCATGCTTCAATTTTACAATATTTGGGTGTCTCAGTTTTTTCATTATTTCTACCTCCTTGAAAATGCGGGCGTTTTTTTGATACGTCTGTTTCAAGGCCACTACACACGAACTGTCCAAACAGTACGCTTTGTAAACCACCCCGTATACTCCATTTCCTATTATGTCTAAAATTTTATACTTGACGTTGTGTTGGAGAGTTGGTTCCTTCTCGTCATCAAAATATATGTTTACGTAATTCTCTAGAATTTCGTTCTGCTTGTATATCTTGATGAGGTCCATTTTGGACGTGAGGGCGGTGACACTTAAAGAGGAAGCACACTGCTAACGCAACACCCAACCGGTGGGACAACTACACGCTGCTACATTCCCGCACACCAGGGCAAATGATCATCACTTCGTATTGCCTGAATGGTACGATGGGCACCATTTAACGGTGACGCAGAGGGCAAAAATATGACCCTTCACGTGCTAGGAAGGACAAAAAAAAAAAAAAAAAAAATCCTGTCGGGCGTGTAGCCAGCGACCTGCCGAACTGCGCAACTAAAAAAAAAAAAAAAAAAAAAAAAAGAAAGGAAGGAAGGAACTCTCCCCTCGTCTGAAGGAATCCCCCCGGCACAGGATCATTGCCAGTTGATTACTGCCTCCCACTCGCCTATCTCCTGTGTCAAAATGCACGCACACACAAAAAAATAAAAAAAATAAAATAAAATTGTACGACGGACGTGCGTATTGCGCTGTGTCGTGTCGTGGCGTTTCGAATAATCCAGCGTCACTCCAACATCCTCATGAGGGGACAAATATCGCCTTCACGCATTCGTTTCGGGTTGCCTTTTTCACTTCCATCAGTTGGCTTGGTAAAATTTCTCACATGAATCAGTCACCCCGATGTATGCATACGTGTGTACCGGCACATACATAGGTGTATAAAATACACTGCGTGGAGCGCTTTTTATTTTTATTATATATATATATATTTTTCCCCTTCACCACTTTGCATTCATATAATGTTGTTCATCCTTATTTGGAGGGCAGCGAAAGGAGGCCGCACACAGCTGGAGAGGACAACTAAAATGTCATGTGAGAAAAATGCCGCACCAAATGGGAGAAATAAATTGGCGAACAGATAGTAAGCAAATGGTGTGTGAATGGTGTACAAGTGATGAAACAACTCCGGTCGCGCCTCACCTACTTACGGCCGACAGAGCGAACAGTTCGTCCCTTCTGCTGTCGTGGATGTAGAATATGCGCTATTTGTAACGTCGTATGTGTCATTCGCATGATTCGCGTTTTTCTTCCTGTGCGTCATCTGGGGGTCACCTTCGCAGTTGCCCGTCTGCACAGATTGTCGTTAGTTATATACGCATTTGGGGAGAGCAAATTATTTCTCCCTTATGTGTATTTGGTAAAAACGCATTGACTGCTGCTGCCGTTGTTTTCGCGTGGGACGCAATATCGCGCAAACAACGTATGCACCTTGGGGAGCGCCAATTTAACTGCGTTGTTGCTTTACCGCGGTGTGTTTTCCCCTTAAAAAATGGCGAAACTGAAGAACAAAAAAAGGAAAATGTGGACCAAATTATGATTAAAAAAAACGTTCCACAGTAATACAAAAAAATGTTTCGCAGCTGCAGGGGAGGATTACGATTACGACTGTGTGGAAAAAAAAAAAAAAAAAAAAATGTTGACACATGTGTGATAGTGAGGTGGACGTAACAGAAGACTTCGCGCAGACGAAGGAAAGGTGGGAAAGACATCAAATTTTAATTTGGCGAGAGAACATTTCGCTAAGATGTTTTTTTCTTTTTTTCCATTTTAGTTAAGCGACGACGGCTGGGTCAGCCAAAATGGGAAAAAAAAAAAAAAAAAAAAAAAAAACACCCACAGGGGGGAGCATCATCCAGGCCAGCGCTATGCGGGGAAGGTAACCCGCCGTTTGTTTACTTTACGCCATTACCTACATTTTGATGAGACAACGCCCTTGGATATTCCCTCGTCCGGTAGGTACGACGCGTGCGCACTTCTCCCACCCGCAGGGGAAAACTCATTGTAATCAACTGGACAACAAAATTTCACTTAAAATGGTTAGCACGACGGTCACACGTTTGGCTTCCCCCATGGGAGAACTGACTGTGCCGCGTAGTTCCTTTAAAAATGGGTGGGGAAAAAAGGGGAAATAAAATGCAACGCCATAGCAACACAGCAGAAACAATAGCAGTTGCAACACAGCTGCAATAGCGGTGCTAAATCATCCCGCAAGGCGGGCGATGTAACTTCGCAAAGCTGCCAACGTCAACGATGTATAGAGGGAGCCAAATGGAAAGGGTGTGGGGGGAAAACCACCACTACTGGTGCTCTCTTAACTGTGTACGAAAAAAGGGGGAAGATAATTTTTCTCCTTTTTTTTATTCACTGGTAAGGGAACGCGAGAATGACGTATATCTTCCAACGTAATCGCAACGGCGATTGGATAGGGAAGGAAAAAAAAAAAAAAAAATTCATCCATGTTGTTTTATTTCCTTCGTTAAGAACATGAAATGGTAGTGGAGCGCCAAGGGGAGGGAAAAAAAAGTCGTCACATTTGCCTAAGTTACCCTCAAGGGTACCTTATTGACTTTTTTCCCCCCTTTTTTTTTTCTCCATCATGGCACGCATGCCTCAAGTCTGCTTCAATTCGTAGAAGGTCTTTGCCAAGTACTTCCCCCTGTCTTTGGCAAACTTGGCAAAAGTGAGTTGTTCCTGCGTCGGGTGGGTGGGGCGAAAAAAAAAAAATGAAATAAATAAAACATGAAGGAGAAAGTGCAGAAAGGGAATGTTTTATCTGTATAAAAGCTACCTCACGCAGAGGATACAAAAAAGCGATGACCGCTTCACCACGCTGATGAGGCGCCTTTTTCCTGCTCACCCTGAGTATTTCCTTGCTGGACACGTGTAAAGTCTTTATGTTCTTCGTGAACTTCTTCTTCATGATCCCGCTCAGGAGGAAGAAGAAGACCAGGGCCATGTTTATCATGAGGTAGGAGTTTTCCCCTGCAGGTGGGAGAAATGAACACATTACATTTGGGGGGGCAATACGCGTCCTATTTGGAGGATAACACGACGCATTCCCAGGTTTTCTCCCCAAGGAGATGCTCATGGTGCACCCCATTGGACTTACAATTGTTCAGAATGGTTCCCGTGTTTATGACATAATTTTTGTAAAAGCGGTTGGTCGACATGTCCACGTAGCTGCGAGGGGGAGTGTATACATGTGCATGTGTGTAGGAGGGATATTTACAAGAAGAGGTGACCCCAGCAGAAGTGGCGTGTTTGCACGGGATGGTGTGCAAGAATTTGGACCCACCTGAGAAGGACGTCCTTGTAGTACGTATGCACGGAGAGCTGCGTCCAGAGGAAAAAGAGAAATGCGACCAGGGTGAACACCTGGATGACCGTGTGTTTTATGCCTGCGATGGGGGGTGAATGAGAAAAAAAGAACATGTGCAGGTGCAAATATGCGAAGGTACATATAGGTAAAAATATCTACATATTCTTCTCTGACAGGTTCATCTGATATGTTCATCTGAAAAGGTTGTTTGCACTCACGTTCCCGCCTGAGGGTCGACTTGTGGACGTGCCTCTCCCCGTCCGTCTTCAGAATGTCCAAAATTTTATTAATGATACAATCGCAGTCGCTGACGAGGCAATAGAGGTCCTTCTCCAACTTTTTAAAAAAAAGTTTCTTGATCTCATAAATGATATCGCTCATGCGGTTCACAATGCAAAGATCGTCATCCTTTCTGGCGCCCTCAAAGAGGTACCTGCCATTCTTAGCCCCATGAATATAAATGGGCACCAAGTCGATATTATACCGTATGTTAATTTTACTAGCCAGACACTGCGTCGTCTGACAGAGCAATTTTATCCTATCCTGTTCATGCTTTATTTCATCAATTTTGGAAAAAATAAAAATAATTTTCTCTATATGCTTTTCATAAATCTCCTTAATGATAAGGAGTAACCTATTACTTAGAGACTTCCCCGAGGAGTCAAAAAAAATTAAAATAATGTCCACATAATCGGAGAGGTCATAAATTATACTGTTTATGTCAAAGTCTATTTTGTTCATTATGTCCTTCAATCCTGGCGTGTCAATAAAGTCGATATTTTTCGTTTCGATATTTTTACTTATATACATTTTTGTGCATAAATTGTTTTTAAAGTTTCTGTTTCGTGACGCAATATGTTTAAGGAAGTCAAACGATTTTACCGTTACCTCTCCGTTGAATTCGGAGTAGTAGTTCCCACTTGTGATGAGCGTAAAATGGTTTGTTTCAAATTCGTAACCTGTCTTCTGAATGTTTTCTTGTAAAAACCAATTTATGAAAGTGCTTTTCCCTGATGAGGAATTTCCTATCACTAAAACACGCACCTTTTTTGAAATAGTTTTATTAATATTTAGAAATAATCCCTTGGCTACATTTTTTATGTTTAGCCTGTCTACCCCTTTATTGTTCATCACTATATTTCCATTGTATAGCTCCTTTATTTCGCTTACGATATTGTCATACAGGTTTAGCTTATCGTGCATGCTTCCGCACATTTTTTTGTCGAACTCCTCCTTATGGTCGATGTAGTCCTCTTTATTGTTCGACGCGTCTGAGTGGTCTGAAAATTCCGTGGACTTTTCGTTCCTTGCCATGTTCATGCTGTCCTTGCTTTTGTAGGGCTCCGAGTTGAGCGTCGTCTCGCTCGGCACGCTCTGCATGGTGGGGTCAAGGAGGCTACCAGGAAAGAGATTATCGTAGTAGTTAGCGTAGGAGTTGTCACCCTGTTACGGCGGTATGCAGGCCTGTTCCCAGTTTCCTCTATCTCACGCGTGTTGCTTTTCCCCTTCTCTTTTTTGCCAATCTTTGCCTATTCAGGGTTCTTTCTTCCCATGAGCATGGCACCTTGGGAGAGGATGCGCGGTTGTACACCACACGATAATTTTGCTTAACGCTGGAGGAATCGCCTTCGTGCGGTGATGTAACAGGTGCAAACACACACACGTTCTGTGTACGATTTGGGTGGCGAATCCTCGGGAAATTTTTCTGACACACACACACACACCCTTGCACGCGCGCAACTGGGGGTGCACAACAGAGCAACCGCCGAGAGTCACAGCGCGTCAGGATCCCTCATGCACAGGTGCGTGCACACCACTGGTGGGGGAAGGGATGGAAAATTTCCGCGAAAGGCAGAATAAAACAGATTGGGGGTGCTTCGAATAAGCCAAATGGAAAAAAGAAAAAAAAAACGCATTAACAAAACGCATTAACAAAACGTATTAACAAAACGCATTAACAAAACGCATTAACAAAACGTATTAACAAAACGCAGTAGCAAAACGCAGTAGCAGAAACGCAGAAAAACCTGCCAGGCGTAATATAACAGATCAGTCGCAAAGTGGAAACGAGTGCGTCAACTTGTGACACATTCCTTTTCAACTCTGACTTACATTTCCATAGTGCCTCTCATTTGCATGCGCTTGCGAAAAGGTCCTGAACAAAAAAAAGGGGGCGTTGCCAACTCGGGTGCACATGTGTGTAAACGGGCTATGCGAAAAACTCTACCCAGTGTGTGCGCCAAGAGCAAAGAATTAACCCCCTCGCTCACGAGAGAAACAGAAGATCGCCACGCACAAGTGTATCATACGAACTAACACGAGTGCTAGGTATGCCACCAAAAAAAAAAAAAAAAAAAAAGCCCTGTTTTACCCCTCAGAGCATACCATTTATTGAAAGACATATAAAAGGGCATACAAAAAAAAATGCACACTTGAGGGGTGCACTTATTTTCTGTTATCCGATGTAACATTCAGGGCTTAGGAATGTGCACGTGTAGCTGCTCTCTGGCCAATGAAAGGTGAACAAAAAAAAAGGAAAAAAACACAAACAAGGTATATGAAAACGAATAGCAACCACAATGATGAAAATGACGATGACAACAAAATAGTGGTGAGAATTGCACGGTGCGCACATGCGTATTCGTCAGAGCCATGCAATTCTGTTGCCCAAGAGGAACCTCAATGGCAACTTCGTTCTTCAACTGTTTGGTAGCATCGCCCTGCTGGATTATCACCCTTTTTCATCATTTTCTCACGTTATTTTTTGACCACTCAACGGACACGTTAGCCCCTCGAAATGACAAATTATCTTTTTTTTTTTTTTTTTTTTTTTTTCTTAAATTCTTAAAACCAAATGGAAATAGCTAACTGCGTTCGGATAAATGCTACCCACCGCGTATGCCAAAGGACGTAAATTGACAAGCCACGAATGGGCCAAAAAACGTCACGGAAAAAAGTATTCTCCGTCGAGGTAATTTGTCGCCTGCGCAGATTAGCAAGTTCACTCTGCTAGAGTATTTTTGCGCAGCTATTTTTGCGTAATTATTTTCCGCGCTTTATTTCCCTGACGGTATTCTTCACTTGGCAAACTGCGTAATTTCTCACTGATGGCGCATCCGAGCAACCCTGGGAAGAGCGTGAAATGCCTCTCCCCAAGGGGTACTCCAAAATGACCTGAACGTTCAGGTAAAAAAAAAAAAAAAAAATTCCAACGAAAGTTCTATCCCCTTTTGGTTAATAGCCATATGCACACAGAAAAATTGCCCAAAAATTATAAAAACTTGTTGTAAAAAAAATTAATAAAAAATAAACAAATAATGGTCCATTTGTATGTTTTCCCAAAGAAAGGACTGCATTACGCGTCATTAATGATGAAAAATAAAGACACAACAGATTGTGGCGCAAAGTGTGGTGGGGCATTTTTTTCCCCCCGTCAGCTCGCACCTTCGCTGCAGTGCGTCCATGTGCATTGGTACACATAAAGTATGCTTTTTTTTTTTGGCCCAAAAAGGTGAAACAAAATAAAACAACAAAGAAAAAGGGGAACTTCCAATTTTACCACAATTTGAAATCACGTTTCCGTTCTATCCGCAGCAGTCATTGTTCATTTTTTTTTTGAAAATGTTTTTCCCCCCGTGGTGGTCACATATACTTTTAAGGGCGACGAAGCTACTTCACTTCAGCTTCTCTCCCCATCGGCCATTTTAAGGGAAAAACCTCAAACAGGTTCTTTTGCCCGTCCGCATTAAGAAGAGGTTGTATTTGTTTCCCATGGGGACCATTCAACGTCGATGCACAACTCCCTTTTGGTGTGTGTTCACATGGAATGGTCCACTTGGATGGACACGGAAATGACAGGTTTGAACCGAACGAATGGGCGCTCGTGTCCGCTACGGATTTAGTTTTGCCCAGTTGACTTTCACAGGGGAGGTCCCTTTATTTTATTTTCCCTACTTGATACGCTCTCCACGGGGGTAATACAACAAAAAAGGATACGCGCAAAAGGGAAGCGTGCACAAAGACCGCGTATTATTGTCTACACGTGTGTGTGTGACCAGGACTTTACGAAGAATAGTCCTCTAGTCCGTTTTAAGCCTCAACTGCAGGCATCATTTCTCTCGTCAAAGAATCAATTTCACATTCGCCGCTAAGCAGCTGGGGAAGTTAATTAACCCCTAACCATTTTTCCTCAGACTTTTCTAAAGAGTTCGTCGTGATTCCCCATTCTGGCGCGCGTGGTTGAGTTGGGATAATTCCCCCACGCCAGCTAGGCACACATGTGAATGTCAGGTATAAGTATATATATGCATACCTAGGGGTGTACCTTTTACATAAAGTCAGGTGTCGCCTCGCCTCCCTTCCCCTTAGATTTATATACACCCCTTGTTTAAACACAACTGTTCAACGTCCAAAAGGGGGAAACATCCATATTCTGCAGCGGTTAATGTTGTGCCGCGTTTACCTTTTCTTTCCCCTTTAGTTCCTAGGGGAGAAATGCACAAAATGGGAAATAAAAAAAAAAAGCCAAAAATAATTTTGCACTTTTTAAGGTGTACATAAGAAAGGCAGTTCTTTATCTTTCGAAAAGTAGCAATTTATGAATTTTGCTTTTTTTTTTTTTTTTTTTTTTTTTTTTTCGCTTGTTCATTCTACCTCTTCCCATTGCGCTGCCTACTGAACCGTGTTGGGAAAAAATCCCAAACGAATGTGCAAATCGGATACTCCCTCCCTTCGGGTATTTCCTTAACTGCAAAGAGAGGTGTGCAAAGGTTAGCTAAAAGTAGAAGTTAACATCAGGATAAGATGAAGACCCCAGGTAGTTTTCACCCCTAATAAATATAAATCCAAACGGAGCTTACTTAACTGTCAACAACGCATGGAATTATGTGATAATGCAAAATGTTATTTTGGGAACGCTTTCGAAAAGTCACTTGGGGAAAAAATAATACCCTAAGCTAACAGGCAACAGGGAACGGAACATAACAGAAATCACTTTCTTTTCTTCCGCTTCTCAATCGGAACAACTGGCATATGTGTCGGGGTGAAGACAACCAAATGAGATAAAAAATAAATACAACAAGTAGAAGTAATCCCCCCCTGGCATGACACCCCAATGATGAAAACTAATCATTCAAACGTAAGAACCAGCTTTGTGTACAGTGAGAAAGTGAACGAACTGGTAGAGAAAGTTATTTTTTTGGCCAAGAGCTTATCACACTACAGGAAGAAATATGTGACGTTTTTGAAGGCGAGGAAGTACGAAGGGGGGCTAGAAAGTGGAAGCTACACCGGGCGGGGAGACATACGAAAAAGCAGCTTAAGTAGAAGCGGAAACAGCGAGACAGGTGGGGACATAAAAGGAAGACGGGAAAAAAAAGACTACGCAGTGAGGCGAACAAAATGCAACGAAGGAAGCCAAGCAGGATGCAGCTTTTTCCACGTCTTCACCAATTATGAAGAGTTCGTGAACGACCTACTGCACTTGTGCAGCCACGAAACGGACATATACATTGAATTGCTGTACACATTAATAATTAACAGTGAGCTCTTTAATCACTTCCTCTACATATGCACATTCACCTGTGGAGACAAGGATGACCCATTTTTGCTGCTAATTTACAATCACTTTTTAATCCTCGTTGAGTATTACTTCTACTTTAACAACTGTCACTATTTCAACGAGCTGTATCGTAATCTGAAGGAAATTTATGATAACAAGGATGTGTGTGAAGCGGGCCTGCGGGTACCTCCAAGGGGGGGTACCTTTCTTCGGGAAAATGAAAAAAACTGCCTGACCAGTCAGGCAAAATATGAACAAAAAGGTAAAAAAAAAAAAAAAAAAAAAAAAAAAAAATGCACTACAATATGGCTAGCTGGCTTAGCAAAATGGTCACTGCACACACATGTCCAAATGGGCACACATATAGGACCACCCCACTTACTTTACACAACACGTAGATTCGACCACTCGGAAGGAAGGAGAAAACAACTTTTTGTTCACCTACCCGAACGAAAGCAGCGATTTTGCAAATTATGAACACAGCGATGGAAGAAAGGAAAAATGTCAAATGAAAAACAGGAGCAGGAAGACAAATCACTGTACCTTTGAAGTGAACGAAAGTGGTAACACCCTTAAAGACACAGGGGAGCACCTTATTAGTCAGCACAACGCGTCCACTTTTACTAAGGGGGTAAAGGAGAGAGCAGCTAACGATACACGTGGGGAAAACAAATCCGATGGTAACAAAATTAAGATGGAGAAAATCACCCATTCAAGGGCAATTTTAAGTAAATTCTTTTCCCACGCTTCGGGCGATGCGGAAGGAGACAACCAAGGTGACTTCCATTGCAACTACAATTGTGATTTCGACTATGGGGGGAAGAAAAAGAAACATTCATTCCATGAAGAAATGGCACATCCATCGAATGCAAACTTCAATGTCAACAATTTTTATAAGTTAAAAAACATGTTTTTAATGTTTAACAAGTTAAATTATGAGCATCTATACATCCTGCTCTATTTTTCCCTGTCCATTTTGCCGACACTTTTTCACGTGTACCTCACGAGGGTGTTAACAACGCGCAGGGACGAATCCTGCATCAGCCCCTACCTCATGTACGTAGCGAAAAGGATAAAGGAGCGCTACATTCGTTTCTTTAAATTTGACTGTAACGGCACAGCGGGGGAGAGTAAATACCGTGAGGTTTCCTCTAGAGGAGACACCCACAACGGAGTGGACAGCACTGGCTCGATTAACAATAGGAATTTTTTTAAGGCGGATGTCCAAAAGGGCGTTCATGCGAGGGGGAATCAGCTGAAGGGTGCCCACACCGTTTGGGACGAACCGAATGACAAGCTGTGGGATCACATTAACCGCCTGGACGTGCAGGCAAAACTGGACACGCTAAGCAGCGGAGGGGACACCAGCAGGGACTACTCCACCGTATTTAGAAGAAACATAAGCTTGTTGCACGCGTTCGAAATTAGGGGCGACTTTGAGAGTTTGAATTATGAGATCCTCGATGAGCATGAGAGGAGTGACAACCGGAAGAAGCCCAATAGCGAGAACAAATCGGATGGAAACACACACAAGCATTCGCGGAAGCGCGCCACCAGGGAAGCCACTTCGAAAGAAGGGGGACCCAAGGAAGGACGGGATAATACAACACACACAGGACCGCAGCAACATCTGGACGACATAGAAGAAACAGGTTCCATCCAGAGCGTCCCTGTAATGCCAAGGCAACGCACCCCCACGTACGATGCGGAGAAAGAACTACAGGAGGTTTTAAAAAGGAATCTACAATGGAATCGAATCCACTCTTTTTACAAGAACGAACTAAATACCCCTGGCGGATTGGAAAACGCACGCGGATTGCAGGACTTTATAAAAAGCATAAGTATTATCTGCAGCGAACAGTTTTTCTCCTTTTATATGAACAGGATAGACATGAAAAAGTCAACCCAGGGAGATTACCACCTTTTACAAGTGGACAACTGCAGCAGCGCATCGATGAAGCAGAGGACAGAAGAGGAGGCACATTGGGCTGAACGGCAGACGAGTCATCCAGGCAACCACCTGCACATGCCAAGTCTACACAAGGATACCACGCTAATACATAACGATTATATAAAAAAAAAAATTAAAAGAAACAGATTATACACGTATAAAATTTTTAACAACCAAATTGAGACTCTCTTAAATTCGAAGGAGCTAGCTGAATATATTAAAAAGCAAAAGGAAAATAAAAAAAAAAAAAAAAAATATCAGGAAGAAAAAAAAAAGGAAAACTTCATTTACATGCAATCACAGGGTGGATGTCCACTACTAAATAAGAAGAATAAAAAAAAAATTTCCGACATACCTTTTACCTTTGCGCAAAATAAAAATGAGAACTTCATTGAATCGGATTGCAATTCCTACGAAAATAGTGACTCCAGTGATAACCTCTCTATGTACAACTATACGAAGGAATTCTACGCAGACAATGGGTTTAACATAAATGAGTTTGTTTTTTTTGTACTAAATTCTTTTTACCTATTCATGCATATTCACAACGTTTATTTTTCTTGCACCTACTTGAATGTGCTTCTTTCTTACTCCATCAAGTTGGTATTTAAGTATAGTGATCGGTGCGTTGGTTCTCGATTGTCGCGTCTTCTCCGTGGTCACCTACCAGGTGAGTATAATAAATTGCAGCAACGGTGGAAATGGAAAAGTGCGGCTTTCCCATATGTACTTCACACACACATTTGCGTGTACACACGAATATACCCTTCTTGTTGCC
Source organism: Plasmodium coatneyi (assembly GCF_001680005.1). Classification (NCBI taxonomy): domain Eukaryota; phylum Apicomplexa; class Aconoidasida; order Haemosporida; family Plasmodiidae; genus Plasmodium; species Plasmodium coatneyi. The sequence continues at coordinate 490,116 of NC_033560.1, forward strand.
CCTAACTATTATCCTGTTAGACGTGCAAGCCAATCCAATCGATACACATGAGGATGATATTACGCCTTTCACGCCACACAACCGGATGAAGATTTTAAGAAAGGGATCCAGTGTGCGCGTGATGAGGTCACACAGTCAGGAAAGAGACTCAAGTAAAACATTTTACAACCTCCAGGAAGGAAGCGAATTCGAAAGGATAAAACAACTCACCGAAATTATCACAAGGAAGAAAAAATTTTTTAATAAAAAAAAAAAAAAAGAAAAAAACCTCCATTGTAGCTTCTCCCCCACGTCCAACAAATGTGGAAATAAAACTACCCTCCTTATGAACACATTTGACATTATTTTAAATTCTTTCCTAGACCTGTGCATTTCCCTGTGTAGTGTGGACTTCAACTTTGTGAGTGACAAGAGGAAGCGACTGAACCGAACTTATTTTTGCAATTGTATTTGTAGGTACCACTACATGTTAAATAGGCAATACAATGAATCCGCTTTGCAGAAATTTAATCGAACCAATTATAACAACTCGGTGGAAGCGTACCTTTTCTACTTTGACGAGTTGAAAAAACATGCGTTGTTTTCAAAACAGATTCTTGAGGGGGGCGACTCCCTCAGTGGACACAATCGTAGCGGCAGCAATCACAGTGATGGAAGTGCCTATAGTCTGTATTTCTCAAAGGAGAAGCGAAGAAGGGCTACCCCCCGTTTGGGGGTCAACAGAAGGGAAAGAACGCGAAACGAGAAAGAACATAAAAACGGTGGGTTAACCCAAGGGGTGAAAAAAAATGACGACAAGGGGAAAAAACTCCTTAAAAAGAAGACAAAAAAAAAAATGGACGACTCCATCTTTTCCTACATGATGATGGGGCAGGGAGGTACCAACACGAAATGTTACATGTCTTCCTCGAACGAAACGGAGGAAGATCAAAACGGGGAAGATCACAATGGGGAAGGTCACCACGGGGATGATGTTCCAATCGACTCACTCAAAACAAGCAGCGATGGAAGTTTTCTCTTTTTAAAAAAAATGAAAAAAAAAATAAAAAAAAGAATTTACCTGGACGAAAATAATATCATAAAAATGTTAACCAGTGTAGGCTGCATTTTCATGAACAACATAAAATACAGTGTAGGAATTACGATAAGTAATTTAAGGAGAGTACGCAAAAATGGTCCTTCAAGTGAAAACGACCACTTGCATAACCATCTCAATGGTGTGTTTTGTTGCCAAAAAAAAAATGCCCACTTGGCGAATATATATAATCAGTACTTCGTGTCTTTTTTGTTCTTCTTCAAAATACACTACCTTTTTTTTTTAATAAAATATAAGTGCGAAAATGAGATATTTTTGAAGGCCTACTGGTTCCTCTATGCTGTTTATTCCATCACGCAGGGGTGACCATACACCAACCAAGGGGGGTGTACCTACATGGGGAAAACCCCCCCATTGTTTGTCCAAATCGACCCATTTTGTAAAAGGAAGGAACCTGCTTTTTCGGGGGTTCTCCAGCGTGGATGTGTCGCGAAAGTGGCTAGCAGAGGGACTGTTTGTTTTACATTCTTTTTTTTTTTTTTTTTTTTTGTGACTTATACAACTGAGGCGGAGTTCACACGTGGGAACTCTTCCGCTTGTTTGCACCATTTTAAGGGAATCGATTCATTATGGGAGAGGTTTCCATTTTTGCGGTCCCGCCCGATTCGCATGTGTAGGCACAGCTGCCACTTCTGCGCTTTGAGTTGGCCTCTACAGTTGACGGGGGGTGAAAAAAAAAAACATACAATTCTCTTCTGTGGTGCAAAAATAGGAGGAAAGGATTGCAAATAAATGGGAATGACTTTCCTGATGCACGAGCTACATCACCAGAGCGCTGCAACCAGGAAGAGATAACTGTTAAGTGGTAGTCATTGTAGTGGTTTTTTTATTTTTATTATTATATTTTTTTTTTTTTGTGTGTCCCAAAGGGAGAACATTCCTTCTGCGCGGGAGGAGCAGCATGGCCATTTTATGATGCTGCGCCTGTAGGTGGGATTTTCTTCCCAAATAAAAGGAGCCTTTTCGAAAAGTGCTTTTCTTGAGGCTCCTACAAAAAATTAATTCGTATGCATGAAGAGTATGTGTGTGTTGGGATACATGTGCACAGTATGACCCGCGGGTGTAGGAGTAGGCCAGTGGGGATGTGCCCCCTGCGAGTAACTAACAGGAATAACAACAAATAAGCAGAAGTGTCGGAGAGCCCCTTTTATCAGATAAACTTCGAGGTGGAAGGAAAAGTCGAGAGGGAATCCACTCTGAAGTAGGACCACCTTTCGTGGTCCCCAGTTGAGGAGGAAAGAAGTAGGTCGAAAAGGGGGGGAAGGGCGCTGCACTTATTGTATTTATAGGCAAATGTGGTTCCTGAAGTTGGTCCTTTCTTTGCTGCTGTTCCTATTGGACGTGTGCGAAACGCGGGCGAAGGGGAGCAGGCAAGGCACCTTTTTCGTCAACCATTCCCGAATCCCGTTGCAACGAAGGAGATGCGCCTCTAGGGGAGGGAAGGCGAGGAAGGCGGCAAAGGGAAGTGGTTCAGGCATTGATGAAGAGCCAAATCAAACGGACCCCAATGAGCAAAGTCTTAAAATCAACAAATTCGAACCGGAAGAGGTGAAAATAAACTCCAACCTGAACGTGAACATATTTCGCACCACCAACGATACGACCTCTGCATACGATGAGGGCATCTGTATTTACAACCTTTTGAAAGACATAGAGGTGAAGGACGTAAAGAGGATGCCCTCATTTAGCCAGAAACTAGCCAACGTCCACTTGCAAAAGGAAAAGGACTACATAAAGCTCAACAGAGGGAAGGAAAAAGACGCCCATTTAGAGAACCCCCTTATTTACAGAGACACAAACTACCAGCTGCCCTACGTGCTAAATTACTACCCAGACGACATGTTCATTTTTAACTTCGATGGGGTGATAAATATGAATAAGCAGGAAAAAATTGTGGTGGCGTTTTTGACGTTTCTGCGTTTATTTCAGAGGCAAAGTGGACGTGGCGTCTCGAAGGGGTATCCCTGTCTGCTCTTCAACGGGAAGCCCATCGAGGGTCTACCTTTATGCAATTTTATCCAGTCGAGGAGTTATCTCTTCACGGATGGTGATCCAAATAGTAATGTACCCCCCCAGAGTGACGACCCGTTCATTCTGTTGAAACTCATTCCAAAGTTCCTTTATTCGAGATTTCTCTACTTGTACAAATTTTTAAAAACCACAGAAGATCTAGTCATTGCAGTTAAGTATGTGTATGACGAGGTCGATGAGATATGCACCAAGTACCGCTACGATATTAACGAGATGCTTCGCATTTGTAGGGAGAAGAACGTCATGCAGGCGAAGTTGGAAAAAGTGAGTGAATGTCTGCAAGGTAATTTGAAGCACCCCTCAGGGGTACTACCCCCAAATGGAACTTTACCCCCCTCCATTGACCAATCACCCCAAGGACACATTTACGACCTCGTGAAGGAACTCACCAAAGGAACATTTAACCCATCCATGATGAGCAAATACAAGAAGATTGAAAACTTTGCAAACGTCTTCCCTAGCTTCCACAACGACTTTGAAAATTTTTACAAAAAAAAAATAAACCTCAAGTTGTATCAGCGGTATAAAGTAGATCCTAAATGGGTTCGAACGGAATTTGAAAAAACGAGAAAATTACTCAAGCAGCATGAGGAAGATGCTTATATCCACCTGATGCAGTATCGTTACCCATGTGAAGCATTGACTGAACAGGAGAGAGAGAACCACAGGACGTTTAATTTGTGTGCAGTTGACCTGATCAATCACAACATAAATGTTTTTAAAAAACCCATGTATGTCGTTTCTACGATGGAGGATGGAGATTATATTGAATACACCCTCAAGCTGTTTGGCGTGAACATTGCTGATGAAAGGAACACCCACCTTTTGCGTATTTTTGGAAAAGACTACCTGCGGAAGGGGGAGGACAACCCATCCGATGGGGACGCCAACTCGGTGATGAACAACCTGAAGAAGCTTTTCAAGTCACCCTACTTTGCAAAAAGAGGGTCTCCCCCCAAGGAAGGACGCCAGGAAAATCAGGATGATTACCTGTATGACCCATACAACATCGACCTGGAATACCTGAAGCATCAGGAGAAGACAAAGAAAAAGGACTACCACTTACTTAACCACAGGTACTACCTCGACCTGCTAAAGGAAAAGTGCAACTTAATTAATTACGTCATCGAAAAGTACCACCAAGACGATGTGACCATCCACATAATCGACCACAAGTACGAAGACCTCAATGCCATGTGTAATGACAGCCGGTTTAGTCAAAAGGTTCGACTGTACCTCTGCGAATGGGGTTACAACTCCTATGCAGACCGAGTGAAGGCTTTACATAACGACAGAGTGAAATCCTTCTCCCAATCGTTTAAACTCGTAGTTTTGTGTTGCACGCCACAGGACACCCCACGCAGGGAGCACACCCACGGTAAGGGACTCCCCACCGACTTTTACACCAAGTTCATGCTCAAGTACTTCCTAAAAAAGGGGCTCCTCAACCGGACGGAGGAAGATACGTAGCAGGTCGGCAGGTGCTATACCGCTTCCAACCTTACTTTCCTCCTGGGTGCCGTTCGTACATTTCTTCTTTTTTTGTAACCCCAAAGCGAAAGCCGTTTTGCTTGCCTGAAAAGGTGGCCCATCCCCACAAAGTGGACCCCGCTGACGATACGAAGGGTCAACTAGCACGACCACCCTAAACATGCACCCCATTGGCACTCCTTCACTGTACACAGAGGGGAAGACCAACGTGGAAACTCTTTCAATGAAAGTGAAGATTCCCCACTGTGCAGTTATTTGCAGGTGTTCAAAGTGTAGAAAAATATATATAATAATTAGTGCACACTCGATGGGGGTGGTTGCCTCATCAACACGCACTTAGACGTGCAGGTGTAGCAAGACGGCACTGTTAACAGACACACAGCTTCTACCTCTGTGGCTGCTTCACGCCCTGCTCAGCATAACTCAGTTTGCCACCGCTGCATACTTATGTGCGTGCATGTGGTGCGTCTTCTCTAGGTTGAAGGCGTCTAGCAGAAACTCGTCCAGCTGATACAGGTGGAGGTTGAGGTCTCCTGCAGACTGTGCAGCGTAGACGTCCCTGCCCGAGTAGAAAACGTGGGGTACTTCAATATCCCAATCGGGGTTGTCCCTTTTCAGTTGCTGAATGGCTGCCTCGATACGCCGAGAAACGTAGAACCAGGGTCCCATATTCATGTGTTCTTCCTGAACCCAAATGACATCTCTCAGATTGGGGTAGGTCTGTAAATCCTGCATGAATTGTTTAAAAGGAAAAGGAGATAGCTGCTCAATGGTCGCTATGGCGATGTTTTTAATCTCATTGGCTTCTCTATAATTCAAGAGATCGTAGTAGACTTGTCCAGAGCAGAGGATAATCCGTTTGATGTCCTCCTTGGCGTTTAACTTGTGTCCTTGTTGTTCAGGTAAGTAAGGAAGAAACTCTGTAGATGAGAGAAAATTTTCTATCGTATCGAATGCCATTCTCATTTTTAACATTTTCTTGGGGGTGATTGCTATGAGAGGCTTCCTAAAGGATCTGTGCATTTGTCTCCTCAGAGCGTGAAACAGATTGGATGGCTTGGTGCAGTTAATAACCTGCATGTTGTGTTGTTGTATTATCGTTTTGTCCTTCTCAACAGAATACGTAGCGATATCTTCCCTGTCATCACAAAGTTGTAAGAACCGTTCGATCCTAGCAGAGGAATGTTCAGGACCTTGTCCATCATACCCATGAGGTAGAAACATAACTATACCTGATTGTTTGTTCCATTTTGTTTCCCCCGAAGCGATGTAATTATCTATCATCACTTGAGCCCCGTTGGCAAAGTCACCAAACTGGGCTTCCCATACGACCAGTGCATCTGGGTGTTCATAACTGTATCCTATTTCGAACCCTAAGGCGGCATATTCGGAAAGCAACGAGTTATTCACTTCTATAGTGTGTGGTGTTTTGAGCGAGTCGAAGATGTTATACGATTCGTAGGTAACCTGGTCGTGAAGTACAGCATGTCGGTGGGAGAAGGTTCCTCTTTGCGAATCCTGCCCAGACAGTCTAGCATGAAATCCGTCAGATAATAACGTTGCATAGGCCAACAGTTCAGCTGTCCCAAAGTCGATATTCTTTCCTGTGTTCAAGCTATCTATGCGTCCTTTAAACAACTTAGCAATAATGGGATGTGCATGGAAGTTTTCCCGTATGGTAAATATTTGTTTGCCCAAATCGAGAAGGACTTTCTTTTCCACTCCTGTTTTTCTAGAGGGAGAAAATTTCTGAGGAGTTACCATGTGTTCCCACTGTGGCAGGTACTTCTCCTTCGGTGTTGGGACAAACGATTTGGACTTTTCATACACCTCCTCATACAAATTGTAGATGTCCGTTTTGTTTTGCTCAAATTCGTCTAGAGTTATTACTCCTTCACGGATTAGCTTCTTACTGTACAGGTCCAAAACGGATTCATGTCTTGTAATTATATCGTAGAGCAACGGGTTGGTAAATTTAGGCATATCTAATTCGTTGTGTCCGAATCGTCTATACCCTACGATATCTATAATGGTGTCTATGTGGAACCTGTTCCTTATGTCTAGTGCTAACTCGAAGACGTATGTTACTGCTTCGGGATCATCTGCATTCACGTGAATAATTGGTATGTCTATACACTTTGCGATGTCGGTACAATATTTGCCTGACCTTGCATCTACTGGATATGTCGTGAACCCAATTTGGTTGTTCACCACAATGTGTATGGTCCCTCCGACGTTGTAACTTGGTAACTTGGACATCTGCAGCGTTTCGTATGCGATTCCTTGTCCTGCTATAGAAGCATCTCCATGGATGGTAATCGGGAGGACCTTTTCCTTTTCCTTATCATTGCAGTAGTATTGTTGTGCTCTGGCTTGTCCCATTAGAATTGGATCAACGGATTCTAGATGTGACGAATTATCTACAATACCCATGTGGATGTACCTATTGGATTCTTCATCGAAGTGATCAATTTCAACCCCCAAGTGGTACTTCACGTCACCAGTGTTTCCCCAAATATTATCTGTAAAGCCAGTTTTTCCCCTAAATTCGGACATCATATTTTCTAGCGGTTTATGCAGTACATTAAAAAGGACGTTTAGTCTACCCCGGTGAGACATACTCATGAGGACACTATCTATGTGTACCATTGCTGCTCTTGAGATGAGCGCCTTCATGCCCGTAATGAGCGTCTCACATCCATCTATTCCAAACCGCTTCGTCGTAGCGAATTTTGCTGCCATGTAATTTTCAAAAATAAAAGCTCTAGCAGTATTTTCTAGGATTTTCCTCTTTGCCTTCTTATCATATTGGAATTTACGATCCTTTTCGATCCTCTTCACGATGTAGTTGACCACATTCTCATCCGTTATGTGCATGTACTCGAACCCGATGGTCCCACAGTAGGTCTGTTCTAACCGCTCTATTAAACTTCGGAGCGTGCTAGTCTCTTTTTTGTCACTCGAAAAACCAGTAATGGATGGCAAGTCGAAGGAAAATTCTGCATCTAAGTCATCCTTTGTGAACCCAAAATCCGAGTAACTCATTTTTTTCTTGTCCGTTTCGTTTACCACGCTACTGTATGGAGGTGTATTCGGCAACGGTAACGGGTTTATGTTTGCATACAGGTGACCCTTCTTCTGGTACCATCTGATTAGCTGCACTATTCTCGCAATGTCGTAGATATTTCCCATCCGTCCTTTATCAAGCATCTCATTGTTCACATATGTGATCTTGATATTGCTATTCCCCCGGTTGGGGAGTAGATTCGTTCCCATTCTGCTTCGAAAGTTCCTTTCTGCTTCCTCTTTCGTGGTCATTACACTAGGGGAGGTACTTCCCAAAAATCCCGCTTCTTCCGACATCTCCGCGAAGTAGTGGTCCCACGACTTGTGCAGCGAGTTCCTGAAAAAGGTAGCAATTAAAGGGGTTAACATGGAATCTGAGGCTCTCACTTGGGGGTGCTACATAGCCGCGTTACGTAGCTGCGTCACTCTACACCCATGCGTAGATATAGCACCCCTTGGCGGCATCCATACTTTAGTACTTACCTGTCTTGCCGCCATATCCGGTAGGCGCCCTCAATGTAGGAAGCCATGCTGGGGTTGAAATTGTCGCTGCTCGCGTACCCACCCACGTGGAACCTGCGCCTCAGCATATCTCCATTTTCCTTCACCAACTTATTCGACTGCAGAATTTTCCTCATCTTGATGTCACCACGTGTGCATAAACCTTTGTACAGTCTGCTGGTAGACGTGTGACCCCTCTCGGCGCTGCCCTGGTCGTGCTACACGTTTCGGTATGCACGCATAGGGAAGATCCAGGCGGTCAATGCAAGCAACTCATTTGCGCAGAAACGGCTTGCATACAAATGTGGAAGCTGAGCGCTGAGGGGCCCCTACGTGTCCGTTCATTCGGGTGGCTCTGTGGGGTACGTAACAAACTGGAAGGGGCCAAAAAAAAAAAAAAGGAAGGGCACTCCCGGGGAAAAGGGGGCCTTCACGCAAGCGCGGACTCTCTACAAAAGGCCCATCCGCATAGGCTCATATATCTATCCTGATTTCGCTGAACAACCTGCTTTTGCGAAACCCTTCATCGACGCATCTCCCCAGAGAAGATGCACAAAACTGACAATCACAGCTTCACGTTCATCCTGCGCCTTCACAAAAAAAAAAAGGAAATCAAGCAAATTGCTATGCCGTGTGGGTTAAATGGCGAGCTGACCTGTTCAGGAAAAAAAGAAAAAAAAAAAACACCGAAGTACCAATCATTATACGAACCGAGTTTCCCACCGGAGCAAAGCGGAGCAGCCAAAAAGGGCGTAAATCCTCGGAGAGGGTGCTAAATATGTGTGCATGTTCCCATGAGGGGAGGGACGTACTGCCAAATGTACATACATATGTGAACGCTTCGAATGCATGCACCACTCTGCAAAAAAGGCGAATGTAATAACTGCGCTACGTAAAGTCATGCTATTCATTTTTCTTTTTTATCTTTTCGGTAGGGGGGAGGAGACCCTTCCGTGAAGTGCATGCGATTTTAATTGCTGTTGTTCCAACTAGGTGACTCCAAAAGATGGTGAAAAGAACAGGTGCTAATTCGACTTCACAGTTGGGGCGTCCAATTAGCCCTTTCTTCGTCCCCCCCCTGCGGAGGTCTACCAGAGGAAAAGTAACCTTTCACAAAGTTTTACCGCGAGGGAGTATAAAAAAAAGAAGAAAAAAATGGGAACCGCGTCAAATGCTACACAAGCAATAATATAGGGACCCCTTCCCAAATGGACGCAATTATAAAGGCAGGGTATGCATTAAGCGGAAGGTTGGTCCCCTACTCGTGCAGGTAAACATACAGAAGTGTCATACGCAGCGGCACGCCTGCTTTAACACGGCAGACACGCTCAGTTAATTCAAACGAAGGACATACAAATGAGCATTAACAAAATGGGGATTTAAAAAGAGTACATATAACGGAAGGGATAAAGACATGACGTGAAAAAAAATGCCACGTAGGTGAAACAGAGAGGTATCGTTAAAAAAGTTGCCTACCCATGGGTCAGCCCACCATTGGCGTAACCTCTTTCGTGAACACACAAATGCGAATTAGACACAGCGAAGGTATTTTGCTAACGAAAGGGCTGCTAATATGGGGGATATGCCAATAGCGATGTCGTTCCTTTCCGCTACTTCCCCCGTTTGTACAACAGTGCAGTGAGGAAAGCATGGGTATTAATGTCGTTCAGCAGACCAAACAACTTGCAGTGCATCTGATCTGCAGGGGATTGTTATATGCTGCCACCCGGAAGAAGAATGCTCAGCGCACATTGTCGCCGTCCCAAAAGACGATCTTATTCCACTGGGTGAGCAAAAGCATCTTCAATGCCAAGTGAAAAACAGACGAAGCATGGAAAAGCCGAATCGTATTGTAGTGAGGAATGAGCCTCAGTTTTTTGCACCTCACGGATGCTGCCTGTAATTGTGAACAGCGAACACACTGTGGATATAACCTCTGCTTGGTGTCATATAATTTAAAAAATTTTAGTATAGTTCGAAGGAGTTTTCTTTTTTTGTAGTAATGAACCATGTCCTTAATGACTTGTACAGGTGGCTGGTGGTCTCCTATGAACCGGTCGTGGCAACTGACTCCACATGTATGGCAGCCCGTTTCTTTGCAGAAGCTTCTCAGAACTTCTATTTCCCTTTTGGTGGCGTATTTCATGTCTTTGTTTAGGCTCTTCCTCGGGTTGGAGTAGACGCCCGGCATCTTCACGTCGCTGGGTGAAAATTTATTATACCTGCGGGGGTGGTGGTGATCACGTTGATGGTGAGGCGAGGTAGAAACTACAGTGTTGACCAGTTGGATGGTGTGCCTGCACTGACACATTCAGCGTGCCCACTTACGTGCCTCCCGATATTTTAAAGAACAAATTAGTCAGCACAAAGTAGCGCAAGTAATTGAAGGTGAATAGACTCAGCTTGTTGATTCGCGTCAAAACGAACTTCTTGGTGCACTGGTAGAGGAGCTGGTATTTATTTGTCAGCCTGGTGTTTATGTAGTAGTCGGAGCTGTTGTATATGATCGTCCTGATGAGGTGCCCTTCGTACTGATTGAAGAGAGCTCGTATGAGGATCGCCTGGACAAACTCGCATGCCACATTTAAGTAATAATTTACCAGGTTGAGTTGGAAAAAACCAATCACCCTGGAGACGTAGTTGGACCCACTCACTTCTAAAATGCAGGCCTGCGTCTTTTGCGAAACGATGTTCACGTAGTGGAACAGGAGGAAGGACGCGGCCAGCTGAACGAGGTACACAACTGCGGGGGGGGAATAAAAGCGGCAACGTTAAGGTAAAAGCGGTAACGCTAAAGTAAAAAACGGTAACGTTAAATTGTTGGTGTGCAATGAAATGGGTGCTGCGTAGCTAAACTGCTTCTCACACGCGGAGAAACTTACCTAAGAAACGCAACACGAGCGTGCCGAAAAAACCAACCAGGCCGCGCAAAATGTTATTCCTTATGTAGGTGCCCTCTAGCAGGTAAAACCAGTTGGTTACCACAGACGCTCTGTCCGAAAGGAACCTAGTCAATAAACGGACCGATAAAATGTCTGATATTTTTGACAGCGACCTCAAGCTAACATATCTCTTCAAAATTTTGGGAGACTCTTTTACAAAGAAAAAAAATTTTCTACGGTTAAGCTTATGATAGTTTACGCTCTCCAAAGCACGGCAGCTGTTGTATATCAGGTTTACTTCGTTTTTAAAAAAACATTCACTGCATAACCTCTTCCGAATGTTCTTCCCCTTACTGAATAGGACATTCAGCGGAACATTGTAGCTCTGCTCATTTTTATATATGGACTTTACGAAAAATAAATTGATAAAGAATAAAAGCAGCAGGGATAAGAGGATAGAAACGATTTTCATCTTTCCGTTCGAGTGGAAGGTCTGTGTTCGAGCATCATTTGTCTAGGGCCTGCGGGTTGTTCTTTCTCCGTGTCATTGCCGAAATAATTTTCTTCACTTCCGCTACGATTCGTTTCTACCCACCCGTCTCGGGAAATGCCTCAAAAATGTCCGAGGGGGAAAAAAAAAAATACAACAAAACCCATAGCGGGTGGGGGGGGCACACTCCCGAGAAGTTGAATGTTTTAAATTAAAACATAATGGCGGAGAAAGAGTCAGAATGACCATAGAGGAAAAAGTACACGCTTCCCATAGCCTCTCCAAGCGCGGGAGAATATGTATCGCGCGGCGGGAGGAAAATTCGCGGAAAAGTGAAACATCCGGAGAAGCACATTTTACTCAGGCAGTGTGCAGAAAATGCAGTACAAGGCGGCCTGGTGAAAAAAAAAGGCAAGAAAAACGAAAATAAAAAAAAAAAAAAAAAGAGAAAAAAATACGAACATATGGGCACATTTGAGGCGTCCATTTCGGCACACCAGTATAACCGAGCCCAAGGAGCCAGTACCCCCTGCACCCCCCAAAGGCACACATAAGACAAATGGCCGAACTCGGGTGTAATTTTCCAACCAGGTGCACATGACCATTTCTTCTTTGGGCAGAAGGGCTCGGGAAATTCGTTCGCGCTGACGAGCTGGCGAGTTTGCCAGGCCGCACCTTAGCAGAAGACAAAAAAAAAAAAAAAATAAATAAAAATAAAAGAGTGTTCATCAGAAAATACAAAGGCTAAGGGGGAAGGTGATTCACTCCGTGTAGGGTATAGCATGGCGTGAAAAGGAAAGGTCTGAAGCAGAAATATAACTGTCATAAAACTACTAATATTAAATAATTTTTTTCTTAGGATACATTTTTTCTTTTTCCTTTCATTCTCCTATATTATTCCTTCTTTGAATTATTTAGCATATTAATTTCTCCTTAGGACTTTCTTCTTTTGTCAACTATTTTAAAAGTTCGTAATGTTCCTTTCCTTCTCTTTTTATATAAATTTTATTTATGTTCTCCTTAAATATGTTCTATTTAATTTTATTGCCTTGTGCTTAATACTTCCTACTTATGTATTCCATTTATTTTATAGTAACAGTTTTTGTCTCAAACTATAATTCTTGCATAATTGTTGCGGAAGGATTCGTTTTTCATATTTTTTTCCCTTTTTTCCTCCTTTTCCTTTCTTAATTATATATTATTCATGTGCACAATGTACGTGGAATGACAGCATTCATTTTACATATGACATTCTGTAAATTATAATAATGTGGAAGGGCATTGTGTACTAATTATAATTTAAGAATGGGTACATTCCATACAATGTAAAATTCGGAATACGCTGTACGGTGTTTATAACTTTAAGGAGAACGTTACATACCTTGGTAACTTATATTTCTCTGTCTTCGCTGTTGTTCGTTCCTCCTATTATTATTCGTTCTTCTGCTGGTAGATGTTGTAGTAGTATATGAGATGGAACCCTCCGTTGACTCATCCTCCTCAGAATACTCTGTTGAATTGTCCGCTGAATCGAATGACGAGTCTTCTGTTAAATATTCGTTAGAATCGTCAGATCCAGGATTTATGTTCCGCTCATTGGATCTTCTTTCCCTTCTTCTGTTAGAAGAAGAGTTACTTCTCCGAGAAAACAATGGTGAGTACTGAATAAAAAAAAAAAAAAAAAGAATGAAAGGGACCATACATAGAAGTTATATATTACCGTACTCCCTAACATTAACTGCTCAGAAGAGGGAGGAAGGAAGGAAAATAGTGGTACAGCATATTATTATTTGTACTCCTATAATAATTATAATTGTAACCTTATATAGGAGAAATGTAACGGCACCAATTGCTATTGTTGGAAGTGTGGCAGATACGATTGGGATGGTAGGAATTGCTGTACTTCCAGGTGCACCTACACCTGCAGGACCTTCTAAATTCTTATGTTGCCCACTTCCTCCATGTATACCACCAAGCTGCTCAGATGCTTCTTCTTCCTGTCCTTTTACTTTAGTGGATGTTAATGAGAGATCTGTTCTAGGTTTCTGTGGATCAATTTGTACCGTGTCCTCAGCAGCAGTATGCTTCTGATCAGGTGATTCAGCAGCCTTTCGACCAGGTGGAGGAGAAGCATCTTGTCTGGAAGCACCTTCTGGAGCAGCTTCCTGACTACCTGTAGCAGGGAGAACAACGGCTTCACCCTCTTTAGGACCTTCTGAAACAGGAGATTGAAGGATAAAAGGAGGATTAGTTATGTACGATATGCAACAACTCGAACAACAATGGTGTGTTCACGCACGGGTGAAGCAGTTTCTTCCAGTATGTGTTTCACATTCCTTTTTCGGAGTAATAATAATAACAATAATACTTTTGGATTATACATATTTGCTACATTCCCTTACTTGCTTCACCCGTTCCACTAGCTACACTTCCCTTACCTGGTTCACCTGGTTCACCCTTTACACCTTGTGGACCCTGTGGACCTGCTTCCCCCTTTTCACCTGGTCGTGCTGGTTCGGGTGGTGGTGGGGGTTGTTGTCCTGGGCCAGGTACCTGATCGGTGAGACTGGAACTGGAGGAAGAACTACTACTAGAAGAGGAGCTGATGCTGGAGGAAGCAGCATCCGGGCTCTGACCTAAGAGGGGTGCAGGTTTGGTAAAGAGGGAGTTCACACAGGTGGAGGGGGGAGTTGAAATGTGTGTAAAGGCAGTAACTTCTACTGCTGAAGTTTTTTTATATAAGGTGTATAGTTTTTTTCACTCTATACTTAAGATGTGAATATAGTTTTACTCTATATATAGTGTGTAGTTTCACTCTACTTAAGATGTAGTTACTTCTACGTGAGGTGTATATAGTTTTTTCACTCGATAACATACTTACCTGGTATAGCTGCTTCAGGTCCTCGACGTCCATTTAAGACAGTTACTTCTTCTTGTGTAGAGTCACTTCTTGTACTTCCTAAAGTTGGTACTGGCCCAGCAGAGGCTAGAGGGCATGTTAGCTGATCCGGCTTTCTTATTGTCAGACCTACCCTATTACCGAACATTGCACTTAATTCTTTATAGCAATCTTCTCCCCCGCCTCTTTTACACCATTTATCAGAACTCGTGTATGTATCTTTAACTTGCCTTATGTATTCTTCACACCCCCTCTTGCACATATTCTTCGCATCCACTAGTTTAGTTTTTCCACTCTTAATATTAAGAGTGTAATCGTACAATACTTTTAATTTGTAGAATTGTTCTTTGGTTACTTTGGGACATGTGTAAGGGTAGTTCTCTTCCTTAAAGGTACCGAATATCTCCTTCCTAACAGTGCTCTTCACTTTATCACATATGTCTCCTATAATACTCGGGAATTCGTGGTCCTTCCCTTCACCCTCCAGTACATTGGATACTTCATTTCCTAACCAATAGTAGAAAGTAATACTGTCGAACGCTCTTGGTTTCGTTTTTCCACATTTACTGTTTACAACACACCAAGCGTCCCGAATTGTCTGTGCTATAGTTTCCCCATTGTTGTATTTATCCAGTATCTCCTCTAACTCTTGCTTTTTCTGCATGCACTCATGGTCACCATCGCAGTTAATCGACACTAATTCTTTATTCAGGGCGTCATAGTACGTATCATCGGCTATATTACGAGCACTGCAACTCATCTATAAATACAATAAATAATATACATGAGTTACTTCATATGTATATATACATATAGATTTCAATATATTACATATATAGTGTACTACATTTGTAATAGTTTCCAGTTTGTTTAGCACTTACCCTTGACATTTTTCTTCTTCCTCTCCTGTAATATTCTGAACTATATGAAATTCCCCTTTTACATGTTCATCCTTTGGTATATACACGTTCCCATCTCCTTTTGGTGCTTACCTTTAATTATTCCTCCTAGTGTTTTATTTATACTTATAGTTAGTACTGAATTCTTAGTTCCCCTTAATTATTAATTCTTCCCTTTATAAAATATTATTTATTATAAATCATGATTATATGAATGCACATATATTATTTATATGTTATTTTATATGTGTTATTCCATATGTAGGAAGTATATATGTGTGATGTATGTGGTTGAACTATATGTGTAAAATATATTAATTCGCTTCATATACAACAAGCTGAGGAAGGGGTAAATATAAATAGATGTATATGTGCCTCCCATACTTAGGCATTCTTCCTTTTTCCTTATTTTTCCTATTACAAAGTTCTATTGTACTGCCAATTTCTTCCTTTTTTCTTATTCTCCTTAAAATTTTTTTTTCCTTCAAAAGAAGTTTCAGAATTGAGCACTTCACCCTCTTCCAATATTTATAAGTTTAACAATATTTTGCACTGAATGTACATGTTCATATGGGAGAGAAATATGCGAAGGAGCAGAAAAATATATGTGGAATGTGCAAATGTAATTCGTTCAGAATTTTTATTATTTTTAAAATTTGTTCTTGTTCTTGTTGTTGCTGTCGTTGTTGTGCATTTGGTGTTTCGGTACTTTACATATATAACGGAGGCATATATATATGGATATATGTACTCATTCCATATGCATTAATGTTCAATGGTACCTGAACAACTCCATTCCTCCACATATATATTATAATTGCCCTATATTTAGCATATACAATTTCATCTATTCCCCCCCTTCCTGCATTATCCATAATAAAATTATTGTAATAAATATATCCTATGGAATAACTAAAAAGTAATAAGTGCTTAAATAATTCTAAAATTAATTATTTCCAAAGAAGTAGGAGGTGCTCACTCCATTTTTATTTCTGCTTTAGGGGATTGAAGATGTTAGGGGGGTTAAGGGGATTTCAGCAGTTCCCTTTCCCTTTATAACATAATATTTTCAGCATATCCACATAATTGTACATGCATAGTTATTGTACCTTACGGAAATATTTATTGTAAAATTCGGTAATGATAAGTAATGAAATAAAATGAATATACACCATACAGTGGTACAATCACATTTTTTTTTCCCCTCTTCCCTGGACTCACTGTATGTGATATAGGAACAATATGAAAAATATGTAAAGGATGTAAGGAACGCATATAGAAAGGCAAAGAATGAATTGAGTTGTCCTGCACATTATGATCTCAGTTTTATACTTTACATTGTTGAATTAATCAAATGCCCCATCCTTATTCACATAATACTCACAGTATTAAAGAATATTGTATACAATTGCAGTAAAAGCTTATTGTGGAGTATTTAATACAAAAGGAAAATGGTTATGTAGGTCCCTTCCTATGTATTCAGAATAAATTCCTTATATTTCTCTCTAACTTATTTATTCCGGGGACCATTTATCCGCTGCATTTTTCTATATACACTTTGCGAAATAATCCTGTACTTGTCCATATAAGTATACATGGGAGTTCAATTTCTACCATTAAATTCCTTAGTTGTCAAAATAATAGTGCCCGTACGAATGCATATATATGTGGTAATCACAGTATTCTCTTCTATTATAGGGTGGGTGCTGTTTACCACCCTTACTTTGGAAGTGTATACATATGTACAGGGAAGAATAATATGCGCGATATATGTATATCAGCTCTCCATAGGAACACCGTGTACGGAACATAAGATTGGAACATTTATATGTAGAACACTTAACTTTCTTCTTCTCCCTTATGTAAAACACTGTAGAACCGTACAAGTAGACCATCGTTGCATGGGGATACGAAGCTGGTAGGTTCCACTATAAAGGGGGGTTAGAATGGTAACGTCCCATGGACAAATCTTCAGTGTGGATGATCTCACACATGGGTAATATAAGTTCTTCCGCGGTTGTCCTCCCTGGGTTATAGTTTTCCCCTATAGGCTGTAGTCCCCCCTTCTTTCCATTATGTGGTCCCATATGAGCACTTATAGGAATTATACTCAGGGGCTCAGTTCTTTAAGGAATTCTCCCCTAAGAATACTTTTTTCTGTATATAACCATACAACTGTGTTAGGAGTGGCTTAGAATAAGTCTCCTTCACTTTAGAGATGTTACTCTTAACTTACGCATTCGTACCTTCATGGAGAAATAAGGCATAAGAAGTCCCATTGTTTATTATGATTCTTTAAATATAATTGATCCCTTCCATAATTTGAAAAACCTTTCCCTGTAACCTAACCTTGCTACTTTTTTGCCATATTCTCTGTAACAATTATTCTTGAACTTCATCTTTTCTTGTTCCTCCGCTTGAATACCTTATTCCAATCTGGAGAACTACAAGGAAAGTACACAATACCCAACAGAACATTTAGTTTACACCTTTAAACTTAAAGGATAAAAATACACCGTAATTTGTAGTGTAACATTCCCATATTCTATAATAAGTATTTACTTCATTGTATAAGAGCAGGGAAGAATACTATTACAAGTACTGTTGGAGCCACGATCATAACTCCCATGGTATTTGCGTCTAAATTACCATATACTGTTTATGAAGTATCCGGAACATGTGCAGTGGTGCATGCTTCGCACTTCCCGACTTATTGGAATTATATGATGATACCGTGTAAAGGAAAACTTCCACAGTTCGCTCGCTGCCTAAATTTTCCTTCCCCTCGGGGGAAGAGCATACCTCCCAGACCGGACAGTGTAAGAGCCTATTAATAAAATACTGTTGCTGATGTTGATAATTTTTCTTAAGAGAGCGTACTCCCTGGGTACGGCGGTGTGGGGATATAAACCCCTTTTCCGGCAGCTATACATGTGTAAGACTTTTCCATTGGGGTCCGCACACAGTTGCTTCCCTCGTTCCCAGTTGAAAATGAATTATTATTTTATTTATTTTTTTTCCATTAACCACACCCTTTGCAGATGATTCCCCCGTGTTTTCTTCTATTCACCAGAACGAATCTTCCAAGAGGTCGTAGAAAAAAAAAAAAAAAACATAGAAAAAGCCAAATGAAGATGCGAACCGAGCAGAACTAAGTCGGAGGAACGAGCTATGAGGCAACAGAATTGCTCACGTATGTATGCACAATACACATTTAAAATTTTTTGAACATTTAAAACCAGTCGTGATAGAAGGCTCTTTGTTGAAGTCACCCTACTATAGTGTAGTAGCTAGCTGTGCCGAGCCGCCATGTGCGCATTGCAGCTTCAGACTGAAGGGGCAAACATGTGAGCATCCAACTGTACAACCATTCAACCGTCAATACGTTATATCCATGTGAGTGTGTAACTGCGCAAAAGTATACACGAATGTCCTGTAACTGTGCTCATGTGTGCTAAAACCTAAAGCTTTCCCCCGTCATGCCCCTTTCCTTTTTTCCATTTTTTTTTTTTTTTCTTTTATTTTTTTGTTTCTCTTTCTTTCCTTTCTTATTTCTTTTTCTTTTAATCTTCTTTTTTCTCCTTTTTTTGTATGCACACTTTAAATGGATACCCCTCCTGAAACAGCTAAATATCAGATTACATTATTGTTCTTATACCATAGAAACAGTTAAACAACCAGTCCATATTCTTGTTCTTACACCCTAAAACAGCTAAAGAACAGGCCATAATTGTTGTTCTTACACCCTGAAAGAGCTAATTACCAGGTCACATAGCCGTTCATACACCCTAAAAAAGCAGAACACCAAGCCATATTCTTGTTCCTATACCCCGGAACCTTAAGCTTATGTGCGAAACTTTACACCCTAATTGCGAAATCCTATATCTTCAAGTGTAAAATCCTTATACCCGCAGTGCGAAATCCTACATACACACACCGTAAAACGCGAAATCCTACATACAGACCCTAAAATGTAAAATCCTATACACCCCTAAATGCGAAATCCTACACATGCACAACCTAAAATGCGAAATCCTGTACACAAACACCCCTAAAATGCGAAATCCTACACATACACCCTAAAGTGTGAAATCTTACACATACACACCCTAAAATGCGAAATCCTACACACACACTCCCTAAATTTGCGAAATCCTACACTCCTTTACTCATAAACTCATTTCTTTTTTCTTTTTTCTTTTTTTTTTTTCTTTTTTTTCCTTTTTCTTCCTTTTTCTTCTTTTTTTTCTCTTCTTGTTTTTTTTTTTTTTTTTTTTTTTTTGTATTAAATTGTTTAAGTGCATGTGTAATTAATATAAGTCTGAAAAGAAAATTTTTTTTTCAGTTTACACAGGTATTGCTAAAATAAGCGTCCCCCCCAAAAAAAAGCGGAAAGCAACGAAATAAGGAGCAACCAAATAAAGAGGAACAACCACAAAGAAAAAAGCAGGGGCTTGGCTCTTACTGCTTTTTCTTTTTTTTTTTGCACACAAAGTTGTCCATTTCTAGCGCCCAGCAAGCACATCACATCACAATGCACGTTTCTCCTCCTCCCCGCAAAAACAAAAAAGTGTCTTAAAAAAAGAAGTGTTCTTACAAAAAAAAAAAAAAGAAAGGAACTGTGTACACAATTACACAAATTTTTACACCATGTCACACATGTGTGCTTCTTCTCCTCCTCCGCAAAAAAAAATAGTGTGTTCTTACAAAAAAAAGAAAAAAAAAGAACTGTCTATAAAATTTTACCATGTCATACATGTGCCTGTATACGAAAGAGAATCAACATTTTAAGAACAAACATTTGCAGAACAAAAAAAAAAAAAAATTAAATTAAATTGAATGGAATGGATTCATAATATTAAAAAAATAAGAAAAAAAATAAAAAAAAAAAAAAGAAGAAAAGGAATGGAGGAAAGTAGTGCCATTCTACCCTTCTACATTTTATAAACTACATGATCCGTTATACTTTACGGGTGAAATATTCCGATTTAGGTGTTACATGCGATGATAAAATATATTCCGACGATTCGCTGTATTTGTTCATCTGGATGATGATCATCTTGAGGATGATGTATATGGAATTGAATATTCGGACGAATATGCCGTTGTTAAGGTGTCATCGTCTTCGTCGTCCTCTGATAGGGTGTTCAAATCATGTCTCAAAGTTGATCTTTTCTTCCTTCTTACACCAGAATGATTATTCTTTTTAAAGAAGAAAGGTTTGTACTTGTAAAAAAAGTATGCCAAGGTTGGTAATGCTATGGTGGCCAGTGCACCAGACACAGCAGCAGGTGCCACGACACCACCAACAGGACCTTGTTCACCTTCTTCGTCTTCTTGCCCTTTAGATTGCACCTCTGCTAAGTCTTCATCTTCCTCCTCTACTTCTTCCTCCTCCTTTCCTGAATACAAAGAAAAAAATAAGGACCGATGATTCTAGTGTAATGCTTTCTTTCTTTTCCTTTCTTTTTTTTTTCTTCCTTTTTTTTTTAGGACGGTTGTTCCCCGTTAAACGACACTTCCCACATAACGAAACCCTTTACTCCTTTTTACTCCTTCTTCCTTTTTATAGGTTCTAGGTTGAAAATATAGTTTGCGCTCCTTACTTATTTTTACATCCTCTTGAGGTTTTTCTGCACGTGTAGAGTCCTGAGGGCATGCCCATTTTGATTCTCCGTTATCAAAATATTTTCCATATTCTGCAGTAAGTTTTCCACAATATGTACTATGTTCAATCTCACCGGTACAAGCACTTTTTATACTCTGATATGCTTCCTCAGCTCCCTTTAGGGACTTGTTGCATCCTTCATACGTAAGTAGGCCCCTCCGCGTTAATTCATCTTTAGCAGTATCATAATTATAGAAAAAGTCGAACAATTCTTTACTCTTCTCGAAAAGGGATTCGCTAATACCAGGGTATTTATCAGTACATATACTCATACTTTTCTGATCCTTGGGGAAACTATCATAAATTGTACCTATTATTTCTGAAAAGTTTTCTTCCTTCCAATTCTGCTTTACCCTGGTACCTAACCAATAATAGAAGAAGTCCCAAGGCTTACCACCGAGTGGTTCTTTGTCTTGCTGAATTTTAAATGCATTGCACCATCCTCTTGCAATTCTACTCATCACAGGCCTAATGTCCATTCCGCTCCTCTTTATTCCTTTTCCTAACGTACTCGCCAACTTGTCTCCGTAATTCTGCATGCTTGCATATTTCCTACACGCATTCGCGGTTTCGAACATCCTGTATATGTCCCGTGAGGGCCATGAAGGTGTACTTGGACTAGCCTACAAAATATATAATTGGCACAATATATATGTACGTACCCCTCACTCCTTTGCATTATTATTTACCAAACATAAAATATTATATACATAAAGTATAAGTATTCATGTTAGAATAAAAAAGGGAATGGATCCCTTACTGCCATTTTTACCGTTTTTCCTTTCCTTACCATTTTTTTCACACATTCTTATTCATATAGTAGGCATGTTTTTAAAGTTGCATTCCTTCCTTCTTTATTTATTCATGCAACTATGAAGGAGTATATAAATATATGTAAGATTTTTCACATTATATATTTTTAGAAAGGAAGGATGGGGTCTCACCATTTGGAAGTTGTATGTATATATATATATATATATAAATTTTTATACTTCTCCTTCTTCTTTCTTAATAAAGATGCGTAATCCTTTTAACTTTCTTCAAAGGAATACGATATAATATACACTATATACACATATGCATCTGAAACAGCATATGCACATATAATTAAATCAAAAAATATTTACATATACTAGGAAATTACAAAGTAATAGTGAACAGAAAAGGAAGAAATCAAATTTATTATATATTCATGATATACACACCACCTCACCATTAAACAAAGCACCTAATTATTCGTGCCATTTTACTACTACACTATGTACACCTCCTTTTCTTCCCTTCCCTTCCATGTATTATTTTCTCCTTTATTGGCACAAATGTTGGGCTTAAAAGAAAAAAAAATTTCAATTAGGCATTATTAATGTTCCCCTCCCCCATTATTTCTTCATTCGTTCCCTTACATATTTCATAAATAGTTCATATACGTTAGATGTACATCTTCTCCCTAGGTGAATTATCATCCTTCCTTGATTAGCATTACAACTTACATACGAAATGCTCCTCCTTTCTTCCTTCACTTTTCCTTTTTTACTTCCTTCACTTCTCTTTTTTTAACATCCTTCGCTCCTTGTTTTTTTAACTTCATTCACCCCTTCCTTAAGCACCCTTACACCCTTCCCCTTGCACCTCCTCCACTCATTTTTTTAAAACATTCTTACACACTTCAGTTTACTTCCATTACTCCTTTTTCTTACTCTTTTCACCTCTCTTTTTTTTTTTCATTTGTACCACTTTTGATAGTTTAGACTTTATGGTTCAGGTTTATGGCTCAGGGTATATGGTTCAGGGTTTAGGGTTCAGGGTTTAGGGTTCAGGTTTTAGGGTTCAGAGTTTAGGGTTCAGAGTTTAGGGTTCAGGTTTTAGGGTTCAGGTTTTAGGGTTCAGGTTTTAGGGTTCAGTGTTTAGGGTTCAGGTTTTAGGGTTCAGAGTTTAGGGTTCAGTTTTTAGGGTTCAGGGTTTAGGGTTCAGGTTTTAGTGTTCATGGTTTAGGGTTTAGGTTTCAGGGTTTAAGTTTCAGGGTTCAATTTTTAGGGTTCAGGTTTTATGGTTTATGGTTTAGGGTTTAGGCTTCAGGTTTTAGCGTTTGGGGTTTATTTTTACGTTTTAGTGTTTATGGGTTTATGGTTCAAGTTTCAAGACTTCAAGTTTAGGTTTAAGGGTTTAGGTTTTAATTGTTCTGGTTTTAGGGTTTAATAGTTCTGGATTTCGGGTTTAATTGTTCTGGTTTTTTAATGTAGGGTTCTAGTTTCAGGGTTCTGAGCAGAGGGTTTAGTGATTACGTATTGTGGGATAGGTTTGCTCTTCCGAAGAAAACATAACTAGGAGACTTCTTTCGGGAAACCTAGAGCCTAAAGCCTAAATCCCAAAGCTTAAAATCTGACGTATAGACCGAAAATGCTGAATCCTAGAAATAGGAGTCTTAATCCCTAACCCGTGAACCCTCAAACTTAATCCCTGATCACTAAGCCCTAATGCCCAAAGCCTGAACCCTAAACACTAAAACATTAAACCGAAGCCTTGAAACTTGAACCCTAAAACCATAAACCTTAAAACGAAAAACTAAAACCCAAACCTTAAAACCTGAACCCTAAAACCTGAACTCTAAACCCTGGGACCTGAACACTGAATTCTAAAACCTGAACCCTAAAACCTGAACCCTAAACCCTGAGCCCTAAGCACTGAACCCTAAATCCTAAACCCTGAAGTCTGAATCCGTAAACATTCAACTGTTAATCCTGAACGCTAAACACTGATCCCTCAATCCTAAACCTTGAAGACCTCAAAAACCAAACCCTAAACCCTGTACTAGAATATGTATAAGTTAAAGGGAATTAATTGTTATCTGAAAACCTTTATTTTTAGTGAAAGGAATAGGATATGGCACCTTAATACATGGAAAGTATAGTAGAGACTAAAAAATGTAGGGAAAGGTGCTCCAATAACATAGTGTTATTTTGTATATAGGGAAGTTATTTGTAATGTGCTTATGATAGGGAAAAAAAGCTTAGCACCCTGTTATGTGAAGTATAATGTGTATTAAAAGGGAGAATGCTGGAGCGGAAATAATATAGTGTATGTTTTCTGTATGAGGGAGTTATTTGTATTGTACCTATTAGAAGGAAAGGGAGAAGAGGGAAATGAATGAAGAAAAGTGAAAAAGTTATTATTAGCGACTATAGGTGAAAAAGGTTGTACTACAATTTACTATTATTAGGACTCGTATGGTCTTTTTATTTGCAATATAATTAATTCAATTCTTGGTGCATTATATACTGTTCATGTATTCCATAAGTAATCCCCTGTCCATTACACGTAAATATGTGTGCATATATAGGAGGAATAAGTACTGCGTATGTATGAACTGTATACTACATATATGTGGTAACAGTTATTCTTAATAACAAGTCCTTCTTTTAGGAAGAACAATTAAGCATTAATTCATATATTAACATTCTTATTATAACGGAAAAAAAATTTTTGCTCCCCCTTATATCTATAATAAGGGGGAAGTTCATCAATAGGAATATATTATTCATAATACTCTCATTTATTTCCTTGTGCATGGAGGAATGAATAATTTCTGACATAAATTTATTATACATACATTATAAATAAAAAAATAACATTACTAAAAGAGGAAACAATAAAGGGGACTACTTTTCCTTTATTCAAGGTTGGTTGGGTGGTGCATACATATACATACGTACGCTGCACATATAATATTCTATATATGGCGCAGCAAGAATAAAAATGCATATATATATTACCTGAGTTACGATCATAAAATTCAATTTTGGGATAGTTCAATATTAAGAAATATACAGATGGATCATGGAAGGAGGGGACTCTATTGCAATAGTACGAAGGAAATTTTAGATGGGTACAAGGGTTTCCTGGGGGATTATTGCCAAAGCACGGGGAGGGGGATAATTCCGTGGATGATGCTATATGTGCCTGGTGTTGTGTGTCAGACATTCTTGAATGGGACCTTGGGGTACAGCCACGTTGTGATATGTTGTATTATTTAATGGGAAGCGCAGTATATGAAAAATTCCAGAATAAAGATGATTTTCAGCAGGTTGTGAAAGCATTATCCGTAAAATTAAAAATGTTCTTCAGTACACAAGAATGCAAAATAGAGGAGTTCATTAAGGGAGAAGAATTATTCGCTAAAATGCACCAACTGAAAAGATATTCTTTGGGACCTGAGGATGAAGAGGAAGGTTCAGGGGGGGTTAGTTGCGTGAGGTATGTTAAGTACTTAAAGGACATTGCTGACGCATATGGAAAAGTAAAAGTACATTGTGACGATACAGCACACAGTGAAGCGTGTACGGGAGTGAAGGAAGGGTATAAAGAAAATGATCCTCAAAAACTGTACGATGCAATGTATACTGCAATACAGCCACTGGAATCTGCAATAATTAGAGAGGAAAAACAGCAGGTACAGGAGGTTACTTCCTCTATAACTTAAATGCACCAATATACATATAGTTCTATGTGCATAGTGTACTAGAGGAATGTAGGAACACCTGGAAACATCCGTTCTGCATATTTTCCACTCTCCTTCCTTCTATTTTATTTTATAGAAAAAGGGATGTTTGGAACAATTACCTTCCTATAAAATGCATAAAGAATTAGGTGAAGCAACTGACCAATGTAATGGTGGAACCAACGTGACACAAGTAAGCGGGGGGCTCGAAAGTAAAATAGACGAGTACAGTAGTATGGGTAGTTATGCTGATGGCACAATTAATGCATATTGCCTTGCATCCCAAAAGAAGGGAGAACAGCCGTCCAGTGATAAGAACTATTGCACTTCCCTATATTATTGGATAGGGGACCAATTGTTCACCACAATGAGAACTCCTACAGAGTTCGCTACCGCCATGAAAGACGTCTACAACAAATTGAAGGAACTGAATGGAACAGGAATTACTACCCCATGTACTAATTTATATGATGGGAAGAACAACATTGACCTAACCACCTTTGGTTGGATGAAATCCTTATATGAATACATTCAAGACTACGCCACCATAAATACAACTGCAAATGCAGCAGAAACGGCAAAAAAGGACTGCGCAGGGGGACTTAAAACTGACGAATGTCACTGTAAATATGACTACATTGGTTACCTTACCACTGCAGCTGATGCATACAATCAAATGAAGCAACATTGTGCAATAAGTGCAAATTCTGGTTCAGCATGGTGTACTGAATTTGGGAAAATGTTCCACCAACAGCAGAGGGAAGGTGCTGCTCTTGGGAACCCCATTCTTGAACCATTACAATTAAAGTGCAAATTAAAATACACCTCAGATTGTACAAATATCCCTGCTGCTATATTCGGTACACTTGGCACGGTGGGATTACCAACATTGGCATACATTTTATATAAGGTAACTAATACACAATATACAATATACACACATACACATACAATACTTACATATATATATATACACATATACACAATATACACAATATACACACATATACATATATACATATACACGTATATACACAACACACGCATATACATACAATACACACATACATACAATACACACATACAATGCACATATATATATGTATATACCGATATATATGTATACACACATACATATCCGTTTTTAATATTTTTTAAAAGGAGGGTAAAAAAAAAAAAAATATATTCAAAATTTCTGTTGTTCAAAGTGCACACATATGTATTACATATATGCACAATAAATGTGCACATATATGTAATATATATGTGCGCTTGACCTTTTTTTTTCTTCCTCATGCCTTTATTTTTTTTCCTTTTCTCTCCTTTCCTTTATTTAGTATAATCTTTTACCTTCTTGGGTTGCTAATTCCTTTGGAAGAAGCAGCAACAACATCGGTAGAACTCGAAGAAAAAGATCAATTAAACAAAATTTTGACACTTTAACGAACGATTCTGCAGAAGTTTCGACAGTGGCCTCAACAGCTGATCCATCGGATTACTCTACGGTATATTCTGCTCCATATACTGTACCATCCAGCAGGAGAACCAACAGTAGGGGACAACAACAACAACAAAGGCAACAACGACCACAGGAACAGTCAAGGCAAAGGAACAGTAGCAGAAGACCAGGAAACAGGAATATTCGTTATCAACGTATGTAGCGTCCCCCCTGGGAATTACAGTGACCTCATGTTCTGAGTTTATTATTATAGTCATTATAAAATGCAGAGCAAGGCAAAAAAAGGAGTTCTAGAGAATTTAGGTAAGGGAACAATATTCCCTTATGGAATGGAACAGTCAAACAAAGGATTGGTTCAAGCATCCGTTGGAAAAAATGGAGGAAGTGCCAGATGTGAACGAGTTAGAACAGCAACAATTGTGTAAAGATTCGTATAAGGCGAACATTCCTTTAGCACTAAAGTTGTGGATGTTAATCCTTTGGCAACAATGGTGATGTGCTTATGAGGAATGTGTGAAAAAATGGAAGAAAAAACATGTGCGTGTGTGTTTGATAAAGGAATTGTATATTCAGAGCATTTATTACAAAAACTTTGAAAAGTAAAAAAAGGGACTTGTTCCCGCAAGTTTAGAGTAAAGCCCAACCTGCACGTCCGCCTAGAAATGAACTTAAATGTATAAATAAAGTTTTTTTGGGGAGTTCCTTTCCCCCGCACATGTAGATGCTCCTTCCTCATGTCTTTCAGCCATATACGTTCATGAGGGGTGTACCAATTGAACAGGTTCCTGGGGGGTTCAAAGATATGCGCGTCTTATATACATACAGACGAACGGTACAATCGACCACAAAGAGGGGAAGTAATAAAAAAATAAATAAATAAAAATAAATAATTGCAAACTGAAGAACAAACTGCGCGGGTAAAAAAAGAAAGAAAATGAAAAACCTTTGGAGAGACGTATTATATGTAGCATCGAAGGAATGACGAAAAAACTGCCAAGGGGAACGAAAAAAAAAAAAAGGTACATAAATGAGAATTCGTGGTCCGATTTAAAAAGGTACAATGAAGCGTTTGGATATGCCTATGTGAGTGATGGTACACTTATGCGTGTCATGTAGGCACATGCCCACGGTATTGACTTTTGCTTATAGGCAGGCAACACCGTTACGGTGAGAAAAAGAAAAAAAAAAAAAAAAACTACGTTTATGTGTATACACACATGCGTACGCTACAACGACGCTCCCCTCACCAGGTCGAATGGAAGAGCAAACCTTTTTTCAAACAAGTTGGTCATACACAAATCAGTTGGAATGAAAAGTGGCATAAAAAAATAAAAAAAAAGAAGGATGACGTGAGAAGGGATCAAAATGGCACACAAAAAAAAAAAAAGGCAATAAGTTAAAAAAAAAAGTAACAACTGCAGGGGCAGTATCCCCGGCGCGCCCTCATAATGGAACGCAAATTTACCTCCCGCCCCATCAGGCAAAATATGGCGTCAAAATCCAGCACAAAAAAATTTGGGAAAGAGAAAAAATGAGAATCAAAATGTTAATCCGCTTGACGTTCAAATGGTTTGACAAGCTGGAGTCATCGTGCACGTAGAGGTGAATGGACTTAAACAACTGCATCATCTGCACACTGACTGTCACGTAAAAGTGAATCTGCGTCAGGCGATACATGGTGCGGCTATTCAAGAAAAGTCAAACACCCGGAGATGAACATTTTACTCAGGCAGAATGTGTGCAGGAAATGCAGTGCAAGGTAGCTTGACAAAAAAAAATGCAAGGAAAACGGGAAAAAAAAATACGAATATATGCACAAACTTCAGGCGTCCATATGGGCACACCAGTAAAACCGAGCCCAAGGAGGCACTATCGCCTCCACCGCCAAAAGGCGTACATAAGACACATAACCGCGCTTGGGTGTAAATTTCCGACCAGGTGCACATGACCATTTCTTCCTTGGGTAGAAGGGCTCGGGAAATTAATTCGCGCTGACGAGCAGGCGAGATTACCAGGCCGCACCTTAGCAGAAGACAAAAAAAAAAAAAAAAAATAATAAAACAATAAAAAAGAGTGTTCATCAGGGGGAACAACTTCTAAGGGCAGGGAAGATGGCGATACTCTTCGTGTAGGGTACAGTGTGGCGTGAAAAGGGAAGGTCTGAAGCAGAAGAAATAACTGCTATGCAGCTCATAATATTTAATAATTTTTTTTTTAGGATACATTTTTTCCCTTTTCCTTTCATTCTCCTATACTATTCCTTTTCTGAATTCTTTAGCATATTAATTTATCCGTAGAACTTTCTTCTTTTGTCAATTATTCCAAATGTTCGTAATGTTCTTTCCTTCTCTTTTTATATACATTTTATTTATGCTCTGCTGAAATATACTCCATTTAATTCTATTACTCTGTGATTAGGACTCCCTAATTATGTATTCCATCTATTTTGTAGTAACAGTTTTTGTCATGACCGTAAATATTTCCTGCATAATTGTTGCGGAAGGATTTGTTTTTCCTATATTCCTGCCACTTGTTCCTTCCCTTAGCTTTCCCTAGGTAGCTTTATCTTTTTACATTCTACATGAAATATATTATTCATGTGCACAATGTGCGTGTAATGACAGCATTCATTTTACATATGAAATTCTGTAAATTATAATAATTTGGAAGGGCATTGTGTGTACTTATTATAATTTAAGAAGAGGTACATTCCATACAATGCATAATTCGGAATACGCTGTACGGTGTTCATAACTTTAAGGAGAACATTACATGCGATGGTAAGCTATATTTCTTTGTCTGCGTTGTTGTTCGTTCCTCCTATTATTTCCTCTTCTGCCAGAATGTGTTGTATATGATGAGTCAGAACCTTCTGTTAACTCATCCCCCGAATATTCTGTGGATATGTACATTGAGTGGTCAAATGTTAAGTCGTCCGTTGAATCGAATATGGAATCGGTTGTTGTGTATTCGGATGCTGAGTCGTATGTTGAATCGGCTGTTGAGTGGTCCAATATGGAGCCTTCTGATGTTGAGTTTCTTATTGAATATTCGGTGGAGTAGTCGATAGAATAGTCATCGTCGTCTAAAAACCTGTTAAAATGCCGTTCCACGGATCTTCTGTTCCTTCGCCCTTTAGAAGAATTATTCCTCTTAGAGAATAGGGAAGTATACTGAAGTGGGAGGGTGGGAATTTGTATTACATATTACTACATATATATATATCGGCATATAGAATGCACATTGTACTTCATTCCACATTTGTCTGTTTATATATATAAAAAGAATGATGTGTATAGTCGTTATATTATTTATATTTCGATTATAATTGCATTACTCACTTTATATAGAAGGAAAAACCCTAATGGAAGGCCTACTGTTGCCACTCCTGCTCCAATAGCAGGTGGGATAATAGTGGTGGGAGTGGAAAGGAGGGATGTTGAACTTTCAGTTGCCCCTGTTACAAGTTCTGGAGCCTTTACTGCAGCAGCGGCAGCTGTCGCTGGAGTACCAGCACCGCCCCCACCTGAAAAATGAATGAAGGGGGGAATGGAACGAAGGGGGATATGCGGGGCAGAAGTATTTGTTGTGGCAAAAGTATTTGTTCTGCAATAATCATTATGGACAATATAACCTTAATGAGATGAGGTTAGGTGAGTACCGAGGAGTGGAGTTAGCTGGGGTTGTATACTGCCCCCTCCTCTTCCGCTCCCTTAGCATGTGTTGTTGTAATAATACTTTTTGTCATATTTGTTACCTGCTCCTGCTCCCCCTCTTCTTGCTGGTGGTCCACCAGCGGGGAATGGTAATTGTGGAGGTTGAGGTTGCTGCTGCTGCTGCAAAGATTGTAGCGCCTGTGAATGACTATTCGATACTGTCGTTGTTTCCTGCAACTTTGTGCTTTCTGGTTCTACCGGTTTGTCCACTGCTCCTTCGGCTTCCTGCATGACCTCTGCTTTCTCCCTCGTCGATTGTGTTTTTTCTTCTGAGTCCCTTTTACATGCACCCATTTTTTTTATCTTTTGCATCCAAATTTTAATGTCATCTTTACCCTCGATCCAACGTGCGATCTCTTTTTCGACATATTTTTCAGCCGTTTTTGTTGAGTTCCACCTTTCCCTATTACATTGTACACATGGATCTATGGGGGTCTCTATGTCTATAATTCCCTTCATATTCCCTAATGCTTCATTCACTTTATTAAAGATGTTTTCTATGATTTTCTCCTTCGTACAATTATTATCCACCAATGTTGTTACAATAACATTTAGCATAGTACATTCCATAAAATGCGTCAATCCGTCATCCACTTGCTTGTGATGGGCATCCTCCCCTTCTTTTCTCTTTCGGTACATCTTATATAATGTCTGAACAATGATGTCACATATCCCTTTATAATCTGGCCACTCCTCCTTATTATCTATCATGTTCTCATCGCACATTTGCTGCAAGGAATTATTTGCACGTCTCTCTCTATCGCTCTTTGCATCCTCAAAATATGTAGCAAAATTATTAAATATCCTTTCTATGTCTTTCCAGAATCCTTTCTGGAAGGAAAAGGAAGTAAAAAAAAAGGAGGGGATGTTAGAAGGAAGGGGTTCGAAGGAAAGGGGAGGGGACATTACCTTGCTGAGGGAACATAGAAAGTAACCCTTCTTAAGAGAAGGAAGGGATCCTTTCTGAGAAGGAAGGAACGAACGTTCCTTCTGTTTCAGCGGAAAAGGAAAGAAAGGGGATCAACTGCTCCACCCTCTTCCTCCACTCTTGTACGTGCATCGTACTTTTTTCCCATTCCGCTTTGCACGTTATTTTTACCAGATCATCCTTCCCTCTCTTCTGCGCCCAGTAGCTTATTAAAGCAGAGAAACGTACATCCCATGATTCCTTAATCTTGGCACAATAAGTGCTGGTAGGCGGTTCTGGTGGGCAAGAATCCACTGTATCCTTCTCCCTTTCTTTCGGCTTGTCCTCAGGGAGAATAGGAAATACCCCATCACCAATTACCAGAAGTAAAGCATCCCTTGCATTTTTCCTAAAGGAAGGACGAGGAAAAAAAAAACAAAGATGAGAACAGATCAGAAGAAAATACTTTCTTTCCTACAACTATTTCAGAGCAAATACCATGTGTACTCCTACACATAAATAATCGTACCCGTCACCTGGAACACGCCTTGTTTTCATTCCCGGTTCTGCATTGATAGTAAATACATAATCATGCTCACTTTGAATATCATTGATAGTTTCACTGTTTGCTGCACGTCGTCCACGTCGTGCAGCCTCCTTCGAAGGATGTGTTTGTGGTTGACGTTGGTAATCATGTCCTGTTGTTGTTGACCCTGAAGTCCTTGTACTCAAGTTACCCCCGCTACCCGTAGAAAATACTCCTGGATCGAATTCCAGAATTAAATGAGGATTACCATCGTTACTTTGCCTAGAGGAAGGACGGAAAAAAAAAGAACAGAGAATGAGAGAGAGAGAAAATACTTTTTCTCTTTTTTTTTTTTTTTTTTTCACACAACTACTTTCTAAAGCATATATATATATATATATATATAAGTAACTCTAATTGTAATCATACCCTTCCTTTTGTTCATGCGTCACTCTTACTCCGGATATTCCTGGACCGATAGTCCACGTAGTGTATCTCTTTCGACGTCGAAGAACTTTGTTAGCTTCATTGTTTGTTGCTGCTTCTGCACTACGTGCACGACGGCTACGATGCACAGGAGGCGCATCATACTGCGCTTCCTTCGTATGTTGATTTGGTTGCTGTTCATTCCTCGTTGTTGTTGACTCAGCACCTACTATAGCAGTATTACCTGGAGGACCTAATGCTGATAGAACATTGATCTGTTCTTCCGTACATTTTTCCTTCGGTGTTGGTTTTTCCCTTATTAATTTCATAACAGCTCCCTTCTTTTTTATAGTGTCAAGAATATATTGTAACATCGGCTGATCCAGTACATTCATATGTTCCAATACAATGTTATAATCACATTCCTTATGTTCACCCCCTCCACTAAGTGTTGTGCCCAGTGTCCTCATTATACCGAATACATTGTCTATGAAACCCCTTTTATCACAATGATCAGATACATAAAAATATGACCATGCTTTCATCACTGCGCATTCAACATAATCCTTCATTTCTATATCAACTTTCTTCTTTTCGTTTCCTCTTTTGTCCTTTGTCCATATTTTCAATAAATTCTTTAAAAGATATTCACACACCTTTGATTCTTGTTCTGTTAATTGCGTCGTTCCATTATTCATTTGTGCGCACCCCATTTGAGCCATATCTTCAGTACCTTTATCATTCATTTTTCCCAGGAATTCATTCACCCATTGCATTATTTTGTAATATAGCTGCGTCTGTAAGATAGAATAATACATTCATATATGTGTTCCCCCTGTGTAGCATATACTCCCTATTAGTAGGGAAAAGTAAAATCACCTAGTACAATGGCACATTCATAAACTACTAATAGGTCGCACTATATTATACTACCTCCCCTGTTTTTCTGCTTTGTCCCTTAAACTCATTGATATCTAACCATCTCTCCTTCAATTGGCCAAATACTTTATCTGTCTCCATTTTTACCCACAACTTATTCACAATGCAATTGGTTTATTTATCAAATTGGGAGTAATACATTATTGAGCACTATGCACATATCACATCTTTCCTCATTTTTCTTATAATTTTCTGCTTCACACTTCTAATAGTGTAGAATCTTTCATTTTTTTACTTTCGCTACTTTTTACTCTTCTTTTTTCACTCCTTTTTCGCTCTTCTTCACTCCTTTTTACTACCTCATTTTTTCCCTTTCTTTTTACCTTTTTTCTTCCCCTTTTATTCATTATATTGATTGTATTTCTTCTTTTTTATAGATGCATCCCTCCTTTCCGAGAGGCGTGCACATACACTCCCAAACATACTAAACAACAGATGATATTACTGTTCAAATAACGTATAAAACGACCTATTCCTACATCTTTAACCCTACTCCCACAACATCAACCATATTCTCATATTCTTAAACCTACTCCCATACCCTGAATCCATCATTCTAATAACCGGAACCCTATTCTCACACCTTAAATCCCCACTCTAATACCCTGAACCCTATTATAACAACCTGCACCCTACTCTCACACCTTGAACACTACTTCCACACCCTCAACCTTTATTCTAATACCGGCAAACGTCACCCTAATACCCATACAACTCTCCCTCCTTTTCTTTCTTCTTTCCTTTCTTTCCTTCTTCCATCCTTTCTTTCCTTCTTCCTTCCTTCCTTTCGTTCTTCCTTCCTTCCTTTCGTTCTTCCTTCCTTTCCTTCGTTCTTCCTTCCTTTCTTTCGTTCTTCCTTCCTTTCTTTCGTTCTTCCTTCCTTTCTTTCTTTTCTTTCTTCTCTTTCTTTCCTTATCTCCCTCCTTTCTTTACCCTTACTCTTCTTCGCCTTTCACCCCATAAGCAGCAAAATACCAGTCCATATTGTTGTTCGATAACCTAGAAAAATCCTTAGCTCACACAACCTGAACACTATTCAAATACACTTAACAGCTCCTTTCCCATAAGTAAGTACCTTACGTCCTTCCATAATACCACCCTACAAAGTGCATTTCCATGCACACTTCCGTGAACATACTTTCCACTAAGTGCACCTTCCTGCACACTTCCATCAGCCCCCAATCTAAATGCACCTCCTTTCAAATATTCTCCTTTTATCTGGGTTCACCGTACAGCGTTCAGCGTATAGTGTTCAGGGTTCCGGGTTCAGGGTTTAGGGTTCGCGGTTTAGGGTTCGCGGTTTAGGGTTCGGGGTTTAGGGTTCGCGGTTTAGGGTTCAGGGTTTAGGGTTCGGGGCTTAGGGTTCGGGGTTTAGGGTTCGGGGTTTAGGGTTCAGGGTTTAGGGTTCGGGGCTTAGGGTTCGGGGTTTAGGGTTCGGGGTTTAGGGTTCTGGGTTTAGGGTTCGGGGTTTAGGGTTCTGGGTTTAGGGTTCGGGGTTTAGGGTTCGCGGTTTAGGGTTCAGGGTTTAGGGTTCGCGGTTTAGGGTTCAGGGTTTAGGGTTCGGGGTTTAGGGTTCGGGGTTTAGGGTTCGGGGTTTAGGGTTCGCGGTTTAGGGTTCAGGGTTTAGGGTTCGGGGTTTAGGGTTCGGGGTTTAGGGTTCGGGGTTTAGGGTTGGGGGTTTAGGGTTCGGGGTTTAGGGTTCGGGGTTTAGGGTTGGGGGTTTAGGGTTGGGGGTTTAGGGTTCGCGTTTAGGGTTCGCGATTTAGGGTGCGCGATTTAGGGTTCCTGTTTTAGGGTGCGCGATTTAAGGTTCCTGTTTTAGGGTGCGCGATTTAGGGTTCCTGCTTTAGGGTTCGTGGTTTAGGGTGCGCGATTTAGGGTTCCTGTTTTAGGGTTCCTGTTTTAGGGTTCGCGATTTAGGGTTCCTGGTTTAGGGTTCGCGATTTAGGGTTCCTGGTTTAGGGTTCGCGATTTAGGGTTCCTGGTTTAGGGTTCGCGATTTAGGGTTCCTGGTTTAGGGTTCGCGATTTAGGGTTCCTGGTTTAGGGTTCGTGATTTAGGGCTCGCGGTTTAGGGTTCGTGGTTTAGGGCTCGCTATTTAGGTTTCGTGGTTTAGGGTTCGCGATTTAGGGTTCGGGCTTTAGGGTTCTGGGTTCTGGGTTCAGGGTTCAGTGTTTAGGGTTTAGGGTTCAGGTTTTAGGGTTAGGGTTTCAGGTCCTAGGGTTCAGGTTTTAGGGTTGAGGATTCAGGTTTTAGCGTTAAGAGTTTAGTGTTTAGCGTTTAGAGTTTAGGGTTCGGGTTTGAGGTTTTAGGATTCAGGGTTGAGGTTTTTGGATTCAAGGTTGAGGTTTTAGGATTCAGGGTTGAGATTTTAGGATTCAGGTTTGAGGTTTTAGGATTCAGGTTTGAGGTTTTAGGATTCATGGTTGAGGTTTTAGGATTCAGGGTTCAGGTTTTGGGATTCAGGGTTCAGGTTTTGGGATTCAGGGTTCAGGTTTTGGGATTCAGGGTTGAGGTTTTAGGATTCAAGATTTAGGATTTAGGGCTCGCGTTTAATGTTTCGGGTGTTGTTTTAGGATTTAGGATTTCAGGGTGTAAGGAGAACAATGTGGCCTCCTCTTTAGATGTTTCAGGGTATAAGAACAGCAATTTTTTCTGGTGTCTAGCTGTTTTAGGGATGGTTATTTATCCAAGGTGAGAATAGGATGAAAAAAAAAGAAAAAGAAAAGAAAAAAAAGAGGAAAAAGAAAGAAAAAAGAAAAAAAAAAAACAAAACTAAAGGTGAATGAAGTAGTAGGGGGGGAGTGTAGGATTTCGCATTTTAGTGTGTGAATGTGTAGGCTTTTGTATTATAGGGGATGTGTGTACAAGATTTTGTATTATAGGGGATGTGTGTACAAGATTTTGCATTATAGGGGATGTGTTTTTAGGATTTCGCATTTTAGGGGTGTGTGTGTGTGTAGGATTTCGCATTTTAGGGGTGTGTGTTTGTAGGATTTCACATTTTAGGGGTGTGTGCTTAGGATTTCGTATTTTAGGGGAATGTGTAGGATTTTGCATTTTAGGGTGTGCTTTTGTAGGATTTCGCATTTTAGGGGTGTTTGTGTAGGATTTCGCATTTTAGGGATGTATGTGTGGGATTTCCCATTTTAGGGGTGTGTATGTGTAGGATTTCGCAATTTACGGATGTGTGTATGGTTAGGATTTCGCCTTTTAGGATATGTCTAGAGTGATGCATTGGGGGGAGTAGAATGGGAGTGTTAGGCGTGGTAGAATGAAGGATTAGCGGTATTAGAGTGAAGGGAATAAAGGTGGAAGAAGGGTTGTTAGCTGTGGTTGGTGGAAGAAAGGTTGTAGGGGTGGTAGGATGGATGGAAGTGTCTAAGGAGGGAGGGTACGAAAGGGTCTAAGAAGGAAGGGTCTAAGGAAGGAAAGGAAGGAATGTCTAAGGAGGAGGAAGGAAGAGTTTAAGGAAGGAAGGAATGGAGGGTCTAAGGACGGAAAGGAAGGGATGTAAGGAAGGAAGAAAAGGAAGAAAAAATGAAGGAAAAGGAAAAAAAAAAAGAACAAAAAAAATAAGAAAAATAAGCCCACCATTTGTGTTGTGTCCTAGATTGAAGTTCTTATGTTTGTGAAGCAATTTTATAAACAAGGTGTGATGTATGCAGCACTTTCGCGCAGAGCATCCCTGTTGCATACACACGCTCCACACACGTTCGCAAAAGTTTGGCATTTTTCTTTCCTTCCATTTTGCGCTTCGCGCAAACAAGAAAAAGGAAAATAGAAAAAAATCTGCGCTCATATGTGTATACACACATGCGTACGTGAAAACGCCGCTCGCCTCGCCATGTCGAATGGAAGCGAAACCTTTTTTCAAACAAGTTGGTCATACACAAATCACTTGGAATGAAAAGTGGCGTAAAAAATTAAAAAAAGAAGTATAACGTTGGAACGGATCAAAATGGCACATAAAAAAAAAAAGGCAATAAGTTAAAAAAAAAGTAACAAATGCAGGGGGAGTATCCCCGGCGCGTAGTCAGGAACGCAAATTTAACTCTCGCCCCATTAGGCGAAATATGGCGTCAAAATCCAGCACAAAAAAATTTAGGAAAGAGAAAAAATGAGAATCAGAATGTTAATCCGCTTGACGTTTAAGTGGTTGGACAAGCTGGAGTCATCGTGCACGTAGAGGTGGATAGACTTAAACAGCTGCATCATCTGCACATTGACTGTTACGTAAAAGTGAATCTGCGTCAGGCGATACATGGTGCGGCTATTCAAGAAAAGTCAAACACCCGGAGATGAACATTTTACTCAGGCAGAATGTGTGCAGGAAATGAAGTGCAAGGCGGCCTGGCAAAAAAAAAAAAAATGCAAGGAAAACGGGAAAAAAAAATACGAATATATGCACAAACTTCAGGCGTCCATATGGGCACACCAGTAAAACCGAGCCCAAGGAGGCACTATCGCCTCCACCGCCAAAAGGCGTACATAAGACACATAACCGCGCTTGGGTGTAATTTTCCAATCAGGTGCACATCAGCATTTCTTCTTTGCGTAGAAGGATACGCGAAATTCATTCGCGCTGACGAGCTGGCGAGTTTGCCAGGCCGCACCTTAGCAGAAGACAAAAAAAAAAAAAAAAATAGATAAATAATAAAAAAGAGTGTTCATCAGAAAATACAAATTCTAAGGGAGAAGGTGACGCCCTTCGTATAGGGTACAATATGGCGTGAAAAGGGAAGGTCTGAAGCAGAAGGAATAACTGCTATGCAGCTCATAATATTTAATAATTTTTTTTTAGGATACATTTTTTCCTTTTCCTTTCATTCTCTTATATTATCCCTTTTTTGAACTCTTCAGTATGTTGATTTTTTACCAATTTTTTTTCTTTTTCCGGTTAATTACTTCAGAATTTTGTAATGTTCTTTCTTTCTTTTTTTTTAAATTTCATTCATATTCCCCTTAAATATACTTTATTTGATTCTATTGCTTTGTGCTTAATACTCTCTACTTATGTTTTCCATTTATTTATAATAGCAGTGTTGTCATAAACGTAATTCCTGCATAATTGTTGTGTGAGGATTCGTTTTTCATATTTTTCTCTTTTGTTTCTCTCTTTTTCCTGTTTAATTTTTTTCTTTTTAATTTTCTCCTTATTTCTTTGACATCCTCCTTTATATAGTATCCTTATGTAACTTATAGAATTCTTTGTCCATATTTCATAGTCATGAAGGGTAATATACTTAAAATTGTAGGTCACTGTACTCCCTGGGACTGACATTACATACGTCCATAACCTATATTATTTCGGTGCCGATTTGGCGTATTTGTTCTTTTTCTGTGTTGTCTATGATAGATGGTAGATTCGTCTGTTGTATCTAGTGTTGAAGTGTCCGCTTCTGAATCATATGTTGCATCTTCCGAAGAGTCTTCTATTGAATCTTCAGTGGACTCGTATTTTGAGTCTGCTGCTGAATAATCCATAGAATCGTCGTCGTCCGTTTCCATATTCAAATTACGTTTAGCGGATCTTTTTTTCCTTCTTCCAGTAGAGGAGTTATTTTTGTGGGAGAACCATGGAGTATACTAATAGGAGATAGGAAAGGAAGGAAGGATGGGTGTAAGGGAAGAAGTGTGTGTGTGTATGTAGAATATATATGTAATGTAGCAGAGCTTACTCCTATTTTTACATTTATCCGTTCTCTTATTCGTTCATTCATTGTTAAATAAAGAAGTGATGATACTTATCAGTTGTCATATTACATGTATGTTTACACATTTTTACGGGATGTATGAGCACAATTTTAATATAACTGTGATAATTACGATTGTGGTGTTGGTAATATTTTGATGGTAATTACCATGATGATGTAATTACCTTGTAAATGAGGAAAGCAATTGTTGGTAATGCTACTGCTCCTCCAATAGCGGAAGGTATAATTGTGGTGATGGACAGTGGTGGTAAACCACCACCACCTTCCAAACGCCCTTCTTGTGAATCACCAGCTAGATCTACTGCTCTACCTGCTAAGCTTCCACTTAGTTCAACATCTCCCTGTGGAATGCCACTTCCTGAAACCTTCGCTTCAGCTGAGGCAGCTACAGCAGGTGCAGCAAGAACATCACCTGCTTCACCTCTTTCACCTACTGGACCTACGGGACCTGTGGAACCGGTTGGACCCTTTTCACCTGTTTGACCCCTATCACCCTTTACACCCCGTAGACCTAAAAAAAAAAGTAGCAATAAATGTGTAAAATATAATGAACAATATTTTCGATTCATGATGGTCTGCGTGCACTTAGGCGTGTAGCTGTGAGAAGAAGAGTGGTGTATGTACTAGGAAGTGGAACTTTCCCCTTTTTTCCATGCGCCCTATATATTTTATCATAATACTTTTTGGTTATAATATATTTGTTCCTCGTCATACCTGCTGCAGCATCCTCAACCCCGAATGCTTGTCCATATTCCGTTCCTCTAGTCTGTGTAACCTGTGCACCTGAGAAATAAAGAAGGGAAGAATGTTTTTAATATAGTCTCAACAGTCATTAGACGCACAGTGCTGTAGGGTGCATGGGGGGTGCAGGTGCTTCCCTACTCCTTCTACTTTCACCTCAGCCCCCTTAAAAATTACTTTACATAAGGTAATTTCACTCTACTCACCCATCCACCCCCCTCCGCTTAAAGGTTACTTTAAGGGGAGGGGTAAATGCAGTAACTTTAAGCAGGTTAAAGAGTAACTTTTAAGGCGGGTGTAAAGGCAGTAACTTTATAGGAGGTTTAAAGAGTTAAGGGGAGGGGTAAGGAGTAAACCTTTTAAGAAGAGGAGAGGAGGGAGTAAAGAGTAATTTCAGCAGTTACTTTATTTAAGGTGTAGTTCCTTCACTCTATACTTAAGGTGCAGTTTCCTCATTTGAGGTAGTTTTATTCCACACTTACCGGGTCTATCTGGTCTGCTCTCTGAAGGTACACTTAGGAGAGTTCCATCTGCTGAGGGATGGTCACTTCTTAGAAGACTATCTGCAGGTTGTTCTGTACGAGCGATTGCTTCAGGTGCTTCAGAGCACTTTAATAGCTGTGGTTGTTCCTCAGAGGTACACGGACTCATTGTTTTTCTTATAGTTCCGGGATCGATACTTAATGCTGTCATCAGTTGTTCCAGTTTCGACGTATTCCCGCCTGGGAATATTTCATTGAAATCTATACAACACTCACTCTCCGGGTTAGATGCACAATGATCTAATATTTTATTATAAGCATCGGCAGCACCCTGTACACATTGTTTGTATTTGTCCCTATTCTTGGATTTGCAAGTGTTATCCTTCATTCCGTTTTCTATGTTACTATAATTAAGATTATAATAAACTAATTTTCTCATTTGTTCATATTGCTCTTGATTAATATTCTCATATAGGCATTCACATTTCCCTATTGGAATGTACTTTTCGAGTTTTCCATAAATTAATTTCATAAGACTTGCGAATGAATTAATTCCTACTTTCCTTAATAATATATCCCCTAACCAATAATAGAATAAATAACAATAATTTTTCCCCATATTCCATCTTCCCTTCATTGTTTGTATGTAACACCAGTTATCTACAATATTATCTACATCTTCCCGAAGTTCCCCATTCTTCCTTAAATCAATCTCTAAATTTCTCTTTATTGTTTGATTTTTCCGGGGGCATCCACTTTTCGCCATTCTCAAATTAAATAAATTATATGTTCCCTCAGAAAATAGTCCCCACATACACCTTCCCTATAAATGGAACCATTAATACATATTCGTCAGACAATGTACACATACTTCAATATATTGCATATAATATATTCCATCTATATTATTTCTTTCCTATTTACCCTTAACTCCATTTTTCCTAAGCTCTGTTTATTTCTTATAGTTCATATATATGGTTCTATACAGTGTGCCTACAGTAATACCCGTCCCTATTCCTTCCACTGCTTCTGCATTTATGTATAAATATTTCTCATAAGTTATTTTAATTATTTCATAACGGTATATATGCAATTCCTACTTTTCCATGTAAATATTTATTAATTCCTCCTTACAGAGTAAAATTTATGGGAGGACTAGATTACATAAATGTACATGTTACTTTTATGTAAAATGTTAACTACGGAACACAGTGAGATGCTAAGTCAGGGAGAGTGCTATGGTACATTATATATTTATTTCCTCTGTATGCTATTATACTTCACGTAATCCTTTACACTTTTATACGGTTCCTTATTATTCTTATTTTTTCTCTTCCCATGAAATATGATACTTTTTCCCTCTCTAAAATTGAAAATTTTTAAATTATGTTACTTGGATTTAGAAGAAATATTTTACACGCACTGAGATTTACCATTGGGAATTTTACACATAGTATATATGTTTATTCTATATTGAGCACTTCACTTTCCCCCTGTACTTATGTGCTTATCAATGTTCCACAGTCCATATCCCACAACAAGGGGAATATGTAGAAATGTGGTTCGTTCAGAATTTTTATTACTTTAAAAATTTGTGTTCCTGCTACTGTTGGTGCTGTGTTCGCTTTGGTACACTTTATAGAAATGAATATATGAATATGCTCTTACATACTGGTGCTTCTTCTTCTTTCCTTTTACACCTGCTTAGTATATATTTATTCTTCCTTAGTAATATTTTTCTCTTTCACCCTTCTTTTCTTTTTTTTTTTTTTTTAGCCTTTAATATAGGTTTACGTTGAGCACTTCATCCTTTCCTTAGATTTATGATGTTATTAATATTCACCATTAAACTGAAATTTCATGAGAGAGGAATATATGAAATTGATTCA
Source organism: Plasmodium coatneyi (assembly GCF_001680005.1). NCBI lineage: Eukaryota > Apicomplexa > Aconoidasida > Haemosporida > Plasmodiidae > Plasmodium > Plasmodium coatneyi. The sequence continues at coordinate 532,436 of NC_033560.1, forward strand.
AATTTTACTCTAAAAACTGTTGTGTCCGGTATTTTATATAATAAAGGTGAATATATATAGATATATGTGCTTACTCCCTATAAATTAATACTCAACGGCATACGAACAATTCCATTCCTGCATATATGTACTACACTTTCCCCAGTATTTACCACATGTACAATTTTAACTTCTACTTCCCCCTCCCTCCCCACTGTGCATAATAGAACTGTTTAAAATCCTCTACAGAATAACAAAAAAGGAACAAGTGTTTAAATAATTTCAAAATTAATTACTTCGCAACAAAGTTGAAAAGTGCCCATGCGAAGAATATAAAATAAACAGGAACATAGTAAAGTGAACACTGAAAATAGAATTAACTCTATGCAACATACAAAGAGGTTATGTTCAAAATAATAGTATATATTTCAAATGTGCGCTATATGATTCGTGCATTCTACAATCTCATTCTACATCCTTTACTCTCTTCTATTTTCTACCCCTCCCATTTAATATGAACCAGTACTAATTAAGCTCCCTCTAATTTTAAAAAAATAAGAACATAACTACTTGTGGCACAAACACATCCTTCTTTCTCTCTTGACTGTTATACATGTTATTGAGTTAGATATTACATGTAACCGACTACAACGGTATTACTTTATTCCCATCAACATTCTCCTAATTATGCAAAATTGAAAGAAAACCCTGACCAAAAAAAATTAAAAAAAATACCCAGTAAAGGAGTCCACGTTTGTGCATTCAACTAATGTTACATTGTCCCCCCCACATGTGGGACAAAAAATGCGGACAAAATGTGGGACAAAAAAAGTAGGAAGGAACATTCATCTTCCTTCCACCCCTAACAACCCACCAACCACCCACCTAACAACCCACCAACCACCTAACAACTTTACTTCCTCCTACCATCCTAACAACCTTCATTCCACCGACAACCTCTAACAACCTTCCTCCTAAAACCCCTATCAATCTAACTTATACCCCTAACAACCTACCTATCACCCCTTCCACCCTTCCACGTTTAACAACCTTCCTTCCTTCTCCGTAGACCCCTTCCTTTCGTTCCCTCCTTAGACCTCTTCCTTCCTTGGATCTCCTTCCTTCCACCCCTAACAAACCTTCCTTCCACCAACCACCCACCTAACAACACTATTCTAACATCATCCTAATCGCCACCCCTAACAAACTTCCTTCCACCTATCACCCATAACATCATCTTCCTTCCACCCCTAACACCACCTTCATTTCACCTACCACCCACCTAACAACCCACCTACCACCCACCTAACAACCCACCTACCACCCACCTAACAACCCACCAACCACCAACCTAACAACCCACCTACGACCCACCTACGACCCCTAAGTGCACCCCCCCTGCACACTTCCAGCAACATGCTTACTTCTTTCTTTTTTATTTTTTGCTTCCTAAAGTAAGTGACCTTCTTTGCACCAACCACCCCTAAACCATCATTCTAACAGCTCTAACAACCTTCCCTTTCTACTTAGACCCTCCTTTCCTTCCTTTCTTCTTAGACCCTTCCTTTCCTTCCTCCTCCTTAGACCTCCCTTCCTTAGATCCTCCTCCCTTTCCTTCCATAGACACTCTTTCTTTTTCCTCCCTCCATAGACACTTCCTTTCCTACTCCTCCTAAGACCTCCCTACACAATTTAAATTATTCATGTTTACTCATATGTGGGAGAATTACCTATCTATGTACCCTATAGACATATGTGTGGTATTTTTCTCTTCTCTCCTCTCCCTATAATAAGTCCCTTCCGCTTTATTTTAAAATAGAAAAAGTTACATCTGGCCCCCTTTTACCAATTTCCCCCCTTAAATATACGTAGCACCATAGGGCCCCACAACGCTATTCCATTTATATTCACGTTCCAAATGTACTATAGTGCGCGTTCCTTTAATGTTCCGTATATGAACTTACCCTTATAGAACGTAATTATAAAGCCGTTATACCTATTGCATATGATGCCCCACATTGCACTTTTCCGAACTCCACAATTTGTTCAAATTCCCCTATCAAGAAAACATGAAAATGGTACATCCGTCAAGCCCTTTTTTTCCTGCTAATTTTATTCTTTGAATACAAAAAAATTATGGCACCTTCCCTTTTACTTTTAACTTAAAATGTGTTAAAAAAATTACAAAAAAATGAAAAAAAGAATAAGGAGTGGGGGGGAGACCATACGGGTACACTCTAAGAAAAGACGCTCTTCCTATAACCAGGATAGCACTCATCATATGTGTCCTTAAAAATGTTTCCCAGTTAGGCCATTCTTATTACTCTCATTTTCAGTTTCGCTCTTGTTTCCTTTAATAGGGAATTTTCCCAGAATAGAACAAGTTCATGTTACTGCTCTTATCCAGTTGTGTGTTTTTATTTTCGCCTTTTTCGTGTTGTTCCTCATTGTGTTGCTTCGTCCGCACATCACTGGCATTTGAGGTGCCACCATCATCATAATCATCATCGTCCTCATCACCACTTTCCTCCGTGTTGTCGTCCGCGCTGCTTCCCACGTGGTTGCCCCTAACATTCGCAGCATTCATTGCAGTGCCTGTGCTGTTCGCCTGCTTCGCTTCACCGCTAACCGCATCCCCATCGTTCTTAAAAAAATGACCATGTCATCTTCATCCTCTTGGACAAGCTCATAATTATTCTGTTCTTCCTGAAAAAAGGCTAGGCTGTTTTAGTGGTCTCTCTTTGGGCAATCTTTCATTTTTTCTTCTTTTTTTTCTTATTTCCCCCTTTTTTATTTTTTTTTTGCTCTTTTTTTTTTTTTTTTGCTCTTTTTTTTTTTTTACGGACTATTATACGTTACATATATAGTTCTACTGTTTATTGGTAAGACAGAAAAAAAAGGAAAAGAAAGGAAAACCAAAAAAGAAGAAGAGAAAGTTCAACTATTCTGGCTCAGCCTGCAGTGCAAGTATTATTTGTAAGGTTTTGAATATTTTTACGAAGCATTCTGCAATTGAGAAAACAATTCACATGCATAGCCAAAGTTCCTATACCATATGTGCGCTTCCTTTTTTTTTTTTTTTTTATCATTAAAAAATAGTATATTGCATTTTTCTGTTTTCTTCTTATTTTTATTTAGAAAAACATAAAAAATAAGAAGACAAAAGAAATATATCCACAACATAAAAAAGTGTTTTCTCAATATTTTTCCGGGTAAATTTTATTCTTAGGAGTAACATTTCTTTTAAATCTGTCTTATCGCTCTTTATATATACACTAGGCAAATGAAGAAAACGCAAATTGGGGAAATGAGGACATAGAAATATACCCCCCTTTTCTTGCATAAACATGTAAGATGCTTTTCTTTTTCTTAAGGTCGCGAACATCAGTTCACTGTCGAAGTATAACAAATATTATTGTAAACGGCGCGCGTAGTGTACATAAATTATTTTATATATACTTTACGGTGAAAAGAAGAGATCGAATTTTATTTATGCACTTCCTTCAAAAAAAGGGCTCCTTTCCTCTTTCATTTTACTTTTTACCTTTTCTGCGCCCTTTAACTTTTTGTCCTCTTTTTCTTTTGCACTCTGATGGGAGTATTTCTTTCCTTTCCCTCTTCCTTCCTTCATGTAGAGAGTTATTCAAAAACATAACAAATGGAAGGGAAAAAGAAGAAAGAAGGAAGGAAAAAAAGAAAAAAGAAATTAAGAGAAATAGGAAAGAAAAAGGGAAAAATGTCATTTTCCTTTTCATACTGTGTATGAACTCTGTGCACGGTGTTATTTATGTTCCTTCCGTGTGGGGGGTAGACATTATATTCATTCAATGTGTTACATCACAGGTTCTGATAACGTATATTTCTCTCTCGTTTATTATTTCTTCCTCTTCTTGACCGTACAGTAGTGTAAGGGGCAGAATATTCTGTTCTACCATCTATTGTGGAAGTGTCTGTGGTATATAATGTTGAGGTGTCTTCAGCGAATGTGTCGAAATTACGTTCTAGTGTTCTTCTTTTTCTGTTGCCTCCATTGTTTCCAAAGAAGGTATTACTTATCCAGTGAGGTAAGGAAGTGTACTGAAAGACAGAATGAGGGAAGTAAGGAAAAGAGAAAAAAAGAAAAGAAAGAAAGAGTATGTATTATACACATAAATAGTAGACTTTATTCCTTATATGTTCTGTTTACACAAAAAGAATGTGTATGTATGAGGTATGTTGTCTATATTTTTTGTAGTTGTTATTATAGTGGCTATTACTTTATATAATAAGGCGGCACCTAGTGCAATTCCACCTACGGAGAATACAGACGATATAGCAGGAATATTTACAGAGGGCGTTGCATCTGCCGAAGGAGGTTGTTCTACCTTAGTTTCAGAATTACGCGCAGCTCCAAGTCCTTGACCCGCAAAAGTAACTCCATGCAATTGGAATGCTGTATCTGCTGCTAGAGCTCCTGTATTACACTGCAATTCCTTTAGCTTGTCGTCGTTACAATATCCTCCACTATTCTTCATTTGAAACCAGGTACAATATGGATCATTATTACTATTTCCACTTGGACAATTTTCCCCTACAGTTTTACATGCTTCAGTAATTTTCTGTATATGGCGTTCATATTCTGGATCACAGGATGCTCTATTACCATTTAAATGACCTAGTAGTGTTGTATAGTCCTTGTAGTAATCATGTACTGTTTTTGCCTGGTCAAAGTGACTTTTCATAATATTACTGTCCTGGTATATATTGTTACACTGATGTTGAACCTTTATCTTCGTCAGTTCATTGTAAATTGTTTCCATGGTACTTGAAAATGAATTACTCTCTATTGTAGTGTTCCATATTTTATCCCCAATCCAAAAATAAAGGGAATAGCAACCATCACTATTATGCGCCGTCCTTATACTGTCTTCTTGCGTATTGCACCAGGCCTTTATAATGTCCTCTTTATATTTCTCAATATGAGAACTCTTCCACCATGTCTTGTCCATTTTATCAAAGTCGTCCTCATTATTGCAGAAACACCCATTTGCTTGCACTTTATTATATGCTTTCCTTGAATTTAATATTCGCAGAAGTGAACCCTATGGATGTAATCAGGAAAATATATATGTTCTTATATATATAACCTCCTCCCCCCTTTTTCCCATTTATGGCATGCGATGGATAAAAATGTTATATGTATACACACACTCTAAATCATTCTATGTGTGTACATATATATTGATTCTATTCGAAACACAAGAAATAACCTCCAGTATTTTCTCCATATCCACCACTTACCCCATCATCAGAAGCTGAACCAGAAGAACCTGGGTTCCAGGTTCCCGTGCAACTTGCTACAGGTTTTGCTGCTGTAGCAGGTTTGACTGCTGTGGCAGGATTGCATTTTAATTGTTTCAGTTTGTCGTGTTTGTCTCCCGGAAACATTCTATCAAATTCGTCACAATATGCACCATAACTCCTCTTACCTCCTGTGCATTGTGTACGTACACTGTTAAATGCTGGAACAACTCCCCTCAAATAAAGGGAATATTGCGTATCACAGGTAGTCCCCTGGGGCTTCAATTGGGATTCTATAGTTGGGTAGTCCTTGGAGTATTCATATACTGCTTTCTTCACAGTGAACATGGGGTTATCATTATTCGTGTAGTTTAGTTCCCACTTATCACCTCCATACTTACTATTCAGCTTAGTGTAAATGTCTTCCATAATGTCCTTAAATGATTTAGTACATCCACTCTCCGTAATTAGTTTATATCCCAACCATAAGTAGAAAAAATTAGCATGGTCCTTATACGACGTTTTATCGTCATCCGTCCCCTTAGCCACATAACACCAAGCATGGATAATCTTCTCAACGTCTTCCCCATAGAGAACATCACAGTCATGTGTCCCTAGTATTTTTTCTATTTCATCCTTTACTGTTGCCACGTCCCCAGTAGTACAATAACCGCTTTCTTCTTCCCCATCGAATTTATTATAAAATGATTTTGAAGGTAAATCCCCTAAATTCAGTGTCTACCAATATAATTGTTAAAGAAGTAGAATATGTGCACATATATATATGTTTATATGTATTGCATATACATATGTACATATATATACTTCCATGTATTCTTTTAACATTTTTCTTATTTTATTATACAATGCGTACAATGTTCTATTTATCATATTTATATATACGCACACACATTGAATAATAGAAGAAAACAAACCTTAGGTGATGGTGCCATGGTTCATGTGTATCTATATAATTAATAAATTTGTATTAGAACTTTTCAACGTATATAATAAATATGTAAAAATTTTGGTTCATTCTATGCTTCCAAATGTTAAATTTTTATTCCCAGGTAACGCATATTCCTTCATTCTTCAATAATAACAATAATATATCATACACATGTACCAAATGTTTATATGTATACAGTTAATGCAAAAGTAGGAGTAAATGTGCTGTAACAGCAATATAAGAAATAGTATGGAGTGAAACATGTGGTGTACATTATTAAATTATGCTTTTTTATAATTAAGGGACCTAATTGAAAAATGTTAACAAATAATGTATAATTTAAAAAAAAAAGAGTACTTATCTTCCCCTTCACTTTTCAAATGTGCACACTACATTTATATACTCAGTGAAAAAGGTATGTGTACATCACAATACAATTTCACTCTCAATACCAAATATAATGCAAGTATATAGAGAGAAAAAAGAAGAAGAAGGGGAGTACAGCATAATGCAGAAAGATATATATATATATATATATATATATATATATATATATATATATATATATATATATATGCTCACATATTTTTTCTGTTCAAAAGAGAGAGAGTGAAAATTCTGTTTCTGTTGGTGTGTACGCACACATTCCTTATTTATTCATTCCTTTCTTCTCTTTCCTTCTTTTTTTCTTATATTATTATTGTGTGAGTTGATTCATTGTTATATTACTTTTTTATTACTGTTATTTGTTCATTTCCTTTTAAGATATCATTCTTCACCTTAAAAAAGGGAAGAATTTAGAATTATGTTCTTTGGTTTAGAAAAAATATTTTACACTTAAAATTTCTATGGGAGCTTTCTTATATAGTGCATATACCTATTTTATATTAAGCACTCAACTTTTTTTTAATCGTGCATATGTGCTTATGAATATTTCCTATGGAATATACACTTATAAAGGGAAGTATGAAGTGATTCTATACTTATTCAGTTCTTCTTCGTGTATGAACAGAAATATGTACATGTGTCCCTATAAATTAGTATCCTCCTTTTTTGATTTTTGCATGCTTTATATTTATTCGGTGTTCATGACTCCCCCCTTTCCCCTTCCTTCCTTAGGAAAGTGATATTCCCTTCCTCAAGGAGGAGGTGTTGTTCTTTTCCTTCCCTTCCTTCTCATTAGGGAAGGTGATGTTCCTTCTCTTCCTTCAGGAAAGGTCATTCCTTCCCTTCCTTTCTTTTCCTTCTTTAGGGAAGGCAATATTCCCTTCCTTCTTTCAGGAAGGCAATGTTGTTCCCTTTTCTTCTCCTGACGAAGGAATTCTTCTTCTTTCTCCTTCCCTTTCAGAAGGAAAGAGAAGGAATAGTTGTTTCCCTCCCCCTTCCTCAAGAGGGTAATGTTGTTCCTTTCCTTCCTTCCCCTTATGAATGTAATATATCTCCTTTCGGGAAAGGACATTCCTTCCCTTTCCTTTCCTTTCCTTTCCTTTCCTTTCTTCTTCCTCCATAGACATCCCTTTCCGTACTTCCTCCTCCATAGAACCTCCTTTTCTTCCTTAGACACCCTTCTCCACCCCTAACAAAACACCTACCTTCCCTAACAATCCACCTACCACCTAACAACCCACCAACTACCCCACCACATAACACCAACACTCTCCCACGACTAATCCCACATTTTACCACACCTAACACTTCATTCTAAAAACTTTAAATCTTTCACGCACCTATACATAAACCTTAAACAATAAACCCTGAACTCTAAACCTTGAAACCTAAAACCTGAACCCTAAACACTGAAAACTGAATTTTGAACCCTAAATCCTGAACCCTGAACATTGAACCTTAAATCCTAAACCCTAAACCCTAAATCGCGAACCCTGAAGCCTAAGCCTAAAACCTAAACCTTAAACAGAAAACCTAAGCCTTAAACCTTAAACCCTGAACCCTAAATCCTAAGGCTTAAACTCTAAACCCTAAGTCCTAAACCCTAAGACCTAAGGACTAAACCCTAAACCCTAAAACCTGAACGCTAAACCTTGAACCCTGAATCCTAAACCCTGAACCCTAAACTCTAAAAACTAAAACCCTGAACGCTGAACCATCAATATTAAACCCTGAAAGATAAACCCAGAACGCAAAGATTTAAACCCTAAACCCTGAACGCTAAACCTTGAACCCTGAATCCTAAACCCTGAACCCTAAACTCTAAAAACTAAAACCCTGAACGCTGAACCATCAATATTAAACCCTGAAAGATAAACCCAGAACGCAAAGATTTAAACCCTAAACCCAATACCCTAAACCCTTAACTATTAACTAGAATATATATATGTTAAAAGGAATATGTTTTTCGATTACAACACTCATTTAAGTGAAAGGAAGAAAATAGGGCATATTATACGTGGAAAGTATAGTACACACTAAAAGAAGGGAAGGAAAACTGTTGCAGTAACATAATATATGTTGTTAGTATAGGAGAGTTAGTTGTATAATATGGTTATCATAGGGGAAAAGAAAGATTAGCACACTAATATGTAAAGTATAATGTGTATTAAAAAGAGAAAGTGTGATGGGGTTCGTACAATATAATGTATATTTTTTAGTATGAAGAAGTTTTTCCTAGTATAACTATTAGGAGGATGAGAAGAGAAGGAAGGAAAAAATTATTATTACCTATCAATCATAAATAGGAAGGGAGATGTACTGCAGGATAATAATGCAGGAACTCGTATGGTCCTTTTTTTTCAGTGCAATTAATTCAACTTTTAGTATTATATACTGTTGACATATTCTAGGAATATATGATCCTTACCACATATTCATATAAGTGTGCATATTTAGCAGGAATAAGTACCTCATATATATATGAACTGCACTATATATATGTGTTAACAATTTTTAATTAACCTTCCTTTTAATAATTAAGTACATAATGAGTAGTACAAATATGTGAAAGTTTTATTTTATCCAAAAAAAGAGAAGGAAATCATATTATTATATATATGTAAATCAGCTAGGGCTTGTAAATATTAACGTCATTTTCCGAACATTCAAGCACAATACAATAGAGTACATTGTATAAATAAGGGACGTGTGGAAGGGTGTGTTCCCTTTTTTTTTCTTCTTCTACTTTGTTAATCATGTATTTTCCTTCCTTTTTAATTATATATATACGTGTGTGATTATTTTGATGCGTATGTGTGTATATGTAGTGTATATTATATCGTATTCCTTTGAAGAAAGTTAAAAGGATTACACATTTTCTTAAAAGGGAAGAAGAGTACAAAATTTTTGATATATATATACAAGTTCCAAATGGTAGATGCCCACCTCCATTTTTCCCCTTCAGAATATATATAAAGTGAAAAATCTCACACATGTGTTTATATTCTTTATGAATAAGTAGGAAGGGGCAACTTCAGTGGAATTTTGATTTGTACAGGAATGTATGCAAAAAATGGTCGGAGAGAAGACAAGAGTAACGGTTTGTTCCTTTTTTTCGGAGTACATAATTTAATAAAGTGTATATAATAATTTATCTATGATATAAAGAATAAGTGGGAGATACATAGAAGCATATATATATCATGCCCATTATATTTATAGGTACAACAATTGGAAGGTGTACCTTCGAAATCGCTGTTCTATGATAAATTCAAAAAGGGTGAAGATTGTTATGACGGTTCCACAGATGGCATAAAGCGTGAATTAGAAACAAAATTGGGGAAGTATACGCATGCTAGGAATGAGATTGATAAGATTGTGAGGGGGATTTGTTCTGCATTAAAAATGTCAGAAGATGAGAGTGGACAATACCCCAATGGACGCTGTAATTTCTTCTACTATTGGTTTGGGGATATAATATCTAATGGGCCGGATAAGGGTTCATTCTCGAACATAATAGATAGTGTTCTTACGGACTTAGAGGATTTTTTTAATTCACGCGGGTGCAAAATTTTGGATACTTATAATATGGACATGGATACATTCATTGAGAGGAAAATAATATATGATTATTTTCGGGATTCCTCACATATAAGAAGTAAATTAGTGAGCACTGACAGTTCTTGTACTGACGAATATGTTAACTACCTAAGGGGCATTACTAAGATATATGAGAAAGTACATAAGGAATGTAGGGACGGCACTAACAGTAGTGATCCGTATTGTGAAAATTTTAAAGGGAAGAATGAGCAACATGATCCACAGAACCTATTACAAGAGGTTTATGCCCTGAAAGAAACATCGAAACCTGAAGCAACGGCGGAAAGTAGACAACAAATACTGAAGGTTATCTCTTGTTCGTAGTGAATACATAAACATTATTCATGTAATATTGTATCTACAGTGTAATGTAAATATACAGAGTATGCATATTCCCCCAATTGCATTCATAGGAACGGTGTTCGGTTAAGCTACCATCAGGGAGGGTATACTGTGAATTGGATGGAACCGATAATGAATGTAGTAATGGTTCCGCGCAAAACGTACAAAGTGCTCTGAAGACAGACAATAATACTCAGAAGTATGCCGAACAAATTGTAAAAGGCTGGTGTCATGCATTCAAGAGAGACAATGACGTTTTGCCAAATGAGCACCGCTGTAGTTATTTATATTATTGGACAGGGAATACATTATTGAGCGGGCTAAATGATCCTGATAAATTGTCTAACGCCATGAGTACGACCTACCAGAAATTGGAACAGTTGGAAAATAAACTTGAGTGCAATAATAAATACCCTGGTATTAGTAAAGACATTTTCAATAACATGGAAAAAGTATACAATTACACTCAGGACTATGCAAATATAAGAAAATGCGTAGAGGGTCCCGCGCCTCCGGGGCCCACTTGTACTGAGGACTATCACGGTTACTTGCAAAAAGTTGCTTCAGCTTATGATTATATGATTAAGGTATGTAAAGATAAGAGCACAGAGACATGGTGTCAAGAATTCAGTAGAATAGTTGCTACACATAGTTTTGATGAACTATTTAAATTAAAGTGCAAATTAAAATACACCTCAGATTGTACAAATATCCCTGCTGCTATATTGGGTACATTGACCTCGATAAGCTTACCAGCAATTGTCACTTTTTTCTTATATAAGGTAAATAGTACAATAGTAATAATATATTATGTACATAGAACATTAGAATAATATACACGCGCACACACATACACATACATATGTCCATCATAATATTTTTTGTAAAAAGGGCAAAAAATATATTCATCATACCTCCTCAAAGTGGTATGTTAACACATACGCAGTAATGTGTACATTGGTAATACATATGTGCTTGATTTTTTTTCTTTCTTCTTACATTCTTTTTTCCACATTCCCCCACTACTACTCCTTTTTTTCCTCCATTTTTTTTTCCTTCCTTCTTTTTTTATTTTTATTCAGTATAATCTCTTACCTTCCTGGGTACATAGTCATTTCGGAAACAGCAATAAAGGAAGAAGAAAAAGGAGGTCCATCGCTCCTAACTTTAGTACGTACAGAGACCAGTCTGCGGAGGTTTCAACAACATATTCCACAGAGAATTCAACATTCGACTCTACAGATGGATTCACTATATATAATGATCGATCACCTGGACGACGACCACCACCTCAAAGAAGAGAAGGAGCTAATATGCCAAATCAACATGGACGAAGAAATAATATAGCTTATCAACGTATGTAAAACACAACACACACATCATTAAATGTATAGAACACATACATACACATCACATTGTGTGTGGAATGTAACACACTATGGAATGTAGAACGTCACATTGTAATGTGATGTCTACCTCGCCACGGACGTGGGACATAAATAACCGCTAAAAGCTCATATAGTGTACAATGTTACAATGGCATTCCTTCCCTTTGTTCCTTTTTTTTCATTTTCTTTTTCTTTTTTTTTTTTTGTGTTGTATGGAAGTGTTTACATTGATCATGTGTAAACAATATAAGTGAAAAAAAAAATTTTCTTTCACTTCATTGAATTGTTGGGAAATTTCTTCCAGCCAAGATCCAAAATATGTTCATTAAATTTTTTTGTTACAAATTTTTGTCTTTGTAATTTTTTTTATCTTAATAATTTATTTTTTCATAATTCCAATTATGGACATTTGAAAAGTGTTCCAAATTGTTCGCGAACCTATTCCCGAAGGTGCGCAAAAAAAAAAAAAAGCGTCCATACAAAAGAGTGTGTTCTTACCAAAAAAAAAAAAAAAAAGAAGAACGGAACTGTGTGTACATTTACACAAATTTTTTTACTATGTCACATGTGTGCTTCACTTCTCCTCCTCGGCAAAAAAAAAAACTACGTTCATATATGTGTATACACACATGCGTACGCTACAACGCCGCTCGCCTGGCCATGTCGAATGGAAGCGCAAACTTTTTTTCAAACAAGTTGGTCATACACAAATCAGTTGGAATGAAAAGTGGAGTAAAAAAGTAAAAAAAGAAGTATAACGTGGGAACGGATCAAAATGCCACATAAAAAAAAAAAAAAAGCAATAAGTTAAAAAAAAAAAGTAACAATTGCAGGGGGAGTATCCCCGGCGCGCCCTCAGAAAAGAACGCAAATTTACCTCGCTCCCCATCAGGCGAAATATGGCGTCAAAATCCAGCACAAAAAAATTTGGGAAAGAGAAAATATGAGAATCAGAATGTTAATCCGCTTGACGTTTAAGTGGTTTGACAAGCTGGAGTCATCGTGAACGTAGAGGTGGATGGACTTAAACAGCTGCATCATCTGCACACTGACTGTTACGTAAAAGTAAATCTGCGTCAAGCGACACATGGTGGGGCTATTTAGGAAAAGGACAACACAACGGGAGGCACATTTTACTCAGGCACAGTGTGTGCAGGAAATGCAGTGCGAGGTAGCTTGACAAAAAAAAAACGAAAAAAAAATACGAACGTATGCACAAACTTCAGGCGTCCATATGGGCACACCAGTAAAACCAAGCCCAAGGAACCATTATCCCCTCAAAGCGTACATAAGACACATAACCGCGTTTAGGTGTAATTTTCCAACCAGGTGCACATGACCATTTCTTCTTTGGGTAGAAGAGCTCGGGAAATTCGTTCGCGCTAAGGTGCTGGCGAATTTTCCAGGTCGCACCTTAGCAGAAGACAAAAAAATAAAAAAAATAATAAAACAATAAAAAAGAGTGTTCATCAGAAAATACAAATTCTAAGGGAGATGACACCCTACGTGCAGGGTACAATATGGCGTGAAGGGAATTACTGAACTGAAATATGACTAGTATACAGCTCATAATATTTAATAATTTTTTTTTTTAGGATACATTTTTTTCCTTTTCCTTTCATTCTCCTATATTATTCCTTTTCTGAATTCTTTAGCATATTAATTTCTCCTTAGAACTTTCTTCTTTTGTCAATTATTTCAAAACTTTCTTATGTTTTTTCCTCTTTTTATATAAATTATTTTTTCATATTTTCCTCTGAAATATACTCTGTTTAATTCTATTACTCTGTGACTAGGACTCCCTAATTATGTATTCCGTTTATTTGTAATAACAGTTTTTGCCATAACCGTAATTCTCCCATAATTATTGTGAAAATTTTTGCTTTTCTATATTTTTTTCCCATTTGTTCCTTCCCTTAGCTTTCCCTAGGTAGCTTTATCTTTTTACATTCTACATGAAATATATTATTCATGTGCACAATGTGCGTGTAATGACAGCATTCATTTTACATATGAAATTCTGTAAATTATAATAATTTGGAAGGGCATTGTGGTGTACTAATTATAATTAATGAGAAGAGGTACGTTCCATACAAGGTATAATTCAGATTACGCTGTACGGTATTCATAACTTTAAGGAGAACATTACATGCGATGGTAACCTATGTTCCTTCCCTGCCTATTATTTGTTCCTCTTCTGCTGCTAGATGTAGTAGTAGTATATGAGACGGACCCTTCTGTGGACTCATCCTCCGAATATTCTGATGAATTGCATGTTGAATTATATGCTGATGAATCGTCCGTTGAATCGAACATGGAATCGGTTGTTGTGTGCTCTGTTGAGTAATATGTGGAATCGTATGTTGAACCGTCCAATGTTGAACCTCCTCCTGTTGAATGTTCTGTTCTTGCATATTCCGTGGAGTAATCGATAGAAGTATCCTCATTCTCCATATATAAGTTATGTTGGATGGATCTTCTTCTGCGGGATTTACGTTTTCCAGACAATAGGTAAGTGTACTAAGAAAAAAAGAAAGAAAAGGAAGGAAAAAACGGCGCAGTGACAAAATATCTGTGTGCGCGCCACATGTATATACATAATACGGAACAACATACCCATCTACCACCACCCTAACAACCTATCTAACAATCCACATACTACCTACCACCCCTAACAACCTTCTTTCTGCCAACCACCCCTAACAGAACCTTTTATTCTACCACTCATATAAAAAAAGTAAATATATGAATAAAATGTGAATAAAATGTTATTATTATTCATATTTTGAATATAAAAACATTTATGCTTACCTTATATAGAAGGAATGCAATTGCCGAAACTACTACAGCTGAGACAACAACAGGTGGTATAATAGTGGTAAAAGGGGGTAAATCCCATGAGTCTCCAGCGGCACTTGCAGCGTTCGCTGCAGCAGGCTGAGGGGGTCGTACTGCTGCTGGTTTGGCAGCAACCGGTTTTGCTGCTGTGGCAGGTTTTACTGCTGGAGGAGGTGCAGCAGGTGCGGATGCCGATGTTCTGCTCCCACCACCGGAGGAGGAGGACGAGTGTCCTCCCCCTCCCCCCGCTCCACTTTGTCGTTCCTGCATGATCTCTTTTTCTGTTTT
Source organism: Plasmodium coatneyi (assembly GCF_001680005.1). Classification (NCBI taxonomy): domain Eukaryota; phylum Apicomplexa; class Aconoidasida; order Haemosporida; family Plasmodiidae; genus Plasmodium; species Plasmodium coatneyi. Next base: position 547,487 of record NC_033560.1, read on the forward strand.
CTGTGAGAGATCGTTCTTTTGTGAGTCCGTTTCACATTCACCCATTTGTTCTATGTTTTCCATCCAATCTTTAATGTCACGATTACCCTTGAGCCAGTCTGCGATCTGCTTTTGCACATCCTTCCCAGCCGTCTCTGTTGGTTCCCACCTTTCCCTATTACATTTTACACATGGATTTATGGGGGTCTTTATATCAAAAATTCCCTGCGTACCCCCTAATGCTCCATTCAATTTATTAAAGATCTCCTTTATGTTTTTCTCCTTTGTACAAGTATTATGCTGCAATTTTGTTACAATAACATTTAGCATAGTGCATTCCATAAAATGTTTCCACCCGTAATCTGATTGCTTGTCATGGGCCTGATCTGCTTTCCCCTTTTTGTACATGTTATATAATGCCCTAACAGTGATTTCACATATCCCTTTATAATGTTCCCACTCCTGCTCATTATCTATCATGTTGGACTCGCACATTACCTCTAAGGAAGTATGTGCACTCTCCTCCGTGTCGCTCTTTTCATCCTCAAAATATTTAGCAAAATCATTAAATATCCTTTCTATGTCTTTCCAGAATCCATTCCGGAAGGTCTAAGGAAGTAGAAAAGGAGGGGACGTTAGAAGGAAGGGGTTCAAAGGAATGGAAGCAACATTCCTTCTTGAGGAAGGGAACAACATTTCCTCCTTGAGGAAGGGAAGGAAGGGGAGCAACTGCTCCACCCTCTCCCTGCACCCCACGGGGTGAACCCTGCAGGTGCATCGTATTTTTTTCCCATTTTGCTTTGCACGTTATTCTTACCAGATTATCCTTGTTTCCCTTCCTCACCCAGTAGCTTACTGCACTAGACCAACGTGCAACCCATTGTTGGTTACTAAGGGCACAATAATCGTAGGTAGGCGGTTCTTGTGGCTCAGGAAGCACTGTTTCCTTCTCTTCTTTTTCCTCTAAGCCCTCAGTGTCCGGAAGAGGTTCATATTCATCGAATACCAGAATTACACTACTCTTTGGACTTTGCCTATAGGAAGGAGGAAAAAAATAGAAGAGAAGAGAAGAAGAGAGTACTTTTTTTTTTTTTTTTCCAACTACTTTTTGAAGCATATATACATACACATATATGTACATATATCTATATCTATATATATATATAACGTATATATATATATAAGTAATCGTAATCGTTACTATACCCGCTAATTGGAACAGTCCTCCATGTCATTCCTTGGCTTCCGAGTTTTATTTCCATTTCGTCCTCAAATTGAATACCTTTGCTACCTGTACTGCGTGCACGACGCGGACCGCGTGCAACATCATCCACCGCTTCCTCCTTCGAAGGATGTGTTTGTCGTTGACGTTGGTAATCATGTCCTTTTGTTGTTGTTGTTGACCCTGCAGTCCCTGCACTCAAGTTATTCCCACTGCGCGTAGGAGATCCCCCACCATTCAATGTCAGAATTACAGCAGGTTCATTTGCATTTTTCCTAGAGGAATGCGAAAAAAAGAAGAGAAGCGTGTGAGAGAGAGAAAATACTTTTTTTTTTTCCTTTTTTTTTGCCTACAATTACTTTTTAAAGCATATGCACACACACACATATATATATAAGTAATCGTAACCATACTCGTCACTTGGAACAGGCGTTACTTTTACTCCTTCGTTATTTGGACCGATAGTCCATACAACTTCTCTTTTCCTACGTATAGGAGCTCTTTTAGTTTCATTGTGTGTTTCAGCTGCTGCACGACGTACACGAAGTGCACGAGGCTGACCAACACGCGCAGCATCATCTCCCGCTTCCTCCGTATGTTGTTGTTGTTCATTCCTCGTTGTTGTTGACTCAGCACCTACTATAGCAGTATTACCTGGAGGACCTAATGCTGATAGAACCTTTTCCTGTTCTTCCGTACAATCTTGCTTCGGTGTTGTGTTTTTTTTTATTAAGGCCATAACTTTCACATCCTTCTTCATAGTATCATGAATAATTCTTAACATAGGCTGATTCAGTACTTTCATATGTTCCAATACACTATTATAATCGCATTCATCATGCACCACCCCCGGACTGAGTACTTCGCCCAATTCTTTCATTTGACTGAATGCATTCCCTACAGCATTCTTCTTATCACAATGATCAGACAGGTAGAAGGTTGACCACAACTTCAGTATTGCACATTGCACATATTCTTTCATTTTCCTATTAATTTCTTCTTTACTGTCCCGTCCTTTGGGCGTTGTCCATATTTTCAACAAATTTTTTAAAATGAATTCACATACTTCCTTCTCTTCTGTCTCGCTCATGTTTGCACATCCTGCTTCAGCAGCTCTATCACTATCATCCACATTCATTTTTTGAAGGAAATCTTTCACCCAATCCATTATATTTGCCATTAATCGTGTCTGTAAATTAGAGTAATATAGTCATACATATTCACTCTATATTATATATATATTATTATTAAATTAGAACAGTATAGTTAGAAACAAGAATATATTAGCAATGTACACATAGATTGTATTATTTTATATTACCTCCCCTGCTTTTCTGCTTTGTCCCTTAAACCCATTGACATCTAACCATTTTTCCTTCAATTGGCCAAATACTTTATCTGTCTCCATTTTCACCCGCAACTTATTCACAATGAAATTGGTTCATTCTTAAATAAAAGTAGTACATTCTTAATTATTATGTGTACAATGTACGTTCTTACCACCCATACTACTTCCCTATTCATATTGACACTCCTTTTATTACTTATTTTTCTAGTAATGTGGAAATGTTCATTCATTTTTTTCACTCTCTTTTCGCTTCTTCTTCGCTCCTTCTAGGCTCCTTTATTTCTTTTATTTTTTGGCTCCTTTTCACTCCATTTTACTACCTTATTTTTTTCTTTTTTTTTCCTTTTTTTCTTTTTATTCATTGTATATCTTCTTTTTTAGAGATGCAACGTTTCTTTAAGAGAGACGTGCACATACACCCCTAAGTTGCTATACAACAGGTCACATTGTTGTTGCAACAACCTAAAAAAGGACCCTATTCGAACACCCTAAACCCTTCATTCTAAAAACCTGTACCCTACTCTAACAACCTACAACTCTACCCCAACATCCATTAACCCTACTCTATCATCCTTCAACCCTATTCTAACAGCCTTCAACTCTACTCCTACACCCTGAACCCTTCATTCTAATACCCTTACAATCTTCTTTTCCTTAAGGAAGTACCTTCCTTCTACCTACCATCCCTAAGTGCACCTTCGTGCACACATCACTATATACTCCTGACTAAGTGCACCATTGTGCACACTTCCTTCAGAAATCTTTCTTCATTCTAGCCCCCCTAACAACCTTCCTACACACTTCCATCAACACGTCAACCTAAATACACCTCCTTGCAAATTTTCTTCTTTCTTCTGGGTTCAGGGTTTAGCTTTCAGGGTTTAGGGTTCAGGTTTAGGGTTTAGGGATCAGGGTTCAGCTCTCAAGTTTCAGTGTTTATGTTTTAGGTTTTAAGTTTTAAGTTTTATGTTTTAGGTTTTAGGTTTTGAGTTAACAGTTTAATCCTGAGGTTTCAGGGTTGAGGGCTTCAGGTTTTAGGTTTAGGGGTTTAGGGTTTAAGGTTTAGGTTTCGGGGTTTAGGGTTAAGGGTTCAAGGTTTAGGTTTGGGGGTTCAGAGTTTAGGGTTCAGGGTTTAGGTTTTAGGTTTAGGTTTCAGGGTTTAGGTTTTGTTTTTCAGGGTTTAGGGTTGAGAGTTTAAGGTTCAGGTTTCAGGGGTTGGATCTTAATACGTTAAGGAACAGCAATATGGGCTGCTTTTTAGCGATCCTACGGGCGAAGTACTCTTGTAGTGTGTATTAAAAAAAAAAAAGAAAAAAAAAGTAGAGAAAAGGCAAAGAAGGGGAGGAAAGAATGAAAATAATGGATGGAAAGGAAAGGATCGATGGGGTTAAGAGATGGATTTTCTAAGGAGGAGCACGGAAAAGTTCGTATTGAAGAAATGGGGCGAGGGAGGGGGTTACAAGTGGAAGAGTTTTGAAGGAAGGAGGGTCTAAGGAGTGAAGAAAGGGAGGTCTAAGGAAGGAAAGGAGATCTAAGGAAGGAAGAAAATATGAAAGAAAAGGAAAAAAAAAAGGAACAAAAAAAATAAGAAAAATAAGCCCACCATTTGTGCTGTGTCCTGAACTGAGCTTTCCTATGCTTGTGATGCTAGTTAGCAAACAGAAGGGGTGCATGTAGAACCTTGGTGTGGAACGTCCCTGTTGCATACACACGCGCCACACACGTTCGCATAAGTTTGGCATTTTTCTTTCCTTCCATTTTGTGCTTCGCACAAACAAGAAAAAGGGAAATAGAAAAAAATCTGCGCTCATATGTGTATACACACATGCGTACGTGAAAACGCCGCTCGCCTCGCCATGTCGAATGGAAGCGCAAACCTTTTTTCAAACAAGTTGGTCATACACAAATCAGTTGGAATGAAAAGTGGCGTAAAAAAGTAAAAAAAGAAGTATAACGTGGCAACGGATCAAAATGGCACATAAAAAAAAAGGAAATAAGTTAAAAAAAAAAGTAACAACTGCAGGGGGAATATTCCCGGCGCGCCCTCAGAAAGGAACGCAAATTTACCGCCCGCCCCATCAGGCGAAATATGGCGTCAAAATCCAGCACAAAAAAATTTGGGAAAGAGAAAAAATGAGAATCAGAATATTAATCCGTTTGACGTTCAAATGATTGGACAAGCTGGAGTCATCGTGCACGTAGAGGTGGATAGACTTAAACAGCTGCATCATCTGCACACTGACTGTTACGTAAAAGTAAATCTGCGTCAGGCGATACATGGTGCGGCTATTCAGGAAAAGGACGACACCGTAGGGGGTGAAGCCCGACGAGGGGGGTGCATTCATACTTTTGAATGCATTGTGAGGGCTCTTGTTCGTTAATACGTTTGCATCCGACTCACCTTTGTCTAGTATATCTTCTGGTACCCCGTAGAGAGACCCACACGTGAAGTGTAGCAGGTAAAAAAAAAACTTGGTAACTATTAACCCACACAGGATTACAAACTTGTACGAAATGAACGAAAGGATGTGCAAAAAGGACAAGTTAATGTCTCGACATGTTAGTAAAAATAAAAATTTTATAATAGCTGTTTCGAAGAATAGCAGGAGGAAGACATAGGATGTTATGCTGAACAGATTGTCGGGGTTAAATACAAAGTTGTTCTTCTGAGCTGTGACCGTTAGTGTGTAGAGAAGGATGTATGTGATGCTCGACATGAGTGGTATGTACAGGTCCGCTTTGAAGATCCCCATGTTACTGCTGTAGTCGACGTAGTTTAGGTCGTTTGAGTTGTGTCTTCCGGGGTTCCCACGCTGTGTATCGGTGGCGCCAGTTAGGGTGCTTGCCCCGTTGACGCCACTTAAGTTGCTTCCCATGGTGCTCACTCCCCCTGGGCCCCTTTTCGGATCGTAGAAAAAGGTCTGATTCTGCGCAAAGGGGCTACTTGCACCCCCCGTAACGAGGCTAGTTTTTTCCTCCATTTCACGCGCATAACTTGGGGATCCTCCCTTGTTAAGTGAAAACGGAGACGTATAGTTCTTGTTGTGGTGACGCCCACTACCCATCATCCGTTCCAAGTGGGTATACACATAATAAGTCCTCGACTCACACAGAGCCTTCCGTATGTACACATAAGGTACCAAAATGAACACAATTTTATTAACCACATAAGAATGAGTGACGTCAAAGTATCCCCTCAGAAGTGCCAATTTATTTCCAATAAAACTGGTATCATGATTTTCTATTTTTTTCTCTATCTCACTCATAACCATATTAGCAACCTTCTGTTTCATTATATTATTTATGGGATCATTTGTCTGCACTGTGTTTGTTAGACTTTCAAATATGTTGTGCATGATTCCTTTGTTTGTTTTCGGTTCTATGTCGTCTGTTTTGTTGCTCCATCTCTCCGACTGGGGGAAGGTACTTGCACCCACTTGGTTGCCACTCATGGTGCTATTTTCTCCTTTAAATGGTTGCGACGGGATAAACATCTGGGTTTTCATTTCCTGCTGGTTGTACATGCTGGAATTCACAAAGTTCAGACGGTTGTCTGCTCCGTTAGTTTCGTTCTTCGGCCCAACATGGTGTGGGTACATGCCTTCCTGACTGGGCATCTTATTCGTGCTGTGAAAAGTAGGGTTCGCACTTGACCCTCCAGGCTGGAAGGGACTCCCTCCCGTGGGGTAACTTCCACTGCTCGTGGCATGACTCGTCTCACTTGGAGCGTAGAACTCGCTCCGTTTACTTCCCCATACGGGGTGTGCGTTCACATAACTGGGTAGTGCGGCAGTGGCCGCCCTGGCCGTACCGAGGTCGTTGGGATTGAGGAAGCTGTGCTGGAAGTTTGCCCCAGGGCGATTCCCCAAGTTTCCACTTACATTGCCACCGACATGGCCACCAACATTGCTACTTACATTGCCTCCGATATGACTACCCACGTGACCTGCGTCCGCGTCCAGGTTGTAGATCGGCGGACCGGCGTGCAGACTCCTGTCCACGTTGCTTTCACTTGGCAACGCACCTGTGTAAGTTCTATGTCCCATCATGGTGTCTACGCCAGGCCTACCCGCCAAATTCATTTGGCTATTTCTCCCGTAACTCATGCTGCTCCACGACTCCTGTTCCTTCTCCTTGGCATTGTTGACCTTCCGCCTTCCATGCATGTTGCTGTCGCCATAGCTGTTGTTGTAGTTCATCGTTGCGGAGAATTGACAAACGCGTAGAGGGGTGAGACACCTCTTCTCTCTTTCAGCACGAATGTGCGCACGTCCGAATGTACATACTTATTTGTGCTTATGTAACATCCGTTTGGCTAGCTCGTTACGTACGCACGTGGAGCGCTAATTTAAAAAAAAAAAAAAAATATGTACAGGTCAGGTAAATTCGCGTATATTTTGCGCACAAAAGTGGGAACTAGCTAGCCACGTTTAACTGCTCATACGTACGTATGCAAATGGAAAACGTTTAACTTGAGATGAAATCAAATTGTAGCTGCTCACGAGGGAATTAAAAGGGGGCTGCAAAGGATGCAAAGAAAAGAAAAAGCAGAAAAAGGGAACAAAATGGGGAAGAGAAAAAATGAAGAAAAATAAAAAAAAAAAAAAAAAAGAGCAACAAAATTGGGCGTTATATCCCAATGCATACATCTTCCATAGTGCCATACGGATGTTCGTCCCTTCCCCCCTGAATGACGAAATCGCGGCATGGCATTCCGCGCACTGCAAAGGTGATTCCCCAGGCGCGCCAACAAACACTACCCATATACAAAAGCGCAATGGTTAAGAGATACAGATGCCCCTTCACAACATGTGATGTACATGCGGGGAAAAAAAAAAAAAAATATTATGGCATTACTTGTACTCCACTGACACCCTCTCCCATGGCATTCTCTCCTGCTTCGTTCAATCGCGCCGAGCTCAGCACTTTTCTGTTCATCTTTACTTGCTCACGTGTTTACCTTTTTTTTCTTTTAATCACCTCAGTAAACACAGGGTGATGGACGACTCCGTGAAACATCCCTCGATGGAACAGCTTGGTGTTTTTTTCCCCCACGACCCTTCCACTTTTTCAGTTTCAGCACAATGGTAAAGGGGGAGGCTCTTCTCATGTGTGGGTAAACGGAATCGTGGGGTAAATCAATGGGCCAATCAGTGTGACTGGCAGTCTCCCCCACGGTGGAAATCATCTCTTGGGGGGGGAAGCAAAAATGAAGAGGTCGCAAAGATAACATATGAAGTAGCAGACAAAATGGGAACCCCGTTCCTCCTGTCAACACATCACATCCTACGGTACTCCCACGAATGCATAAGTATGCACCACATGTGCAAGTTAAAAAAAAGGTGGATGCCTGTAAACACTTCAGATCTTTGATCATGGGGCAGACTAACCTTTACCCTCTGTAAGCTTCTTCCCGGGTGGGCGAACCAACTGATCGCAGTCGTATAAGTAATGCTTACTGATAGATGCCTGCAAAACTTCGTCCCTCTTGCTCTCGGTGAACAAATCTGCGTAGTCCTCCTTTTGGCAGAGACGCAAGAGGGTGAATCCGTCCTTCGAGGCCAGGTAGTACCTGCACGGGGTTGAAGCAATTATGTAGTGGAAGCAAATGAGGAAAGATGCAACTTCGGGGGGAAGCCAACACCGGGAAGCAATCCCGGGGATGGGTGGCATCCCGTTGTGTACGTACCTCCAGAAGACGCAGCTGCGCAGGGTGGCCGCCTCATTAGCATAGTACTGCTGAGGTGAGTCCAAAATGTAAACCGTTTGGTTCTTCAAAGAAGTTAGGGAGTAGCTAAATGGAGGGATGTACACCTTTTTCAGTTCGACGCTTTTGTCTTGTCTATTAAGGAACTCCGTTATGTACACGTACTTTTCGTTCTGATCCGTGTGAACCCCATCCGAATAGTTTGGTAAAGATAGTATGGAGGAGACGAACTGCTTGTTGTAGATACTTAGCTGATTTAGAACGTCTGAGTTGTAGGAAAAGCTGCTAAAGTAAAGGCGCAGTGCCAAAATTAGGTAAAAGGTGTCGTCCGAAGAAATGTTCATTTCATCGTCTGAGATGGCACTTACATACGGGTTCAGTACATCTATGCATAGGTTTCTCATTTTTATACTTTTCCCCAAGTAGATGTGACAATTGATGAGGAAGAAGAACACACTAATGTTAAGAAACGCGGGTGCCTTCCTCACAACGTCTTCTATGTTCATATAATTCTGGACAATCTGATCCTTCACATGTTCATACGCTTCCGCACATTCGATCCTGTTTTCACTTACGCTGTACAGTAGGTTGCTTAGCGATTTGTATAAAGACATGAAAGGCACATCTACCCTTTCTTTATCGTAGTAGTAACTATTAATGCGGAAATAATTTTCCCTCTTCGTCACAGCATCGTGTTTAATTATGTTCCCCTTGTGTTGTTCCAGATGGGTTCCTAGTTGTGTGACTGCTTCGAGGACGTAGTACAGCAACACCTTGGGTGACACCCTAATACCACAGGTGGTTAATATTTTAAGGAACTTTGTTCTGCGCAAAAACTGTTCTTCCTTCCCTTTTGCCACGTTTATGTTGTTTCCACTTGCATGCCTGTCCTGTACATACCTTTCTATGTTGGACACGTCTCCATTTAGTATGTCTTTTTCACATGACTCCATGCAAAGATTTACCATTTCGTCCTCTCTCGGATACCCACCCAAGTGCTCCTCAAAAATGGCTTTCACTTTTGCTTCATGTTCTTTTCTCCTCTGAGGTAACTCCTCCACTGAGTCTGCATAATTTAAAATGGCACTCTTCAACCCATTTATGTCTTTCATGGAGGAGAAATAATATTGCCTTCTTCGTATAGCCCGCACGTCGTGCCATCGTCGCTGCGGGGGTGGGAAAACCCCACGAATTATGGCGATCCTCTTCATTGGAGGGGTTACAGAGAGATAAGAATTGGAGAAGAAGTTGGATCTATCATACACACAACGTTGTGTTGTTCATTTGGAATAATTTATCTGGACATATAGGATTGCATTCTTGTGCGTCCCCAATAGTACTGTTCACGTCTTCTCCTAAAATCACCTGAACAGGTCAGGCAGTTTTTCCACTTTTTTTTTTTTTTTTTTTATGCCTCTTCGGGGAAGGGAATAATTTACGCAGTCACATTTTGAACCTTCCCAAGCATCTTCCGCTTTCTGTGGCAGCAAAACATGTGTGTGTGTGTTATATGGCGAAAGGGTGCAAGCCTTTTTTTTCCACTTCTTTTAGTGATAACCTTTTTGTGGAGGAGAAGAAGAATGGCGAAATGGGAACCCCTGTGCACAAGCGACCTTCGCAAGCATTACCTGTTTGTTGTCCCCCCATTAGCCACTTTTCGCCTACCTGCGGTATTAAACTGGGGCTCATCACACGATGCTGAATTGAAGGGGTGGATGGTCCTCTAACTTTTTACAAGTGGCGTCGTTCCGGTGGCGCTGGCTGGAAGGGTCCGCCAGGGATAGGTCACAGGCACCTCATGCACATATATTTATGTATGCATATATACATTTAGGTTATGCATTTTTTTTTTTTTTCATCACCCCATTCGGGATATCGGGGGCGAGTAAAAAATGACACTTAAAGATTTTCCCCACATGGGGGGGCCTATTCAACCGAGCTGGCCAGAAAGCGGGTAACCGAAAGATACAAAGATGAATCTACCTCCATCTGTGAAGAACTGCGTGGCGTAACAGAGGGTTTATAGGTTGGCCCACGAAGAAGTGCACCTAACAAATTCATGCGTGAACGCTTTTTACAATTTTGGAGAAACGTTTCGCGAATCGGTTGCTAAACCATTTAAAAGATATGGACGCACAACGGTTGCTGCGTCATGCATGGGGTTTCTTTTTTGAAGCGAGCACGAAGGGGCCCAGATAAAACGTAGGCACATGTACACATGTGTGTTCAAACAAAAAAAGATCCACAGGGATGGATTGTGTGTGGGTAGAAGGAGAGAGGGAACATGATCGGAGGGGTGCAAAAAAAAATAAATAAAAAAAGAGGATGCGCATACAGATGCAGATGAAGTTGAAGACGAAATGTAGGTTCACCCAACGTATGGAGCGGGTCGAAATTTTAGAAAATGCAAAAAAAAAAACGGGATCAAATGGTGGGAAGGTATTTTTTGATCATCTTTGTCTTCCCCCCCATTTGTCGCCCTAAAATTTGCGCACAATTTTGTCCTTGCAATCAGAAACCAAGTTCATGAAGTCACTAAAAACGGTGTTAACATTGTTTCGCATGTTGTAGTAGCTGAAAATATCCGAGTTAGCCACGTTGTATTCTCCAAAAAGTTTATACATACCTTTTCGCTTGTCACCAGTCATACGCATTCCATAGGCATCTGAATCTTCTGTCAGATACTTGTCTATGTAATACGTTTCTACTTCTGCGTTGAAGCGAATTCGTTTAGTTTCTTTCCTTCTTTGTGTATCTTGCGTCGAAAGGGGGAAGGAGGAGCTCTTCTTTAATATAGGCTTGGGGAATGTCCTCTCAAGCTTTATACAAGTGGCACAATAATCGCCAGCGATCCCACTAGGTCTATCATCCTGTGGATGATTCAGTTCACCTTTGCAGTGAGCACATTTACGTGTCTTCCTTTGGAGACCCATCCCAGACGGGTCACCCGTTATGGTGAGATTATTCTTGTGGTTGAAAAGGGCTTCCGTCAGGAGGGTATACAATCGGAGGTAGTTTTGCTTCGTTAGATAATTGTGCAGGTAGGGGTCCTTCCCCTCCTGTTCGAACGTGTAGGCATTGGTTTGCCTTCCTTCACTCACTTGACTGTCTGATTCACTGCTAAGTTCGCTCTTCAAACTGATTGACTCTCCTTCGGAGGCACTGGACCCGGTACTGGGGGAGCAGTCCTCACTTGAAGACTCTTCACGCCGCTCAGCGGCATTCACATGAAATTTGATTCTTTCACCTGAGGTGGTGGTGGTGGTGTCTGCCTCGTCGGGGGGATCACCTTTTCCGTGTCTCTTTCCGTCATTAGGAGATTTCCTCCTTCTTATACGGATAATTCGAATAAACTTGAGGAAGCTACGCAGTCCTTTTCTACCTACTCTGCTCCTGCGTGCACCTTTGCTTCTGCTTCCATCGCTGCTGCCGCAGTCATCACTGCCAACTCCGTCACTGCTGACACAGCCGTCACTACTAACTGCGATGTCGCTCCCAACGCCACTATCGCTACTAATTGCAAGATCACTTCCTACCCCACCGTCACTACTAACGGAAATATCACCACTGCAGTCTTCCTTTCCTTCGAGCTTGCCTCCCTCACGGTTGCCCCCCCCAATGGGCGAATTATTACCCAAAGGAGCACGTGCACCGTTGTTCCTCTGAATACTCCTTAACCTCCCATTCCGTTTAGCATTCCTCAAATGAGGGGCCCTATTCCCCAGGAAAAAATGGTTTACAATTTTCTGCACCTGCTGAATAAGAAGCAGTCTAGTCAGCACAAGGAGTCTGCTAAAGAAGCCAACAATCGTGAGCACAATCAGGAAGAAGTAGTAGAATTTTATGTACTTGTAGAGCTTCCTAGGCATATCCATAAAGCTGAAGGTAAAATTTTTCAGGTAGAACAAAACGATCAGGTAAAACAACAGCGTGATGTGTGTCTGCAGCGCCTTCTCTTCCATGGTGGGTTAGTCGGTAGGGTCGTAATGGGTGGCAATGCGTCGAAACTGGTTCAGCTCAGTGGATAGGCGACAAACGAAGTGTTGCAAGAGCGGTTTTCCTCTCTAACGGTTTACTAAACTGTGCAGAAATAAATAAAATAGCTTTTCACGTGTGGTGACTTCCCCCCATCTACTCTCCTATCTCTTCCCCTTATCGATGCACTTCACACCGCATATGTGTCACACATGTGAGCACAAAAGGACCCTTCTACAGGCAGGAAAAGTTTGTGCTTCATGCGCTGAATAGTTACTCTTCGCCAAGTCCCCTGCAGTGTCATTTTGTTTTTTTGCTAAAAAGAACTTCGATCGGATATGTTTCCTCCACCGGAGGGGTTCATGGGGGAAAGGAATTGCCTTGCCCCTTGTTACCTTTTTTTTTTCCTCTTCTCGTCGAGCTAGCCTGGCCACGCCACGACACTCACACAAATGGAAAAAAAATATATATATATATATATAAAGGTAACACGAAAACAAGCAAATGAGGTCTGTCTGCAATTGAGCAGTTTCTCCGTCTGGTTGGTTGTGAACACCAATTTGACTGTCACGCTGGAGAGTACGTTATTATAACCGTTTTGGTACTTCTCCTATTAGACCCTTTCAGATTTAGTGGGGTTGCCTTCTTGCACTGCTTATGCTTGACACGACGCTCTCGCAAGACTGATTACGATTGACGTCACTTGATTAAATTTCTCCCCCTCACCGTGTGGCAACTATATAGGTGTGCCCCCGTATAAATACTTCCTATGCATGCACCTTTGCAAACATGGCATGGCTTCTCCTCTTCTATCCTTCCTTTATAAGGTCATCTTGTGGGTAACGCTTGTTACCCCACGGCTCCCTGCGGAATTTCCACACTTAGACGCGTGAAAATATGCTTTAAATTTAGGTATTCTGAGATATCCAAAAAGGGGGGGAAGAGGAGGAAGTTGTTGAATTAGCTTTTTTTCCTCCTTCACAATATGCTTATGATAACTTGGACGGGACCCTGTTTGTTGATATGGCTCTGTCCACCTTGGCTTCTCCTCTGTCACTTGCTCTACATAGCAACATAGCCACGTCACCACTGCTCCCCGCTGGTCCAGCAAGATGCCTTACGTTATACTCACTGGGTAAATCTTCGAAGGGTGCATTACATACATGCGGGATGCAACTTTCTCCCTTGGCAAACTTCCATAAAAAAGTTAACCACATCTAAAGGAAGGCAACTAAATGTTTCCGTCTCCTTTTTATAAATTTTTAAAAAGGTTTCTAACAAATGAGAATATTAGCAAAATCTGAATAAACTGATCGCCTCGTCTGGAGGCAACACTGTTGTTGGTGTTAATCAATGTAGGGAAGATAGGGGCCGCTACGCTGCTACGTTGCTACGTTGCTATGTTGCTCTGTGCAGTATATACCCCTGTGCATGTGACATGAGTTAAAACGGGGAAACATGAACAGCTCGTGCGAACGGTATACAATCGCCTTCACCTCGCTGGACGTAAAAACAGCAGCGTGTTGTGCGCCCGTCATCACTGCACGCCGCAACGGTGATCTGCTTCAAAAGCGACGCTCCAAAAGCGCTACTTCAAAAATGCTGTTCCAAAAATGTTGTTCATGCAATGCTACTCCCCAAGTCGCTCTTCCGACATGACGCGAAATGGCAAATGGGCGAATGGCAAACAGTTACATATCCATATAGCAATAGCGCGCGTGGGAGGATGCCCAAATCGCGCGAGTGGACAGTCAATCAACCTTTCACGTACCCTTAGATCGCAAAAGTTCGCAAATAATCAACAAAGTATTTTTTCCATAAAAAAATTTTTCCTAAAAATGGCCCAAAAAAATTGCTGGAAAAATTATTGCGTGATTTTTTTTTTTTTTTTTTTTTTTTTTTTTTTTATCCCCGCGGAAGCGTACACTATGAAAACGGTACGGGGGTACAAAAATACGCCGCCTTTCTAAAGAGGCTGCAAAATGGTAATAAAGGGAGGCACGAAAAATAGGAAAAAAAATACTTCTAACCTTTAATTCGAATGAAGAAAATTTATAGAAAAAAATATGACTCGCAAAATGGGAAATTTAAAATTGTAACAGGCTTTTTAACCCTCGCGCGGACGTCCTTTTCAGTGGCCGTCATTTGCTACCCACCTATCTATATATGTGGTATGTAATACTACCCCTACCCGCAGGGGGGTTATTTCCCCCAGTGACGTTGCCGCGTTGATATTTTGCTGTATGTAGTTTAGCGCGAGGGGGCAAGAGCTGCCCAAGCGGTCATGGCATAGTTTATTATGGCCTACCAAGTATGCGTAACTGTTCTGTCAATTTTTTTTTTTTTTTTTTTTTTTTTTTTTTTTTTTTCGTTTGATCTTTTAAGTTGGGCCTATCCCGTAAGCCAAAAGCGGCACAAACGGAGCTGCGCGAACAGGGAAGTCAGTCGCTCTTGTGATAATGGTAATATATTTATACTGTCCTCGATTTGTTTGGCCATTTCGATATAGGAACGGAACCCAATCGTAGCACCATCCATTTTCTACGTGCGGAAACTTCAAGCAAAAAGCTATACCATTCCCCCGCGGGCTCCGCTTTTCCCCTCGTAGTTTATGGTTTGCAGCTTCCGTTGCACAGTTTGCGGTTTGCTTTTCATAGTTCACTGTTTTATGTTTTTATTTTTCCTTCACTTCGCGTTCCTCTGGAAAAGTGACCACTTATCTGTGAGGGACCATTTGGACCGCGACATTCTGAGCATTGAACACGCTTAGGGTGAAGCAAGCAGAACTGAAGGGGAAAAAAAAAAAAAAAAAAAAAAAACACCCGTACGATTGTACGTCCATATTATACAAGCTTGTGTGTACGTCCTGCTTGTGCGTGGGGATCACTACCCTCTAACTTACAGCGTTTTTTTCCACAGAATATCACATCTTACGTGAGCACACACCCTCTTTGTTAAAGGTTGCTTCTTTTTTTTTTTTTGGAAGACAAAGTTGTGCGGAAAGAGGGCAAAATTCTCTCCTCCTTCGGCAGCATAAGCGTGCCAAAGAAGACACACGTCTAGCACTTGCCGCATCGGGGAACGTTTGCACTTACCCCGTATGTATCTTTCTCATTTATGCGTATCTTCGCGTCCTTTTGATGCTCCCCACCCGCTCATTAACCCTAAACTAATTTAGCCAGCAAATATGTACAGGTGGTAGGGGGTACCCGCATTTGTATATGTTAACGGCGCAGAAGGGGAAGAAACTGCAGAACGTGTTCACCAGTGGAGAAGGGGGTATTTGTGTATACTTACGTGAACACGAACGGAAGGCACTTCTCTGTTCCTTCGCTACGCCGTAGGTAACCCTGTGACACATGGAGAATTCTTTTACGAGTACCCCAGTTTTGTGCCCACATCCCTGTGCAGCCTAGCGCGAACGGGCAAGAAGTACTGAACCGACCGGAGCACGGAGGATCTGCCCCAGAGCGGCACGTCAAGCTATACATCGAGGGACAAATAAACAAATAGGTCACGCATAACCGAAGATGACGCTAAAGTTCGTGATCCGAGAACCCAAGGCGCGGGTCCTGTTCTCGCCCACAGAATTCTTCGACACCCTGAAGGGCATGTTCCGGAGCTCCAGAAACCGAATCGTCATCAGCTGCCTGTACATAGGAATAGGCGAGCTGGAGAAGGAGTTAATAGTAACCATAAAAAATAATAAGCACATAAAAAATTTGAGAGTAGACATTTTATTGGATAAACAAAGAGGTACAAGGCCAGAAGGGAAACTGAAAGAATCCTCGGTGAGTATGCTCTCTGACCTCTTCAGCTATGCAGGGGACATAAATATTAGCTTGTTCCACAATCCCCTACTAGGGGCAGTGTTGTATAATATTTTACCCTACAGAGCCAATGAAGCCATTGGAGTCATGCACATGAAGGTGTATATCGGAGATGACCGTCTGATTTTGTCGGGGGCCAATTTAAGTGACAGCTACCTTCGAAACAGACAGGACAGATATATTCTGATTGAAAATAAATTGTTAGCTGATTCCGTTCATAAAATTGTGAATTGCATTCAGAAAATGTCCTTCAGCGTGAATGTTGATTTGGGTGTCCACTGGGGCAGTGACTCAATGAACCCACTCATCGACGCGCATACTTTCCGTGAGCAGTATTACAGGCGGATACAGTTTATGCTGAGTCAGATCAGGGAGGACATTGTGCGGCGTACACAGGGGAAGGTGGAAAGTCAGATGTATGATGACCATTTAGGTGAATGTCACCCCTCAACCAGCGAGCAAGAAGACTTCTTCAGCCCCCTGTTCGTTAATAGCGAAAGCATCCTGACCGTGGAGCTGGCGCTGCAGAGCGGCTTTTCCTCACCCCCCATATACGACGAAAGCCAAATGTTGGAAAACATGCTCAAGAATGTAAATAAATATGATCAGAGTTTAATCATATCATCGGGGTATTTGAACTTCCCAGAAAATTTTTTAAAATTGTTCAGAAATATATATAACAACCTGTGCTTTAAGAAGGGCATAATACGCTTCATTACAGCGTCCCCAGCAGCTAACAGTTTTTTTAAGTCCAAAGGCATTTCCTACTACATACCCCTTGGGTACACAGTCAGTGCGCACATGTGCGTTGAATTCATCACCAAAAATATTGTAAGCGTTTTTAAAAATTTAAATAGAACAGACCCTTTGAAGAAAAAGGAAAAGGTCTGCACAGATATTTATTTAGAATATCATAAGCCCTCCTGGACCTTCCACTCGAAGGGGATGTGGCTGATTGGTAATTCCTCCCAGAGGGAAATTCTCGACAGCAGCACAACCTCTGGTGAAGATCCCCATGTAGCAACAACCCCCCAAATGGAAAATGTTACAAATAGTGTGTGCACTAGCCAAAATTATGAACAGTCAGAAAAAAAAAAAAAAAATTCCCCTTTTGGGATAGCTAGCTCTCCACATTTGTTCAATAATGATCAAAATTGCCTGAACAGGTCAGCTAATTTGGAGGAGATAAAAAAAAAAAATGTGTGTGAAAATATTTTAAAGAGTGAAGAAATGGACCATAATCAACACGGTGACGATAATCAGCTTGATTCTACCTCAGTGACCCAAAACTTGGGCGACCTACCATGGGGAACAGTTATTGGAAGCTCCAACTACGGCTACCGAGCAACGTACAGAGACTTGGAGATGAGCTTCGTGATCAAAACGAATGATGAAAATTTGAAGCGCCAGTTCCAGAAGGAGTTGGACATCATTTACGAGTCCTCCAATTTTGTCCACATGGACGAGTTGAATTTGAGGTACCCCCGCTGGCTGCGACTGGTGTACCGGTACCTCGTGCGATGGTTGTTGTGACGACGGCAGGGGGGGGGATATGGAAAATGAGCGGCCGGAGTCTCTCGGGCCATCTGTGTATTCGTCCATTTGTTTGTTTATATGCTTACCCACCTGTTTATGTGCCTATCCGTTCAGTGGCATTTTTGTCCATTCGCTTATTCCATATCACCACGACCCCCCTTTCGGTGCCGCACAAACAGCGCACCAAGGCAAAGAGAACATCGCGCCGGGCTTCTTTTTTTTTTTGTGAGTTTATTTTCCCCCCCCTTTTGGCAATTCACAAAATGCCGATGTGTATGCACACGTTCTTCTCATATTTGTGCGAATTGTTCGCTTTTGCCAAAATTTGTTTTTAAAGTGTTTTGCAAACTTTTTTTTTAAAAAAACGGACATACGTATTCGCTACGTGTGTCACCCCAAATGGATTAAAATTCCATTGCCCCACCGTGTCCTTTGTTTAACTTGCAACATCCTGTTTAATTTGTCCTCAATATATTTGCAAAGACGGGAAAAAAATATAATTTTATTTTGATGTTATTTTTGCAACGCATTTGATATTCTTATAGGGCATTTGAAAACTATTCCCTACGTGATGCTTTTTTTTTTTTTTTTTTTAATCTTCCACCTTTTACCATCATAAAAATGCATAGTTTGTACTTCTTACAACGACAAGGTCACGAACGAGATACTCGCTGTGTCGTTCCACAATGGGGGATTTACAAAATGTGTACGCGCCTAGTACAGTGTATAAATGTACCACCTCATTTGCATGCAGCTTGGTCCACAATAATTTTTACCCTCTTTATGAAGTGATCTTCCAACTTTTGAACTCAACGCGATCGCCTCCTGTGCAGGGGGGTCGAACTGTTTTGTGTACCCACGTGCACATCCACCTCCTTCCGCACGTAACTGGAACAGTCAGAATACTACTCCGGTTATCCCGCGATCTCGTTATCCCCATCCTGTGGAGATGCAAAAAGAGGTGGAAGCGGAATGCGCACCTCCGGGGTGTCCCATCCTTGGCAGCATCGCAATGTTGTAGCGTTTTTGAAAGGTGCAGATTTTAAATGAACCTCCGCGTTAATGACTGTGCGGTTGGCTGCGTTCCCTACTGCGCTCCTTAATACTAACCTTATTGATAGGCTCATTTCGTTTTTCCTTCCTCCCCATAAAAATCAAACGCTCAATGACCATCATTGCGGAGAAGTTGGTCAGGGAACAAAATATTTGACGCGGCTTACAGGGTGATGAATAGGCACTCCTGCGAACACAACCTTTAGTGCCGCGTCAAGGGGGGTCATACCACAGGTAGTGACCCCCACCCCTTACACATGCGGGCGATGTTAATAATGCAGGGAATGGAAGAAAATAACATGGAGACACACAGAGGGGGGAAACGAGCTGGTGCGAAATAGAAAAGTGTGCAAGTGGATGTTGGTCCACGAAGGTGCAATAACTACAACTGTACAAGGTGAACTGCTACCCGTAAACTATGAAATTTTTTTCTTTTTTCCCCCCCCTCTTGGTGCTATTCTTCCTCAGTCCATTTCGCGTTACACTAGCCTACAAGAACGCAGCTCCCGTGGGGATTAACCAACTCACGATTAATCGCTTCTCGAGGCACCCTAACAGGAAATGCAACGCACTTTTGTTAAGGCAGCCCTCCCAAGTTAGCTGCTTCACCCAGGCAAGGTTACATAGTGAACCGTTGGACAAGGAGATCCAACTCTTCGACGAAACGAATGAGGAGGAAAATTCCCCTCCCGTTTTTATGAACAAGTCAGATGAAAATAATCCCATTAAAGACACCCTCAGGAAGACCAAAAAATTTTGCAATTATTTAACGAGCAAATTAGGGAGACTTAATAAAAAACTGAGGGAAATAAAAAAACTGGAAACCATCTTCTATGCGAACCCAAGCATATTAACGGAGAGTCAACAAGTGAAATTAAGCAAAAAAAAACAAATAAAAAAGGAGCTCGTTTTAATCCATCGGTACAGGAAAAAGTACCTCGCTTACAAAAAAAACCTGACCAAAAATATCGATGACACGTCCCCCTTTTTTTACGCCAAGAAGAAGACCCGCCACAAGCGGCAGGTCTGCACCCCCCAGGAGTTCAGGAAAATATGTAAGCACTGATTGGCAAGGCGCGCAAAAAATGACGAACAGTGTATAAATGAACCGAGCGGGGAAATACTACAGAGGGGCTTCGTCACGTGTTACTTTGTTACTTAGCTGCTTTTTCCCTTTCCCCCTCCCCGTGCAGTGCAATCGGAAGACCCCAAGGCAACTGTCCAACGAGTGAAAAGCATAGACTACGACAAGATCCCCAGGAACGTGACCGACTACTTAGTGTTTAACAAAGTGGGCAAGAAAGAGGAAGTCAAAATTCTCTTTGGCCTCAAAGCTGTGAAGATAAACGGAAACATATGTGAGGGGAAAAAGGCAAATAGCGAGAACTCCTCGCCGGCCTACACATGTCCATTCGGGAGCGTGAACTAAGCGGGAGATCCCCCCCGGATTGTCGAATGAGCAGTTTGTTCCATCTGCTCTTGCACATTTGTTCACGTTGCTACATTTATTTTTTATTTATTTTTTTTTTTCTCGCGCCCCTCCCCCAGTGGATGATGAGAATTACATGATAAACCCGGGAGTAGACAAAGTGGAAGTGTTCAACGAGGAGGTCCAAATTCACGAAAGCCAGTAATGCAAAATGGAATAAAAAAAAAAAAAAAAAAAAAAAAAAAGGCGCGCCGCGAACCGGTTGCGCATTTTATGTTTGTTGCATAATTTCATCGTCGCTCTAAATGTATCTGTGCAAAAAAAGTTTTTACAACTCTACTAAGTCTACCCATGGGGGTGGTTATCCAATTATGCACATCCGTAAGGAGTGTTTTTTTTTTTTTTTTTTTTTTTTTTTCCAATTTGGACTAGCCAAATTACCCCACGTTTATTTCTTCCCCCCTCGCAGCTACGTCGTAAGGAAGAGGTTTTCGAAGAACCAAAAAAAAGTCCTCCAGGAAAAATCCAAGGAGAAGTTATCAGACGTCAGACGAGAGGTTAAAGAGTTCGAGAACTTTTTCAACATAAAGGAGTGAGGACGGGCACACTTGCTCATTAAGGAAAAAAGATGTCTACCTGGTCTTCCGCGTCACACCGGTGAAGCAACTTCCCGTTGAAGAATTTTCCCAAAATAGCCAATCAGAAATGGTTACTTCCAAGGGGTGCTCTTGCTGGGGAATACTATCCCTCGGGAGAACTTAGCCATTTAAGTGTAGGGTCTTTTTTTATTTTTTTCTGTATCCCTGTTTGATGGGCTTTTTCAAATCCCCCACTTCGTACACACAACAGCATGCATGCATTAAAGAACATTTCATATGATCAGGTGTATGCATATTGACCTGAGGGTGCCGGTCACCTCATTCTACCAATAGGTATATATAAGGAAGTATGTAATATATATGTGTTTATATATGGGTACGTTCTTTTCGTGTATCGATACACTCTGTCATGCATGATATATGAACGGTGTTTTGCTTTCTCCCGTGGTGACACGCTTCCACAGACTTATTTTCCCAACCCCTTTGGGGGATGCACCCACTTTTCAAACAAGCACATGGAAGCTGCAAAGTTAAGAACACTAAGCAAATGGTATTAAATTGTATTACATCCAGGTTACCTATCACCTCTCATGATTGATCCTATTTTTTTTTTCTTTCACACCGATTGCGTTGCAGAATTATTAATGGGTGCCTACCTTTTCAGTGTGCCCGTCGCAAATGTACCTAAGCACCTGAACGGTTCAGTTTTTTTTTTTTTTTTCTTTATTTTTTTATTTCTTCATTTTATTGTTTTATTGTTTTATTATTTTTTTTTTCTCTTTCTCTTTTCCCTTGTTGCGAAATTTGTAATTTTTTTTTTTTGTTTTTTTTTTTGCACAACATTAGGTCAGTGGCACGCAGCCGCCACAGCATTGAATGAAGAGTTCATTCGAATTAGTTTTCACGTCGACTGTTTTAACGCCAGTCCATATTGAATGCGGTCCACATTCATCCCGGTCCGTATTCTCCTTCGTGAAACGGACGACCGTTCTAGGCAGTACCAAGTTAATCATCTTTCGAAAGATGTATACATAGGTGTGCTCCTAAGGGGGGTATACACTTGCTAAAGCGGTACCGCCTCTCTATATTTTCCCCTAAAAGGGAAGGAGGTACACTCTCCTTTTATTTGTGGCTGTTACTACGCCTACCATTTTCTATTTGCCGTTACGTATTGTTGAGGGAGAGTACTAATCGCACTCCACCTGGGCAATAAAAAAAAATTATAAAAAAGAAAGCACAATGAATAGCCCCACGTTTGATAATGTACTGCATGCCAAGTCGTACCGACTGAACTTAGATGACATCCAGAACCTGGGGTCCCAATACTTTTCCGAGAATAACAGAAAAATAGCCAAATACAATGAGGAGATCAACCTGCTCAAGCAACAGTAAGCAGCCACCAAGCGCAGCCCCACCAGCACCTACTAATTTGCACGCCTCTACGTCTGTATTTCTATACTTGTACAATTTTACTTATTTACTTTTTTTTTTTTCTTTCCTTTCTCGTACCGCAGACTCAACTACCTGAATGAGAAAATGGGAAAATGGTAACGAGCAACGAATGTGCGTGGCAGCGTGCGGGAAAGACACGCAGGGGACACGTGGGGATACAAACAAATATTCCATTCGATGTGTCTCCCTCCTTATCTGTTCGCATAACCCATTTTGTGTCTCCCCCCCATTTGCAGTGGATACGTGCACAAGGTTATCGAGCCTGCGAAGCCCTCAGAGTTGACCTTCTGGTGCTACGAACTGAAGGAAATGGTAAGTCATCGAAGTCATCGCGTCTGCCCCCAGGGGGGTGGGTTCATTGGTTCACCACGCCGCTTCTACACAGAGATACATATTTAACACTCCCCTTGTGCCCCCCGCAGAAGGAATTCCAAGACCTGGTGATGTACGAAATAAAGAAGAAAAAAAAGCACTTCAAAATCCTGAGCCACAGCTGCGTCAAGTACCTGAGCAACCGTGAAAAAATAAAACAAAAAAAACAGGAAGAGGAGGAGAAGCGGCTGAAGGCGCAGTCCAAACACATCTCATCCTACATGGATATGTTTTGGAAAAAAATAGAGAAATTAGTTTGGGAAGAGAAAAAGAGGGAGTTGCAAAAAACGTTAAATAAAAAAAAAGAAATGAGATTTAAGAGGTTCGTGAAGGACGCAATCAAAAAAATTAAACGAGCTAGACAAGACAATGTGCACGAGCTGTTCGTCAATAGACACGCCAGTGTAAGCTCGTTCATCCCTAGTGAGAACGTTACGTTTTCTTCGCACCAGGCTCCCACGGAGGGGAGCAACGACCGGACTAGCAACGACCGGACTAGCAACGACCGAAGCAGCAATGGCCGAAGCAGCAATGGCCGAAGCAGCAATGACCGAAGCAGCGTCAGCAGCAGCAAACGAATCAGCAGGTTAAGCAGCGAAGGGGCTAGCGGGGTAAGTGACGAACGGGTGATCAGACGAAGGAGTAAAAGAGTGAGCGCAGGAAACTTCGAATTGAGCAACGTGCGAAGCACCGCTCGAAGCAGCACGAACAACACGGATGGTGGTGACGTGCAAAACCTGGCAGACGATGAACTGAAGGAAGAAGACTTAACCAACCAGGAGGAGGAAGATGTCCTGTTGGACGAGGAAATGGAATCGAGTGACGAGGAGGAGGAAGAGAAGGGGAAGGAAATCAGCCTCCTGGATGATGAGGCCACCATGCCCATTGAAGAGCTGCTCAAAAGGATGTATGGCTTTAAGAGCGGTGAGGAATACCTCGATTTGATGCGCGAGGGGGAAGAACCAGCGGAAGAACCGTCAGATGATGAAGATGCAGCAGATCACCGGGAAGATGACGAACAGGTCGAACGGGACGAGGAGACCGCCCAGAGTGTAGGCACCGAGTCGAAGACGAACGAGAAGAAAAGAAAGCTCGAAGATGCGGAGGGGGAAGACCCGCCAGTCGAAAAGAATGTAACGAAGAAGAGTGATGAGCCCATCGAACGGAGGAAGAAGCGAAGGAAGAGGAGGAAACGTCACAACGGTGGGGGTACACACATGCACACGGATAGGGGTAATGGAGGGGAGGAGAGTGAGTCTTCCTTGTCGAGCACCTCCAACGAGGATATGCTCATGTGCAATATGGACGAAAAGCATTTAACAAAAATACCCCCGTTCATAAAGGCAACTCTGAGGGATTACCAACACGCAGGACTTCACTGGTTACTTTATCTATACAAAAATAACATAAATGGAATTTTGGCAGACGAAATGGGATTAGGAAAAACGTTGCAATGTATTTCTCTTCTGAGTTATTTGGCATACCACTTCGACATTTGGGGACCCCACCTGATAATTGTACCGACTTCTATCCTCATAAACTGGGAGATCGAATTGAAGAGGTTTTCTCCCTGCTTTAAGGTACTGTCCTACTTTGGGAACCAAAACGAAAGATACAAAAAGAGAGTTGGTTGGTTCAACAAAGACTCCTTCCATGTGTGTATATCTAGCTACTCCACGATCGTTAAGGATCACCTCATTTTTAAGAGAAAAAGGTGGAAGTACATCATCCTGGATGAAGCGCATAACATAAAAAACTTTAACACGAAAAGGTGGAACATCATACTCAGCTTGAAGAGGGAGAATTGTCTTCTAGTCACTGGCACTCCTTTGCAGAACAGTTTGGAAGAGCTGTGGTCTCTTCTGCACTTCCTCATGCCGAATATATTTACATCCCACTTGGACTTCAAGGAATGGTTTTCCGACCCCCTCAATTTGGCTATACAGAAGAGCAAAATAAATGACTCCAGAGAACTGATCGATCGACTGCACACTGTCATAAGACCATACATCCTGAGGAGGTTAAAAAAAAACGTGGAAAAAGAAATGCCCAATAAGTATGAGCATATAATAAAATGTAAGTTAACGAGGAGACAACAGGTTCTCTATGATGAGTTTATACAGAACAAACAGGTTCAGAACACCCTCAGCAGTGGCAACTACATTGGTCTGATGAATATACTCATTCAGCTTAGAAAGGTTTGTAACCATTGTGATTTGTTCACGAATAAACATATCCAGACGCCGTACTTTTATCTCATCCCTATAAGCTTTTATGTTCCTCGTTTTTGTATCCTCTTTGAGAAGACTTACCATTTGGACTTTCAGCTTATTTTGTTCCTCCATAAGGAGTTCACCTCGCTCGGTGGAGTGCCCCTTCAGGGGCAAACGAATGGAAATACTATATCAAAGTTTAGCACTGATCGGAGTAGGAACAGCCGTATAACTGTCCTTCAAACGGACCCCTCATTCACTTTCTCCCATGATTTGGCAGCACCCTTTGGGGGAGGAAACAAAAGATGCACCATAAATGATTCCGCTCATAACGGGATTGATGTCATCCCTTTGCAGCCTTTCCCAAATGGGGATACGCTCGACGGACCCCAACTGGTACACACCGTGGGAAATGTTAATAACCAAACGAATGGACTGTACGGTCCAACCGAAGTTATCTGCTCAATTGAGCGAAGCGGCTCTTCCACTGGAAGTGCCACGGGGAAGAAGCGGCCACGTCCCCCAAGTGGTGAAGACATTATGCAGGTGAATTATCACCCCAACGGGATGAACAAAGGGGTTACCTCCGCTCAGGAGGTAAGAACCCTTCTTCCATTTAACTTGCACCACGGTGGACGAGTTACCCCCCAAGTAAACATCGAAGATGTAAACACGTACCTCAACAACCAGCTAAAACGGAGAAGTGTTCCCAAAAATTTGCTGACCTATTCCGACGAGTTCGTAGACGAAATGAATAACAACTACGATACGATCAGCCGTTTTATCGACCCTGCTAATAAGCACCGCTGTTACGGCGAATACCTCTACCGGACGTTGAAGGACGTCTCTCCGTGTGGCGTCCCAACTGTGGGGGACCACCTGAACAAGGCCCCCCTCCACAAGCATCCATCCAACGAGGTTATAAACAACCGTCGTGAAAATTACCTCTACAAATATAACATGCGAATTATTAACAGCGACACACAGTATAAAAATTTCTTTTCTGACGTGTCGAATCAGAGCTACTTAAATTCTCTGGAACATAACCTGTGGGTTAAGAGGCAACGAAGATTGGAAGAGAAAGACAGAAGAAAGGAGGAACAGCTCAAAGAGACCTCTTTCAATGAGTACAACTTATTAAAGAGTAGTCGAACCCCTCTGTTTGGGGTGAACCTACTAAGCCTGCTGAGGCGTGAATTTTCGCGTGATGGGTTTGTGCCTTACCACTCGAGCAACAATCTGGCTGTGGGGTTTTCTCTCATGCGGGAGATAAGCACAACGGGCGGTGGTGACGCTGTGAACGCCTCTAACATGGGTACTATATGCACATCCGGTTCGGTTGTATTGGAGACGCTCTTCCCCACCATGGAGCTCTTCCTGAAGACGCACCAGAGGGAAATCCACAACTTCACCCTAATGAACACGCCAGCCGTCATTTGCAGTGCCCACAGAATTGCAGTCAACAATAACCTCCTGCAGAATTGTAGCCACCTGGAACCAATTCTTCACAGAATCAAAATAGCTACACGGGTGTACCATGAACCCTTCCACAAGCAATCAATCATCTTCCCCCTAAATAAGGACATAACCTTGGGGAGTGGAAAATTGTTTGCCCTAGAAAAGTTGTTGAATAAATGCAAAAGGGAAGGAAACAAATGTTTATTGTTCACTCAGTTCATTAAAATGCTCGACATTCTGGAGGTCTTCCTGAATCATCTCAACTATACATTCATCCGATTGGATGGATCCACCAAAGTGGAGCAGAGACAAAAAATCGTCACCAAATTTAATAACGATAAATCTATTTTTTTGTTTATATCTTCTACACGTAGTGGTAGCATAGGCATCAACTTGACGGCAGCTAATGTGGTCATTTTTTACGATACGGATTGGAACCCCTCTATCGATAAACAGGCCATGGATAGATGCCACCGAATCGGACAGACGAAGGATGTGCATGTATTCAGGTTCGTCTCGGAGTACACAGTGGAGGAAAACATTTGGAAGAAGCAACTTCAGAAGAGGAAGCTAGATACAATCTGCATCAGCATGGGTAATTTTAGCAACCTGAACAATGAGTCGCTTCTTACGGGTGGTAGTACATCTGTTGGTGGTGATAGGAAGAACCCATCCTCTGGTGAGGGTAGAGATGCCCACCCGAATGTCCCCCCAAGCATTGCAGACGTGCTGAGCGGCAGGGCAAACCCAACCCCCAACAATGACGCAAACAAGGACTGGTTTGCCAACGTGGATACGATCAAGGAAGTATTTATTAACAAAAGGAACAACGATGAGGATGAAGACATCTACAAGGACAGACTGTTGCATGAACACATGGATGAGTCAGACAAGACGAACGTGCGTTTTGAGAAGACTCTAGAACACGTAGAGGATAAAGACGACATTAACGCGTTGCACGAAAACAAGAAAGAGAAGATGCACGCCATTTCTCAGGATCTCCAAGAATTCGCTAACAAAAATGACTTCCAGGAAACCTACACACTCACCTCCTACTGCTTCAACTTTCTGAACGACAATCTGACCGACAGCCTGAAGCAGCAGATCGACGAAATGAAAATGAAAATTGAAATTGAAATGATGAACGTGGGGCACGACCAGGACGACGCGGAAAACGCCAACGACGAAAAGGACGATGATGATGAAAGTGGTGATGACGATCGTGGTGATGATGCTGACCAGGATAACGCCACCCTTGACGAGGCGTCTCCCTCATCGTCCACCGAAACGGAGGGTTAACCCCGGGAGTGAAAAATTAAACCACTCCGTGTGGCAGATCGCCTGCCTGTGTGGTCATGCATATTCGGGGGGGGGAGCCTTAACAACCTCTTGACGCGAAGGTTCCCCCCCGCAGCCATGTACCCATTTGTTATTCTTCCTCTTCGATTTGTGCACATGTGCTTTTTATGTGAGTACCTCCTATGGGCAGGCGTAACAAACTTTGGCAACACCATTTGTAACTCGCCAAGTGTGCTTTCGCAGGGGGTGCGTGTGGAAAGGAACAATCATCTTGAGGGTTCCCCCTGCGCTGCCTCCCTTTTGACCAAACACGTTCTACACTTTGTAACGCTTTAAAAATTAGTCACTCTTATAACAGCATCAAAGGGGGGGTAGTAGGTCCCCATCCCCATTATAAGGATAGATTGACATGGAAAAAAAAAAAAAACACCAGTGCAGCTTTTCACTCTGCGAATGTGCTAATGGTACTTCTAAAAAGCACAATTTATGCGAAAAGGCTATGCACAGAAAATTGCGCCAAAATTGTACATAGGCACGTGTGGGCCCCTCGCATAAGAAAAGCCCCCCAAAAAAAGTCGCTTCGACTACGGCATACAAATTCCATGGCGCACCGACAGCGCAAGTGCTGATCGATTGCCTTGCCACACTGTTGCGACGACTACACTGAAACGAAATTAACGGGGCACCTAATTTTTGAAGGGACCTCAAAAATGGGTAACTAAGCATAGAGAGGAGGTACCTTTTACCACCGCAACGTAAGGTTTTTTCCCCTTAATTGATTGTTGCTTTTGTTTTCCATTTTTTTTTTTTTTTTTTTGCGAATAAAAAAAAGTGGAAGCAACCCTTTTAAGGGGGCACTGCCTTAACGATCAGAAACTCCAACCGGCCGAAGCAATCTGGCTGAGGGAAACCGTCACGAACGAAAAAACTGTACTTCCTACCCCAACAGGGAGGGCGACAATTCAGCAAGTGGTATCCTCCCTAAGAGCATATCTGCCAACTGCCTTATGCACCCGCCTTATCCCAACCCGGCCGAACCGAAATGGAGAAAATAGCCCTAATACAAAGTAACATGACGATGAGAAACCTACCTACTGATAGGGACTAATTGAGAGAGGAAAAAAGAGGGACGGCATTTGTTATAGTCCCCCTTTTTCGGTGAAGCCGTCACATTTTCAACTCCAACACACCCTCCGCAGATCCCCTGGACTATATTCGCTTGAACATGGAGGAGGAGATCTTTTTAAAGTGCAAAGGAGACAGAGAAATCAGAGGAAAATTAGACGTAAGAATTGTTTTTTTTCTCACCCCCTTTTAGGAAATGGTGTTTTCCTGCGGGGGGCATCACATCGGAACGTTCCACTTAGATGTTCCACTGAGGCGTATCCACATCGGCAGGTTTTTCCTTCCTGTATGGTCTCTCCACATAATTACTACCACATATTATGCACACCGCTGTTCACCCCCCCCTGCAGGCATACGATAACCACTTGAATATGATTCTGTCCAACGCGCACGAAACGTATAAACAGACCGTTGTGGAGAATGACGAGGAATCCGTAAAGGTACGCAACGAAACGCACTCTCATTCTGTATGAATGGAAAGTAGCCAGCTGATTAAAGAAACAAGCTAATGAGTTGCCGCTACAATGTGAGGGAGTGTGCACGTCGGAATCTTCCCCCCAGGGATAAAAATAAAGGAAGCTTAATAAAGTGGTGGAACTTTTTTTCCACATGGGGATTACAATGTGTGCATATTTTTACATGTACGTTATGTCCCCAATTTATTTATTTTCTTTTTTCAGAAAATCGAAAGGAACCTAGACATGGTTTTCGTTCGGGGGGACTCCATCATCTTAGTGTCATCGGCGACGAAGTAGGAGCAGCGCTCCGTAAGGTGTAGAGGTGAAGGTCACATTTAACACGTAGCGACACTGCTCCGTATACATGAGGCAGCTTGTTCAAGTGCGATTAGCGTTTGTCTCCGCGTTGGGCTGACCCGTTTTCCGCATCCCTTTAGCACACTCCCTATCTTGGCACATGCAGGCCATTGTACGGGTCGAATTTTCTTTCCCCCCATTTCTCGAAAAATTATTTTTTTATTTTTTTCTGGTCAATTACTAACGAGAAGTTAGTTATATAGACACATTTTGAACTTTAAATATTTTTTTAAAATTGCCCAACGAGCATATGTAGACATGTTTTAAAAAAAAAAAATCCTCCCCCCGTGTGCATTTCCTGTGTAACGTATTTGTGAAGCGGAAAAGAGCTTGCCCACAGTGACAAACCAATTACAACGTTAACAAAATGACCCACCTGGAATGACGCAGGAGTGAACATTTGGCCCATGCAGAAGGGGGAAAGCTTTTTAAAAAACTCAAACGCAAATTATCCGGACAAAAATTGCACGCTTCTACCAGGGGGAGCGTGTGTGGGGGGGTCTTTCCGTCCCGTTGTGCGTACTCACTCTATGCGTCTACTTTCGGTTGTAAATTTTTGTTCCCCTGGAGGGCTGTGCTGCGCGTAACGCGTTTGGCGTGGCCCCTAAGTAACTACACACGGATACTTCCCCAGATGGGCGCTATTCGCCTCGGCTTGGCAAAATGGAATATAAAGAAAAGCCCGAGGGCCCCTTCTTTGTCTCCTTTTACGTAAGGAAAGCAAATAAAATGCGAAAATAAGGGGATAAACAGGGGGACTTTCTTGCAATTCTGTGCCTCTCTGCTTATTATTCCCACTTAACCGCCTTTCTTTTCCTCTCCCCCTTTGTTAACAAAAAAAGGTGACCAACTTCACGGCATCAGACGATTTAACGTCGTACAAAATAAACGTAACAGGTGGGGGTGCTGTCTAGCGAAACGCACAAAAGTTACAAAAAAAAAAAAAAAAAATACACAAACTGAAGAGTATAATGACAATATGAGAATGATAGACGCTTACATATGCACATATACATACGTGTATTCTTTGGGCATCTTGTCCAATTTTTTATACACTTTTTTTTCCCCCGCGTTTTCCCTCTTGTAAGATTTCTATGGAAACTGCTACGAGTCCAACCTCATTGGAAAGAATAATTACCGCCAGATTAACTTCCCCAGCAACTGCATCGAGATATGCGAAGGTCCGAGCGGTGCGGGGGGTGGAGAACCCATATGTGGACTCCTTCGCCCAGTATCATAAATACATTAGCAGCTATATAGCTTCTTCACCTTTGTCTGACCTTCATTTTCTGCGCGCACCAACTTACGTTTTGCAGAAACGGCCATCAACGACATCATCCAGAGTTGCGTAAAGGTGGACGTTTTCGCAAGAAATAATAACCCTGAGGGGGAGCCAAAGGACATAAAAGATGGTGGTAGCGGTGACGATAACAACAGTGACGATGCGCTCAGTAGCAGCTTTGTGCCCATCGGGTCGGAGAGCATCAAGGCCTTCCCCTTTCTGCACGATCAGCTAATCATCACGAGAAAGATCGTTGCATCGTACAAGTGCGGAGAGCAAGGGGGAGAAGACCCCGCAAATCAAAATGAAACAGATCAAGCGGGTGAGCCGGGGGGTCCTGGCGAAAAGGCAGACAAGAGTGACAAAAAAAAAAAGAAAAAAATTGCAGAAAAAGATGAAAAGAAAAAAAAGAAAAAGGAAAAAACAAAAAGTAACTCACGAAGGGATGAGAAAAAATCGGACCACTCTCTCAAAACGGATATTGACATAAGTGCGTTTGCCACGATGGGGGTTGTGTCTAACTCACCAAATTTTTCACCCTGATTTGGTCTACATTTGCCTGACCTGTTCATATTTTTTTTCAATTTTTATCAAAATTTTTTTTTTTTTTTTTTTTTTTCCTTTTCCCCCTGAAAGGTTTTCACATCACGCTGAATATAAATTCCCTGGTGGGCTACTACTGTGGGAGATCCTCGTACAACATAATGAACGTGAAGGTTAACTTGGATAATCCCTCCTGCGGGATGGTCCAACCTTCCTTGTCGCCTAGTTGTAAACCATCAGAGTGTTCACGTGTGCAAGAAAAAGGAGCATGCTGATTTGTGTGTGTGTATTTTCTTTTTCCTTCGCGACGTTGCAAGGTTGATGGGGTGTACAACATCCCCAAAGCGGTTGAAGACAAAATGGCGAAGAAGAATTCGCACACATTTCAAGTAAGCGCATAAGAAGTGAACAAGTGTAGACAAGAAAAGAGGGGAAATAGGATTATTCAGTTGTACGTATCTCACCCGTGTGTTTCATTTATTTTCGTTTTTCTCCTTTTTCTTTCCTTTTCTTCCCCTTTTAGTTGAAGTTTTTGGACTTTTGCCTGAACGATGGGGCTCTTGTGGAAGGTTAAATTGGGAAGTCCCTTCTCCCAGGTTCCCCATCGAGCGACCCGAGTTCTTATCACTGTTCGAATATTCCCGCCGATACTTCTCCTCCCCCCAGATGAGCAAGACAAATACAGAATTGTGTGGAAAAAAAACGACCTGTACAAGTACAGAAATATAAAGGTAGCGTAATCGATCAGTCTGGAACGAACTGTCAAGGAAGGCACGACAATGTGTGTACCCCCCGCCGAATGGCTGAACCGCAATTACAAAAAGGAAAAAAAAAAAATTTCTTTCCTCTTTTGTAGGAAATTGAATATATTTACAACTTTCTGTTCTACGAATCTTTTAACGTGAATGCATATTTGCTCTGCGTCAACGAGGGGAAGAAACAAAGGGGTAACAACGGATAGTCGACAAAATGAAGAATCGCTAATGGAATGATCATTTTGCTGCAGAGAGATGTGCGAACATTGTTGTCCTTGTCTGTGTGTAGTTTCATCCACGCGGAGTAAGCAACCATGCTGATATATTTAACTCCATGCAACTGCCGCACGTCTTCCTTCAGACAACGCCACCCCGAGCGTAATGGATTCCCTCTGCGGAAGGTTCGAAGTCAACATTTCCGACGTGATAACAAACACAGGTAGAAAAGGAAGGGGCTGTCTACACACATAGGCAATTTTTTGCACCTCCAAAAATGAGCGCAGACGAACTGACGGGTGCCCCCTGTTCTGTTCACTAAATTTTCATCACCTCATTTTATTTCCCTCCCCCCGTAGTCATCAACGCCAAGTACCAACTGCACAGCTTTAATTCACCAAAGGGGGAGGCAAAAAGTGGCCGGGAAAATGAAGCCAACGAAGAGTCGTTCGTCTACGGAGGGGCTTACGTCCTACTGACCATTCAGTTTTACAAGCGTATGGAGAGAACAGCTGGCAAAGCGGAAAATTCCAGAGCGTAAATCGGCGAGGCTGCACCCTACCCTACTTACCAACCCCTCTGAACTTACGAAATTTCCGCAAAATGCGTCCACCTTCCTGCAGCCTTCTTAAAGAGGGAGAAAGTGGAATTCCCCCTGCAGATGTTTAACGCGAAGGGAGGCACTCCAGAGAGCGATAAGAAGGAAAGTGAGTGTGTCGAGAATGTGTTTAACAGGTAGGGTGTGTTAGATGTTGGGTAGCGTGGGTAAGCGGTCCTCCGTGAATCCTACCCACGCTGCTGCACAACACCGCTTCGAAACACCGCTTCTTTACAACAGGTCCATCCTGGAGGGAATCCAGTACGTCAACCACCAAATCGACAAGCTGAAAGAGGAGGACCAAATAAAGATTTACAGAAAGTCCAAGGAGTATGTCTCCTTCCTGGACAGATTGAAGGAAACGCCCACATACCTCAACCTTTACAACAACATCAAGGACGTCATGGTAAGTCGTCACCGGATCGACGTCTTCTCTACATTACGTCCAATTGTCTGTTTTCCCATTTGCGGCGAAGAGACCACCCAGCTGGTGATAACCCAACCTAACTTACCTATCTACCCCTCAGATCAAACTGGCGTACGAAATTGTGCGGAAGAAAGTTTACAAAAATTTTAACCTCCATGATGACGTGACGTGTGAAGAGGAGGACAGTCAGGAGAAGGAGCAAACCGCGGAAGCAAACATGATGGAAAAAAAAACCTGCGGAAAGAAGACCATGTCAGAGGAAAACGAAAACTGCATCCTGGCGCATCTGTTCAACCTCGTACACGAATCATCCAACGTGATCATAAACGGCTACTTCGAAAAGGAGAACCACCTTAACATGAATACACTACACGAAATAAAAGAAAAAAACAACATCACAAATGTAGAAAACTACCTATTCAATGTGGTACAGGAAAGCGAGTTTCTACTGAAGCATAGGAAGACTGCCTATTTCTGCGAAGCTATGTTGGTCTTCCTCTTCAGGAAGATAACGTCTTCCGGAGAATGTACCACGGGAAAACATTTCCCACAGATGGAAACACAAGATTGTAATCATGTGGTTAATATGCTGCTACACTATTCGGACTATGACGAGGAGAAGGACGACCCACACAGAGACAACTACATGTACGAAAAGAAGAAAAATGAAAAAAAAAATAAAAAAAAACAGGAAGACATGCTAACATGTTTGATGAGCGCCATGCAGGAAAAAAACGCCAACTCTTATTTGTTCCAATACATGGACCACTTTGGCGAAGTGATGCTGAACGGGGGGGAAAATGCAGCGGTGGAGGCGCCACCTGCGGCGATGCCACCCGTGGAGGGCGCTGAACAGGAGAATATCATCTCGATTATGAACTCGCCACAAAATGAGGAAATTAAAAAAATATTTCTTGACGTCCTGTATACGTATGCCAAAAGTCTTCTCATAATAAGTAGCCACCCAGGTGGCCAAGCCCACAAGAAACGACAGCGTGTCTACTACGAGCAATACTGCGTGGAGAGGAGTGAAAGACCAAAGGACAACCTCTCTCGGGAGGGGGACAACGGGGGGGTTACCCCAAAAGATCACATCTATGACCACATCTACGACCAGATCAACGACAACTTCGAATGTCACAACAATTTCAACTCATACGACAAGTACCTGGACGGAGAAAATGCGGACGCCTGCATTTCGTGTCTGTCCGCCTACGTGGAACTCACCAATTTTGTAAGAAAAAGGGGACCAACAGAGATTTACTCCCCAAATCGTGCAGTTACTGTTGGGGTGTAACCCATTCGGGTGGATGTGCCCCTCGTAAATACCCCACGAAAACATGCCGTTGTGTCCCCCTTTACAGGAAAACACCGAAAGCATCTTCACCTTAGCCTTAGCCTACCTAAACGCACATAAGTATGCCGAGGCTGAGAAATTAGCCACCTATTTGATAGAAACTCTGAAGAGGAAAAAATGCCAAAGGGGAAAAAAAGGAGGACCTTCTTCTTGTCCTCTCTCCCCCCCTGGGGAACCACCAGCTGAAGAACCCCCCATGGATATGAAAAGGTTGCACCTGTACAGCTCATTTAGCCAAACACACCTAGATGTAACTGTGGAGATTTGCGTGTATATAAAAGCCTTGTGTTTCTTCTTCCAGAGGAACTACGTGCAGTACTACATTAACATGAGCATCCTGATGAGCGCCAACGAAAATGAGCTGCGGGTGGAAGTTGAAAAGAGTGCCTCTTCGTTGGGAGGTTATATAGTCAGAAACGACCCCAGCGGAAAGAAGGCAAAATGTGAAGACAGTGAAAGGAGAGATAAGACGGGGTCCACCCTTAATAGCGGCAGTGTCGACAATGTGGGGGGTATCCCAAGTGTTGCAGGTGATGCGAGTGACGAGGTGGGACAAGTCCAAGATCAACATAGGAAAAAAAAAAAAAAAAAAAAAAGTACAAAAGGAGGAGAAGACGCACCGGACGGGAACGAAACTGGGTTGAATGACCAACCCAGCACAGACAAGGAGCAGCAAGAACAGGAAGGTGCAAGAGCGAAAGGAAGGAGAGACAGTCAAAGAGAACAACCAGCCCTAGGGGAACATCAACCCATGGTGAATTATCCCGAGACGAACTTATACAGACACATCCCAGCGAAGGACTCCTTCATGTTGTTGTTTCTGATTCATTGCACAAAATTGAACATACTAAATGTTGTAATGTTTATTCACGAAAATCGGTGCAAGTTTCTAACTCAGTCGTCCTTGGATACGCCTCTGTATAGGCAGCTCATCATCCGGGCGTTCTTTGCAGTGGGAGGTGGGTTGCAAAGGAGAGCGTCGAAGAAGGGCATCCGTCTCTCTCACACGGTGTTGCTTTTCAACTCCATCTTAACCTTCCACCTGCCTAACACCTATCACCTCCACGTTGCTTTTTTCCCCTTCAGAATTCGCCAAATGTATGGAACTGATCGAGGAGACGAACGAGCACCTGCACAACCTGGACGTCCTCTACATCTACGCGCAGAGCTCGTATAAGCTTGGCGACTACCCCAAGTGTGTAGACCTACTGAAGAGATATTTACCTCTGTGTAGATTAATGAATGTCCGGGTAAAGATGCACCTGCAGTTGAGTAAAATTTACCTATCGCAGGGCAAATTTGAAGAGAGCAAAACGGAAATTAAGAACTCACAAGAGGTTTGCAAAACTAGCTATTCGTACCTCTACTTGGCTTGTTACTACTTAAAGAGGAGAAAATATTTGCAGGCGTATAGACTCTTGTACAAGTCCAACGAAATGAACCTTTTCAACCACAAATTGTGGGCATATCTATGCATGGCATTTTTGCACCTCGGCATGCGGGTATGTGTCGACCATTACGTGATCATTCATGCGATTATTTATGCTTCTAATTGGAAGAGCACCCACACCGTCGCGTGTTTTCCCTCTTCTAAACAATAAATGGAGGGAAAAAAAAAAAAAAAAAAATTAAAGCGGACAATTTACCTTCGCCCAATCTGCAGGACCAAGCTGATAAATGTCTAGGCAACTTTATAAAAATGAAAAAGTACGACAAGGGAATTATTTCCGAAATGGTGAAGGCATACAAAGAGGTTGGATACGAGCAGGGAGGACAGGTGTTGTCAACTCTGCATGCAGGGGGAAGCTAACGTGTGGGGGTGTACTCCGTGCAACACTTGGACAAGGTTGCAGAGAGTAGCCAACCGGGGGCAGCACTGCTTGGGAGATGACATTCGAAAAATTGCGTGTCAATTTGCGAACTGCCCTTTCCTGGATCCCTCCATAAGGAAGGGGGGAAGCCCAGGTGAACTGTATCCCAATTCATGCCAAACAAACCACTCACATGTTAAAAAAAAAAAGTGAACAGTGCAGCCTAACAAACAAATCGCTGTCAAAATGAAGTATAATTGTGTGTATATTTTTTTTTTTTTTTTTTTTTTTTTTGTCCCTATTTCTATCGCCCCCTTCTAATGTCACAAAAAGGTAAACAAGAGAACTTTTTTCTTTTTTTAAATGATACATGCAGGAAAAAAAAAAATTAAAAAAATTAAATTTCGCAGATTGGAATTACAAACAGGTTAGGCAGTTTTGGCAAAAAGAGGGACAACCCACATTTCTCATTTTTTTTATTTTTTTCCTCGCCAAGGTGTGTGTGGGAACTACAAGAACAGTCGTCCCTACCATCTTGTGCGGTCCCTGCAAACTAGCAGTAGTAGTAACATGAGAACACGTCTGTCAAAATAATTGGTGCTTGTTTTTGTATATGGGTTCGAACAATTTTCTCATTCCTTTTATAGAGAGAGGGGCTGGTGAGTACTTCATCGCGTGGCAAGAGGTTAGGTGGAGGGGACCACAGGTGTGTCCATTGGTGTGTTAGCCCCGCATCGCCCACGCGAAGTGACACAGTTTTGCATACGTGTTTTGGGGTAGCTTCGCAAAATGGTCCAGGGGCAGATCAGACGCGAAAACGAACTCGAGTGAGAAGGGGAAGTCAAATCGGGACCACCCGAAACAAGCAGCAGAAATAGGAGGAAAAACAAAATAAACCCAACGCAGAAGAGTACACCAAGCAACACGAACCAACGAACGGATGAACGGGCAAACCATGTGCGGCCGCCCCAGAAAATGATTAAAAGCGGACATGGAAAGCAAAATGGAAAGAACGCAATTGGGTACCTTGTCCTCGTGTTAACCTACGTGCTTATATCAGCGCTGTTGTCATTATACTGCCTGGTCAGGTGGGCAAAGAGAGAGCTGCAAAAGTGTCGACCGATAAACTGGCAGCTGTGTCGAATTAAAGCATTTATTAAGAAAACGATAAAAAGAATCTTGACCCCATGCACGTGGTCCGATCTGAAGAGGCACTACCCCGGTGAAGATATTCTACAAAGAGTTGCCAACCTTTTCAAACGACGAACATGGACCCCATCTGATCCAAAGGAAGGAAATATCAAAACGCCAAAGCATATTTATATTATTTTAAAAACGAGCGATGTTATTATATTACAACAGGAGAATAAACTTTCTCCCTACCTGGTGAACATTGCCGTGTGTCTGTATGAGCACAAAGTGGCACATATGAGTATTTACGTGGCTGAGTGTCTTTTCGACTCTGTCTTTTTCGATAACTTGGCGAATGGGTTGCATAGATGCGGGTTCCTGATGAGCGCCTCAGCGGGGGGTGTTGGGGGTGACATGGCTGACCCGCAGAACGCCGCTAACCTTTTCAACAAGGGTGCACACGAATTCACCGTCGTAAAGTGCACCCCCCCGCAAACGCCCCACACGCTCCACCTAACCTTCGTGAACAAATCGAACGCGCACAACAAGCTCATCGACGCAGCGGAAGGGAGCAACATTACCTCAGAAGGGGACGTAGTAAGGGATGCACACCGCCACCCCGTGTGCAATAAAACTGTGGAAGGATTAATAAGAAAAATTCTCGACTTTGACAAAAAAATGTTATTCAAAGAAAAGGGAAAAACATTCCAGAGGGTATGCTATGTTGTGTTTTTTCTCTTCACCGAAGTGAAACAAATAAGTGTGACGCAGTTAAAACGAGTCCTCCCCTCCTTATGTAAGAAAGTAGAGTGGGTCGTGACGCAAATTATAAAACGCATCACTTGTTTTGTTACACAGTTCGGGGTGTTATACTCTCCAGTGGGCACAGGCGAAAGCAACCTTTGGGGAAACACCCCAACAGAGAAGAAGAGAACAAAAATGCCATGTGTTAATAGTACCATGGAAAAAGTAGAAAAGAGGGATGACTTCCCTAGTAGCGAAAAGGAACCCGAAGGAGATACAAAAACAACACTTGCACTTCTGAATGAATTTCTCAAAAGCTCTATTGTAAAAGACCAGCAGTCAATAGACACCATAAAGCAGTTAGTAGAAAACAACATCCCTCTGTATGTCCAACCCATATGCACTGATATTTTCGATGCATCCTTTAACGACACGCAAGTGGACGTCGTTCTGTCCTTACGAATAGGACTCACTGATTTTTTGGCTTATACACTTACACGCTATCAGAAGGGGAAGTCCCTACAGGAAGAAAATTTCTTCCCCTTTTTGAAGGACTATTTTAGTTCCCTTTTTTTTTTGTATAATATTATTCACCCTTTTAACAAGGACGGGATTCAGCCTTGGGTTTTGTCCAACGCGGAGGTGTATGAATTTTTTGATTACAGCGTTGCGTCTGTGAGGCAGGCGCTGGCTTACTACGGCAGTTCCCTGCAAAGGCACGGCTGCTGACGCAACGCACAATGAAGGCTCTGAACATGTAAGCATGCATGCATGTATTCATGTGTGTGTGTATTTCTTTTATTATTTTTTTTTTTTTTTTAACCCTTACTGAGTTTGCGAACATGCTTCCCCGGCGACAACAACATCGTCTTCGCGCAGTAACCATCTATCGACCTGCACCAGCAGACCAAACGAATGGTGTGCAATGTTCCAGTTTGGGAACCTCCCCGTCCTCATCACGTACCATGCGGTCAACTGTTCCGTGTGGCGGAATTGCACCTCAGGTAGCATTTGGCATTTTCCACTTGGCGTCGGCGGGGCGGGAGACGCAACAAGTGCTCTCCTTCGTCAAGGAGCATGCCGCCAACCAGAATGCCGCCAAGGAGCACGCCACGAGTAGAAGCTTCTTAAAACGCCTCAGAAAGATTTACACACACGCACGCAAATGGGAAGGGCGAGTTAACCAGTGAAGTGCACACGGGCATCCCTCCGCAAAATCTTACCCCACATAAATTTTCTTCTTCCACTGAAGTGTTCATTCCTGTGTAACAACTGCGTGCAAGGAAGTTCACCTGGGCGAATTGTGTGTGCGTCGTGTAACACACCTGATGCCCCCTGCATGGGTGCGCGTATTTCGCCTTTACTGTTTCCTCCAGCTTCGCTTCCTTCCCCCCTTGGCGGTATGCACATGATGCAGCAGGACGGCGCCTCCAAATGTGCATTCGTCCCGTTTCACTTACGGCGTTTTATGTTTCCTGCTGCATAGCCCACTTCGCCCGTGCCACACGATACTGTGCGTGCCTGCGCATACAGATATTCCGATCATGCTTACTCTTCCATTGCGGATGACCAAACGGGAGGTAATCATATCAAATGAGAAAAAGAAAATCCACCCAAGCGTATTCTTACCCCATGTGTAAAGGCACAAATTATGCCCGCGCATATAGTTGCCATTTTAACACACCATTTTGGCACGTAAAGTTTTGAAAAAAAAAAAAAAAAAAAAAAAAAAAAAATATTTACGAGGTAGCCATTTTGTTCATAATTTTTTACACCTGTGGCAAAATTTAACAACGAGAATAAAACGAAATTGTTTCATTCCTTTTTAAGCATTTTAAAGGAAAAAAAAAAAGGCCTCCAGTTGGAAATACACGTTTCCCGTTTTATCCTGGCACTTCCGCACTTTGCCTAGGCGAATAAGTACGCTCGTTCACTCGTTGAAGTTTTCAAATTGTTGCTATTTGCAATTGCAGTGTTTCATTGACAGGTCTGTTTATTTCTGCATGTGTTGTGTTGCACCCCCCCTACTGTGCATTCACTATCAGTTGAAACGCAATGATGATGACATAAAGCACACAATGAAAATTTTCTTAATATCGTGAAGCATGTAATAATTTAAATATTTCCCACCTGTCCATCCACGTGCGCCAGTGGATGTCTCTGCACGAATGTGTGCCGACGTCTACCCCATTTGATGCATGTGCACACACCTGTATAAGCTGCGGCGTGCCCGTGAACAAAGAAAAGGATTCTTTTCCCATGCGTGAAGCTTTCCTGCTACGATAAACTTCACGTATAAAGCAGTCGTCTCGTTTGTTCTGTCTGTCGATCGTGTTTTTGTATGTCCATTTGTTCATCCATCTGTTTGCCGCTTGTTTGTTCACCTGTCTGTCCCACTTCGCTACCCATGTGTACGCCTCCAAATATGTAGACCCCACATACATATGCGTTCAGGTGTCCATTAAGAGCCCCGTTCTGACACGCCCCTTTTTGACGTGCCCGTATTTTTCCCCCACTGGACTGATCATTAGCAAGTTCCATTCAACCCCCCCCGACCAGACACAATGTATGTAACAGTAGGTGCCAACGACATCCTCCTAACGGTGAACGATTATGTGAACAAAGAGACATCCACATATCAGATAAGTGACATAAACAATGAAATGAGAATAAGTGAAATAATTAACAAAATTAAAGTAAAAAAAAACTACACATATGATAATACCTCCTTAGTACTGTACTTTGCAAGAGTGGAATGCAAATTAGATGAGAAGCTTTCTACTTACAATAAGTCCAACAGGAAGACTGTAAAACTGGAGTTATATTTGGCCAACTTAATTACCATTCATGTGAGAACATTACAATCCTGTGGGTCGGGAACTAGCAGGTGCATTCCCTTTTGGTCCTTCTGCTTCAGACAGACTATCAAAATAAAAATAATCGACACGTGTGAAGTTCGCGTGCTGAAGCAGAGAATATACAACCTTACCGATGAGGCCACTTCGTAAGAAAAAAAAAAAAAACACACACACACACACAGGGGGTGAGGGGCCATTTCTCCCACCCAACAAGTCCGTTTGTTTGTAAAATATTATACGTATTCATCTATGGTTAAGTTACACTGCTGCATGTGGAAGAGCTTCGTCACATTTGCGTAACAACACCCACTTATGTGCGCCAATGTGTCTTCGCATCCATGCGTCTCTTCATTTTACCCCCTACACACACACACACAAACATTGCAGCATCCCGGTGGAGAACATCGTCCTGCTGTATAAGGGCGCGCCCCTGAACAACTTCCTCACGCTGAAGGAATCCGAACTGGTGGATAACTCCCGAATCGACTACTTCGTGCCCATGTGCTACGTGTACAAAGAGAAGAAGGCGGGGATGCCAGGCTCAGACGATGAAAATGATGATGATGAGAATGATGATAGTGACGCGATTGTGAAGAACGCACAAGGGAAAGGTAACAGGGGGGTAGACGAGAAGAAGGGGAAAGACGAAACTGGCACCATGAGCAACAGTATTGCTAAGAGCGAAAGTGTTGTGAGAAGCGAAAGCGCAGTCAAGAGCGAGACCAGCATGAAGCAACCCACCCCGAGGAAGGCACCTACTCCGACGAAGGAATTTACTCCGAGGAAGGAACCCACCCCGAAGAAGGAACCCACTCCGAAGAAGGAACCCGCTCCCAAAAGGGGAAACACACAAAGAAGGGAAAACACTGCTAAAAGTTTCAATACACAGAGTAGGCAAAATTCCAAAGCGGGAACGCAAAAAATGTACAGCAGAGGGAAGTAAAAATAATTATATTTTTACGTGGCGTTATATATACACTGTATGGAAGGAGAGAGAGAGGCGTAAAAAAAGGTTCCTTTGTTTTCCCCTTTCACTGTGACGTATGTGTGTGTGCGTAGGACTGCTCATGAGTAGTCACCCTGCGCTATGGATTGAAGCGTGCATGTGCGATAAGGGAACTGAAGAATAGTCTGTATGTTGCGCATAAATAGGGAAAGCTCACTGCCGATGGGGGGGACCGTTTCCAAAACGACACGCGGGGTTAGAAGTACCCCATTCCCCCACGAGTACATCATGCATGCACACACGTAAATACGCACGTACGTATGTTTGCATAATATGCCTCCATAGGAAGTCGAGTAAGACTCAACGTATAACCGTGCATTTCTCCCTCCCTTTTTTTTTTTTTCTTGTGTGTTAGAAAGGTGCGGCGCTTTGGGTAAAGTTCCGTCTGCACAGCTAAGTTAAACTGTCGTGTTGTTGTGTTCGCCCCCACGTAGACGGGCACGTGCGTGCACATGGACCTTCCTTTTTTACGTGGAAAGGGCAAACATAAAAACCTGTTGTCGTTTTGCTTGCTAATTGTTTTATGTCACCACTTTGTCATTGCCTTGTTTCTCCCCATTGTCTTTCTCTTATTTCATGATTTCACTTCAACAGTTCTCACTTGCATTTCATACGAACTTGGATAAATTAGCTAGCCAGCTAGCTTTTTTTTTTTTTTTTTTTTTTTTTTTTTTTTTTATTCCTGGACTTTTCATTTGTTTTAGCCGTTTTTTTAAAAGCAGACGTTTTTAAAATTTTCACCTTAAGCATGTTAAAAATGGTGAAGGGAGCAATTCACAAAATTGGACAAATTGCGCAGGACAAACAAACACAAGTGGGGCATGAACAAAGCGTTCTTTTTTTGGGGGGGAAAGGCACTATCATGGTAATATAACTGCTACGTGAAGAGGGGCAGAAAGGGAAAAAGAAAAAAAAAATTATTTATTC
This sequence comes from Plasmodium coatneyi, assembly GCF_001680005.1. Classification (NCBI taxonomy): domain Eukaryota; phylum Apicomplexa; class Aconoidasida; order Haemosporida; family Plasmodiidae; genus Plasmodium; species Plasmodium coatneyi. The sequence goes on from NC_033560.1 coordinate 590,554, forward strand.
CGCACAACAGCAAGGACCAAGTCAGCCCCACTTGAAAACACCCTTGATCATGATTGTCCACACAATGTCTATGATGACTTCTATGCATATGAGATATATCACAATCCATTCGAGTTTGTAACCGTGCTGGAAGGAATGAAAATATAAAGGGGGGGTGATAATGGTGGGGCAAAGTAGCGAAAGAAATAAACACGCACAAAACGAACATGCATCCACGTATGTTTCTTTTAAGGCCCAACCTGAATGGTTAACTCGTTTTGCAGCATATCGTACAGATCTTTAATTATGTCTAACCTGCGGAAAGGGAGGTGCCAAGAAACGAAAGTGTGAAATTTTGTTATGACGTGAGGACTACATGTGCTCCTCCAAAGGGGGTTCCCTCTACAGCACCACGTCGACTGTCCAATTGGGAAAAGACCCCCTTACCTATGGTTCAATATTTCGACCCTTTTGGAGATATCCAGATATTTTCTAAAATGCTCGTACGTTTCGGTAAAGTCGTCGTGGTCCCAAAATATTTCTTAAAAGGGGCATAAAAAGAAAAGTGCTCATTTGTTTAATTCGACTTACGGCTATTTCGCAAGCAGGAAAAACGTGTGTATGTGTAGATACATATATGGGGGGGAATCACTTGGTTCGTTCAAATGATCCATCTAAACTGTTTTTTTTTTTTGTGGTATTCCCTTTTTGGTACAGCCTCTCCCTGTGGGTGCGCACCAAGGGGGGACAGTCCTCACCTGGGGTGTCCAACATATCTGTGTTCATATTAATATAAAATCTGTTAACAAACAGTTCGCCGATTTTCTTGCTTATGTCTTTCTTCTTTAGTTGAATTTTTCCGGTCCTGGCGAGGCATTCTGTAAAAGTTTCCAGGTGGAAAAGTTTGCGGTGCTGTTTGCATTATTCACCGGGGAAGTGCGCATCGGCAGGATATTGCAAACGGTGAGACATACAAACCAATTTCGCGCTCCCACATCCCAGTTGTCAGTTACCTGGAATGCTCTTCGTCTTATCGATGGTATCGTCTACGACCTTTTCGAAGTATGACAGTTTTACGCTCTGCGGGGGTGGGTTATCAATACGCGATAAGACGTTAGCATAGGGGTTTGGGTCAACGGTTGCGAATCCCTACAACTGCACATTTGCTGGAGCAATGAAAAAACACTCCCCCGTTAACCTGCGAAAAGGCATACGAATAACTTAACTTCTCAAAAATGTCGTTGGTGTAAATATATATTATGTCATTTTTTATTTTGAAGGAACACCTTTCCACGTTTTTGGCACTTTGGTTGTCGTTTGGATCGTCTGCTCTGTTCAGGATGTAGAACATGCTGTCCAGCTCGTTGTCGTTTTCTGTGTACGCCTCGGTCAGGTAGTCCTTCAGGTGGATAAATAGGATCTGAGGGGGGGGAGGGGATAAAATTGAGACAAATTGCGCCATGTGAAAAATATGTCCCAGCTTTGCGTTATCCACGCAGGGGCATCCCTACCCATTTTATCATTTTTATAATTGCACACTATTCCTTTTTTTTTTTGCGATTTATTTCCCCCTCTGTTGGTAGCCCCGTATACCACTTGCCCGACGTTACCTCCTTCTCCTTTATGCTGAAATCCCACAGCACGATGCACCCAAAGCGAAAAAGAAAAAAAGTCTTCTTTTGCGAAAAGGCGGAACAAAAGATTACTTCACTGTACACCTTCTTTATTCTGCAGTTGGGGAAGGCAAAGAAAAATTTGTTCACTAATTCGATCAGCGCATAAGCAATCGTAAGGACACGGTGTCCCCAACCGATCTTTGTCTACTCTCTGTTGATTCACGCAAAAGCAACCACGCAACAGCGAGTGAGAAGTTCGTTTCTCTTTACTTGATAAAGTCGTTGTTTATGTTGTGCGTTTTAAAGTCCTTAATGAATGTTGAAAAACGCTGCGCAGGAAAAAGGAAAAGGGCAAACAAGGCGATAGTTATAAAAGCATTTACTTATAATTTTGCGCTACGGGTGATCACATCTTTTTCTCTCGGTGTGTTCCTCTACCAATCACGTTATTGACCCCACGCATGTCACATAAAGTAGGTCTCAATTTTATCTTACGAAATCGGTTCCTATACAGCACGCTATGATGATTCCCGTTGGTTCGATATTTTTCTGAACAGAAAGGAAAGGCACGTGTAAGAAATGTTGCTTGGTTGGAAGACCTAAAAACGATACTACTCATTTTTGTTGTGTACATTTGAAAAGAGATAATCCCTACCTTCGCTTTTAAGATGTCCAGTTCGTTCTGCCTTTCACTTGGTAGGTCAATCTTCTGTCATGCAAGAAGGGAATTTATGTTTCATTGTCTCATTTTTGACAAGCAGGTAATTAAGTGCCTATTTAACATATACATAAATATATATATTATTTTGTCTAACTTCTTCAGGTACGTTTCCTACTCCCCCCAACGGGGGCTTACGTTTATCTAGGATGTTCTACGAAGGACATGCAGAAGGTACGATAGTGTAACTGTGGCGTATGAGGTAGCCAATGGGGGAGGGATCCTTTCACGTGGGTGCATCACAGATGCGTGTGTGTATTTATTTATGTAGTCCCCTCCAGTCAGATGATCCACGCGTCTCCCATGTTTGCCTCTCCCCCGTTGTAGGTATTACCAGATTGTGCTTGAACCGCCTATTTTCCTTCCTGAAATATTTGGAGGACAGTGTATTTTCCTGTGGCGAAAAGGGGGAGCCATTTTCCAGACAGATAAAATCGAGAAGTATGCGCGTTAGTACTGACATGGGAACCACTTTAGGAGGAAACCATGTAGGATGTGGTGTCCCTCCTTGGGCTCTAATTATCGACCATAGCGGAGGTTACATTTTCCGATGAGGAATTCCTTTGCCTGTTGTGCATTCCTTGTTGGTTGGAAATATTTTCTTCTCCTCGTTCACCCTTCTTGGGCTGATCCTTAAAAAGAACATACATGTTTATACATTCAACCTGTAATACGTCGATGTCGCACAGAGAACGCGCCCTGTCGATGAAGTAAAATAGATTGTGCTCTGCCTTGAGGGATGTTGTACACTTCTATGGGCTTATACCAACATGTAGATGGACCCTACATACAGGGAAATAACTATTTTGCGATAAAAAAAAAAAAAAAAAAAGAAAAGTCTACAGGGATGTACAAAAATGAAATTATATTTCTTTGTCCGAGTGGTTAATGGTTCCTTTTTTTTTTTTTTTTTTTTTGCATTTGTTTTGCTCTAAAAAAAAAAAAAAAAATGCCGCTCGGAGGGGTCCAACCTCCAAGGAAGGTGGCAAGTGGGAAAATGAACGTGCCTTCTAAGAGCCATTTTTTTTACCTCCCTCTTTTTTGCCACTTTTTTTTTGTGAAGTCTTTCCTCCGGGGTAGCAAAACCGAGAGGTGTATTTTCCGCCCCACCCACGGTAAGGTTACATTAACGCACGGATAACATCACATAGTGTTCAAATAACAGACGCATATGCAATGCTCATCGAGGCTTAAATGAACAGCACCACAATGAACGCATCCATCTACATAGACGCGCACTGCAATTTTCCCAACACAGTTGAAAAAAAAACACAGAAAAGCTGCACATGCAGTGGTGACCGTTTTATAAAACTTTAGAAGACAACGCAGATCAGACGTTATCGCGTAGGTGGACAGGAAAAAATGTAAACAAAGCACTGCCGTCGCCATCGCCACAAAACCAACGCAGCGCCTGAGGCAAAATCATGAAGTTGTGTGGCAGTACACAGCGACGTAGGATAATCACCCCGACGCGAAAACGGAGCAAAGCTAAAATGATACACAAAAACATATTCGTGCGTAAGGTGTTTCGTCCACTTTTGCGAAGCAACAAAAATGCATGCAGAGGAAATGTCACTGTTCTACCTCATTGGATAAGTAACGTCCACGGTGTCAAATCTTGTAAAGCGAGTTCACTTGCTGTGCTTCCAGACACATACCTCTCCTTCCTCATAGCAGCATCCCCGTGGGGGAAGAAAACTTCCTCCGGGTGCCACCGTCATTCCTACACAGCAGGAACATACCCGCATATCCCTTCGCCGCTTTTTTGCCCACTTTGTGGACACAGTTCTTGGTCTTCATCCCGCAAGGAGACACATCAACGTGCCCCAGTTCATCGTCAAAAGAGAAGGAAAACCCAAGGAATATGTTATCGTATTTATTTTTCTGCACATCGGAACAAGCACCCTGCACGTCGGTCATCACGTTGGACTGTTTAATGTATGTCACCTGCAACGAGTTGATACTGTGAAAAGATAGGGGGGCGCAGAACCCCCACAGTAGGTAATCAGAATTGGCCTTCTCATGACTAATTACACACTTGGCTTCACCGACAGGACATGCCTTCACTTTCATGCTGGCCAAATTTTTATTTTTTTCCAACTTCATTTTAAACCCAAAGGCTATGCTATTTCCCTCTGAGCACTTACCCTCCAGCGATGTTCCCCCTGAAGCGTGACTTCCATTTGCATAAAACGTTTCGAACTGAACAAAACTGTACTTCACGCAATACAGCCATCCGAAGGAAATAACAGAATTGCTTTCATTTATGTGGGAGCATGAAATATCGTACTCTCCGTTATTGAGGCAGGGGTACACACGGATCTTGGGTGCGTCCCCCTCCTTTGTTGCATCTCCCCTCTTGGCTGCATTCCCCTTCGGTCTCTCTGATGTGTCATAGGTGAGGATAAATCCTGTACTCTTAACATAACCAACAGGGCAACTTAAAATGAGCGAACCTTTGGCCGATCCTGTTATTTGCTTTCCATCAGCCAGCACATCTATAATGTCCTGCGACAGGTAGTACTTTTCCTTGTCCATTCCGTAGAGGCTATTGTAGTAAATGAGGGCCTTGTCGTAGGATTCCTTTTTTTCCTTACGCATGAAGGAACTCAATGAAATTAAGTCCAGGTGCACTGGAAGTAGGTTGGTATAAATGGAGTCCTTCCAGACTGCGTACGTCAGTTGGTTCCACCCGTTGTAGGTTTGGTTTCCCCCACGGATATCCAGGCTGGCGATCTTCTCCCCCATGGGGGGCGCTTTGTTAAGTGGCTCACCATGTAGCTGGTTATGCGGCTGGTTAAGAATATGGTCACCACCGCTACCATCGGCACTCCCCCGTTTGGGACCCCCCTGTAGTAACAATGCCTCCCTGAATACGTCCAAGTTGGGGACGTTCGCGAGGGGGTACTTATAGCTGTATATCTTCGCTTCTTCCATCGTACGACGGGAAACTTCCAACGAGTTAAAAGACCGCCCCCCAAAGTGTGCAGACACAACTAAGTGGGTTCCATATTTCTGGAAAAAATCAATCCACAGTTTTATGCTTCCTGAGCACCTTTCGTTCCTCGCACTGTGAAGGAACCCCCCCACTAGGCATTCCTTTTCATTATCCTTCTTTTCCAAAATGGGTAATTTATCCGTCTCCAGTAAGAACTCCCTATTAATATGCCTTGTGGAGTCTCTTAAGTTGTACGTTACGTATTTGTGCACACAGCTGTTCTGTACAACTAGGTATTTTTTCCTTCCTATTTCTAAGTCGGCAAAGTAGCTTTTATACGGCATGGAGGCAGAAAAGGGAACTATGCTGGTATTCACATCTTCAACGTTTATATTATCCATGGCTAAGTGAGTAACATCATTGATCCCTTCGACGAAGCTGAAATATTCGTCTCTGTGACAGGCAACTTGGTTGATCATGTCCACAGAATTTCTCGTGTCAAATATTTCGTTTCTAAATCCTGGGTCTTCCACGAGCTCGTTGTTTGGCAGTGGGTAGCCGAACAGGATGTCGTACCCCTTCCCTATGTACTTGCTGAACCGTTCATCGCTAACACGGTTGATATGGTCACGGTGGTCGATTGGGGTGCTGACCGTCTCGCTGTTCCCGCTGGCCAAACTCTTGCGGTCTAAACAGAAGGTAATGAGCAAGAAGACCCCCACACCTAATCGTTTCGTCGCCATATGGTTAATCATTTTGAAAGCCTTTCTTTGTCACAACATTGAAAGGGCTGAGGAGGGTTATCCTCGTGTGAGTATAACCAAATAATAGCGTAAATGTGATGAACGCCCACAAAAAGACTACCCCTAACAGGTTAAAATTAAAACGTGATAAAATATGCTTCAAATAAACTAAAAGACGAAGCATTCAACAGTACAACCAAAAACGGGACAGACGCCGCTTGGTATCCCCAGTTATATTAACCCAAACACAACGTAAAAAATGAAACAAAAAAAATGAACTAAAAATACACAAAATAAAATTTGTCAAGGAAAAAAATGTAATTCCCATTTACACACAACATTCCCTTTAACTGATGGGGAAAAAAAAAAAAAAAAAGCCTCACTAAATGTGTGCACGGAACAACGTTGCCTACATGGTGACAACTGTAGAGAAAAATGCAGCTAGCCAAAAAATATATTCTGACTGTTAATAAAAAAAAAAAAAAAAAAATTGCACACGCATATGCACGTCCATATGGCTAGCTGTGTGTGCGTCTTTACCACCAGTTCGATTAAGCGCAAAGGGGTGGAAACAACTAGGTGGGATCAGTTCCCCCTACCCTCCAAATGGCCATTCCGCTTTTTTTACAAATCCAGCAAGGTAACAAAAAAGCGCCTTTTTTCCTCTTCATGCATATTTTCCCACAAGTGGGCCGGCACCAAATGTACCTTGTCAAAAAAGAGCTTGAAGTATTGCAGCTGGGCTATAGCCGCCTTGGTTAGGCGCTTCTCTTCAAGCAGGTTGTTCGCGCAAGGTGGATTAAGATCAGTGTACAATTCGCCCACCGTATTGTAGTAATAATTATGCGTTCCAAATAGGATGGCTACTTTGCCTACTCCCTGAGTGCGTTTCGCAAATATGTAGTGAATGTAAAGGAAAACAGAATTGCTGTTGGCATTTTTAACAAGCTTAAACTTGTAATCCGTCTGGGGGAGGTCTTTCAAAACTTGGTACATTTCGTTGAGCGATTTTTGGTGATACGAAAATTCTCTCCTGACGTGTTCACTTTGGCTAAGTTGGCTTTTCTCCTCCCGAGTGGGACCGACGAAATAGGTGGACAGAAAATGTCTATTCATTTGGACGTGCTTCAAGAGCGCTTTATCTACATGTGGATAATACATCAGGGGCAACAACTTTTTAAGCGTGTTTACACCGTCGTTATGGGGATACTCCGTTACCGCATCAATTGTGTAGAAAAAAAGGCGCTTCACGTGTTCCCCGAAAAGGTTGTAAAAATTTTCCACTTCGTCTCTTGAGCGGTGATATATGAACTCGGTGAGGAACGTTCGTATGATCATCACGTAGAGGTCTATCCCCATTTGCTTTTTCACTTCATTCGTGTTGTCTTTTTTGCCATCTGGTTTGTGGTACCTGGTTGTAACCCTTTCATCCAACGATCCATTCATCCACTCCCCGCGGGGTGATAAATTGTGATTCATTTCCGAATGGGTGTGCCCCTTATGGAGGGTATCCCCCTTCTTGTTGTACCATTTCGATTCTCCATTTTGGGTTCCCCCCACCAGGGGTAAGTCCAGAAAGGAAAAAAAATCGTTTATACGCTTGTGAAGCCCAATCGAAGAAGCGTCCCCATAGTGGTCATTAACCAGCACGAAGTAGCAACAACAGTAGGTCATACATTTGACTTCTTCGGGGTGCATATTTTTGTACCCACTCTGAAGGAGGAACATGCTTTCCAAACAGTTATGCGCCATTTGGGGGTACCTCACGGACATGAAGTTCATAATGTGAATAATTTGAAATAGGTTCCTCAAAGTTACCTGCTTCGTGGCATGCACACGCGGTTCGTCCATGAGGGTGCCTTCCGAAAAGCTCCCCGAAGAGTGAGAAGAAATGAATTTCTCCAACTTCACATTTAATAAGTGAAGAATTGGCTGGCTTATCAAATTCTGGTGAGCGAAAATTTTCAAAAGGGTTACCAAATGGAGCATACTAAAACTTGACGCAAAAAGCAAAATGTGCTTATTTGCAAAGAGAATAAAATAACTGGAGAATTGCGTAAAATTATTTATAAAAAATATCAGCTTAGTGAAATCGTTGGCAGTATATGTTGAGATTCTTCTCGGTAGGGTGACTAATATTTTGGTGAGCATCCTATCATCCACATGGTTGAAATAAGACAAGCTATTTAGGCAGTCCATCAGGGTACTCGTTTTGTACTGACTTAAATTCCTCCTAATATGGCCCACCAACACTTCAAATAAGCAACTGTTGTAGTAGTTCATGTTTTGCAACGACTTCAAAATGGAGCATATCTGCAGCGGTCGCAAAGATCCGCATTGTGTGATTACCACTCTGAACAGATTACTACACAGACCTATATCCTTGTATCCATATTTTGATAAAATGAAAACATGCTTATGGATGTCTTTTCCTAAATGGGTTAACTTCCCACTTGGTAGGAAGGTATCCACTGTGGTTACTCCTCTGTTGGTTTCCCCACTGTGGAACGCATCTTCGTAATTAGCAAAGTTATTACCTTCCCCCTGTTGCAACTTCTCTGCACTTACCAAATTTTTGTAAAACTCGGCGATGAAATTTAAGACAGATTCGTTGTATAAATTGTTTCTGGCCAAAAAATATCCAACCACAAAATAGTCCCTACATTTAAACATCTCCATATTTTTGCATATGAACTTTTGGATCATTTGTGCGAAGCCATTTGGCATTATTAGCGGTACTGTCAAGGTGTCTACCAGGAGGAGGAATTCATTTAGTTTTATTTTTTCTGCAAATTCCTCGCTACTCAATTTGGTCATAATGTGTACCATTAGGAAGGGGCTCAAAAAGTTATTTTCCTTATAAGCGTGTAAGACATATATCAACTCCTTCACTTGATAGGTACTCATCCTGGACACAATACGAAACATAAGCACACTTAAAATGTAATACTTTGCCTTGTTGTTACGAAGGAGGTAGCTATTTAAATATGATAAGATTTCTTTCTGCTCTTGCAACGTGATAACATTTTTTACGTTTTTGTATCTCAGCAACTGCTTACAATCCAGTTGTTCAATTTGTAGATTCAGTTTGGACAGCATCACTTTGTTGGCACTTTCAAGCGCCATTTGCTTCTTCAGCTTGGTCGCTTTTCTCGGGAGGGGGGACTCTTCCGCTGTGGTCTCTCCATTGGTTGAATTGAGTGAAGCTGCACGTTCCGTTCTTCCGCCTATTGCGTTTGTGCGGCAAGGTGTAGTGCACATGCCACGCCATCTGGTTACATCACATATGTGGCTCCCCCAACTGGATATACCAGCCCTACGTAGCCATCTATAAACAACCAACGCGCTGCTCTTTCTCGCGGAGGCCATTGTTAAGCAGAACCTAGGCAACAATTCCTCCACGTCCTTTAGGGCTCTCCCCCTACTGCTTCCTCACAGGGGGGACACTAGACATGTGCATCTTCAAGTGTACCTGCATGTGTATATACGCACCTCCCCCTCCAACGGGCTGGCCTCTTCAACTTCCAAAGTGATACATCACACAGATATTATACCCATCAGATGAAGCCATATGGGATCTTAAAGCCCCCCAAACGGCGTGGCACCCTTGACTATCTCAAGCCTACACAACTCCGCATGGGAAAAAAAGGTAAGGGAGAACAATTTCCCCACTTGCACCTATACTGAGAAGGAAGTATGCTCCGAAGAATGCTCAAACTGGTGCGAAAAATTACTTCCTCTGCAGCTTACCCTTAAGAACCAGTGGAGCATCTCTACAAAGTTACTCGGACCTGAATCCTTCCCCATTAGTAGGAAGCATGGGTAGGTTGGTGCGTCATCACATATTTGTAATTTGTGCCATTGGGGTTGCTAACAGTTTGGTGCTTCCCTCCAATTATTTTCTCCTTACTGCGAATGCACCTACAGGTATATCGTCACACGTACAAAACAAAGAAACGATCCTGCGGAGCAACTAACAACGCGACCACACAAGCGGAACTTCCACACCATAATAACTGTGCAGCAAAAATTACCAACATCATATAAGTACCGGCAATGAAACGGGGCAAAAAATCAAGAAGGAAAAAAAAAAAAAAAAAAAAAAAAAACATATTATAGAAAACATCATGTAAGATGATCAGCGACGCGGGAAACAGTCCATTCCATGCTAAATGCACATAGCGTTACACCGCATCGCCTCCCACCGGAGCACCCATTTTAGAGAGACGAACAGACGATGAAAATGATAGGCACGTGCACTTCCTGGGTACGCACCTGCTGAACGCGAATCTTCAACTCACAGGCGGAACTTCCCACGGGGCATATCAAATAATCATCCATGCTGGACGCAGTGTAATCAACTGCAAACCCCGCAATGATGAACTTCCCGCGTGAACACTCCAACCTGACCAGGGTATTATCATTTAAGTGCATTTTTTCGCTAAACGATTTGGACTCCAATGTTTCCAGTAGTAGCCGCTTATTACTAGGAAGACAGTTAATCCAAAGGAAGCCGTGCGGATTTTCTCCCACCTTGGTGGGAAGCCCACAAGACGCTACGTTGCTTCTACATGGTTCGATGTGCATATTCGTGTGGACACCCTTCTGCATTGTTAAGGAGAAACCAAAACCTATTTTCATGTTTGTTGGACATGTAATTACTGTGTTATTCCCCTGAACTAGCTTTTTCATCTGGTGTATTTCTTGCACGTTTTCCCTACTACATAGAACCCATCCGAATTCAAAACTTTTGTCCGATTCGATGTTCATTCCACTGGAGCATTCCCTAGATAGTGGACAGAGGTGCATCACGTTATTTTCATCATAAAGCCTCTTCTTATTTGTAATGATGAACCCGCTGAGAATTTTTTCCCCCTTCTTACACTTAGGGGTAACATTGAAATTTGTATTTTTGTCTATATATTGGTGCCACCTCTTTATGTGCATCTTGTCCAGATCCTCTTCACTTCTGTTCAAGTGAAAGGGGTATGGGTTGTAATTGGTATAGGTCAAATTTGAATAAAACTCCAAAGCCTTATAGTACGCATTTTTTTCATCAGCCAATTTTATAAAATCGGAGAAGGGTTTCAAAATTAGCTTCACAGGCCTTGCAGAACTTCCTTTGATAGAATTTTTCCATTTTTTGTGCGAAATTTTTGTTATGTCATTTTTTCTTCCATGAAGGATGTCTTCTCCGGTTTGCATGGGGGGTGCTCCCACTTCTGCATCGCCACCTCCTTCCACCATGACGATCCGTTGAGCTATATGCCTAACCTTTTCACTTGATATAACGGAACCGAAAAATAGAATGCCACGGTGGAGTCCCCCTCTCCTGGCACCACCAAACGGATTCAATCGTTTCTTGTACAGCCGAATCTTTCTATCACCCTTTGTCAGGTAGTCATTCTCTACGAACAAATTATTTATCACCCTACCCCCGTAGTAAACCCCCGATATGAAGTGCGTTCCATACAAATTGAAAAATGTCATCCAGGGTGTAACCGTTTTAAGGCAGTCCTCGCTATACTTATTATTCCTGTAAGATTGGAGATCGCATTTATACTTGTCCCCCCCGATGTTTTGGTAATTCTTCCCCAGTTCACCCAACATGTTCAGAAAGAACGGGTCCAGCATGTCGTCACTTCCTTCCAATAAAGAGACGAAATACTTTACACAAATTTCCTTCTGCAGGATTATGGAATCTCCCTTGTTAATTCTTTCGACCAGCATTTTGTAATAATTGGATGCGTTAAAAGGGTGAATATCGTACTGCGCTTCGAATTTGTAACTTTTATATATCTTATTGATGTCGTCTAATCCGTTAATTATGTGTATCTCCTTACGGCTAGAGCATTTCGCGTTCGTCCGCTTGGTGGCTGTGTAGGACAAGCCATAATCATTGCCGCTTTTATCCTCTCTTAAAGGGCGCTCACTTTCTTCACCTTGCTGATCACTCCTTGTGTTTAGCTTATCCCTTAGGACATATCTTCTGTACCCCATGTCTACCCCATATAGAGGATCTCCCAACGGGTTTCCCCTAATAATGTCATACGTCATTCCTAGGTAATTTATTAAGTGTTCCCTCTCTGAGGTGTCCACATTATGGGTGTATAAGCGGGGGTCAAACAGGTCTTCACTTTTCGAAACGCAGCGCACAGACAGGTGAAGCATCAGTGCGTACGCGCAAATGGCGTAGCATTTCAGCCTCATATTTGCTAAGATGTGTTCTTTGGCAGGTAAGAAAAATGCGTCAGCGTGGTTACTTAAAGGGGATACATAACAGGGTTGCTTAACAGGGTTATTTTTTCCCTAATTTCAAATCGGACAGGCATAAATGTTCACAATAAAAATAAGGTATAGACTAACCGATGCACACAGAACATCTTTTTCTGACGCCTCCTATTTTTTAACAAACGGCTTAAATTTTCCAATTTATTAGCAAACCAACGAGTAAAAGGAAGCTCATAGGTTGAAATATGTGACACGATACGACGGCGCAACTGGACAGTTGTTACTTCGACCAGTTGCTCGCCATACATGCCCTCGTTTTGTTTTGACAACCAAAAGGGTTTCCACTGACAGCAGTGTCAATGCCAGTTGTTTAAAGATAAATTGGGGGTATTCACGAGACAACAACAAAAAAAAACTCATGTGTGTTAACTATGCACATAACATATGTAAAATCTGTGAGAAAAATTAAAGGGTTGCATAAAGGCATCATACGAAAAAATAAAAATGCCAAGGGTGACACACAACAAATGCAAGAATAAAAGGATGAAATGGGCAACAGCGTCGAATAAGGTTTGCAACACCTGACGTGTACAAAATTGTCTACATGTACTGATGTAACCATTCATACATGCTTGCACACATAAATGAGTTTTTACATGTGCATATTTTGCTCTGCTTCCCATTTTTTCTATTTTTTTTTTTTTTTTCAGCTAGCCAAAATGGGAAAACTAAAGCATAAAAAAAAAAAAAAATTCTCCAACTAGCCATTTTAATGGCCCTATTCAGGAGTATTTTTACAACCAATTGTTAAACGCCTGAACGGGTCAGGCAAAAGCTTCATAATGTTTACAAAAAACAAACAAAAGTACAAAAAACTGCGGGAATGCAGCTTACACGGCTACATCCCTCATTGTACCAATTCGCGCGCTACATTATGCATACGCGCAGTAAAGTCCTCAGTGGTCCACAGAATCATTCAGGGGTAGATTGCTCAAAATGGGAAGCTCCGTTTTCTTGCCATCTGAAGGATCACTTCTGATTTGTCATCGAGTATATAACTGCAAAAAAGGAAAGGGGAAACATCAAACATTTTACATTTCGCAATCTATGTACTTTATGCACATATTTGCCAAAACAAGGGTACAAATAAAGTGTGTACTCCGTTCGGTATCCCCCTTCTTGGTAAACATCTGACACAGCGCTTAAATTCGACGTTTTCTCTCGAAGCGCCAACTTTGCTCTCCACCTGGATACAGCAAAATTTTTGCGTACCTTTGTCCTGATCTTCAATTTTAAAAATCTTGAAGCTAACGCGTGGTCCTACTTCCACCATTTCGTTTTCTTCCTCCTTTTTAGCACTATTGAGCTCCATTCGGTTGGATAAAAAATTGTACATGTTGTTATTCTCCCCGAGACCATCATTTCGGTACGCCTCATTTATTATTTCTTTAACCGATCTTTGTCTTAAATTTGTCACATACTGGCGAAAGTAGATAGTTTCATCAGCACTGTTGTAGCTGTATAGTATGACTCTCTTAGGTTTGTGTTCGGCGTCCGCTCTGAGATTTATATTGGGGAACATATTTTTCAGTATATTTTGTATAATGATTAAATAATTTAGCATCTCCGGATTTGCAGAATTGTTGAAGTTTTTCAAAATGAGTAAAGGTTTAAATTTGCTATAATTGTGAAAAGCAAATTTGGCACCTTTAGACCTAACCACTGATGCATTGGTGAAACTCTGAATGATAAATGTTAATGTCAGCTTGGTGTAATTGCTTGTAATATTATACATGAATTTTTGGTTGCTTATGTGTATGCTAATTGTATATTTATAGTTTAACTCTTTCAGTTTTTTCTTCAATTCGGTTAAATTTTTTAATTTGTTTATGTATAAAGTTACCGAATATGGGGAGAATACTTCAGCTAAATCTCGACATAGCGACTTGAAAACGGAGTTCATTCCACTTTTCTTAATTGCAATTATGTTTGTTTTTTGGATAATTTCTTCTTCATGTTGCTTTGCAGTCTTTGGTTTACTCTCCTTTGCTTTTCCCTGTTTGCTGCCTTCTTTTTTTATTACTCCCCGTTTGAATTTTTTTCCCTTTTTGGCCGTCACCATGTTGTTCCTGTTATTTTTCCTGATCTCCTACTTTTTATGCGATGTCGTACTCTCGGATGGAAGTTTAGTAAGTATGCGAAGGCGTCTCATGCGGACAGGTACTTCTATCTGTGCATACCTACATGCGTGTTTTCCGCGTCATACAGCAGTGGGTAAGTCGAATTCGCACCATACTTGGTCAGTATGAGGAGCATTCTCTCAAATGGTTCTTGCGCCAGGAGCTCATCTCATTCAAGGAAGAACAAAAAAAAAAAAAAAAAACTTCAAAAATTAGCAGAAGTTTTCTAATAAAAAACGGCTTTGCAAGTATTCTTCGCTGCAAAATTGCCAATTTGCAGAGAAAGTATAAAAATATGCGCAGAAAAGTGGCATGTTGTTATTTTTCCTTTCCCGCGAATCTTTCTTTATGAGAAAATTAAAATTTTGACGCTTCTATACAACGTTTAAAAGTTTTTGTATAGGTTACCATTTGGGCAAAAATATTTTTTTTCTTTTTGTCCTTTCATTCTCCTCATAAATATATTTTCGTGAACTGGGTTGGCCACGTCATAAAAAAACGGCACCGTGTAGGCACAACGCGTGCAACGTAGCATATGCCCATTTTTTGGGGGGGGAAAAAAAAGAAGGAAAGAGTAGCAAAGAAGCACGCATCCCTCTATACGTGTTCGCAAAGCACCAATTTGAAGTGGCGCATACGTGTGACGAATTTTTCGGGAAATAAAAAGGTTCGCTTTCAAGGACGATCTGTTAAGTAAATATACTTTTTCCTTTTTTTTTCCCATGCACTTCCCCCATTCGAATGGTGGTGAACGTGTTCAACACAAGGAACAACGTAACACTGCGGGGATCGTTTTGTACATGTGACACGCGACTCGACTGAGAAGGAAGAAGAAATGAGGACTGTCTTCATGAGGACCCACTGAATGAGGACACTTGGCATTGTAAAAAATGCCCACCGCTCCCTACCCCCTGTGGGAGAGCCCTTTCACACATGTAATTAGGGAAGCACAGATAAACGCGTTCTGCTTAAACGGCTTCCGTACCCAACGTATTATGTCATCCCCGTAACAGAGACCCAAAAAAGAAAAAAAAAAAATGGTCATCTTGCGTGAACCCTTAGCTAAACACGCTAAAGAAGAGAGCAAACAAATTAGGGGCTTCCCTACGTGAACCCTACAGTGAAATTACTTCAAACAGTTTATTCGCATGATCGGCGATAGATTGACCCCCCATTGGCAAAAATGATTTTGGAGATCGTCCCCCTGTACAGTCACAAGTTTTACAGCACACTGCTGATAATTAAAGACCTGGATGCTTCCAATAGGGGATGCAAGTTGAATGAACTTTTGCAGGATGGCGATAAGGAAGGAATGATCAGTGGGCAGACCAGCAGGGAGGGAATTGAAGAGGACGCTGAACAACAACCCGGGGAAGAGCCCCCTGCCCCCAAGGGCGATACAACGAGCAAGGATCAGGGGGGTCCTCTTCCGAGGAAGACCTATAATTATGACTACCTAAATAATAAGAAGGATTTTTACGCAAAGGAGAAAGATAAAAATATTTATGTCCTTATAAATTGCGGATGGGACGATCAGTTCTGCACGGAAGACGTGAAGAATGTGTTGCGGTAAGGAGGGAACCGATGCACGTGTGTTAAAAAATCATACAAGTGTTCACGTATCACCGCTTACGTGGAGGTGTAGCATGGATGCTGGTCAGTCCCCGTCAAGCCACGCCAACCCATATAATACCACCATGTTATGGAATTTTTTTCACAATTTTTTCGTAATTTTTTTGCAATTTTCCTTTCCTTTTTTTTTTGCCCCCCCTTAGGGTGTGCGAATATGTAGACGTCGTGCTACTCACGAACCACAGCCTGAGCTACGTGGGGTGCGCACCGCTGGTTTTCCAGGAACTACAAAAGAGGAAGAGGAAAATCCCAATCATATGCCACGAGTACGTCAAGTCGTACAGCAAGTATGTCCTCCTGAGTTACTTCAAATGTACGAACAATTGCAAATTTTTTAAATCTTTTAAAGAGGATGAATATTTAAAAATCGTGAATGAGCTCTTCTACAATGTGACATCGTTGGAGTTCAATGAACACTACACCTTTAGGAAGATGATATGCCAAAAGAAGAAAACAGTTTGTATGCTTCCTATGTATTTTATAAATAATGGAGACAACATAGGATCGTCTGCCGTAATTATAAAATTTTTTAATTCCAAAATATTGTACTCTGTGAATTCCCACATGTCTGATTATTCCTTCATCGAAAAATCGGACGTGTTGCAACAGTCTAATGTGTTCACTTACATTAGCAACTTTCGCTACACAAATAAGAATTACACCAAAATGGCTGACATGAAAAGCATCCTGGGCATCGTCAACAGAACGATGAACAACCTCGGATGTGTACTTCTCCCTGTGGATATCGACAGTGAGCATTACACAGAGAGGGGAAAAGGGGCCAACCAAACCTTCGGGGGAGGAAAAATACCAAGTCGTTGGAACACGGTGTTGCCCCGTCGGCAAGTATAAAAGGAGACACTGTGTCTACCTCCCCGTAGGGTCCGGAGCGGTCGACCATTTTGACCCATTTATATTTATCTCCCCATTTGGTGCCAATTAGAAACCCCGCCTTTACCCCCCCCGCAGGCGTTTTCCTGGATCTCCTGTTCCACATCAACGCCCTCCTGGAGGTCAGCATGCAGAGATACGTCCTCTTGTTCCTCTGTCCCTATTCGTAAGAAGAGTCACTTAAGAATTGCCAACTGTTAGCCCGAGGGTATTATTCCCCTGAATTGCTCTAACCCGTTCACTTTTCACCCATGCACTTCTCACCCCCCCGCAGGGAAAACTTCACAAGGCTGCTGTTCGCTTCGCTGACCTACCTGAACAGCCACATAAAAAGCAATTTTCACAAAAACAGAATAAATATTTTCAAGATGAAAAACCTAGTATGTATAAACAACTACAGCGATTTTAAAAAGTACGAAAATGGGTATTACATTTTGTTTTCCTTCCCGGCCTCTCTGAACAACGACACGGTGAAGAAAATCCTGTCGACGTTTCTCACCAGGAAGAAGAACGTATTAATATTTACGAAGAGGTACTATGCTCCGAGCTTTTCGCACCAAGTGTGTAGTCATTATTTTAGCCATAGGGGTGAAAAGAACAAACCGGAGCTATCCTTCTGCTTCAGCCAACATGTAAAATTCGATGACGAAAAATTGTATGAAATTTATTTAAAAGAAAAAAATAACATCGAGAAGGACGCCGTGCTGAGCAAAGCAGCTGGTAAAAGAGTTAAGAAAAAGAAGGAGAAGGTGAGAAAAAAAAAAAAAAAATCAAAGTTCATTTTCGAGTCACAGGAAGAAATGCTGTACATAAAAAGGGAGGGTCACTTAATCGGGAAGACAAACCTAGAAGGAATAGACAAGCTGAAGCGGGAGGGCACTCCTGGTGAACAACTTATAAAAAAGGAGAAGTACAAGCGGGAGGGAAGCCTCGGCCCCCACGCGGAAAACGGTAACAACGATGACAACGGTAATGACGATGACGATGATGACGACGTGGACGAAGATTCTACAGGGGAGGAAGACGATCCCGACCTGGACGACGAAGAGGAAGAAACAGAAAGTGAAGATGACGATGACAAGGACAATGATAGTGATGATGATGACCATGACGAGGGGCCACACGATCCGCAGAACTACAACGCGTATTACCATTCAGACGAAGAGGAAGAACAAGAAGGAGCGGACGAGGATCCCAAATTTCCTGGCGAGCTCTACAACCATAGCGACCGCAATGAGGACTACTCACAGGACGGAATGGAACCCCCCAGAGGAAAATCAAGAAAGGGAAAAGGCACCATAAAAGAGGAAAAAATAAACGATAATGAATATACTAAGTTTTCCAACCACCTTCTAAAGAATGAACAGTCGGATGATCCAGACAACGCGTACTATTCTCATGTACACAACATTGGTAATCTTAATAAGGACGCAAAAAAAAAAAAAGTAAGAATAAAAGCAGAACCTGAATCCAGTGATGATGAAGTATATGGACATGAAAGTTATACCAGCAGGCATCCACTTTCAAAACACAGAGACCACAAAAGTATGACAACATTTGTAAAAAATGAGCAGACATTTACAAATGAACATGATAATGATTTGGATGAGAATAACGAGGAGAACAGTTCCACCAACGATGAGCGAAAGAGAACTTACCAAACGGTACACATATCAGATTACTACCAAGTAAAAAAGAAAAAACTGCGTTCAGGAAAAAGGGTTAGAAAGGGGAGCAGCATGGTAGATGGAACTTACGAACAAAATTGCCATTCCTCGGAAACGCCCAAAATGACATGGAAAAAAAAATTAATTAAATATTTAAAAACCATTCCTACCACTGTTCAGGAAGAGAAAGTTTCCATTCAGGTAGATTGCTCCGTAAGAACATTTAACATAGAAAATTATATTAACCAGAATGCCCTTAACAGTATAATACATCTGATGAAGCCCCAGAATTTTGTCCTCCTTCCAAGTTGTAATAATTTCTTTTCTTTTCATTTAGAAATGTTACTGCACGCGTCGATACAGCCCATGGATGAAGTAAAGTTCCACAGTTTTTACATCCCCAATTTTTCCAGCAGTGAAAATAAGAGGAGCATTTATTTGAACCGCTACTTTTGCTCCAGTGGAAAAACTCTCGATTCGGTTAGCATTCCATTAAGTGTTCGTTACGAGAATGTGTGCATAAAAAATATCTACACGATGATCAACACGGCCAAGGTTGCCGATAATCAGATGAACGTTTTTAAAATTAAGGCCACCATGAGTTCCACAAGAGGCGAACCGAATTCGCAGCTATGTACCAGGAGGTAAGCCCCAGGACGTGCACCACGTGGAGTGCCACGTGGGTCCAAAATATTACGTGTGTTTTGTTAGCATAGCCACTTTACGTAATTGCTCCCCCTCTGCAGGCGAAAACGGTTCATTAACGAGCACAGCACCTTCTGGAGCGAATTCAGCGAGGCGAACTACTCCCTTGCGATAGACAACCAGGATGAAGAGACACAAGAAGGGGAAAAAAACACAAAGGAAGAAAAGGAAAGTCAAAACCAGGGGGAACAAAATACCCCCAATGAAACGAACCAAAGTGGAGATAAGGAAAAGTCGAATGAGAAGAAACCCTTTTTGGATTACTACATGGATGATGAGGAAGCCAGCGGAGGAGCAACACAGGAGGAAGAAGATCAGGATCATGCAGGAGAATCATCGGACGACTCCGACGCTTCGTCCGAAATGCGGGACATTCTCCCCAATGAAGACAACACAAATGAAGAACACACCCCAAGTGGTAGTATCTACATCGGTGAAGTCAGCATGAAAAATCTATCCCATGCTATAAGTAGCACATTTAAAAGATCCTTAAACTTTACCCAAGAAAATCAAATCATAATTGACGGGAAGACATGTGTTAAGAAGGAAGAGCGGGACATAGCCACTCGAGGAACGATGGGTAACAAAAAAGTCGAGAGAACAAAAAGGAATATCGTTTGGAAAGTTCAGAGCTCCCTAGACCCGTCATTCTACATTCTGCGAAACGTTCTGAAGGATATGTACAACCATGTTTCTATATGAGAGGAGCCATATGCAGGGGGGCATGAGCACTGTCTCCCTGCGTTTATATACGTACTTTCGCACTGAGTAGTGCCTTTACAATTTCCCCCCTTTTTTTTTGTTTCAAAATGGTAAACCTGTGTTTATTGTTCCCTTAAAAGTGTTTTTTTTTTTTTTTTTTTTCACTTCCCTCAAGTGACTTTTAACATTACATATGTGCAGTACTTGAAAGGCATCCTTAAAAAGGTATGCTTTACCTGTATGTGCTAAATGAGTTTCCTTTTAGAAAGCATCCCCTCCATTTTAAACTTCCTTTTGCTTTGAAAGTTGCTCCACTGTGGTTGGTCACAATTGGAGCAACACGGAGAACACCCATTTCACGGAAGATTCTTAAAATACTTGTTGTAAGAGGGTGTACCATTCGACGCGCCCTTCGCGATCTGCGTTTTGGAGCGGCCACAAGGAGAAAATGCCCATGTGCAGAAAGAGACTTTTTTCCAACGTTGTGTATACAGCATATGTCCTTTGTAAATACCTTTGAGAAGCTATTCTTTTTTATCTTACCCAAATGGGGGAAACGGATTTAACACACCCCACAGTTGGCACATAACAGTGGACAGGACAGCGGCGTAAGTAGCCACTTCCCAAAGCAAAATCCAGTGTAACTATATTTTTTTATCACATAATTTCCTTTTCGTGTTGCTATTCTTTCAGTGTTTAAAAAAAAAAAAAAAAATACATCTGAACTGATTTTCGCACGATTCGTTAAGCATTCTTATTAGCTTTCACATGCACATGTATGTATATAGCTCCTTCAGTTACAGAAAAAAAAAAAAATTACATAAGTTTACAACGCATGCGTGGCTCCATACGTACGAACAAGCGCGTACGTACATATTAACACAGTTAACGATTTATGATTAATGAATGATGAATGGCGATGAATTATTTATTTTTTTTATTTTTTATTTATTATTTTTTTTTTGGAAGGATTACTTTGTGGGACACACATGTAAACGCACACCAGGTGCGCGTTCAAAAGGGTCGCATGGGCCACAACGCACATGGTGTTTTGCAGTGTGCATATATGCTCTTCCATACATGGGAGGTGTGCACGGGGGAAAATGCGAACGCACGTGTGAAGCCCCATAGAGGCGTGCAATACATATATTCCCCGTCCTTTTCATGAAACTGGAACAACACTATAATACTAGCCACAGTACCAGTATGCTCAGCAGCGATTTTTGTGGTGATGCTTTGCTTCCGATTTGACGGATCAATCGACTTCCTCGACAGTGGGTCCACTTCCAGCGGGAGCACCTCCGGGCATTCCACCACCTGGCATGCCACCTGGGAAATTCATTCCACCTGGCATTCCGCCACCGGGCATGCCTCCTGGCATACCTCCAGGCATTCCACCGGGCATTCCGCCAGCTGCACCACCGACGTCCTGATATATCTTGGACATGATGGGAGCACAAACGGATTCAGCTTCCTTCTGTTTCGATTCATATTCTTCTTTGCTAGCCAATTGGTTCTTCTCTAACCATTCCAATATGGTAGTGATACTCTTCATGCAAGTTTCAATTTCAGATGGCTGCAATTTCTCTTTTATTTTCTGGTCCTCTAATGAGCTCTTCACACCGTAGCAGTAATTTTCGAGGCTGTTTCTGGCTTCAATTCTCTTCTTATTTTCTTCATCTTCTGCTTTGTACTTTTCAGCGTCGTTCACCATACGGTCAATTTCTTCTGGGGACAATCTTCCCTTGTCATTGGTAATGGTAATATGGTTCTGTTTTCCCGTGGATTTTTCAACAGCAGTAACATTAAGGATACCATTAGCATCAATATCAAAGGTAACTTCAATTTGTGGGACTTTTCTCGGTGCTGGTGGGATACCGTCTAGGTGAAATTTACCCAACAAGTTGTTGTCCTTAGTTAGGGCTCTCTCTCCTTCGTACACTTGGATCAACACTCCTGGTTGGTTATCAGCATAGGTAGTGAAGATTTGACTCTTCTTTGCTGGGATGGTGGTA
Organism: Plasmodium coatneyi; assembly: GCF_001680005.1. NCBI lineage: Eukaryota > Apicomplexa > Aconoidasida > Haemosporida > Plasmodiidae > Plasmodium > Plasmodium coatneyi. The sequence continues at coordinate 612,571 of NC_033560.1, forward strand.
TTTCTCTCAATCAGCTTGGTCATAACTCCTCCTGCGGTTTCCAAACCGAGGGATAAGGAACACACATCTAAGAGCAACAAATCTTGTACCGCATTGGATTGGTCACCAGACAAAATGGCTGCTTGTACTGCTGCACCATACGCAACGGCTTCATCAGGGTTGATGGATCTGCAGGCTTCCTTTCCGTTAAAGAACTCCTTAATGAGTGTTTGAATTTTGGGAATTCTTGTGGAACCACCAACAAGGACAACTTCGTGCACGCTCTTCTTGTCCATCATGGCATCTTTCAATACCTTCTCAACAGGAATTAGCGTATCACGGAAGTAATCGATACAGAGTTCCTCAAATCTGGCTCTACTCACCGTCACACTGTAGTCGATACCTTCGAAAAGGGAGTCAATTTCGATGGTGGCTTGTGTAGAGGAGGATAAGGTACGCTTGGCTCTCTCACATTGAGTTCGTAATCTTCTTAAGGCTCTGCTATTCTTAGATAAATCCTTTCCTCTATTTTTTCTTTTAAAATCTTCAACACAAAAGTTCACCAACCTGTTGTCAAAATCTTCACCTCCTAAGTGCGTATCTCCAGCTGTGGCCTTCACTTCGAAAATTCCATCCTCAATCGTTAGGAGGGATACATCGAAAGTTCCTCCTCCGAGGTCGAAAATGAGGATGTTCTTTTCACCCTTTCCTTTTTTGTGCAGACCATAAGCAATAGCAGCTGCAGTTGGCTCGTTGATAATTCTCATGACATTCAAACCAGCAATAGTACCTGCGTCCTTCGTGGCTTGCCTTTGTGAATCATTAAAATAAGCTGGCACGGTAATGACTGCATTTTTTATGGACTTTCCTAAAAACGCTTCTGCATTTTCTTTCATCTTTTGCAAAACCATGGAAGAGATTTCTTCAGGGTGGAATAATTTCTTCTCTCCCTGATAGGATACCTCAATCATGGGCTTCTCATCAACACCGGACTTGACAGTAAATGGCCAGTGTTTCATATCGCTCTGCACAGAAGATTCAGTGAACTTCCTTCCAATTAACCTCTTTGCATCAAAAACAGTGTTCTCTGGGTTCCTTGCCACTTGGTTCTTAGCGGCATCTCCAATTAGCCTCTCCGTGTCAGTGAAGGCAACGTAAGATGGAGTGGTTCTGTTTCCCTGGTCATTGGCAATGATATCTACATTTTCGTTTCTCCATACTCCGACGCAGGAATAGGTGGTACCAAGGTCAATACCGATGGCGATGTTCGATTCGGGGAGGTTTGGCTTGGCTGCTTTTCCGCTTGCCATTTTGGAAATTTCAATAGGGAAAAAAGTAGAAAACTTGGCAAAATAGGGAGTAAACTTAGGGGTTATTATATTATACTCTCCTTAACGCTCTTCCGTTAACGGTAAAAGCAGGTTCAGTACAATAAAGAAGTGCTTAAAATTACAACGCAGCAGGTTTGCGCAGTTGTTCCAATTATTCTTGCGAAAAAAGGGAAGCAACAAGAAAAGCAGTGATTACTCACGGGGAAAAAAAAAAAAAATTGCAGAAAAGGTTCTTATTTATTTTTTTTTTTACCACAAAATGAGAAAACACAGGACAACGAGGAAAAAAAAGGAAAGAAAAGGAAAAAACAATTATATATTATATTTTAATATAATAGGAGAATAAAAGATATTTTTTATTACAATTCCGCAAAAATGGGAATATATGCCTCAGTTGGTCATAAATTTTTGCTGTACATACAATGAAATTGTATATATGATATAAATTACTTTTTGACTTATATTTTTCTTTTTTTGCAAAAAAATAAAAAAAAAATGTTTATAAAAATGTTTTGTAAATCCGTTTTACAAAAAAAAAAAAAAAATTATTTCAGCTTCATTTTTTTCATATTTTTTGTTCAAAATTTAGGGGACTAAATTTCGTTACTTTTCGAAAATTGGTCCTGGGGCAAGCCGGTAAGGGGAAAAGAAGGGATGGGGCCACGGGGCCATTTGGCCCCGTCGTTGCGTTGGTGCGTTGGTAACATGCGCATATATATAAAAAAAAAATACGCTGCTTTTTATAAGTTTATATATGTATGCTACATGAAGTATGGGATTTGTTATATGCGGCATATTCTTATATATGCTTGCGGATTGTGCCCCCTTTCCCCGGGCACAACTGCTCATCGCAGGCGTATGCAGCGTTATATATATGCATACATAATATTATGTATATAAAATTACATGCGTGTATTTTTTCGTGAGCCGACGCAAAACATAGGCGCAAATTTTATTTAATGTATGCTTTTTTTGGTGCTAATGCGTGAACAAAAATGGCCCCGCCCCGCCCGTCCATGTTTATTTTTTTTTAGCTACGCTTACATTACAGAGAGAGAATTTTTTACTCAAAATTCTGTGGCAGGCTCACCCGATTACGCGAGCTTTTGCAGAATATGAGCGTTTTTGCAAAGTGAACATGTTTCTCTTTTTTTTTCCTTCTTGCTTATCACGTGATAGCGTACATAAACTTATCAAACAGGTTGCCGAAAATGATCTTTTCTTTTATATATATATGCCCCTTTTTTTTAATGGTCTCCAAGCTATACATTGTTTTAAACCCCTCCATAAAAGGGCATATATATAAAAGAAAGAAGGATAGTCATCCCCCCTATTCACCCAATATCTGCGATATTATTTATATGATGCTCCCATATTAATTATTAATTTGCTTCTCACAGCAGCAGGTTCTTCTTGCGTTATGTTATACGGCAGTCCCCCACGGGGCGCTGTAAGCTTTGCATATATTTACCGAAAATATCCTGCATATTATTTCCCCCCGGGTGAACAGCCAAGTTGAACGCGTTCCATCGTGCAGAGTCGCAAAAAAAAAAAAAAAAAAAAAATGAGATCATGATGGGGCCATTTTTTTTCCCCCTTGCGAAGGATAAACCTCATCCTGTATGAAGTAAGCCTTTCAAAGGAGAAGCGCATTTACTCTCTGCGCGCACTCCTGCGAATAACAGTAACGGGCAAAAAAAAATATGCCCATCCCATGGCCATTTATATATATATATATGTATGTGACTATATGTATATTCGAACAGCTGTTATTTTTCTCCTCTATTTGGAACTTCAAATGGTGAAAGTACGCGGAAGGGAAAAATGAGAGTCAAAAAAAAAAAAAAAAAAAAAGCCCTTTCTACTTGTAAGTTTATAATTTCGCGAAAAATATGTAATGATGAAGGTCACCTATTGTAGCGCCAGTTGTTATGCGTTAAAAATAGTAATGTTCTCCTTTCCATTGCCTTTTTAACCGACGCAATGTATGCCGAAATGAAGCGGTTTGTACCCTTTGGGGGATTGTCCAATATTAAGGTGTTAAGTTAGTATTAACAGAATTTCATCCTTTTTGTCCCCTTTTTTGTTCCCTTTTTTTATGCGAATTCTTCGAAATTAAAACAATCCAGCGAAGGCCATAACCATATAATGCAAGACATTACTGCTGATGAGCGGTCCACTTTATATGCTTGTAAACGCATAACGGGAAAGCACTTCTAAAGAATTAACAAATTTGTACATACACTTCCCCTTTCATCAAACATCAAAAGGAGGTATGTGTTACTTTTGTTCACGTGAAAAAAAGAGCAAAGTCGACAAATTATAAAACCAACGTGGACCAGACTGGCGGGGAATAGCCCTGAGGGTGAAGATTCCCACAGTGGAAATGCATACAAAATGGTGTTCATTAACCCATCCGTAAATTCTGAGAACATTTTTCACTTGCAAATTTTTTTTTCTCCCTTTTTCCGTAAGTTAAAGGGGGAGGAAAATAAAAAGTACTTTAAAAAAAAAAAAAAAGAAAAGAAAAGAAAAACTGCTTTTCTTTTAAGCATACACAATTTGGAATGGGTATAAAAAGACCAAAAATTGCGAAAAGGGGTTAATAAAGAAAAAATCGTTTACCCGCTTCGTCTCGCCCCATTCCAGTTTTGCACAGCAAAGGGGGGAGGGAAACCCATTTATAGTTGGTTTATTCGTCATCATGGTGCGGTGGTGTGCTATTATACAGGTGTTGTATAACGCATAGGGCTTTTTTCCTTACATTTTTTAAAATAGACGAAATGTACTTGCTTGCAAATAATATATATATGACTGTTCAATAACATTATCATCACCTCGTGCTTCTTTCCCTTGTGTGTTGAGCCTATATTTTTATACCCTCAATGGGGATATTCCCCTGTAAAGCGCCACTGCCTCCGCATGATTTGCGTAAGTTTTGGACAAACCGAATGGTTTAAAATGGTACGAGGTAGAAATGATCGAACGTTTTATAGGGCCGCCCCCTCCCCCCATCATCCCTCCTTTGCCATGTATCCCCTTCGATGTGCTCATAATATATAGTACATGCTAATACATGCTAGTATATACCAAGGCGCAACTTGCGCAGAAACCTTTTTATAAATCGTTCCAAATGGCGAATGCCACTTCTGTGCGATTGGTACATACACAAATACACAATTTCAACCATCTGCTTTTCATACAGTATATTTGCTCACAGGAAGTCCAAAATGGTTCGAATATATAGTAAGCCGTGCCGCCTTTGCAAAACATTGACAAAAATAGAAAAGCAGCACATGGCGGAGAATTATCAAAAAATTAGAGTAGACGCTCAAAAGTGGTGAGGATAACACACGGCGCTCCCCCCAATCTTCAGCGGGGTTGCATTGGCCACCGCAATTTTTTTTTTCCTTTTTTTTATGGTCCACATGGTTGGCCATGGAAAGCGGCCAAGGCGATCCCTTTCCCTTGTGTATATTTTATCAGCAGGTTTTTACATAAAAACGTGGCGCAGCCAAAGGCAAAAAAAAAATAAATAAGCATCACAATTATTAAAAAAAAAAAAAAAAAAAATGAAAGAATGGAAAAATGGAGCCGACGTGCCGAAGGAAAAAATCCGTTGAATGTCGCATACAACTTTGAAAAAAAAATTGCGCAGCATAACGGTAAACGGCATAGCGACCAATTATTGCCGAAATGTCCAGCTTAACGCGGAAAATAAAAAAAAAGGAGGACAGAAATATTTAAATTCAAAGATTGATGAAGAGGAAGCCAACTCTTTTTTAAATACCCCACAACAAAAATTGCCAAAACGTTATGTTTGCAAAATAAGTACAAAAATTGTTAAGGGGAAAAAACTATCACAGAGGAGGATTTCGAAAGAGTATGAAAACACGAAGAGAGACATGAGGATTTTTCCCTGTTAGCATTTTACAACATCGCATAGGGGGGAAGGAATTTGTACATTTGGTTGTGCCTCTTCCCCCAACAGATATACCTGCTGCCATCTCATAAGCTGATTTACCAACCATGTTGAGGCGAAACATAAGATTGCGGAAGGAGTACCTTTACTTAAAAAAGGTGGAGGAAGAAAAAAAAAAATACGCAGAGAAGATAAAAAGCGTAAAGAAGAGTTACAAGGAAAATAAAAAGATACAGGGGGACTTAAAAAATGAAGAAAACGAATTGAGGAAGCAGATGAATCTGTATGACGAAAAAGCGATTAATAAAAAATTCGATGATGAGTATTTCTTTTCTGGAGTTGAAAACCCACGTGTTTTAATTACCACGTCGAGGAACCCCTCCTCCCAGCTGGAATGTTTTGCAAAGGAATTTAAACTGCTCATTCCAAATAGCGAAAAGATAAATAGAGGAAGCTATTTCATTAAAGATATTTTAAACTTTGCCAGGAAGAATAACATCACGGATGTTATAATTATCCACGAGTATAAGGGGATCCCCCGAAATTTAATAATTTGTCACTTGCCTTTTGGTCCCACTCTCTTCTGTACCATAAAGGATTGCAAAATGAGACATGAATTCACAGATCAGCTGGGGAGCGTGTCTTCATGCAACCCTCATTTAATCTTTCATAATTTTAACACAGATTTGGGGAAGCGAATTATGTGCATTTTTAAGTACCTCTTTCCGCCAGTTAAAATTAGGATGAATAAAAGGAAGCTTTCTATCTCGAGAAGAAAGGCACAAGGTGGAAATTCGAAGGAAGAACAAGCAGACTTGCTTGTCACCAACAGTGTGCACCACCACACTCTCGATGAACAAGACGACAAAGAGAACGATGAATTGCAAATCACCTTCAAAAATAATGAGTATTTTGATCTACAGAAATTTGAAAACAACAGAGTTATCACCTTTTTTAATAAAAATGACGTCATCTACTTTCGGCACTACAATTGGGAAACCAATGAGAAGGGCGAAATTATTTTAAATGAAGTTGGACCCCGATTCAGTTTTATCGTTTACAAAATAAACAAAGAAACGCTCGATTCTCTGAATGAGGACTATGAGTATGTGTACCGTCCCTTTTTAAATTCGAAGAAGACTCAGCTTGCATAGCGTAAAATTTGAGGAAGTTTTTTTCATTATTTTTTTTTGTGTATTTTTATGCATCGTAAAATTGAACTTCGCATTATGTTGTACCATCTTATCTTTCACATTTCCCATGCACCATGCTTCAAAAGGGGATACATGTTAACACGACATTTGTTAACATGTGAATACTATATCTTCACACATCTTTGCATGGAAAAAGATGCGTGTACTTACGTGCGTTGCACATATGTAGTTATCCTTTTTGCACCTCAAATGAAGCTTTTATTTTCTCCCTTTAATCAGCAAAAAGGTGCCAACGAATATTTTAAATAAACTCATATTTATTTGGACCATTTTGGCAGCACGCCCATTTGTATACTTTTGCATATCCTCATGAATATGTGCATACGTGCACATATCTGTGTGTGGATTATTCCCCCCCTTAAACATATTATTTTTTTTAAACCTCGCTTAAATTTTCACATGATTGTGAGTACATTTTTTTCAAGGAAAATAAGTTGATCACATTTTATCCTCTCCTTGGCGGTAACCCACCAGGATTTAAAACCTAGCTTACCTTATTAACAGTTCTACGTTCTGTTCGAACGTTTTATTAGCCAAGTTAATGTGAAGCACATCAAGGGAAAAGTGTCACGGAGCCCACATAGCATACGCCATTTCTTCTGTGTAAGAAGTTCCCCTTAATAGGAAGCGCCTCAAGTGTGTACTTTTAAAGTCTCCACCTTAAGTATTATATGTGAGAAGCATTCGCAATGCGTTCATTTGTAAAAATTAAAGTGTATCCCCGGCATTAGTAAAACACTGTTAAATGTTTTTTTGGGGGAATGCCTACTAGAACATCGGAACAGTTCACTCTCCTTACGGACATGATACATACTCCATTAATATGCACCCTTTTGCGCATCGCATAGGGAAAAGGGCTTTCCACTCCAACAATTCATGTGCTTCGAAATTATTATGTTCCCATTCATTGATATGGATAGGAGTGCACCTCTCCTTTGCTAGTCTCTTTACATTCTTTTCGTTCTAGGAAAAAGCGATCAAAAAGGGGGATAAGAAACATCTCTTATGAGTGTATTTTGTGAAGCAGAACAAAAAAAAAAAATAAATAAATAAAATAAAATAAAATAAGAAAAACTTAGCCGATGTTCTAACTGTCAACCATTGCACAGCTCGCGCAGGTTTTATCCGCTCGGGGCTTGCAGGGCCAAAGTTCGCATGCGTGTCTGCCATTTGCTTATAATGACACCCTTCGCTCAAGCGCACTATGCCTTTCGCTGTAACTTATTTGATCAGCAGGGCCAATTCACAGTTCGCCAATCATTGTTTGCAGTTCGCGCGGCTAACGAATGGCCCTTTACTTCATCCGCGCGAGGTGCTTATCGATTGCGTAAAAAGAAAAAAAGGAAAAAAAAAACAAGTGTGGTGTAATTGGAACATAGGGAAATGTGGCCTTTTCCAGTTCATATCTCACAAATGCGTCCCGATTTGCTCTCGCCTAATAGTTCAGGGTTTGAAGAGCACCTACACGATTGATAATTCAGTGGCAAAGAGGTGTGCACTATAAAAGGGGGGGGAGAGGGAACAATTAGTGGGGACAATTTCAGTGAACAGTTTTTCCACTGCATGCCATTTATTTTTTCCTCATACGTGTTCTGCAATGTCGGGGAAGTTTTGTAGCACCCTATTATGCTATGTATATATTTTTTTTAATGTTCCCATTAAACTGTATGCTTGTAACCGTTTGATGCCGTGATTGGTCGCCAGCTCTTAGGAGTTAAGGCGTGCATTACATGTGGTGCATCATGGGAATAGCGGGGTAGGTAATGGAGCAGAGGCATCTTCAAGATGCGGGTCTTACTAGAATGAGGCTTAATTTAGTGGATCTCACTCTGGTGGATCTTAACTTGGCCGGAAAGGAAAAATAAAAAAAAAAACCCTGCACCACACATTTGGAAAAATTAAACGTTAAAGTTATTCACACCCATTTGGTCCAAGTAGCAAAATGGAAAAAAACTTTTCAATTCTAAAAGAAAAAAAAAAATATAGAATAAACAAACATTTTATTCTGTAAGGGCGAAATGCCCAAAATTGAAGGAAAAAAAAAAGAAAAACGCATTTACACATGACAAAGGTGATAAATATAAAGGAACCATGAAGGGGGTTAAAATTCTTTCTCCTTTATTGTTATAAGCATGTGAAACTGTCCCACCTCGGTTGCAAAAGCACCAATGCGTGAAATGATTACGATTTGTAGGGAAAATGGTTGCATAGTATCGACACGCGTTCAAATGTTCGCATATGTGTATATACATATATATATATGTGTGTGTGTAATACATGTATTTACCTACCCCAAATGGCGGTTAACTCCGCTTCGATCTGGAGTAGGCGCAACTGGTGTGGGATGCACGCACATGTCGCTTGTGCATGCACACCTACATTAGCAGCAGAACGGAAAAATTAAAATACGTCTTCCATGTACGGTTCTACGATAAAGATTATTTGCAGGATAAATGAGAGTATGCTTTGGTGAAGAAGTGTAGACCTCCTTTAGTGCGCAAAAGGTTGATTACCTCTCTTCCCTGTCATTTTATTTCACATAATATACCTAGGTACATAAGTGTTACTGCACACATGTATTGCTGCTAATTTAATTGCATCGTAACTGATACTGAGGTGTATTCCTTCCCTGTGTGTTCAAGTATCATTTCCGTCATTTATGTAATAAGAAAAGGAACCCATCCCCAAAGAGGTATTTTTCTACCTCCCAAAATTGACCCCGCAACAGTGTGTAAGTAACGGAAAACGTTTTTCATATTTCAATTTCGACGTATCCTTTCACAGAGTTACATTTGAGTAAAGTGGACAAGTGCCTACATTGATGTTTTCCACAGCACATACGTAGAAGTATGGATAGGGGTGCACCGCCCATTTCTATTTATAGGGAAAATTGCTTGTTACAGAATTGATGCTGTTTGATGCGAAGTAAGCATGCCGGGGGGGGATGAATTACAGATACATCCATAAATGCGCATTCTCGTTGGTACACACATGTGTATGCTCGGGTAAGAGCTTTCATTTTATTTTATTTTTCTCTTGCGAAGTAGATAAAACTGCGTGAAGTTATATATTTTTATGCAAACACTATCTTTTTTGGAGCTCCCCAAAATATAATCTCGCTGATGTTGCTGCAAGGAGTCTTGCTACACATTTATCCAATTGCACAAATGGGAAAAAAGATGCGTTCTCTATAATGTAACAGTGAAACCGCGCGAACATTGAATAGTATGTTAGCGAAAAAGGGGAATATGTATTTTTGTTCTTTCTTTTCCCCCATATATGCACCTTAAGTAGGCATTTTTATTTTATTTTATTTTTTTTTTGTGATCCACATTCTACGACTTTTGGCACTATTGTAAGTTAACGCACGGTTATGATGAATTCCCTTTTTGTGCGTGTCCTGCAGAAGGGACAGGCGGGGGGAATGGATACAGTTAGGGAAGACCAAAGGTACCTTTTTTTTGTGTTTGTGTGCGGCACCATAATTGGTTTTCCCATTCTTTCATATACATTTTGCATGATGGACATTTTTTGTTGCATTTTGCGCATATATCCAAATATATATTCCACATGGCAAATATTGCAAGTGTTTTTGAAAATCCATTTATGTCATGTAGTGGGAAGGGGAAATCATAACGCATAAATAACGCATAAATAACGCGTAAATAACGCATAAAAAATGCACTTAACATTCTTGCACAAATATTTTACGTGCAACATTCACCCTTTTTCCATGCGTCAATAAGTGTGTGTTTTGTTTTTATTATTTATTTAGCATATAACCGTGCCATTGCGTTAAATTTTTTTTTTTTTTTTTTTTTTTTTTCATTCCTTTACATAAGGAAATGTGAGTATAAATGTGATTGTTATGGTTTCTGTGTGCGCACATATATTTTTAGTGATATCTGCTCAGCGGGCAAGGCCTGTGGATCTTGATATGAACACTCAACGGTTCGATTCCTCGGAAACGGATCTTGGGGAGTTGGGAGTTCATAGATAGAAAGGAAACACGCCAAACCCGACCCACTGGCACTCCCTTCGGGGAAAGGTTCACACCACCACCACTTATTTATATATATATATTGTGTACTTATTATATATATATACATATGTAACATATACATATATATATATGTATATACATATGTTCACTATATATACATATATATATATATATATATATATGTATATCTACCTTTACGCAGTTTTTTTTTTTTTTTTTCAAAACAGAAGAAGAGGAAGGAATGAGGCGCACATGATAATGTTGTTGCAATAAGGATAAGCATAAAATGTTAAGGAAAGGATCATATACATATGAACTTTTCTTTCAGTTTGTAGTAGTATTATATTATATTTTTTCCGCAAATTTTGGGAGGTGAATATACTTTTTTTTTTTTTCCATGATGTGCGCATGCCTTTTCTCATCATATGCGCTCAGGATATGGCAAGTTGGGACGTTGGGTTATAGGCAAGATGGGTCATCAGCAAGTTTGCACAGCAGGAACTTGCAATTCTCAATGGGTTCTTTATCAATACAAATATGTGTGCAATTTTTTTTTTTTTGAAATGGTTGAAAAGGTTGAAAATCCATAATGCGATGGAACATGCTGAAAAAAGGGGGAAGATAGAGGAATTTTTTTTTTTGTTTTTTTTTTGAACTTATTTTATTTTATTTTATTTTATTTTTTTATTTTTTTTTACATTCCCCGTATTATATATATATCAATGCACCCCATGTTTATACATATATACACTCTTTTGATAACAGTAATAATTTTGCAGTCGGCAATAGCTCGGTGGTGATGCACTGATACTTCAAAGTGGGTCGATGAAGGTTCGATACCCAACAATTCTCTCGAACTCGGAGATCGCACGGAGAGGGAGGGGTCTGTGTTCTAATTCCTGAACTTCGGCGGGGCTCCTGTCCTACCCCTTCGCGGAAGGCCGACTGTGCTTTTTTTTCCTTTTTCCCTTTTTTTAATATATTTTTTTCCCCCTTTTTTTTTTCTTTTCTTTTTTTCTGTTTTTTCTTTTTTTTATTACACCCTCCGGGTGTACTTCCGCCCAAGGGGCGGAATATACTTCCTTTGGTTTTCTTCCACCTAACACCATCCATAACAACCTTCCTTACACCCCTACTTCTCCCAATCTGCTTTCAAAGTCCTTCCAACCCTTTTTATGTTATGTAATTTATGCAGAAAAAAAACGAAATAAGAAACAAGAAAAGTGTACAAACTGATAAAGTATAATCTACATTAAGAAAGGGGATAGAAGGAGGAGTGAAGAAGTTTAATATGCACATCTCCCATATGAATAAGGTATTCATAATATATATTCATAATGGGAAAAAGGGAAAAAATATAAAGGAGGAAAAAGTTATTTTTATTACACCATCATAAATGTACATGAAAAAAAAAGAAGGAATAAGAAGGAATGAAGGAATAAGAACGAAAAAAGGAATAAGGAAGGAAAGGAGGAAGGAGGAAGAAAGGAGGTCTAAGGAAGGAAAAAAAAAAAAAGAAGCAAGGAGAAAAAAGGAAAGGGGGAGGGAGAAGAACAATTATTATAACTATTGAAAACAATTATAAACATTGCAAAGAAGAGAGGGGGGGAAGGAAGTTTTATGCTCATATGCACAATACATAATAGTAGTAGAAGGAGAGGAATGATATAAATAATAATAATAAATAATAATAGTAATAATGTCATATTCCTAAACGAATAAACATATACACAGAATGTGTGCACGCAAAAAAAAAAAAAAAATATACTGTATAGAATAAAAGAATACATGAATAGAAAGAATTCATACACAAAATTTCGACCTCCTCCTTCATTATTTTCTTATTTTCTGCTTACTTACTCTTAATATTTCCCCCTTAATTATATACGCATGTACGATGATTTGTAGTATGTATATTATGACCATTATGTAAAAGCTGAAAAATATATATATAATATAAGGGAATAATGAAAAAAATTTAATATGTGTATCTGCATAACAATTTTATAGTGTGAAGAGATCTTACATGTATAGTTATATTCCCTTCATGAATAAATAAAGAGGAAGAGAAGAAACACAACCTTTAAAAATAAGTTCCCACACATATATAAACCCTCAAAATATAAATGCATGAATAATTTCTAACATGAATTCATTATATACCCACAGGAAAAATATACAAATGTATATAAGGAACAATGGTAAAAGATAATACAAAGTTCATTTATTTTCAATAAAAAAATAGGTGTATTCATGAATACATATATATTTTCTCTGCCCTATTACATCCATAGAAGATGGACCAGCAGTGCAGTATGGATGACTTACCCTCCAGAAAAGTATATGCAGCATTACAAAAGAACAATGACAATCATGAATGTAAAGATAGCAATTTCGGGCCAGAGGAAATGGGGAATATTCTAAAAGATAAAGTGAAGATGGCTTACGAATGTGTAGATTGTGGAACTAAAATTACGGAGGCCTGGTGTCTTGTATCTAAGGTGGATACATTGATGGGGAGGTGTAAAGGGATGTGTGATTATTTCTATTACCTACTAGGAAGTCTATTATCTGAAATTTTGAAGAAGACCGGTCAATTTGGAACCATTATGGAGCAAATCTGCCAAAAATTAAAGGACTTCGGTGGTAATTGCACCTGCGCACCTTTGGACCATACTGTTAGCGGTAACATCTTCAAAAAAAGAAAAACCATATTCGATTATTACTACGATTATAAAACAATATGGAAACAGCTACAGGAGAATGGCGACTCCTGTGCAGTGAAATATGACACATACATAAATGGAGCTAAAAGCGCCATTGGACAAGTTGAAGCAAATTGTTCAGTTAGTCAGGATGATTTCTGTACTAAAATTGTAAATAAAATTAATAATGGTGGTAACAACCCTATCCCAAAACCAGGGGACTTGAAGTCTAAAGCTATGGCAGGCCAGGAACCTCCATCCGACGACGAAGGGGACGAACATGATCTGAGTCCTTGTTTGAAACAGCTGTCTTCAGCAGTGTCTTCAGCATATGTTGCATCATTATCAGAGCAGAAAGAAGCGTCATTACATCATTCATCATCATCACAACAGGAGGGAGGTAGTGATGCCCCAACCGCTCCTATTGTTTCTTCTGTACTAGGCACAGTAATTGGATTACCAGCAGCTGTCGCTTTCTTCCTTTACAAAGTGAGTAAACTTACCAAAATGTACATACATTAAAATATGAATAATAACAGTATTTTATTCACATATTTCCTCCCCGTTTTTAAAAAAATGAATATAGAATAAAGTGTGTAATATATATATATATGTATGTATAAATAGTTCTTCTTTCCTTAACTTCCCTTCTTCTTTTTTCTTATTTGTAGTATACCAATTTATTTTCTGGATTACATAACACCTCCTTCCTCTTTGGAGGAAGGAGCAAGAGCAACAACAATAGACGAAAAATGTCCGTCCGACAGGAATTAAACGAATTCTCAGGAGGTGATTCTTCTACAGCAGAATATGCAACTACCACAATGGGTTCAACATTTGGTGGTTCGTCATCGAATTTAACAGCAACTTCGACGGATGATATATCTACTTTATACGGTGAACGAGGACGACCACCATCTGGAAGGACACAGCGAAGAAATATAAATTACGGTCGCATGTGATGCGTTTCTTCCTTGCTTTTCTTTTCTTTTTTTTTTTTTTTGTTTTTGCCACATTTACATTTTTGAATAACTGTGCATAGAAGGGAAAAAGTACTGCAGAACGGAGGGAGGCAGAAAATAGAAAGGAGAAAAAGAAGTATTGACCCCTTTTCAAAACAATGTATTTATATGTTTTAGGGAAGAAGAGAAAAATAGAAAAAATAAAATAAAGGAAATAAATGAAAATAAGGAAAAATTAATACGTGCAAAGTAATCTGTGCTGCAGAGTGGGGGAAAAGCGCAAATAGAACATAATATAATGTTCCCATCTTTCACATAAATGAGAAATCTGTTATGTACTCATTAGGAAGAGAAAGAATAAGAAGGAAAAAGAATGAATGAAGGAAAGGAAAGAGAGGAATGAAAAGGAAAAAAGGAGTGAAGGAAAGAGGAGGAAGTGAAGGTATGGGATCCGGTTTTAGGGTGAAGAAAAAGGAGGTGAATATATGGGATCAGGGTTCAGGGTTAAGGAAAGGAAGGAAAGAAGGAAAAATAAGAAGAAGGAAAAAAGGTAGTGTACATAAAATTTTAACCACTATTAAAGAAAAGGGAAGGAGAAGGAGTGAAGGAACAGCTCAAAAATAGTACATAATACATGCACATTGCAGAGAAGGGGAAGGAATATTCTCTATATATAATCTGTACTGTATGTGTCAACAATCTTTAATAATATTCTTAAATAGGAGTAAAATATATTTTAAGAGTGCATGCACTAAAATTTTTTTCCGCAAAAAGAAGGAGGAGCGTGTAATGCGATCCCTTATGTATACATAATAAATAGGGTACATAATAATATGCTGTTATAAATAAATTACGCACAATACCATCATATAATAGATGTATGGAAAGGGGGCGCTGAGAATATAATATATTTCTCTCTGTTCTCTGTGTATATTCTGCATACTTCTCCCTTTAAATTTGTTCACTACATTTTTTTGTCTCTAATTATATATATATGTGGCATATATATAAAACAATTCGATACACATATATACATATTTTTTTTCTGTGTGTTACTGCCGCTGCCTCCTGAAAAATTTAAACAACATATACATATACTACTGAAGGAATAGGAAAGAAAATAAAATTCCTACATATAATTGTTCATAATTATTATAGAATAAACAGAACTCTCGCACACATATGCTTATTTTGCATGAACACATGGATGTAACACATTTATAACATAAATTGGTCCTATACATAAAAATATACACATACATAAATCATGGCACCCGACGGTGGAGTAATACACACACATTCCATTCTCCTTCCTTTATTCAAAAGATGGAATAATTCCAATAATGTGTTTGTGCATATAATACATTGTCTATGATGTAATAAAATTAAGAAGTCGAAATAGGTACATATATATATTTCATTAATTCCATTCACAGAAGGACGATGGACCTAAATTATATTCTGAATGGATCTATGATATGATCAAGGATGGATATGGATTCGAGGAGGAGGACGCAGATGAGGATTCTGGAGATCCGGCCGCACCGCTACGAACCCAGTTAAGTGAATATTCTGAACTTAACGGATAGTTAACAGGAATTGTACGTGCCTGGTACTTTGTATATAGAGTGAAGAATGACAATTCATCCGATAATGCTATCTGTGAATTCTTCTATTATTGGTTAGGGACAAAAGTATGGATGGCTGAGAAGGACAATAAATTCCCAAATGCCATGCATGATGTATACACTGCATTGGAAAAAATCCCCATCGCGAACAGCTGTGACCCCCCTAACCCATCACAGTAGCTGGGACAAATTCAAAAAAGAAAAGGATAAATTCGAATATACTCAAGACTACAACCCAAAGAATGATAAATTACGGAAGTACTATAATTCCTGTGATAATGATTATCGTATGACTTATGTAACTTCCCCAACTGTTCCTACTAATGTGAACAGTAAATGTAAAGGTAATAATACCACCAGTGATTCATATTGTACCAAATTCAAAGACAAATATAAGGAATATTGCAAAGTGGAGTCAACAGGATTAGTATGTACACCACCACCCACAGCAGCAGCTTCCGCCCCTGTGCCCACTATTGTTTCTTCCATACTTGGACTAATGGGACTACCGGCGATCGCCACTTTCTTTTTGTACAAAGTAATTACCACTATAAATGAATGAGCAAATAATAAAATTTATTAATATGTGTCTTCATTTAAAATGAATATAAAGGACGTGACAATATGTTCTAAACACCTTCCTTTCCTTCCTTTTCACTTTTCTTTCCTCAGTATACTTCTGTATTCGATATGGTAAAGAATTCCTTCCGTGGGGATGGTAGCAACAGCACAAATAACATCAACAGTAACAGAAGTAACAGTAGAAATAGGGGAAGAAGATCCACTAGCAGGAATGAATTTGACACTCTAACATCAACGGACGACACCTCTACTGGACGTTCAACAATAGGTTCGTCATCCAATTTAACAGCATATGATTCTTCTTTATATACTGCTTCTCCTTCGGTCAGAGAGAAGAATAGTAGGAATAGGCAACAACAACAGCAGAGACAACGCAGGAATGTAGGTTATCATCCGAGATAAAATGTTCTTTCCCCCCCGGAGTAACTATAATGACTTGCAGCCATAGACTCATTATCAACATCAATAATTATGCAAATGAAGGAAAAAAAATATAAAAATTTTAATTATTTTATAATGTATAATTTCAATTTTCCATGAATGCATTTTTCATGAATCACACTTTTCACAAATTTACACATTCCATGCTAAGCATGGAAAGTGCATAGCATAAATACTTAGTATGAGAGTGCTTAGCATGGAATGTGCTCCCCCCCTGCCTTTAAAAAGCGTGTGTGCAAACTCCACTTTCCTTCCACTTTATATTCTTCTTCTTTATTTTTAAAATAACATATATTATTTAAAGTAAAAGTTCTTCTTATTAAGAAAAAAAAAAAAAAAAAATGAAGGGAAAAGAAAAAAATTTCATACTTACAACTCGTACAACAATACACACTTACAATTTATAAGTTGGATTTACAACTTGTATAACAACAACAATTACACATCTACTACAACAATCCTTGTACACAACAATAAACAAAAACAACAACAATTACACACAACTTGTACAACTTCGATTTATAACCTGCAAATTATAATTTGTAAGTTATAAATTATAATTTGTGTCTTTTGTATTTGGAACGTTCGATGTATTTTTTTCGAGCTCGGTAATAGTGTAGTCCAAAGAACGAGAACAATAGAACTAGTACTATGAATACAAGAATTGCAGGTCCAGCCAGTGAGTACGTTCCTTTATCCCACAGGTGATTATAAAATTTGCTCCAGTCGCCTAAATAACTTCCTTCGGGTTTACAATCTGAACTACTCATATTTAAGCTCGCACAGTACAAAACAAATAAACAAAGTGCCACAACTACCAATGTAAGGAGTAATAAACTTCTATGTGTAAATTTGCCATATTTACATTTTTTATACAGCCGTCGACATCTATCTCGCAAGGTGATATTATTCTTCCTTCTACGTGGTGAATCACATGAATTTTTTCCTAATTTTGAATTTTTAAGTGGTCCTTCATATGGTAAAGTAATTTTAATGGGGTCTTTATAACTCCTACTATGAAATTGATTTGGCAAGTGTGTTTTTGTGCTAGATTCGCTCGTCACTGATCCGTTACTGCTTGAATCACTTCCATCTGATGAGTCAAAACCGCTGGCCGTTCCACCATAGTGTGATGATGATGTGCTTAAAGCACGCACCTAAAACAAAAAAAAATGAAAGAAAGAGAAGGGTTGTTAGGTGGGTTGTCAGGGGTGGAAATTTTTTTTTTTTTCTCATTTTCTATTTTTCTTTTTTCAATTTTTTAGTGCAAAAAGTAAAAAAAGGGAAATCATACTAAATATATGCAAATTTTGAGATGGTGTAACAGTTGTTATTATATTACATGACGTGGATATTGCGTCCAACAGCAAAGTATCAATATGAATAGGAGGTATTTTGCCGAGAACATCATTGTGCTACTTTTTTTTTTAATTTTTTATTTTATTCCGTTAAAATGAAGGAAGTTCATAAAATAAAAGTGTAGGATTTTTTTCTTTTTTTCTCTCTTTAATGTGGAAAATGTTTTAATTTAAGTCGTTTGTGAAATCGTTTGTGAAATTGTTTGTGTGCGCGGCATTTCATTCACTGATTTATTGTAGGGGTGTGTGTGTATGAAAGTGTAAACGTTTTACTTTTAAACTTTTTATTTTTAAACTTTTTAGTTTTAAAACTTTTTACTCTTAAATTTTTTTTTATATAAACTTTTTTTAAAAATTAAAATAATAACATACATATATGTGGAAGGTCCTATGATAATAATTTAAAAAAATAGTCAAAAAAAGAAGTAGTTCATTTTTTAGCATGTGTATTATATGTTGGTTAAAAGAAGTGAAGTTAAAAGTGGTTCCTATTCCTGAGAAAAAATGTAACACCTACACCCCCCTCCTTTTAACAACCTTCTTTCTCCCCTAAACCCCACACTCAATCCTCTACACTCACCCCCCACACCCTACCACACTTCTCTCTACAATAATACTCACCCCCTTCCACACTAACAGCCCTAATCCTAAATCATACACTCCCTTTCCATCACAACTTTTTTCTTCACTCCTCCTTTCCTTCTAACAATCCCTTCCTTCTAACACCCCCTTCCTTCACTTTCCTTGCTTCCACACTCCTTCCTTCACTCTCATTCCTTACACTCTCATTCCTTCAAACATATTACCTTCCACACCCCCTCCTTCACTCTCACTTCTTCCACACTGCTTCCTTCACTCTCATTCCTTCCACATCTTTCCCTTCACTTAGTTATTCCTTTATTTTTCGCCCCACTTCAGGTGCACCCATCTGCACACTTCCTTCACCCCTACCACCACCCTAACAACAAACCTACCACGCCTAACAAAAAACCTACCATTCCTAACAACGAATCTACCACGTCTAATCTCCCTAACTCCTCCATCCACCACCTTCGAACCACCTAGCAACCTTCCTTCCACCAACCACCACCATAACACAAGCTTTCCTTCCACCTACCATCCCTTCACAACATTCCTTCCACCCACTATCCCTAACAACCTTCCTTCTACCGTATCACCCCTAACAACCCTTCCTTCTACCGTACCACCCCTAACAAACTTCCTTCCACCAACCACCCCTAACAATCTTCCTTCCTCCAACCATTATCCTAACAACCTTCCTTCCACCAACACCCCTAACAACCTTCCTTTCACCTACCACCTTCCTTCCTTTCCCATCCACATGTTCCACATAAGATGTAACGTTATATTTGACCGTAACCTATATTGTTCCGGTGATGATGACCTGGTGTATCATTATTTGCATTTGTTCCTGCTCCGGCCCTTGCTGCTCTTGTTCCTCTTTTGGGTGATCTATCATATATGCTAGAAGTATCTTCTCTGGAATCTGCGATTGTTGAATCTGTTGTGGCGGAAGCTTCCGTTAATGTGTCGAATTCATTCCTGATGCTGGATCTTCCCTTTCTTCTGTTGCTTCTTCTTCCTGCACTATTTCCAGAAGAGTGGTTACCAAACCAAGAAAACCATGGTTTATACTGAAAGGAAGGGTTTATAAGGAAAGGGGTTAACACAGGGGTTAAGATGGTTATAGGGGTTAAAAGAGGGAAGGAGTCTAAAGAAAGGGAAGTAGGGTCTAAGAATGGAAGGAAGGTGTCTAAGGAGGGAAGGAAGGTCATTAGGGAGGAAGGGAAGAAAGGAGAGGTCTAAGGAGGATATAAGGAAGGAAGGGTCTAAGGATGGAAGAGTCTAAGGAAGGAAGAGCAAGGAAGGAAAGGAGTCTAAGGGGGGAAAGAAGGGGTCCAAGGAGGAAAAGAGGTTCTAAGGACGGAAAGGAGGT
This sequence comes from Plasmodium coatneyi, assembly GCF_001680005.1. Classification (NCBI taxonomy): domain Eukaryota; phylum Apicomplexa; class Aconoidasida; order Haemosporida; family Plasmodiidae; genus Plasmodium; species Plasmodium coatneyi. The sequence continues at coordinate 632,653 of NC_033560.1, forward strand.
TCTAGGGAAGGAAAGGAAGGATCTAAGGGAGCGGGGTCTAAGGAAAGGCGGTCTAAGGAGGAAGGGAAGGAAAGATGGTCTAAGGAGGAGGAAGGATAGGGGGTCTAAGGAAGGAAGGGGAGGTCTAAGGAAGGAAGGGGAGGTCTAAGGAGGAAGGTTGTTAGGGTCGTTGGTGGAAGGAAGGTTGTTAAATATTTCAATTTTTTATTTTTAAAAATTTTGGATGCTTACTTTGTATAATAAAAACGGGGCACCGATTGTTGCTAGGGTGCCAAGGATGGAAGAGATGGAGGATGTTGTAGTAGCAGAACGAACGGCTTCTTCTTTTGCTAAGGATGCTGCTGCAGCTTCAGACTCTTTTGTTTGCTTCGCAGATTTTAAGTCACATGTCAGTTTTGGAAGTTTTGCTGCCTCACAATATACTTTGTACTTGTCTTTAAAATCGTCACAGTAATCATTATTAGTGTCTGCAGTTGCGCAATATTGTTGTAATTTTTCACATGCATCAATAACGTTTTGGCGGTAAGTTGACCATTTTCCGTTACAATCAGGGTCACCATTCTGGAAGTCCTTTTCTATGCTATTATAGTCGTAGGAATAGTCGAATACTTTTTTCATCTGGGGGAGAAGTGTTTCGTTAACATCGTTGTAATATTTTCTACATTTCTTGTTATAAGTAATTCCGTTTAGCTTTGGGTAAATTGTATTTAGCACGTCCGACAACTTCTTAGTGCCTAATTTGTCCCCATATTTATCTCCTAGCCAATAATAAAAAAAATAACAAGGTGTATCATGGTTCACGGAGCTTGATGAGTTGTATATTCCACATGCGTAACAGTAAGCATGCGCAATTGTCTGGGCATCTTCAATAATTTGCGTGCACCCTGGAAATTTGCTCTCTAATTCAGTTCTTAACAGATCAGGCTGGACACCAGCCTTAGTACAGTCGTTCTTATCATCCGCCTCGAACTTATCATAAAACTCTTCCTTTGAACGTAAATTATTCGGATTCAATTCCTACAAATGTAATTCATATAATATGTATATATATAGTGCACCCCTTGTATGTACTTCTGTTCATGTTGTAAAGAAAAGAAAAGAAGCAGGAAGGAAGGTTGTGTTACGGGTGTAAGGAGGGTTGGGGGGAAGGAAAGAAGGAAGGAGCAACCTTTCCCCTCAATATTGTTCTTAAATATTCGTTCTTACCGTTTCTGACATTGTTTATGTATGTATTCTTCATATATAGTAAATTTATATGTTATAAAAGGGTTGTGTTAAAAAGGTTGTGTTAAAAGGTTGTGTTAAAAGGTTGTGTTAAAATGTGTTGTGTTAAAGGTTGTGTTAGAAACGTTGTGTTAGGAAGGTTGTGTTAAAATGTGTTGTGTTAAAAGGTTGTGTTAGGAAGGTTGTGTTAAAATGTGTTGTGTTAAAAGGTTGTGTTAGAAAGGTTGTGTTAAAGGTTGTGTTGTACATATGTTTTTAGAATAAGAGTCATTTTGTATGTAAGTGTATAGGAAAATTTTTGCAAGCTCTTCCAACAATAATTATGCAGAAATATTGAATCTTTATTTCTCCTTAACAGTACTACACATTGTTCAAATTTTTTGTGAACAACTGTACTACAGTATACATTATACATATATATATATATATATATATATATCAGAGTCACTCTATGCATATGTTATTAAAATAATAAAATATAAAACAAACTTATTCTTCAAATAGCAAATATACAATGTATAAAAAGAATAAATGAAACTTCCTTAACACATACCTTACCTATGCATTTACTACATTACTGAATTACATATAATTATTCATAACATTATATTGTTTCTTGCGCACTCCTTCAACTATGTTCATAGGGTAGGACGCAAATTCCTTTTTTTTTATCCCGACTGAGCACAAGAAAAATTTTGAGCTCCTTGCTATTTATTGCATATTTTCTTGTAATTCAAAAGGACGGATTATTAAAAAATTGTTAACATATGTGTAGTATAACAAATATGTGTAGTATAACTAATATGTGTGAAACGTACCTTCCTTTCCTTTCTTTTCTTTTAAAGGGGGGGATGTGCGTACGCATATTTATTAATATTTATTCATATTCATTGAAATAACTCAATTATATAGGGCAAAGGAATTATGGATGAAACACGAAGGAAGGGAATGGAAGGGGGGAACTGTGCATGGAATTATATTTATATATACTCCATTTTCCTTCCACTTTATATTTTTCTTCTTCATCTGCATTTTTAAAATAACATACACATATATATATATTATTTAAAAATTTGTGAGCACTTCTTTCTTGTTCGTTTAAAAAAATTTAAAAAAAAAAAGAAAAAAAAGTTAAAAAAGAATGGAGTAAAGAAGAAAAAAAAAAAAAGTGTGTGTCATTTTGCTTCTTTTCTACACTGTATAAATTTATGCGGTTAGGTCATATATATATGCTCGCTTCACCCCACTTTTGGGAAGGGGTGGAAGTAAGGACACATTCACCCATTTTATGTTACATACTATGATAATGCACATTTCTCCTTTGCTTTGATTGTTGTCTTTGTTGCTGCGTTCGTCGTCTATTATTATTCGTTCTGTTGGACGTTGCAGTAGTGTATAAAGAAGAATTGTCTTCTGTTAAATTGGATGAGGAATAACCTACTGTTGAAGCGTATGTTGAGCTGTCTTCCGTAAGCGTATCGAAGGCACTTCTAGTTGCTGCTCTTCTTCCTCCTCTATTGCTGCTGTTGTTGCTATTCCCACCGAAGAAGGTGTTTTTTATTCCAGAAGGTAGAAGATTATACTGAAAATTGTTAAGGAAAGGAAGTGGAAATGTGTATTATTTATATATATACCTCATATATACGTACATATATATGTATATATAATGTGCAGTATACAGTTTATTTTCTATGTATTTATTGTTCTATATATGAAAAGAAAATGAATGGATAGTGTGCGTATATATTCATTCTATTCTATCCACACACACACACACACATTTTTTTCAGTTGTTATTGCAACTAGTACCTTATATGAAAAGAAAGTAGCGAATCCAAGTGCTCCTATAGAAAATATAGACGAAATGGCAGCAGTGGCGGTGCTGTTTCCAAGCGTGGGTAATGGAGTGCATGTTAATTGGGATAGTTCGTCCTCCTCACAATAATTTTCAATTCCTTCGTTTTTCTGATTAAACCAAATACAATATGGATCGCTCCTAGTACTTCCCATATTACAATTCGTACTTATAGCTCCACACGCTGATTTAATTTTTTCCATGTAGGCATTATAATCACTGTCACAATTTTTTCCATTATTAGTTAAATGACTCTGCAGTGTTGTATAATCCTTGTAGTAATCATATACTGTTTTCCTCTCATTGAAACTTTTTCCATTAACACTTCCACAAAGAACCTCCTTATTCCCCGCTTTACACTTATTCGTCATCTCCCCACAGAGCAAAGACATGATGCCTACGAATGAACCATCATCTGGATTAGCATTCCACAATATATCACCAATCCAAAAATATAAGAAATTATAACGTTCATTATTCGGTGGTGAACCCCCTATGTCCATGTTACATGCGGCACAGGAGCCACGCAGAATTTTATGCTCATATGCTTCCTTCTTAGGGAAAACATCTACACCTTCCTTTACACCCTCTCTGCATGGGTTGCTACATTCCTCTGTGCTCGTTTCGAATTTGTTGTAAAATTGTTCCCGTGAAGGTAACTTTTCCAGGAGTTTAGCCTGTATGTTCAAATGAACAGAATATATATATATATATGGACATTCCATTCCATGTGTGTTTTCATCTACATGAGATGGATGATGAATGATGGATCATGTATACAAATATGTGTGTGCGGATATTTATTTATTCATATTAAAAAAAAGAAAGAAATAATAACCGTTCGTCCTGCTCCTTTTCCGGTTCCTGTGATGGGTGTCATTGTTTACATATGTATGTACATATTTTTTTGTGTATATAATACATGTATATTAAAAGGGTCTATATATTCAAAAAAAAAAAGGGAGGGAGTATAATGATTGTGCTAGTTTGATAATGATTATAAATATGGGGGAAAAAATAATGATGTTTTTATTTTTTTTTCCCCCTCTTTTTCCTCCCTTTATAATTAAAAAATTGAGCGAGCACTTTTTTCATTTGCTCTTTAATGTTGTTAATAGGACGGAATTAATTATAAAAATTTGTAAGCATTGTGAACATGGTGAACATGGTGAACATACATGTACTCTTTTTTCTATACATGCTTTACTATTTTTGTTTAAGGGAAGTGTTATTATAAATTGATCAAACATACATGCGCATCTATTTTATGCAGTTAATATATATATGTGCTGCAGAGCACCTTACCTTCTGTATGTGCAAAGAGCACATCTTTTCTCCTTTCCTCCAGCCCTCTTCATTTCCTTACCTCGTACCCTCCTTCTTCCCTTAATATGTGCACACCGTTTACCATAATAGTAAATGAAGAGTGTACATATTTATAAAAAGAATGCAGAAGGAAGGAGGAATATAACACATAAAGAATTAAATGAATAATACATTCCGTGGAAAAAAAAAAGAAGAAACATATGTTCACGAAAATGTTTTATAATATAGCAGAATATGGGAAATATTCATTACATAGTAATTTCAAAGAAGTAGGAACTGTGTATGCCAACCTTAGGTTCTACTCCTAATTAAGTTCCCTCCCCCTCCCTTCTTTACATTCATTCTTTTTCCCCCTTATGCGCTAATTACTTCTTATTTATTGCTTCCTTCATATATATATATGTGTATTTTATACATCCACCCTAAAAAATGTATTCATTGTGTCCTATAGTTCCTACATCCTATATGTATGTAAAATTATATATATAACTACATCACTTTTCCATTAAAATTGGAATGGGGGGGGAGGAAGAAATATAATATGTGCACATCCCTCCTTTCAGTGACCCACATGGGCAGGCAAATGTAAGTTCCTTGCCAAAAATTGTTAATGTTATTATGGTTGTTCCTCGTATGATGATACAGAGTTCGTTCCCCACGCAGACACTATCATAAATTACAACAGTGGCAGACATTTGCACGGATAATTATTTTAGGTGGGCCCACCACATTAGTCCATCCCGGCGCATCTACGGAGGTCTATATGGGAATCTATTATTTAGTATAATATGGACAGTACTTATTCTATAAAACACTGCCATTTTTTTGACTCTTCTATGTGGAGAATGCACTTCCTTCGCTCTCTCCTTTAAGGGAAGGGGGGAAGGGAAGCGCTCAAATACAGTACAGTAGACGCCGAATACAGTACAGTGGCAAACACTGAATCATTTATTATTATGTGTACAACATTTGTGAGAGGGAATGTTGTTCATTCTTCCTCAAGAAGGAGGAGGAATGTTGTTCCCCTTGGGGGAAGGTTCATATATAAAAATTTATAAGAGCACTTCCCACAGGACGATTAATTCTATATAAAAAGAACTTAATATGGATCATTATTCTAAAACAATTAACTTCAGGCTACTCTATAGCGTGTTTGTTTTCGCATGGACTATTTTACGTGTGTGTACACACATGTGTAAGCAAATTTGGAGGTACCACCACACACCCCTTGGTAGATGTAGAAGCGGCAGTGGAAGGGGGAAGATGATGCACAGGGGAGGGGGGCACACAATTTTTGGAAGTGCCTAAAGAGTTTACACTTTAAAGCATTTTTAGTTGCTTTCACAATTACTGCAAGAATCAAATGGTGAGTTGTGCCTGAGAGAGTTATTTGCACACTGCCATAAATAAAAATGAATCAAGGGGATATTAAATAAATGACAAAAAACTACTAAACAAATATTACTATCCGCGTAAAATTAAGAATAGCAATGAATAAAATGAATACAAAAAAAAAAGGGGGCCACAAGCTTTCTAAGCATAATCATGCTTACGATAAAATGAAAAATTGTGCGCCTTGAGTTTTAAGTCCAGATGGGCATAAACGTGGGAGGAAATTTCCTTACTGCACAGTTTCGTTTAATCACTCTATTTTGCATTGGTTGTCTTAGTTTCGGTTGATTTGACTTGCTTAGCTTTACTTTCTTCTGGGTTTGGTTTGCCCTATATTTGCTTCCCACCCTGCTTAGTTTCCTTCCCATCTTGCTTCTTTTCCTTCCTATTTTTCTTCTTTTCCTTCCTATTTTTTTTCCTTTCTTTCCTATCCTTCTTCTTCCCTTTTTCATGTTGCTCCTTTTCCTTACCATCGGATTTCTTTTCTTCTAAGCTTGACTCTTCTTCCTGTACGTTTGTCTTTTTCTCTTTTCCTTTTGATTTCTTCCCCTTTCCATCTGATTTATCCTCCATTTCTGTTTCTTCCGAGTCTTCTTTGATTTGTTCCCCTTCCTCATCAATTTGCTCTGCTTCGTCATCGAATAGTTCCTCTATTTCTTTCAAATACTGCAACATCATTTCCTGCTTCTTCTTTAAGGCGTCTTCATCTTTCTTTTTCTCTTCTGTTTGTTCTTCTTTCGGTTTAACCTCTACTGGGTTCACAGCTTGTTCTACGTTTACTTGTTCCTCGTCGTAGTCATCATCATCATCATCATCATACTCGTCGTCATCCTCTCCCTTTCTGTGTTTTTTCATCGATCTCCTAAGAACCTTCACTTTACGTACACTCAAGGCTTTCCATTTTCTTTCACTAAATTTTGTGAAACTTTTGCATATCGTCTTAAGGTTCTTAGTGAATTCATCATATTCGCCTCGGCAGATAATTCCTACCCTTCCATTTCCTGCAAAATCGAACATGCTCTCGATGCAAAAATCTTCCATTTCATTCAGATCTCCAATTAACCCTGCCTCGCATTCCTCCCAAATATTGTCCAGCATATCTTCAGGTATTGCATATTTTAAGGTACGCTTATAAAACCGCTTCCTTAAAGACTCCATCATTTTATAGTAACCTTTTTTCAAATGTTTAAAATAACGGTAACTTCCTATGTATGCATCTTTCAGATTCAGTCGTAACATTCCGGAGACATACATCATATTCAGCTTTATTCTTTTTTTTAAATATTTGTTCAAGTCTTCCTCCGTGCATCCTATGGGAAATTTTCTATTTGATTCCACCACAACTTCATTTTCACTTTTACCTTGGCGATCTGCAACTTTAACGGGGCAAGTAACTTCACTTGCGCAGCACTTGGCTAACCGTCTCTGCAATCTCCTTCCGCGTAGAAGAAGAGGGCAATTGTGTTCCATCCCAGGAACTATGTTCTGTGAGGGTTAACATAAAAAAAGGGGTAGCCATATATAACAGTGTTCACTTCGCTACGGTCTGCTTAGCTAGTAGAAAAATACAGCTTATCCTAATGGGAGTGAGAAAAAAGTGCGCTGCTAATATATAATACTATACCAACGCGCCTACGGTGGTTTGCTTCTTACCGAATATAAAAAGACGAGCAAAAGGATCAATAATGAGCTCCTGCTTCGCCTGGAAAAGGCGGACGTACTTACGCTTACAACGTCTATCATTGTGGCTAGTTATTGGAAAAATGTAAGACAAAGGGCGCCTTGTTATTTAAAAAAAAAAAAAAAATGCTTCCATTATGGACAAAGGGCAGGTACAATTATTGAGTTGTGCTAAACGGTGAGTGCATTTCGTTCTTATAAGAATCCTCCCCCCTTTTATTAAATTCTCCTTTTTTATAAATGCTTTTCTTTAAAAATGTTCCTTCTGTAAGAACACCTTTTTTTAAAATTTTCACTTTTCAAAACGGTAAAAAAAAAAAAAAAAATTAGAGAAAAAAAAAAAGATGCTATAACGAGGCATTCAACTCATAACGTCGGCGGCAAGAAGTTCCTTTTTCATCAACCGTATGCAAACAATTTGAACCCTTTTATTGATTCAGAGCACCAGTTAAAAAATAAATATAGGCGCGGCTGCTCCTAATCAGGGGGGGGGGGCTGTTCCTTGTAGAAGAGCTGCCCCTTTTATAAGTGTCAGTATACTTTTTTTTTTTCCCCCCTTATTTTTTCAATTCCAACGCGTTATATATATATTTCGCATACCTCCTAATTTGTGGCCTTATTAAGCACTTTAGAAAAAATAATATAGTGCCCGCGTGTCGGTTACTTTTTTTTTTCAAATTCATCGAGCTCTAAAACTATACATATAACGGCGTTGTTCGTCATTTCAGAATTTAGTTCACTGATTCTTTTTTCCCCTTAATAAATTCCGCGGTAGACTATACTGTGCATAAGTTTGTTTGCTCTTCTCCGTAACTATTCTTGTAAACTTCCGTTCCCAAATATCACTTTATAATTTTTTAAAAGCAGAAGCGAGCTGTTCTACTTTGGATTTACCTTATAATGTGTTCTCATAGGGGGATACAGAATTAGCACTATATCAGTGAGAGAGTCAATTTTCTTCTGTGCATTAAAAAAAAAAAAAAAAAACGTTACACATAGGCTAAGCGTTCTCAAATTTTGCCCCCTTCTAACAAGTCCTGCTATATGCCGTTTGAGCCGAATTGAGCATCACGCCGTATATTTTCATTTACGCTCAAAGAAACTCTCTAAATTGTCGCACAACAGCCATTATGATAAGGAGAAAAAACACGCACATTGAAGCGCGCAAATAAACGCGCCAAAAAAAAAAAAAAAAAATGTAGAAAAGATGTTGCATTTTTTTTTTTCCTTTCAAAAAGGCATATGTTGTGCATGTACGCCAAACCAAAACATATAAGCTACCAAACTCGTGATACACAAATGCACATCTCCGAAAATGAAAATATGGATGCGCATTTTTTACATAAAATAATAACCACGCCGATGCAAAATGTATGTCCATTCTTTGCATGTTCAGCGAGGTAAACCGCAAAGGGTAAGGTGGAATACAGTCCAATTTTTATAATTATACATCACCACAATGGTCTTCACTTTTTCCCCCCACGGCCGCAATGGATTTTGAAATTAAAGCAAAGTGATAGAGAGGAATATTTCCAGCCACTGCCTTTTCTATAACAAAGAACAAATTGTGCGCTTCCGAGTGTTGTAAGAATGGTCACTTTGGAGGAAGCACCTTTATAAAGTCAACCCCAACGACGGGTCACTTTTACTGATATATAAATGTGATCATGCATGATGATGCATGGATAATGCTAAAATTCAAGCCTCCTTTAAAAAGGACAAAGCATACATACGCTACCGAAATGTTGACAGGCGTACTGCTAAGGGGAAAAATGATATGGGCACGAAGCGATGACCCCAAAATGAAAAAACACCCCAACCAAACATGTTCCCCTTTCTATAAACTTTTAATTCAGATGTTCGCCATTTTGTGCTATGGATTGACTAATGGCAAAAAAGAAAAAAAAAAAAAAAAAAAAGTTAATTCTTCTCTACTTGGTGGAGTTTATAGCAAATTAGTATTTAAAAATAAAATAAATAAAATAAGAAATAGCAGGTAGGGTTTACATTTATTTTAACGAAAAAATATTGTTCTTTTTTTTCTGTTGTACCTTCTTATTATGCTAATCTATTTTCATTACTATTAAATCACAAAACGGGGTTGCTCATATTATGCCTAAGCGGTTAGCTCACATATACAGCATGTAGCATCCCGCGGTAATTTATTTTTTTCTCTTTTTACCTTTTTTTTAACGGCATAAGTAGTGAATCCTAGTTATTCTTCCAAAAAAATAATATTTCTATAATTCATAAATGGGGGATTCCTTCACTACGGTGCATATAGAATTATTAGCACAGCTACCTGAAGTTCGATTATACAACATCTTTTTTTCTGTTCTATACCCACTTCAGTAGTATGTAGTACCTGTACAATTCGCGCGTTTGTACTTTTTTTTTGAGTTAAAGGTTTTTGTTCGCTTAGATAAAACACGTCAAAAGGGTATTTTTTTTTTTTTTTTTTTTTTTTTTTGCGCCAAAAAAAGAGCACATGTTGTTATATACTTCTGATAATAGCAATTTGCTTTCAAGTCTTTTTTTCTTCAGTCACAGTTATGCTAAATTGAGAATCTGAGTTGTAAAGCATATTCTCGCGGTTTAAGTAGCTTTCGTCCATTTTAGAATGAATACCTACGTAGGTATAGGTGTACCTACAAATGTTCGTTTAAACCTCAATTTTTGGTAACACAAAAATGATTGGATTGGCCAGGTGGAACGTCACATTTTTGGGTACCCTCCTTGGCTTCCTAATTCTGGTATGTCTTCCTCAAAAAAGGAGTGGGACAAACGTCCTCCCCGATTACGCAACTGAGTGAGTAATAAACCGAATGACCTATAATTTATCACCCACACCCCCTCTTCTTTTTTTTCCCCTTCCTCCTTTAGAACGCATTGTCTTACCCCGAATCTGCACCCCGCGGAAGGAGCCTTTCCGAGCTGTCCCTCTATCTGGAGAATCTCGCAGAAGCAGAGAACTACCAATTAGGTAATTTTCAACCCCACGATTATGCCGTACAGGAATACAATCGCCACTGTAGCAGATGGAATAATTATAACTGTGGAAATGCATATGACAGGGAAGCTACATCCCACGACCAGGTGTATAGAAAGGAAGGGTACGAGTTAGCCTCGGCGAATAACAACGGTCTCTGGGGCCAATACAATTCATGTCAAAAGCAGCGCATAGATGTTTATCGAAATGGAAAAAAATTGAGATTTGGAGACGAAATTGATTTTTCATTGTGTAAAGAAAATCAAATAATTATAAGAAAATACAGCAAAAATGGTAGACTCCCCTTTGGATGCACCCAATGGGATCTTTCGCAAATTTTGTCGAACAAACAACTTTTAAAAAAGGTAACTTATATAAAGTTAGATATAAGTATGCGTAAAGCCTTCATTGGTTACTACTACTTTATTGTTTACCTAAACAGATGCTACTATAGGATGGTACATAAATTGAGAACGTGGTTCATGGATTTAGCAAATTCGTATAACATACCCAACAACGTTCGACTGGCGTACTGGGAGGAGTGTCAAAAGTATCTCATGAAGGACCTGGGAGTAATAGAAGAAATGTCTACAAATTATTTCGATAAACTTGTAACATCGTACCACACGGTGTCCTTTATATACTATGAGTTGCTCTTGGCACGCTGTAGAACATTGTGGAAAAAGGTTATATTAAATAACAGAGTACAATGGAGCCGTATATTGTCATCGTGGGTCATGAAATATAGATCGGATATGAAGCTTAGGGAACAAAAACGCAGAAGAATTGGGGAGAGCAGATACGACCACCATAGCGTCAGCGACCACGCAGAGACAGCATCATATACCACGGAGATACAGTCCCAAGTACCACAGGGAAACAGCGATGACGTTGGTGATCTGATTTCCTGGTAAACTGCGGAGCTGTAAAACTAACCAGGGTGCATATCCCGCCGCAGGTGCATTTCGCACGACATGGATATTTTTTTTTCAAGAGGAAAAAATATGGCCATAGCATTCACCACATCTAATTTTGTGCCTTCCTCCTTTTTCCTTCTTTTTTTTTTGTATGTACTAATTTGGTCGTTTTTTCTTTTCTTTTGCTTTATATTTTTTTTTTTTTTTTTTTGGAAGACTATAAAATTGGGAGAACTCCCTACTAAGCGCACTTTTAAATGTTGGCTTCGAGTAGCCAATTCAAAATTGATACCCGTCTCATCAGGTTTAATCTGCTATTACCTCACAAATGGGTCCCAAAGCATGATACCGCAGAATGGGTAAAAATACCTCATACTGAGCACACCGAAAAAAAAAAAGGTAAAAATCAAATTGCTATTGCAAGGGGTGCTATATGCACATTTATATATGTATGTGCATGGTGCCCCTTTTTATGATCCTTTTTAGTTGTCCCTTTTTGTGATGCCCACTGTCTAGGCACTTAGCACTTGCTTACTTTATTCTACCCACATTACAATTGTAATTATAGTGGGATGAACTCAACACATATGTCCCCTACCGCATCAACGGGGGAGGAAAAATGTCGTGTAAAGTTCTCGTTGCCGTGGATATGTCACCAAATGCCCAACTTCGGCGAAAGAGGAACTTCCTCCCACATGGAATGCTCTTCCCCCCCCAGCGACACACAAAATTGACCAACCCTTGATCCAACCAAATGGTCAATCCGTTATTCATCTTTATCCTCCCTCTTGCCATGGTTTACTTACCCCCTCATGTGCACATACATCACGTGTGGTGCGCGCAAATTAGCATCCCGATTTGTTAAAATGGAGCCCGCGTCTTTTTACGGACGTCAACCATAAGGGCTTAACTGTTCGCCTTTCTCCCAACGTGCAGAAAAAAAAAAAAAAAATAATTAATTATATAAGAAAAGAGATACACAATGCGGGGCACGCGTGCACTTTGATTTTTTTTCAACTGCATTTTATATGATGAAGACGCGTCTTTTTTTTCTTTTCTTTTCCCCCTTTGGTTCGTATTTTATGCGAACTTGAGAAAAATTGCAAAAGTACGTCTTACACCATTTGCCTGACTTCTTTTTTAAGTTGCCACTTTTTGAATTTTAAAAATTATTTCAAAATCACCGCGGGATGATCCTCCTTGCCTTCCGCGTTATCGCAGCACTGGCACCAATTAACATGTGTACGCAAGAGTGTGAGCGGAAATCTGATGTAAATGTATGCCCATGCTTTCGCTTACAGTTGCTTCGGGGGAAGTACCCATTTTGACGTTTTTTCTTTTACCTCATTGGGAGGGACTTATGCATACCTGTGGTCAACTACTATATTCAGAAGGAACAAAAAAAAAAAAATAAAAAAAATAAATTCTCCATAGTGCACAATAACGAAAAGTATGCAATGTGATTTATATGCTCATGACTTCTTTTCCGTTCGATTTTTTTTCTCTTGCCTTTTGCTTTGCGCCTGTTCAAGCCATGTAGCAGGCAGAGCATCCGCCCAACGCACACGGTAAACAAATATATATTTATATACCCATATATGTGCATGCAAATGTGTATGTGTACGAATAAATTATACATATATATGTGCATGAACATTCATGTGCTTACATGCACACATGCGTCGGCATACAATCTACTAGAACAGAAAAAAAGACTACTTCTTTGCCCGCCCGATTTTGCTTATCGCCCTTTTTCTCGCAATTTTCGTTTGCCGAATCGCAACCACGCGCTAGGTACATTCCCGCTGGTTAACAGAAGAGCATAAGTTAATCAACCCATGAGCTTATTGGCTGGGCTGATTCATTGGACCGATTGAGGAGCCGCTTAGCTACTCAGAAACATTTGCGTGATATGATGGTCAGCATGCAGTAACCAAAGCATTTCACCTAATCGGAAATGCGCTCACGCTCACCAACACGCTCACCATCACGCTCACGCATTTTTTGCCATATGTTTTTTTTACGTACCTAATGGATTGGTCCACCTTCCGCACAACCTTACATGGCTGATTTTGCTCGTGTAGTGGAAACATGCCTAATTTTTTTTTTTTTTCCCTACCCTCCGTTTATTTCCTTTTCTTTATTTTACCCCTCCGCGTATTTTATTATATATTTTTTTTTACGCGTTGCAACTCTTCGCTTGAGATAGCAAAAGGAGATTGTGCTTCCTTGCCTCTTTTTTTAGTCGCTCGTTCGGGGCTCACTGGTCATTTTTTCTTTTCTCCTACTTTTTTTGCTCCCCGTTTTTCCCTGATGAATGCACGGCAAACGTGCTAGGGATAGTGAGCAATTGGGATAACAAGTATATGGTCAGATTTTTCCAAACCAGTTTATGAATTTTTTTTTTTTTTTTTTTTTTTTTTTTTTACGTGTAATTTATCGGAGAAGAATCGGTTTCCATACGTCCCTTTTTGACCTTCCTTTCTTTTCCATATTAGACTCGCTTGGGAGGACACGTCGTCGCTGCGTAGTCTGCTTGCGGGTTGCTGCATTGCAATCGTGACCGCCCTTTTGGGGGGTAGCGGTATGCAGCTAGAATAGCCGATCGACTGACGGACAAATTGCCCCAAACGTGTTGTCACTGCTGAGGGGAGAGAAAAATGGACGTGTTCGAGTTTGTGGAGCCCCTGAGGAAGCGAAAAATTACGAACAACCTCTTCGACTTCGACCAGTACGTGTATAAGGAGAAGCTGGACGAATCGGAGGAGAAGAAAAGCGAACACTATGTCGGGAAGAAGAAGAAGAAAAAGAAACTGAGAAGAGTACTGGATAGTTCAAATAGCGAAGGGGATGAGAAGAAGTCCAACGAAGATACTTCCTCCCAGTCGGGGAAGAAGCGAAACGTACGACACGATGAGAGCCCCAAGAAGGAATACGAAGACGAAGAACAAAAGGATATCACCCCACATCATCAAAACGAAAGTAACGACCAAAGTGACGATAACGATTCTTCCCTGTCGAATCAGGAGGAGTATGAAAAGAATTTGCAGGATCTATTCGAATGCATATTATCTTCCATAAAAACAAAGAACAAAATTATAGAATACTTTACTTCAAACGTGAAGGAAAAAAGACAAGAAATAATAAAAGAATTTGTAAAGGGGTCCTTCCGAGTAAGTAACTTCGATGCGAATTTTACAAACTTCGAAAAAGATGTGGACACATTTCATAAGCTGAAGAAGTATCAAAAATGTGGGGTCTTCTGGTTATACGTATTGTATAAAGAGAAGAAAAATGGAATTTTGGCAGACGAAATGGGGTTAGGAAAAACAGCACAGACGTGTGTATTCCTAGATTATATGTATCGAACAAAGGAACTAAAAAATAAAACCATCATTGTGGCTCCTACAAGTTTACTCAAAAATTGGGACAATGAAATAAACATGTGGTGTCCCTATCTGAAGAATCATAAAATCATTTACTACGGTAATCAGAATGAAAGAAAATATCTTGCATATGATATTTTTAGCAGCAAGACGAGTAACATACATTTAATAGTCACCAGTGTTAATATGCTCATCGGGAAAAATGATGTGTCCTACTTTAGGCAGATTAAAAAGTATGACTACCTCATCTTTGACGAGGCCCATTTTTTAAAAAATAAAAACTCATTAGTATATAAAAAGTTACAAAAAAAAATCTCTTTTAATAATAAAATTTTGTTGACCGGGTCACCCATCCAGAACAAAACACAAGAACTGATGAATCTTTTGCTTTTTCTCATGCCAGAAATTTTCACAGAAAAAAATATAAACAATGCATTGAATGCTTTTGTGAAAATGTACCAGGATATACTCGACAGTAAGGAGAATGAGCATCATAGCAACGTGGACTGTTGTGGTAGCCCACGTAACAACGCTGGACCGTTGGACATTTATGACATCAAGTCGGTGGAAAAGAAGGAACCTACTGAGATGAGTGATTCCACAAATGGAAACACAATCACCACCGAGGAAACCAGAAATGTTATAAAGAATTACCTCATCGAAACGATTAAGAACGATGTGAAATATGCCCAGTTGAAAAACAAGGAGGTCATTCTGCTACAACTCATTATTGAGCCGTACATTTTGAGGAGATCCAAAAAACACGTCTTCATAGACATGCCGAAGAAGCATAGCGTAATTATTAAGCTGCCCCTGAATACCACGCAACTGAATCTGTATAAGGATGAAATAATGTCTAAGATACAACACACGCATAAGCATTTGGAATTTTTGCAGAAGCACTCTAATAAGAAGGAGCTCGAAAAACTTGCAGTTATTTTCGAGAAGAAGGACATCAAGCTGGACAGCATTTTCCGCGCTAGTAGCAATGGGGGTGACAAAGAGAGCGAAGCCACCCCTAGTGGGATCGGCCACCCGGTGAACCCTGCGGATGGGTCAGTCACTGAAGCGGCCACCGAAGCGTGTAGCGGTGGAACTCCCAATGAGGACAGTGCGGAGCAGGTAGGTAGTAATGCAAATCAGAACGGAGAAATCGCAAGTGAGACCGCCCCAGCGGAAGAGCCCAACGACTACGACGATGAGGACGACAAAATTGACGAAAAAACCATCAACATAGAAAAGACAGAAGAAAACAAAGACGGAAATATCATAATCAACAAAAGGCAAGACGAACCGGTGGACAACGAAAGTGCTAACAACGTCAGTAAGGAAGTTAGAGGAAGAATGATAAATGCATCCATTTTTATTTTAAGGCGTATATGTAACCACCCACTTTTACACAAGTACTACTATTCCGTTGAGGACATAAAAAAAATAGCCAAATATTTTTACGCCAACACGGATCAGTACCTGGACTTGGACTTAAAAACAGTTGAAAATGAATTCATGAAAATATCAGACTTTGATATTCACCTCTCCATTAAGCATTTAATTTCACAAGGAGATGAAAACCTAAACAAGTACCTAATTTCAAAGGAGCATATTCTAAACAGTAGTAAAATACACCATATGATTTCCCTAATTAAGGATATTAGGAAGAAGAAGGAAAAGGTCCTCATTTTTTCTCAGTTCACTACCTTTCTGGATATCATTGAGGAGGCCCTTCTGTATGAATTTGTTTACGACGAGCAGGACTTTTCCAACCATCAGCAGTGCGTCACTGGAGGAGGGCAAGCCGGCCACGTAGACGCGAAGGGGCGGGACAACGCGCAGAACAAGGACAACGCAGTTGAAGCGGATGATGCGATGGACGCAGATGAAACGCGACAAAACAACTCCGGTAAAGAAGACGACCCCAACAGCGATTTGAACAAAAATGATAAGGATCTGTACCTTTCGTCCTCCACCTCGTCCACATCCTCCTTCGCGTCCGACCAGAAGGGGAACAGCCAAATATACGTCCGCCTAGATGGGTCCACGAACACCATAGAGAGGCAGAAAATCATAAAGCGCTTCTCCAATAATGAGAACGTTTTTATCTTCCTCCTGACGACCAAGGCGGGCGGCGTTGGCTTGAACTTGATAGCCGCCAACCATGTTATACTCATGGACCAGGTACGGCAGCACGAAAAGATGCGTATAAACGTTAGTGTGAATATACTACTGCACACCTGTGCGTGCAGAAGGCCCCCACCCCTGGTGCGAATGCATATGCCCATGTTTGATCTCCCACGCACACCCCCCTCTGCAGGACTGGAACCCCCACAACGACAGACAGGCGGAGGATAGAGTTCACCGATTAGGTAAAGCGATGGAGATGCGAAGAGGCGCATATAAATGATCTTGCGTACATATGTGCGTATGTATCCATATGTGTGTGTACCCCCCAAATGGAGTTGCCCCTTTAAAGCACTTCCTTTTTCCCACCCATTTAGGACAAAAGAACGAAGTGTATATTTACCGATTGTGCTGCAAGAACACCATCGAGGAGACCATACTTAGGGTTAGTTATGTAGTTACATCGTTGCGGCGGTTGAATGGGTTCGCTCACTGCTGCAACTGCGTGGCTCCCTTTTACATTCATTCTTTTCTGCTTTGTCCGATCTAGCAAACGGCGTCGTTACCTCTGTTCAGTCACCATTGCACGCATTTTTCACTTACAAATACGCACTTCTCCTCTCCCTGTATTCATTCGCAGTGTTGTAAAGCAAAACTCCACCTGGACCAGGCCTTCGGCGGCAACAGCGATATGTTACAAACAGCCCTTATAAAGGTAATGTGTGAACATCTTAGCTAAGTTTTTTTTTTTTTTTATTTTGACATCGAGGGGAGGGCCTCTCCTATCCGCGTGCACATTTTATTTGTGTGTACATATAAACACTCGCAAATCGGTATAATATACATGGGGGGTTAATCTTATCGATTACATATGAGTGGTTCATCGAGGGGATTTGCCAAAAAAAAAAAAAAATAATAAAATAAAAAAAATAAAACGCGAGCCGCGACAGCTACCCAAATCGCAGCAACCTCCATCTGTGCGCATAAGTTTATAACAAGATTATTGTGAGGTCTCCTTTTTTTTTTTTTTTTTTTTTTTTTTACTTATCCATTTATATGTTCACAAATGGGGCAATCCCTGGCTCGAAAAAATGGGAAAAACGAGTCACAGAAGAACAGTGCAGCCTCTATTTTGATAATCGCTGTCCGAGTAGTACCTCCCCACACCCATCCCTTCTTCCTACATCCTGCTTTTTACTTATTTATTTATTCATTTTTTTTTTTTTTTTCACTCTCCCCCTTTTTAGGATGCCTTGAGTGCAATTGAAATGCCGTAAAAACGAAGAGCCTTTTTTTTTTTTAAGGGTACTTTTTTTTTTTTAAGGGTACTTTTTTTTTTTTTTTTTTCAAGTTCGATAAATCTTTTAAATTTTTCTACTACATTTTTTTTAGCTTACTTTTTGGTTCATTCTGTTTACTTTTATTTTTCCAACCTTTCCGCATAACGCCGCGTACAGTACAGTTCACACCATTGCATGTAATGTGCGCACGCCTTATGTCACTACTCTTACATACGCAATAGTAAGGATATGTATATATATCCATAAATCTATGCGTATAAAAAAAATTATAAATTGCATGCAACTTTTTTATATATATGAAATGCGTTTTTAAGTACACCTGCGAGGCGATGCCGACGTGCTGCCTACGCGATGAAAAACTAACTTGCCTTTACAAACTAGCTCCACCCATCCTTTTTAATTTTTACATTCCTTCTCGATTTTGCCACTGCGGACTGCTCGACACTGCAGCTACTTTTTTTGAGGATATTGCTTTTTCCTTCAATTGGCCACATCGGTAAAGGCGTCCGTAGCGGAACAGGGGAAAAATAAACGCGCGCATAAATATGGGCGTGTCGGCGGAGCTTCGTACTTTTACACGTGTACATGCGTGAATGCAGATTGAAGCTTTTTGCAGGGATATGTATTTTGCCGTTACGTAACACCTTTATATATACGTCCCTCGTAGGCCCTTCCCCTTGCGTGCGTACTAACGCGTCCACACCATCTTTTTCCCCCCCCCTTGCATGTACGGACTAGCAATTCAACACCCCCCCGTCCCTTGTGTTTTTTTTTTTTTTTTTTTTTTGTGCCTAGGAATATTCTCATCAGTTGTTTATTTTTTCTTTTTTTTTTGTGTGACTGTGCTCTCGAAAAGGAGCAGCTTGTACGGTTTACCAAAAAAAAAAAAAAAAAAAAAAGGGAAAAAAAACTCTCACCTGTTGGAAGAATGCGCTTGTATATGCTCATATATTACATACATTTAAGCAGATTGTTTATATTTGTTATGCCTTTTGTGAGCACCCCCACCCCTCTTCTTCCCAATTTATATTAACCCATTTGTGTAAACACCCCATTTTGTACACTATCTTTTTTTTTTTTTTTGCATTTTCCTGCGAATGCCCACGCATGCTTAAAAGGCTGCCCTTTTTTTTTCATGCATGTTAATATCATTCGAGCAGTTCGCCCCTGAGCATATTCACCTGTGGGACACGCACCACAGTAGCGAGTTTGTCAATTTATACCACGTTCGACGTGAACCACACGTTCGGCACGAAGCAACATTAAGCTCCACCGCGATTGCACAAAAAATAAACGGCGAACAGGAAAGTTACACCTATACCTGCCCTTCATTGCATGCGCGCATTTGTAATTTGTACTGCGAGCCCACATCAATTCATATATTCCTACGTTAATACAACCGTAACACCCTTACACTCTTACGCTGGCTCACTCTTGTCCGCCCCCGTGTTTCCACATTTAACGGCGCAACATATCCTGTTTACACTCTTCAAACCACCACCCTCCAATTGTTGTATAACAAAATGAAGCTACTCAAGTTTCTGTGGATCCCCGTGGTTACGGTCATAATCCTCGTGCTGGTGTTGAATGGTAAGAATCATTCCGGCGCTTCAATGAGGAGCTACCAAAAGAGGGAAAAAGAGAAAAGAAAAAATGTGTAGTTCGACCAAATGGACATGATCATTGTGCTCCTCCATGCTGCGCTACTACCCACTGAAGAAGTGGATGCTAACGTAGATCCATCTGTCTACATGATCGACCGTAAAATTCGACATCTTTCCATTTTTCACACTCTTTCATCGTTTCAATTATCGTAGGCTACATCTATTTCAACCAAGACAATCTTATCTTCGGAAAGGAAAGTAACGCGAAAGAGGAAAAAAAGAAGAAAATTTTCTCCCCCTGTTTTTCCGCTTTGAACAAATATACCAGGCAGCATCCATCCAGATGCTACACCCAAATGCTACATATAATAGCGCCTTCACACCGTATGTCTACACATCCGTTTTTCTACCTTCTCCCCCCACACCCCTAACGTAGAGATCAATCCCAAGAAAGTCCGTCCTTATGGTAATATCTGTTACTCCATTTTTGCACACGGAGTTGCGAAGCGGGTCTATCCAAATCGCCTCGATGGTGCAGACCTTCCCCTTTCTTTGGAATATGTTCTGCATGAAGATAATCCCTCCATCCTCACTGCCCTTCTTAACAATTCATCACTTCACCCTGTTCTTTTTTCTCTTCCCAGGAAGTCACTTCGAGGATGTATACCTAGATATGGACGACGGAAGCAATTTTAAGTGGTACGCGCGTGAGATCGAGCAAACGTGCAAACAAACATGCACTCATTGTCTATCCTTACCGCTCGGCTAACATTCCCTTCCCTCCCTTCAGCTGGTTTATAAAAGCGAAAGACCACGAGAACAAACCTGTGTTCCTTTACTACCTCGGAAAGGGTGGCTGTAAGTGTTTCCAAATGGCATATTTTTCCCTTTTCGGATGGAGCCAATCACTCCTCCTCACGCGTGGCCGCAGCACTTGCGCGTTTTGTGCCACTCGTTCGTTCCTCCGCGATAACATTTTTTTTGTAAAATCCGTCCTTCTTCCCCTTCCCCGTAGACATAGAAAAGTATGTCAAATTATTCGACATGATTGTGCAGAGGGTGGACGTCAGCATCTTCTCCTGCTCCAACAGGGGGTAAGTAACACCAGGGAACGCACAAAGGTGGTGCGAACGGGTCCCCCCAAATGGCCTTCAAATGGCCTTCAAAATGGCCTCTAAATTATACAACTGTGTGTGTCATTTGCAACGCGTCCCACGTAACTTCCACGCGCCATCTTGCAATGACAAGGCGTTATGCCCCTTTTTATTTCCTCTTTTTTTCTCACCTAATTATTTCTTTTCCTCTTTGTGTACCCCCAGCTGCGGAACGAACGAAGGAAATCCATCTGAGGAACAATTGTACAAGGATGCCATGGTGCCCTTCAACTACTTGAAGCAGAAAAATACCAAGCAGCTCTTCATCTTCGGAAAGTAAAATTTTACTTGCACGGTCGCTGAGGGGTTACATATGTGTTGTAGTCACGTGGTGTGCACCGACGTGGTTGCGCCCCTGCATGAAGATTCATAACAATTCACTTCCGCTCTCCTCACCCCCTTTCGCAGCTCCATGGGAGGAGCAGTGGCCCTCGAAACAGCATCCAAGCACCAAGAGGACGTAAGTGTTCTTTTCTGTCCAGTGCCGTTGGCAGAGCGAAATTTGTAGTGGTCTAACTGCATGCATGTAGCGTGGGGTATCGTTCTGTCCTTGCATGTATTGTTACATTCATTTTCGTGTGCCCCCGTCACATGTGTCCACAAGACAAATGACTTCCCCGAAGGTTGTGTTTTTTTTTTTTTTTTTTTTTTCTTCCCTTCCACGTGTCATTATTTCTTTCTAAATTTTCTTCCATTTCTGTCCCCCCTTCCGCAGATTCACGGCCTGATCCTAGAAAACCCATTTCTCAGCCTGAAGAAAATATCGGAGGAAACCAACCCATTCTTAAATTTCTTTCTCTTGAGTTTTGATATGTTGATTAGAACCAAAATGGACAACATCGAGAAAATAAAAAAAATACACATCCCTCTGTTGGTTAACATATCGGAAATGGTAACTTCTGCGGAGGGAGAGACGCAACTGCGGGATGCGAAAAATGAGCGACACGGGGCAGTGTGTCATATGTGTTAACTTGCGTAATGCCATAGGTATAGCAACGTATGTATATATATCTTCCTAATTTATTTATTTTTTTATTTTATTTTTTTTTTTCTTACCTTTTTCGTAGGATGAATTAGTGCCCCCTGAACATTCGAAGATATTATTTGAGGTACTGCATAAATCCACGCCGACGTGCCTGTTTGTTTGCTTTCGCTGTGAGGCCTTCCACGCTTTGCAGCAAAATTTAGATTGCAGCGGTGGTCACGTTACCACTTCACGGATTTATCACTTCACCCGTTTACCACTTCGCCGTTTTCCCCCCCGCAGCTCTGCCCGAGCAAGCACAAGTTTAAGTACTTCTCGAAGAAAGGGACGCACAACAACATAATAAAGGTCGACGACGGTTCGTATCACGCATCGTTGAAGAAATTCGTCCAAACAGCAATCAATGTGCACGAGGGAATTGCAGAACCACAGGTACCACCACCACCAGCGGCGGCGTAAAGTTATTCCCTTCCACTGGGTAAACATCTGTCTTGTCTCGTTTGTGCGGGTCGGCTTTCACAGTGAAGGCATTGAAGGGAAGGAGGAGGTGGATCACCTGAACAGCTGATTCGTCCGCTTCTCCTTCAGAGCTGTCACCAAAACTGTCTGCAAAATTGTTGACCAAACCAGTTATCATATTATGTCCAAGTTTCTCCATATATTTTTTATTCGTTTATTTTGGGCGAGCTTCCATTTCACACATATCTGCGCGCCCTCGCCAAGGGAGGTACTTCAAATGGGAAAGTACAAAGATGCAGATTCCCTAGTTATGTCCATGCGATTGTTTTTTCGTGCGGATATCCCCCCCTTCGTTGCTAATTTGTAACAGTGGCGCGTTTTACTCACCTTATAGCTAAATCTTTGGAAAAAAAAAAAAAAAAAAAAAAAAAAGGAGCGCAGATTAAACCCGCGAATGTAAAAGTTGTTCGTTGAAGTGTTTTTTTTTTTGTGCTTACCTTTTTGCATCGCTTCGTTTATTCATCTTTGTCTATTCCATAGATTAGTCCAGTTTTTTGTTTGCACATTTTGGGCCATACACCTAAGTTAGGCCTTTTGCATAGTAGACGCTCAGCATGCGTCCCTGCGGAGGCATGTGCAAAATGCACTGTTGTCTGTTTGTACATGTGTAATGTATACCTTCGTTACTCACGTGTTATACACACCGTGGGGCGCGCCCAAGCGAGTGACGAAAAATGAGAAAAAAAGCGAATCATTATGTTTGTAATTTGAAAAGAAAAAATTGTTTTTTGTGTCCTTGCTTTTTTTTTTTTACACCATTTTACATGTGACTTTTTTTTTCGCGTGCTTTATTCGTACGTGTTGTTTTATCGCCCCTCATCTGTCATCTGACACATTAGTATTACTCCATTCCTAATGTGCATAATTTTTACACCCCTTTTATGGTTATTAAAAAAAAAGAAAATATTTTTCGAAATTAATCTTTTTATTTTTTAATTATTAATATATTTGTTTACACCTCTTAATTATTTCACTTATTTATGTCACATAATCGATGCCTTATTAATTGTTTTTTTTTTTTTTTTTTTTTTTTTTTTTTGTCAATTCGCTAGCCCAATTCATTTGTTCTGTTTATGTATCTCCTAACCAACTTTGCCTATCTGTGCCTTTGGCTTAATTTTTTTTCATAATCGGTACTGTGCCGCGAGGAGCATGTCTTTTTGTTTGGTTCGAAACGTTCGATGAGGTCGTCGACGGCAGGGTGGGCATATCGAGCTGCTACATCTCGAGCGTGTGAGCAGTCGAATCGGGGGAAATAAAAGAAAAAATAAGATAGACATGAAGATGCAATTGTTTGCAACGATGCAATTCCTACTGCTTCGCATTCCTGTTCCTATCCATCGTGAAGACGCAGGGGGAGGAATGTTAACCAAGTAGTTACATTTCTTTATGCGTAACCACGATTTTATTGTACGGTTTTCCTTTTCTTTGCTTGTATTGCATCACGAGCGCAAAACTTTTCCTACTCCCCAAATGCCTCTTCGACCGAATCCCTTTGCACACGCAGAGTTTGCACCCACTCACCTACTTTACAACGTGGCAACAATAAAGGGGCACCTCCCAAAATGGCATTTTATTCTTGAGGGGAGGGACGGAAACAAGCATATGATGTAATAATTTGTTTTAATTATTCAGTTTTTATATGGTATGTTATATGTTTTTTTTATTTTTTTATTATTTATTTATTTTTTTTTTACTTCAAAAATTAATTATCAAAAACGCTTAAATGGGACATGAGGAGATTACGTAACTAAAGTGTGGACGTATAACTGTATATATGTAATACGGTGCAGCTGCGCGCTAATATGGTGCACCTGCATACGTATGCAAATATGCACATGTGTGTGTGCACAGGGGGTTACAAGATACGTATGGGCACACACACGGAGTACATAAAAAGATGAGCCTCAACCTGGGCATATAGACTTGGCTTACACACGCGCGCGTACATATGCAACACATACACGTATGACGATTTGTGTTGCCGGGGCAGGGGTAACATGTAAAAAAAAAAGAGAATGAAGAAAAAAAAATTCATAAAATGTAAACGCAACTACATCGCGCGGAAAACCTGAACGAAAGAAGCAAGAAGGGAAAATGTTGTTTGGATGCAACTCACGTTGGGGTATACATGATGTCACTGTGCCGATGGGAAAAATAAATAAATCATGAAAGTTGAACGCGCGAAGTGTAGTGGGGGGTACACACATATGCACATGCGCGTACGTATGAACGCGCTAATGGGCAGGGAGAAGGGTAAAAATGTAAACAGGTGCGTATACACTCTGAGCATATACACGTGCGTATACATACTGAGCATATACACATGACCGCATATAATTGGGATTTACTTTTAAAAATTTAATTTTAAAACGGCGAGGCACGCGCAGTTGGTGCGCAGACGGGGGTGCCGGGCATACGCACGAGCGAGCAGGAGAGAGCCAACCATAAGCAAAGCGGGCGACCCCCAAAACAGACATGCTTCATACGGCACATGCAGTACGTCCATTTTGTTGCATAGTGAGGTAGATTCGCTGTACCCTGCGGAAGGATCATCCATGCTCATGGGCAAACATACACGCAGAGGCAAAAACGTGAGAGAGACACGTTTATATTTTCTTGACCTTGTCTGCAACAACCTTGACGTTATTTTTTATTAACTGTTGCTTATGATAATTTTTATAATCGAACGTGCAGTTATGTGCATCGGCATATCTGTGAAGAGAGCAGAAGTAGTGGTTGCATCTGCACTTAATTCCTAAAAGTCCTATACGTTTGCAACAGAAGAAACATTTTTTCTTGTCCTCGTCTTCGTTCACGTTGGTACTGCTGCTCTCATCGTTTGTCGCATTCGGAGCAGCGTTGCTAGAGCTAGTTCCGCTGGCGTTTTCTTTACTATCATTGTTATCCTTGTTATCCTTTTCGACGTTGCTTATATTTATGTTAGTGGAGGAGGGTTGCTGCTCCTCAGGTAGGGGGTTTTCATTTTTCACAAAAGTGGGTTTCTCCGTTTCTATTTTTTTATTGCCTGTATAACTTGGCTCCATTAGACTATTTATTTTTTTGTAATTATGCAAATTTTCTGTAATATTCTTTTCGTTTATTTTCTCCATGTCTGATATTTCTTTTTTTTTCTTTTCTTGGAACTCTCGGTAACATTTTGAGCACAAGTTGTTGTTCGCGGGGTTCCCATAAAACCCGCAGTTGTTCTCGCACAACACCGGGGTTGGCTGCAGGTGAGGATGAGGGTGTGAGTGTGTGGAGGGGGGAATTGACAAAAGGTATGTAATGGGCAAACTTGCGGATGGGGCGCTCCTCCAATCGCGCATTATCCGTCGGAATGCTCATCCAAGGGATACAGGTAAAACGCGCAAAATATGCACAGCAAGCACAACATGTACAGGCACGCCGATTGGTGGATTCCTTACCGTGGTTGCGTTTTTCTCGGAACTCATTCTGCCTGGGCTTCCTTAATGAAGAAATATATTTTATACAAGTAAAAAGGGACTAGGTAGAATAATAAAAAAAATGGTTAAAAAAAAAAAGAAAAGAAAAAACAATCTCTGCAGTTGCACGATTCTCCTTTTTACATCCTCATAGGAATAACAAAATGACGGGGCGCGAAGTGAATAATGAATAACTTCCTTCCCAATAACTTCGTCGCGCTGTGATGGACATACAAGCTGTACTCCTATGCGGTGTAATTATCAATTTGTGAATTTCACTCTTCTATTTTTGCACAAACTGAACAATTATGCATGTGTGTATTGCTATGTATACATATATAAACTTCGCTTTGTGCATATATTGGGTTCTACTACTCTGCTAGCTTTTTCGTTTTGATTTAACAATTTCGTTCATTCATTTTTTTTTTTTCTTTTTTTTTCTTCCCTTTCGGCTGTTTTGAAATTTATATATGTGTGTAAAAATTGTGAGCTTCATAAATTGTGTACTTCATAAAATGAAAACCCCAGAAGTTGAGAACTCCGTCAATTTGAGCTTCGTGAATGATATTCACTTCACGAATTCTTGCACATCCGTGCGATGCTGTATGAGGCTCGGTTGGAAGTTCTCGGCGGGGAAACACGTACTGTGCTGAATTACGTGCGGAGGTTTATGTAATGCTAACAATTTCTGCTAAATAGGATGGAAAAAACCGACTTCCTTGCTTCTTATTCGTATCTTCCCAATTTTCAAAACATGCTAATTGCTCCCACAATTGTCACCGCAGTCAAGGGATGGGTACACGTTCGTCCAATGATACCAGGAGCTATAAATCCAGTCCGAACTTCTTAATTCGCGTAATAAAGCAAGCGTTTTTTTTGTGCTCATATACCTCTGTAGAACTAAAAATACATAAATAAATAGAAGTACACAGGAGAGGTGTATTGTGGTACGTACAATTTGTGTGCGTGTTCGCGCGTATGTAAACACGTGAAGGCGCATGGAACACGCATACATTTGTGCGTGTGCACGTATTTTGTGAGCGTTCGCATTTTTTTTTTTTTTTTTTTTTTCCCCCTATTTGGCTGTTTTGTTCATACAAAAATAGGGAATTTTCTGACTTTTTTTTTTTTTCTTTCTCTCTTAATTTTGGCTATCTCACACGTAGATAGGCATAATGAATTGCGTACTTCTCTCGTTTGTTCATTTTTACCCTATATAATCCGGGATGACAGTTCTCCCTCTTCGTTCCGTCGCAGTGTTGCAGTGGCACATGTAAGTCTCGTTAGGAACGCCTTTACTGGCACTACACTAGCGCTAGCACGGACAACTCAAAGCAGTCACGAAAAAGCATAAAGGCTATTAAAGAAAAATCAAACGATGTAGCCGTCCGCCGGGGGAGGACGTGCATTGGGCTTTATATGCTCCTGTCACCTAGTTGTAAAAGGGGCAGGCGTCCAGATGTATCGTCAAGCGCAACGCCGACGTGAGGGTGCGGCTAGGCGGAGGGGCGACGACAGAGGCTAACGAAGCCAACGTGGCAAACATGGCGAACGTGACAAACGTGCTAAACGACGCAAATGCCAACGAAGCAATCAATTCAAATTTACCACAATTGCAGGGGCGCGCTGACGAAACAGATTTGCTTCATATAACGGGGGGAGAATTAACTCGTAATATATATGCAAATACGCCTGAGTACGTACGTACGTGCGTGCTGTTAAACCTATTTTGGGCTACTTCAAATTCGTTGGCAAAGTGCAATTTGCTTCTTACGAGTAGCTGTGCGGCGTGCACAATAAAAAAAAAAAAAAAAAAAAAAAAAAAAAAGCGTTTGCGGCGGGCAGAGTTTTATCAAAGTTCTCTGTGGTAATGATAGGCTGCCAAACGACGCAGGTACAAAAACTATGCGCACTTGCGTAGTACGTGAATGTCATAAACACGTGCTCATGAAGAACGTACACATGCATAAAACGTACTCGTACGTGCGCAAGTGGTACGAAAAAACGAAAAAGCGGTATGCGTGCACATGGGTCAGCGTTAAGTGCGAGCAGGCACGTAGGCATTCGCACGGATATACACGTTTTTATGTACACGCAGGGATGGTGTACGTACAATGAGCGTACATGGCTGCTTCGCCGCACCAGCGGGAATTTATTTTGTACCTGTAAACGTACGTACAAAAGTAGTACATGCAGTATTTTACTTATACGAATTTTTATCGATGTATATATAATCAATACATATGTACTATCCCGTTCACGCGTTTATATATACAAAAGTGGGGGGAGAGAGGACCTTCATCACGTAATTGTTATATATATAATATATATACATTGGTAAATACTCGTGCGCAATTTTGCAATGTCAATGGGATGACAGGCAAATTTCAGTTTGGGTTGAAAAGTTGGTAAAGCTTGACGCCTTTTTTTTTTGCTTCATTTTGTGTTTACTTTTTTTTTTTTTTTGTTCCTTTTCCTTCGTTTTTTTTTTTTTTTTTTTTGAGTAATTTTTTTAATTTTGGTTGTTCCGATGGGTGGCGAGCAAACCAAACCGTGTACTGGTTTACTTCGTTGTTTGCCTTACATGTTCAAAATTACATATATGGTTTCGCGCGGGTTATACATTTGTATATATAATATATATGTACAATACATGTGCGTATGTACATACGTCCGTTACGATGGCGCGTCCCAAGCCGTTTCGCTGTTCACCCGCCCTTGCGTATTATTACAATTTGTTATATACGTCAAGTGCGGTTCACGTTTAACGCATGTTCGTTCATGGGGGAAACGGAAAATAAACGCCCCCCGCGTTATTATCCCTTTTTTTATGTGCAACAAGAAGAGTAACATGGTTACAGAGTTATGCGAAAGTGGTTAGCTATTTGTTACAATGCGATGCGTGGCAAGTGGTACATATAATATAACCCCCTTATATGTACATATAGCTTTGCGCGTACAAGTACTTTTGCTAAACCAAATTATTGCATTTGCCTTGGTTGCAAGGGGAACCATGCACTACGGCTACTGTGCTTTCATAATTCCATCAACCACCTCCGATCCACTTTTCCCTTCTTATTTATTATTTTTCTTTTTTCTTTGTTTCTCTTTGCTCACCCGCTTTACCAGCAATTTTGTCAAAACCATTTTGGTTGCGTTGTCTCCTTCATGAGCATTTGTATACAGGTGAATGGGTCACTCGGTGATCACGTGATTATTACGTCAACGTACTTTCATCGCATATACCTTTCGCGTAGTTCGCCGGCCAAATAAGCACTCACCATTATGCAAAGCATTTTAAGTCGTATTGGATTTTACCTCCCTCTGTCCCCACGCCAATTGGGAGAAAAATGAACTGAAGAACAAAAGTGGGCGAACATATGGAAAAGGTACCCCCCCTTGCCCATCGGAAAAGTACAACATGAGAGTGCTAGCTTCTTACGAACGGGTTGCCAACCTTTGCGTGTCGAACGTTTGGTTTTGCTCAACCCATCGTATTCATTACCCTTAGATTTAGGCGATTACCCTTTGTGGTTCTACTCCGTACCGCCTTCTAACGCGATTTGGAAATTCCTTTCCTTTTACATATACTCTTCGTTAACATGTTGAAATGGAACCAGCAAAGTGAGGGGGAAAGGTAAGCGCGTGCCGTCTGTATAAGGTTGCTCTCGTACGCCACCGATACAGGGTATCAAATAAACGAACTCATATATGCCTCCAATCACCGTACACTGGAATGGCAAACCAATCACCTTCGTCAATTTCCGACCCACCGTAAATTACTCATATCGTGCGTATAACACGCATATGTTAAAAAGGCACACACGGAGGGCTGCACAGATGAGGAAAAATGAACAGATCTAAACCAAAGCTAAAATGTATTTTTTTTTGCTGCCCTTACTAATTGATACACTTTTAGTGCTAGGAAATATTTTATATACACTGGCGAGTAACGCAATTTGGCTTGTGCCCTCTTCGGTTTGTTCATCGCTAAGTGTGTATATGGGAGCTATTCCCTATCCTCTCTGTTACCCCATTCCCACGTTTTGCCTCCATCGAAAGTACCTAGCCAAAGGCGAAATTGATAAAGGCTGAATGGAGATCTCCAATTAGGCGTACGCTTAGTTTTACGTGTGTGCTAGTCCGTTTGTCTATCCGTTTAAAGGGGTTCCTGAACTGTCATCCGTCGAAGGGGCAATACCGTAAGTGGAGAGAAGAACGTTGCATATTGTGCATGGCGATTTCTCCAACCAAGCGTCAATACAGTAGGCTCATGTAAACACATTTCATCATGTTTCTTTTACCTTACCAGTTGCGCAAAAAAAAAAAAAAAAAAAATTGTAGCGCGGCCATTTAACGGCTTTTCCGTATGAACCGTTCAGGTGACTTGCACACCAATACGTAGTTAAGGCGAATGCCAACTTAACGGTTTTGCTTTTACGGGCCAAGTTATGCCCATGTGAGGAGACATATACATACGTTGGAGTAACTTCCACCCTGGAAGGAAGTTCGATTAAAATGAAAGCAGTGCACATAAGGTTATAAGTCTTGTTCATTCTCTTCCTCCTCGATGAAAGGCAAATTCATTGAAAAAAAAAGAAAAAAAAATGAAATAAACAAGCTGACATTGATAGTGGTCTCCCCCTCTTTTGCGTATCTCCCTTATGCATCCATATGTATCCACGTCTGTACGAGGTTCATCCGTAGGCAGTTCATCCGTACGCAGCTCATCCCTGCAGCTTCCCCATATTATCATTTTCACAAATGGTTAGTGACCCCCTTTTGTCCACACTCACGGCCTTTACACGATTCCCCACATTTGCTAAAGCCGTAAATGAGTTGCTCACGTGGGGAAGTCTTTATACAAACGGGACCGCACGAATAATCACACTTTGGAATCCTACGTAGAGACGAAAAGCAACTCTTCTATTCTATGTCACACAGGTTGAGAAGTAAAATACCCCTTCTGCTGGGGGCGAACTAAACAAAGTAAGCAATTCTAAACAATAAAAGAGTGTACCTTCAAAATGGGGAAAAGGAGGAAGTTCATTATCGTCCAATCCAGAGGAAGTGCTTTTTTTTTTTTTTTTTTTTTTTTTTTGGATTTTGTCCCATTAGGCCCTCATGTGAACCGTAATGAGCGTAAGGACATAAAAATATGTATGTGAGTTGACTCATTTCCCCCAACCGTGGCTGTATTCAAAATTGGTCCATTCTGTCACCTCCTTTGTAGAATGCGTCTCTACAGGCAAAGGGAAATTTGACTAAATAAGGGGAAGTTCCCCCCAACCTGCTGTCAAAAAAAATTGCTCCGTTGAAAGCGATCGCCGCGCTACCTAGCGAACGTAAAAACGGGGATCACAATGTGGGGTAACAAAAATGCAAACGCAACATGCAGAAGCGTAGCTGTCCCGGCGTGGTTGACCCATTTTGGTGGTCGTTCAAAATTTGCATTATTGCGTAGAAAAAAAAAAAGAAAAAAAAAAAAGAAAAAAATACAAGAGATACGGGGCAATTTGTGTTCCCCCTATTGGCATCCTTTTTTTTTTTTTTTTTTTTTTTCTTTTTTCTACGTAATAACGTAAATTTTTCACAAACGAAAAAAATTTGTTCATCCTTTTTTCCAAAGAATAGCTTCGAATTATGTAGTGCGGGGATCCACCTGTTGGGGTTTTTTTCCCACGTCGTGCTTCTCCACTGATTTGTTCGCTGGTTCACCAAATTTGCTACATAACACCAAGCCGTCCTTTTCTGTTATATCGTAAGGGGATTAGTGTAGCTTGCTCACTCTGCTAGCCGATTAGCAGCGCCTTTGCAAGCAGGTGACAGTAAAGATTTGTTGCTAACTGCATTGTATCCAGGACGAAAAACGACAGGGACAAATGGTAAGCGCGGCAATCCGACAGCGTAGAGCTCCTTCTACGCCGTTTCCCCTTTGTTGGCCAACAGCCCCACCCTCATGCCATCCAACGCCCACCTTTCGCAGGGGAAGTTCAAGAAAACACAAAAGGTACTTAAGCTGAAGAGGATCATCAACCCAAAGGACAGCAGGCTTCAACAGAATGGCCAAAAGGAAGTAAAAAAAAATATTAACAAAAATGACGAGAAGGTAAAACAAGTAACCCAGATAGATAGTAACTTATTTTTTAATTACAATGAAAATTTATGTCCACCATATAATATAATCCTTGACACGAACTTTATAAACTCCAGCATACAATATAAGTTGGACATAATAAAAGGCTGCTCAGAATTGCTGCTAGCCAAATGCAATATCTACGTGACAGACTGCGTTGTGGCGGAAATGGAAAAACTTGGCCAGCGATTTTCCCTGGCTTTAAAAATATTAAAGGATCCAAGATATATCCGACTGACCTGCACCCATAAAGGAACCTATGCAGATGACTGCATTGTCAACCGGGTCACTGAAAGTCGCTGCTATATCATTGCGACCAACGATAGGGACTTAAAAATCAGGTTAAGAAAAATTCCTGGCGTTCCCATTTTATATGCCAAAAATTTTAAGTACAGAATTGAGAGGTTGCCGGATAACATTATGATATGACGAGGGGTGCCCAACATTGGGAATTTTTTCCCACTCCGATTAGCACGGATCGCCTCCCCCCTTTTCCCAAGTGCATATTAACGTTGTGCATGGGGATGTCCCCAGGCAATTCACACTGCTATGTGTGTAACACGCACGTGTGGATGGGTAGAACATATGCGTTTGTATAACTGCCTCACTTTTTTCGTTCACATAAACAATTTTTAATATTCGTTTAACCCGTTGCTTTCACCCCCTTTTTTTTACGTAAACAATCCAATTTGCCTCATAATCAGTCAAACCGTTTGAAGTTACCATCTGTGCTTCATGTAGCAACACAGCGACGCAGCCATTTTATGGAAAATGTATTGCACCGTTTGGGAAAGTCACATGTGGTGGGTGGGGGAATTTCCCCGATTTGTATTTTTATTTTTGTGTCCACATCGGATTATAGTATGTACCTTTTGGGAGGGAAAAAAAATAACCGATGGATGTGGATGCGCTTAAAAATAGAGGAACTCACAAGTTAGTGTCATGCGAAGTGCGCCGCATCAAATGGGTCACGTCAAATGGGCCATCACAGCTAGCTAAAAAGAAAAAATATGAATGTTCAGGCAAAAAAAGTACCTCACAAGGCATTTGCACGTGGGAAAAAAAAAAAAAAAAAAAATGACTAATTCATTGATTAATGGCTAGCTAACCAATAGGAACAACTGCACACACGGACTTGCAAACCACCTCTCCACCCTTTGTATCGTTCGCGTGAAAGGTGGATTAAGCGACCTGTGGAAAGCTTATGCCGAACTACTCATGTGGTCATATCTCAGTTTTATTTCCTTCACGTTTTCCTGAGAAGAAAAAAAATTCGTTTCTTTTTTGAAGTTACAATATTTGGCGTATATTTTTATCTTTTCAGCTTTGTTGCATTCACTTAGCAAATCTCTCCCTTACGTCGACGAATCCCGGGGACATATCCGTTACAGTGTTGTGATACCTGAAGGGGTGAAGGTTTCCATCCCTATTTTTTTCCCCAAACAGGTTGGCCCGAATATATGAACGACAGCCAACGCTGCTGTTGGATATGAAACCTGCGGGTAGGGGGAAAATGGTGTCCATGTGGCGCCATGTGCGTAAAAGTATAAACCTGGCCCCCCATCATAGCATACATGTGTGTGAACTGACGTATAAACCGTGATTAGTACCACGCCGCCGCCTCATACACACTCAAGACCCACTTATACTTATAGTCAAAGTAATTATGATCCCCTATGGTGGGGACATTTGCTATGAATGTCCCGGATCGGAATATGTTATAATTGCCAATGTACATATCAGCATTTGCACAATTGATAATGGTTATGTTGTCCTCAAATAAGTTGTTGTCGCCGATGTAGATGTTCCCCTTGTTTGAGCTGATGTAGCAACCTGGAAATAAAATGTTGCCACTGCCTACTTTAACGTTACTACCTGGGGTGGCTAAGAGGTAGGAAGGTTTTGCTAAGATTTCTTGTACTACCTCATTTTTTGCATGGTGGTTGTTTCTCTCTTTCGTTTTTTTTGGTGCGTCCCTTTTGTGTGGACTTTTAATTGGGGAAAATGACACCCCATTTGTAGGACCCCTGTAAGAACCACTAATTAGCGAAAGCTGCAAAATGTGCCTATTCACACGACTGTTGAAGGGCCCCCTTCTTGCTTCCACCCAGTTGGTGTCCTTCATGAAGTAAAAAGAAATGATATAGTCCAGGAAGAACTTAAAAAGACATTTTCTGATTTTTCTACTATATATATAATTTTTATTTTGTCGTAAATTTATCAATGCTTTATTTTCACTATATGTTAACTCTGTCCATAATTTTTTACTTTTATATTTATTCATTTTGATAGTTATACACATTTTCCTATTTTTGTAAAATAATTTTTTCACTTTTTTTTCTGTGTTTTGCTTATGTCTGCTTATCACTCTGTTTTGCACAATGGCAATCTTGAAGAAGTCGTTTACTTCGTTTTCGTCCATTCGACATTCTGTTGGTGGCGGTCCGCGGGCAGGTTCCTCCCCCTCAACGTCCTTTTCTGAACAGTTCAGTGGGGAAATGAGACTTTAAATAGATAATTGTCAATGAGGGTGTGAAACGAAAGGGAAAGAAAAAAAAAAAAAACGGAAAAAGGGGAGATACACTTTTTGTACTCCCCCGTTGTTTATCCGCTTTGAGGAGAAACTGCCACCAAATGCATGCGTGTATATGTTCACACATGTTTTTCACATGAGACATATATGCGAATTCACATGTTGGGAAGTGAGTAGAAGTGACGTTATTGTATGTATTGATGCTGGAGCACCTCTTGCAAGCTTTCACACACTTAATTAGTTCACTTGCGGATTTGTTTTGTCAACTTACCCAGGTTGGTCATCTCTGTACCAGTTTTGCATAAGGGGGGATCGCTGCTCTGGAGAGCTGTCCCCGCGTTGTGCCCCTTCGTTTCTAACCGACCAATGGTATTTAAATAAGAACACAAGGGGGATGAATCTATGCTCATATGCGATTTGAACGTTTTGTAGTTCTGTAGAAGATGAGGGCGAGAAGAAATGGTGGCGTCTTCTTCATCGGCAAATGGAGAATTATCGTTAGGTCTAGAATACCCTTCTTCTTGATCAGGCAAAATATCTGCTTCCTTGTTGGCACTCGTTCCGCTTGGTATCGACTTGAACTCTAAGTGAGAATTTGAGTCTGCACGTGAGGTCTGTGAGGAGTTGCCCGGCGGTGTCATGAACGATGTCACCTGTGACGTGGTTGCCAAATTGGCACCGCAAGAATTCGACGTGGAGTGCTCCCCAGATTGGACACTGGAACGATCCCACAAATCCGATGAGTTTATTTTACGCCTGTTCGTGTTAAATTTCCTAAATATGTTGCTACCCCCCTGCGCTGTTCCCCCTTCAGGGGATAGCTTTTTAAATTTGTATACATACTCACTTAGTGATTTTACGCGCTTATACGGATTTAGCTGTTCACTCTTTATGGAGGTACACGAATCGTTTGTGGACGTTTTGGCTGAACCCCAACCTAGGAAGCTGTTCGATTGCTTTTCCACCCCGCTGGACGTGTGAGACACGTCAGAAGCGTGTGCTGATCCCCCCATGGGGGCAGGCCTTTCTTTTTTCCCCATTCCTCTGTTACCCAGGTTTAGGGAAAACAGCTTCACCAATTTGTCGTTGTTCATGGTGTGCATGCTTAAACGTAGGGATGGTGAAAATAAGGTAAACCCGCCTAAAGTGGGAAGCAACTGCAGGGTAGTAGCAAAATAGAGGCAAATAACTTGCTGAACGGGTAAAGTAGGACAAATAATATGTTCATTTTCCAACCTGACCAATTACAAAAAAAAAAAAAAAAAAAAGAACTCCGGGGGAATTACACACACATACCCACATTCGGAAGAAACAAATAGGTTAAGCCGAAGGGAGGAGTGAAAATTAATTGTACAGTAGTGGGTGAACACTTAGACACGGGGAAGTTTCCATTAGGACGTTTTTTCTTCCTGCCACGTATATGTAGGAACATTTTCAAGATAAGTGCAACTCTTTTATTGGTCTTTCTTCCCTTCCCACGTGTTAGACCCTTGGATTGATGGAAACGAAACAAGCGCGCGAAGGGAAAATTGCTACCTCCATATAACCAGTTTAAGATATACCCTTCCTCATGTAGTACATATGAAGTGTTAAAATGTGGGTGCCAATTTAGCAACTTAGCAACCATGGTTGAAAGCCTTTTGGTATGCATTGCATGTACATTTTTACACAATCTGTGAGGTTAGGAAGTGAAAACCCCCGTTGCGTCTAATTAGCGGATTTTATTCTTTTTTCTTTTTGTTTAAGTTGTGCCGCTATTTTCACCTGAACGGGTCATACATTTTTAGACCTATT
This sequence comes from Plasmodium coatneyi, assembly GCF_001680005.1. Classification (NCBI taxonomy): domain Eukaryota; phylum Apicomplexa; class Aconoidasida; order Haemosporida; family Plasmodiidae; genus Plasmodium; species Plasmodium coatneyi. The sequence goes on from NC_033560.1 coordinate 669,012, forward strand.
TTTAAACCGTCCTGCACACACACTTTTTCCCCTCAAAATTGCGTCTTACGTTCTGCCTTTTCCTTATTCTGCTTATTTTCTTTTTTTCCTAATTTTTCTTTTTAATTATTTATTCGTCCTTGTAATGAAAATAAATTGTTATATATAGGATGAAAAAGAAAAAAAATTTAGAAAAACATATTTTTCATTACATGAATATGTTAAGTGCTTGGCATGTAAAAAAAGGGGAAATAAAAGTGGAATAAATAAAAATATAATGGGTAAAATGGGATATGTAAAAATATACTGGATATAATTTGGTGGAAAAAAAAAAATGTGGGTGAGTAAAATAATATTATAATTGAAAGTGAAAAAGGGGGAATGCGTAAAAAAAAGGCGATGGAAATTTTTTTGGGTTTAAAATTTCTCTTCTCATTACTTTGTTCTTTATCTCTGGTATGTGTTGCACAAGGGTGTAGGGGGTGTGTACACACCAATGTGCGCGTGTGCGTGCATAAATATACATACGACTGTGCACGTGCGTTGGCATGTGTGGTCATATGTATGCACGTTGCGTACGCGGCAGGTAGACGTCGGTCTTAACATACGTCTGCATATGAGTAGCATATACTTCAGCACATACAACTGCATATGCAGCCGCATGAGGGCGACCTTCCGCCGCCGCCGCGCGTGCCCACATACACATCCACGTACACTTAAAACATACACTTAAACATATACTTAAACATAAGCATAAGCATGAACACACGCACATATGCACAGGTAATCAGGGCACAAGCGCGAACACATATGGACAGGTACGCACAAGTACATATGCACACGTGTAGGTACACATGGACATGCACAGGTGCTCACACTTATCTATACGCATACTCACGTGCGCACATGATATATGCTACACCATCTTGCTACGCAGATTTACGTCCTTAAAATGAGTGCTTCTTCACGCAGATGGTGAGAAAATATATATGCATGTGCGTGTGAACACGGACGTGTACGCTAGCGCACGTACGTGCGTGAGTGCGTGTGTATGTGTGCATATATATATGTACATGAGCATACATCGCGTTTTCACATTTGCATTCGCTTTCGCATTCATTTTGCCTTCACTTTTGCATTCACATTTGTATTCATTTTGTATTCACTTTTGCCTTCACTTTTGCATTCACATTTGTATTCATTTTGCCTTCACTTTTGTATTCATTTTGCATTCACTTCGGCTGGTGCATTTCCATGCGCACTTCCTACATGTACACACACACACACACACGCACGCGCTCCTCAGACGGGGATGGTTACCCATTTATTCGAGGCCCTCATCCTTCGATTTCTCTGCGGAAAAAAAAAAAAAAAAAAAAAATATATATATATATATAGCAACATTAGCAAAATTGGCAAAGTGGAAAAATGGAAAAATTAACCCAACTAGCCAAAATAGGCGAAACGATCAAACAAGCCAACTGGTGCCTGCTCCGTGCGTACCTTCCGTCTGGTCTCCCTGCAAGTCCGAGGTCCATAAGGTCAAGTTATCCCGCAGCAGCTGCATAATCAACGTGGAGTCCTTGTACGAGTCTTCGCTTACGTTGTCGAACTCGGTGATAGCATCGTCGAAGGCACGCTTGGCCATTTCACATGCCTGGTGAGGCTGGTTTAAAATCTCATAAAAGAAAACTGAATAATTCAATGCAAGGCCTAAACGTATGGGGTGCGTCGATGGAAGTTCATTCTCTGCAATGTCAGTTGCCTTCTGGTAAGCTTCCTGTGCAAAGTTCGATGCTTCCTTCTTTCCTTCATCGCAGGAAAACTCGCTAATGTATCTGTAATAATCTCCCTTCATTTTGTAGTAAAACACCTTGCTTTCACTTTCGGACGTGTTTGGTATTAGCTTCTTGGTGAGCAGGTTTAGGATGTCCTGGCATATGTTATTTAGCTCCTCTTCTACTTTCTTCCTGTACGTGGCCGCAATGTTCTTGTTGTGCACGTTTGCCTTGCTCATTTCTTTTTGCTCAACGCTGGAAATTATTCTCCATGAGGCTCTTCTTGCACCGACAGCGTTTTTGTACGCAACGGACTGTAGGGGGGGGGAAAAGGCGTCGCGCATGAGCATTACCGTTAGAAGGTACACACTAGGGGGGATACACAATACACGGGGCACCACTCCTGCCCACGTTGGTGGCATCATCACGCACACACAAAAAAGTCTTGGCGAATAGGATGTGAAAAAATCCACCGCACGTAACGTAATGCCTTCCTTGTGACGTACCAGCAGGTTCCTCTCTTCAACGGTTAATTCGTCCTTGTCGTTGTTCACGCACTGCTCAACTAGGGTTCTCATCGCGTCGGCCATTTCTGCGGGGGTCAGGTGTAGGAATGAGCGAATGAAATAAATTTTGCACCACACACACTACTCTTCCGTGTCACACCTGCGCAAATACACGCAGAGCAGTTGCACCGTTTACACCTTCGCTTAAACCACACATGCTTAACACAATTGTCGTTACACAATTTCGACATACACACTTGGGGAGACGAATGGTCGAACGAATGCAATCCCTCCGTTGCGGCATACGCCGTCGTGATGCAGCACGTGTAGGAAAGGACTTTCCTCTATCGTCCTCGTGGCAGTCAGTGTGCGCACTTACCGTCATATCTCTCGGCCTGCTCGGCCAACTTGGATCGGTAGGTACAGTCCGACCTCAACTGCTTTAAATCTTCAGATGTTGCCATGGTTTCCTTAACAAAAGAGTTCCGCGAAGGATTATTCACCGGGGATAAAGCTTACGTTCGCTTACGTGAAATACGTGCACACGCGTTCGTGTTCACCTTATTATGCAAGTTGGCCAAGTGTGGAATAACGAGGCAAAGCAAGCAGATGAGCAGAGAACGGTGAAAAGCGCGTCAAAGAATGTTACACGTCGATGTATTGTATGAAAAGGCGCATATATATATAGCAGCGAGCGTTTGCTTGCGTTTTTGATTTATGCCTTCTCTTGAGAGTTTCCCTCTTTTGTGCATGAAATGTTTCTTTTTTTTTTTTTTTTTTTAAGTCCCTTCGCAAAGTGTGAAAAATTGCAGATAAACAGAGAACGTAGTTTTTTTTTTTTTTTCGTTTTTAATTTTATTTCTCAATCAAGTCTGCATGAAAAAAAAAAAAAAAAAAAGCATATGACATAAAATGGGCGTAATGTGAATTTATTACAAAAGCGTAAAAATTAAAAAAAAAAAAAAAAAAAATGTGCTGAGGTAATATGTGATATATATGTACATGTATACACTTTTGAAAAAAAGGAAAGGGGGGAAAAAAAAAAAAAAAAAAAAAATATAATATAATACAATATAATATAATATAATATAATGTAATATAATGAATTATCACAAGAGGGGGCTTAGTGAAAATAAAAAAGTGAGCACAGTGTACGCGTACTTTGGTGTGTTTGCAGTATGCATGTGCGGACGATGGGTGGATGGTGGAAGGATGTAATGACGTAATGACGGAAGGAAGTACGGTGGATGGTATGTACATGGGGGGAGGCTTCACAGAAAAAAGTGCCAATGCACATATATGCCTTATGTATGTGCATCATATGCTTGCCACGTATATATATATAATATATATACATGTACGTATGTGCACGCAGCGCTTGCTACGCGACCTGTGAGGCAAAAGGCTAAAGCGGTGATGGTGATAACACTATGCGGATGGTAATGGGGATGACTTATTGCCAAATGGCGTAGGAGGAGGAGCATGGCATGTACCCCTAAGGGGAAGCACAAAAACGAGTACGCAAAAAAGGGAGGCGGGCATGTGAATTATAAATGTGATCGACCATGGGTAGGCGCAAAAATGTACCAAAAAATGGGCACCCCATACGCGCAAGGTGTACGCAAAAATATGCGCACAAACGCCTAGTGCATATGAGCATACGCGGAACGGCGGGCCTTGCCCCCCAAGCCATGCGAAATGATCTTTACTTTGCACTGCAGCGGGAGCGCTTTTTTTTTTTTTTTTTTCCCTTACCGGCATGCCGCTGTATCGCCGTGCCTTTTCACAGTTTTACTGCTTCCTTTCGTACACCTCATCACGTTTTTTTTAAAAAGTTCGCAAATGTGCTACTTTCCCCAATTTGCTCATTAGGCAGCGTTCTTGGCTCTTTGAATGTTTTCTTTTCGACACTTCACGAGCGATATGCTGGGAGGTCGCGTTAAAAAAAAAAAAAGGGGCACACCAGTTTATTCACTCGGGCGCATTTACGTGCGCAGTCATGTGTACGCCGCATTGCGTTGCGGCACTGTTTATGTACGCATTTGCAATCCGACGTAGTCCCCCAGGAGGAATTTACAAAACGGTGTGGGGAAAAACACACACATGTATCAAGGTTGCCTCTACATTCCAGTAACGCTTCCCCCGCTGTTTTTCTTTTTCATTCATCCATAAAAAGCGAACTCGTTCCTATTTCACCGCTTCTTTCCATTTGTATGATTTTTTTGGGGTTCGCTGGATGACTGCGCATGTACAGGTATGCACGGGCACACGCATATGCTCTGGGGGGTGCCCTCTATATGTTGCGCTTTGTTCGCCTTTTTCCAAACCGTATATACATGTTCGTTCTCCCATCCCTGGGCGTAAACTTTTTACACCCCCAACGGGTGATGCATATAGCTAGTTGCCCCTCGTCGTTTTTCCTCCACACTGTTTGGCTAGCTGGGCACAGGGAAAAAGGTCGCTTCGCTGAAGGTACATTTTTGTACAACTGTACGGTTACTTGGTATGCTATCTCTGTGATATGCGCTACTACTGTCCCATTTGCAGGGGAAAAACATCTCCAGCGGGTTGCCACTGGGGGTGTTTTTTTTTCTTGTTTCTTCCCCAATCAGGGTGTCCATTTTTTTTTTTTTTTTTTTTTTCCAATTTGGCTGTTTTGTTCATACGAAAAAGCGTTTTAGCTGTAAATATTGCCGTTCAGGTGAAAATGGTTAATAAAGTTTCCCTCTCAAAGGGATGGGCAAAATAAATTAACATAAAGTGCTGCACATCGTCGCTTCCTTCGGTTACACAGGCGGTGTGCAGTGCGTGCGTCTACACAACGAACATACATGTGTAAACACATCGAAAAGGAGAAATGTAACGCCGTGGGAAAAAGAATGGGAAGAAGCATATAGATAATATTTACAGCTGATCACATTTTAAAAAAAATTGCAAAGTGCGAAGTTGGTTACTAACCAATTTGGACAAAAAAAGGAAAAACAAATAAGGACATAATTAACATGCATAGATTAAAAAATTTTGCGCACACTTAGCGCCGAGTAAAGCGCTGGGTGAGAGGTACAGCCCGACTTGGTCTACAAAAAGAATTGCGCAATCGGAGGAGACACACACATACATACACACCGAGAAGGGAGGGTAGACAAATTGCCCTACAAATGGAGGCACGAAAAAATACACAAAAATTTTCTGAACCCCTCTTTGGGTAAGCTTTTTTCTGGGAGCAGATCGAGTGTGAGGGAAGTTACCAACGGGGAAAGTACCACCATTTGGTCACCTCTAAGTAAACGCATACATTTTTCGCGTAGTTCTGTGTCCCATTCGGTTGATCCTTCCACTGATGACCACCCCCTGGTGCACTAAATCAGTTCCTTCACGGTACTGGCCAGGTATTTCTCCATGCTGATGTCCCTCATTTTTTTACTCTCACAGTGAATCTGCAAAGGGAAGGTGGTGGTGGGGAAATGGACAGGGAAGGAAAGCACAGAGGTTAAGTAGAGTTAAGCAGACGTGAGGCACCTTGCGGCGAACGCGCGTGGATGGTTACCCGGTTGGCTAGCTCTTGCGTGTACAGATCGAAGGATGAGTGCGCCCTGGAGTCGGTCGTGAAGTAAAGCAAACACAGGACATGGGTGAGTAAATTTAAAAAGCTTTCATATGTTTGGTTGTCGTCTTCCGCGGGGGTCATGATCTGTCTGTCCAAATGTTCAGTGAAGGATCCGCAAACATTGCTGCTATCGTTGGAGGTGGTCTTCTGCAGGTTGTCGTCTATGTCCGTGTAGCTACTCTTGGCGGAGTGGTTCCTTTCTCTAATTTTATTTTTCGTAAGTTCCAAATTTTTGTTAATTATATGATCTAGAATGTGAGAATATTTTTTGTTCAGGAAGATGTTCTCCGTTGGGAACTGCGTCTGACTGTCCTCTTTGGGAGGGATCCCTAAGGTGCTGCTCCAAATGGGGGTAGCGTTCTGGTCAGAGAGGCTCACATCGGAGGGTGTTTTCTTGACAGGGTCGATCCCCCATAAAGAGTCCTCCACGTGGCTAGCCAAACGGTCCGGCAGATGCACCCCCGAGTCCATGTCCGAAATGTCCAAGTTGAAAAGGTGCATAAACTTTTTCAAAATGTTTAAATATAAGGTGTACTTATAGTCATAATTATTGAGGTAGGAGAAAATTGAATTTTTTTTTTTTTTTCCTGTTAAGGTATTCTCGTAGGTATTAAACTGGTGGTCATAGCAGTAGGTGCTCCGTCTTCTGTCATGAGTGGGGCCATCCTGCAACGAGAGTAGTTTCTTCTCACGGTTGGGGATTCTAACCGAGTTATACTTCACGTCGACACTTCTGTTTCCACCCCTATGGGAATTATTATTTTTCCCATGTTGGTAGTTAAAAAACAACGAAGAGGAGTTACACCCTTGCTGTGCGGAGGTAGTCTCCTTGGCAGAACTCCTCCCCTGATTCTGTCCCTTAAACGAACCATATTGAATTTTACTCACTACGGTAACGTTAGGATAAGAGGGGATGTCTATTTTGCTGCAGAAGGGGATGAAGTACTCCTTTATTTTTCTCTGTTCTGCTAAGCCATGTAAATTAGGACAGTAGTACCTATTACAGTTGGCCTGCATATAATCTTCACACCTTTTCGTTTTATAAAGCAGAGGGTGGTAATCTATTTCTTCCTTACTGTGTGCCAGTGGACATTCAACCCCTAGTGGACACTTGCTCTGATTTTTCTCCTCAATATATTTGTAAAAATTATTGTTCACACTTCCATCCTTGTTTGTGAGGAATAGGGAGTTTCTGAAAATGGTGTTTCGCTCTTCTTCATCCTGGTCAGTCTGTTTTCCCTTTTTCATAAAAAAGGGGCATGACACAGGGATGTACCTCAGGTAGGACGGCAGGGAGATGTAATACGGACACCTCCTGATCCACTTTGCGCTATGACTGTACTGACATCGGTCCAGCCCGAATTCACATCCCCCCTTGGCCAACCGCAGGCACTGCTTTGTGCGGAACCGGTATAGGTCCTCTTCGCTCAGCAGGGGGGTGCACGCCATGGGGGGGAGCGCTCGTAATCAACGCGGGGGTAGAAATAGTTAACGTGGTAGGGACGATCGCATACACTTCCCCGTGGCGGGAACCAACATAAGAGGCGGGGAAAACAGAAAAAAGCGACACACTAAGATGATGGGGGAAAAAATTATGCCACAATCGGGAAGATAGCGGGGTGTGTAAAAAAAAAAAAAAAAAAAAAAAAATTAAGAGAAAATCACTTGTAGGCCATCAAACCTTATAAGCTTCACTCGCATGCAACAAAAAAGAAAAAAAAAAAATAGCCGCAAAAGGAAGCACAACCAAATGGGAAGTAAAATTGCCGCTATGTCACTTACGGTGTGTACGAGTAAAATACATATGGTCAGGAAAAAGAAAAAACAATCTTAAAATAATGAAGCAACGGATAAATTGGTAATCCCACCATTTATGAATGTCAGATAGGGGATTCACCTCGAGCTTGTCATGCACCTTGCCTTGGTATTTTTACACCACTGAAGGTGTGTAACAGGGTGAGAGATTCGATTTTGCATGGTGAGCTGCTTTTGGGTTAATTTCCCCGATGAATATTTTCCTCTTGTTCGTTCATTTTGCGTAATTAACACTTGTTTTTATTTGTTTTTTTTTTTTCTTTAATTGTAATCAGCTCTGGTTCGCGGTTTTCGGGGTTGTAAAAAAATTGCTTGCGTGACGCTTTGCTTGTTCTGATCAACTCCTTACAGGTGTTGCTCAACTTGGGGACTTTTTTTTTTTTTTTATGCCCCTCGAAAATTGAGGCTCATCGGGGGAAGTAAAAAAGGAACCAAAAAAAAAAAAAAAAAAAAGAACGCCGATCTATACACCCACGTGATCAGGCACAAGTGTTGTAAGAACAGAACAGAAACTACAACAGTAACAAAAGTAGAAAAGTTAATACTTTTTGTTAAAAAAAAAAACATTCTGAACTTTTTTTTGCGATTTACACAACGTTTGTCAATATGCGAAGGAAGAAAATAATTCCCTTTTTTATGACCATTTTGCGAAACCATTAGCCCCTCCACCATCACCACGAAGGGGGTTAATTTTTCACCTCCCTTTCTGCCCATGCATGCAAGCTCTGTACGTAAAATAAAAGGAAAATTCAATTTCCCCCTTAGCCAAATGGAACGATGTTAAAAGGGAGTAAATGTAAGCATAGCGTGGGGAGGGGGCCCTTCCCCCAAGTTGGGAACTCCTCGGTTTGCGCTCATAACTTGGCTGAACGGAAGTAATTTTGCGGAGGATTAAAGTTTCAGCCAACCCCACACATGTGTCAACAAATGGGAAAGGCGCAAAAACGAAAATTCGTTTTTTTACAGAATTGGCATTTTTGCGAATGGGGGACTTATGCGCGGGAAATAAACGTCGCATTTCCTGTGTGTAACGGAATTTTCCTGAGCTAGCTATTTTAAAAAAAAAAAAAAAAAAAAAAAAAAAAAACTGACTTGTTCATAAAAAAATGCAACACCTTATTGCTTATTCGTCAGCTGGAGAAGAAACGTTGCAACGAGGAGTGGAAGAGCTCATGTAGGTTGACCAGTAAAGGTGCCTATCTTCCCCCCATCGACAATAGCGATTTTAATTTGTTCAGATTTGCTTTCGTTGGGTTGTACGTAAATGTGCGATAAAGCTACCGTAACGAAGCGGCATTTTATTTTATTTTCTCCACTGCGATGGAAAATATCACAACCCCTGGAGCTTCCGCCGTTTCAGCCCCCACGAAAGAGCGATCCAATTTTGTGCACCCCCCCCGTGTGCCGCTTTGCTTTGCGTGCCCTTCCATGGCACCTAAATCTAGGGATGCCCTTTTGAAGGAATTGTTGCGTTTTTTTCCTTTGGTCGGAATTCAAATGTGCCTCGCGGGAGGTACAAAAGAATTGGTGCACACACGATGGCGGCTACATACAATAATGATGTTACAAACATGGAGGTGTTACCCAAATGGCTAGTCGACCAAATGGCTGTTCGGCCAAATGGCTAATCAGCCAAATGACGAATTGACAAATCGCTACACGTGCGTAATTTAACACATAAAAAAAAAAAAAAAAAAAAAAAAAAGCATATAAGATAAACGTTGGAGTGTCGTGGGGCGTTCAAGGAGTCCCCTTCGGCTCTGCGCAGTAGGCGTAATTCCGTGAGCTAACGCACTGGTGAATATGTATTAAAATATACAAGCGGGCAAATGGGGGAAGGTCACTAAAAAGCGGGGGAAAGGGGTCTGTTAAAGCCACCCCGCCTGTTCATATACTGGCGATATTTCCTTTTCGTCCTTCGATTAATACCAGACAGGTCTGTCTCGTTGTGACATTTGTTGTCTGTCGTACTGAATTCACTAATACCCATAACTTTTTTTAACAATTCCCCTTCGGACAAATCTTCCTCCTTATCCTCATCAGAGGAGTCACTATATTTCCTATTGTCATTTAAGTGTTGCTGTGCTCCAGCAACTTTATCGTTTACGTTTCCATGGTGGTTAACCGTGTCCTTTAAATTGTATTCCCTAGAAGGGCTACCATTATTATGTGTATATCTGCCACTACGTTTTTCTACATCATTGTACCTGTCGTCGATGCTGTGGCTGTCGGGGGAGTTGTTCCTCCTGCCACGCCTGTCCTGATTTTCAGAGATTGCCGCACTGCCTATGCTGCTTCTTTCGTGCCTCCCGCTGGAGAGCCTCTTCGTGCTCCCGTCCCTGTCCCTGCGTCTGTGCCTACTGTGACTTCGACTTCTGCTTCGGTGTCTGTGTCTGTGCCTGTCGTGGTGACGATCCCGATCACGGTCCCTGTCACGTTCTCTGTCACGATCTCTGTGTCGGTCCCTATGTCTGTGCTTGTGTCTATGCCTATCTCTGTCTCTGTCTCTTTCCCTGTCCCCATCACTGCTTCGGTCGCTCCTGCTTCTGTGCCGATGTCCGTGTCGGTGCTTGTGTCTGTCTCGGCTTCTGTGCCTCTTCCTGTGTCGACTCCTGCTTCGACTTCTACTTCTACTTCTATTTCGGCTTCTCCCGCTGCTGCTGGTACTCCTCCTACGCTTGCGTCGGTGCCCGTCTCGACTCCTTTCCGCACTAATAACATCGCTCATGCTCCCAAGGGAAGCACTCCGTTGCCCGTCCTTCCTTTTTTTATGTAAAGCATCATTTCGCTCCTCGTGAATGTATTCCCCCTCGTCCTTATGTTCTCTTCCCTTTTGTTCTTTTCTTTTCCTGTCGTTATTAGAGGGTCCATCGTCCTGCTTCGTATAACCCTCTTCGGCATCACCATGGTGATTTATTCCCTTGGGATTTGCTTCCTCTGTGTTTTCATTTTCCCCCTTTGGCGGTTCCGGTTCAGTCGCTTTTCTCTTAAAAAACGAATTAAACATGGTTAGCGCGGGGCACGAGATGAAAAAAAAGTGACAAATAAAAGGGGAAATAGAAAGGGCAGCAGAAATGGAAAAAAAAAAAAAAACTGAGGCGCAGCTTTTTCTCTCCCTCTCCGCTGCTACGGATAAGTATCACAAAACAGATGATTTTTTTTTTTTTTTTTTTTTTGAAAATTTCTCCAAACCAAAGATTTGGTGTCACTCCCGCTCGTCCATTTGCCCCAACGAAAGTAGAACCTCCATTATTTGCAGAGAAAAAGGTGTCATTTTGCATCCGGCGGGGCAGAGTGAATAATATTCAGGGGCTTCGCTTCTTTCCTACCTGCCCCGTGAAGGTCGAACGGACGGATAAACGCGCTCGTGGGATACAATTACATCCACGCGTGAGTGTCTCACCGTCGCGGCCATCGTACGTTTCAATCTTTTTGCATTTTCTGCATTTGTTACAGTTTGTGCACTTTTTCAACTTTTTACAGTTTTTACTTTTTTCTCCATCTTAGCTTCCCCCCCAACGGAAAAGGAGAACAAAACTTCCCCTGGCAGCCGAAAAATGGGAAAGAAATTATTCCATCCAGGGGAGTTAACAACTCCTATAAGGGTTGTTCACCATGGAGCGGAAGAATATATCCATTCTTTTGCAATACCAATATATATGGATGCCCCTTTTTTTTTTTTTTTTTTTTTGCGTCTCTCCAGTGGACAGAGTTGTACGCACGTGATAGTAAAAATTTTAAATCGTTCATACTATGCAGAGAGCATGTCAGTAATGCGAACAGGTTTTCTTTAAAAAGGCAATTTTTTCTTTTAAACCGTCACTGTGGATACCCTGTTAATCCAGTTGGTTGTGGCACGTCTGTCTGGCGAACCCGTGTTGACAAGAGTTGCATACGTCTAACGGAGGATAGGTGGAAGTAGATTGGAGAACCATGCGAGCTCCGCTCCGTCGGTTAATCGCATGTGGGCGTTGGCAGATTAAATCACCCGTTAGCTTTACATAATGGGAATATATACATGTGTATTTATATTTATATGATACTCCTCTGTTGGGACCACGTAGGGGTGAGGGTAGTTACTCTTCGCCGCATGTACGGAATGGTACACTTGTACCTTCTCATCTCATGTTTGCAATAATTTTCCAGTTGCATTTCCCATGAGTAGTAGTGAGCGTGATTGCTTCCCTCTATCCGCTCGTGCAACAGCAAAAGTGAGCTGCCTACCCACCGAACGTGATGACTGCCGATGGGTGTTTTTTAAAAAAAAAAAAAAAGTGGATCAAGTGAACAACTGGAAAAATGTGACAAATGTTTCCTAACTGTAAGAACGTTCCGCACGCGGTGGTTGAAGAAGGCAAAAAAGAAAAGAATGGCATAATGTAGAAAGGGCCAAAAGTATTGCATGAGAACCTACTTTGTGCAATATCAAGGGGCACACAATAATACCTGTAGGATGGCTCACTCATGTATGTACGCTAGGCGATTTGGCAATTTTGCTTGCACACGAAAAAAAAAAAAAAAAAAAAGCGCAACCTCGGTAGGTACATCTGTAGGCATAAATAGGCACATGTAGGCAGACGTTTTACGACCCTTTCGTGCGTGCCTTCGACGAGCACATGGTCATGGCAAAGCGGGATGCCCCCAAAAGAGGGCACATATCTGCCACGTCTGTGCATGTCCGCCGTCCTTTCGAAGCTGCTACGGTTGCCTTTCTTCTCCCGGTTGTTAAACGCAATTCAAACTGGGTTGCGTTGTATTGGAACCGAGTTGGACTTAAAGCTAATGTTAAAGTTTAATTGGCCTCCCTCACCCCCCTTGTGTGTTTTTTTTTTTTTTTTTTTCCCCAATCCGTACAGGTATGTGGTTATACCTTGTGCATGCATACACTCCTTGCCCCCGCGAGCATTTCAAACTTTTTTAAAAATTAAATTACATATTACAGTTAATGACCTGACTGCTTGTGTGAATATTAAAAGAAAATTTCTTTCCCATCCCTGTCATTTTGTTTCCCCCTTTTTTTCCCCTCTTTTCCCCTTTTTTCCACCTTTTTTTTTCCATTTTCCACACCACTCCACATTTTTAATCTTCACCTGGGACATCCGAACGGGAAAAAAACAAACTGAGAAATAAACAGCCGTAATGGAGAAGATGGTAAAAAAACGAAAAAAAAAAAAAAACAACCCCTTACGTGAGTCATTTCGCTAATGTTAAGCATTTTCATTTACGCTTCAGCAAGGCTGCCAATGTCCTTCCTACATATCCTCTGTTGCTTGCTTCCATATGAACAAAGGCAGCCAGCTGCTCCATGGCCTGCTTCATGGACGTCACCTATATATGTAGGCTTAGCTGCTTATGCGTAAGGAGTATCACCCCCCTACGTTGTTACACCAACGTGGTGTTTTATTGTACACATATGAATTTTCCATCTACATATACCTGGCCCCTTTCTTTTCACGTCGAGTTTGCTTTTTTAGCACTGCTTTCACCCAAACGGTGTTTTTTTTTTCTTGCGTTGCATTTGCTTGCCACATAGATATGTCTTCTCGCCATACATATTCCACGTGTGTATGAGTTAACACCCGCAACGGAACGTGCACCCTTATGTAGACATGTGCAACCGTTGCCTCCACCTGATTTGTCAAAGTGGCCTCCTCATGATAATGTTGCTTTGCATTTTACTATAGAGTCGTAGTTGCTCTGAAAAATGCCCCCTCGTTTGCGTCACGTTATGTTAGCATTCTTGTCACATTGTTACGTTGTTACGGTGTTACGTTGCTTCTTTTTTTTTTTTTTTTTTTTCACCTTGCCGTTCATACGTTTCAGCTAGCCATTGTCTACATGCGTATGTATTCCACTTGGCTGGAGGACAAAGAAACATTTTCCCCCCAACACAAGCATAAGAATCGTGATTGTTCTTTTTTTTTCCGCTTCACACTGTGCTTCCTCTACGATGCATAACTGACACGTCTGTTTTTTCACACTTTACTGTGTACTTCTCACCCGTTGCAACTTTTTTCACTTCATCGTATCGCGTAATGTGCTAACTGCTGTGTCTGTTTGTTGCCCCGTTTTTTTTTTTTTTTTACCTGCACGTTCAGGCAAAAGTGACCAAATATTTTTGCTCACGGTTGTTTTTTTTTTTTTTTTTTTTTCTGTGTTGCATCCTTTGCTTATGACATTTCTTCATGTGATGCTCCTTCTTTTGCTCCCCCCCAACGCAGAGTAACAAAATGGCAGCCAAATCGCAGAAAAAAGTTTTAAGAAAGCAAAACAAACGGAAGAAGAAGGACCCCTTAGCTCCAAAGAGAGCCCTGTCAGCCTACATGTTCTATGTCAAGGACAAGCGACTCGAATTAATCAAAGAGAAACCAGAGCTCGCCAAAAATGTTGCGCAAGTGGGCAAGTTGGTTGGGGAGGCCTGGGGGAAGTTAAGCGCCGCACAGAAGACTCCGTACGAAAAAAAGGCCCAATTGGACAAGGTCAGGTACTCCAAAGAGATAGAAGAATACAGGAAAACAAAAAAGGAGTAAAAGCCATCTGCCGGGGGTGCCGCACGTAATCATCCACACGAAAACTCATCCACACATGTACCCACCCACATGCATATGCACCTGTTTTTACCCTCACGCATACGTATGCAAAACGCGTACGCATGCCCTTGCACGAGGGGGAATTCTTTTTGCAGCCATCGCGTGCTTGTGCAGGGATAACTCTTTCTTATCATTACTGTTACGTTGCAAGGACGCAGCGCTGCAGTGTACTTTTGGCGTGTGCCTCTATGTACACATGTATGTGCATATGTATTATATATCTGCGCGCATGTAGTAGCTACCCCACGAACCGGCAATTGCACACACACACATAGACACACACAAACAGCTCATGGGCTGGTATGCTTGTAACCCCCGCACGTACGTTCACTTGTATGCGTGCCGCATTGCATATGTTCACGTTCGTATGGAACGTATGTGTTCATACATATGCATGACTATACTCTATATGTCGACTACTACGTTTAGCAACTTTTTTCATAATTCACTATTGTAGAAATATTCGCAACTTTTTTTTTTCTCTCTCTCTCTCTCTTACGAAGAATGAAAAGAAAAAAAAGGCTTACTCACTGGGGAGATAGGCCACGAAAGGTTGGTCACTAAGAAATGGTACACACAAAAAAAAATTCTTAAAAAGGCTCCATTATCACACATACAAACAAACATATTCGAATTTGTTTCCATAAATTGTTCGATGTGCTCTCGTCACAATGGCTCATGGGTCACAGTTGACCGTTTCGCCATGGTAAGCAGGCCGAAGGGGGAGTAGTAGGCACATGAACGTATTCCCACGTGGTGCAATAATATGCATATAAAGTTTGCTGCTGTGCCCAGCTTGTCGCTCACCCAGGGGCACGGTGAGGCAACATAGAAGAGTAAAGAAGGAACGCGCAGAAAACTGACACACAAAAACAAAAGTGAAAGAAAAAATTGACACAAAATCGCCTGAACAGGACAGGCGAAAGTGGGCCATCTATCGAGCCAACAAGCTTTTTCTAAAAAATAAATTATGAACGAGTCATATTTTTTATTTTATTTTTTCAAATGAAGGTCAATAAAATAACACTCACCATTTCGGCGATTTTCAAAAAAACAAAACTAAAAGGAACTGCATCTTACAGCACTAGCAAAAGGCATACCATGTGAGTAAATGTGTAACGTGCGCTCACCTGAGTCATACGGGTGCACATAACGGAATAGTGGGCATATGTATTCTTTACGTTGGTATGCCAGTTTTTTTCCGTCCCCCCAATGTGAAACCTTCTACAACGTTACAAAGGAGAAAAGGCAAAAAAAGGGGAATTCACCGAAAGGGGTTTTCGGTTAAAACAGTTCATAGCGCGCTCCTTTCTGCCAAGTGCGTATGCACATGAATGAAAAAAAAGATGGGAGGTATCAACGCGGAAAGCATCCATGCGATGATTTTTCCAGAGAGGGAACGGGCAGGAGTGTGCGTATCCCCCGCCACGAAAATGTGACCTCAGTCCATTCACTAAACTGAGCAAACACGATGGGTAATTTGCACTGGGTGGGACAACAGAATAGGGATTCCTATCTCATGCTAATAGTTATATTTTTACTTTTTCTTTTTTTAATTTTCCTGTACATGTAGATCATTATGAACAAGCTGTTTGTTTCGAAGCAGTACACATTGCTTTTTACGCGAACGTAGGGGGGGACCCTTCCCCTGTCCATTTAAAAATAACATCGTTCGCTGTTTCGCTAATTAAATTTGCCTTAGCATGGCTAATCCGTTTGTACACAAGTTACAGTGCAGTTGTACGTGCACACGGGAATGATGTTGTTTACATAAAAAAAGAAAAATTATTTTTATGTGTTACGCATGATTGGGTAAAAACTGCGCTCTGTGTTCTTCCATGGAGGGGGTGGTGGTCTACAGTACGGACATGGGACAAAATAATCCATACGTATTCTCACGCGTGGGTATCAAAGCGCATATACACACACACTGGTGCTCCCCCATGAGGGCGTTCCTCGCACGTTTTTATTTTACATTATTTTTCCTCCGCCCGAGTTATACATGACGAGAACAAAGTCCCACACTCGTTGGTAAGGATGACCACTACGTCGGTTACTTCTTCTCTTTATTCAGCTGGGAAAAAAAAAAAAAAAAGTACAAAAAAAAAGTACAAAATAAAAGTACAAAATAAAAGTACAATATAAAAGTACAATATAAAAGACATGTAGCAGCTGGGAGCATCGGAGGAGGATGTAGATACGCCAACACTCAGTGTTTGGTGCCACCAAAAGTTAACTTACCATGTCGTTCACGCGGTAATACATGAAGATGGCGCCCGGTTTTAGAAACAGTTCGTAGGAGGAGTACGTGGCCTCCACGGCCATGAAGGTCAGCAGGGCTCTTCGGATAATAGGCAGGCACACCGTTCCACAGCCGTACGACATTTTTGCAATGTTCCGTTTGGGGGGACGGGTGTGTTTCCTAATGAGGATGTATAAACTTCCTCCACGTTTGGTAAGGATAAGCGCCTGTTATACGGGTGGAAGATATGTGTGTGGCACTGGAGTAGCTCTGTTTCCTTTTATTTGAATTCCTTTAGAGCAACGGGTATGTAACTTGAAGCATACGAACAACTCGGTTGGGTGGAGTTCCTCGAATGAGTGAGTTATTTGGGGGATGGTCAAGCAGGCGGCCTCTCTGGCTCATTCGCCTAATCACGGGGCGTTCCTTTTATGTTGCGCGCGTGCGAAAGTTGTTGCCGCGTTGGTAGGAAAATTTGGCCATTTGGGGGACTCGCGAATGGGATGATATGTTAACTCGTTGTGTTCTTCCCTTTGCGCAGTTTTCACTTAACATAACCTAACATAACCTAATTTAATTTAATTTAATTTTTTTTTTTTTTTTTTTATTTATATTTCTTTTTTTTTCTTCACCCGCGTGGCGCAATTTTTCCGCCTGCCGCTCAACCGTAGTGCCCCTTTTTTTTTTTTTTAACTGCACAGGGTTCCCACGGGGATAATTGGGCCTCCCAAATAGGATAAAAAGAGGGGCACTGCAGAAATGAGTCTTGACCGCATGATGCATCACCAATTTGGGAAAAAAAAATTAAACAAACCAGCAGGAACTAATGCAGAGGGTCCTTTCCCCCCTCAGTTACTGCTAAGCGGATCAACTAGGGGGAGGGTAACCGTTTGGCGCAGTATGTCCCCGAGAAGAAAATGGACTGCCTGCTTGGCTGGTTGCCAAACAGAAGGAGTGCTTCAATCCACTACCCCCTCATTGTAACACTCGGTGTGGAAACATGCGAAAAGTTTTTGGGGCGCCACTCTCCCAGCAGGAAAGATGAAAAAAGCAGACAGCTCTGTCCCATTGGATGGGGAAAAATCCCCTCCGTCTATGGAGACACGTAACTCGAAAAGTTGTTCACAGGAAGGGTCGTTGGGGATGGGGTGCCCCCAAGTGCATACCATTTTGTGGAAAAAAAAAATTCTTTGGGGGGGTATTTACCCCTTGTTTGGTTAAACTAATGTTAAAGTGTTAAAAGAAAAAAAAAACTGATCAGGGAATCCCCCCCCTGGGAAGTATGTCAGACGTATGCATATACACATGTATGTATGTATGCACGTGCGTCCATAAAGGTGTGGCTGTCCCTGCGTGCGAGTGTGCAGACACCTCCACTGTGCAGTGGTTGTGAAATTTTTTTACGTCCATCCGGCTAACGCGGGTCATTGTTGGGTGCACCAATTGGTCAAAAAAAAAAAAAAAAAGACGCAAAGGAAACACGAAAAGGGCAAACAGGTTGTACAACGCGAAGACGCATTCTCCGATCTCGCATCACCATTGCACAACTGCTCAATCCAGGAGGGGTGCAGCAGAAATACGGAAAAAAAAAAAAAAAAAAAGAAACGAACGGAGTTTGCGCGGTAGACGAAATAAACGGGATAGTCTGCATAGGTTAAATAAGCGGAGGAAAAAAAAAAAAAAAAAAAAATTGTCTACGTCTGTGTGCAAAGTGGTGTAGGAAAAGGCGGCAACCACGTTTGTGCAGAAGTGATAGAACAGAAAACTAACCTAAGTAAACACCTCAATGCACATAAGTACCTACGGATGTGCGTTCACTTTAACAGACGCACGAATGGTTCAGTTTGACTGACCGGTAGAGGTTCCTTCGCAATAAACGTCCAATCTGCCTCATACGAATCTTGCAAACAAGCTAAGCGGCAGAGAGGCTGTCATGTGTGGACGTCCTCACACGTATCCATTCACCCACTCAATAGAACACACCTACATTTGTAAGTGTTTCCCCGTTGGCCGCATTTTGTACCCCGCACGTCGATCATGCTGAAGTATGTGTTGTTCTTCTGCGCGACCTTCGCGTATGTCCCCGTGGGAATAGAAAGTAAGTCTGCAGGGTGGCACTCGATTCGGCATACCTATGTGCGTGTGATTGGTCACTTGTGTACGTGTCTACATGTGCAACTGTAACCGTCCCCCCCGCGAAATTCCCCCCTTGTAGGCAGATTCTTCGAAAATATTATTAAACCGAAATTGCACTTCGGCCGGCACCCAATAAAGAAGAATTTAAAAAATGGAAAAAAAAACATAAGTAAGTTGCTTCGACGAGGAATCAAACTGGGCAGACATAGGGAAAGCCCCGAAAGTGGTCCCTCCTAATCGTGTCTGTCGGTGCGTTGCCTACTCAGTACGCACTGCTTACTACTGCTTAGTAATGCTTACTATTGCTTACTCCTCCCCACCGGTGAATACATACATGCGTGCATACACACGTGCAGGCCTGGACAAGCTCGAAAAGAATATTATGAAAAATGTGGACTCCATCAACGTAATGTTCGACCCCAAGGATAAGAAATTCGTCCCGTCCAAGTCGAAGAAGGCACACATAGTTGGTTCGTTAGAGGGGAGCATCGACAACGCCGCAGAGAGTGGCGTACTGTGCAGCATAGTGTCTAGAATAGCGAACGATCTGTCCGGGCAGACCTCGATGAGGACATAATCATGCCACGTTAACTCTCCCTGACCCTTTTTTTTTTTTTTTTTCCCTTGGGCACTCCCCCTTGCAGGAGGTTTCAGCCAGAACACGTCCGACCCGTCAGGTACGCAGGAGGGGCAGTCCACCGGGGAGCAAACAAGTGCCGTCACGAAGTGGTGCCACCAACTGGTGCCAACGCAAATCTACCACACATACATGCATACATACATGCATATGCACGTTCCATTTAAAGGGACCTTTTTTCTTTGCAATTCATAATTTCGCTTCACTCATCCTCCCTCCATGCAAACTACCGCAGATGTTGAAAGAAGCAAATACGAGAAGGGTAACACGACGTGGGAAGGACAGAATAACTGAGCGGGAGAGAACGCCACAATGAGTTCCTCTGTGCAGCACCACCTACCACATAACAACCCACTTACCACCTTATCACCCATGACAGCCCTCCGGTTTCTAGAAAAGATAAACAGCGAAATGATCGTGTATTCCACTAAGATTACCCGAGAGTTAGACAGCCAGGATTACAAGACCCTAAGCAACTTCAAGCGCGCTTCGGCTTTACTGAAGGAGAGTTTAGCGACCATGCATTCTCTGGATGTCATTAGAAATGATAAGACAGTGGACTTCAGTAGTGAGTATAGTGTTTCCCTGAGGGGGTGCACCGTTGCTAAGCAACCCAACGGTTTAACACACGTATAATGTAGACAGAGTTGGGTGAATCATTAGAACTTCCGGTTTATATGCTGGCATCTATTTTGTGTTTCGCAGAATACAACCTGGACTGGTACTCCAAGGCATCCCTGAAGGAAAAGTACGAGACTGAAAAGTGTAAGACGATCAGGGGGGAAAAAGGAAAACACGCAACGGAGGCAAATGAAGCAATGCATTAGTGGCACGAAATGGCATTTTCAAGTGGAGCATATTGTTCTACCGCATGGTGCGAAACGGTGCCGTGAATAACGTCACTATGTGCTCCCCCTGCAGACATCCACAGGATCATGAATAAGCTTTTCATAAAGGCGAGCAAGAAGAAAAAAAACGTTCAGAAGAAGAAAATAGGTACTACTGATATGGTGGTTACCTGCCGGGTAAATCATCTGAACCATTCACTAACTCAGTTATCCGTTCGTCTTTGCGCTCCCCCCAGATGAGAACATCGAACAGCTGGAGAACGACCTACTTATGCAGCGATTCGTGAGCGAAAATATGAACGGTAAGCGGGAGGGCGCCCCAACGTGTCTTACGCATCCTGCATTCATATATGTAAAAAACGCGTCCGGAATGGCTGTATACACGGTTGTACAAACTGGTGGAAGAAGCTGCTTCACCCACTGAACCCACTGCATCCCGTGCTTTGTCTCTCCCCACTTCTACAGTTAGCAAGCTGCTGAAGGAGCACGAAGGGAAATCGCCAAATTATATTGCCCCCATGCACTCGGATGTCTGTGGGCAATTGGGTTAGTTGCGTTGTGAACTCCCCAAAGGGGGGAAGAAGCGACCAACTGCAAAAACCAGGTGGTGTCACCAATTCTACCACACATACGCACATGCATACACACATGCATACATACATGCATATGCACGTTCCATAGGGAGCACATTCCTGAGCTTCATGTTCGAGAAACTATTTAAAAGCGCAATGAGCCACGACATCCCCCACTTCAAGCAGTACCTGCCTCGTCTCAAGCAGAGGATTCATAATATGGTCCACAAGGGTAACACTCTTAACGCATTTTATTACGTATTTTCTTACGCATTATATTACGCCCCTCTGAAGCAGGCGCATGAAGAGGACGTAGGAAAGGACGCCCCGATCGACGTCACAACATGGTGTTGTTATTTCATCTCACCCACAACAGGAACGCTCATACTGCTGGAGAAGGGCCTTGATGATGCTCTGCACACCTTCAAGCTCAAGGTTGCGGAACTCATGCAGAAAAGTAACGCACCAGGGGGGGAAATGTGCTCATGCGGCAGTGCATATAAGTTGATACGGGTTGGCTCATACATCTGTTACGATGTTACCATGTTACCATGTTACCGTATTACCAAGTTGGTGGAGTTCCCTCCATGGAGTTTACCACCCCCTTTTGCCACCACCGCAGAGTTCGGATTTGTGGACATGTGCTCCAGCAAGTGTGTTGCCGAAACGGTTAACGCGAATTACGACTTGGAGGAATACAAGAACGAGTTCAAACCGACTAACACGTCTCAGAGGAGGGCTGACAGTAAGGAGGGAAAACATCCTTGACCCGCACGCTATACCCGCAATTGGGTTTGCGCCTGTTAAATGCACGCTAGCTGTTTATTCGGTTAGCACTCATTTGTCTTCATTTCCCGTTTTCACTGTCTGTACCGCAGTGGTGAAGATGCTAATGTACTACTACCGAGATAAACTGAACAACATCGAAACGACGGCAGATTTTTTGCTGATCATGTTGCTATACCTGAATTCGGCCACGGAGCACACGAAGAAGGGGTTCATCGATGTCAGCGCCATTAGCACCACAGACAAGTTTAACCTGCTCAACACGACCATTGATAAGAAGAAGAAGGTGTGCACAGATGTAGAATCGCAGAAATGGCGCTCTTCCTGCAGCGTCTGCACCATCTACATCGTAACGTAGTTACACCGCCACATAGTTACACCGTTATACTACCCCCCTCACAGGTGAAGAAGAACAAGCGGAACAGCTTCCTGAAGATCGCCCCGTTCAACTTCTTCCGAGAAGAGCCAGACGAAAAGTATGGAAATGAATCCATTTTTGCAATTGACGATATAATTAAAACGTGTCTGTTGGCAAAGAAGTCCCAGAATTTTAGCTCCCTATACGAGACCACGAAAGAGGTGTGGAACAGCATTCAGGATATCTACTCTGCGTCTTATGGGTTCGTTGCTTCTAAGAAGCTGAAGACCAAAAGCTTCGTCACCTCGAGGATCAGAAACGTGGGTTTCGTCTTCAACTGGTTTAACTATAATATGAAACCCAGTCCGCATGTGAACTTCCTGGTGCATAACTTTTCGCCTCTCATTTCTGTGAGCCTCCAGTTGGGTAAGTGGAACAGTGAGCTACATATGCGTGTGTGCACGTATGCGTGTATTCGTGTGGATGCCCCGAATGGGTGGACCTCCTTTCTACCTGACACGTCTACAATTTCTTCCACCTGGTGTGATGTTACCCCCCCTTAGCCTTCTTCATCAGTACGATGATCGAGCAGTACGAGTCCAGCTTCCTAAGCAATTTCTCCTCGACGCTGAAAAAGATATTCACCCTAGGGGCCAGCTCAGCGCACCCCAAGAATTATGGCGACCTGGTCAGCTTTTCCGAAACGGATTACCTTCTCAGACATTCGAAAGCGGATAAAGCACAGAGGATAATCACACAGACAGTGAGGATGCTCAAGAAGAAGTTCCTCTCCCTTCCGTACACCCCTACTCTCCTGGCACAGTACATCTCTCTCTTCCTATCTCTGTGGGTGTTCGAAAATGAGAAAAGCATAAGTCTGGAAAACCCGAATGTCACTAGGTTTAAGAAGTTGTTCTTCCTGTCCTACTTCGTTCACAGTGAGTGTATAAGAAGTGCCTACAGGGTGTCTTCAACGTGCCAAACGCCTGCCCAACGTGCAGTTTATACATGCCGTTACGATCATTACTACTGCCATTACCACCGTGTCTACTGCGCTGCCCACTTACCCCCCTGCAGACTCGGGCCCCGCCGAAAAGGCAGTGGAAATTATCTACGACAGATGCAAAGGCAAAACGGACAAAATAGTTCTAGGGTGCATACACGACTATGGAGGAGCGAAGCAAAAGAAGATCCTTGGCATTATAAAAAAAAAGTGCAGACCCACGAGAATCCCCATCCGGAAGAGAAGCATTAGAAAGATCATTAAGACCCTCATGTCTTCCTTAACCGATCCAGTGGATATTCTGAAAATAGCTGTGGACACTGCCACAAGATGTGATCACTTCAGCCGCAGTGCTTCCATGGATAACAAAAAAAAAAAAAAAAATAAAATCAACTATGATCTGTTTGTGAAGTCCGAGTTGTCCTTCCGTTACATCTGCGCCGACGTGACCAGTAAGTTGGAATGCACACTTCCGGGGGGGGAACAAGCCACGTGATAAGATGCATCTCTGACTTCACTTACATGCTTGTCCCCACTCCGATCATATGCTTCCCCCCACTGTGTTCGCAGAAAAAGTGGTGAAGAAAATCATCAGGGACGTGTCTCGATTGAAGAACATGAGCGAAGCCCAGGAAGTAATCGACCAATCACTCAACAGCGTGCAGTACCTGAAAATCAGAAACTACCGAGACAAGGAAAGCAGCACAAGCATTTTCTGTCCCTTCATGGAAGCAAACGACAAGCACATCCGGGACTTGGAGCGGAAGCAAATTTCCATCTTCGTTCACAGTAAGGGCAGTGAACAAGCGCTGTCCTATGCGCACCAACCGGTCACCAATAATAGGTCACCACTATCCGGTCTACCCCTTATCCGGTTTACCCCTTATCCGGTTTACCCCTTATCCGGTTTACCCCTTATCCGGTTTACCCCTTATCCGGTTTACCCCTTATCCGGTTACCCCCCCGCAGAGAACGTGGGAATACTAAACTTGCTCAAGGGGAAGGTTGCCAACGTTTTTAAAAAGTCGATAAAAATACGCGAAGGTAAGACATCGCATGCATACAAAATGTGGACCTACGTGCTTATCTCCCCTGAGGCGCACATTCTTCTTCACCGCCCTGTCCTCCCCCCTGCAGGCATCAAAACGGACAGCCCCATTTCGATCAAAGTTGGAAGTAATCTCTCCAAAGAGGATAAAAGGAACGCATCCCATGGGGTTATCTGTCTCTGCGTGGCTAGAGCATTTTTATTTTTTTACTATTTTTTTTTTTTCTTTTTTAGCGAGAAAATTCAATGGCTTTCTCTTCACCGGAGGTAAGGCCAGGGCAAACAGACTGGTTGATCATGTGCCGTGGGGGGACCCTACAGGCATCACATGACCACTTCACCATTTGACCGCTTTACCGCTTTATCATTTCATCGTTCCACCCTCTTCCGCAGGATACCAACTAAACGTGGACAGCTTTGAGCGTAGGGACAAAATGGAAGAATGTCCTACACGGGCATGCAACATTTGTGTGAATTCCCCTGCACGTGTTCATATTTTTTTTTTTTTTTCAAATCTGCCCTGCTTCCCTCCCCTTGATAGAAGAAAACACACTACACATTGGGCTGTCAAAATCGAGTAAGTTTCGCGTCTACCGTGGGAGACCTCTGCGAAAGTACACCTGCCCATTTATGTACCTACTCACGTGTGCATCCTTTTCCCCCTCCGCAGGGAAGGTCTACGATGGGCGACAATTTGTCGACGAGTTAGAAATCCTGAAGCCAGATGGTATGGAAGGGTTTCATAAAGAATCAGTCCAAGGGGGTGATTTGCCCACTTCCCACGTTGTGATCTCATTTGAGTGGACCACATTTTCATTCACCTACGTGCACCTGCCTCCACGAACGTTCTCTCCCTACCCACGCAACAGGCGTCAAGCGGATCGAAATGAAGGGAATCGACGAGGACAACGAGAGTAACCACGCCAACTGAACTAAACCGTGAACCCTGCACCCACAATGCTTTTAATGGCTTCTCATTTTTGTTTTATTCCTTTTCCATCCATCCGTCTGTCTGTTTGTCTGTTTGTCTGCCTGCCTGTCTGTATGGCGTTCCCTACCAACAACACCCCCCTTTATCATTCTATCCCCTTAGGAATTTATGTCTTGCAGGATAACACCAAGGTTCCTGAGTTCGAATACGCGATCCTTTACCCTAGCGGTGAGATTAAAACTGTGAAAGGGGGTGACGACATGTGTGTTGTGCTCCCCTACCCCAGATGGATACGCAATCCGAAACGTATTAACACATGCATGCATGCACTTGTGGACTTTCCCCCGCCTTATGCTTCCCCCTTTCTTTTTTTTCACAGCGGATATCATCATTTTTGACGGAAACAACTACGTCTCTTCTTCCGCCATTCGGGACATGGGCCTGGAATATGAAAGTAGGGCACTGGGACAACCAGTTCAGGTTGTGGCGAACCAGTTCACTTGGTGGAGGTGGTGCATTTCGTTTCGGCTTCCTATCCCACACACGACCTGTTCACCCCCTCCGCAGGAATCGTCTGGGCCGGACACGCAGTGGGCTGGGTAGCAGAGTTCGCCCTGGGAACCATATCAGAAAATCCACGTAACTTTCGCAAAAAGGGAAAATGTTTCCACTGTGTGGGCAAGCTATATGTGTACAGAGCTAACTTCGAAGGGAACAACTTGGTGATGTTCACTTTGGAACAAATTTTTTTTTTTTTTTTTTTTTCCCTTCTGCGCAGTCCCCATTTTCGATGGCCACGCGTGGGTGCTCCTGGACAAATTAAGCGTTAAGAGCATTTTAGGTGAGGAGAGGCTGCACTTGGTCATTCCCTTGGCTGTTCCTATGGGGCCATTCCACATTTACAACTGAACGATTAACCACGTCCTTCCCATTCGCAGGCGAGTTTTTACCGAGGGACGTGCGGGGCAGTCTCCTCGCAAGCACCGTCAATTTCATCATCCTGAACAAGGAAGGACGCCAGATCTTAAAGAACACCACACGTAAGAGGAAGTGCAAGTGGAGGGGCGCCTCTCCGTTTAAGACCCGCTCATGAGTACGCACGATGTTGTGATTTTTTCTAAACGTTTTTACGTTCACACGACTGTAACCCCTTCGCAGCGGTCGTGAGTCTTAAGCACGCCACCTTCACCCTGAGCGGCATATTAAACTTCGTCATTCGGGCCGAAAAGGGAAAAGGGAACGAAATTATCGTATACACAAGGATACCATAAGGGACGGAAGGATCATCCACACACACACACACACACATAACAAATTCTAGGAGATGAACACATGAAGATCGATGTTATGGATTAAACGGTTCACCTCCCTGGCTGACGGAAAAGAAGAAGTTCCAGTGAACCACTCAGGGGTTTTCCCCCTCCACCGCAGTTTCAACTTCGAATAAATGTTTCTTCCCCGGACAGAGGCACCTGTTCGTGAGGGTGCATATGCTGCCTACGTAAATGTGGGCAGCGTCTATCCGCGGGAGTGTCGTCATTTCGTCATTTCACCATTTGGCTATCTCGTTTTTTCGTTTTTTTTTTTTATTTTTTAATTTTTAGTTTTTGACCCCTTGGGGGGAACCATCCCTCATTTTTTTTCCCCCGTCGCTGCATCCCTTTGCGATTGCGTTTGTTATTGCGCTTTTCCTTTTTTTTTTTTTTTTTTTCCGCTTTAGCGCACATTGCGTTCCCGTTAAAGTCCACCCTTTCTCTCAACTGGCACTTTTTTTTTGTACAAACTGCCACGGCGTGGAGTCATTTTCATTTGCTCTGCGTCCGCATCCGGATCCGCGCCCGCCGCGTCTTTTGTGATTTCCACATCCCCCCCCGCTGTGGGACGAAACAATGACGAGTGTGAAGTCTCGCGAGTTCCAATTAGCGAAGAGGAGAAAGTAGCCTCCTCAATGAAGGCACGAATAAATTGGATCATGCCACCCGTGTGGATGGCTAGCGTAGGTGAACAAAAAGTGCGTGTTGCCACTTGGCAGGTAGATCGTTACACGCATATTTGTGTACTTACTTGTCTGTGTTATCACGGACTACCTGCGTGGTCTCTTCTTCCGCGCAAACGTCTTTACTCTACGCACTTATTATTATGCCAATACCGTGATGCGTTTTTTCTTTTTTTGTTCATATATTTTTTTTTTTTTTTTTTTTTTTTTGGCGCCATTTGGAATATATTTCACCTGAACGGTTCATGCAGCTAGCTATTTTTTTGTTCATATTTTTTTTTTTTTTTTTTTTTCCTTACTTGAAATAACACTTTCATTTTTTTCACTGGTGAGTCCAGTGCGGACGTTCCATTTTCTTTTTTTGTCTTGTTCTGCGCGGTTGTTTTGCACACAAGAGAAGGAAAAGGGGAATCATAGAAAAGTTTTTAAGTTGAAACAAACTCGCCTTTTCCGCATGCGCGTTTTTCGTTGTCGTCACGTAGGTGTGTACTAGCCGTTGTGTAAGTAGAAATAGAACATTTTTTTTTCCACCACGTTTAACTACACTTTGTGGAGCGCGCCCCCCGGTGTGCACTTGACTGCCCTGTCTGCGCTTGTCACTCCATTTGGTAATTCTATTGTAACGTCTTCTACAATTTCACCTGTTACATTTTCACCGGTTGCATTTTCACCGGTTACATTTTCATCGGTTACGTTGTCAGCAGCTCCGATTTCGCCGCCCCAGATGAGCGCGAAGCCGCCCCCACCGTTACTCAAAAAGGGGGGGCCGCCTCTCCCCAAATCGGTGAAGCCCTTTGGCAAACCATTCGTCAAACACACGTTCCTCCTGAAGCCAAAGCCAAAGGGAAAGTCACCAGGTACGCGCAAAGTAAAACTTCTCTGCATATGAATGGAGGACACACATTAACGCATCCACCCTAAACCTACCCACATAACACCTCCACACCAATTCATTCCCCCCCCCCTCAGCGGTTATCGCGAAAGAAAAGTCTGAAGAAACAGTCGACAGTGGACACAATGAAAAGAGCAGTGAGGACCTCCCGAAGGCGAAAACACTGGAACCAAAATTTAAGGCAATAAAGCCGAAAATAAAAGTCCCCCAGTTGAAGTTTAAGTCAATGGATGGGAAGGCAAAGGTAATGCTTCCTCCCAAGGTTACCTTGTTTGGGGATAAAGCGTCTGCACTTGGTGACGCTTCATCGGAGGAAGTGCCTCCAAAAGGAGCAGACCCCAGCCTGGAGGCAGCCAAGTCGATGAGGTCAATCAAATCGATGAAGTCAATCAAGTCGATGAAGTCAATCAAGTCGACCATATCGGGGATGCTGAAATTTGATAAGGCACCCAAGGGAGCAAAGCCAAAATGGAAGATTCCAAATCTGAAGGTCAAAGGATTAGGAGGAGAGAAGAGTAATGCGACAGGGGGGGAGATTCAAAGGAAGTCCAGCAGTGTGGGATTGACTTTCCAACCGGGAGTAGAAGCAACAGGAAGGGTGGAGGAAGGGGAACAGACAGAGTTGAAAAGAAACGAATCGAAGGATAATGGGTCCCCCGAGGGAAAAGACGAAACAGGAAGAATCAAGAGGACGCTGCATATGAGTAAGTACCTTGACACTGGGAATGTTGTTAACCAGTTGCGGGGACAAGGAGTGAAATCACCTCACGTAGTGAAGACAAAAGGGGCAATTGGGAAAGGGAAAGCGAATTTTCCCCCACCTCCCTTTGCAAAAGGTACGGAAAAGGAATCCCATTCGTTTGCCAAAGAAGAGAACGTCCAGGTGACGCGAAAGTACAGCTCGCACATGTCCAGTGAAGTAACCAAGGGGGGAGTAGGCGCTCTCAAGGAGGTCCCCCAAAAGGGCATTCCTCTGAATAAATTACCTCTGAATAAATTATCTCCGAAGGGATCACCTCAGAAAGGGTCACCGCTGAAAGGGTTACCGCTGAAAGGGTCACTGTCAAAAGGGTCACTGCCAGAAGGGTCACTGCCAGAAGGGCCACCTCACAGCAGCAACGTGAACTCCCCCAATGAGGGGGAACCAAACAGAGCAGGAGATGCACACGAAGGGACGCACACAAATACAATGACACATTCAAATGGTAATAACCTAATGGTTGGCGTGTCCGATGCAGCGTGCAGACAAATGGTGGGTCCTCTATCGACTTCCAAAACGAGCACACTTGTGAGGGACACACATTACATAAATGCCTTCTCCAGGATGGATGGAAATTACATGGGAAAAGTTACGGGACCACCAACCCCAATTGATTACTACGATAAGAAACCTCAACACAGTGGAGGACAAAAAGGTTCAGATAAAATGACACAAAATGAACAGACACCACCACGTAGTATGTTTCCCCCCTTAGGCGCATCTGGGGAAGGTCCCTACTACAGTGCAAACTTCATGCCTCTGTGTTATTACAACGGGGATACGCTTCAAAGTGGGGTTGGAACTGGGTGTTCCATGTTTTTCCCTCCTGGGTGGTACTACGTGCCTGTGGGTAGTTATGGGGAGTCTGGGTGGGTAGACCCCTCAGCAGTAGCAGCGTCAAGTCAACTTCACGCTGAACAAATGGAGGGAAAAAATGACAAGTCGAAGAAGAGGGACAACGGAGGAGGTAAACCAGCAAGGGGGCGGGGAAGGAAGCAAAGTGATACGCTGGTCGCTGCTGGGCATTTGAAACCGCTGCAGTTTAGGGAGGGAGTCGATTGGAGCAGCGAGGATGAGAAATACCTCAATGCAGGTGTTTCTATGGAGGAGGAACGGAGAGAGAGGACAAAGAAGAACAGAAAGGGGAGGGACAAGGAGACTGGAAGCTCCATTGGGGATTCCAAGTGGTACGAAATTGAGCGTCGCCTGAACAATTGCCGTGGGGTCATCCAGGGGAGTGAAGAGGAAAACGGTGCAGACCGTGGCTACTACATAGATTGCACCGACGAAGACGGTACGGACAGCTGCGATGAAGAGACGAAGTACTTCGACGGGGTGGGCAGTGAGTACCACTACGAGGGGAACACCGAAGGGGAAGAAGACGACGAATGGGTAGACGCAAACAGACACGGGAAGAATAACCCCACAAAGAGAACACGCTGCAGGAACACACGATGGAAAAACCATCCTGCGAATCACTCCTTGGAGGAAAGCTACTCCTTCGATTATGACAACATATATAAGAATTACAAAATAGGGTACCTGCGGGATCGGCTGAAGTGGGCGAACGAGTATCTGCACAGGGGGGGCAAAAAGGACGTTCGTGAGAAGCACGTTCGTGAGAAGGACGCCAAGTCGGGTTCGAAACACCCTACGAAGAAGAACAAAGAACGCCTGGACGATATTGCTCATCTGTTCCTTCCAAAAAACAAGAAACACGAAAGCATATTCGACCTGTCTCTAAATTTCTCCCAAATTTCAGACAGTGACAAGGATGACATAATTAGCATGCTCTTCTCGTGCAGGCAGTTGGAAAAGCTCATTGAAGAGCAACACTGCGTGTTGGATATGCTGGACCATGACTTAAAAGAGGTGAACGAATCACTGAAGTTACCACCCACATGGAACAACTTCAGTCACTTTGAGGTGCTCCAAGAAAGCATACTGAATGAGGAAAACAACCAAGGGGTGCCTCTTAACAACACTCCTTTTTTTATTAAAGGGAAGGTGTCTTTGGTTCCTAAGAACTTGGAGTCCTTCTTCGATAAGCCCTCCGTATCGGCAGTGGCGGCAGTGCCGAATGCGTCTGGTGTGTCCACGCCCGGTGTGCCCGCATCGGGTGGATACTCACAACCCGTGGAGAGCCCCTCGAACAGCAAGTACATGCCCAAGTTTGCCAAGGCCAAGGTGAAGCCGAAGGTGTCCCTACTGCTGAAGAAGGGCGCCTGATCATATCATATCACCGTTGCGAAATTGTAGCGTTACGATGTAGCCACCTTGTGGGGGGTGCCATTCCGGCAGGCATACCTTTTTAGTTCATGGATGCTTCCCACTTGGGGACCTTCAGGGGGGCGCAAAAGAAATTGGTCCTCCCCCGTCAGTTCGTTTGTATGTGTATATGTTTGTGTGTGTATATGTTTGTTTGTGTGGATACTCCACCCCCGCGTTTCATTTTTTCGCTTGCTTTATTGCAGCATAATCCAATTCAGACCGACGAAAAGGTGCCGATATAGGAATAATTTCGTTATACAACTTTACACACTTTTGCAACTGAACAGCGGAACGGATGCGTTCCTACTATGCATATGCACAGCTATGTTTATATGAACAATTAATTCTTTTCAAATTTCGGTACGCTTCCCCCCCTTTGGTAAGCGATTTCGACAGAATCCACTGTATGCGGCATTGCGTCATCTGTTCTTTTTTCCTTCACATTATTATTGCGGAAATAATTCCCGCGTTTGTTATGTTCCTCGTGTAAGCAAAATGGCGTATCGTTCAAAAGGGGCTCCTTACACCTTACCAGTTCGCACGGTACACACACTTATCTGTACTGAGTTTATAAGTAGAAGAGTGGCCTATCCATGTGGATCTGCCAATCCCTGCTCTTTCTAAAAATGTCGTGAAAAACCAACGACATTTTATAGGGTCAGGGATGCTGGCGTGTGGAGAAAAAAAATACAAACACACCCGCATAAAATTCGCCCCTCCTCTGTGCACCCCGCGGAATGCATCTGTACGCCATTTTTTTAAAAAAATAAATGCCTTCATCAAGCATATTAAAAAAACTGCAGGAAGTAATATGAATTCTCAAGCAGCCGGTATCATCATACGCAGGGTTAAAATTACACCTTATAAGTCAGTACAAAAAATACCAATAATAATAATGTGGTCCACTTTTTTTCTCTTTTTCGGAAATTCATTTGCGCAAACGCACCGCGTGTAGGGAAATAATGCACTGCTTCTCGCGGGAAAAAAAATATATAGATCCTGTTGGGCATATTCCGCATTTTCTGCTTTTACGCTTTTTACCAATTATGTACTTTTCTTCCTGAAAAATAAAAGCTACCTACTTCAGCATGATACTTCACTGTGCGATGTGTTAAAGCACGGACACCTCATGTTAGCTGTGTAGCCATTTCATGTCACCGGCGCGGGGATTTCATATTAGCTCTCCGGAGAGTGCATGCTAGCTTGGCGGAGAGTGCATGTCACCCCTGTGTAGGGATACCATGCTAGCTTGAAAAGGGATCTCATGTCAGCTGTGGAGAGGCCTCATATTAGCTCTGCAGAGAGCGCATACCACCCCTGTGTGTAGGGAGCTCATGCTAGCTTTGCAAAGACCATCAAATTAGCTCTCCGGAGACCTCATGTCAGCATGTCAGGGACCTCATGTTAGCTTGTCATGGACCTCATGCGAGCTGTGTACGGGATATACGATTATTATCTCTGCTAGTGATGTTATCACGTGTGTGAAAAACTTATGTAGGTTATTAAAACGCGGTATTTTCTCAATCATTAAAAAAAACTTTTTATATTTTCCAACTTATTCCCATCTTACCTTGCAGTTAACATAGTATCCCCTGCTTTTATTTCCCTTTTCAATCCAAATGTTTTTTTTCCATTCACGTTAATTGCATTTCTATTTCACGTACTTCGCCTTATGCATTTACACATCTTGTAGAATCAACACAGCGTGTAAGTACTCACGCGGAAAGCGCTGAATATATATTTTTTTTAAAAAAAAAAGTGTAAAATCAGCATATAAAATCGTCAATTCTCCACTTTGCTGCGTATACTTTTCACTTTGGGATAGCGCTTCTGTTACGTTTACGTTTAGAAGTATTTTATTTCCCCTGAGGGGCAGTTAATGCGTTATCAATCTTATTAGCCGTGCTACAGGCTTCTTCAGTCTATTCTACACGTTTTCCTGTGCCTACATTTCTTCCTTCCTCGATTGTGTAATCAGGAGGGCACCCAACTGTGTGCAAGGCTCTACGCGCGTAATAAAATAGGGACCTCCAAAATGAGCAATTCGCCGTTTCCCATGGGGGAAAACCCCTCTCAGTTGGGTTTCACACCTGCCTGTACTAGCGAAAATGCTGACGTCAACCTGTGGGAAAGAAACAACCAACAAAGCGAAAGACATATACAAATGAATCACGAAAAAAGAGGAACATTTCTCGGAGATGAAAGTTGTAAATCCGTCTCAACTAGCGATAGCAGAATTAGTCTGAATTGTGCTGACGTGAAATATAACTACTCGTCCAACTCAAATAAAGACACCATTGAAGACATGAAGGTGAACGCTCCATTTAACTTCAAAGCGGGTGCTACGCCTGGGCAAAGTACTGACAATGAGAATGAGCATACCCATGTAGGGACATATGTGGAAGACACCACGCTGGAGTCACTGCAAAGGAACTACATGCACAGTAATGACGATACAAATGAAGAGACAAATGATGATACGAACACGGATACTAATGCGGAAGATTCTGTGGGGGGTAGTCTTGAAGCACACGAACAGGCATCCCCTGGGAAAACGCCTAACCACATACCCGATGGATCGAACAATACGGCGATCTTTTCAACACTGGGTAGGACTTTCGGGGAGGACGCAGGAAACGACAATTTTCCCCTTACTGGAGCGCTGGACATGGAGAACTGTGCGGACTACGGGGTGAGTTACGGCACTAATTACAACATGAACTGCAGCATGAACTCTGCAGCGAACTACGGATCAAACTACGCCACTAACAACTATGCGAATAACTACGCTACTAACTACGCAACGAGGTATGGGACAAACTACAGCGTGAATTGCAACACAAACTATGGCAGCCGCTTCAGCCCCTGCGTAAAAAATGTGCCAATTCACGAAAGGGGATTGCTGAAGACCCCTCCTGCAGGTGTGTACACATTTTTTCGGCCAAACAAAAAATACGAACCCTTGAAATACAACAATCAAATAAAAAAAGGAGTGAAGAAAAATGGCACAATAAATGAAAAATATCATAAAGCAAAAAATGAATACATATCAAGCACAGGAGATGTTCCTCTTTTTAAAAGTGCAAATAAGTACACCTCATGTAATTGTGCAGAACTGCATAAAAGTATGCACACAGGGAAAGAGGAAAATGTGTGCATCGATATAAAGCAAATACACAGCGACTTTATTTATTTGATTGTAAAGTATTTGTACTATGAACGAATTCTGCCGGAAGCAAATGAAGTGAAGCGGAAAATAAGCAAGTACTTCCCCGAGTGTGCGGTCCTCAATACAAATTTTGTAAACATTTGCAGAGAGGACACCAAGCAGAGATTCCTAATAAGCAGGATCAATTCACACGAAGAAGAAGACGTCGAAGAGGAAGAGGACAAAAGAGAAAGAGCGTATTTTCGGAAAACATTTAATAACGAAAATATCTGCATATACCTCAGAGATATATCAAGAGATTTCTTCATAAACCCCAATGACGACACGGAAAGCGTTTTGCAATACATCCCTCTCCTGTTCATGCATATTATTGACAGGTTCAGATTACAGTCCAGTAAGTGCAAAAAGAGAAAAATGTGCCATTTTCATTTTTCCTCTGATTTACTTTGTTCCATGTGCAAGTAGGAGTTTGGACAGACAGGCCAGAGTTGCATGCGTAGTCACATCATGTGCCGTTTTCATATTTTCTGAGTTTTAACTGGGAAGCCATCCTTTCGAATGGGTTGAGAGAAGATCCCCAAACGTGTGTTGCTCTGTCGTTCCTTCCATTTGGATTGCCTTCCCTTGAGCTATTTTCATCTTAATGCATCGTACACCTACATTTGTGTGTGCATATATTTGATTGTTTGGTCGACGTGCCTAATTAAATTTTGTAGGACTGCTGCTTTATTGCACCTCACTACAACGTTGAACTAGCTTTTTTTTTTTTTTTTTCTCCATTTTGCCTGACCTGTTCATAAATTATTCGAACATTTTTTTTTTTTTGTGTGTGTGTGTGTGTATGAAGTTTTAGCTAGTTAGCAGACGTACACATTTAAACTAAGTAAATGTGTGCGCGCCATAATGTAACGAAACAATGACCCTTCATGCGCTGCTTACTTTTTTCTTGTATTTTATGCAGCTTGCTACACGTCACTGTGTGCACACATCTTTTGCCGCCCATTTTAACACACCCTTTGTGACCCATTTTAACACATCCTTTGTGGCCCATTTTAACACACCCTTTGTGACCCATTTTAACACATCCTTTGTGGCCCATTTTAACACATCCTTTGTGACCCATTTTGACACACCCTTTGTGATCCATTTTAACACATCCTTTGTGACCCATTTTAACACATCCTTTGTGACCCATTTTAACACATCCTTTGTCGCCCATTTTAACACACCCTATGTGGCCCATTTTAACACACCCTATGTGGCCCATTTTAACACACCCTTTATGGCCCATTTTAACACTTCTCTTACCCCATTTTTCCCCTCAGGTGACAATAATCACAAGGGAGGCAGATACATCCTGGCCGAAACGCTGAAACACACGGGCCCATACATTTTCAGGACGATGAAGTTAGGAAGAATCATACACATACTCCAAAAATGCATCGACCTGAATATCCTCTCCTACTACAACAACAATATTATTCCCATTTTTACCTCCATGGCTATTTCAAAAACGTACGTTTCTAAAATGCTGGTAAATGAAACGCCCGATTCGAAGAACCACAAGGTAAACTCCATAACTATCATAAAGGATAGGATCTATCGCCTTCTGCATAGCTACTCAGAGGATAAGACAAAGGGAAAAGGTAATGCACGCATAAGAACAGGAATAGAAACAGAAACAAGAAGAAATGCCATAGAATGTATATGAATGATGCGTGCGTATAAACGTGTGATAGTAAAAATGTGTGTCCTCATGTGAGTATAGAACGTTCCCGGCTTTGCCGGATTTCTTTCTCATGCACTTGGAGCCCGTAAGGGTGACAGCGCGAAATGTTCCTGTTAACTAGGCAGCAACAGTAGCAGCAGGAGTAGTACCAGTAGTAGTAACAACAGTAGTAGTAGCAGCAGCCGAAGCAGTAATAGTAGTAGCACACACGCAGAAAGTAGGGACCCATTAGGGGCATACGGACGACCTTCATTAGAACAGTTAAACAAGTACCGAGAATGAGGATATTGGCTCTTCTCCAAGTCAACCCCAAACATACACTTTTGAGCAGTTAGGCAAATACAGTCACTTCCGACCTGCGAGAGGAAGAAAAAAAGGAAATGTACCATGTGTTTTCTTTTTTTATTTTTTATTATCCCCAAGGCTTTTCCCTAAGTAGATTACCCCTCATATATAAAAACGTGTACAAGGAAAGCATAAACATCGACCAAATAGGATACTCAAAGTTGACCGAATTTATAAATAACGAGCTCAGTGATATTTGCTTCATTTCCACACAGCATAAGTTCCAGTGCATCCTGATGCCCCTCATGGAAAATGTAAGTGAAAAAGGAGAAAAATTAATGTACCGCCATGTCCACCCACTTGCACGCACCTGTCTATTGCACTTTTCTATTGCTAACCCCCCGTAGGAGCAAAAACACCGGGACAAGAATGCAAAACTGAAAAAGGAAAAACAGTTAAAAGAATCCCTGGACTACATAAAAAATTACCAGTGGGAAAGGTGCATATCGTATTTACACTTTGCAAATTATGCCAGAAACAAAAAGACGGAACCGGAAGTGAAGAGGGCAACTCCCCCAGACGCCATAGAACAACTAATAAACAATAGCTTCCTCGTTAAGCATAAGAATTACCTTGATCGAACTTTAAAAAACGGTTCTGATGAAAACGTCCCATTGTTATTACCTTTGGACGTTTTCAATTTGCCCTCATCGCACGATATGTACGATACCTACCATAAGTCAGAAACCTATTACAGTACCAACCCTACGGAAGACAATTCGGCTATCAAATGTGTGGATAATATGCAAAGCAAATGCAGCATCTTATATGATCTTAGAAAATGTGTCTCTATGGATATTTCCATTGAAGAGTCCGTAAATGTAAACCACATGTATCAGAACTATCCGTCTTCTTATAACGTTTTCCACTCTCTTTTTAAGGACACCGTGGAAGAAATTCCCATTGTTGATCAGCAGCGAATGCAAATTTAACCATTATAGTTGCGCTTTACATTGTGTGATACGGTCGTTAAAGGGGAAAATAAATAAGGAACCCTTTTGCAGCAGTTCCTTTTTATTTTATGTGCGCAGTTTGTAACCGCACATTGTGTAGCCACAATTTTGTCGCTACTTTTTTTTTCTTTTTTACAACACTGCAATTGCAACTGCAATTGCAATTGCACCTGCAACAATCTTGCTTGTTCCTGTTGGTGCATTCGCATGTTATTTCTACTTTGTATTACACAAAAAAATGGGGTACAAATATTTTTTCACTATTATGTGAATTTTTCAAGATAATTGCGCTTGTATAGGTACCTTTAATTCATCTTGTTTTAACATGCGCTTTGTTCTGTTTTATTTTGTTTTTTTTTCCAGGTCATCCACAGCACTTTTTTTAAAACGTACACATGTGTATACGTAAAATAGCCTTTTTTTTTTTTTTTTTTTTTTTTAACACACTTTAAAATGGAACAATATAGCTATTCCTGTTGGAAAAACTTTCTGAACGTTCATACATTTTTTGCTTTTTTGCACACATTTAAAAATGTGAAAAAAAAAAAAAAAAAAAGCCAAAATTATGCTATTAACTGGTGCATTTAAAAATTGAGATGCTCCTCTCTTTATTAAGTTTTGTTCTATTTGTTGTAGCTACTTAGGGGTCCATCCTCCACCGCCATACTTTGCTACCATCCTTTGTGCCAATTTTTTTCCTACTGTCTTTTTTTTTTCTTTTTTTCTTTTTTTTTTTTTTTTTTTTACGTTTGTCCCGCTTGGACCATACAGGGGAGTGTCACTCTGCATGCAGCAAAAAAGTATCGACAAATTTTCAAAACGGCAAAATGGAATGAAGCACCTGAATGTGTGCAATGGGGTGGTAACTCATTTTTCTCCATTTATAATTAGGCGGGGTGGAGGGGGAGGAGGTGTAGCTTCGCACAAGTGATGCGACTGCAAGGTGTATAGAAGGGTTTCCCATTACCCCAATGGGGATAGACATTCTTCTGTGCGCCTGTCCTTTTCCTCCTCATCCGGGGGGCCACCTCATTTGCCTCTTGGCCAGGATATGCAGATGCAGGTAGTACACGGACTGGCAAGCCTCGGGCCCGTTGTTCACGACCAGGCGGAAGTCACCCAAGTTGTTCTTCCTCACAATTTCGGAGACCTTCCAGGGGGGGGTAAAATGGTGCGTGGTTAGTTGCATGCAATAGAGGGGGAGACACCACACGGTGAGACCGCACCGGTTGGGGGTTAGGTTATGTCCCCTCTAGTGGTAGATTGTTGCGTGCTTTCTTACCGCCCACATCATGTGGCCCAGGATGTCTTTGTGCCTCTCCTCCGCCTTGCTGAGCCTGGTGAGTCCGTCCCTCATTTTGGGGATCACGAGGATGTGCACGGGTGCCTGCGGGTTTATGTCGTTAAAGGCGAGGACCTGCAGGGGGAGCAAGGAAGGAACGGAATGCCCATAATGAGGGGGGCATCGCATCTATTTCTGCTGTGCCAGCTGCGACGCCATGGGGGAGTACCTTGTCGTCTTCGTACACGAGGTCCACCTTTACTTCCTTTCTTGCGATTTTTCCTGCAGTATAAGTGGGGGGGTTAAGCGGTGAAGGAGTGTTACAACTGTGGCGTATTGGAGAGGTGTGTGTTCCCTCGCTCAGTTGGCTGATTGGTCATTTCAGTTGGCTGACTGGTCGTTTCGGGATTTCCTTCCCCCTTGGGGACTTACCAAAAATTGAGTCGCCGTTCTCGTCCTTCCCGGCGGCTGCAAGGGCTCTCTCTTCCTCGTCTGCCATTTTGCTTAGCCGTCTGTTTATAACTCGTCTGCAGGGGGGGCACGTAAGATGAGCACCTGATGTGAAGATCGAATTGCCTCACACGCTACACACATGTGATACACCTCATGGTGTGCTACCACAAGAGGGAAGCCCCTTATCCAATGGTAAGTCCCCACTTGGATGTAAAGAAATCTTGTCCTCCCTCCGTGGGAGACTTACGTGAGGTGCTTGTTCCTGTAGGCTAATTTGGTGAAACAATTAAAGGCGATATTTCGAATGCTGCATGCGATGGTTCCGCCGGAGGTATTCATAAAGTATAAGAGAACTGCACAGGGTGAATGGGGGGGACAATTAATATGGATGGCATGAACATGGTTTGCACAACTGGGCAAACACGTGTGTTGGGGGTGCTCGAGGGACTACACTCTCATGAACGGTGTCACTCCGGATAGGAGGTCAGTCGGTTTGTTTTTCCCGACTGACCTCCCCCACCTCGTAACAAATCGAAATAGGTTCCCTTACGGAAGAATGAAAGAAGTTGAGGGACGTTCATGTAGCTGCGGGATCCGGCGTACTGATAGGATGACTAGCGCTGGAGTGTACTACCTGTGTTAGTTGTTGGGGAGTCACTGCATTGGGTGGTTCTCCTTACCTTTGCACAGTTACACTGTTGTGTATATTTTTTTTTTTTTTTTTTTTTTTGTGCTATTTCTTCCTCTTCTTTGTTGTTCTTCCGTGCCGCTTTTATCCACCCAGTAGAATATTGCGTGGGCGTATCGCACGAGTGAATTTTGCACCTCGCGCAGGGACAGGGCCGCTCCAAGAACTCTCCACTTTGTTGCGCTTGCAATTTCTACGCTAGCAATACAGAGGGAAAAAAGCCACTCTTTTATGGAAGCAACACAACGCATGGTTATCTCGTTCATATGTGTATCAGCTCATTGGGCTTTTCATCCCGTTGCGGATGCGATTGGGAGGAC
Organism: Plasmodium coatneyi; assembly: GCF_001680005.1. NCBI lineage: Eukaryota > Apicomplexa > Aconoidasida > Haemosporida > Plasmodiidae > Plasmodium > Plasmodium coatneyi. The sequence goes on from NC_033560.1 coordinate 708,706, forward strand.
AACGGGGTAAGCATGCGTTGTGTTGGGGATGGTGTACGCTACACGGAAGGAGGGATGAGCGAGGGTGTGGCGTAATCTGTACCCATTTGGACGACAATATTAATGGTGGAACGGTTTCCCCTCTTTTTTTTCCTGACCATTTTGACCAAATGGCAGCAAGGGTAGCCACGTCAGCCGCGGTAACCTTGCAGGGGATTCGGGCGCCACGACTGAAGCGTGCCCTGTGTGTAAAGTACGTAACGTTTTTAAGTTACGCAAAAAAAATTAACCTGAAGGGACCGTGGAACAGGTACTACGGTTGCTTATTCCGGACGGCAGGACCAGCTATAACATCCATAAAAGGGTTAATGAGAACGGTTGTGATGCCTCATGGGGGAAGGTTGCCTCGAAACAAGGACGTGTTGCTCGCTAATCTGCTAAAGCATATACTCTCCAAGCCAGTAAAAATAGCCTCCTTCGATTTCGACGGTACGTTGATCAACCCCACAGGAGAGAAGCACCCCAACAGTGTCCTAGTCAGTACGGAAGCCATACAAAGCATTATTGTCTTAAAAAAAATACACCAATACAAGGTCGTGATTTTCTCTAACCAGACGAATGTCTCTTCCCCCTTGTACGACTCTGCCCACGTGGAGCAGAACAAGCTCCCGATCCTCTTCACAAAGATTGAACAGTTAACAGACGCACTCCGATACTTTCACGCGTTGCATGGGAATCATCTATCGGTGCAACTGAATGGAGGTTCGTACCGTTCGGTCAACCGCCGATGTGGGAGAGCCACCCCCCCTGACACCCCAATTGGTGCTGCACACAAAAACAACTTCCCGGTGAATGCCTTCTTTGCAGTAGGGAAAGGGAACATCGAAGCGTTGGATATTTACCCGAAGCCAAGCGAGGGACAGTACTGCCTGTTCATCTGCCTGGAGGGAATGAAATATGTCCTCCTCCTAATGAGTTACTTTGCAAAAACGCACAGGACTCTCCTCGAGAGGGAAGCAATCAAGCAGAAGGATAAACCTTTGGGAGAATTCCTCCTACTCGTGCTCGATATGTTAAGCAACCCCTATTTACGTGCCCTGGTGAAGAAGCTTCGGAAGGGTCGTCCATTCCACCTGAACAAGGTCAGGCTACTTATGCTGGACGTGTATATAAATGCCCTGTTGCAGAAAATGGAGTTATACACCCACTTTGGGAGGGATCACCCGGGGTATGCGTCACACGTGGATTTCTTTCTAAGTGACGCGGATTGGGGTGGCAATGTTGCGCGTGTTGGATCTCCCCCTCCACCGGAGCTGCTCCGTGATGAGCTTTTTCTGACCCACCTGACCCGCTGCCTGGCCCGCAAAAACGAAATAATGAAACGCCTCACCACCACCTTCTCCAGTGTGCTCTTCAATTTTAAGGATAGTTTTTACGCGGGGGACAACGTCGGTCGGGACTTCGACAAATCGGACGTGGACTTGCAGGTAGGTCCTAACTGCGCCACAGAAGGGGGCGTCCATACGGGTGCAAATGTGCGTAGAACCACACATACACATGCATAGGTTACACCCCTTCGTGTCCTTTTCTTCCTTGTTAGTTCGCCGCACGGGCTGGGATGAGACTCCTGGACGACGGACAGATACGCCAGTTGGGTGGCCCCAAGGAGTAATGAAGAAGGGCCCCGCACCATTTGTTTGCGCGTTCGCTAAAACGTCCGTTTGTTTATTTGTTAATTTTTTTTTTTTTTTTTTTTGTAAATAATTAAAATTGACCTTGTGAAAAATACATTTTTACGTTCAACGATGAATCAGTGATAACGCCACCCGTAGAGAGAAGGAACTTTTCGACTCTCCCGCATCGTCGATGCATGAAGCCCAGCAGAGCATCGCACATTTGCGTGCATATAATAGTAACTTGCGGGAGAGGCCCCACAAAGGAACGAGGTAGCCAGACAGCAAGACTGCCCAACTGCCCAACTGCATGCGTACACACGTACCTACTTGGGAGAACTACATGAGGGTGTCAATAACACTTTTGCGATCCTATTACATTGGCCCAATCTTTTCGATGTGATAGATATAGAGGTCGGTTCGCACTTCTTAAAGGAAGCAAACAATGGGGGAAAGCTCCATTCTGTTCAGCCGGTTCGTCACTCCGACGGGTTACCCACCTTACAACTGGTTCCATTTCGTTGGAGAAGCATATCAAGTGCACTCTCCTCCTTCGTTGTAAAAAAAAAAAAAAAAAGATGCTTGTTTGAGTATCTAATAATTTGCGCAAATTTCTCATTTTCGACGCTGGAGTTGGGGGGATGTACCGATGAACAAACCACCCCGCATGTGTATTCTCCGAGTGGATCTTTGCACAAACGAGGAAATGATTGTAGCCGACGTGCGGGTGCATCACAAGGGGATGATGCGCTAGCGATACCAGTTGTGCATGCGTACATGTAAATATTTTTTTTTTTTTTTTTTTTTTTTTTTTGCACACCTTGCTATGCTCTTCTCCGCGTGCATTACATTAACGGGGCAAACAAAAAAATAAATAAATATAAAATAAATAAACGCACCTCGGAGAATGCACCCCCAGAATGCCCCCCGTCTTAGTGCATTAACGCTCGCGGTGCAAATCGAAAATAGGTAAAGTTGATCTTGTGCAAGTGGGGCTTCCAGGTGGGTGATTTCCCCGTGTGTATGCCCCCAGGTGGCCAGGGTAGATCGATCTGGTACTCGCTCAGCGGGGGGGAAAAACAAAATTCCCTGCCGCGTGAGGTGTACACTCTCCCCCTTGTCAGCCCCTTCGTCGACCTCCTTTTGTTATCCACTTCGTATGGATTCATGCTTGTTGGAACTCCCCGAGTTGATACACTCTTCCCATGTGCACCACTTTGGAGGGATACATTCTCTGCTCGATCGGTTGGCTAGTCAGCCAGTCGACCAGGGGGCCAACCAACACACCAACCGACCAACCGACTAACCAACTGAGCATCCTTCCATTCTGCTTCCCTCCCCCCTGCATAGTTACAACCCACTTGCATTTTTGAACGACCCACGTCCGTGTGGACAACTCTCCGTTCAAGAGCACATCGCATGTGTTTGATTTTGCATGTGTGCATGTGTACCTGTACACCCCTGCTGTTCTGTTCCCTCCCTGCGCCTGGGCCAACCAGGGATGGTCTTTAATGCCTCCTTCGCAAAGACTGATTGCTTGCGAAGCTGGTTGCGTGGTAAGCAGGGGAGGACAGCCCAGCAGGTTAATCAATTATACCCACTTCATTACACACATAGATGTATCAACTTCGAAAAAAAAAAAAAATTAAGTTACCCCGTGAAGCATAGTGGTATGGCCTCCAGAAAAAGCCACTGCCACTGGTCGTATGCCTGATTTCGCTGCGGCCATTAAAATAATTAACTGGAAGTGCGGAGCTGCATGATATCGTGGCGTCCGCACACAACGTCATGCAAACTCACCTTCAGGTGATCCCCTCGAAAGAGTTGTCACGCCGGACGTTGAGTTGTTGCCTTCCTTGACCCCTCAACCTAAGCAGCGTGAATAGACGAAAGGGGGAGAGCTCCTCCACCATGATGCAGTTAACAAAGGATACGACCTTCTTCGAGGGCGGTAAAGACAACAACGACGGAAGGGACAGTGGGAAGGAGCACATGAGTAGGAGTCCAGAGGAAGGTGCCAATCAAGGAACCATTGCAGAGAGTCGGGAGGAGGACATGTTGCTGAGTCTACTCAAGATGAAGGATCTAGTAGCGGATCACAATTTACGGAAGAGGAAGAATGAAAAATGTTATGTGGACCAGATAAAGCAAGCGAAGAATTATTTGAGGGAAACAATGGGATCGAAGGGGGAGGAGGACTTCACAGGAACGTTCCCATGTGCCTCAGAATACAATGGGTTCTGTCAACTACTTGATGCAGGGTTAACGTTTTCTCACGTGAACGTAGTAAGTGGGGTCATGATTTATACGTTTAAATGTTTGCGCCATGCTGAATGTTTGGGGGAGGCATATGTATTGACAACGGACAAATCACAATACAGTGAAATTCTGACGAAGGGACACCTCTGCATAGCAAGGAAGGAACCCGTGTTTGAAGAGGTTAATAGCGTGGTCAAGCGTTACCAGTGGACTTTCTTCGATAACTGCTACAGTGCACGCTCTGGAAGAAACAGAGCTATTGCCATGGGGTACAGGTATTTGAACTCCAGCACAAGTGCTAAGAGATATGTCCGGAACTTCGTTTGTAGCATGAAGAAGAGGTGCATGAGTCGACTGAGGGTAGTACATTGCAGAGGCACAAACAACACGTGGATCGAGTTTAACTCCACTTACCATGAGAAGAATTGCCTCTTCTATAGACCTTGGGAATGGGAAACCGAGGATAATGCAACACGAAGAATTGGGGGCAACGGAAACAACCTCACCAGTCATGGTACGGAAAAAAGTAGCACCCATGATACAGGCATAGATAGACCTTCTCAGATGATGAGACAAAATCAGGTGGTCTTTTATAACCGTCCGGTCATTCCTACCAATGGGAAGACCTTTCCCCAACAAGACTTACGAAGTAGTGCGTCCCACTTACATGCAAGGTACAACTGGGGGAACAACAACGATGCGATGGTCCTCGTTCAGCATCCTGGTGGAGCTGGTGGAGCTTGTCACAGGGGAGCTGCCACACAGAAGAACGTTATATTGGTGCCTACCAGTCTGAATCGCCAAGGGGATAGGGTTGCAAATGGTTACTACGAAGTGGATCCACGCAACGGAAGGGGCCCACCCAATCAGGTGAGACCATTACACCTACCTGGACAATACCTTGCCACGCGTTCTCATAGGGGAGCTCTTCTAAATGGAAGGAATGCACCTGCAAATGTTTTTCCCCAAAGTGGACAGTTCCAAAGGGAAGAAGGAACCGTAAGGAAACATGGTACAAGGGGCACTACGGGGATGCGTAGAACCGACATTGCAGTAGGTGGGACGAGGTTGTTGCCCCTGTCAAAGGAAAACCCCCCCATGTGTGGAAACAATATACAGAGAGAGGTCAACCCCAGCAGGCGTAAACGCGCAAGCAGTGGCGTCGTCAGGGGGAAACAGCGCAGCACAAGAATAAGGGCACAGAAAAAAAAAACGATAATTGAAGACCAGGGGGTAAGCAAAGAGAGATCCGCGAACTGTACCTCTGGGAAGCCCCCCAGCCGAAGGAGCAGAAGGGGTAGAGGAGCCATCTTAAAACCACTTAACACTTAACGGATAGAACCTCCACCTGGTAGATCCCACGCGGCAGAGCCAGAATGGAAATCATATGTACACACATGGGACGACAAACTGTGAATAGAAGAAATACTTGTCCAATCATATTGAATGGATTAAGGAGGAAGGAGTCCTTGCAGTTGTTACCCACGCACGACATAAGACGTAACGGCACCCTACCTGCACTGGCGAATACCGACCTTCCTTCTATAAATGCTACACATATATTTGGTGATCATATTTACCTCCCCATGGATCCTTGCAATGGAAGAAAAAACACTTACGTGAGAATGATAGACACCTCTTGTCAAAATCCCGTGCCAGAAAATCCACCCCTCTCCATAATGTACCAACTGCATGAATGACAGTTATGTGGGAAATAGCTACCCGCTCGGTTACCCTCCCCCTGCAGCTGACCAAGTGAACAGCTTACACGAAAAAGAAAAAAATTCATTTATCATACTTATGCAGTTTTTAAGTGTAAAAAAGTCCATGAGTCTGAGAAACAGCGGATTGCAAGACCAACCCCCAAATGTATATCGAACTGGAGGTGACACCCACATGAATAGCTTTTCACGGACAGTCATTTCCGCAATGAGGGAGCATTCGCCAATCATAAATAAGGGGGAGCATTCTTAACATCACACAACCTCTTCGCGCCAATGACAGTGGCAACCGGTGGGAATGAACCGTGTGCAACGTACGTCCTGAATTAGTAGATCGCTGCTTTGCCTCAGCTAGCTATTTTGCCGTGAAGGAGAGAAAAAAAAAAAAAAAAAAATCACCTGAACAGGTCATAAAAAATGAAAAAATCACCTGAACAGGACAAAAAAAAGAGAAAAAAATACACAGATCACACACATGCCGACAATTCGTGTAAACTGATTGTTACACGAAAACCTTTTTACAATTCACATCCGCGAGCTCACCTGTGGAGAGGGATTTGGCCTCGCTTCAACCAGACGTGAATTTCCCCCAGCTTGCATTCACAGTACATAGATTGATGAGCCGAATTAAAACCCTGATTTCTTGCCAGTTGTAAGAGTAATGCTTCGCTACTCTTGCGTCTGCGCAATCGATGGTGATGACTACATGTGCATTCAACGACGTTTACGATAATTCAACAGTTGCTTTGCTTTTAGTAGTGTAACGTACTGTTGTTTTTTTTTTTTTTTTTTTTTTTCCATTTCCGTAAATGTGTTATGGGTAAAATCCTAATTAAACATGCCTGATGTTTGTGATCTGGCTGCCTTTTGCACAGCTTCCCACAGTCACGTGGCTTTTCTCCCCCCTTCGTGATACCGATTTCGTTCTTATGCAGGGCTTACTGATTTATGTCCCTCATAAGGCGCCTATTTTGTCATTTCACCATTATGTTCTCTGCACAGGGGAGAAGCTTTTGCCATTCCTTTTTTTTTTTTAAATCCGTAGTGTTTTTTTTTCTTTCCTTTTTTTTTTTCCATACTTTACCCATTGCCATACATTGCATGCTTCCTTTAAAAAAAAAAAAAAAAAGAAAAAGTCCATCTCATACGCGTTGGAAAACACATCCTCATAAATTTTGTTCTTACTCCCTCCTTCCCGGGGGGTCATATGTGCGTGCCCCCCATGAGGAAATTGAGGATGCGCGAGAAAAATTGACAAAAGGTGGAAAAAAAAAAAAAAGAGAAGGAAAAAATAAAATAAAATAAAATAAAATAAGGAAAAAAAAGGTGAAAAAAAGTGAAAAGTCATTCTGTTCCTGTACACTGTATAAATTTATGCGCTTCGGTCATTTATGCTTCCCTTCCCTTCAGGGGAGGGAAACATTACATTCCATCTTACATTACAATGTTTTACATGTTTTGATAACCTACCATCCCGCGACTCCCCGCATTATTATTTCTTCTTTCCCCTTCTTTGGTAGACTGTCTTGTAGACGGCGTAGTGTATGCAGAAGAAGAACGTACGGTGGAACTTTCGGCTGCTAAATCACCCACTATTGATTCAGTTGCTGAATCATATGTTGAGCTGTCTTCTGTGAACACATCAAATTCATTCCTTGTGGACCTTTTATTTCTTCCGCTCCTTCCATTTCCAGAAGAATGGTTACCAAACCAAGAAGACCATGGTTTATACTGAAAGAGAAGAAGGATTATAGGGAAAGGGTTTAAAAAGGTTTAGGGGGTTAAAAAAAGGAAGGGTCTAAGGAGGAAAGCGTCTAGGGTTTAAATTCTAAGGAAAGAAGGGGTCTTAGGGGTGGTAGGTGGAAGGAAGGTTGTTAGGTGTAGTTGGTCGAAGTAAAGGTTGTTAGGTGTAGTTGGTCGAAGGAAAGGTTGTTAGGTGTAGTTGGTCGAAGGAAAGGTTGTTATGGGTGGTTGGTGGAAGGAAAGGGCCTAAGGAAGGAACGGATTGTCTAAGGAGGAGGAAAGCGGGGTCTAAAGAGGAAGGAAGGAAAGGGATGGGTCTAAGGAGGAAAGGAAGGGTTAAATAGTATTACTTATATTATTTCACTTTTAATTGTAGTGGTAATTGTATTTAATACCTTATATAAAAAGAAAGGAAAAACCGTCGTTGCTAATGTGCCAAAGATAGAAGAAAGGGCGGTGGTGGTGGTGGCTTTACGTACGGCTTCACTTAAGTGTGCTTTTGCTTTAAAGGATGCTAATTCTGCTTCGGATGTTATTCTTTGCTTTGCAGCTGTTAACGTAAGTTGCAATTCTATTAGTTTCTTATGAATGTCATCCTTATTTACATTAAAAAATTTGGTACAGTACTCATTTGACGTTCCTTGGGTCATACAGTGTGTTTCCACAGTACTGGTAGCATAATTGACGGAACGTATGTAATTCTGACATTTATCAACATCCACGGACTCACTATTCTCTAGCAGTGTTCGCATAGAATTATGGTCATACCAATAATCAAATATTATTTTCATATCTTGGAAGAGGTCCCTGTTAACAGTGTCGCATATATCTATGCATCCATATGTCCCATAAGTAGTACATATGGAATCGCAAATAGTATTTGTAGTAACGTTGAAAAGGAAATCACTCCTATTAATCTTAGATAATTTTTGCCCTATCCAGTAATATAGGAAATGATAAGGTTCACTTTTGGATGGATCCTTACGTCCTTTGTACATTGAGCACACATAGTTCACAGCTTTCATAATTTTACCATGATCTATGCTATATTTTTCAAATGTACCCTTAGTTTGCTCCATATATTGCCCACAAGTATCTATAGAGTTCTGATCACTTTCTTCGAATTTATCATAGAAATCGAACTCAGAAGGTACCTTCCCTGGAAAAGGAACCTATAAATGCAGTTCAAGGAAGGTATAATATGCTTACATATATTCCCCTATGCATTTCCACTTCCCTTAATTCATTCTATGTTATGCATATATATTATGTGTATGTTAAATGGGTAATTATTTATATTGAAAGAAAGGAAGGGAAGAAAGGACTAACCCATGCTGGTCTTGCCATGGTTAATATATATGCTTCTATATGTGTGTATAATAAACTTATTCTGAAACTATTAGTACATTCAAAAAGGAGGGGGAAATACAAAGGTTGTACTTGTTCAACAGTAATTATGAATATTGATGATTATATGTGAATGTTGATTAATATTGAAAATTTTGCACTTTTTATTCTGTGTGTGTGAAAAACCATACGTACACATATTACACTTCTATTTTCTTCCAAAAGTAGTAGTAGTATGGCACACTACACATACGTATACGTCGAAATCATTACATATGTATATATGTATAAATGCATATATATATAACTATACATATATATATATTTATATATGGACATATACATATATATGTGTTTGAATAATGCACATACACATATAAACAACTATATATGTTGAAATTAACAGAATAACAAAGAAGTAGGGGCAAAAAAGAAGTCAAAAAAAAAGAGAAGAAAAAAAGAGGAAGGAAAGGAAGAGGAGAGAACGAGGGAGGATGAAACATACACCTGTTTTTTTTTTTTTACACACAACGTTCCTTTATTTATGTATTCACTGTACTACTCTATTGTGTTGTACTCTATTTGTATGGTGTGTTATTGTTCATAGTTCTTCGAAGTAGTACATTATTCGATGAACATGGTACCATTATTATTCATTTTACTTATTTATTACGTTCATACAGGAGTGTAATATTCTTCTTTTCGGGGTAAAAAATTTCAACTTGTGTTATTCATTTATGCTCAATTGTTACTAGAGAGATTGTCAAAAGTTGTTCACATATGTACAGTACATTTCCTATATATATATTTTATTTCTCTTCCCCACATGTGCATATATTCATTTATCCACCTTCAGTAAAAAGAGATATGTGTATACTCACAATACATGTATTCACAATACGTGCATTCACAATACAAATAGAGAAAAGAGTGTAATGCAAAGATATATGTATGCACATATTTTGTTAAAAAGTGAAATTTTGTGTGTACGCACCCTTACAACAGTATAATGCTCGATATACTCTCCTTCTTCATTCATGATTACTTATTATTAGTAATTTTCTTCTTTTTCTTTTTTTCTCCCCTTGATGTGCGCATATTATAAATAATACACCAATGTGGAACGGGTGTGTACACCATGTTATTTGAGTTTTTTTCACATTTCTTTTGACATATATATTACATCTTTTCATATAATAATGTATCCCCCTTTTTTTTTCCCTTTGTTTAAGTTAAAGAGGTTTGAAATGGTTTGAAAAAGTTCAAAGGAGGTTGTTAGAAGGAGAGGGGAAGTTTTATGGAGGATTAAAATTGTTTTAAAATAGATAAAATGGGAGTGGAAGAAAACTCAGGAGTTTCTCCTTTTCTTTCTGTTCCTTCTATTCCATTCTTCTATTCCAGTATATATTCCCTCCCATACATTTTCTTATGCCTTAAATTATATGCATGTGCACATATATAATGATCTTGATATATACATGCACATGTAAGTTATGTGTTATTGTTGCTTTTAAAAATTAAACAATATATACTCTGAGAAAAATAAAAGTTCCAAATTCATGTTTCATATTCATAATCATCATAGAACAAACAGATAACCTTTTTCATCCTCTGCCTACTCATAACTGTATGAACAACACAACTTTTTAAAATTAGAATATACATACAAAGAAGTGTATATAAACCATGACAAAAGTAATACGACTAATTCCTTATTCAAAGAGGGCCATTTGAAAAATATGTGCACATACAATATTCTATACGTCATATAATAGGAATACGTAGATGCACATATTTCTTTAAATTATATTTATAGGAATTAGATTTGAGCACATTACCTTCGAAGACCCAGTTTTACGACAAATTCAAAGTAGGCGCAGGGAAGAATGAAAATGCTTGCACTAGAAATATAGACGGTAGTCTTAATGTTTTCAATAGTAAACCGAATTTTAAGAAGAAAATTGAAGATGCCCTGTATGTCGCATCAGGAATGAAAACAACAGATGATCCTCATAATGAACGTTATAATTTTCTCTATTTTTGGATTGGTGATACAGTATGGGAGGAAGTAAAGAGTACCAAGGGGGACACAGAATTCACGCCTTTCATGACTATGCTTTGCGCAAATATGGGAAGTGAAGGTGGAGGTGAGGGATGTAAAATTATTTGCACTAGTAGTATTGGCCATGATATTTTCGGCAAAAGGAAAACCATATTCGAATATTATTACAACTATAATTACATAGAAGGGGATTTATTAGGGGGTACGGCCCACTGTGGACAAAAGTGGAAAGATTACCGCCAAAAAGTTATTGACGCATGTAAGATTGTAAGGCCAGGTTGTAAAGCAGGAGGAAGTGGTGACAATGTTCCATATTGTGAAGAATTCAAAGCAAAGTACCAAGTATACTGTGATGTAGCGGAGCGACTAAAGGAAGAATGTGAATCACGAGATAAGGAAGACCAACTTAGTGAATGTACCAGCCAGATACAGGAACTAGAAAAAAAAAACCAGCGTGACACACAAGCAGCAGCTTCCAAATTAGACGAAGCCGTAAGTCAAGCCGTTCGTTCTGCTACCACCACCTCTTCTATCTCATCCATACTCGGAACATTGGCAGCGACGGCTTTTCCTTTCCTCCTATATAAAGTATAGTTAAAATTGAAATTATTTAGACAATATAACTAATATATACACTATCCTTATGAAAGAATAAATACAGAATAAATTGTGCATTATATATACATTTATATACGTAATTTATGTTCCAATGAAACCTTACCTTTTAAACCCTTTCTTCTTTTAACCCTTCTTCCTTATTTTCCTTCCCTTTTAGTATTCTCCATTTTCCTCTTTGATAAAAAACACTCTTGGATTAAGCAACAACAGTGATAGAAACAATAGAAGGAGCAGAAGAAGAAGAACTGCCGGGCGTGACATCGATACACTCACAGAAGACACCTCAACAATAGGAGGTGACTCCACAACAGGAGATGATTCAGCAACAGATTATGGTGTACCATCTCCCAGAAAGGGAAGAAATAATAATACACCAGGTCATCACCAAAGAAATATAGATCACCATCAGAATATACGTTACGGTAGTATGTAGCACTGAAGTACCCTTCGGAAGGAAGGAATAATAAATAACACCGCACGAAGTTCATATACAGTGTAAGGAAAAAAGCAAAATAGGCTTTCTGTCTTCTTTTAACTTAAATTTTTTCTTATTTTTACTTTTTTCATTTCATTGCACTAAAGTGTTAAAGTTTTTGTGTAATCAATATAAGTGCAGAAAAAAAAAATTTTTTACTTCATTTTGATTGGTTGGTAAACTTTTTTATTAAGGATCCAATATATTCATTAAATATGTTACAAATTTTTACCTTCATAACTTTTCTTACCTTAATAATTTTTTTTAACCTGAACATAGTCATTTTTCCCCCCCCCCCTTTCTGAGATCCAATTATGGACCATTTGAAAAAGTGCTCCAAAATTTTCGCGCGGAAGTACGCGAAAGGTTCACGGAGGTTGGCCCACCTCTTTGCCTATTTTTTGCTCTCGTTATTTTTGCCTCCTTGGCTTTTATTATTTTTTTCCCCTTTTTTGTTTTTCTTCTTCCTTTCACTTTTTCCGTTGGTACACACTGCGCGCTCCTTAAAAAAAAAAAAAAAGAAAAAGTCCATCTCATACTCGTTGGAATACACATTCGTAAAATTTGTCCTTATTCCCTCCTTCCGCGGGGTCATAGTGCGCGCCCCCATGAGGAAATTAATGATGCACGAATAAAATTGACATAAGGAGGAAAAAAAGAAAAAAAGAAGGAAAAAAAAGAAAAAGGAGAAGAAGAAAAAAAGAATAAAGGTGAATGAATCAGTGGAGGGAGGTATGGAATTTCGCATTTTAGGGGGGCTGTAGAATTTCACACGTAAGGTACAGGATTTCGCATTTTAGGAGTGTGTATAGGATTTCGCATTTAGGATGTGCAGGGTTTTGCTCTTATGGTGTAAAGTTTCACACTTAAGGTTAAGGTTTGAGAATATAAGAACCATAATGTGGCCTGGTGCTTAGCTGTTTCAGGGTGTAAGAAGAACAATATGGCTTGGTGATTTAGCTGTTTTATGGTATAGGAACATCAATATGGCCTGCTATTTAGCCCGTGCAGGGGGGATAAAATGTTGTTGTGGGTGGTAGAATGGAAGGATGGCAGCTTGTTAGGGGTGGAAGGAAGGTGGTATTAGGGGTGGTGGAAGGAAGGATGTGTTAGGGGTGGTGGAAGGAAGGATGTGTTAGGGGTGGTGGAAGGAAGGATGTGTTAGGGGTGGTGGAAGGAAGGATGTGTTAGGGGTGGTGGAAGAAAGGTTGTTAGGGTGGTTGGTGGAAGAAAGGTTGTTAGGGTGGTTGGTGGAAGGAAGGTTGTGTTAGGTGTGGTTGATGGAAGGAAGGTGTTGTTAGGTGGTAGGGTGGAAGGAAGGTTGTGGTAGGTGGATTGTTAGGTGGGTGGAAAGAAGGTTGTTAGGGGTGGTAGGTGGGTTGTTAAGTGGTAGGTGGGTTGTTAAGTGGTAGGTGGGTTGTTAAGTGGTAGGTGGGTTGTTATGGGTGGTAGATGGAAGGAAAATTGTTAGGCAGTAGGGTGGAAGGAAGGTTGTTAGGATGGTGGTAGGTGGAAGGAAGGTAGACTAAGGAGAAAGGAAATAGGGGAAGAAAATGAATTTTCACTTTAGGGTGAGAAGGGAAGAAGAAGGATTTTCATTTTAGGAGGAAGGAAGAGGAATTTTTCATTTTAGAGTGAGGAGGGGAGAAGAAAAGGAAATTACACTTTTAAGGAAAGGAGAGGAAAGGGAAGGAAAGAGCAGGAATGAATGAAAGGAAGGAATGAAGGAATAAGAAGGAATAGGAAGGAATAAGAAGGAATAAGAAGGAAAGAAGGAATAAGAAGGAAAGAAGGAATAAGGAAGGAAAGAAGGAATAAGAAGGAAAGAAGGAAAGAGCGAAGGACGAATGAGGAATAAGGAAAGGAAAGGAAGGGGTCTTAGGAGGAAGGAAGGAGAGGGATGGATGTTGGATTTCGCATTTAGGGTTAGAAGGAAAGGTCTAAGGAAAGAAAGAAGGAGAGTCTAAGGATGGAAGGGAAGAAGGGGGTGAAGGAAGGAAAGAAGGAATTGTAAGTTCCTCCTAAGGGGAAAAATATTATTATTATAAAGGATGTGTACATACTTTTTCCCTTCATCCGAACACAACAATGGAATATGAATTTAAAAGTTCACGCTGAAACATTTAGTAACCCCTTCCTAAGTAACAATTAAAACACATTTTTAAGAAATGTACAATGAAATTTCCCTGCTGAAAAGAAAAAAAAGTAAAAGCAAAAAAAAAAAAGGAAGAAAGAAAAGAATGTTCAGATAGGATTCCATTTCTTCTTCTTAAAAATGGAAAGAGATCCCAGGAGGATAGAGTGGAGAGAGTTAGAGTGATAATAAGTTTCTTGTTCTTTTCTTTTCTAATGAACAAATAATTTCTTAAGGGAAAGAAGAAAGAGAGGAACTAAGGAAGAAAGCAACGAAGGAAAGGAAGGTAGAAAGGAAGAATAGAATGGTAGTCGATTTTTATTTTTTTCCTTCTTAGAAGAGTACGAAGGAAAGAACAATAGAATGGTAATAAGTTGCTTTTCTTTTTTTTTTAATAAAAGAATGTACCGTATGTGAGGAAAGGAAGGGAAGAGGAAGAAGGTTGTTTCTTCTTGAAAGAAAAAGAAGGGAAATTTAGAAAAAAAAAAAATTAAGAGAAAGACAAATATAAAAAAAAACAGAAAAAAAAAAGGTGGATAATTCCTCTTCCTTCATCTCCCTATTCCTTTATGGAAATATAAAAAAGGTTGCATAGGTAGAATGTATAGGAGGGTAGGTCGTTTACTTTTTTTTTCTTTCTCCTTTTTTTTAAAAAATGAGAGATGTATAAAGAAGATCTCCCTTACTTTTCTCAGAAAGAATGCAGTACATAAGGGAACAGAGGAAAGGTTCCTTCCTTCTTTTAGACGAATGCAATGTATAAAGAAAGGAAGGGGAATGTTGCATGCGGGAATTCCTTTACTAATATTTCTGTTTTTCTTTTCCTTGAAAGAAGTGAGGAAAGAAGTTAAGGAAAGAATAAAATTGTTAAAAAAAAAGAAAGAAATAATAAAGAATAAAAGAAATAGGAGAATAATGAATGGAATAAGAAGAAAAAAGGAAAAAAAAAAAAAAAAAAAAAAAGAAAAGAAAAGAAGTAAAAATTTCAAAGAAAAAAGGGAGAAGAAAAACTGGGAATATAGAAAACCATAAAAGGGGAAAAAGGACGACGAATGTGAAATTTGGACGATTATAGTAAGAGATTGAAAGGACGGAAGAATTGAAAGAAGGAAAAAAATAAGGAAAAAGAAGCGAAAGTGAAAAATGAAGAATGATGAATTCTGTATTTTCAGAAGTGTCAGTGGAAGAATAATATTATAGGTGGGGAAAATGTGTTATACACATAGAACTTAGTAGAATGCTATTTTCAATCCGTAATGAAACGATTTTGATTTTCCATTGTTGAATAATGTGGTAAAAGGACGAAAAATGGCTTCCCCGAAGAGTGAATTTGATGAATTGAAGGAAAGGTGGTTACAGGAAAATGAAAGTATAGGTACTAACAAGCGCGTTAGGGAGGTATAACAATATAATATAGAGTGTATATGAAATACAAACATGCCAGTGTCCCGAAGTATATTACTTTTCTCTATTAATAATAAATATATAATATGTACAAAGAACATATCTAAATATATTACTCTAACTTACAGACAACATTAGGTGGGAATATAGTGCGCTGGGTTAGAGAAATGCTGGGGGAAATGAGTAAGGAGAATGATGTGGACACTGATGGAATAGAGTGCGAAGGAATGAATGAAGAAGGAGCAATAGGGATGACTCCTGAAGAGAAAAAGGAGTGTGCTTTCATTTTAAGGAGTTTATGGAAAATAAAATCAATGAGCAAGACTAAATGTGGAAAAGGAACTGCTGATGAGCTAATGAAGGATTATGTGCGCTGTGCTGTTCTCAATATGTGGTTACATGAGTATTGGGATGTACATTGTGCAGCACAGCATGTTATAGAGAATGCATTTAATACAATGAAGAGTCTCGGCGCATTAAATCCAGGAGTGGAGTGTAAAGAATGTGAGTTCAAAAATTTGGAGCTCATGAAAATAAGGGGAATGCCGCTGTTAGGATATATTCTTAATATTGTGAAAAGTAAGGGGTACGTTATGAAACTAATAAATAATAGAGGACCGAAACCACAAAAACCATGTCCACCACAAAAACAGGCGAATAATGCTATATTCACAGTACATCATTCAAACAGTAATAGTATAATGACCGCAGAACAGTTCGGTTTTCTATCCAAATTAATAACACAATGGGTAATGGCAAGGGGAACGGCAGGGTTGGACAATTTTGGGGTAATAATATATTATATACAATTAGGGAGTTGTAGAATGATTATATATGAAAAATAATATATAATACAGAAAAGAATTCATATAATACATGGGAAAACAATAAAAAATGAGAAGTAAGAGTCCAATATATATGTCCATGCACATTATTTTTTTATCAAACTGTAGGGAGGAATATGGACTGACCTAGGAACAATGTTTGAAAATCTTATGAGTACCCTTAAGGGTGAGGAAGACGAAATAAGACATTTATGCAAGGACGGAATGGATAAAAACGGGGAAAAAATAGAACCATGGAAGGAACCAGAAAAAGAATTATGCAAAGCTATGATCAAAGTGATGTTATATACTAATGGATTAACACAAAAATTAGGAGTAAGGGATAAGGTCGAAGGTGAAGATGAAATAACGACATATCTAAGGTGTTTAGTTGGGACCCTTGTATTAGTAGAATTATATGGGGAACACTGCCGTTTTGGAAGGGTACTTCCACATGTATCACGCGTAGTAAAGGAGAAGGTGAAGGAAAAGAATTTAAGAATGACGGAGGACATATGTTATAACCTAAATCTAGAAGAAGTAAAAGTGGGGGGTCAATTAATTGGTGCAACAATAAAAGAATGGATAAACAAAGGAGGATGGAAGAGTGATAAGAAAGTGCGGAATTACAAAGCAATAGAGACACAGGGGAAATTTTGTACCCAGGATGCGACAAGTGAAGGAGCAGGAAGTAAGAGTAATGCACCAGGAGTGTCTAGTGAAACAGGAGTAAAGGAAATACGGGAAATAATGAAAGAAGGAAAAACTGTATCGCAGGAAGATGCAGACAATATAATAGACAGTGTGAGCAGTAAAGAATTAATGAAGGAGGAGGATATTAAGAGGGATTTAGGGAGTGTACTCGAACAAAAAATAAAGGAAACCATACAAAAACAAAAATCCCTCACCACCCTACAAGTAAACCCAAATACTTGCTCAATCAGTGGATTGGATGATGCGGAGCAAGGTATGTTAACTTTTTCTTCTCTGCTCACTCCTATTGTTTCAAAGTGTCTATAATTATATTCACAAATATATATTTGAACCCAGGGAATGGAATATTTATAAAGGAATAAGTATATATGTATTCATTGCTTTCTCGTATTCGCTTATGCATATTTGTTTCACATTCCTTTATAGAAAATTGGGATGAACTGTTCACGCAGTTTTCAAATGTTCCAAGTGATGCTGATAAGAATGGTGTTTATGATAAGTGGGCAGGGATGAAGGATGTATGTGAAGAAAATGTAATGACAGGTAAAATCTGGAACCAACAGGAGAGAGAGTTTTGCGAAGTCCTAGTAAGGAATTTAATAATTGCAAATGAACATAAGTATAAATGTGAGGAACAGAGTACACAGTTAGTAGAAGGAAAAAAGAAACCGTGTGTAGGAAAATGTGATCTCCTGACTATATGGCTGACCTATGTAAAAGGTCTTTGTGTTAGTGAGGAATTAATTAAATATGCCTATGAGGCTATGGAGCAGTTAGAGACTAACTGGAATGGTAAAGATGCCAATGATCTCTGTAAATATGGAGAAACTAGTAATCTTTATAGGGATAACAATGATATTTTGAACATAATTATTGAAAAAATGAAGTGTGAAGCAGAAAAGGGAAGAATGAAAGGAATACACAATAGTAATTGGTGCACAGAAAAATATAGGAAGTATAAAGTGAACGTACCTGATGGTGTGGGTCGCACTGGTAAATCTAGGGAAGAACCCACAAAAGGGAAACAGTTAGTAAATAAATTGAAGGACATTGAAAATAGAGCTAATGGCCAATTGGACGAAGTAAAAAACACGGTAGAATCACACCTAAGTTCATCCTCCTCCCCAAAGAAACCACCACCTCCCGCCGCCGCACCAGCACCTGATCCATGCTTCTCCTCCACCCAATCACCTGAACAAAAAGCAGAAAGTGAAAAGAAAAGGGAAGAATTAAGAGCTACATGGGGAAAAAAGAAGGAAGAGTGGACAAAGGGTGTGCCATTAGACAAGGTAAGGAAGGCAAATCTGATGTCCAGTATTATGATATTTTTCTAAAAGAAAGGAAAGAAAAGGCAAAAAAAAAAAAAAAAGAATAACGCCGAACACATATGACTATATATTCAAAGGAGAAGAAAAAAGAATTATGACCAAGAACGCACCCATATATACTAATAATATAATTTTAAAAATAAAAAAGTTGAAACAAAAAAAGAGAAGAATCAATTAAAAGAAAGGAATGAAAAAAAAAAAGAGCGAGGAGGGTTCAGGTTTTAGGGTATAGGTATTCGGATTTCGGGTTTAGGGTTTCAGTGTTCAGGGTTTAGGTTTCAGGGTTTCAGTGTTCGGGGTTTAGGTTTCAGGGTTTAGGGTTCAGTGTTTAGGTTTCAGGGTTTAGGGTTCAGTTTTTAGGGTTCAGGGTCTAGGGTTTATGGTTCAGGTTTTAGGGTCAGGGTTCAGTGTTCAGGGTTCAGGATTCACGGTTTAGATTTCACGGTTTAGGATTTATGATTTAAGATTTAGGTTTTAGGATTTAGGGTTAATGGTTTAGGGTTTATTGTTTAGGATTTAGGGTTTACGTTTTAGGGTTTAGGCTTTAGGGTTTAGGCTTTTGGTTTCAGGGTTTAGGGTTCAGTTTTTAGGGTTCAGGGTCTAGGGTTTAGGTTTCAGGCTTTAGGTTTCAAGGTTCAAGGTTTAGGATTTAGGGTGTATGGGTATAGGAATTGGGATTTCGGTTTTAGGAACAACAATATGGCCTGGTGTTTTAAGAAATAAAGTTTGTGTTTAGTTTGAGGGAAAAAGTCGTCGCAGAGAAACAAACCTCTGATAAATTAAAAGAGGCTCCTGCCTGTGAGGACCAACACCTTGCAGACAGGCCAACCTGTAATTGGATGAAGTTGACAAAGGGGTGATCCGGTCAAGGGGTTCTAGCGGCAAGGTGTCCAACCGGACAAGAAGGAGGCGAATAAGGGGTAGACTGGACAAGGGTTGTGGTATCAGACAAGGGGAAGAACCAGAAATTTCGGTTGAAGCGGACAAGGGGAGAAGAAACCCGACAAGGGGGGGGAACCAGACAAAGGGGCCAACCTGGCAAGGGATCCAATCGGACAAGGGGGGAAGGAACCGGAAAAGGGGGCAAACCGTACACGGGGCAACCGGATAGGGGGGACAACAGGACAAGAGGAAGGAACGGGACAAGGGGCAACCCTTCAGGTGCACCCTGGAAAGGGTGCATGAAGAAAAAAATTAAAAGAAAGAAAAGAAGAAAAGAATTATAAAAAAAGAATAAATAATGAAAAAAGGAATGAATCAATTAAAGGAAAATACACGATTAAGAGCAAGAATAAATGTGTAGGTCTATTCTTTCTTTTATTCTTAGGATGAAATAAAGGGAAAAGTAGGAGAATTGTTAGGCGAACTGGGAGAATATATGAAAATGGGGGACGGAAAACCGACGAATATTGCGCACATATGTGGCAGCATAAAACATAAAAATCCAAACTGGCCAAGGCAAATGAAAGATATATGCAAGAATATAGTAAAAATAATATACTGGATGGAAAGATGGGACAAAAAGACAAATAAGTGGAAAAACGAAAAAGAGAAAAAGAAGGAAGATGATTGGGAGCAGTACCTAAAGTGTATAATAGGACATACAATTATATTGGAAATTCTTAAAGAGAAGTGTAATATGGATCAAGTTATGAGCATAATCTCTGGAGCTATGGAAGGAAAGGGAAACAAATTTCCAAGTGGGAAAAACGGAATTGAATGTGACTGGGTCAAAGAGGAGGATATAAAGTTTGGGAACGATTTATTTGGGACACAAGTACATGAATGGTTAGAGAAAGCGAAGAGTAAGGAGGATGGTATTTATGGGGTTGAACAATTAATGCAGTGGATGGGGTGTCAATCAGGAGAGAAGGAAAAAGAAGAACAGCAACAACAGGGAAATTGTCCTAATGCAAGAATTGTAGATCTGTTAAAAACAGGTCGATCAAAAGAATTACGGAAATTAGTCAAGACGGACCATCCTGCACCAGCACCACGTAACCCAAGTACACTATCAACAGGTAAGAGTAACATTATTGATACAAGTAAGGGTGTCTATATTAATGGTGTTCTACTCCCTTATGGTGACGACACAATGAATTCTACAGATAAAGGCTTCGATGATGATGAAAAATACGGCAAAGGTATTTGGACTGTAACAGACAATGCTGCGACGACCACTGTTATTAAATCTACCCCTACTGTTATTTCAGGTCCAGGTCTTACCCCTACACATGCAGATTCCCAAACTCCAAGAACAGGAACAGACACCCAAACACCATCAGGTAAGAACCTTAGGGCATAAATAGGAGGAAGTAAGAGTAAACACTTTAGGGGAAAGGTGATCACTTTAGGGAAAGTAGACACTTTATGGAAAGTGAACACTTTAGGGAAAGGAAATGACTTTCGTGAAAGGGAAGGGAAGGAATGGGAACATTACCTTCCTAAGGGAAAGGAAAGGAAGATCACCTTCCATAGAGTAAGGAAGGAAGGCACTCTACTGAGGAGAAAGGAGGAAGTAACCCTCCTAAGGGGGAAAAGAACAACACTTCCCAAGGAAGGAAAGGAACAATATTCCTTCAGAAGGAGGAGGTAACGAAGAATACCTTCCCCCCAAGGGAAGGAACATTACCTTCCTAAGGGAAAGGGAGGAAAGGAAGGGAACAACATTCCCTAAAGAAGGAAAGAAAGGAATGGGAACAACAATTCCTTCCTTGAAGAGAGGAAAGAACAACCTTCCTAAGGAGGAAGGAAAAGAAAGGAACATATTTCCCAGAGGAAGGAAAGGAATGGAACAACTTCTCCAGGGAAAGTGAACAATCTTTCCTAAAGGAAGGAAAGGGAAAGAAACAACTTCCCAGGGGGAAGGGAGGAAAAGGATTCCTTCTGGAGGAAAGAATGGAAGAAAAGGCAACAACTTTCCATAGGGAAGGAACATCATTCATTCCTAAAGGAAGGAAAGGAACTTCCTGAAGGAAAGGAACATTATCGTCCTTAGGGAAGGGGAGAAATAAATGTTTTCGGCATATAGTAATTTTTTAATTACATTGTAACAATCTTACATACCTTAATTTTCAGGTGCAACTAGTTCTCATGATAGTCAAGATGGTAGTGCAGGTGGTGGTGGACCTAGTCCGGGTCTTCGTCCAGGACAACAACCTCCCCCTCCTCCACCACCTCAACAACAGGCGGATGGACAACTACAAGCAAGTGGTGGCCACAAGCCTCAAGGACCACCTCCACCAGGCAAACCTCAAGGACCAGCACAACAAGGTGGAAACAAAGCAGCGCGATCATCCCCCTCTGTAACAACAGGAAGAAGCGGCTCAGGGAAGAGTGCCGAAGCCACCCCCCTTCCTTTTCCAGTCGCACTTAGTAACAAGAAAGGCGTCAACCCTTCCAACCTCCTTACCCCATACCTTCCTTTCATCCCTGTCTTCATTGGTACATCTGTCATAAGTTATCTCCTTTGGAAGGTAAGAACAAAAGAACAAAAATAAAGAAAAAGAAAGAAAAGAAGGAAAAAAGGAAGGAAAAAAGGAAGGGGTCTAAGGAGTGAAGGAAAGAAGGAAAGAAGAAAAGAAGAAAAGAAGAAAGGAAAGAAAGAAAAAAAAAAAAAAGGTGAATAAATAAGTGGGGTGTGTGGCATTTCGCATTTTATGGGTGTACGTGTAGGATTTCGCATTTTAGGGTGTATGTAGGATTTCGCATTTTAGAGTGTGGGTTTGTAGGATTTCGCATTTTAGAGTGTGGGTTTGTAGGATTTCGCATTTAGGGATGTGTGTGTAGGATTTCGCATTTTAGGGTGTGTGTGTGTAGGATTTCGCATTTTAGGGTGTGTGTGTGTAGGATTTCGCATTTTAGGGTGTGTGTGTAGGATTTCGCATTTTGGGTGTGTGTGTGTGTAGGATTTCGTATTTTAGGGTTGTGTATGTAGGATTTCGCACTTCGGTTAAAAGTAGCAATTATGGTTCAAAAAAAATATATTCACCCCCTATAAATCACTTTTTCCTTTTTTTTTTTTGTTTTGTTTAGTATTTTGGAATGCTTCGTAAAATGAGAAAACGTTACAGAAGAGATCATCAAGTACGTGGTCTACCATCCCTAGAAGAACTCCTTGTTCATGTGGACGACCAGGGAGATGGTCCACATGAATATGCGTTAGTAAAAGAAAGCAGACAACCAGGATCTGCTCCAGAAAAAACAAAGAGGTCAAGAAAACAGGGCGTTGGTCGCCGTGTTGGTCAACGTATCATTATTGATATCCATTTAGAAGTCTTAGATGAATGTCAAAAGGGCAATCTGCATTCGACGAAGGAAGACTTTTTTGAAATTTTGGTTCACGAATTTATGGGATGCCAATTTACGAAAGAAGACTTTGTTCCTATGGAACATGTTCGAAGTTCAGATTCCGGGTTTAGGGAGGACGACTCTGTTCCTAAGGAATGTATTCCTAATGGAAATGTACGTATGGAGGGTGTTCCTGAGGAAGGATGTTCCTAAGGAACATGTTCCAAGTTCATATTCCGAGTTTAGGGCAGAAGACTTTGTTCCTAAGGAAGACGTTCCTAGGGAAAGTGTTCCTACGGAAGATGCTCCTAAGGAAAGTGTTCCTAATGAACAGGTCCTTATGGAACAGGTTCTATGTTCAGATTCCGGGTTTTAGGGTGTACTAAATATTTTTTCTTTTTTTTTTTTTTTTTGTGTATTGCATGAATGTGTGTACGTTCATGTGTAATTAATATAAGTTCGGAAGGAAAAAAAAAAATTTTCTTCCCCACTTTATTCTGACTTGTTTGGTGAAATTTTTTTTTTTTGCAGATTAAAAAAAATGCCTATTCATTCTGTTATAAAATTTTTTAACTTAATAATTTTTTTTTCGTTTTTTTGTAATACAAGAATATTTCTTCAAGAATGTCAGGCCTTTTTCCGCATCCCCGTTAGGAGTACGTTTTTTCCTTAGGTGCTTATTCAAACAAACACATGGAAGGAAGGAAAAAAGGGAAAGTAATATGAAGAAGAGGAATAAAAAAAAAAAAAAAAAAGGAAAGAAAGAAAAGGAATGTAGGAAAAAAGAAGGAATGAGGGAAAGGAAGGAAGAATTGTCATTTTTGCTTCTTACATTGTATGCATTCTGTGTGCGGTGTTATTTATGCTCCTTTGAAGGCAAAAATTCCTTTACAGGTCCTACATGTTCTGGTAACCAATATTTTGGCGACCTACATTGCGATGACTATTTGTACTATTATTCGTTCTTGTTCCTGTTCTTCCCCTTCGAGACTGTACACCGTATACTGTTGATTCGTCCTCTGCAGTTGGACCTATAGTAGAAGTTTCTGTTAAGTCGTCAATATCACGCCCAGCTGATCTTCTCTTTCTTTTTCCACTTGAGTGGTTACCAAACCAATAAGACCATGGTTTATACTAAAGGGAGGGAAGGTGGTGTTAGGGTTGGAAAGAAGGAAGTCTGTTAGGTGTTTGGTGGGTTGTTAGGGGTGGTAGATGGAAGGTTGTTAGGGTGGTGGAAGGAATGTTGTTAGTGGCGGTTGGTGGAAGAAAGGCTATTAGGTGGGCTGTTAGGGTGATGGTAGGTGGGTTGTTAGGTGGTTGGTGATAGGTGGAAGAAAAGGTTGTGTTAGGTGGTAGGTGGGTTGTTAGGGTGGTTGGTGGGTTGTTAGGGTGGTTGGTGGGTTGTTAGGTGGTAGGTGGTGGAAGGAAAATTGTTAGAGTGGTAGGTGGAAGGGAAGGTTGTTAGGGGTGTTAGAATGAAAGGTTGTTAGGTGGTTTGTTAGGGGGTTGTTAGGGTGGTATGTGGGTTGTTAGGGTGGTTGGTGGGTTGTTAGGGGTTATGTGCAAATAAATTATGTAGTTTATTCTACATATTTGTCTGTTCATATAGCATTGATGTGTCTATTGGTTATATTTTTAACATTCATATGTTATAACTGTAATTATAACTGTAATTATAACTGTAATTATAATTACATAGTTATATTTGTGATTGTACCTTATATAATAAGAAAGGAGCGACTGTGAATGCTAGTATGCCGAATATGGAGGAAAGGGCCGTGGTGGTGGTGGCTTGACGAATAGCTTCGTTTGCTGTAGAAGATAATTGATCCGCTTCAGCCGTTGCAGTTGCCCGTTCAGATTCTAATTTAGATTGTGCATCACAGTACAAGGTAAAGAATTTCGACGCATCACAATATGCTCCGTACTCTGACTTGAACTTTGTACAATATGGTTCCCTTTTCCTGTTAGCATCTGTTTCGCAATCTGTGCTCACAGCTTTACATGCTAAGGAAACTTTGTTTAGGTAACTCAACCACTGTGCGTCACAATGGGGCCCACCATTTTGTAAATTATCCCTTATCCTACAGTAGTCGTAGGAATAATCGAATATTGTTTTCCTATGTTGGAAAGTTGTTTCGTCAGGATTATCACGGGGAATTTCACATAGCCCTGTCCCAGAGGGACTATTTATAGAGTCGCAAAGAAGACCTATGTGAAGTTGGAAATTCTTACTTTTCCATGCACCTTTAGATAATTTATCTCCTAGCCAATAATAAAAGAAATGGCGTGCTGTACATTCTAGTGATTTCTTGTGTTCATTTCTGTAATTTTTGTATATATAGTCCAGTGCTATCTTAGTTCGATGAAGATGCATCGTAAGCTCCCTATTTTCCAATTGATAACTCTTTACTTCTCTGCCGCAATCACTTTCATCTGAACAGTCTACATTGCTCCCTTTTCCTTTTTCGAATTTATCATAGTACTCCTTCCATGAAGGGAAACTTTCCGGATCGGTCGGCTGCAAATATATTGTTCGGTAGAAAAGTGGAATATGCAAATGTAAGTGTAAGTGTGTAAGTGAACATTTTTCTATATATACGTTTCTCTTTTTTTTTTTATTATATTATATATGGGGAATATTATATGAATAATATGAAGTTATTCATTCTTGAATAGAAGAAGTAACATTCACCGCTATTGCCATGGTTAGTGTACGTTTCTATACACTGTGAAATTATTCTGGAAGTTGTTAATACATTCAAAAAGGAGGGGGAAATACAAAGGCTGTACTTGTTCAACAGTGGTTATTGATGAATATATGTCAAATTTTTGCACTTTTTTCACTTTTTGCACCTTTTATTATGTATGTGAAAAATCATACGTACACATATTACACTTCTACTTTCTTCGAATAGTAGTAGTGATAGGACATTACACATACATATGTGTACGTATGTACGTCAAATCATTACATATATAGGTATATATTAATTATATATATATATGCATAATGCACATAAATATAAACAAATATATATGTTGGAATGACAAAGAAAAAGAAGTCAAAAAAAGGGAGGATACACTTTTTACACACGTTCATTATTTATTCATTTTACTTTGTGTTGTTGTACATAATTCTTCTAAGAAAATTGTGCCATTATCATTATTTAGGCATGCACTTCTCACCAGTTATTAACTATATAAGAAAGTAATTCTCTCTTTTTAAATGAACATTTTAAGCATGTGATATATTGTAAGTTCATGTTTCCCTCTATTATTGAGAAAAATCATTAAAAATTGTTAATAAATATATTGTATACAGTTCATGTGTATGGAGCAGAGAAAGTACATTATACACCTCTTCCACTTCTGGAATAGGTGCACATTGCACATTATTCGACTCTTCTTCCCTTGTACTCATCCTCCCCCCTTTTATTTCTTCATTATATTTTTGCATATATATAAGAATGTTCACCCTCCTTTTTTTTTTTTTTTTTTTCTTTTTTTAATTTCCCTTTTATTCTTTTCGATAAGTATACTGCAAATAGGTCATTTATATGAATGTGCGACACATTACACATCTGATTTATCTGTTTCCCTCCTCTTTTAAAAAATATGTGCACACTATATATTGCATATATTAATGTATCCCCCTTTTTTATTTTTTTTTGCTTTGTTTAAGTTAAAGAAGTTTGAAAAGGATTGAAAAGGAGGTTGTTAGAATGTTGGGGGAGTTTGGAAGAGTTCAAGGAGGGTTAAAGTGGTTTGAAGTGGTTTGCAAATAGATTAAAATTGGGAGTAAGGGAAAGGGGAAGTGGAGGAAAGGAAAGTCAAAAGTGTTTCACTTTCTTCGATCTATTTCATTGTGCGACTACTTTTGGGCTTAATTCTTTATATATTTTTGCCTTAAATTATATATATGTGCACATATTATGAAAAGATTTTGGATACATATGGGTGTATTATGTTGTCGTTGTTTAAATAATTAATGTATATTATTCGAAAAAAAAAAAAAAGATAAAACACCTACCATATTTCTCTTTATACTTATGATTGAACAAGCAAAATATACCTGCACACACATGAACACATTCTGTATGAAAATATATATAAGGAAGCAACAGCACACAACACACAACTTCCAATAATAAGTTTATTATGCATATGTACATAGAAGAGAATATACACCTGTGTGAACAATGTCAGGAGTAAGGAGAAGAATTTTAAGCTCCTCTCACTTACTTTCGCCTGTTTATCATGTTTCATGTATACATATATGTAATGTACGCCAAAATTCCATAGGTAGCGCATAATGTAATGAAAATCATAGCGAAAGTAAAATGGAAGTACACATGTACACACTTACACATATATTCCACTTCTTTACGGACAATATATTTACAGACACCACCTTCACAACTGTTAAATTCATATGGGCTATGCTATAAGAACTTCAATGATGGTAACACGGAGAGCTGTGATAACACTAATAACAGTGCTCAGCAGTTAATGAGTAAATTACAGAGTGACTTCAGTGGGTATACGGAAATTGTGAAGGACGCTAAGAAAATCACGAATGCTTACTGTCTCGCATGTACATTGTATCAACAGGCACAATATGGAGATGCACCTTGTCATTTATTTTACTATTGGTTGGGGGATAAATATCGGCAACATTTAGGTGATAAAAATTTGTCAGATCTCTTGAAAGTAATTAATGGAGCGCTAAAGAGATCTACTCATATGAAGGAATGTAAAATTGAATACACTAATATTAACAAAAACCTCCTCTCCTATATGAAAAAAATATACGACTATTACTATGAGCATGATACCATAAACGGGAGGTTACTGAAGAATTGGCCCAACTGCGAGACACAGTGGTTGAGTTACCTAAATGAAATTTCCTCAGCATGTAAGGCTGTGGAACCACGTTGCACAGCAGAGGAGAGTCTCAATACTGGGTCATATTGTTATGTCTTTTATAACAAGTACAAGGCACATTGCAATACCGCGAAAGCGCTAGAATTTTACTGCACAGAAAAATCTAAATTGGAAAAGCTGGAAGCAGACAAAAAGCAGGCAGAAAAAGAAAAACAATCCATATCCAACCAATTAAACGAAGCATTGAGTAAAGCGAGTGATGCTTCTTCTCTTTGTTCTGCTTTTGGTACCTTAGCACTAATAGAATTACCAGCGACCCTATTCCTTCTATATAAGGTAAGAACTAAAACAATAGTTGTGAAATATAAATAATAGTAGACCTTTTCTTCCTTTCCTCCTTAGAATCCTCCTTCCCTTCCTTCCTTAGATACCCTTCCTTTCCTTCCTCCTTAGACCCTCTTATCCCCTCCTTCATCCTCCTTAGACCCCTTCCTTCTCTTCCTCCTTAGACCCCTTCCTTTTTTTCCTTAGACATTTCTTCCTTCCTGCCTAGACCCTTCCTTTCTTCCCTCCTTAAACCACCTCCTTTCTTCCTTCCTTAGAAAACCTCCTTCTTTCCTCCTTAGACATTCCTTTCCTTCCTTCCCTCTTAAACCTTCCTTTTTCCTTCCCTCTTAAACCTTCTTTCCTTCCTCCCATCCCCTAACAATCCACCTTCTATCCACCTACCACCCCTAACAACCCTTCCTTCCACCTACCACCTAACAATCCACATACCCCCCCCTAACACAACCTTCCTTCCATCTACCACCTAACAATCTTCCCTTCCACCATACAACCCCTAAACAACCCACCTACCACCCTAACAGCCCGCCTATCACCGTTGCACGTAACAACCATCCTTCCACCAACCACCCCTAACAACTTTCCTACCACCTAACAACCTTCCTTCAACCAACCACCCCTATCAACATACCTTCCACTCTTCCATCAGTATAAACCATGGTCTTCTTGGTTTGGTAACCACAATTCTGGAAATGGAGGAAGAAGAAGAAGCACAAGGAAGAAAAGATCAACTGAACAGAACTTTGATGTTTCTGCAGAAGATACTTTCGCCCAATATTCCACAGATAATTCAACAATAGGTGACTCCACAACAGAAAATTCCACCACACTAGGTTCTCCTACAGCGTACATAAGACGGTCTACCAGGAATGGAAGAGCAAGAGCAGGAACAAATAATAGTACACCAAGTGATCAGCGAAGAAAAAATATAGGTTATGGTTTCATGTAACACTGAAGAAGTGCCCTTCGGAAAAAACAATAAATGACCGCACTCAGTTCATACAGTGTAGGAACAGAAGAACTTCCCTTTCTTTCTTCTTTTAACATAATTTTTTTCTTATTTTTACTTTTTTCTTTCATTGTACGAAAGTGCTCATGCTTATGTGTAATCAACATAAGCCTAAGAAATTCTTCCAATTTATTGTGATTTGTCGGTAAATTCTTTTATTAAGGATGCAAAATGTTCATGAAATTCTTCGCACAAATTCTTATCTTTGTATTTTTTTTAATCCTAATAATTTTTTTTTTCATTCTCCTTTTTAAGTTCTAATTATGGACATATTTGAAAAGGTGCTCCTCCCAAATTGTGCGCGGGTCCGCGAAAGGTTCCCGGGGAGGATGTCCTCCCCCCTTTTTGCCTATTCTATGCCCTTTAATTTTACCTCCTTTGCTTTTATTATTTTTTTCCCTTTTCTTTTTTTTTTTTTTTTTTATTTCCCCTGTCGCAACACAGCGCGCGCTTCTTTAAAAAAAAAAAAAAAAAAAAAAGTCCATCTCATATGCTTTGGAATACGCACTCGTAAAATTTGTCCTTACCTCCCTCCTTCCCGCGGGGTCATATGTGCGCGCCCCTTGAGGAAATTGAGGATGCGTGAGAAAAATTGACAAAAGGTGGAAAAAAAAAAAAAGAAAAAATTAATATAAGAAAAGAAAAGAAAAAATTATTTTTAGGAAAAATAAAAAGAGAAAAAGAAAAAGAAAAGAGAAGAAAAAAGGAGAAAAAAAGGGCAGTCGGAAAAATGAAAGAAATGTCATTTTGTTTCTTACACACTGTATAAACTGCATGAATTGCACAGTCATTTATGTACCTTAAAAGGG
This sequence comes from Plasmodium coatneyi, assembly GCF_001680005.1. Lineage (NCBI taxonomy): Eukaryota > Apicomplexa > Aconoidasida > Haemosporida > Plasmodiidae > Plasmodium > Plasmodium coatneyi. The sequence goes on from NC_033560.1 coordinate 738,327, forward strand.
GGACAATGTATATTTTTTATAATTAATAAAAGAGACACGTTCCTTCCCCCTTCCAGATGTTACGTACGCTGATACCCAATATTCTGACGACCTCGCATATTGCTTGTTCTTGTTCCTCCTCTTCTGGTAGACGGCCCTGTAGACAGCCTTGTAGGTTGTCTTATGTGTGCAGCAGAATGTACTGTAGAGTGTTCTGCTGTTGAATCACCTATTATTGATTCAGTTACTGAATCATATGTTGAGCTGCTTTCTGTGAGTGTATCAAAGGTGCCCTCAGTGAACCTTCTCTTTCTTGTGTTTTTTCTGCCTCCTCCAGAAGAGTGGTTACCAAACCAGGAGGTTAGGGGGGAATACTGAAGGAAGGAAGGTGGTGTTAGGGTGGTGGTAGGTGGGTTGTTAGGGGTGGTTGGTGGAAGGGAAGGTTGTTAGGTGGGTGGTTGGTGGAAGGAATGATTGTTAGGGGTGGTAGTTCGAAGGGAAGATGGTTATAGGTGGTTGTTGGAAGGAAGGTTGTTAGTGGTATTAGGTGGAAGGTACAGTCTAAGGAGGAAGGAAGTTTCTAAGGGAGGAAAGGAAAGGAAGGGGTCTGAGGGAGGAAAGGTTTAAGGAAGGAAGGGGTCTAAGGAGGAAGGAAGGACCGGAGGGTCTAACGAAGGAAAGGTTGTTAGGTGGAAGGAAGGTTGTTACGTGGTTGGTGGATAGATGGGTTGTTAGGGGTGTTTGGTGGAAGGAAGGTGGTATTAAATTCTTGGGATGGTAGGATGGAAGGAAGGTTGTTAGGGTGGTAGTTGGTGGAACGGAAGGTTATTATATTAATATGTTAAATATTTCAATTTTTTTTATTTTTAAAATTTTTGGATTTTTAAAATTTTGGATGCTTACTTTGTATAATAAGAATGGGGCACCTATTGTTGCTAAGGTGCCGAGGACAGAAGAGATGGAAGAGGTGGTGGTGGATTGGCGAACGGCTTCGTTTTTTTGAAGGGACGCTAATTTTTCTTCAGACTCTATTCTTTCTTGTGCAGTTGTTAATGCATCTTCCAATTCTGATAGTTCCTTTTGAAGATCTTCCTTATGTGAACCCCAAAATTTGGTACAGTACTCATCCGAACTTTTTGCGGCATCAACCTTACAGCGTGTTTCAATTTTATCCTTTGCTGATTCGATATTCTCTATGTAACTCTTACATATCTCAACACCCTGGGACTCACTATATTTTAAGAGAGTTTGTATGACACCATAGTCATACAGGAAATCAAATAATGTTTTCATTTGATCGAAGTCCTTTTTTTCAATATTAGTGTATAGGTTCGTGCAGTGGCTGGTAACCGTTAACTTTTTCAATTCATCGTAAATATCCCTCATATCATTCTTAAATCCACTGTCTTGCTGTAAATTCTTAGACAATATATCCCCTAACCAATAATAAAACCAATAACACCATTCATGATCAGGATTAGTGACATTCTTTTCCTCATGCATATGACACCACGCACCCATAATATTCTCCTTATATGACTCAATGCCAACGTACCTACTTATTCCTTGTGCACTTCCTCCATTTCTGGTCAATTTAGTACAACCCTTAGTATCATTCCACTTGCTGAATTTCCTGTAGAAAATTACATTTGAGTATAAACTTTCCAATTTGTCCTTCTATAAATATATAATGAACGAAGGAAAATATATATACATATCGATATATATAACATATATATACATATATATTCATATATATACACATATGTTGACATATATATATATATGTATATATATGTGTGTACATAGAGTACTAAGTGTGCATTATGTACTTCTGTTCGTATTGCAATAAAAAAAAAAGAAGGAAGAGGAACAGACCTTCAATATTGTTCTTAAATATTCGTTCTTACCGCTCCTGCTGACATTCTTTATATATACTTCTTTATGTTATGAATTTATGTTAGAAGGTGTGGTGTATATTTCTATATATAATTAAAAGTGTTCACAGGTTGTTTGTACTTTCTTAAGGGGAATGTGTGTATGCATTTCATACATTACAAAATAATGAACATTAAGGAATAGCCTTTCACTTGCTGCTTTTTTTAATAATACACATATTCCTCATTTTTTAATGAATAATACCTTATTATACATACATATGTATGTATGTCGAATTATTTCTCTCTTTTTCTCTCTCCCCTTATTATTAAAGTACAAAAGGGAAGAACACAAAAAAAAAAAAAAAAATATATATTTATGAACAATATATATATAAGAGCAAAATATATATATAAGAAGCAGAACTAAATGAAAAGAAGGGTTCTAAGGAGGACAGAGAGAAAGGAATGTCTAAGGAGGAGTGTAAGGAATACTAACTTTTTCCATATGTCCCTTCATTCATTTATTTTATATTATTGTAGTGTAGGTGATTGCTAATAACATTCCACTGTTATTTATACACTTTTCAGCTCCCATATATATATATGTAATAATAATAATGTGATTCCTTTCCTGATAAGAAATTCTGCTCGTACTATTAATTTATGTTTTGTTCCTTCTGAAGAGGGGATCTTAAAGTATTGTTCACTCGTGCATAATACAGTTCATATATAGAGAATTTTATTCCTTCCCCAATACACACATTTAGTCATATTTCATAATGTGCGCATATTTATGAAATGAATAGAAGAAAGGGAATCTAATACAAAGAGAACTGTGTTTATTATATGTAAGGGAAAAAAAAGGAAATGTGCATACCCTTTATAATTACATTTTCTGCAATACACTCTTATCTCTTTCATAATTGTTCAGTAGAAGTATATATTTTGACTCCTTCATTTCCTTTTCCCTTCTTCCTATTTCTAATTTAAATTTCAGGAACTTTCGAAAAATAATATATGTTACCATGTACTATGCACAAATTGTGTACAGAAGGGGGTTCAAAGAATTTGGGAGGGTTTAAAAGGTTTGAAAAGGTTCAAAGGCGTTCAGAGGAGGTTGTTAGAATGGTTTAGAAGTGTTTTATGGGGTGTTAAAATGTTATTAGGGAGGGTTAAAAGGTTTTAGAAGATTCAGGGTAAGAAGGATCAGAAAATTTTCCCTGAATAGAAGTTCATCATTCTAAAAAGGGCGCGGGTGGGCACAAGGGAACTTTGATTAAAAGTCAACACAGTTGAGACAAATAATGGGACGAATAGTGGGACGAATTATAGTTACTATGAGTTACCAGGAAGTAATAGAATGTAGAACAAAAATATATAGGGGGCCAGGGAAGAAAAGGGGGAGTATGCTGATATTGGTGTTGCTATATATATTAAGGAGAAACTAACTCCTGCAATATTAGATGAACATTTGGAAGGGGGGACTGTCACACAAACACTATTGCATGATGATGCGTTCGCATATTCGTAGCAACAGATTACAAAAGGCTACTATAGGTAGGGTTCCTGTGCTTCTTCTAAAATTTATACATAGGGAAGAAATTCTTCCGTACATTGAATACTGCACAAATTACTGCGCAGTATGAGTGTAATATGGAATAGACATAAATTGGGGGACGCTGGGAAGAACTAACATGCATGACTTATCCAGAAAGGTAAGGAAAGTGCGCGTATTTCCGCCATTTCTTTCAAACTAAAAGGAATATAGCAGAAGAGAGTGGACCATTCTAATAAAGAAATAATATACCTAGTAGAAGGAAGCTGATATAATATCATAAACTCATTATCGGAAGTGTGGTATTACAATGTGAAAATGTTCATAACACTAGAAACCACATATATGTGGGAACTGACAAACTCCTCTTTTGGCTGGAAAGGTATGTGTATGTTTAGCACGCAGACATACACAATTTGTTACTCTATACTGTGGAAACAACATTTTATTTGGCTCCTTAGGAAGGAATAAAAATGATTGAAGGAAAAAGGGGGAAGGAATGGGGGAGAGTATTACTAATGTTAAAATTGTGGGAGGCATCTATGGCGTTACATTAAGGGCATATATCTGCAAGAACCACATACATAGAGAATCCGAAGGGACAGAGGAAAAAGTACAAATTTGGCTGTGGACATACTATCAGTGAGTAGAGGGTAGGTTATACAGCGGAGTATATAGGACTGTGTAATAATTTATAAACAGAGGAGTACATAAATGTGCGGGGAAAATGAAACATATGGTGCACTTTCCCTAAGAGTTCTAATAAATATTAAAGGACAGTACATACAAAATGACTGGTAGCATATATCAAAGAAGTAGTAGGAACATGAGAGTGGTTGTATGAGTTTTCGCACGTTACAAATGTTCCTACTACATGTGCTACCTCACTTCAAAATGTGCATAAATAATGTGAAGCATGTTCATATTAATATTCAGCCGGAAGGCCAGTATAGAGTATTTTATGATGTTCCTAATGATGGTTGCTCATATCTTTGAGAAGTGAGCGGAAGAATTTAAGGGATGTTCAGTTTTATGATTCTAGCTCTAAGTCCGGAAGGAATGATACACGTCCAGGTTGCATGGAATTTCCCCAATATTGAATTATACGCTAAGGGCAGTTCCACTTAGCAGTCTACCTCTTATCAATTCCTCCTTCGAATAAATTCCTATGGGATAATTCCTACAGAGAACAGTTTCTTATCGTAAAAAAAGGGCTTAAATTCCCCTAAGGACGAACATAATATATGAGAAAAGTCCGCTATATGGGAGGTATGTGCTTTATAAAAGGTATGTGTGTGATCTATAATGTGCACATACACTTATGCGCAAATATGGGATGATGAAGGTGGCGATGGCACATCTACAAATTTGGTACACTTCCTTCTCCATTTGGATGTGGAGAACAAAATGTGGAACACTCCGATTGGTATTCCAGTTATGCGCGTAATTACTGGTGATAACTTTCATTTAGCAACTGCTCCTTAAGCAGAATTTCATTGTTAGCGTATTCCATTGGCCCCTATTTTTTTTTAAGTATTTCTTGTAGAAATAATTTTTCCTTAGTTTTTTTTCTTTGGAAGTGTTTATATGTGGCAATTAATTTATTCTAACAGTTTTTCTTAATTATGCAAAAAGGGAAAAAGGTTGCATAGGAGGAAAAGGAAAAAAGAGGAGGAGATTCATCCTTTTAGGGGAATAACTTATACCGAACAAAATAAGGTATATGCAACATATGTGAATAAACAATGAAAGAAAAACAAGAGGGGAACATTCTACTGTTTTCCCTCTTATTCTAATATTTCACATTTGTTCGAAAAGGAAAAAAAAAAAAAAGAATGCAAATTTTGGGAGGTATACGGGAGAGTATTTCTAACGGTACGTTAATTTAGTTGAGCAAAAAAAAAAAATTGTTCCCATATTGCAGGTGGAATTCTACTATAGCAAGTGCGTTTCAACAGTTCCTTATGCACCCTTTGTTTTTTCATCGCAATTTATTTATTCGGACTGTGTTGATAAGAACTTTCTTTTCCTTAGAAAAACTGCATAGTTAATAAATTCCATGGTGAGTGAAATATTTTTTTTTCCCTGACAATAATGCGATCTAAGTTTTTTTTTTTCTTTTTCTTTAGGTAATTCTTTCGGTTAATTTTTTTGGTGCCAAATTGTTTGTAACATTAATTTGGAGGGAATTTATGCGGAGAATAACTTCTCACGGGGAAAAAAGCATTGTGTTAAGCGCCTAAGTGTAAAAGTTGTATAATAAAACAGAATAAAAAAAAAGAACAAATAATATGACAAAGGAATAATGTGCTGTATAACGACGAATGAAATAATGTGCTTCATGACGATCAAAGTAATGCATATATAACACATGCACAATAATGTTGCTTTGTAAAGGATGAATAAAACAGAAAAAAAAAGAAGGAAAAAAAAGAAATAAGTTAGAGAAGAAAGGAAAAAAGGAACGAAAGAGCGAAAGAAGAGTGAAAAAAAAATGAATGGAAAAAGAAAATTCCGCACATACTACTTCTGGAAGGAATCAATCATAGGGAGTTTTGATATGGATGAAGGAAGTACGTTATGTGTAATATTTGATAGAACATTATTCCTATATGATAAGTAGATAAATTATTGAATAATGTGGTAAAAAAAAATGGATTCGCAGAATAAGTTTGAGGCGTTGGTGAAGGAGTGGTACACTTCAAATGGGAAGAGTAAGGAGAACGGTGCGGTATGTATGGACATCGGAAATTTACTTAGCTTTGTATTAAAATTGTTACCTGTACATTTAAGCTCCAATAAATATAGTATATGAAAATATAAGGGACGAATGATATGTGCATGTATAATTTTTCTATTTGCAGCCTGAATTATTAAATAAACTCAAGGGATATGTTGACGAATTCATGAATACCATGAAGAATGATGATGAAGATAGTAGGTTAGTTGGGGAAGAAGGGTGCAAAGATGTTAAAATAGGTGAAAGGGGAATGACAAAAGAAGAGCGAGAATGGTGCATTTTCCTATTACAGAATTTATGGAAAATAAGAATGTTAGAAATGGTGGATACGGACCAGAGTGTGTGGAATAAAAAAATAAGATCTTACACACGCTGTGCTGTAATGAAAGTATGGTTTTATATGTATAGAGATATGTATTGTGAAGCTGACGATATTATGACACATGCCTTTGATAAAATGAGGGAGTTATGCACAAAGATGGGCACAGTGGGAGGGTGTAATGAATGTAAGTATGAAAGGTTTGAGTCCATGCACGTGGATGGTGTAAGTGTTCTAGGGTACATTTTCAACCAAATACCAAGAAATCTAATAAGTGTAACGAAGAAAAATAAATTGTCGTGGGGAAGAAAATGTAATAGGACAGCCAAAGATAGAAAGGAGGAGGAGCGGTCCGATGGAAGGGGACGTGCAGGAGGCGAAGCAACAGATGCAGGGAGAATGCAGGACGTATTGAATCAAGTAAAGCAAGAAATAAGTGTGAAGATTGGAGTCCCAATAGACGTCCAGGAACAACACAAGGCAACTCAGAAAGCGGCAAGCAACGCGGCAGGAAGGTATTTCCTTGAATTGTTGGGTGGATGGATAAGACGTAAAGAAACCGCTGGAAAAGATGTAAGTACAATATTTCATATATAATGCATAATATTTTGCATAGTGCAATGTATGTGTGCACAATGTGTATGTGTATACAATGTAATAGTGTACACACAATGTATATGTATAAAAAATTTGTATGTGTCTAATGCCTGTTCTGCATACATCAGTATGGCAGTACATGAGAGGTTTAAGCGGTCTAAGGAGGGGAAGGAAAGGAGGGTCTAAAGAAGGAGGAAGGAAAGCAGTGCATAAGGAGGAACGAGGGTGAAGGAAAGAGGAACTAAAAGATGCAAGGAAAGGTTGTTAGGTGTGGTTGGTGGAAGGAAGGGAATGGTTTAAGGAAGAGGAAGGAAAGGGACGTCTAAAGAGGAATGAAGGGTCTAAGGAAGGAAGGGAGGAGGGGATGAAGGAAAGAAGAAGGGGGAGAAGGAAAGAAGAAGGGGGTGAAGGAAAGAAGAAGGGAATGAAGGAATGAAAGGAAAGAAGTAATAAAGGAATAAGGAAGAAAGGAATAAGGAAAGAAAGGAAAGGAAGGATGGGTCTAAGGAGGGTAGGACGGGGAGGGAAGGGGAAAGAACATTTTAGGGGGGGGTTCCAGTTTTAGGGTTAGGGTTCAGGGTAAGGTGGGTTCCTGGTTTAGGTTAACGTGGGTTCCGGGTTAAGGGAAGGTGGGAAATGGGTGTTGTTTGTGGAGAATAAGTGGAAAATTGATGAATAAGACTTCGGGTTTAGGGTTTAGGGTTTAGGATTTAGGGTTCAATGTTTAGGATTTAGGGTTAAGGTTTTAGGATTTAGGGTTAGGGGTTTAGGACTTAGGGTTCAGAGTTTAGTGTTTAGGTTTCAGTGTTTAGGGATGAGGGTTGCCTATTTAGGGTTTAGGTTGAGGTTTTAGGATTCAGAGTTTAGGGTTCAGGGTTTAGGGTTCAGTATTGTGTGTTTAGCCTTCAGTTTTTTGGGTTTGGAGTTTAGTGTTCATGTTTAGGGTTTAGGGTATGGGAATTGTGGTGCAACATGTGTAAGAAGTGAGGTGTATAATTGGAGAATTAGATGTGGTTGTGGAGAATATGGTGTGTTCTATGGAGAATAAGGTGTGTGGTATGGTGAATGAGGTGTGTAGTATGGGGAGGGATGTGTCTCAGTAGAATGTGCGTGGGTTTGTAGAATGTGTGTACTTTTGTAGAATGTGTGTCGGTTTGTAGGATTCGTGTGTGTTTGTGCAGAATGTATTGTATGCAGAGTGTGTTTGTAGAAAGTATATGTGTAATGGATTTTTATGTCTGTACAATGTGTGGATAGATGCATCTATATAAATTTGAGAAATAATATGAATGATGTAGGGAAGGGGTGAGGGAACAATACTATGCACATATATATTAATGCATTATTTGAATTTATTTCTATAGGTTAAAATATGGAAAGACATTGAAGATGTGCTTAAAGACATGCTTAAGAATGTTCAGAAAGATGCCCCAGAAATAAACTCACTGTGTGGTGATTATAAAGAGGACAGCGGAGGCATAGTGGCTAGGAACAGAGGAAAGGACTTGTGTAAAATGTTAATAAAAATAATATATTGGATTGATGGACTGATAGAGAAAGAGGAGAAGATAGGGCATAAGAAGTGGAACTGGAAGTGGGAAAGAAGGAAAGACATCAAAGAAGAAGATTGGGAACTCCAAGCCTATCTTAGATGTATATTAGGAAAAATAACTATGACAAAAATGTTAGCGACTCACTGTGATATGGACAGGGTTACTCCAATTGTGACGGGAGCCATAGAAGGAACTTTGTTACAGAAAGGTGTCCAGGCGGAACATGAAAAATGCGATGAAATCGATTTCAGGAGTTTAAATATTGGGAAAAAATTTTTTTGGGAGGAAATAGATAAATGGATAAAGCAAGAAACAAGAGAAGGAGGAGGAATAAGAAAAATAAAGAGTGATGGGGAAAAATGTGTAGGAACTGCACCAACTAAAAAAACGAGTGCAGACGCAGTAGTGAAGAAAAAGAATGTTGTTAAGTTATTAGGATCTGGGGATCCGAATGAATTGCAGGAATTAATAGAGAAGGACACTAAATTACCGAAGGAGGTATTGAATAAAGTGGTAGAAAAAATACAAAAGAAGTTAGAAAAAAAGAAAGGAGCTCAATACAAATGTCCCAAACGTACAATCACTAAAGATGGATTTGTCGATGACGACGAAGAACGTAAGTCATCATTATACACATAATCCCTAAGGAAGGTTGTGTTAGATTGTTCACCCCCCTAACAACCTTTTCTACCCATCTAACAGCCCTAACAATCTTTCTCCCTTCTTGCAGTCACCATTGGGGAATGGTTCACGGCATTTTCCAACAATGTGTCTGAGGATGACAAAATGAATTTTGGGGAGTGGGATACACTGCGTGCCGTATGTGATGATTTGTATAGTGTTCAAAGTGATATGAGTAAGTATAACAGTTTCTGTGAAATTATGGTAAGGAATTTACTTTTAGTAACGGAAGTTGGAAATCAATATAAAAACGAAGACGGAAAAACACCATGTGAGAAGAAAGTGAAAAATATTCCTCTATGTAATCTCTTAAAAGTGTGGATGGAATATATGCGGTTTTTGTGTGCACCGGAAGAAGTCATGAAACACGTCTTCGAGGCAGTAGAACCAGTTAGGGCAATACTTCATCCAGGTGGGAACTATGCTAAGTGCGAATATGGGACGTATGCTATTAATTATAGAGGACAGACGGATATGTTAGAGAAAGTTTGGAAGCTTCTACACGACAGTGTTATTAGTGGAAGGGTAGGCATTGTTACTAAACATACATGGTGTACTGATTATAGGACAAGGAAGGATCGGATCCGTGCACCTACAGGTGATGGTCTTAGCCGTGCCGATAAGGGCGCACAGAGTCAAGGTATCAATGGTAATGCTGGTTTAAAAAACTTAGAAGAACTCTTAGAAAAAATTAGGGGGCCAATGGAGGAAGAGCGGCAAGCAGAGCTGAAGTTTCTGGAACAAACCATTCAGACAGTCATACAAGAAGAACAACAGAAACAACAACAGCAGCCTCAAGGACCACCCCCTCCTCCACCACCGCCCCCCAACCCTGGCGACCAAGGAACGGTTAGTGGAGGAGAGGAAGGGGAACGGGGGGTGTTTAAACCAAGCGAAGCACCGGCACCTGTCACTAAGAAAGAAGAACCAGGGGAACCACCTGACAAAGTTACTACGGCTCCGAAGGACTCTGTTCAGGAACAACCAGGTAAGGATACATCATCTCCTAAGCGTACTCCCAGTAAGGAAGATTGTAAGGACAACACTGTGGATGCCGGTGTAGATCCTGGTGCATGCTTCGATGATCTTGACAATGATTTGCCAATAGGACCTTCCCCCCCTGCTCCTTCCAATGAACATCATGAAGCTACTGGAGACACTGGTCCTAAAGGTGTTGCAGGCAGTAGTATGGCTGAAGTTGATTTAATTAAGGGCGAAGCACAACTTCCTTCTTCCCCTGTTATTTCTTCCACTGCCCCTGCTCCAGGTCCTGTTCCTGCCCTAGTAGTTCCTGGTCAGGATGATCTGCCCTTACCGAACCCACCCCAACGGAAATTAAACCTGAATTTTAAGGAAAAAAGCGATGAATCCTACAATGCATTTGGCGGAGGTGGCAAGGACAACAAGCAGACTGAAAATAGTGCCGGTTCTTCCTCTAGACAAGCTCCAGATGGTCCTCCAACAACAGTAACAGCAACAACAACATCATCAGCTGGAAGTATTTCAACAAATAGAACAAGTGATCCAGGGAGGGGGGGAACCGGAGGCTCCCCTCCTGCTCCAGTCCCACTTATTCAAAAGAATGACCACCCTTCCGACCTCCTTACCCCCTACCTTCCTACCATTCCTGTGTTCCTTGGTATTTCTGCAATGAGCTACTTACTTTGGAAGGTAAGAAAAGAAGAACCCCTTCTTTCTCTTCTTTCTTTCCTTCTTTTTCCTTCCTTCTTTTTTCCTTTTCTTTTCCTTCCCTTCCCTTCCCTTCCTTTCCTTGTTTTCTAACCTTAGATGTGTACGATTTCACACTTTAGGGTTTGAGGTAGTAATTACTGTTTGCGTGAACAACATTTCACACCCGAAAAAATTACTTGTTCGTTCTTTTTTTTTGCAGTATTTTTTCCTCGGTAAAAAAAGAAAACGTTACCGAAGAGCTCATCAAGTACGTGGTTCTCCAACATTGGAAGAACAACTCCTTCCTCATGTGGACGACCAGGCACATGGTCCACATGAATATACCTTAATAAAGAAAGGCAGACAACCAAGATCTGTTTCAATGGGAACGAAAAAACCAAAAAAACTTGTCGATCGCCGTGGTGTAGGTCGACGTACCATTATTGATATTCATTTAGAAGTCTTAGACGAATGTCAAAAAGGGGACACTAAACTGGTTCAGGAAGACTTTTTTGAAATTTTGGTTCAAGAATTCATGGGATGTGAATTCATAAAAGAAAAAAATGTTCCTGAGGAACAGGTTCCAAGTTCAGATTCCGGGTTTAGGGGCGAAGACTTTGTTTCTAAGGATGATGTTCCTAAGGAACAGGTTCCAAGTTCAGATTCCGTGTTTAGGGTGTAGTATAAATATTTTTCTTTTTTTTTGTATTGCATGAACGTGTTTGCACGTTCATGTGTAATTAATATAAGCCAAGAAAAAAAAAAAAATTTTATTCCCCACTTTAGTTTGATTTGTTTGGTAAAATTTTTTTTTTTATTGAAGAACTAAAAAAATGCTTATTCATTCTGTTATAAAATTTTTTGACTTTATAAATTTTTTTTTATGTTTTTTAAAATACATGAATATTTTTTCAAAAATGTCAGGACCTTTTTGCGCATCCGCGCCTCTTTTTGGAACTATTCCTTCCTCATGCAGGGTCATTATTCATACATACAAATGTAGGAGAGAAAAAAAAGGAAAGAAATATGAGGAAAAGGAATAAAAAAAAAAATAAAGAAAGAATGAAAAGAAGGAAAGAACGAAGGAAAGGAAAGAAGGGAAAAATAAAAGAAGGAAAGGGAAGGAAAGAAAAGGTCCCCCTTGCTTCTTTGCATTGTATAAAATATGCGCACTTATTTATGTGCGTCCCTTCCTTCCTCCGAAGGGAGGGGGAAAGGAAGGAAGAACATTCCCCTTTCAATCCTTTTCCCCTGTAGGTGTTACACAACAACGGTGTATTACATACGATGTGTTACATTACATGTTTTGGTAACCTATATTGTTCCGGTGACCCCGTTCATTATTTCCTCCTGCCCTTCCTTTGGCAGACGCTCCTGTGGTAGATGGTCTCGCGTGTGCAGCAGAGCTTACTGTTCCATCTATTGTTGAATAATCTGTGGAATATTCTGTTAAGGTGTCTTCTATGGACGAACCAAAGTTCCGCCCAATTGTTCTTTTTTTTCTTGTGTTTTTTCTTCCATTTCCAGAATGTTTACCAAACAAGGAAGACCATGGTTTATACTGAACGGAAGAAAGATTTATAGGGAAAGGGGTCTAAGGAGGAGGAAGGAAAGGAAGGGGCCTAAGGAAGGAGGGTCTAAGGAAAGGGGTCTAAGAAAGGAAGAAAAGAGTCTAAGGAGTAAGAAAGTTGTAAGGAAGGGTCTAAGGAGGAGGAAGGAAAGGGAAATAAGGGGTCTATGGAAGGAAATACTGTTACTTATATTATTTCACTTTTAATATTAAGTTTTGGATTCTTACTTTGTATAATAAAAAAGGGGTACCTATTGTTGCTAAAGTGCCAAAGATGGAAGTGATTGAAGAGGTGGTGGTGGCGGAACGTACAGCATCTTCTAGTTTGGATTGTGCTGTTTGTGCTTCGTGCGCTATACTGTCTTGTAATGATTTTAATTCAGATTTCAATTTTGATAGTTTCTCTTCAATGCCTGACTTATGATTATTCCAAAATTTTTTACAGTAATCATATGATCCCCCGTTCGTACAACTTACCTTTACGGCTTCATATGCTATACTTACGTCCTGCAGGTAACTTTGACATTTCGTAATACCCTTAGGCCCACTATGCTCTAACAGTGTTAGTACAGTAGGATGGTCGTACCAGAAATCGAATAGGATTTTTCTATTTTTGAAAGTGACTTCGTCAATATTAGCGCATATATCTTTACATTCTGGGTTCCCATATATATCTTTTATTAATGAACAGATAGTAAATAGGATACCCTTGAAATTGGCTTCCGCAGGGAGCTCAGATAATTTGTTTCCTATCCAGAAATATAGGAAATAGCAAGGGGCAGTAGTCTTCGCATTGTCCCTGTCTTTATACATGTAGTTAACATAGTACCATGCATTCTTAATTTTATCCCTGCGACCTTCATTAGTAATTGAATTTAGAGTCCCGCTTACATTATCTGTGCAACCATCTCCACATTTTTTTATGCCCACATCGAATTTATCATAGAAGCCTGTTTTTGAAGGTAAAATATCCCGAAATAGTTCCTGCAAATATATAATTGATAAAGACGGAAGAGTGGAATATATATACATATATATGTACGTGTGTATATATATATGTAAGTGCACATATATCTGTGATCACCTATATATATATGTATGCACCCCTTATATTCATTATATTATGTACAGGGAAGTTTGGCGTGTACACATGAAGTGTATTATGTGTGCATAGCTACTTTTACATAGGTAGGATATATAATTTAAAATTCTTCTCCTTACTGTTTCTGATGACATGGTTTCATATATATGTGCTTCTATATGTGTATATATATATAATTTTATATTAAACTCCTCTATATATTAAAAAAAGAAGAGAGTATAAGGAATTGTGCCCCGTTCGATAGTGATTATGCTTATGAATATGATTATGATTATTGATGAGTATGTGTCAAATTCTTGCACTCTTCCCTGATTGTTACACATTCGTTAATTTTTGAATAGTGATAATACACACATGCGTCCGATCAGCATATGTATATAATGCAGTCAGTAGTATGAACAAAATTTAATGGAATAACAGAACTAAAAAAGGAATAGAAGGAGGGGAAAAAATTAGGTTACTGATGTATTCCCTGCCCATGTACTACATTGCTCAACTATATGTGGTTACTATAATGTTATATTATTACTTAAACATGCTTCCCCTTGTATCCACATGTTTATAGAGGAGTGCAACTTCCATGTTAGCGTAATTTTCAACATGTATTATGAATTTTTCCTTTAGTATTATCTAAGAAGGGGAGTTAGTTAAAAATTGTTCATATGTGCCATATTGTGCAATTCACATATGTAGATCATTGTGCTTCCCTCCATACATGTGTACATGTGTTATAAATATTAACTGGAGTAGCTCATCTAATGGAGCGAATGAGTTAATGAAGCATATATACGAATGGGAAGGATATATATTGCACAATGTTCATATACGAAAATGTGCATATGGATGGAAGGATAGGGAACAGAATGTGCTCTCTATGCACATATATGAACTGTACTACATATATATGTGTTAACAACATTTAACAACCACTCCTCCTTTAATATTAACAATTAAAAGCATCAAATTCATAATGTACATACTAAAAGTTCCTATTAAAAAAAAGAAGAAAGAAGAATTTACACTCCCCTATATATATACGTAATAGCTACATCAGGTAAATAATAGACTAACATATTATAAACATTAACCTACGGATCTGTAGTACGGAGCATGGATGGAAGATGCATAAAGTATATGATTCTTATGTTTTTTCCTTTCTGCTCCTCCTTCTTCCTTCCTTCTGCTCCTGTTCTATTGTGCGACTTCCCCTTTGGGGGCTTCGCTCATTCGTACCCCCGTTCTTACCTGTTCTTACCTTAAATTATATATGTGCACATATGTAATGATTTGGATGCATATGCACATGTATGTGTTACCGTTGCTTGAAAATGTTAAACAACATATATATATTCTTAAGAAAATAACAATTCCATATTCATGTTCATAATCATATTCATATTCATTCATTCCATATTCATAATCATAATCGTACACACAACAACAGAAGAGAAATAATCATTCATCGTACACAGCAGAAGAAAAAAAAGCACTCAATAAATTCGATACTGTGCTATTACATATATGTGAACAGCACAACTTCCTAAAGTGCAGTATATACGAAGAACGTGCATACATAAAAAAGAATGGCTGAGGTAATACCACTTTATTCCTTCCTTATTCTAAAGGGGGGGAAGGAAGCGTGGGACATTTGAATAATATGTGTCCACATATAAAGGAGAACATATAATATGTGCACATATATATAATACCTTCTTATATATATACATGTTTGATGTAATAAAATTAGTAAAAAAAAGAATAAATGAATAGGGACACACATATATATATTCCACACTCTTCATCTTTGCCAATTACATATTTACAGGAGCAGCATTTAAAGGAATTACCCTCAAATGCAAATTTCTATGGTAAAATCGAAAGTAATGGAACGACCTGTACAAATGAAAAGAAGGGAACTATAAAGGCATATCTAAGTTCACTTAACAGAGGAAGGGATCCTGTTGAAAATATTGAAGGAGCAATATGCTATATAGCTGGAATGAAAGAGGGCCAGCATTCATTCTATAATGAGTATTGCGACTTTTTATATTTCTGGATAGGGCATAAACTATCCAGCATTCCTGCATACAGCACATCGTGGAGATCACAGAACTTTCTTCGTAAGTCAATAGAAGAAATAGATGAAAAACGAAATTGTAAAATTAGTTGTGGGGATATAAACTGGGACCTCTTCAATGAGAGGAAACGGGTGTTCGATTATTATTACGATTATAGTACTGTAAGACAGAAGATAATGGGGGATAAGAAAAACTGTGAGGGAAACTGGTTCGGCTATCTAACTAAAGTTTCCTTAGCATGTAGGACTGTGGAACAAAATTGTGCTGTGAAGGAACATAGTACGGATGATCAATATTGTTCCGACTATAATAGCAAGTACTACGTATTTTGTGATGCGCTGAAACACCTAATACAAGAATGTAAACCACAACCTACAGAAGAGGAGGAGATGACATGTTCCCATATAGAAGGACCATTACAGACAGAAATCGCGCAAAAATCAAAATTGCTGCGTGAAGCGGACGAAGCTGTTCGTTCCGCCACCACCACGGCAAGCCTTTCTTCTATATTTGGCACACTCGGACTAACAGCATTTCCATTATTATTATATAAAGTAAGTAGACAGTTATAATCGAAATATAGACAATATAACGAATAGACACTATTTCTATATAAAGGGACAAATGCAAAATAGAATAAACTACATTGCATTATATGCCTTATATACATACATATATATATGTAATACACACTTCCACCCCCTTACTTTCCCCTCCCCAACCTCTTCCTTTGCTTCCTTCTTTTTTTTTTTTTCTTAGTACACTCCACTAACCTCCTGGTTTGGTAACCACACTTCTGGAAATGGAGGAGCAAGGAGCAACAGAAGAAACAGAAGATCAACTGGACACCACAACTTCGATGCGTCCACAGAGAGTGGCTCAACATATGATTCAGCAATTGAATCAACAATAGGTGATTCAGTAGCAGAAAGTGCAACAGTACAATCTGCTGCATATACAAGACAGCCTAACAGGGGGGAAAGAGGAGCAAATAATACTGCAGGTCACAGGAACAATATAGGTTACGGTCGAATATAACGTAACATCTTATGTGGAACACCTGGATGGGGGAGGGCAATGTTCCTTCCTGCACCCCTTCGGAGGAAGCATAAAGGACCCTAAGGCTTGTACAGTGTGTGTATGGGAAAGAAACAAAATGACCTTTCCTCTTTACTTTTTTAATATTTTTCCCCTCTCTTTTTCTTCATTTTTTGTTATTTCTTTTCTTCCTTTTTTCTTTTTCTTTTATTTCTTTCTTCTTTTTTTTTTTTTATTTTTCCATTATGTTTTGTGTTTTATTTTTCACCAACTTGTGATGGTATTTAACGAATTGGAAAAATTATCCCCACGGGGGATCAAGTTAGTGATGGAGTTCAGGTGGGTGATCGACGAACGTACGAGGAGCAACAAACTGTATGTGGTCGCAGCTGGGGAATAAATTTATCAATAAGAATAAAAAAAACGGGGAGGTTCACAGAAGGAAGCCTTGGTGGAGGACCTGTGTGCACAGATTAGTGGTTGCTTTAGCAGGCTTTTTTTTCACTTCTCTTTTCACAACGGAGTGTCCCATTTATGAGGCATGTAAGAAACAGGCTGGGCAACAATTCTTTGCAGTTTCCGTCGCGTTTCATCTGCGTGAATGCGCATTTAAAGGGACACATATGGCAAAGGCATAGTCACTTACATACACGTGTACACAAATGCTGTTGTATGATATTATGTTCGCCGTGCAGCTTAAAGCGCGTCCCCCAAGTTGCGAGAGCAGCCACGTCAGTTAGGCCTTTATTTTTAAGTCCCGCGGGTTGGGATTAAAAAAAATGAAAAAAATTCGAGAAGAAAACGGAAAGAAATTTAAGCCAAAGCGAAAGAAAAAAACAATTTTACCATGTTGTCATTTTATTATTTTTTTCCTTCTCATTTTCTTATATACATTTTTTTTTTTTTTTTTTTTTTTTGCTGCATGCAGGGGGAGGGGCTGCTCCGCGCATTATATTTTTTAATGTGCATTTTGGCTACATCCTCTTTTTGCCGCATTAGTCCCTTCTTCATTTCACTGCGTAAGGTTTGCTCACTTTTATGCTCATTTTGGCACTTTAATTTACTTCGTGCTGCTTCTTAATTTTTTAATTTGCGCTTCCCTTCGGATTTAACCTTTTGTAGGATTTTTTGTTTTTTTAATGTTTGTGTTTTTGCCATCCGAACGTGCGACTTCACCAAGTGACGTGAGGTGAGGTCGTGTTGCCTTCTGCCTCATTTGTGGCGCTTTCCCCTTTTGTGGGAGCCTCAAGTGAGGCAAAAGGGAACACGCATTTCACGCTCCACGTACCTTCAGAGGTGCGTGATAATGCCAATGTGATGAATCTGAAAAAAAGGAGGCTTAAAATTTTCGCTTTTTTTTTTTTTTTTTTTTTTGTAAAAGGCTACACAGGGAGGAGTGTAGCAGAACGAGTGAGAGGACGTTACACCTGGAGGAGATACCCCCGGACCTTCCCTTCACGTTGCACCTAAGCAAAGGTGGTTCCCAGCACGTCTCACCCTGAGAGGAGGACCAACGGAGGAATGAGTCCAAATTGAGTGGAAGCCCGTCATGGGGTGCAAGGGTGTATGGGGGAGAGGAGAAGTTTCCTTAATGCGTAATTGGTTTCTCCACGTAGCTAGGCAGCGCAACGCCACAGCCGATTTCACGTGTGCAGGTTAGAGGAAACCCGTTCCGTCACACGCACACACAGTTATCTGACCGAAGTGAGGAAGAAAATAAGGCCCACCCCTGACGTGACCCTATGAGTATAATGAAGAGGAACATTTTTCGGGTGAGGTGTGCGGCAAGGATGTACGCTTGCCCCCGTGGGGGAGAGGCGAATGGAAGTAAGGCGGGTGAAGGTGCCTCTCCCGTGGGAGGCACTGCTAGTCATGGGCTTGCCCGACCCCCTAGTGAAACCAACTCGTGCAGTGCCCCCCCGATGTTGGGGAGAAGGATAATGTTCCCCTCCATGGAGAGCGCGATCAAAAGTTCAATTTTGGCACCGCACATGAGGAAATACAGAAGCGCGAAGATGAAGCGCAATGAACTTCCTTCCCTAAGTGGAATGACACAAAAAGGAAAGGGAGTTCACAGGAGAAGGTCCGTTCTGTACCACCCCATTGGACGTCACCCATATCAGATGAGTCAAGTGTTAATTCTACTGAACAAATACCAAAGAGATATGGCCTTTATAAAATATATTTTCCTAGCCAACTGTGTAATTCTGGTAAGTCTCATTTTTGCATCTGTGCATCTATTTTGGGGCGATTCTATGAATAGATACGTTGTGTCCAAAATAGAGAAGCTACTTACAGAGGTGAAGAACTCTTCCAACACGCAGACAATTCTAAAAGGAATGGTGGACGATCTGTTGTATAGTGTAGTAAATGACGAGAAGAACAAAAGTGCCACCACGAAATTCTTCTTGGATATTCTGCAAAACTCAAAAACTGAAGTGGGAAATGTATTCACAGATGTACTACAAACAGAGCATGTCAGGAATAACCTTAGAAGTGTCTTCCTTGACGTATCAAGCTACCTGTGCAATAATGAACAAGTCCAAACGAAAGTATACCACCTACTGGCGGAGGCCATACACCTACCCATCGCAATCGATACGTCAAAAAAATGGCTGAACGATCTGTTCAAGTCGGAAAGTGTAACAAGTAATGTTAGAAAAGTCATACGGGATGAAATTTTCAACAACGAACAAGTGGTTAACAACTCTGTTCTGTTCGTTCAGAATGCTCTCCTGAACGCCATGCAGGATAAGAAAACAAAGGAGGTGAGTAAGTTGTTCTTTGCTTCTATCCTTTCGAACCCCGAATTTCAGCAACAGATTTCTGGAAGTCTTTGGAAGATTGTTAAGCTAGCTTTGTCCCCTAAGTGGATGACTTACGAGGGGGACCACTTGGACTTCAAGGTGAGCAGCCAATTACAGACCAAACGGGAGGAAGTTCACATGCAAAGTGCCCTCCTAGACGCAGGGAATAACCACTTGGGGACGATCAGCTGCGATGTTCATAAGGTTAATGACGATGTCGTGCAGGCCCCCACGCAAGAGGCTGTGCCGAATAAGGAGGAGTTGCTTCCCCTCGGGAAGAACATGGGAAATGCGCTCACTGGAGAACCCCCCTTAGAGGGGAACCAAATGGAAGAAGCCGCACCAGAAACGAAGCAAGTCATGAGCGAAATGAGAAATGTGATTAACCTTTTTGAGAATACACACATGTGTGACGGCCATGCAGACGTAACCGAGTGTGAACAACCGTTCCAAGTTGATATGGCAGTGAGCTTAAGAAGTGTAGACATGGAACACCTGGATGGTCTACGAAGCTTTCTCTTTCCGCCCCACACAAGTGAGAATAACTCCACCCCCCTAAGTGCCATTCCGATCTGTAATGTTAAAAGCGTGAAGGAAGAAGCAGGTCATTTGGGTAGTTTGAAAAAAGTTCATGAATTGAGTGGTTTTCATTTCGCTGACAGGGTAGATCGAAGTGCTGCTGACGGGTGTGGGGAGACCCCCCCTGGCACGACGTCACCGAGTAGTAACCATGATGTGACCCCCACACGCGGAATCGCAGTGAGAGTCAAATTCTTCCTGATCGACGCGTACAGGTTCTACGCGCAAAAGTATTACTTCTACTACTATTACGTGGAGCGGGTCAAGGCGGTCCTGCAGAAGGCGTTGGGGGTGAAGTTCTTCTAATCGTCTTCGGTGAAGCTGCATCTTTGCGCCATTGCCCCATGTGCCGTTCTTTTTTTTCTGTATAAATATGCCATGTTTGCACATTGGTGAGAACTTACTTCCCCACGCAGAAGGAGTCTAGAATTTCGTTTAGTATTTTGGTTTGGCTGAACCCACCAATGATTCCATTGAGGGCTTTAACAGCTAGCTTTATTTCTTCCGCGATTATGTCAAAAGTTAGGAGGTGTCTGTGCCGCTTTATAAAGAGGAGGTGCTTCAGTGCCCTCCGCAGGTGGGTCTTGTGCCTCTCGAAGGGGAGGAACGTGGGGGAGCTTAAGTCAACTCCTGCATTTTTTCCTTCCTTTTTTCTGTCATGCCCACTTCTACACCGTGCCTGCATCACCTCGTTGAGGCCCCCCAACAGCGCGTCCACGTTGTGCCCCTCCTTGGACGAAACGAAAAAAATGGTCTGCCAAATATTTTGGTAAATTCTTCTCAGGTGGGGATTCTCTAAGTCCCTCTTTAGGATTTCCCATATGTTCCTCCTCACCTGATCGTGCGTTTCATCAATGGATAAGTCACACTTGTTTACACAGATGATGAAATGCGGCAGGGGGGTTGTTGCCTCCTCCGTGGTGGATTTCCTCTTTTTAAATTTGCTGCCCAAAATGGAAAGGGCAAATTTCAACTCCTCTTCGTATTTCCTCACGTTCAGAATGATTAAGACGCAGGCACTTTTACGCAGATACTTGAGTGTCTTCTTTACGCCCATGCGTTCAAGTGCCCTATGTGGGGTGTCCACACGGGGGTGGCCACTACGTAGGAATTCCTCCCTTAGGACATGCTCGCTAACTCCCGCAGAGTCACAAAAGTTGTAAGACCTCCCCCCAACGGTTATCCCCTTCTGTACCACGTCAATGGTGCTCCCCTTAATCCTCGTAACGATGGAAACATCACTACGGCAAATGCGATTCATCAGAGTACTCTTTCCAGAATTGACCTGCCCGAAGAGGAGTACATCCAGGGGGTTACTTAGGTCTTCCACATTTGGCTTAATCAGAATATCCCTAATGTTTCCAATTGCGTTGTTCAGATGGAGCTTCACAAATTCGTTCAGATAGCTTCTCTCCTCGTTGGAGGATAAGTGTTCGTCCTCCAGGTCGATCTTAACCTGTGTGTACAGCAGAAGCTTTTTCATGTTATTCCGCAGCGTCAAGTAGACGTTCCTTGCATGTCCTTTTAAATAATTCAACGCAATTTTTTTTTGTTCCTTCTTCTTGCACCAAAGTAACTCCTTCAATCCCTCCACTTGGAGTAAATTCATTTTTCCATTTAGGAAAGATCTTCTGGTGAATTCGCCCTTCATACTTAACCTTATTTTGTTAAAAGAAGCATCATTTCTTGGGGTTAATAATTTGTTCCAAATTTCTTCTGAATATGTGCAGGTGAAATTTTCCTTCTTACCATTTTGGCTATAATACTTTTCCTTCTCATATTTCAATAGGTTGCTAAAAAGGGCATTTAATTTTTCGATCTCGTCCATAAGTTCGTTCACAATTAGGGGAGATCCATGACAGTAGATCTCAACCACATCTTCTCCTGTATACGACTTTGGACTCTTAAAAAAGGTATACATTATCTGGTCGATCGGTTCGTGGCAATTGCTGTATATTTCCCCGTTGTACATTTTTCTTTCTTCGAGGTGCTTCCTTAGCTTTATTACTTCGTCGAGGTTGTACTCTGTTTTTTTCCTCCTGGAGGGACTGTCTATGGGGGGTTCACCATTTGCTTCACCACACCCCTCACTGTTCCCCTGACCGAGTATTTGATTGCTTTCCCCCCCCTGCAACAGCACCTCCAGCACGATCCTGCTCAGGGGGCCCGACATACGCACCACCGCTATGGCGCTCACGTCCCTGCCCGAGCTCAGCGCGTATATCGTGTCCCCCTCGCTCAGCATCCTCTCAAGGTACTCCTCCCGCAGGGCGGCACTGCAGGTATTACCACTATTCGTGGTATTCATGACAGACGTGGCAACCGTGTCATTAGTGTCACCCCCCCTGGAGTCATTCATAGTGAGGCTTCCTCCATTCCTGATCCCACAACTCCTCCTCCACCTCGCTTTCCTCCCCCCATGGAAGCCATTCCTTCGGTAAAAGAAATCACTCCGGGGGATGAAGCAAACGAGAGCTTCACCTCTGCGGTTACTTCTCTTCACACTGTTACAGGGGCTAACAAGGTGAGTCACAAAAATGAACCCTACCAGTTTGGACAAAGTTACATGCATGGGGATTGGGCACCCACATATAGACTGTATGAGTGGGTCATTCGAATTCTGCGTGGCGATGTCGACATGGGATGTGCCACTCCTCTGGCAGGAAGATGAACTGACCCAACGAGCATACCTTCTCACGTGTGTAAGTCACTCATGCGCTGCTTCGTTAGAAGGATCAAACTCCCTTTTACCTGCGAAGAGGTGGTTAAAAAATGCGCCTTCCCCCATCAAAAAAAAAAAAAAAAAAAAAAAATATGAACAAAAATATAGCTAGCTGCCTGAACCGTTCAGGTGAAAAGCTATTACAAATGGCGCACAAAAAAAAAAATAAAATAAAATAAATAATATGAACAAAAAAAAAAAAAAAAAAAAAAGGCCCATGGTATTGCCACACGCAGAGGCTGCTCCCGGACGGCGAAATTTTGAACGCGCAGTTTTGGCGAACTTGCTGAACGACTTGACTACCCTACCAAATTAGCTACGTTGTGGAGTGCAGTTGTGCTAACTGCTCACTCCAAGTCGAGGAGGAAAACGAAGCTGGTGTCGCCCTCCGTTTGGACGTTGAGGTAGTCGCGCTCCTTCAGCTCGCCCCTGTCCACGAGTTGTGCGAAAGTGGCGTTGAGTCTCTCTTCGTAGTCCTTCCCCACAAACCACTTGGACGCCATGAACAGAATGGTGGATTGGGTAGAAATGCTCATCCGTTCGAGTTCGTACTCCCTCCTAATGTATTCAACAAACTGGCTGAATTTGTCGCTCCGCTTAAAAACAACATGAATCCGTTTTCTGCTGCATATGATGCAGTGTCGGTTCCTATATATCTTGTAATGGAGCAGGTAGAACCCGTTTTCGCCAACATAGAGGATGTCGCTGTAGTCGTGTGTCCGACTCGACACCACGTGTAGATTTCCTCTACACATATCCGAAGCAATGCTGTGCATCTGACATACCATTAGTGAAGAAATCACCATGAGTGTGCTGATGGTTGTTGGGATTGTGTTCTGGACGATCTGTCTGGTTACGTGGTAGTCCTCGTGGTCGACGTCAAATTGGGTAGCTCTCCTTTTGGCTTCTTCGTG
Organism: Plasmodium coatneyi; assembly: GCF_001680005.1. Classification (NCBI taxonomy): domain Eukaryota; phylum Apicomplexa; class Aconoidasida; order Haemosporida; family Plasmodiidae; genus Plasmodium; species Plasmodium coatneyi. The sequence goes on from NC_033560.1 coordinate 762,112, forward strand.
AATCCACAGTAGGTGGGTTTTATCCTTCACGTTGGGCTTTTCTTTCCTGATTTGTTCAAATGCTACGTGCATGGCGTGCAGGACACAGTGGGTGAAGTTCGTTGGCCTTCCCGCAATGGAGCACACGGGCACGGTTTCCCCTTCGGCTAGATCGTCGTCCCAACGGTTGTTTAGCTGGTCTCCCCCCGTGGCGTAATTCCCCACGGTGCACTGCACGCAAGCGAAGTGCCTCCCCCGGTCGACAATCTTAACACTTCCTCGAAGACCCTCCACTCCCCCATCGATGTAAATGACGTCCTTCCGCAAAGTAAAGACTACATTATTCAGGTACATCCTACTGCTTATATTATCCAGGCAACCCATTACAAAGTCGAATTTCTCGAAGAATTCTGTGTCGAAAGATTCTACGTTTTGCACAAAGGAAGTGATATGGATGTAGGGGTACCTTTCCTTTACCTTCTCTTCAATCACAACTGCTTTGCTTCTTCCAATGTCATCACATGTGAAAAAGAATTGTCTGCTCAAATTGCTCACTTCAACTGTGTCATGATCCACGATGGTTATGTGTTTTACATTCAGATGTATCAGATTCTTCACGACTTCATTTCCCAGTCCTCCGCAGCCGACCACTAGCACTTTGGCTAAGTCCATATGGGGGTGTGTTACCTGTTCGTCTCGGTTGATTAAACCGCCTTTTTTTTTTGTAGGGGGAACTATCTGGACTCCACACAGTACTGTGGAGGAGCGCTTCTCCTTTGATTCCCCCTTCTTGGGGCGAATAAAAAGGTGTGCATCTTACCCCCCTCGCGTATTCTTCCTGTTGTAACGTTTTAGGCACTTTGGAATGGCAGTGCGGCGTGGCAATTGGTGTGGATAGCCGTGTGCACCTCTATATGCTTATGAACGACCCTGATGTGTGTCATACCTAAGGTGGGCAGGTAATCGAGGGGATGCGAAGCGGGAAATTCTTTCTGTTGACTTTCCTACGACGGGGCGACTTACACCTTATCCACCGCTGAGATGCGCCCCACATTCCTCACTCCAATTATTGCAGCGTGTACGATTCTAAACAAAATGAAGGAAGCTCGGGGATGGGATTTTCCTTCCACCGGAGTGGTTAGCAAAAGGTGTTCCCCGATGGGGAGTTAAACATGCGTCAATCATAGGGAGGCAATTTTTTTTTTTTTTTTTTTTGCATTTATATTTATGTGTTTACCCCATGTGTAGGTTGAACGAGAACGTGCTTCAAGGTGTAGGTCGTTGTCACTTCCCCTTTCTTTTTTTTGCTTTCCCGCGTGCACAAACGCATAGGACACAAAATTTCACCCCTGCAGTGGGTGCCTCATGGGATTGCTTTGTCCATCGGTTTGAGTTGCTACAGGTGTCGAATTGGGGTAAACCCCCCGAATGGAAAAAAAAAAAATAATAAACGGGTCATTCCACGTGACCATGCAGGCGGTTACTCAAACATCCGCAATGCCCACGTCGACTACGTAGAATGGGCCCACTGTGAAGGCTTCCTCCACGAAGGAGACCCTAGTCCACTGTTCAGGTGAGCCGTGTGTATTTGTGCCCCCCGTCTAAAATGGCGCATATCTGCACGAAGGTCTCTTCGATGGAGCCATTCCCGTCTACACTCCGATAGACTGTTGGGAAGAGGGAAATTATTTTCTCCTCATTCTGTTCATACAAATGAAACCTCTTTAAAAAGGTAGCCTCGTTGTCATCTGCTCTTTTGGTTATCCTAGTAATGACTTCATCACTTATATTTTTAAATGCATCCCCCTGAGAGGATAATACCAGTTCCTCTTCTGGAGTTAAGTGTGTCCCTTGCTTTTTTTTTAACATAACTTCCACCCCCTTGGCGTTATAATTTATGTTGGTAACTGGGTCGACCATTCTGTTACTTATTCGGCTAAGTAACTTGTCCTTCTTCACCTGTATGTTGATAAAGCTTGTAACTTCGATGCCATTTTTTGCAAACAGCAGTGCCTGTTCGTATGTCCTTGGGAAACCATTAAGTACGATGCCTGCACATGGTTCCTCTCCATTTATGTATTTTTCTAAACGGTGCACAAATACTTTTATGACAGTGTCGTCCGGCACTAATGACCCATCCTTCATGCATTTTTTTATTCTCTCTATGTCTTCGTTTTTTTTTTCCACTCCTTCGGTGCATTCATCTTCTTGACTTGGACTTGTGCCCCCTCCTGTCTCTTCATTCTCCGAAACATACTCCTTTAGCAACTCGCTGATTGTTATTATTGCAAAGTTGTACTTCTGTGCGATGAGCCTGCATTGGGTATCTTTGCCCGACCCCGCCGCGCCGTTCAGGATGAACACTTTCGGTCCCTTCTGCTCCATTTGGAGGTAACTGAACTCCGAGGGGGTGAACCACGACAAGGTGAGTGTGTATATCAGTGTGTATGTGTATGTTTGTGTGTGCGTGCGTGTCGTCTGGGCTTCTACACTGTATTAATCCTGACGCGAGTAGCACTTCTCATTTTTATTTTACTTCCGTAGGTGTGACCCGCGTGATGGTATTCTTTACTTGGGGTTATCTTTTTTTTTTTTTTTTCCTTTTTTTTTACCACTCTTTTGCCGCGCGGTGCATGTATATAACGGAGTGATCATCATCCATTTCTCCTTCTTTTACGGTTCACTATTCCCCTTTGTAATGTGCATTTGTCGGAATGTATCGACCGGCCATTCCCTCCACGGAAGACCAAAAAGGAGAGTGTAACTTGGGGGAACCATAAGACGCGCATGCGGAAGGCAAGGAGTGATGCACACGACTACACTTGTGTTTGTAGATCCAACATCGTTTGAAGTGACCCCTTCGGATAATTGCATCTCATCGCATCGCAGGAGGTACAACCGCTTTATGATTACTTTTTTTTTATATAATTGGTTATTCTCCTGTTTGGAGATTTTTTGCCGATTTAGCTAGCCATTTTTTTTTTTTTTTTTTTCCGCTTTATTTGCCTCTGTTAGGAAACTTTTTACCTGACCAGGCAAGGTCAATTTTGACGTCTTTTTTTTTCTAGTAAAATATGTGACATTTACACAAAAGGTGGTCTTATGGTGTGTCGAAAAGGAACAGACCATAGAAGGGGTGTCATCATTTGGCAAGGATTTCCATCGTTGCATACTCGTTTTGACAAATGTGTCACCGAGTGCTGTTTCCCTTTTACGACAGCTTACGCTGTTTAAGTCTACTCGTGAGGTGTCTGCAAAAGAAAAAAATGGCTCAACCTGTCATCTCCCCCTTGAAGTGCTAAGCGTGTGTTAAAAAAAAGAATGAAAAAACAGATCAAACCATTTAGGGAAGATCCCCCCACGTACGTATCCCTCACCAGCGGGCGCAAAACGGCTTATCTACACATTGTGAGGTCGCAGAAAAGATGAAAAAAAAAATAAAAATGTACAATTCTACACCTTTCGTTATTTGCCTGTTTTTTTTTTTTTTTTTTTTTTTTTTTGTGGCGAGGGATCAGTGAACGTACACCACTACTCCTCGAGGGAAAGAAGATCAAGCAAACAAAACAAAGCAGACATAAATTGCGCAAATTACCAAAACTGTAAAGAGCGCGACGAGGCAAAGGGTTTGTAAATATAATTGTCTTTTCCTTCTAAACAACGGGCATGCATTTTTTGTTGTTGCGTCTTAGTAGTACATGGACGTATCCCCCACAGGAGCGAAACATTAAAGCATCTCAGCGGCGATTGACTCGCAGAATTTTTTGCAAAGTAGACGAAACGGTGATTAACGCCTTAGCTTGTTTTTACTTCCTGTCTAACTCTGCGGTATTGTTTTGTCTTGTGTGTGGGAGGGCCTATGTGTTTGTATTCCCAATCGGGTTTGTCTTCCACTAGACCGATTTGTGTTCCCCTTCACCTGTTGATATAGATGTATTTCCCCTCTCGGCTATCCGCCTACACTTAGCCGACGGAGAGTGATTCCATTTCTGTTCTTTCAAAAGAAAAAACAGCACCTCTCCCAAAGATTCCTTTTCAAGAAGTGTCCCCACATAAGCGTATTTTTCACCTTGCCTGTTCATAACTTTTTCCCATTTTGGCTGTTTTTTTTTTTTTTTCTTTGTTAAAAAATGGCTACCTTACCGTCGAGCAAGTCAACCAGCAAGGTTGCCGCGACGATCGCAGTGGAAGAGGAAGTCACAAAAGGCCATAATTTTCAGGAAATCGTAAGGAGGAAAATGTGGCTTATGTGCTGTACCAACGTGGTGTTAAGCATTTTTTCCAGCTTCGTTTTCCCCATTTTACTTCCCCTTTCGTAGGAAAAGCTGCAAGACCTGGGCATAAACGCGGCAGACATAAACAAATTGAAAGGCAGCGGCTACTGCACGATACTTTCCCTGATCCAGGCAACGAAAAAAGAGCTGTGCAATGTCAAGGGGCTTTCGGAAGCAAAGGTGGAGAAAATTTTGGAGGTGGCATCCAAGATAGAGAACTGTTCCAGTTTCATAACAGCTCATCAGTTGGTCCATAAAAGAAGTAAAGTTTTGAAAATTACAACGGGGAGTTCCAACCTGGACAAAACTTTGGGAGGAGGAATAGAAAGCATGGCTATCACAGAACTGTTTGGAGAAAACCGCTGTGGGAAAACGCAGATATGTCACACGCTGGCGGTCTCGGCTCAGTTGCCCAGGAGCGCTGGTGGCGGCAACGGCAAGGTAGGCCAATGGGCGCACGCTAATCCTGCGTTTGTACTATCATCCTCCTGTTGTACGTTCACCCTCCCGTTGCATGTTCGTCTTGCCTTTGCTCCATCTCCACAGGTATGCTACATCGACACCGAAGGTACCTTCAGGCCAGAAAAAATATGCAAAATAGCCGAACGGTATGGAATTGATGGAGAAGACGTTCTGGACAACATTTTATATGCAAGGGCATTTACACACGAGCACTTGTATCAGCTGCTCGCGGTGTCAGCGGCAAAGGTAATGTCTCATGAATGGTTGATCACTGAAGGGGGGAGAACAAATAGGGAAGCGCAACTCTGGGAGAGGTTCATTTGGGGCAACTTTGGTGGATGTCCCCATTGCAATGGTGTACTCTGACTAGCTTTTTTGTTTTATATTTTTTTTTTTTTTTTTTTTTTTTTTTTTGCATCCTCCTACTGGCGCGCTAACACTGAAGATGTGTGAAGAGCCCTTCGCACTACTCGTGGTGGACTCCATCATTTCCCTCTTCCGAGTGGACTTCAGTGGAAGAGGTAACTTCGCTGGGGAGCAGAGCTGGGCAGCTGGATAGTACGCATTTGATTATCCCCCTCACACGATCATCTGCACGATGTATCCCCCTCCTACCCACCCACCCCCAGGTGAACTCTCCGAACGACAACAGAAGCTGAACAAAACCCTCTCCGTACTGAGCAAACTGGGAGAGCAATTTAACATTGCCGTTTTAATAACGAATCAAGTGATGTCCGACCCAGGGGCTACCATGACTTTCGTGGCCAACCCGATGAAACCAGGTTTGCACGACGGACTACGCCAGGACGGCGGACCCCGCTATGGTCGCTCATCTTGCTGCATGCATATCATGGCAGCTCTCATATCCTTCCCCTTTTATTGTCCCTTTCGCTTCACCACTTCTTCCCCCCCTGGGCCAGTCGGTGGGCACGTCATCGGCCACGCGTCCACAACCAGGCTGTCGCTCAGAAAGGGCAAAGGAGATCAGCGCGTGTGCAAAGTTTACGACGCCCCCAACCTTCCCGAAGTGGACTGCATCTTCCAGCTGTAAGGGGGAAACCAAACGGAAAAAAAAAAAAAAAAAAAAAAAAAAAAAAAGCAGCGAAGTAAAACCCGCGCGCGACTAGTGAGCATCTGCTTGTCTACCTCCTTCCGTGGAGTACTTAGATGAGCACTTTCTTACCCCCCCTATCTGCTTTATTTTATTGCTTCTTTTTTTTTTTTTTGCGATTTTCAGGTCGGAAGGCGGCGTGATTGACGCAACTGACTGAGCGAAGTGTGTGCTCTCGGGCGGTTGGAAAAAAAATGGAAAAAAAAAACACCACGAATTTAAAAAAAAAGGCTTCGCACAGCAGAGCAAATCGGTGAAACGCTACACGAAGGCAGCAAGACATATAGACGACGCAGGCTGAGATCTACCCGCCCGACAAGTGAGCCTCCATCAAAGGGTCCCAACTTAGGACGTCTCTATCAATTTCTCTGGAAAAAAAAAAAAAAAAAAAAAAAAAATGCAATGTGTATACCACGTGGGGAAAGGCCCCTCGTACCATCGTCGCAGGGTGAACTATCCACAAATGGGGACTTCACTTTTTTCTTTTTTTTTGTTTAAAACGAATGAATTACTAATTTTTTTTTCAAAGGAGTTGCTCTCCAAGAGGTCTGTGTAGAAAGGGTTGCAAACTGCGTCCACGTAGATTCTGTGTAGCTTTATAAAAATCTGCGAAGGGGTGTGTGTGTGCATCGCATGTGTATGTGGCTGCAGGTGTGTGTGCGTCACATGTGTACGATGGAAGCACACGTGAATGTCCGTGGTGGCACTCACCGACTTCAGAATATCATCTGTGTATTTATTTTTTCCGTCGTCTATGGTGAGGATTATTTTCAGGTTAATTGCCTTAACGACATACGCGTAGTTTTTGTATGCGCTGAAGAGGGAGAGGTTGACTCCTATGTATCCGACGTAGGGGTCGGTCTTCTTTTCGCTCGACTCGGCTGCGTAGGGGGTGGGAAGGAAAAAGGGTGCACGTGGTTTGAGTAGAGTACACACACCTATTCACTCGAGCAGAAGTAGCTCCACTTGGACGGGCTGCAACTTATTTCGTCCTACTGAGTTTCTTTAAATTATCCAAGGCAGCAAAAACGGAGAAACGAGAACTCAGCTCGTCGCTCTTCTCCGTTGAGTGGAAAAATAAAATCTCGTCTTCCTCCCCCAGGTAGCAAATACTCTTTATTGCCATTTTGTCTCTTCCCTGGGGCTGAAAGGAAAGAAAAAAGGGGGGGACATCAGACGGGGGTGGAATGACGTGCCGTTGTAGAGTTGGCACAGAGGTATGGCGGCCAGCTTACTTTTTCTTTATGCATGCTCTCGGGTTGGCACTGCAGGTGAAACAAACATGTGAATTTGCACGCATATGAGAGGAAGCATCCGCTAGGGGCGAAAGCAGATAAGCTCCTACTCTGCGTAGGAGAACCTGGGGAAGTTCCACACTATAGCAACGAGGAATACACACGGGAAAAAAAAAAAAAAATGTTGCTACGGAGTGGATGAATTTGTTTAGCTGCTCTCCTTCTGGCTTGTAACTCTGCACGAGTTGCCAAATTGCCTTTTTTTTTTTTTTTTTTTTTTTTTTTTTTTTTTCTCGCGGCGCGCTTCTGCCTTTTTCCCCCACGGTCGCCTCCACATGTTGGGCACCCGTCGACTGTACATCGAACGAGGAGAAAAAAAAAAAAAGGAGCATCCCATTCTTTTCTTTTCAAAAAGGAGGAAGTTGACTTTTTCTGTAGCAGCGCATCTTTCCTTCTCACCACTTACGTGCCATATAGGAAAAAAAGAAAAAAAAAAAGGCAGTTTGGGAAGAACCCTAATAGAGGTCCCTGCGTGTGTTGTGATGAACTGTAAAGGAGAGCAAAATCGACTCAGCGATAGCAAGTAGAACGGAAGGTCGTTTATCGCTGTGTCACATGCGGAGAAAACAAAAAAAAACGTGACTGAAGAGGTGGCCATTGTTGCTCCTTTCACTGTGTAGAATGCAACCCGCGTGTGCCAAAAAGAACAGGTCGCTAGTGGGGCCACATACGCATGTAGGTCCGTTTTCCTAAGCGAAGTAGAAAAAGCGACAGGATAAAAATGTACCGAACGGGGAGAAGGGCCACCTACCTGCTCTTTTTCCTCATTAGCAGCCTTTTCATTTGGGAGGAACAGAATAGCAAACGGGTGAGTTCATTTTCGGGGGGGTTGTCCCCCTTGGGGGTGAGGCGCACCTTCTTCATCGGTGGGCCCCTGCAGAGGGAGGACCGGACATGGGGAAGTGGCTCCCAACGGACCAGACAACCGCTTGACGGGGTGCAGAAAAAGCACCTCCAGGTGGACAGGGCGGTAGGCACTTCCAAGCGGGGTGCAGCGAATGGCAGGCTGTTCTACAGTTTGGGGAGGCACCCCGTGGAACAAAGGTCCGAAAATGGGGAAACATATGAACGGTTATCTGATCGATCAGGTGTAAATGTATATTGGCGCACATCTACGCGGAACCCCCCCCTCCGCATGAGCGATGAAGAATACACGATAAATTCGGACGACTACACGGAGAAGGCCTGGGAAGCCATAACCACATTGAACAAAATAGGAGAGAAGTATGAGTCAGCTTATGTAGAAGCGGAGATGCTTCTCCTGGCGTTGCTGAATGACGGACCAGAAGGTCTAGCACAGAGAATCCTAAAGGAGAGTGGTATCGACACAGAGCTACTCATCCAAGAAATAGACGAATACTTAAAGAAGCAGCCCAAAATGCCCAGCGGATTCGGAGAACAGAAAATACTAGGAAGAACCTTACAAGCAGTGTTAGGAACAAGCAAAAGGTTGAAAAAGGAATTCCACGATGAGTATATATCGATAGAGCATCTCCTCCTCGGGATCATCGCAGAGGATTCCAAATTCACTCGTCCATGGTTGCTGAAATACAATGTGAATTACGAAAAAGTGAAAAAAGCAACAGAGAGAGTTCGTGGGAAGAAAAAGGTAACTTCTAAAACGCCGGAAATGACTTACCAAGCGTTGGAAAAGTACAGTCGTGATTTGACTGCTTTGGCTAGAGCAGGGAAATTAGATCCCGTTATTGGAAGAGATACAGAAATAAGGAGAGCCATTCAAATTCTTTCCAGACGGACAAAGAACAACCCCATCCTTTTAGGAGACCCAGGGGTTGGCAAAACTGCAATCGTCGAAGGGTTAGCCATAAAAATTGTTCAAGGAGATGTTCCGGATTCTTTGAAGGGGCGCAAATTAGTATCCCTAGATTTGTCTTCTCTAATCGCTGGAGCGAAGTACAGAGGTGACTTTGAAGAGAGACTGAAAGCTATATTGAAAGAAGTACAAGACGCTGAAGGACAGGTCGTTATGTTTATTGACGAAATACACACGGTCGTCGGGGCAGGGGCAGTGGCGGAAGGAGCTCTTGACGCAGGGAACATACTGAAGCCCATGCTTGCCAGAGGAGAGTTAAGATGCATTGGTGCAACGACAGTGAGTGAATACAGACAGTTTATAGAAAAGGATAAAGCTTTGGAGAGGAGGTTCCAGCAAATCTTAGTAGAACAACCGAGTGTGGATGAAGCCATTAGCATTTTAAGGGGACTAAAGGAAAGGTATGAGGTGCACCATGGGGTCCGTATTTTAGACTCAGCGCTGATCCAAGCAGCTGTTCTGTCTGATCGATATATCAGCTATAGGTTCCTTCCCGATAAGGCCATCGACCTGATCGACGAGGCGGCGTCGAATTTAAAAATCCAACTGTCCAGCAAGCCAATCCAACTGGATAACATTGAAAAGCAGCTCGTTCAGCTGGAAATGGAAAAAATTTCCATCCTGGGGGATAGCCCAAGGGGGGGCAGCACCAGCGTCAGTAGCAGTGGTAGACATGGTGGCCCCGCCCAAGGGGAAGAAGCCCCCGTTGATTATTCACAGAGCCCCAATTTTTTGAAAAAAAAAATTAACGAGAAGGAGATCAACCGACTGAAGATGATAGACCACATAATGAGTCAACTAAGGAAGGAACAGAAAAGCATCCTAGAATCATGGTCGACTGAAAAAAGTTACGTCGATAACATCCGTGCCATTAAGGAAAGAATAGACGTTGTAAAAATAGAAATAGAAAAAGCCGAGAGGTACTTTGACCTGAACAGAGCAGCTGAGTTGAGATTTGAAACGTTGCCAGATTTAGAGAAGCAGCTGAAAAAGGCAGAAGATAACTACTTAAATGACATTCCAGAAAGGAGTAGAATGTTGAAAGATGAAGTGACCAGCGAAGATATCATGCACATTATTAGCCTATCCACTGGAATACGATTGAATAAGTTGCAAAAGTCGGAAAAGGAGAAAATTCTAAACCTGGAAAATGAACTACATAAACAGATCATCGGGCAGGATGACGCCGTAAGGATTGTTTCTAAAGCGGTACAAAGGTCTAGAGTAGGGATGAATGATCCGAAAAGACCTATTGCCTCGTTGATGTTTCTTGGCCCTACCGGAGTTGGAAAGACAGAACTATCCAAGGTACTGGCAGATGTACTGTTCGACACACCAGATGCAGTGATCCACTTTGATATGTCCGAATACATGGAAAAGCACTCCATTAGTAAACTGATTGGAGCTGCGCCTGGATATGTTGGCTACGAACAAGGAGGTCTCCTAACAGACGCAGTGAGGAAGAAACCCTACTCCATTATCCTATTCGATGAAATAGAAAAGGCACACCCGGATGTATACAATTTGCTATTACGTGTGATTGAGGAAGGGAAGTTAACAGACACTAAAGGGAACCTTGCAAATTTTAGAAACACAATCATCATTTTTACGTCCAACCTAGGTAGCCAAAGCATCCTTGATCTAGCCAACGATCCAAACAAAAAGGAGAAAATAAAAGAACAGGTCATGAAATCCGTACGGGAAACTTTCCGACCTGAATTCTACAACCGTATCGATGACCACGTTATCTTCGATAGTTTGTCCAAAAAGGAACTCAAGCAAATTGCAAACATTGAAATAGAAAAAGTCGCTAATAGACTTATCGACAAAAATTTTAAAATATCCATTGATGACGCCGTTTTTTCCTACATTGTTGATAAGGCATATGACCCTGCCTTTGGCGCCAGACCGTTGAAAAGAGTGATCCAGTCGGAAATCGAGACAGAAATTGCCGTCCGAATTTTGAACGAGACCTTCGTCGAGAATGATACGATCCGCGTGTCCCTCAAGGATGGTGCGCTGCACTTTTCAAAGAGTAACTAACGGGTGAACCAAGAGGTGTCCGCATTGGTTGGACCGCTTAACCCACGTAACTGGATGCTACTTCCCACTTATTAACTGTGCGTATCTACCCGCGTCCACTTTTTTGTAACTGACACCCTGTTTACCATGTTTACCATGTTCGTACCACTAACCTTCAACCCCCCAATTGTTAGTACTTCCTCTTTTTTTTTTTCCTTTTTTAAATGCCTGTTCGAGCAAACATTGAATAATTGTCAAACAAAATTGTCAAACGGGATGAAAGGGATGTGTGTGCATATTTCCCTTCCCTTTTAGTCTATATTTACGAAAAAAAAAAAAAAAAAAAAAAAAAGTGGGGAAGATGTAGAGGCGGTCTCGGTTTGACCCCTCGTTCGTGCGTCGATGCACCAGCGCTGTTTGACCTTTTGTATAAGTCCATGCTTAAGCGGGGCGGAAAAAAAAAGCTAAGCAGAAAGGACAAATAAGGTGTGTATATGGGCATACGATGAGATAACAACCCCAACGTGTTGTGCTTACACGTTAGCAAAACCGTGGGAACTCTTCACCAGGAGAAAAAATGGTGCATGTAATGAAAAAAAAAAAAAAAGAAAAACTCGACTTTTCCATGTCTTCATCTGTGTGCTTCGTCTGGAAAGTGGTTTATGCGCTTATCCGTTTTGACGTGTTAGCCGAGTTGACTTTTTTTTTTTTTCATCTCCCTCCTAACCATCGTGTATTTCCACCTTGTGCATGTAGGAGAACTGTTTGCACTCCATTTTTATTTCCAGGATTCCTGCGGGGTTAACAAGTGGGGTTAAGTGGTACGGTTAAGAAGTAGAATATTGGGTTATGCAGTGCGAATCAGATGCTTTTTATTTGCTCAGTCCAGCTGTCCTTACCATTCTTGTAAACGGCTTGGGCCGTGTCGTCGAGGATGTTGTGCGGGAGCTTGAAAATCCTTTTGAAGTAACCCACCTCCCTCTCCTTCGCATGCAGGATCAAGTTATCTCCGTACGTTTCGAATAGCTCCGTCTGTGACCTGGGTCCAGACACAGTGAGCATCCCCTCTCCTATTTCCACGTCGATATCTTCAATTTTAAACCCTGGAATGTCCAACACCAGGATGGCTTGGCACTTCTCAGAGTCATACATGATATCCACCTTGGGTCTGAAGGTAATTTGCTTTTTTAAATTTTTGTCCGGCTCTATTTCCAGGATGGTGTTCGGGCTGACGAGCGTGTTCTTCTTCTTGGGGATCGACGGCTTCTCCTTCTGCGCGGTGTGAACGGTGTGACGTTAGCGATGTGCTAGGTGTTGGCAATGTGTGCGGTATTTGCGATGTGCACGGCGTTGGCAATGCTCGGGCGGTGCCTGCAACCAGGCAACACTTACTATATCCATTCTGTGGTCGGGGACCAACTTCACTTCTCCCTTGTCAGCACAGCCGGCACATAAGCAATTCATTGTGATGAAGTGGGCGCAAGTAAGATAGAGGAAAAAATAAAAATGAACAAACAAACAAACAAACAAATGAGCAAATACACAGCACGCAGATAGCAAAACAAGGGGGGGAAGTGTGACTACAACAGCAGGGGCGCGTCCTCCGAAGGATCCCTTTTCGTTCTTCTTCCAACAATTAACAGTTGTGAGAAGGCTACGTTCACCTGATGGAGGCACAATCAACTGGTGGAAATTAAAAATAGACAAACAGGATGGTCAGAAAAAAAATAGCGTAACAGGAAGATGTGGGTGGGTGAGGCAGGTTAACTGGTCAGCTAAATGTTTTAAAAAAAGAGCCAAAAAAGATAAAAAAGGTAAAAAAGACAAAGAAAAAAAAAAATAAAAAAAATAAAACGAAAACACAGTTGGGTAATCCGCTAAGGGAACAACTAAGTGTGCAGTTTAGCCGTTCGGGCAAAGCTGAGTGACTGTTCCCGTTTTTCCAATTCTGCGTGCCACTCAGACGGGAAGGCACTGCACAGAAATTAACAGAAGCTGCAACAGGGTGAAAGACGCAGTTAAGTGGCAACAATCGAGGGCTTAAAAAAAGACAAAAAAGCACAACAAGTGGGAACGTAAAAAAAACGCAACAAGTGGAAGAGTTAAAAAACAACAGAAAGGGGGACAGAAAAGGATAGCGAGGAAACACGTGCAGAAAACAAAGTTGCTACAGAAACAAATTTATGAAAGCGTTTTTCAGGCTTTTTCCTTTTTCCAGCTTAACAAAAAAAAAAAAAAAAAAAAAAAAATCCTGCACCAAATTGAAGCGCAAACAAGCCGCTGCAACTTTTGTAAGTGCTGTTGTTTTTTTTTTTTTTTTATGAGCTGTTCATATTTTTTTTTTCCGCCATTTGTTCATATATTTTTTTCCCATTTAGCAACATTTTAAAATTCTATAAAGTAACTAAGGGTGGCACAGCAAACGATGTGTGAGTTGCCAGACGGGAGGAAGCCTGTAGTTTCCAGATGGAAGTAATTCACGTCTGCGCAAAGTTGGGAAATGCCATGGGTGTGCATAAATGCTATGCCAGCAAGTGGAAGGGGGTGAGATACTCACGGAGCAGCCATTTTGGGGGGCACACCTGTTTAAGTTATCGAACAGTGGTGTTAAGAAGAAAAATACCTGCAGAAGGGTCAAATGGGCTTACCTGCCCGCGTGCAACCATATCAACGGATGCGGGGACATTCCTACAACTTTGTGTGCACGTAACCCTGTCAGAACGTGGAACATGCAATTTTTTTTTCCTGCACGCAATGGCTAGCAGTGCAGAACTGCCTGAACGGCAATACTTTTTTTCCAGGTAGCTATTAATTTTGATGTAGGAAAAAACGTTTTACCACCTTTTCTGGTCATAATTTTTTTTTTTTTTTTTTTTTTTTTTTTTTAAGAGGAATGCAAATCAAATAAGTTAGCTAGCAGGGCTACCTTCCTGCTGTACTTAAAAAAAAGAATGGCCCAGGGGAATTTCATGTCTACACAGTTGCAGAGGATGAACTAGCAGAAATGCGCTTAGAATTAACGCTTTCTTGAATTACGTACTTCCACTTGGGACAGAAAAAAAAGTAAAATGGTGACTTAGAGGTGCATAGGCATATGCATATGCCGAATGGGGAAATGGTCATTCTATACATGGGACACATTTGTGTAAAAAAAAAAAAATTCTTCCAATTTTACTACTTTTATGCCATTCGTACTGACTTCATTCTGTGAAAATTAGTTCCTTCACATGTGCTGGTATGAAGATAACTACACATGTGTGTGTTTATTCCTGTTTTATCTTCCCAAGTATGGAGGTACTAGTTCTTCCCGAGCCACTAAAGGGGAAGAAATAAAAAAGCATTTTCTATGGACGTGATCCAGACGGTGAAACCAAATGGTCGTTACGGATGCATGCCAACTGTTACATGGACCAGGTATGCAACATGCATTTTTTTTTTTTTTCTCTCTTTGCATACCGCTAGAAAATCTTCCAAGTCGATCGCGCCGTCTTTGTTAAAATCCATTGCTTCGAATAGCTTCTGTGAGTCCGTGTGTGTGACGCATGTGAACTCCTTGTCTTTGAGCATCTGCATGAGCTTGGTCAGGGGGATGACCTGTTTGTTCTCTTCCTTTTCGGTAACTGCGTGGAGGGGGTAAAAAAAAAACCGTGATCATTATTAGAGGTGGGTGACAGGGCAAGCAAAGATATATGGCGACGCTAGCAAAAGTGGATGTCTCCCTTACTGGCATATTTCTGGAACTCCAACTCGATGTCTATTTTGCTAAACCCCTGGAAGAAATTTTTAAAGTACTGAGTATCAATATCGATGACCGCTTGGATGAACTCCCCAAAGTCAATGAGGTTGTTCTGATCCATGTCGTAGTTTTGGAACAAATTATATTTTTCCAGACTCCAATCACTTTTTTGCAAATCCGCATGGGAGATGTAATTGTCGTTGTCTCTGTCCATTTTGTTGAAGGCTTCTCTCCAGATAGCCAAGTCCTTGTCATCGTATTCGTTTAGAATTGGGAACTGTTCTCTCCATTCATTGATCTTGGAGTCGTGTATTTTCTTCTTCGTGCTTTCTGCCCAATACCTTGTTAGGTGTTTCTTTTCCATGGGGAAGCATCCACTGGAGGGGTGAGTTATGAAGTGGGCACCCTCCTTTGCATATCCCTTCTCCCAGGAGGAGAAGTTCCCCCCTATGGAAATGTCCCCTAAAACGTTACGCCATGCTGTGTCCCTACGCGTCCGTGCACGTAGCACCTTCTGTAGACCACTCTGCATGGTCCACCGTGGGGGTTATCTCTTTCAAGGGGAGGGGGTGACCGCACAGGTAAAGGACACAGGGATGGGAGGCAGATTTCCCTTGCGTTTCAAAGCTGGAAGGACGCGTGGAAAGCAGGGTGTGCTGGGCTACTTCCAATTCTTTTTTGTGGATGCTTGCGTTTGGGGATATTCCTCCTGTTTTTTTTTCTTTTTCAGCTACGTTAACTGTTTGGTGGTTCCACTTTTCCACGCGGTGATACTAGCCGATACACTTACCAGCAGTCGATCGGTGAAAAAGTACGCTGGGAAAAAGAACGAAAAAAGGGGGGAAAGATATAACTCCGCTAGAGAAACCCATTTACATCTAGCGCGCTGCTAATCCTACAGGTTGGTCATTTTTTTTTTTTTTTTCCTTTTTTTTTTAGCTCCTGTGGGGCGTTACCGGCTTGGTGTTAACTCCGTTTCACCTTTCCATTTGCGCTGCACTGAGCTACTACCCCCGTGCATAGCTTATCAAAAAAAAAAAAAAAAAAAAAAAGGCAACCCCCAATGGCGACACTCCCTTCAACTGATTAGTACTTTCGGGAACGGAAAAAAGGAGAGATATAAACTCGAGAAGGAAGCATTACCGTGGCGCTTCTCAAATTCTTGGGTGTGTAGTCTGGTTTGCATTGCATAGCACTTGTGGCTAAGTTCATTCGTGCGTTTTGCAGCGACCATACGGCGGTACAACTGGTGAGGAGTGACCAGTCACTCCCACACACACACACCCTTCCTGTGAGTAGATACATACGTGTGTGTAGAGAAACAGAGGAGAAGTCTTACACGTAGAAGGGTGCTGCTGTTGGGGCAGACGCGGGGATGGACCCGTAACCCACCGTTCCTACCCCCTCTGCATGACTCAACGTAAAAAGGGAGCAATAACCGAAGGAGGAGAAATGACAACGTAATAAATGCAGCTATGACCCTTCCCCATTTTTCTTTTTTCCCCCCTAAACATAAATCAACTTTCTATAAACACGCAAATGCAAACGGTGGAGACTTGACCGATAAGAATACACGCATGTCTCCTCACAACGTTCCCATAATTAAACACCGCTTTGAATTCATCCTCTTCTTCCCCCACATTACCATCCTCCCAATTGGTTTAACCCACCGAACAGTCATACACATGAGTTGTGTGTCTGGGAGGACTCCTCCAGGTGCATTCACCATGAGAAGAAGATAAACTGTGCATGCAGACGGAGGGAAAATTAAACATATGTGTTAAGTTACGTGTCCTCGTTTCTAGTCATACGTCCCTATATGTACGAGGAGGGTCTTCTGTTTTATTTTCTTCCTTTTTAAAGGGATACACATTGGAAGGGAGAAAAGCAATTTACGAGACAGACGAAGCGGAAAAAAAAAAAAAAAAAAGGACCACGCGCCGTTGACAGAAGTGCCTTTTTTTCTCCCTGTCAGACATGTACACATGTATGGGTAGACATCTCCGTTGTTTTTTTTTTTTTTTTTTTGGAGAAAAGGTCTCCATCCCGTGAGGGAGAAAAATATTAAATGTTCTTCTGTGCAATTTGTCCTGTCCGCCTTTCCTCTGCCCCCTTCAACACCAACCGTAAATTACCCTCCTTCGCGGAAGACACGCTCACATGGGGAGAGCGGGCCTACGCGCTGTTGTCCTTTTCCTTCTTCTTCACCTGGGCGTGTCCCGCACGACGGACGATGGGGATCCACCGGAAAGACCGAACACCTACTCCCTCCATTTTAACAATGTCGCAAGGAAAAAAAAAAAAAAAAAAAAAAAAGGCAACAAAAATGAACAAATAAAACGAAAAAATAAAACGAAAAAATGAATAGACAAAACGCAGTGCAAAACAGATCGGTGTTGTGGAGTGTCGTATGCCTGTCCTCTGTGTTACCCTTCACCCACCACTTCACGGCACCGCTCGTTTTCCCCCCCTCCACGTCACAGAAGCAAAGATACGTAGTTCGAAGGGATGTGGGGTCTCCCTACAGAAGTTTCTTCCTTTACGTCGAGGAGGTTCACAAGACATCCGTCGTTTACCCCCTCAGATATGTTAACGTGAGTTCGCTGTAGCAATTAGGCAGAGGGGTCCACCAAAGGGATGCCACTTCCATCAACACCGTCATGCCATACGATAACCTAACTGATCGTTCTAACCACCCCCCCCTAAAGGACTTCCCCATTAAATACTTCGAGAAAATTGTTCCATACACACGGAGGGAAATAAAGGGAAAAAAATTAAAGCATTTTTGTGAAGAAAAAAAAAAGCTCTACGAAAATGTGGACAGTCGGGAGATCTGCTTCTGCTGCTACTGCAGTCCGCACCCCGTCTTCCCTCTCTACTCCCGCCTAAAGTACCAGAGGCAGAAGATCCTTTGTCGCAGGAGGGGTAGGATCGCCAACTAAGCAATGGTAACAATTAGTAGTTTCCTCTTCCTTTTCACTCACTCTCTTTCCGCTTTATTTACACCCCCTCAGTGACGGACGGGGAGGAGACAGTCATTCTAACCCTAAAATGCTTAAAAAAAAGCAAAAGAAAGTACCACGCCTTTTTCGTGCAAAGGAGCTCAAACTCCTTCATGGTTAAAGTTACCTTCCAGGAGTTCAGTAAGTAAACCAAGTGTAGCGCATGCTTGTCTGGGCAGGCAACTTACCTTTCGCTTTATTACCCCCCCATCATATGTCCTTTCTTGTTCTCTGTGCAGATCTAACCGACGAGTTTTTCCTGAGTAGAAATGTAAGTCACACTGAGGGGAGCTCCCCTAATGAGGGAGAGAGAAAAAAACTACATGTCCCCTCTTCCCTGCACAGGACAAGTCGGCACTGGAGAGAAGAACCTACCTGCTGGATCCCTCGAACAGTGAAATAGATGACGGTGCGGAGGAGGCAGGAAAAAGAGTCCACAGCGTGGTGGTAAAGTGGGACGAAGGAGGAATGTTCCCTCGTTGCGTAACCACAAAATAGAACACCAATTTCTTCCCTCCCTTTAGAGGTATTCAATGTGAGACTGAAGTTCCTCGCGGAGAGGACACACCGGGTAAGTGGTGGACCCTCAGGGGTACCAACCAAAGCAGAGGTAGACACGTGTCACACACGTTTCCCCAACCTGACGAACCAACCGAACCTCCTCACCACAGGGAGATTCCATTGAGGGGAACTACCTTTTCCTCGATTCGGACGTGTTTAAAAGAAGGGTAAAAGAAAAGAAAAACTGAAGGTGCATCCTTCACGAATGGGTGGACATGATGAATTGAGACACCACGTGGCTTTCTCTCCGACCTCTTATTCTTAACGCTATTGTATCGTTTGTAGGTAGTGTTGGATGACTCCTTCGCAGGTTTTTTTTTTTTTTTTTGTATTTGTGCCCCTTGAGCACTATCCCAGATGGGGTAGACGTGCTTGGCGGGATGACCCTGCATTCGTAATTTCATCGACACGCCGTTCACACCACTTGGTCGTTGCTTCTCCCCACCGGCGTAGATGAGGAGGTCTTGGAGAATGGCCTCATCGTGAACGCGGACCACGTAGACGAGAAGGGCACCGAATGCAAAAAAGTCACGGCCTATCCAAACGTGTGGGAAGAGAAAAAAGGTTTCTGTAAGTATGGAAGGAACCACTGCCTGAAGGGGCAGCTTGCCCAGTTTATCTACTTGGAGGGGAAGCTAGACGTGAAGAAGCGGCTGCGGCATAACTATTCGTTTTTCATGGGGAGGAAGACCCCCTTGGGGGGGCGTACTATTAACGGTTCAAGGAGCGATCATGGGGACAATCCTGCAGGTAATTCAAACCATGCAAATGATGCCAACTTCGCTACCGCCCCGCCGGACCTCGAGGAGGACTACCACATGAGCCTGCAAAAACGAGCACACAACTTTGCGGAAATAACATCACACAACGGGGAGGGTCTACAGATAACCCACGAAGAAGACGTCCTCGGAGAGTCAGTCTCCCTTGTTCACATGCTAAGCAACTGCTACGACTTTAACAACCAAGTTGATCCGTCCTGCTCGGTGTATATAAGCATATGGAATGCAGAGGAGGTAGAGAAGGAAGTGAAGGTTTCTATTACCTGTGAGAGGAGGATCATGGCTGATGAGACTACACTTAGGAGGAATGTTATATTGGCGAAAAAGGGGGAGAGCAGTGTGGTCATTAAATTTAAACCTGCCGTAGATTTGCTTGTCACCCCGTGTAGAGTGGTGGTGCAGCGTCAGAAACGCTCAGACGAACTGCAGCAGCAGCAGAAGGGGAACATCCGGGGGGAGTCTCCACCGAGCAGCACGGCAGGGGGGGACAACCATAAGGATGGAAATACAAACGGTAATACAGTTGGTAATGAAGACAGCCGAGAAGCGAACGGGCAGTACTTCACGTTTTCCGTTGGGAGCAATGGCGAAAAGGAAGAAACAGCAGAGAGGATCATTTGGGACAGCCCCCTCCAGTTTAATGACGTCCCTTGGGATATCATCCAAATGCATAAAAAAAGACTTGAACTCCTCGAAGGAGAAGACTATGGTCCACCTGGAGAAGGAGTCCTAGGAAAGTACACAGGGAAAGTAGCAAATTACTTCAGTGGTTGTCGAACAAGTGTGAAAGTTTTTTTTCTCCTCGTGTGTGTCATCCTTGTGGGTATCTTCGTCCTCCCAAGCGTGCACCCACTCAACGGGCTCCTACTTAAAAGGAAGTGGTTCTACACCTTGCGGAAGATTCGCATGCTTTTCGTTTGGGCGATACAGGACGCGTGTCTCTTTGTTCATCGGATCGTGAAACGGGCCATTAAAGGGTTCAAGTTTGTCTTAGTGAAGGTGTGCAGGGTTGTCTTCAGGAGGAGACGTAAGCGACGGAAAGAGAAGCAGCTCATAGGCGACGCCTACCTGCACAAACAGACCCGAAGGAGAAAGAAGGATGAGAAAAAAAGAAATAAAAAAATAAAAGGGGAAAAGTTGAAAAGGGAACAGGAAGAGCTGAGGAGAAGGAGGCACAAAAGGCTGATGCTTCATGAGGCGCAATGTAAGGGGGAGCTGCATCCCGAGAAGAATGAACCCAGGGAGAAACATCACAAGAAGGGGGAGCATCCAAAGAAGGACCGAATTGGGGGTGACCACCACGGGAGGACAGGTCAATCGAAGAGGGGAGATTCTTCCTCCGAATCGTCTGCATGCTCCTCCGTGTTGTCTGCCTCGTCCTCCACCACCCCCTACCGTGACAGCAGCGGCCACGCCAGTTGTCATAAGGGGAGTGCTTCACGGGGGAAGAAAAACCACAGAACGAGGCATGTAAGCAAACGGGGTGAAGGGGAAAAGACACACAGGGTAGTTGCTTCGCCCAGTAGTGAACAGAAGAACCAATCCGATAAGGTATAACATTGAGAAAACGCGGATGGTAAAGCAGTTATTATTTCCTCCCCAAAGGATGTCACAGCGTGGAACGTGGGAAATTCATGCCTATACAGGATGAGGCAGATTCTTCCTTCTTGGATTCTGCTATTGGGGAGAGAATAGCTCAACCCGCACCCCATTTATGGTTCCCTTTTTTTTTTTTTTGCACGCTCCCTGCGTTGCTTCGCCGATCTGCCATGTCTACACGGAGCGACACCCGTGTGAAGTGCCCACGTAGGAACGTTCCCCAGTGTATATGAATACGCATGTGTATGCACGCACATTTGCATACCTTTTCGTGGGAAGGATTTGCCCCTCTCCCCTTGTTGGAAAAAACGACACACAATGTAACTCCCCCAGCGACCGATCGATCGATCGACTCGCTTTATCCAACTTTGGCGTTAATGCAGTTTGATATATCCACCCTCCGTCACCCCGGCGCGACGCTCTACTGTCTGGGGGTGGAAAGAAAAATGCGGTTGTTGGAAATAACTGGTGACGCAATACACACGCAAACGGTGGGAGCTAACCAATTGTGCAAAAAAAAAAAAAAAAAAAAAAAAAAAATGTGCAACATACGTTGCTTTTTCTATGAACGTTCATGTAAAAAGGGAATAAAAATAGCTATTTTTGCTGCTAATTTGCCTGACCGTTCATAAAAAAAAAAAAAAAAAAAAAAAACATATATATATATATATATATGAGGACGATAATGGTACACGCCTCCAACGCGGAAAGGTCCCCATTTTTACTCCACGGCAAAACTGGGGCCCCCGTGCGGTTAGCGAAGTTTTGCAAATACACTTTTACCGTAACGTTGCCCCAACGCATATACACACCACCGTTTTGTTCGTCTGATCCGTTTTTCAACTGACGCACCGTCCGTACTGCCCATCGAGGGAGCAAAACATGGGCGGGTATTTCTCCAAAGACCTGGAGGAATGTCTTCGCAACGAGAAGAGGAACCTCAACAGATCCATTAGGGAGTTGGAGCGGGAGATATTTAAGCTAACGAAAGAACAAAACAGGATAGAAAAAGAGATTAAGGTAAATTCCAAAAAAAATGAAAACATCCCAATCGTTAGGACACTTGCAAGGGACTACATCAGCATTAAGAAGACGATCACAAAGTACAACAAGCTGAAGTCTCATCTGTTTTCCATGAAAATAAAGTTGCAAAGTGTGAAGTCGTCGGAGCAACTTGGAAGAAGTCTCACAGAGATAAATAGAATAGTTAAAAGAGTAAATGGATACTTAAAGTTAAGTTCCCTGAATAAGTCTATTAATGAGTACCAGAAGGAGAACAACGAGGTGTCGTTGAAAGAAGACATGCTTGACGATTTGTTCGAAACGTTCGACTATGACTCAGAGATGGTTGCCGAGGAAGATGAACTCGTTACAAAAGTTTTGGAAGGCATGGGCATCCAACTAAATGCGAAGCTGGAGGATATACCCTCCCCCGGGGAACTTCCCAAGGTACACGTCAACCAGGTGAACCACATTGACGTCTCCGACTTGGAGGCGCGACTCAATAACCTGCGCCTGGGCAAGCCATAAGGGGGGGACCAACCCCCCGCCCCGGATTAGCAATGCCGTGTAAATTATGCATGGGTGAGGAGAGGAAGTTCGTGTGTCTTTTCTTCACCTCGTTAAAGTGTGCCACGTTCTATCGTCCCTCATTCCGTGACTACATTCCCGAAACGCACATTAGATAGCTTCGTGTCCCCACTTCTGGGCGCGCATGTATCACACCTACGCAGTGTGAATTCTTTTTTTCTCCACCTCGAGGTGGTGCCTTTCTATGTACTTTATAATCTCTCCAACGACGTCCTCCACGGGGGGCAGGGCTCCTATTCCTTTGAAGGGGGAAAAGGGAACGCGTTGCAAATGAATTCGTAGCAAAGGAATGTGTAACAAAGTAATGCTTTGCAACGGAACGAACGCCGTAACGGCGGCATGCTCACCGTAGTCCCCACACGCAAGGAGCTTCTCTACGGGCTCCACGACCTGCACGCCCCAGGAGGTTATTCGCTTCAGCTGCTCCCGCGTTATGGGGTGGTCGTACATGTGCGTATTCATGCAGGGGAAGACCAGCAGGGGCTTCCTGAAGTCCCAGCACCGGCAGATGCAGGTCTGTGAGGGTGCGGGGTGATAAATAAAAAGCGTGATGTATCAAACGGTGGTAAAACAAACGGAGAAGTCAGCGGGGCGAGCGGCTACGTGGCTGACGCCGCTGCACATATCGCTACACGTTCCTCACACTGTTCACTCTCACCAGCAGATTGGGGCAGGCTCCACAAGACACAGACGCCAGTGTGTTCGCATCCATCGGGCAAATAACGAACAGGTCGGCCCATTTCCTGAGCTCCACATGCAAAATATCATCCCCCCTCTTCTCCCATGCCCACTCGTCCCTATCCAAAAGAACCTTCTCACCAAAGTCCAGCGGTTTCAAAAATTTGTCATATGCCAGATTGGTTGCCACGTATTTTATTTCCACGTGCAGGTTGCTCTCGGCGCACCTTTCCTTCAGACGTTCTTTCACTTCACCAAGTTTGATTGCGGCGATGCTGGCACTGACACCGATGAGGAGATTCATTGGGTAGCGGAGGTAGTTAAAGTTGTGTCCCGCGTCTCTCTGGCCACTCTCCTTCTTTTGTTCTGTGTACTGTTCTCTACGTGCCTTTACTGGTCGTTACGACAAAATGGTGAATCCACTTGGAGCGTTATTCTGGCAACAGGAAGGAGGAATATGGTTTGGCATCTTCCCGGTTAGGTTTACTCAACCCTCCCTGCCTATCGAAACTGTTAACCAATCTTTGTGGTGGTGGAGTTTGGTGTTCTCCTTATTTTATGTGGACTACCCCGAGATGGAAACTTGCCCGCCCCCTGTTGGTAGAAGCGCAGTTGGAGAACCCCGACTCGACAACTCAGTTGAAGGGAAAAAAAAAAAAAAAAAAAAAAAAAAAAACATGTGCCAAACAAAACGTAAGAATGGGGAGAAATTTTTTTCCTTTTTTATCGTGTATGGTATGGTTATGTCCCTATGAGCATGTTGGAGCGTCCCTTCGTGCGAGTGCGGGGGAATATCGACGTGGTGGTTCTTCGCTAATCTCCATCGGAGGAAAAAAAATTTAAGGAACAACCCTCCAAGCAACATATATATATATAGGTAAACTTTTTTTTTTTTTTTTTTTTTGTTTTTTTTTTGTTTAATTTAAAGGCCTCCCTCAGTTAACCATTTTGTGATTTTATTTTCCCGACAGGAGGTTATGAGCAGATTAAGGGGGCAACAACGAAGGAACAGCGTTTTGCTTCGCGTCTCTTCTTCGGTTAGATAAATGCAACCGGGGAGCTGACTCGCCAGGCGAAGCGGAAAACCCTTCCCCTCACTCTTGCCCCCGCATCGACCCACCTCCATAAACCGCACTGGCAAAATGGATGAAAAACTGGACGTGGATGAAGAGGCATACGACATGCTCTTCAGCCCGGTGACACCCTGGCCCTGCCTGTCCCTCGACTTCATTCTGAACAAACCTGGTGGAGGCCACCCCTCCGTAGGGGATGCTAAGAAGAAGGGGGGCTGCACCCCCGTGACGTACCCGCTGCAGATAACCTGCGTGGCGGGGAGTCAAGCTGCCAAAGGGAACCAAAATGAAATTTACCTCCTTAGGTGGGACAACCTGAACAAGCTAAACGGTGCCGCCGACGACAGCGACGAAGACAGTAGTGACGATAGTGACGACAATGACAAGGATAACCTTAGTAACGGCGTCGACGCTTCCGGTGGGGAAGTATCCAACCAGAATGGCGCCGCTGCGGGAGGCAACCTGTTGGGGGGTAATATGCAAAAAGGGAAAAAAAATCCAAACGGAGTGAACACCCCCCCTGCAGCGAGCAAGAAGGAACAGGTTGTGTGCAAAGCGATTAAACATCCATACGGAGGATTAAACAGAATAAAGACATGCAAAAAAATAAACTCTCTCATTGCAACCTGGTGTGAAGACAGTAAGGTATACATCTATGAATTATCGGAGGAGATAAAACATCTCGATGAGCGACCATACAATGAGGAGGTTGTGAAGAAACCACTGCATGTGTTTGACGGGCACACCAGTGAAGGGTTCAGTTTAGATTGGAACCCCGTCCATGCAGCCAAACTGTTAAGTGGAGATAATGAGGGAAACCTATTTCTGTGGTTGCCGGATAATAGTGAAAAATGGACGTATGAGCGGTGCAGCGTGGAGGTTGGCACTGACCAGAGCAACGAAAAAAGTGGGGGAAAGGGAAAAGGAAAAGGAAAAAAGAAACACAGCATCGAAGATATACAGTGGAGCAAAGGAGGAAACGGGTTCGGACATGTATTTGCCATGTGTTCCTCAGACAAAAGTGTAAAAATAGTAGATACACGCGACTTAAAAGGGGATCAACACAAAACGGATGGAAAGAATTCTACACACATACAAATAGCAGATGCACACACAGCAGACGTTAATGTCATATCGTGGAATGAACACGTCCCTTTTTTGCTTGCGTCAGGAGGGGATGATTCTGTTGTAAAAATATGGGACATAAGAAATGTCTCCAATTCGGTAGGTGCATTAAAGTTTCATAAGAGACCCATTTCTGCTGTTTCGTGGGATCATAGTGATACTTACGTGGTTCTGGCTGCAAGTTTGGACAACTCCATTTCCATTTGGGACCTCTCTGTGGAGACGGAGTCGTTGGAGTTTGGTCTGTCGAAGCATCCAGATCAGCTTCTCTTTGAACATCTAAACCAGAAGTTCATCACGGACGCCAAGTTCCACCCCCTCCACCCAGGGGTTGTCGTCTCTACGTCCAGTGACAATTTTAACATTTTTAAGCCATGCAATGTGTAGCCATACCGTTTGGCCTTACGTTTGAACCTACCTTTTGAACCTACATTTTGAAACAACATTTTGAAACAACATTTTGAAACAACATTTTGAAACAACATTTTGAACCTACATTTTACCTTAACGTTGAGTCTACTTTTCGACACGCCGCCAATGACAGGTTATGACCAAAGAGGGGCCTCCTCGCAGATGCTGCATGCATGTTTAGTGCCACGCCAAATGGGTTCACACGATGCACGGTCAAGTGGAGAAACACACATAGGTAGACGCCTCACCCGTTGGAAGGGTAAGCAAAAGGGTCACACGCATGAACGAGCAGCGCGTGTACAACAAGGCACCTCCTGGAGTACAGCTGATCCATCCGGTTAACGCCTCAGTGAGTGCGGACCCGTGCGATGGCCTTGAAGGCCGTGTCGAGGACCTCACTAATGGTGGGGTGTGAGTGCACCATGTGTGCCAAGTCAATCACCGACAGCTTCAGGTTCAAAGCCAACACCCCCTCGTGAATCAAAATGGAAGCGTAACTACCCACAATGAACAAGCCTAGAATTTCCTTACTATCCTTTAGGTAAATTATTTTTACCATACCATTCGTATTGTCCACACTGTTGTACTTTCCTTTGTTGTATGAGTTATTTTTCAAGTTCTCTGGAAAGCCGATATCGTTATTCTCACAGAGGACTTTAGAGTTCGCCTTGTAGAATGAGATCTCTGTGCCGACATTCTCTGGGGGGTATAACTTCTTGGCTTCCTTTTCGGACAGTCCTACAAAGGCCAATTCAGGGGTGGTGTAACACACCGAGGGGATATTCCTATAGAGGATGGGTTTACTAGCCCAGTCGGTGTGGGAACTATTCGAGTGGTCAGTCCTGTTGTGTAGTTTTTCCCCCTTGGATGTTATCCAATCGACCACCTTCAGTGCTTGGTGTGATGCCGTGTGTGCCAGCATCTGCTTTCCATTGGCATCACCTATGCAAAATATATTGTCGTACACGTCTTGGTCTTGTCTCTGTACGCGCAGATGTTCATCCACCGTTATGTATCCTCTGTTCGTCTGTATTTGCAACTGTTCGAGGCCTATGTTATTCGTGTTCGGTTTCCTCCCTGTGGCGACTAGGCAGCTGTCCACGCGCGTTTCCCTGATGTGATTGTTCATGTCACTTGGGGTAGATAACTCCGCGTCGCTTCTCTCACTGTGCCCGATGACGACTGGCTGGCCTCCCCTTCCCGCCCTCACATACTCAATGCACGTATTGAAATGCACACGCATCGGCTTGGACTTAATAAAAACGCGCTCGAAGTAGTTGGCCACGTCTGCATCGAGCAGTGGTAACAACTGAGGGGAGTAATCGAAGGAGACAACTTCTGACCCCAAAGCTGTGTAGATATCTGTGAATTCAATTCCTATTATTCCCATGCCGATAATTCCCATGTATTTCTGTAACCCTTCCAATTTCACTGCTTGATCACTAGTAAAAACAGTTTTTTCATCCACTTCGATGTTGTCTGGTATGTGTGGAGTAGACCCTGTCGCGATGATTATATTGTTTACCTGATATTCCTTTCCACTTTTCTCCCCTTTAATAATATTTTTTTCCACTATATGACCACGTTCATAAATTACCTGCACATGTTCAGAATTTTTTGAAAATTTTTTTTTTTTTAATCCGCTTTCAATTCCTCCCTTCAATTTGTCAATAACGTTCTGTGTGTACTCCTTTAACTTTCCGACGTCTATTTGAACCGTATTTGCTAGCAACTGGTTTCTTTCAACCGGATCTTCCTTCCCACTTTTGCTAAACGCATTAGTGTAAATACCATATGTATACAGCTTGGCCATATTTTTTAATTCTCTGTACTTACCCGTGGCGTATAGCAGTGACTTGCTCGGGATGCATCCAACGTTAACGCAGGTCCCTCCGATGTTGTCTTCACCTCCTGTGAAAATTATAACCTTTAATCCTCTCTCCATTGCGTTAATTGCTGCAGCGTGTCCCCCAACTCCACACCCGAGAATTCCGACGTCGTATTGTTCTGTGCACGGTCTCATCGACTGCTCTTTCTTACTTCCCTTCAGTCTGAGAGATCTGCTTTGATTGACTCCGTTCTCACGTCGACGTTGGGATGGCGAGCTGCTCATGTCGCTGCACCGGATAAACATATTACTCGTTTTTTTTCCTGGTCGCACATGGCTCCCCTTTGCGTGTAACAAATGAAGTGTGTGTCCACCCCTTGTACGTTTCGCTGTGCCATTTTGTGTGACCAGCAGGAGGAGCCAACCGATCCATATGCACGTGCCTGTGCGGGCGCCCATTTGGTGGGGGTGGCAAACAGGTGAACAGATTAAACAACGGAGAGATGGTGCAGAAGGAAGGTATGCGAAGAGAAGAAACCTTGTGGCTACCAGTCAAATGAACCAGGGGGATATAACGCAGATGCCCCACCGTGGAAAAGTGGACTCCACACACGGGGGTTCCACAGTTCAGCATGCACTTTGTGTTGCAACGGGGACATGGTCCAAAGGATAAAAAAAAAATTCCCCTATAAATTCAATGTTGGCAGAATAGCCGCACAAGAGATTTAAACTGATGGTCTCTTTAACGATATTATTGCCTAATTAGAAGTGGAAATGAAGGGAATGTCGTTTGGGGGGTGCACTCCACGATGCTTCCCGTTATGCCTTTTTTTTTTTTTTTTTTTTTTTTAAAAACCCCAAAACAGTGCATTGTAGAAGAATGCGCAGAAATAGCATGCGACTCGGCGAACAGGAGAACCATCGAACGAACAGAAACCATAGCCACTTGGTAGTGCAACCCACACTTCATCACACCAGAACAATTCCTTTTACTGCTGCCCTTATCTTTTTTTTTTTTTTTTTGGGGGTGAATTTCCCCAAGGGGATATATCCTCACACTTCCCTTACGTACCAACGTTGTACTTAACTCCAGGGAGATCCCCCCCGGAATATGGACCATTTCGAAAGGAACCACAGGCATAGGCTGCGTTGCCAAGTGTTGACATGCATCAACAAGGAGGAAAGGGGGTCCACTACCTGCTTCATTACAACATACTCACTTCCCCCTTTCCATGTAAAAAAAAAAGAAAAAATATATATATACACCCCAGGAATACATGCGCTTCTTTGACGCGGGTGCGCAACTAACCCGGAGTGGACACGGCGATGTTCGTGTGGTGGGATACACAGGGTGACATATGCCCCTTGTCTGTTTGGGTGCATGTCCAATAGAGGGTGGGATTTTGTTTTTATTTCCCGTTTTCGCTTCCGTCCTGGAAGTATTCCCCCCCAGTTCATGTCCTTCTGTGTGCGCAAAGGGGGGTGGAGCGTCTGGCAGGGAAACTTTGATAAGCACTTCGCCCCCCATAAAGTTGGTTAACGAAAAAAAAAAAAAAAAAAGAAAGAATCGAAAGAAGCGTAATTTGACATTATGCCCAACTGGATCACCATCTTTGGAATGTATTACTAGAGTTATTCCTTTTTTTTTTTTTTTTTTTCCCTTTTCAGTTTGGCCAACTGGGCAGGCGGTGCAATTCACCAAAGGCACTTCAGGGGGGGACTCGTTCCTTCCTAGTAACAGCGTTACCCTCACGTGGCACTTGGGTCAATCGTGATTTGTGTTGTCCCCAGGTGACCGTTACTACTGCGTCCCCGGGTGTGGCGCTAGTTTTTTTTTTTTTTGTTTGTTTTAGTCGCCTGATGAGCGTAAGTACGCGGTCAAACTTCTGGCCAAATACACGCGTGCCGTCTCTCCTCCCTAATTAGCGTCACTTCCGTTGGGAAGCCCATTCTTTAATAACGCTGTTTCTTCCAACTTGTGCATGTAGCATTGCTAGCTGGTCACGAGTGTGTTACTGTGCGTGTCGACCCGTTTGCTGCATGCCCACATGGCGTAGAGGCGCAGCAGAATCGTGTAGAAGGTACCACACCGAAGCGACTAAAGGGAAAAAAACTACTGTAACGTTACCAACCAGGCCAACTTCACAAACCGGAGAACCGCTGAGAGGGAGGTACCCTTGGAGGAGCGGCAGCCGGACGTACTATAAACATGCCACGCGTGAAAGAGCAAATGCTTAACCATGTACTCAAGGAACTATTTGTGCGAGGACGATGAGTGGGGGGTGGAGGAGGGCCAAGGACTACCTTCTCATATAACAGAAGGGGAAAGAAAAGGAAGTAAAGTTACACGTGAAAAGGCTGAAAAGGCTGAACTTGTTGCTGATGAAGTGAATGGGGGAGATTTTTTTTGTGACCATTTAGAAGGTACCCATGGGAAGGCGCCACAGTTGGGTAGCATTGAGTATGTATCTTCCGGAAGTGAAGCCAAATTGGTAAGAGGCAGCAGCAAGCAGAGCCTTCCACGGGGGGAAAATCACTCCTCTAGACGTCACGTTTCTGTGCGGCATGCCTCTATGCAGAGTGGTACCTCCATGAGGTGCGCTACTGAACGGAACTCCTCGGGCAGCATCCTCTGGTTCGACTCGAACGATAGTGTTCGATCCCAGGGGGGAAGAAAAATAAAAGAGAAACAGAAAGGGGAACGAATTAACCAAGCAGTCGATCACGCAACGGATGTGTTAACTAAAGACCATGGACGACTGCATCAAGTGAAAGAAAAAATGAATTCATCCTTCGACCTGTGGGAAAGTAGCAACTCTGTTGGTCACCCCGAGGGGGAGGTGCAGCAACTGGAAGAGGACCTCCTACTTAAAGGGAAGACCAACCTTTACAACTACAAGTTTAGCACGGAAGGGGAGGCTTCCAGCGAGGGTGACCAGCGTGAAAATTGGGGGGAGCTCAACCAGTGTAGCGAACTCAATTCAGGTGGAAGTCATCACCAAGGGGGGAAGCACACGAACGTGCGTATGCGTAGCCAGGACGTGTGTCACGCGGATTATGTGAATGGAAAACGCAGGGAATCGTGTGAAGAGAACAGTTCCAACTGGAGCGAACCTCCTACTGGCGCAGTCAGAACAAAGAAGGAGAATTCACACGTATTTATTAAACAGAAGCAGATGAACGAGGTTGACCCGAGTGGAAGGAGGGGCCTCTCAAGTACGCATAGAAACCAAGCAAAGAAGACTCCCTCCAGTGGAAGTCTGCATAATAGTAACATGAGCAGCCACCAAACGGACCATCCCAAAGAGGGGGAGAAAAAAATAACGCAGTCAAAAAAAGAAGGTGTAAGTGTTAAGGGTGGGAATAGATTAATGAGGTCTATTTCCACCACTTTGTCGGAACGGTCGGGCAGGCAGAACAGGCAAAGTAGCGTTATCATGAGCAGTAGCAGCAGCAGGGGCGATGATCTGGGTGGTTCGCAAAGACCTTTCCCCGGTGCGGATTCGAAGGGGGCCACAGCAAAAGTAAACACAAAAATGAAGAAAAAGAAAAACAACAATAGCAACAGCAGTAACAGAAGCAACAACAACCTCGTGTTCTTGTCGGATGATGAAGGGAGTGTTCTGGACACCACGGCGGTCAGCGAAGAGAGTAAATTTTTCCACGAGATTAAGGCGTACCTCAATTATAAGAGCAGGGTGGGAACGCTAGACGAGGAGGATGCAACTCACGAGGATGACGCGCTTCACCTGGATGACGCATCTTCGGAAGTGCCAACCCAGAGGGGAAACAATAACCCCCTCGAGTGGGACATCCAGGTGAAGCGATCCGAAAATGCGGCCAAACGGAGAAGCGCCTCTAGGAAGAAGCAGCCCGCCAGGCAGTCATTACCAGCCGAGGGGGAGACGGTATCCAAAATGGGTAGCTGTAGCAGCAGCGGTGATATAGTACCAAAGTTAAACGCGGGGGAGAGGCATACCAACCCCACCTCTCACCAACGAAGTGACGGTGGAAAGCGTATCTCCCAAAACGTGGGGGAGGAAGAAGAAGGTGGGCATGTTGCAAAACACTACAGCGAAGTGAACGCTGGAGGGGTGAATCCCCCTAAGGAACACACAAAGTTAACCCCAAGACGGGAAAAAGTCGAACGCATCGATGGGATGATTGACCTTTCGGAGGAGACGAAGAAGACGCTGCACTCAGTCGAATATTTAGAGCACATCGGAAGGGAACGAACTGGGAGTCACCTCCCCCATGGTAGGATTGAGAGCCCCCCTTTGATCGACCTTACATTGGCGGAAGAAACCAACCGAGGTGAATGCAGGGGGGTAGCTCCAAGTGCCCATGTCAGAGATGGGGACAAGCTATCCAGTGAAGAACTGGGTAAGAAGAGCAATGGTAGCCGCTATTCACCCGAAAGGAACGTAATCGGAAGGAAGGACGACAACACCCCAGACAGTTTCGACACAGAACAGGTGGAGCAACACCCTCCTCCTACCGATGGAAGCGCCAACAGTGTGGGGAACAACGCAGGGGAGGTCTCTTCTCTTCCTGGGGGGGAAAACGGACCCAGGATCAGATTCCCCTTTCCACAGCGGGGAAAAAAATTTAAGGACATTTTCATTTCGTTCATTAGGAGGGGCGATGCGGGGAGAAGCAACGAGGTGGGAACAAACCATCAGGAGGGAAGAAGCCCCGACGATGGGTCCAATGGGCAAGTGCCGCTTGAGCGCGAAATGACGAAAGAGGCAACCCAAACGGGAGAAGCGGACGAAGCCGAAGAGGGGGAAGAAAAGAACACAAAAATGGTAAAAGAGGCGGGCGATATCTCCTTCGAAGCGAACTCCCCCGGCAGAAAAAAGCCAAACACGTTGTACAACAATTTCCTGGAAAGTCTGAAGCATCCCTCTTGTAGAAATGTGATCGACAAGGTAAGGATATTCATTCAGAGGTTTCCCAAAAATGTAAGTAGAGAAGTGGCAGCCAACAAAATCCATGAGTTCATAAATGAGACGCAACCGATTCTGCTAAACTGCCACATATACAAGAGTGTGAACAAGTACCAGGCGAATGTGATAATTGAGGGGTATGAGAAGTTCCTGCTGCAGAAGTTGCACCCCTATGTGTACCGAATGGATCCTAAGGACAAGGACGAGGACGAGAAGATATACACGAAAATTAATTGCCTCCAGTGGGTAGAACTGAAGCACTTGGAAATAGCAGAAGATATTCAATTGGACCGACTAAAACAGGCACAGGCGGAACTCTTGCGCATACAAAAAATGAGGGCCCCAAACGATAAGCTTATTATGGTACTTAACTGCTGCCGTGTTGTTACGTCTGCGGTTTACGCGGCGAAGAAGAATTCTAAGCGGCGCATGCAGGGGGGGAAGCAACACGGGTTAGATAAGCAAAACGATCCAGTCGTTACGCAGGAGAACGCCGAAACGACCGTTGAAAGTGACGCACAGGATATGCAGTGTGACGGAGCTGAACTGGGCATCTCCAAAGCTGAATCGGATGTTGTGAAAGCCGAACTGGATGACGACGAGCTGCTGCCGTGCGCAGATGAAGTACTCCCCGTGCTCATCTACGTTATTATAAAAACCAACCCACCAGAACTTATTTCAAACATTGCTTACATCCAAAGCTTTAGACACCCAAATCATTTCGTGTCGGAAGAAGCCTACTCCTTCACGCAGTTCTGCAGTGGTGTAGAGTTCATTAAGGAACTTGGAAAGTCTACCTTCCTAAACATCCCAGAAGAGGAATACAAAAAAAAAGTGTCCCAGGCTGAGCAGTTTTACCTAGACGAAGTTAAAGAGAGCAACAAAAAACTGCAGGAAGCAGCGGGAAAACTCACCAGCTTCATTAAACTCTCAAATGAGAAGAAACTGTGTGTGAACGTTATTAACAAAATAGAGGATCTACAGTTGCGTTTCGAGGGGGAGGACAACTTCAACGCACTGACCGTTTCGAAATTGGCCGACATGTTCGAGGAGTACAAGATGCTCGTGCGGCTGAAGAATGAGATTTTGCGGGACATGCAGGAGCACGAGCAGGCCGTCAGCGCAGGTGACGCGTGACTACAGATGTGACGCGGGGAAATGCTCGTTGGAGAGTTATATACTCACCCAGTCGGCCACATGCACACAACTGGTCATTCCACCAATTTTGTAAATGTGATTACTTTTTACTTTTGCACCCCGTGCTGACCTTTTTTCTGTGTTTTTTTTTTTTTTTTTTCTTCTTTTCTCTTTTTTTTGTATGCAGACCTTTTATGTATAATCCTCCCTGAAACAGCTAAATAGCAGCCCACATTATTGTTCTTACACCCTGAAACACCTAAATATCAGGCCACACTATTGTTCCTAAACCCTAAAACAGCTGAATACCAGGCCATATTATGATCCTTACACCCTAAAACCTTAACGTTAAGTGTGAAATCCTACACAAACACACCCTAAAATGCGAAACCTTAACCCTAAGTGTGGAATCTTACACGCAACCTAAACCCTTAACCCTTCCTTCCTCCACGTACCACCCCTAACACCCCACCTACCACTTAACAACTTTCCTTCCACCAACATCCTTCCTTCCAACTACCACCACCCTAACAACAACCCGCCTACCACATAACAGCCTTCCTCCTTAGACCCTCCTTCCCTTCCTTCCTTCCTTAGACCTCCTTCCCTTCCTTCCTTCCTTAGACCTCCTTCCCTTCCTTCCTTCCTTAGACCTCCTTCCCTTCCTTCCTTAGACCATCCTTTTCTTCCTTTTGTACTTAGACCATCCTTCCCTTCCTTCCTCCTTAGACCGATCTTTCCTTCCCTCCATTAGACCCTTCCTTTCCTTTCCTCCTCCCTTAGACCTCCTTCCTTAGGCCTCCCTTCTTTCCTTCCCTTCTTTAGACTCCTTTCCTTCCTTAGACCACTTTTCTTCCTTCCCTTCCTATTATAATGCACACAGAGGGAGGACACAGAAATGGTGCACAGGAAGGAAGGTTGTTAGGTGGGTGGTTGGTGGTTGGTGGTTGGTGGTTGGTGGTAGGTGGTTTGTTGTTAGGGTGGTGGTAGGTGGGAAGGTCACTTTTTTAAGGAGAAAGAAGAACGGAAAAAAAATAAAAAAAGAAAAAGGAAAGGTTAAGGAAGAAGAAAAAGAAGATTTAGGTAAAAGAAAAAAGGTTTAGGTAAGAAAAAGAAGGATTAAGAAAGAAGAAGAAAAGAGGAAAGGAAGGTGTAAGGAAGGAAGGTTTAAGAGTAAAGGGAAAAAGGAAGGTTTAACGGGGAGAAAGAAGAAAGGAAGTTTTAAAGAGAAGGAAATTAAAAAAAAAAAAAGTTTAACGAAGAAAAATTTTAAGGGAAAAAGAAGTTTTAAGGGAAAAAAAAGAAAAGCGGGAATGTGAATAATTCCTTCCTTTTTTCCTTTTTTAAAGGAATGTAAAGAATGTATTTAGATAGAATGTATATGAGAAAGGGGGAAGATAGCTTCCCTCACTTCTTCTCCCTCTTCTTCTTCTTTTTTAGAGGAAGAAATACAATGCACAGGAAGGGGGGAAGGTTCCTTATTTTTTCTTGAAGGAATTAAAAAAGAGAAGAAAATAAGGAAAAAAGGTTAAAAGAAAAGAGAATGTTTAAAAGGAAAAGAAGAAGAAGTTTAAAAAAAAAAAAAAAAGCAGAAAAGAGGAAAATAAAGAAAAAAGTAATTGAAAGTAAAAAGAGGAAGGGTGAATAATTCCTTCCTTTTCTTCTTTATATAGGAGGAAAAGAATGAAAGAGGGAATTTGGGAAAAATAAGAGTAGTTATATTTTAAATATATACAGATGAGAAAATATTAGGAACGTGAGACATAAATGGAAGGAAAGATGCACAGAAGTGACAGGAAAGATATATAAAAATATTTCTGCCATGAATAATGAGAGAAGGATATTAGTAAGAGTATACGGGAATTACATATAAATAGAAAGGGATAAACTATAATAATGGAGGAATATACTGCATTCCTGCGAACTTGGCTGCGGAGGAGACATATACACGATGAAGCTGGATATGTAATTTATGTGCATTTAAAGTGTAGGAGGGAACCCCATATAAATCATGAAGGAAATTTAGTTAGAAAATCAAGCTGGAAATGTATGAGTATAGTACATATAGGAGCGTACTCTTCCTTATTATTTTCCCTTATAGGCCAGAATATGGGACGATCTGAAAGGAGAATGGAAGAAACTCATTACAATTTTGAGCAAAGATACTGATGAAAATATAAAGTTGCTGTGTACTCAAGTGGCCGATGGGGATACTGAAATTGATGCGGGAAAAAGACCACTATGTAAGGCACTAGTAAAAACATTCCTTTACATGAATGGAATGACATTAGAAGGAGTGACGGTGGAGGAATCCGACGAAGAGGCGAAAAAGGAGAATTCCTATATGAGGTGTATAGTAGGTGCAGCGAGTATAATAAATTTATACGGGGACCACTGCTATTTCCAGGAAATGAGGAAACATGCATACGGAGCAGCGGAAGGATGGAGGCAAGTAATAGGAGTCACGAACACTATAGACAAGTGCGCATGGATGGATTTTAAGAAGTTAAGAATAGGGAGCAAATTAATTGGAAGTACAGTAAAAGAATGGAATGAAGAAGACAGGAATAATGTTGCTGACAACAAGAATATAGAGAACCACAGGAACTGGTGCAGGCAGGGGAAGAAGAAAGTTTTTCCGCAGAGAAAAGGGAAAAAAGAAAAGAAAAGGGAAGATGATGCGCAGTGGTTAGAGGATGAGGATATAGGTGAAGTGAAAGCAGAAATAGAGGAGGGCGAATACCTGAAGAAGGAAGATATAGAGGATATAATAGGAAGAGTAATAAAAGGAGAATTAGGGAGAGATGAGGACATAAATAAAGCCTTAGATGAAAAAATTGAAGAAAGGAAAAGAGAGAAAGAGAAGCAGAAGCAGGGGGATGGGGCAGCAACACTGAGTAGGGCAGACAAATCTGCAAATCAACCCCAACCCCAACCCCAGGCACCAGGACCTGTAACCAACCCTAAAAGTCAAGAATCTACTATTCAAGCCAAAACAGCAACTGATCCATGCTCCCCCTCCAACCAATCACCTGAGGAAAAAGAAGCAAGTGAACAGAAAGGGGAACAATTAAGAAAAGCATGGAAAGGCCATTCTTCCCCAATAACGAATGACGGAACATTAAATCAGGTAAGGGAGAGTGTAGTAAGGAGTCTTGTGGTATTTCCTTAGAAGAAAGAAGAAAAATGAAAAGAATAAATTAAAGCAATATATATAGAGAAGTAGACAATTAGGGGAATATATATAAAGAAAAAATGAAAAGAATCAATGAAAGGAATAAATAAAGAAAGGAATAGTCCATTAAAAGCGCATATATAAAGAAATAGACAATTAGAAGGAATATATATAAAGAGAAAAGGACAAAAGGAAAGAATGAAATAAATAAAAGAGCAGTTGATGAGAAAGTATAAATAAATAAACGAAAAGGAAAATGAAGGAAAATAAAAAAATGGAGAGGGAAATAAGAAAAAAAAAGTAGCATTATCAATTAGGGGGGCACATATATATACGGAGGAAGAAAGAAATATGTGTGATGGAAGTATGTTCATATGTCTATTTCTTCCTTTACTTCTTATTTTCAGGGAAAAATGGGGGAAGAAGTAAATAGAATGTTGACGGAATTGAAGGATTTTATGAGCATGAATGAACATAAGGCGAAAATAACAACAATTTGTGGAGATATAACGCAAGCACCTGCGGGACGACATGTGACGCAGCCAAAACAAATATGCAAAACAATATTAAAAATAATATACTGGATGGAAGGCTGGGACAAAGTAGGGCATAAGTGGAAGGAAAAAGGAAAGAACAGTGGACAGGAATGGGAGTCATACTTAAAATGTATAATAGGGAATACAGTTATATTGGAAATTTTAAAAAATAAGTGCAATATGGATCAGGTTATGAACATTATCTCTGAAACTATGGGTGGAAAGGGGAAACATTTTCCGAAGAAGGGAAAAACTAAGATGGACTGTGACTGGGTTCAAGTTAAGGATATAGAAACTGCAGAACAATTATTTGGGGAAAAAACACAAAGGTGGATACAACAAGGAAAAGAGAGTAGGGGTGGTATTTATATGTTCAATATGGTAATGCAATGGATGGAGTGTAAACCAGGGGAACAGAAGGAGGAAGGAAAAAGTGAAAAAAAAGATTGTAAGAGTGAAAGAATTATAGACTTAATGCATTGGGGGAAGTCAAAGGACTTGCAAGACCTAGTCAATACGAAGCCTCCTGTCAAGCCACCTGATGGTAAGAATAATCATCAGCATGATCCTAATACTACTCTTGGACCTGATGGTCTCCCCACACTGGACAATGATATTCCCATATCTGGAAAGGGGCCTACTGCTGTTGCAGAATCCATTGAAATTAATGCATATGGTAGCGGTAAGACAGATTTATTGTCCACGGCAATAACGCCTGAAAATACTCCATCACTTCCTACAGGTACAGAAAAGGGTCCTGATCCCAGCAATCCAGGTTCCGCCGGTCCAAGCTCCACTGCTGAAGATCCCACTAAGCAAGGTTAGAGTCATAAGTGTGAAGAGCGAAAGAAAAGAAGATGGACACAATAGAAAATGTGCACCCCACCACACCTCTGCGTCTAATGACTCCTGGACTACAATGGAACTTGCACCTTACTTCATTCATTTTTCAGGTTCACCAGGTATAGCAGGTCCATCCGGTCCAGTAGGTCCAGCTGGTCCAGCTGCTCCTGTCTCAGCGGAAAAAATTCCAGCTAAAAGTTCAGAGAAAAGTGATGATGACAATCAGCAGCATGGTAGTACTAAGCAGAGTGTCGTTGTTGAACCTCAAACTAAGCAGAAACCTCTCGCTCATCCAGCTCGTGCTGGACAGGCTATAGTTGTTCAGCCTTCCACTGATGACCATGTTACATTTCCAGGAGTAGGGGTTGCCCAGGGGGGTAGCCTGGGTCCAGAAGGAAGTATTCCTGTTCATAGTCCAAGTGTATCAGGAGGTGGACCCGGTAGTCAAACTGTTCCAAAAACACCCAAGGCTGCTCAAATTAGTAACAAGATTGAGAACCTTCCTGATGTCCTTACCCCATACCTTCCTACCATTCCTGTCTTCATTGGTATTTCTGCTATGAGTTATCTCCTTTGGAGGGTAAGAAAAAAAAGGAGAAAATATATTTTCCGAAAAAAGGAAAAAAAAAAAAAAAAGGAATGAATGAGGAAATGAGTAAAGGAGTGTAGGATTTCGCATTTTAGAGGTGTGTATGTGTAGGACGATTTCGCATTTTAGGGTGTGTTTGTGTAGGATTTCACACTTAACGTTAAGGTTTTAGGGTGTAAGGACCATAATATGGCCTGGTATTCAGCTGTTTTAGGGTTTAGGAACAATAATGTGGCCTGATATTTAGGTGTTTCAGGGTGTAAGAACAACAATATGGCCTGCTATTTAGCTGTTTCAGGGAGGATTATACATATAAGGTGTGCATACAAAAAAAAGAGAAAAGAAGAAAAAAAAAAAAAAAGGGAGCACACATCTTCTAACCCTTACTCTCTTTAACCTTAAGTGTACACTTCGTACTTGTTTTATGCTGATTGTTCTGGTCTTGGGAGCAACATTTCACACCTACAAAACTAATTTTTTTTTCTTTTATTTTAGTATTTTTTCTTTCGTGGTAAAAGAAGAAAACGTCACAGAAGAGCTCATCATCTACGTGGTCCTCCAACTTTGGAAGAACAACCTCTTGATCATGTGGAACAGCAGGATGGTCCACATGAATATACCTTAGTAAAGGAGCGCACACAACCAAGATCTACTTCAACAAAAACGAAGAGGTCAAAAAAATTGGGTGTTGGTCGTCGTGGTGCTCGTCGTCCTGTTGGTCGACGTACCATTATTGATATACATTTAGAAGTCTTAGACGAATGTAAAAAAGGGGACCTCCATTCGACGAAGGAAGACTTTTTTGAAATTTTGGTTCAAGAATTTATGGGGAGTGAATTTATGAACGAAGAAAAGGTTCCTACAGAAAATGCTCCTGAGGAATGTGTTCGTAAAGAACAGGTTCATAGTTCAAATTTAGGTTTTAGTGAGGAAGACTTTGTTCTTAAGGAAGATGTTGCAAAGGAAAGTGTTATTAGGGAAGATGTTCCTAAGGAACAGGCTCCAAGTCCAGATTTCAGGATTTAGGGAGGAAGACTTTGTTCCTAAGGAAGAGGTCCAGGGTTTTGGGTTTAGGGAGAAAAATTTTGTTCCTAAGGAAGAGGTTCTAAGTTCAGATTCCGGATTTAGGGAGGAAGACTTTCTTCCCAAGGATCAGGTTCCATGTTCATGTTTAGTGTTGAAGTTTCAGGATCTGAAGGAAGATTATGTTCCTAAGGAACAGGTTCCATGTGCAGATTCTGCGTTTAGGGTTGATGTTCCTGAGGGAAGTGTTCCTAAGGAGCAGGTTCCATGTTCAGGTTTCGGGTTTAGCGAAGAAGACTTTGTTCCTATGGAAGGCTTCGTTTCTAAGGAAAATGTTCCATGTTCAGATTCCGGGTTTAGGGTGTAGTAAATACTTTTTTTTTCTTTTTTTTCGTTTTGTTTTGTGTATTAAATTGTTTACAAGTTCATGTGTAATTAATATGAGCCGCGAGAAAAAAAATTTTCCGCACTTTATTTTGACTTGTTGGGATAATTTTTGCATTGCACATGCAAAATATGTTCATTAATTTTTTTTGTTACAGATTTTTATGTTTGTAATTTTTTTTTGTTTTAATAATTTGTTTTTTCCTTTAAGTTCAAATTATGGACATTTGAAAAGTGTGTTTCAAATTGTGCGCGAGCGTTCGCGGAGGTTCGCAAAAAAAAAAATTGTCAAAGAAAAAAATTGCCCTAATATAAATTTGTCACAGAGAAAAATTTTTGCCAAAAAAAAAAAGGTTGTCCAAAAAAAAAAAATGCCCTAATATAAAATTTGTCACACAGAAAAAATTGCAAAAAAAAAAAATGTCAACAAGAAATTGTCCAAAAAAAAAAAAAAAAGAATGCCCTAATAAATTTGTTACAGAAAATTGTCAAAAAGAAAGGAGGAGCTACTTTTTTTTTCGTCTATTTGATAAAATGAATACGTGTAGCACTGCGCAAACTATGTGTTATCCCCCTTAAAATTTTATATTTGGACTTTGCAACTACAATTTCAACCATATTATGTGCGCAACTTGCGGACGATCTTATTTTTTATGGGGAACTTTTAGTAAGCGTAATTTCGTGTTAGTTGCAGTGAGTACACAAATGAGCGCACCTTCCTTGGGTGACAGGAAAAGACATCTTCCAACTGTTGCCCAGTTGCCTGGAACGCGCTCTGAACGTAACTGCTTAGCAATCTCCTTATGCACCTGAACATATGGGTGTCCACGAATTTTAGCATAACTGTTTAAGTGTAATGCGTACTATGGGTTTAACTTCGCCTTAATATGCTAAAGAAGTGGGCAAATGCGCATACAGAACTGTTTGTACAGTTTGTACCCACTCCTGTTCCTAATGTGCATCGGTGAACATAGTACCTGAGGAAGTGGAAATATGCACATAAGAACACACACATATATGCACATATATATAAACTGATATATAAATATATGTGTAGGCATACGCGTAAAAGGGGGGAGGAGAAGTACTCTGTAACCTTATATTAAATGAATATCTAAAGGGGGAAGCAGTACCTTAAAGGAAAACCTTAAAGCAGAACGTCAAACCCATTTTGTCAATTATAGTATTCATGATATATAAGGGACGAACATGCCTATTCTCCTTCATGGGTTAATATAATTTTAGGTCTGTCTTAAGATTCGTGAAAATACTTTTCCAATCCTACCTATGAAGGTGTTCTTCTGCCTTTTCTCTCAAAAAAAAAAATTGCTGCCAATTTGCATTATGATGATGATGATGGTGGTTGGAAGCCATGCCCCCCATTTTATTCTCTAACAAATAATTGAACAGGGTTATACATTTTTTAACCATTCTTCGTTATGTTGACTATTATGATATAGGAAAGAGGAAAGGAAAGGAAAGGAAAGGAAAGGAAGGGAAGGGAAGGGAAGGGAAAGGAATGGTCTATGTCTCTCCTCAAGCATTTAACTAAAAATCACAAATGTTAAGAGTAGTATGATGAAGTATATGTTTAAAAAAAAAAAAGGAAAAAGTTCTATCCTATAGCCTATCCTATAGTTGTCATCTAGTATATCCATGAGAACAAATAAATTAGGCAAATTTTAGGAGTGCACAATATATTATACATATTTTTAAGTTATGTACTTTTCAATATTGTGGTCAACATACAACCGTTGCGTTAGGGTTGCAATTATAAAGGAAGGGGTAGCGGTGCGCACAATATAAATGGAATGGGCGTGACATATATATAATTGAAAGAAGGGATGGGGATAGGGACGGTGTTGGCTCATTATTCTTGTTCTCTTGCTCATTACTTCTTTTTTTTTTTTTTTCTGTAGTGAGGAAAAAAAAAGAAGTACTAACAGCACTTTAACTTAATTTTTTAAACAACATAATATAATTCTGTTATTAAAATAAAATTTTTTCTTTTCTATTATTTTGAATTACTGTATTTTTTATATTTATTATTGTGCATTCTAGTAAGTTATAAATGAAAAAATATATGTACACTTTTACACATCACCTAAAATAAGAACAACAGCGTTGAATCACATATGTGCGCCTCCCTCCTCCATCCCCTCAAAGAAGCCACTTAATGAACATTTAGAAATAAAAAAAAAAAAGGAAAAGAAATAATCATACAACCTATTTATGCATATAGAAGGAAAATACTATCGCCCTCCCCCCCCACTTTTAAAACATTTTTTCACTCTTAAAAGAAGAAAAACAAAATGGCACCATTCCCTGCGAAGCTCCCAATATTAATACTAGTCCTATTTTATTCATGTCAATTTGCCAGCTGGGTATGACCATAATAGGAACTACTACATTGTTGCAGTTTACGCACACATTCATTATGATTAAGGAAAATATCTTTTTTCCTTTTTTTTGCTGAGGGAGGGGGAAGTACAGGCTGCATGGGGGGTTGTAAGGGGAAAGGGTTGAAGGAAGGGGGAACGTTCCTTCCTTTTTTTCCTTCCTTCCCTTT
This sequence comes from Plasmodium coatneyi, assembly GCF_001680005.1. NCBI lineage: Eukaryota > Apicomplexa > Aconoidasida > Haemosporida > Plasmodiidae > Plasmodium > Plasmodium coatneyi. Next base: position 804,676 of record NC_033560.1, read on the forward strand.
CTTCCCCCTCCTTCAACCCTTTCCCCTTACAACCCCCCATACAGCCCGTCTCCTACACCCTCCTTCCCTAATGATAACACTTATATATATGTGTGCTATGTGTAAATGGTGAATGTACCCCCCTCCTTCTTACCCTTTCCCTTACTTTTTTTTTAATGGTCATACTTATATGTTACGTACATTGTGCACATACTCCGTTTTTCCCTTTCCCTTTTTCCTTTTTTTTAGGTGAGTGCGCTAGGTAAAACAAAGAAAAGAGGAAGTAATAATAATGGTAGGGGAGCCGGTCAACATGATCACTCTTCCGATGGTAGTATGAGCACATTATTAACACGTCCAACGCACATACCTACGTCAGAGCAAGATGACTTCCTTTCTAGTGTAAGTGGGAATTCCCTTGGGGATGCCCCATTAGAGGAGGAAGAACCCGGAACCTTACAATGTAGAATTTCATCAGGAGGGGCACGATGTGTAAGGAATGGGACAAAGGATAGGGGAGCAGGGAACAAGGACAAAGCACTCCTTCAAAAATTAAAATGTTGTAGGATTAAAAATAAAGTACTCTTAGGTATTTTAGTGTCCGTATTACTCTCCTACCATTTAGTTGTGTCCATTGCTCCTGGCGCTGCCAAAAAAATAACTCAGATTTCTAGTTGGGCTCAAGCGAATGAGTTAGCATTCAACCTTATAGTTAACTTAATCGTGGGAGTCGTTTATGTGTTAGTGTTATTAATATTTTACTATTCAAAAGGTGCAAGAGAATGTATTAAGGAGGAGCTAAACTTATGGAACCCCTTCCGGAATAAACTGCAAGAACAAACATAGCACAAAATTTTCGAAGAGTAGGGAAAATGTACATTCGTCCCACTGCTATGGACAGTTCTGTTATTACACCACAATTTTAATGCATTTGTTACATGAATTCTTTCTCTTTGTGTTTATGACTTCCTATATAACTTATGAATATGGTAATGTTTGTTAAAACTATTGCATCGCATTTTTTTTTTTTTTTTTTTGTAGCAACACTTTTTTTAAATTTGTAATGACCACCACTTTTTTCGCCTTTTGATATGTGAGAATTGTCTATTGTACATATATTTCTGCCCACTTCCTCCTGCTCCTAAATTCTATTAGCCAGAGGCAGCGCATTCCGCCCCCGTCACCCCTATATATAGAAATATAACGATTATATAGGAGCTGAGCGTGGTCCTATGGAAGGTAGCGCAACCATGATCATGTGCGCAAAATTCCGTCCAGGGGGCATTTTCTCGCTGGTTGGTAGCAAAATGTGAATAAATAAAATATGCATATACCATCGGGTATGTATGGGCAAAATTTATTAGGGTAAATATATTAGGGGAAATTGGACGAATGAATAATTAGGGGCACGCACAGATTAACATAAAAAAGTGGAATAAGTTCGTTCTATGCATATGGAGGAAAATTATCCATTATCCTTAATTCTGCTTCTTCTCCCTATTAAAAACTTCTTCCATTGGGCGAATCCTCCCCAATTGAGTCCTCCCCCCAATGAACCATGCCCAATGGAAATCTCCCAGAATAGGGATCTTCACCCACTTAGACATACTTCCTTCCCTAGACCCTCCTTCCTTAGACCCTTCCTACAACTCCTAACAATTTTCCTTCCACCTACCACCACCCTAAGAACCATCCTTCCATCGCCCCCTAACAATCTTCTTTCCCCTCTTCCATTCAGATCCTTAACCTTAAAACACGAACCCTCCCCTTAACCTATGCTATTACCTTAACCCCCCCTCCTTCAACCACCTCCTTCTTTCCCACCTTAAATCCCTCCTTCCTTAAATCTTTCCTTCGATACACGCTTCCTTTCCTCCTCTTTAGACATTTTCCTTCGTCTTCCTTACATAGACCCTCATTCCTTTACTCCTTAGATCCTCCTATCCTTCCTTCGTTCCTTCATTCGTTCCTACCTACCCTTCTTCCTTCTTTCATTCTTCACTTCATTCCTTCCTCCTACTTAGACACTCCTTCCTTATATCATCCCTTCCTTTCCCTCCCTCCTTAGACCACTACCCTTCCTTTTCGCCTTAGACTTTCCTTCCTTTCCTCCTTAATTCTCCTTCCTAAAAAAGGCTCCATTCCCTCTTGTCCATCCACGTCCGTCTTACCCCTAATACCCAAAACCCTAAACCTTGAACCCTAAGAAACCTAAAGAAAACACCTTAAAATACCCTAAACCCTAAATCCTAAACTCTGAACCGAAAACCTGAAAGTTAAACCCTAAATCCTAAACCCTAAACACTAAAACCAAAACCCTGAACCCTAAAACATTAATCCCTAAAACCTAAACCCTATACCCTAAACCCTGATACCCTGAACCCTAAACCCTGAACTTTAAACCGTGAACCCTAAACCTTAAATCGTGAACCCTAAACTTTAAATCCTGAACCCCAAAACCCTAAACACTGAACCCTAAAATTTTAACCCTAAACATAGACACTGAACACTCAAACCTAAAACTTAAACCCTAAACCATAAACCGCTAACCCTGCACCCTAAATCTTAAACCCTAAATCATAAACCCTAAATACTGAAACAAAAAATCTGAAAATTAAAAAATGAAACCTAAAACCTGCACGTTAAACATAAACGCTGAACCCGCGAACCATAAACCCTGAACCCTGAAGTCCCGAACCCTATGCCCTAAATCATAACACACTAAACCTTGAACCCTAAACCCGGAACCCATCTTAGCCTGAAGCCGGAACCCATCTTACCCTTAACCCGGGATCCACCTTAACCTTAACCTAGATCCCACCTTAGCCTTAACCAGGAAGGTACCTCTAAGATGATTCTAGCACTTCTATATACTATAAATCTAATTTATTCTTCGATTGCCCTTTATTCACCGTTGTACCCAAATTAGAACAGCAAATCCTGAGTGTAAGCATATGTAAGATCAACTTTCAAATTATATGAACTATATTTATTATACCCTTAGGATGTGCGACATATTTAATGTGTGCTGAATATTCTTGCTAAATAAATTGACTAGTGTAATTAATTCTGGAATAAATAAAATGCACTAAAATTAGCTTCTTCCTTTTTTGTGTATTATTGCATTCTTGCATACATACTATTGGGTATTCTAATATTTTCTAATTTAAAATATTCGAATACACCTGTAATAGTATAGTAAGCCATATAGTTAAATGATTTAACGATCGTTCTTCACTAATTAAGAATATAATCATACAATTGATGTGTATGCAAAGCAGAAAAGGGAATACATTTTTTAGTTTGAGCTTCGAAATTTTACGAAAAAAAAAAACAAAATGAAAATATTCTTAGAATTCCTCATTTTTATTCTTGCTCCGTGTTTGCGACCATGTCTTCATTATGTACGACAATAGTTATTACACTTTAGGAGTGTTCACAAATTTGCTATGACTAATTATTATTTTTGATTAATAACTAAGGAATCTGTTATATTCTTTCCTCTCTTTTTTTTTTTAAGTTTCCTTCTAATACTTGTATATTGCACAAGTTTTGATTATACGCTTTTTTTCTTTTCACCTTCCCTTCCTCCATTTTAGGTAATTCCATTGGACATAATATACGATAATGGAACTAACCAATATGACACCTTAGGTGTTGTACGGATTAGTAGATCGTTAATGGGTGAAACTGATAAAGGAGAACAGGCACAGAATAAATTACTTGCTAGTCCTAAAGGAGGCCCCTCTGGAAATACTGCGTCGGATGGGAAGTCTGGAGCGCCAGATTCCAATGTTGAAGTGAAGGAAGCACGACATAAAAAGAAGGAGAAAGATGGGACAGTAGGAAATGAACTGAAAATATTCTTTAATGATATGAAATGTATTGTAAGGGAAAATAAGATCCTGTTATACCTCACACTGCTTTTCTCAATTCCCTATCCATTAATTCTGTTCTATACGAGTGGGATTACACTTTTAGTAGCGACGGCTTCCTCTGCAGGACCATGGTTGGCTGCTATAATGACCCTTATAGTTTCTGTATTCACAGGATTTGTTTATTTCTGCGCGTTATTGAGACTTTACTGTTCAAAAGGGAAGGAAAAAAAAAAAAAAGAAGTGACTCCATGAAAAAGTACTAAAGAGCACAGAGAACTACCAAGGAGGGGAAACCATAAATAAGGAATAACTGAGGAAAATCAGAGAAGAAGCACGGAAGAAGCAGGGAAAATAAAATAAAAAAATTATTCCCCTTGGAAATGTATATATATATTACATTATGACCCCATATATATATATTCATAGGATCGACCATTTATTTATGATGGTTCTGCCCTATAGGATAAAGGGTGTATGTATTGTATATGTGTATGTATATATTTGTGTACGTGTGTGTGTTTGTTCATTTGTTTGTTTTGTATGTTTTTATGTGTGTATGTTTTCGTACACAATGCTTGTGTATATATGGTTGTTGTTGTTTGTGTGTATGTGTTATTCCATTTTGAAGTATTATTTTAAAGTTGTACTTTTAAAGTATTATTTTAAATTACAACACTATTCATTCGCTCCCTTTGTATGTTGTCATTTGTGTATATGTTTGTGCATTTTGTATATATGTATACTCGAAACCTAAACCTTCATAATTGAGCATACACACACACATATGGAATAGTGGGGCGCGCACATCATACTAGTAGAAGGAAGGAAAGGAAGGGGTCTAAGGAAGGAAGGAAGGTCAAAGAAGGAGGATCTAAGGACGGAAGGGTCTAAGGAAGGAAGTTCTAACGAGGAGGGAAGGAAGGATGAGTCTAAGTAGGAGGTAGCAAGGGTGGACTAAGGAAGGAGGGAGGGAAAAAGGAAGAAAGGGAAGGGGAAGGACATTACATATATTACTTATAATTAAAGGAAGGTTGGCACATTACATGACATGGTAACCAACATTCCTGCGATCTGGTCTTCTATTATTATTTGTATTTGTTCTTGTTCTTTTTCTGGGTGATCGTTCATTATATATGGTAGAATGGTCTGTTTCTTCTATTGACGAGTCTGTTATTGTGGAAGGTGCTGCTGTTAAGGTGTCGTTCTCTGTTAGCATGTCGTCGTCAAAGTCACGTTTAACAAAACTTCTTTTTTCTCTTCTTCCTCTAAGTTGCTTGCGGAACAAATTAGGTAGGAAATTATACTAAAATAAAAAACGGAAAGGGTTAAATACATATATACACATATAGAAATACAATACATATGTATGTACGTATATATCTCTACATATATATGTCCATATATATATATATATATATGTGTATATATGTATGTATACATACTTTTTTTAATAGAGAAAACGAACATACAGAAAGAAGAAAAAATATATATATATAGTAATGAATATGTTATTATTATTTATATACTTTTAAGTGTGTAATGTGGTAATTACAATTGTAATTGTAATGGTTGTACTTACTTTATATAAAAAGAAAAGAGCTGCTGGTAATCCTACTGCAGCTAATGCACCACCAGACACGGCACCAGGGACGATGCTGCTAGCAGCTGCCGCAGAAGGTTCCACCTGAACTTTTGCCTCCTTTTCCATAGCAACTATACTAGGATCTAGAGTACAAGTCAACTGTGTTACTTCCTCTCCTTGGTTCTTCGTCCATTTCTGGTTAAATTCGGAACAATAATCTTGATTAGCAGTAGTAATGTTGTTCTCACTGCACTCTGCACGTACAGCCTGCCATGCTTCGGAAGTTTCTGTGAGATAGTTGTTATAATTCGTATCGCACCTTTTACTATATTGCTCTAACCTCTCTTTTATATTTTTGTAATTATAATAATATTCATATGCCAGTTTTCTTCGGTTGAACTCTTCCTTCGTAATATTCTGATATATAATTTCACAATTGTTCTTCTTTTCAACGTAACTTCCTAATTTTTCATAAATGAAGTTTATAAGATCCGGAAATGGTTCAACATTTAACCTGTTCCACAGTATATCCATTATACCATAGTACAGGAAATGACAAAGTTCACTGTTGTCCTGATCTGTTTTCCAATTTTTAGTTATATAGCACCAAGCATTCCCAATTTCCTTAACATAACTTTTAACACTTGGATATTTATTTGACACTTGCAATCCTGTATCCTCATTATCATGTGTAAAAGTATTACATTGATCTCCGTCCTTCCCGAATTTACTGTAGTACATTAGGTTCGATCGTAAACCCTTTAATTGCGGATCCTATAAATGTAGTATTGGTAAAAAAAGTGTTAAAATGTTAAAACGTGTACACACATCCTATGGTACATATAATGTACATCTGTACGTACATATATACATATGTATATGTTCATATATATATAACATATATGTATATATGTACTTATATACTTATATGTGTATATATATGTTAAAGGAGCACATCTAACCCCTAATACTCCTTCTGCCATGGTTGTTGTTGTTTATGTGTGTTAGTTCATATAATCTATTTCTTAAAGGAAGTATTTTCACAAATGGAATGTGTTCACAAAATGGAGTGTGTTGTTCATATATAAATACAGAGTATGAATGCACGTCTATATGTGACACAATTTTTTTTTGTGCTTGCTTGTTTGCTCCCTTCCTCTATGAATGTGAATACGAAACATTTTAACTACTTCTTTCCGCTTAATAAGTATATATTATTCAATCCTTTTTTTTACATAATAGTAACATATCCTATGTACACATTTTTAACAGAATCGTACCGTGCCGTATATAATTTAAAGCATAAAAAATGTAGGAAAAAAAGTGTGCTCTGTAAATAAGAAAATAAGGAAAGGAGGAATAAGAAAGAATAAGGAATAACGGAATAAGGAAAAATTAAATTATTCCCATATATATTCGTCATGAATGATATTATTTGGATTGTGTAGAGGGTATTCCTTGCAACATTATTACTGCGTGTTCACCTATGCACTCCGCATTCATAAGCTCCATCTTCCCTCTCCTGAAGGAACGGAATTTTAGCATGTATTATTCCTTTGCGTTTTATTCTTAAAGGTGAAAATTTATTACAAAAATATTTGTTAACGTGCACACATATATATTGTATACAGTTCATGTATACACAGAATACTTTCCTTCATTCAGTTGTATATATTTGCTTAATATGTAATAAATGAAGAGCATATACATATTTATAAAATTAATGATAGGAGGAAATAATATGGTGCGAGAAATTAAATTAGTTATATGGGGGAAAAAAAAGGAATATGTGCGTACCCTTTATATTAGTACTTTTTTCTGACGCACCCTTCCTTCTCCTGTTTATAATTGCTCACTAATAATAGTAATTTTTTATTCCCTCCCCTTCTTTCCAGTGTACAGATTACATTTTTTACATATATGAATGTTACCATTATTATTTTTTTTTCTCTTTTTTCCTTGAAATATAAAAACACTTTTTCAAAGGAGTTCAACACTTTCCTTTTTTTTTTCTTTTTTCGCACCCCCTTCGTTGAAAGTACTCTTCCCTTTCATGCAGAGAGTTATTCAAAAACATACACAAATGGAAGAAGGTAGTAAGAAGTAAAAAAGTAATGAAATATGAGGAAAAGCGAAAAAAGAAAAAAAAAAAAAAAAAAAAAAGGCGAAATAGTGCAAAATAGAAAAGGAAAAATATATCCTTCCATTCCCATACACACTCTATGAATTCTGTGTGAACTGTGAGGACTTTGTGTGCATGATGGTCACTTATAATTATTGTTCCCCTGGTGTAGAGCAGCACGTTCATTTAATGTGTTGTTCTATACAGTTAATGATGTGATGTTTTACATGGCATGATAACGTATGTTGTTCTTTTTTCGTTGTTGTTGTTGTGTTTGTTTTGTTTGTTGTGTTTGTTTGTTTGTTTGTTTGTTTGTTTGTTTGTTTGTTTGTTTGTTTGTTTGTTTGTTTGTTTGTTTGTTTGTTTGTTTGTTTGTTTGTTTGTTTGTTTGTTTGTTTGTTTGTTTGTTTGTTTGTTTGTTTGTTTGTTTGTTGTTGTTTTGTTGTTGTTGTTGTTGTTGTTGTTGTTGTTGTTGTTGTTGTTGTTGTTGTTGTTGTTGTTGTTGTTGTTGTTGTTGTTGTTGTTGTTGTTGTTGTTGTTGTTGTTGTTGTTGTTGTTGTTGTTGTTGTTGTTGTTGTTGTTGTTGTTGTTGTTGTTGTTGTTGTTGTTGTTATTGTTGTTGTTGTTGTTGTTGTTGTACAAGGATTGTTGTAGTAATTGTTGTTGCTGTAGAAGAATTGTTGTAGTAATTGTTGTTGTTTGTTTGTTTGTGATTGTTATTGTTTGTTTTTTGTTGTTGTGCTTGTTTTGTTTGTTTTTTATTGTTTGCCACACTTAGTGGAGGGAGTGTTTCTATCACACTTAGTGAAGGGAGTGTGCTTGTGTCACACTTAGTGTGGAGAAAGTGGAAGGGAACATATTATATACGTTGATAACTTATATTTCGTGACTGCTGTTTCCTTTGTGTACTATTATTTGTTCTTCCCGTTCTTCTGGGTGATGGTTGTGGTGACCTACCATTATATATGGTAGAATTGTCTGTTTCTGTTGTTGACAAGTCTGTTGAATAAAGTGTGGAAGAGTCGTCTTCTGTGAGTGTGTCGTCGTCAAAGTGATGACGTCCCATTGTTGTTGATCTTCTTTCCCTTCTTCTGCTGCTTCCACCGTTGTTGCCTGTTAGGGTGTTCTTTATCCAGGAGGGTAGAAGATTATACTAAAAAAGAGATGGGAGAAGGAAAGGAAAGGTGTCAGGGGAGGAAATATATAATTATGTACTTGCATATATATACCCCATATGTACATATGCATATATATATGTGAGTGTGTATAGATATATGTATGTGTATATATAAATATATATGTATATGTGCTATATACATAGTGGTAATAATTATGTAAGTACTTACTTTATATAAAGCATAACCAATAACGGGTAATCCTATTGTGGTGGCCAATGTACCCGATATGGCAGCGGCGACGGCGTTGCTTGGACAATCTGGTGTATGTTTTAAAGAACATTTTAATTGTAGTAGATCCTCATAACTGTGTGTTCCAGCTATTTTATTGAATTCTTTACACCAGCTTTTACTATTCTCTTTTTCACATACCTCATTCATATTCTTATAGGCTGCAGGAACTTCCTGCAAGTAATTGTGGTATTTATCTGTACAGCTGGGCCCGGAAGTCTGGGGATTTTCTACGCATGATTTTATAGTGGTATAATCATGATAATAATCGAATATTGGTTTCATATGGTTAAAAATGTCCAAAGGGATGTTGTCATTCTCATATAAATTCGTGCATGGGTCATTAATACTCAATTTTTTTAATTCCTTGTAAACTTTTTCCATGGCGGTAGCAAACTCTTCCGGTTTCGTGGAAGTACCAAATAGTGTATCACCAATCCAATAATAAAGGAAATTACAACGATTCTCCCTATTTGGAAAAATTTCCATACTTCCCGTCGGCGCGTAACAGAAGGCTTTTACAACTTGTTCCTCATAGCTCGGAATGCCTCCGTTCTGCTCCACTATACCCTTCAGACCAGTTTCGATGTCTTCCGGCTTCGTCCCACCTCCGCTAGCACACTGTTGTTGGGTATTTCCGAATTCACAATATATTCTCTGTGAGGGTAGTCCTTCCTTACATTGTTCCTATGAATATAATCAGGAAAAATTCGAATACACATATGTTTTTATGTGTTCGCTACTCTAAATTTTATTACATTATGTACAAAACGCTGCATACTTAATATGTAATTGTTTAAACTCCAATAAAAGAACGAACCTCCACTGTTCTTTTCTTCACCTTCAATACAGGCTTCGGTAACGGTTTTCGAGTGTACATTGAACCGTATAGTTCCTCTGGATTTTTCTTCCTATATCCCTTCTTAACTTTTTTACATTCTTCAATATTTGCCTCCCAGCTACAATAGGTATCTACAATTTCATATGCATGGACAATTTCCTCCAGGTAATCAATATACCTTTTACAACCAATCGTACTATGTTCCTCCAGTTCATCCTCTATTTCGCCAGGTTCCAAATTATAACTTCCCAATTCATTCATTTTAGCAAAGAACTCTGCACCACCATTCTCTTCTTTTATTTCACATCCATTAATACTGAACAATTCCCCCAATATTCCGGGTAACCTTTCCATAACTGTTCCAAATGTACTTTTTTCTACAATTCTTCCATATAGTATTCTTCCCATGAAGTAATATAAAAGATCACAGCGCTCATTTTCTGGGAATTTCTTGTCAAGAATGTCCGATACACAACACCAGGCACGTAAAATATCATCCAGAATATTTCCATCACTATGGTCCGGTGGTAGCACTGCTTTTACCGATACCCCCTTAGCACTTAGATCCGTACGGGTCATGTTGCAATGAAGCCCTTTTTCCGCCATGATTCTATCTGTATATTTCTGTGCGTAAAAATGAACACTATATCCCAAAATTTTTGCACTTTGTGCATGAAACTTTGTAAATATATAATTCCAATGGGGGGAAAAAAATTTTGCACATATATGTATGCGCATTCCTATTCTTCTCACTGTGGTGTAGGGTGGAATGTTATATGTACACAGTACGTATATATGTATATATAGCATATATATATGTTTGTATGCATGCTACTTGTTAATGTAGGAGTTATCTCCTTAGGGAGTGGTTTCTTCTATTATTATTACCCTTTATGCTTGCTGCATATGTAATGAAGTTCACGCATGAATTTATTATTTGTTCATACAGATTAAGCATGGCTGTATTTTGTCCCTTACATCGTTATAAACGGACAAATACAAATATCTATTCTTACAATAATATACACATTTGCCAATCTTTTAAAGTGATGACAGAAGATTGTGTTTATGTACCAGAATCATTATATGCACATATATAATTAAGGTAAAAGATAGGAGAGAACGAAACAGAAAAAATAGAGAAATAATAATAATGAAGGAAGGAGGGAGGAAGGAAGTAAACAAACTCCCTTTGTTCACTTTATATTTATGTATTATATATCTTTGTGTACGTTGTGCATTGTATATGTTCGTTTGGGAATATGATATTATTATTGTTATCATTATTTACATATTTCTTCTTTTATTATGTTCATATGAGAATAATTTCTTTACTGACAGATATTTGAGCATGCACTATTTATTTTATATTCCCCTTCCCCCCTCATATCAAAATAAAAAATTTTTTTAATCATAATAAATGTGTATATGTGTGCGTCACAAATTTTAACAAATTTAATAGTTGTTGTCCTACATGGTGGTCATATTGCCAAATGGAAAGAACGAAGATAAATATGAAATATTTTAGAGGTGCCATTTTGCTTTTTTTGCTCTTCTTTTTACTTTTTTTGTTTGCTGTTTTTTGAATGTAAAAAAAAAGGTGTTTAAAATGAAAAAATATTTTAAATGAAATATTTCCTTTTCTTTCTTTTATGTACATTAAATAGATTGTATGGATTGTGTATGATGATTATTATGTTATTATTTTATTCTTCTTTTTGTGCTGAACATAGAGAATGTGTTAAATTCAATCAATTGTGTTGTACGGATGCGCGATGTATACTGCTTTTTCATTGTTTTCATTGTAGGTGTGTGTAAATTGTAACTTTTATTTTAAGTTCAAAATTTGGAATGTACATAATAATAATACAGCTATGGATGTAATAATTTAAAGTAATTAGAAAAATAGTTCATTTTATTATTACATATTTTATACTGCTCTAAAATTTAAGTTAAAAGTGGTTAGTACTCCTAATGAACTAATACAGGTTCTTTAATTAGGTCACTACACCCTCCTCCATTTAACGGTGTAGTAGGTGCAAAATGTTCATATTTAAACATCAGAACTATGTATTTATGCTCAAAAATTTTTTTCTTGTGTTGTTGTTCCTTAGGTTTAGGGTTCAGATACAACAGTTGTGAATATAAAACTGTTAGCAAAAAAAAAAAAAAAAAAAAAAAAAAATTGGGTCAGATTTTTTGCACGTTGTTGGAATGTTGTTAGGGTGTGGAATTTCCTTTTTTCTTTTTTTCTCTTTTTTTCCTTTCCTCCTTTTCTCCTAAAGAAATACAGAGGAAGGAACTGAGGAACTTATCTATTGTATGGGATAGAATAAACTGTGGTGGAATCTGCTCCATCTATTGTTGAGCTTGCTCTTGAGCCAAATGTTGAACCTCCTATTGTAGAATCGTCCTCTAACTCATTAAATTCTCTTCTAAGGGACATCCCTCCTCTTTTGTTGCTGCTTCCTCCAAAGGAGTTACGTATGTTAGAAAATAGTGAGGTATACTAACAGTAAAGGGGGGGAGCGTGGAAATGTGTATAATATATATACATATATATACTTTATATATGTATGTATATATATATATACATATGTATATTTTTTATTCGTAGGGGGAATAATTGTTGTAATTGTTGTAATTATTTACTTTGCATAGGAAGAAAGCGACAGCTGCTGGTAATCCAATACCAATCGTGGCAATTGTGGAGGAAATGATGGCTGGAGGGGTGACACCACCACCACCCTGTTGTGGTGATGATGCAGTAATTGCTGAATGTAATGCAGCACGTTCTGAAGACAACTGTAGGAGACAACTAGTCAGGTCCGTTTCGTCGTCCCCGCTTGGTGAGAGTTCTTCTCCGAGCACAGTGCCACACTTCAAGTCTTCCGGTTTTGGAATTTTTCCCTTACCATTGCCCTGGAACTGATTCCAAAATGTGGTCCAGGAAGGATCATCTTTATTACGTTGACCACTTGCTTTTAATTGTCCATAAGCACTTATAGCTGCATTTAGGCAATTGCTATATTTCCCCGTATAAGGGGACCCCGAGGAACAGGAAGTTTTCATATCCTCCTTTATAGTTTTATAGTCATGCAGGAAATCGAATACGATTTTCCTTTGCTTGAAATCACTACACAAAACATCAGTGTGCATAGCGTTGTAACTACAATGACCGTTGGAGATGTCCAATTTATTATAGATATCCTCCATAGTTTTCTTAAAAGTAAGGGGTTTATTCAAAATATTGCATAATTTATCCCCTACGAAAAAATAAAAGAAGTCACAAATTTCCTTACATGATGACGAACTAGTTGTATCCACCTTAGTTACAATGCACCAAGCTTGTGCAATTGCTTGTGCACATGGTGCAAATCTCGTGGGATCGCTCATTCCATGTGCCAGTATATCCAATACATTGTCCTCCCAGGAGGTGATGCTCGCACATTGATGTTTGCCATTCATCCCTTCGAATGCTGCGTACACTTTTCTGGAAGGTAAATCATCCTCACTGCACACCTCCTATGAATGTAAGAAGGGGGTGGAATATATATAAATTTATGTGTATTCTTTACATTTTTTTAAATTTATTGTGTATTATGCACATAGAGAATATTACATGTGTATACATCTATATTATGTGAATAAATGAAAAGGGGGGGGGTTATTACTTTTGTCATAGTTCCGGTCATTGTTCCTATGTGGATATTGCTTCCTTGTATATATGTGGAATGTGAATTTATGTGTTAAAAATCGTCCTCCCTCTATTTATATATTTATGCAGAATGGATATGTGTACAAATTTTGCAAATTTAAGGATGGTTATAGAAGAATAAATATCGAATTTTTTACTTATTTATTTATTCCTTTCCTTTCCATTCCTTCCTCTATGTAATTGTTACATTGTTATATTATTATACTCCTCATTATTGTATTATGTACTCTATATGGGACTGTTCGTAATTGTTCAAAGTAGTACATTATTATTATTTGCTCTATGTAGTTATTATTTATGTGAAGCTGTACTTTCATTTTTCAACATGGGTTTTATCGTGTATTATTAATTTAAAGCTTTATTGTTATGTTTTAAAAGGAGTTCATTAGAATTTATTAATGTGTATAGTGTAGTCCGTATGCACAGAACATACCTTACACTCTTCCCTTCTATACATGTGTATATTTTTCTTAATATTAATTGATATAGATCAGTTTATTGGATAAATGAAGCTACACATGACACACGCGCAGAAGGAAAGGAATGGGGGAACTGTAATAAATATATAGCGGAATATGGAATATATATTTGTACACATCCTTCCCATAATAGTTATGCCTTGCAAAACGAACCCCCATTCTTTTCTCTTTATAATAATGTAACAATGATAAATTTTTATTCCTTCCCTCTCAATTTAAATAAATGTTTTGAGTTGGCTATTTATTTTTGTTAGGTTATATATATTTTTGTAGTTTTCTCCGTTATTTCCACTTCCATATATTCCTATATTCATTTTACACCTATATATGAATCCCATATTTTTCCCCGCTCTTTTTGAACATTATTTTCTTCAGGTAAAAAATGAGTACGCGCGCGTTATATATACATCATCCCAGAGGAATTTTATCCTTATTTATTATTATATGCCTACTTCCCATGGCGTTCCTAATTATTTAAGAAATATATACACCGTCGTAAGGGAGTATTTATCCACAGTCTACACGGATATGACACTAAATTCAGGAGGCACACTAAAAATAAGGCCAAGGGAGATGAATACTTCTGTCTGTTCGTGCAATTAATATACGTGTAATATGCACATTAAGATAGTAATGCGATAGTATTCTATTGGCGTTCTTTAATATAGTATATAATGTTATGGAACAAATGAAAAAGTGCAAAATATGACCATATACATGTAAGAATACTCTTTCCGCATATGCGTTCATAACTATAACATTTGATCAAATAAACTATCCTTTATATGTATATTCTTCTGCAATTTAAACAATGAGCTTACTCTGTTGGTATAATAAAGGTGTACCATAAACTATATATTTCCAGCATAACAATGTTCCTTCCCGCAAATATTCCCCCTACCACCCATAACACGCATTACCCATTCCTACTTTATTCTTTGTTAACGATACTTTACTTTTTTTTTTTTGATCTGCTATAGATAATGTGCCAGAGTATTAGAACCTGAAGTTATATTGCACTTTCCTATTACAGCATTAGCGGACGAATATTGTGCTGTTACAGTAGGCAAAGAGTTCATCATTACTATATTCTTCAGAGCAGGAATCTTGTGATTGTACGCTACGCTTATGCTGTTCCAAAGGTCACCATACTTCAAGGGGAATCCCTTTATATACATATATATATATATATAACTTAGGTGTATACACATATATATATATAACAATGGCACCACGCACACTCCATTATTAAGTGTACGTTAATAGGATTCTCCCAGTGTTTGACGTGGTTTGACGTGGTATGATGTTGTTTGATGTGGTTTGATGTTGTATGACATTGTTTGACATTGTATGACGTTGTATGACGTGGTAACATTCCCCCTCAAAATGTTCTACTTACCATTAGAAGTAACTGCCTCCCCCCCCCCCTCCAAAATGTTCCACTTACCATTAGGAAAACATACTTTTTGAGTGGGGGTAGCTATTTTTCACTGTTGGTGGTAATAATTCCTTCCCAAGGGAGGGGGAAAAAATTCCCCAAGGGACAAATATGTACTCGTTAAACAGTGGTTCTACTCCTGAGGGGACAATGTGCACCCCAAGTAGTGTGCCCCATACTCCTAAGTAACGTGCACAACCTCTGAAAAGGCATTCTACATGGCGGACACATTGCTCCCAATGCAAAGGAGAGTGTATTTATTTTTGGGGGGAGTGGGTAGGGGGTATGTGTGTGATCTGCAATGCGTACATAGACTTATGCGCAGATATGGGATGATAAAGGTGGCGATGGCGCATGTACAAATTTTGTACACTTCCTTCTTCTCCTTCCCCCTTTTCCTTCTTCCTGACATTTGGAAGTAGTACAAAACAAAATATGGAACAAAATGTGGAGCACTCCGATTGGTATGATGATGATTATGCGTGAAATTTGCTGTTCATAATTCTTCCTCTGGCAATTTTATAGTATGGGAATTTAGGTATTCACAAATATTCCTATTTAAGAATGTTTTTTTTTGCAGAAACAATGTTTTTCCCTTTTTTTAACTTTATTTGCTGACAGTTCGTATATGTTCGTGCCATAATTATTTATTTTGAGAGCATTCCTTCTTAAATTATGCATAAAGGAAGAAGTTGCATAGGAGAAAAAAGAAGGAAGGAAAAAAGGGGAATTAGTGCTAAACATAATTCAATGTCGAAGGAATAAGTTGTATACAACATATATAGGTAAACATTAGAAAAAGGTAAAAGGAAGGGTTCTATGTTTCGTTCCCTTTCTTTTTTTTGATTCGCATTATATTTCATATTCATTCGGAAAAAAAAAAAAAAATAAAATACAAATTTTAGGGTATACAGGAAGGTACATTCATTAGTATCCGAATTCACTTGAGCAAAAATTTTCATATTACGAGTGCATTTTCCTTATGGCGGATGAAATTTTCCTTATTGCAGGTGAAATTGTTCCCATATTGCAGGTGAGAATTCCATTACGGCGACACTTTTGTTCCCTCCCGGTCAGTGCGGGAGCATTTCTTTCTTTTTTGCGTAATTTATTCATTGACAATATGTTGTTAACAATTTCTAAGTGGAAATTATGTATTTGAGAATTCTACCTTGAGAAGCATTTTTTTCTTTGACAATAATTTGTTTTAAGTAAATTTTCTTCTCTTTTTGGTGAATTTTTTTTTGTGAACAATTTCTTTTTTATGGTGAACAACTTACACTAATTTTGTGAGAGCAAAATTCATATAGGAAGGGGCATCCTTCTTCCTACCAGGGAATAAGTTGTGTTAAGCTTAAGTGTAAAAGTTGTACATAAAACAGAAATAAAAAGGGAATGAAAAAAAAAATGAACGAACAATTTGCTGCATGACAACAGAAAGAAAAGCAAATAATGTGCTGCATGATGACAAAAAAGGAATAATGCGCCACGTGACGGAAGGAATACGTAAAATACGTACAATAATGTTCCTTCTAAAAAATTAATAAAGAAAAAAGCAGCGAAAGACTAAAAAAAAAAATGAATGAAAAAGTGAAAAATTCCCCACATATACTACTTCCTGGAAGGAATGAATCACTCATAGAATGGTAATAGAAGTATAAAGCGTACGTCGTACACATAATACTTGGGAAAGCACTATTCTTATTTGATAAGTAGCTCAAAGAAAATGAGTAGTGCTAAAATGAAACCGGATGAAAAGTTTAAGGAACTCAAGGAAAGATGGTTGGATGAGAAGAAGTCCCAATGGAAAAACACAGGCGCAGCGGAGGTATTGTAATATAATATTAGCTATGTGTAGAATAGGAGTATTCTCTTGCATCATATTATATTATGTTCTTCCATAATAGTAATGAATGCATTATATACAAATAATATTTATAAATGTATTGTTCTAATTTATAGACAAATCTATACAGTACAATAGTTGGTTGGATGAATGCCTTTGTTAAAGGAATGAATAATGATGGTAGTGATGGACTTGCCGGAAAACTATGCCAAACAATGAAGGAGTACAGCCAAAAGATAAATACGGAGGACGAGAAAGAAGTATGTGAGTTCATTGTGAAGAACTTGCTAAAAATAAGAGGAAGTGGGGGCAAAGAATGTGGAAAAGGAACTGCTAATGATCTAATCGAGGATTATGTGTATTGCGCAATAATGAACTTATGGTCCACCATGTACCTCCGTGAACATTGCAATAAGAAGAATGTTATACACACTATATTTGATGAAATGAAGAGTATGGGCGCAGAACTTAAGGGGCACAGTACATGTAATGTGTGCGAATATAAGGAGTTAAAGGCTATGAAAATAATGGATGGTAAGCGCGATGTGCTAACAGATATTTTTGGAGCTATAAAAGGGAACACGCCTATTATGCAATTAATAAATAAAAAACCAACACAGGAGAAAGATTGTAAGGGACAAAAGAATGATGCATCAGAATTAGTAGCAACTCTTATGAAAAATAGTGTTACAATGACAACAGGTCCATCAGCAACAACAACAAAACGGAATGACCAACAACAGTCACAACAAAGCAGTGCAGATAGTGGAACAAACAGTGCAGCTAGCAGAGGCTCTGGAAGTGGGACAGACCTTGTATATACTCTCAAAAGCAACACAATAACAGTAGAGTCTGTTCCAAGTAAAGGGTAAGGTTACGATTACTTATATATATACACCTATACATATATAAGAATATATATGTATATACATATACATATATATATGCTTTAAAAAAGTAGTGGTTGTACGGAAAAAAAAAAGCAAAAAAAAAAAAGAAAAAAAAGAAAAAAAGTACTCTGCTCAAAAAAGTATTTTCTCTTCTCTTCCTCTAGGTCAATCGGACATGGTGATGTGGTAGTTCTGACATTCAAGGGAAGAAAACCTCCTGCGGACAGTGGGATCGTATCCGGTTCATCTTCCTCCTCAGCTGTTGAAGGTAGTACTGATCCATGCAAATCCTTTAATAAAATAAAACAGAAATGGTTTAAAAACAGAGGTCGCAATGAAAAGAATGTGGCGAAGGACGTCGTAAGTGAACAATATTGTCCTCTGAAGCTCAGAACAGTCCAATGTAAAATTTGTCCTGCACTTATTAGAAGAGAAAGAATGGCCATTAATGGTATATACTAAGGGAATATACACATATATGTTCCTTCTCCTTTTAGAATGGACCGGGTGGATATTGGGATGATGTTAAAAAGAGATTGGACGAACTGTCTGGGGCTATGACCATGAACGGAAGAACTGATAGTAACCTGTGTAGTACCATGAACGGGGAAAATAAACAAGCATGTAATCTTATTCTTAGTGGATTAAAACATATATATGGAATTACAAAGGGGACTGACGGGACGCCACGAATGAAGGAGGACAACCTCATATTCCATCGAACTATGGGATGCGTCCTCCTAAACGCCTATGCAAATGAATTAATCGAGATGGCGAAACTAAACACGCCCACTTGTGATGTAAAAGGTGGTATAAAACACGCCTTCAGTAAGAGTGCAGATGTTAAGAAGGATGTATCTTCATGTAAGGATGATGATAACTGTGCTGTTTGTAACAGGGAAAGTTATGATAAATGTGTAGTGGGCGACCAGAATGTTAAGACTAAAGTGGATGAATTGCTCAAGCACAAGAAGGACGAAATACAAAAAACTCTGGATTCCATATGTCCATCACCACCTGTTCCACCCATCAACCCCAAAACCCAATTAACAAGTACGAATGATTGTAAGGATGAAACTGATTGCTTAAATAAAAAGGTCGAAAAAGTATTCCAAAACCGATGGGTAAGTAACAACAATACTTCTTTATGTTTTCCTCCTTCTAACTTCCTTCCTCCTTCATCTTCCAAGGAAATATCTTTCATGTAAAATGGAACATGCATTCCACTCCATATAAGGAGTAGTAGTGCTTGTTTGGGGTGGTAGGGTGGAAGGAAGGTTGTTAGGGTGGTTAGTGGAAGGAAGGTGGTGAATCATAAGTATATATATATGAAAATTAATATGTACACATGTACTTCCTTCTTATTTTTAGAATGCAAATAACGACCAAGTGTATGGTCTATTTCAAGAATTCAACAGGGAACTACGTGAAGACGACGAGAAAGATGGTTTCACATCTGTGTGTGATCAGATCGTAGAAAATCAGGGCGTCGACGGGAATAACTTACCCAAATGTTTTTGTAAGTTTCTTATAAGGAATTTGGTTAAAGTAACAAACAACAGGAGCACATACAACTATAAAGACAAAACGTGGAACGTGCACGACTTGAAAAATAATACACCATGTCATCTATTAAACTTATGGTTATTATTGTACGGAATGAAATATAGCCTGCAAGAAAAGGATGTTTTATATGCATTCAAAGCAATATCTAATTTAAGCGTACTAAATGTAAAGGGGCAATATGAGAATTGTGTATATACTGGAAAATTTGAAGTTCAGCAAGAGTACGGAGGTGCTACTTTAGGGGACATTTATAAATGGTTCATGAATCAGGACATTACAACCAAAATGGGGGCAATAAAGGACGAGTCTGCATGCAATAGAAGGAGCAGGTCGGATGACCAGAGTAGTGAAGATCCAAAGAAGAAAGTAGAAGAAATAAGTGCAAGTTTGAAAACCAAAGCAAAGGACGTTGCTGAAGAAATAAAGAAAGGGATTCCCATAGTTGCAGCAGTTGACAAGGAAGTAAAACCTCCTAGTCCCGGTAAGCCTCCACCCTCCACCCCATCCGTTGGATCGGGTGAATCAGGGTGCTCGGGGAAGGAGAGTATAGGATTCCAGGATGGGGAAGCAGGTAAATCACGAATTGCATATGGGTCCGTGCACATGTAAGAATAGTATGCATGCTTACAGCTGTATGTCATGGAAGTGAAGTATATTGGGTTGCGAGCACAATATAAGTGTACACGTATGTTTTCTTTTTGTATTATATAATTAATATACAGAACTTTGGAGAGAGCTGTTCACAAAGTTCAATAATGTCCCGACTGAAGAAGATATGGGGAAGGAAGAATGGGAGAAGTATGAAAGTTTAAAGAGTGTATGTGAAGTGCACGCACAAACAGAAAAGGAAATGGGAAAGGAAGAGAAGGAATTTTGCGAAGTCATAATAAAGAACCTAATGATAGTTAATAAAAACTTAAGAGAAAAGGGGAAGAATAGTAATACTATCAGGGGGAATATAAAGCCAATTGGGGAATGTGACCTTCTCCATATATGGCTCTTATACGTTGGTCGGGAATGTAGAACAATGGAAGAAGTAAAGTATGCATTTGATGCAGTGAAAGGTGTAGGAGAAAACTTCTGGAAGGACAATGTAGATACGGAGTGCACATATGGACGTATGAATAATCTTCACAGGGAGGGGGAGGACATGTTGAATAGAATTCATACATGGTTCATACGGGGTTGCGGTAACGAAACCTTGAAGCATACGCATAAAATGAATTGGTGCAGAGTGGACGAAAGGAAATATAGGACACCGGGTTTAATTCCAAAAGGGTCTAATAAAATGGATGAAAAAGATAAGGAAAAGGCGAAAGAATTTATTGAGAAGTTGGAAGAATTAAGGAAGAAGGAGGAAAATAAAATAAACGAAGTGAAAAAAATAATGCAGGAGATAGATAAAAATTTAATGAAGAAATTTGAAGAATCAAAGGCAAAGGCAGCAGGACAACTAACTCCATCCCCTCCTCCACCTCCCCCCGCACCAGCTGCTCCAGGTCCCCAGGCACCTGCTCCAAAGACTGGAACTGGCGAAGCTAGTGGTACTCCAAACCCTAGTGGTCCGGACACGCATACCCCACCCACCTCCACTTCCCCTGGAGCTGAACCCTCAGAACCTGGTGCCCCAGGTCCTGGTCCTGCTGCTGCGGGTGGTGAGAAGGTTACTGGCAAGGCTACTACTGAACTCAATAATGGTAATATTTCTGGACAGGTGCCACAACCTCCACAGAATCCATCGTCCACATCAGAAGCTGCAGTTGTACCAGCTGTGGGTCCTGTTTTAGGTGGAGGTGGAACTAACGTTAAAACTCCTCAAGCTGCACCGAAGGCTGTCCCACTTGTTAACAAGAAAAGGACCGACCCTTCCGACCTTCTTGCTTACCTTCCTACCATTCCTGTGTTCCTTGGTATGTCTGCTATGACCTACTTCCTTTGGAAGGTAAGTAAAAAAAACACTAATATAAGAAAAAAGGAAGAAAGGAAAAAAAAAAAAAAACAAAAAAAAAGTGAATGAATTGGTGAATGAGCAAAGGAGTGTAGGATTTCGCACTTAGGGTGTGTGTAGGATTTCATATTTAGGGTAAGTGTAGGATTTCATATTTTAGGGTGTGTGTAGGATTTTATACTTAAGGTTAAAGTTTCATACTGTAAGAACAGCAATGTGGGCTGCTACTTAGCTGTTTCAGGGTGTAAGAACAACAATGTAGCCTGTTATTTAGCTATTTCAAAGTGTAAGGACAAGAATGTGGCCTGGTGTTCAGCTGATGAGGGAGGCGTATTCATCTAAGTTGTGCATACAAAGAAAAGAAAAGGTGGAAAAAGAAGAAAAAAAAGAAAAAGAAAAAAAAAGAAAAAAAGGAACACACCTTCCCCCTTTTTTACCTCAGATGTACACTTCGCACTTGTTTTATACTGATTGTTTTACTCTTAAGAACAACATCTGACCCGTTTTAAAAAGAAATTTATTACCTTTTTTTTTTTTTTTCCCATAGTATTTTGCATTGCCTGGTAAAAGAAGACGTTACAAAAGAGCTCATCAAGTATCTGGTCCTCCTCCTTTAGGAGAACAACCTCTCGCTCATGTGGACGACCAGGCAGATGATCCACATGGATATACCTTAGTAAAGGAACGAAAACCTCGTTCTACGCCTATAAAAAGGAGGAAAAAACGTTCTGGTCGTCGTCGTGCTGTAGGTCGCCGCACGATTATTGATATTCATTTAGAAGTCTTAGACGAGTGTCAAAAGGGGGACACAAACATAACAAAACAGGACTTTTTTGAAATTTTGGTTCGAGAGTTTATGGGATGTGAGTTCATAAAAGAAGAAAATGTTCCTAAGGAATACTTTCTTTCTAAGGAAGATGTTCCTAAGGAACAGGATCCAAGTTCCGATTCCGGGTTTAGGGAGGAAAGACTTTGTTCCTAAGGGAAGATGTTCCTAAGGAACAGGTTCCAAGTTCAGATTTCAGGTTTAGGGAGAGAGACATTGTTCCCAAGGAAGAATTTCCTAGGGATCAGGTTCCAAGTTCAGATTCCGGATTTAGGGAGGAAGACTTTGTTCCTGAGGAAAATGTTCCTGGGGTTGATGTTCCTCAGGAACAGGTTCCATGTTCACATTCCGGGTTTTAGGATGTAGTAAATATATTTTTCTTTTTTTTTTTTTTCGTTTTGTATTGTACGAAAGTGTTTACACGTTCATGTGTAATTAATATAAGCCGGAAGAAAAAAATTTTCTTTCGAGTTCACGGACATGTTGGTATAATTTTTTTTTATTGACGATCCAAAATATGTTCATTAAAATTTTTTTTTTTGTTATAAATTTTTATCTTTGTAATGTTTTCCGTGCTTTTTTTTAAGTCCAACTTTGGATGCTTAGAAAGCATTCCCAGTTGCGCGGGTTCGCGAAGGTTCCCGTGAAGGTGATCGCGCTCCTTTTATGGTTATACACATCATTTAGATGCAATTCATAAGAAGTGGTAATAATAGTGGCCTCACAAAAGAGAAGAAAGCTTCGTTTTTTTTCCTTCCCTTTTTTTATTCGATTTTAAGTATAATATTGGTCAAAGAAAAAATGCCCTAATATAAATTTTGTCACAGGAACAATTGTCCAAAAGAAGAAAAAAATTGCCCTAATATAAATTTTGTCACACAGAAAAAATTGCAAAAAAGAAAAAATTGTAAAAAAAAAGAGAAATTGTCCAATAGGAAAAAGAATGCCCTAATATAAATTTGTAGCAGAAAAAATTATCCAAAAAAAAAAGAAATGCCCTAATATAAATTTGTTACACAGAAAAAAATTGCACAAATAAAAAAAGTCGCCAAAAAAAAAAAGAAAAAAATGCCCTAATATAAATTTGCCACACAGAAAAAATTGCCCTAATATAATTTTGTCACAAAAAAATGTGAAAAAAAAAATTCCAAGAAAAAGGAAATGCCCTAATAAATTTGTCACAGAGAAAATTAGTCAAAAAAAAAAAAAAGGAATATATACAAGCATGCAGGCGTACACATATTTGCGAATTCCACAAGGAGCATTTACATGTTCACATGAGTGTACCGCCGAAAAATATAATATATCTAAAGCATCGCGTTACGACTTCTGGGCAACCGCGCGAATTATATGTGCTACCCCCGCCTTTTTTTTATGTGTTACCTTTTTAAAAATTCCATTTGGACTTGCAACTGGATTTTAATTCAATTTGTGCGCAATTTCCTTAAAAATTTTATATTTGGACATTTGGAACTATAGAATTTCGATTCCACTTCTTTTGTGTGCAACAAAGTGGAGACTGAGCTTTCCTCAAAGGGGAAGGGACACACTTTGGTGGATGAAAAGAGGGGAGGGGAGAGCGAAAATTTTATTCTTTAAAAAGGTTAGGCAACATTGTTTATTCTTTCTTTATTCTATTTGCATATGTGTGTGTTTTCCATATAGCCAGTAAGAAGGAACATTTTAGGAAATGTTCCATTGAAGAAAAAAAAAAAAAAAAAAAGAAATATTCATATATAAATAATCTTAATACAAACCCTTCGTACATAATTATAATTTACTCAGGAACAGTAAAATAAATACTAATTAGTAAGTGAACAGTTTATGAGATTTAAGAACACAAATAAGGACACCGTCTGCTCTGTGAAAGGAAAAGACCCCTCCCTACTTTTGCGGAGGTGCCTGGAACGCGTTATGGACGTAAGTGCTTAGGAATATCTTTATGCACTTGAACATATGGGAATCCACGAATTTTAGCATAACTCTTTAAGTGTAATGGGTACTATGGGTTTAACTTCGCCTTAGTACGCTAAAGAAGTGGGCAAAGCCGCATACAGAACTGTCTGTATACTTTGTACCCACTCCTGTTCCTAATGTGCATCGGCGACCATGGAAATCGAAACAGTGCACATATGCCCAAACGTATATATTCACATGCATGAACATATACTTAATTACATAAACGCAGAAAGGTGGACATTCTTTATGGCCTAGAATAAATTAGCGCCGGAAGGAATAGCACGCTTACAGGGCACCAAGCCCACTTTTTGGTAGTCAAACTACTTATGATATATAGCAGACGTACAATCTTACTTTTCCCCCATGGGCCCATATAATTTTAGGTCTGTCTTAAGATTCTCGAAAATACTTTTCCAATCCTACCTATGAAGGTATTCTACTGCCTTTTCTCTCAAAAAAAAAAATTGCTGCCAATTTGCATGATGGTGATGATGATGGTGGTTGGGGGCCATGCCCCCCATTTTATTCTCTAACAAATAATTCAACAGGGTTATATACATTTTTAACCATTCTCCGTTATGATGACTATTATGATATAGGAAAGAGGAAGGAAAAGAAAGAAAGAAAGAAAGGGAAAGAAGTCTATCCTCAAAGATTTAACTAAAAATTACAAATGTTGGAAAAATGAAAACGAAGTATATTTATAACAGAAAAAAAAGGAGTTTCATCTTGTAAGTTGTCACTTAGTACTTACATTAAAATAAATAAATTAAGTGGATTTCATAAGTGTACAATATAGTATACACATGTTTACTTATGTACTTTTCAATGTTACGGTGAACATACAACATTTACGTAAGGTGCAATTATAAAGGAAGGGGTAGCGGTGCGCACAATATAAATGGAATGGGCGTGACATATATATAATTGAAAAAAGAAGGGATGGGGATAGGGATGGTGTTGGCTCATTATTCTTGTTATCTTGCTCATTACCTTTATTTTTTTTTTTTTAGTGAGGAAAAAAAAAGAAGTACTAACAACACTTTAACTTAATTTTTTAAACAACATAATATAATTATGTTATTAAAATAAAATTTTTTCCTTTCTATTATTTTGAATTACTGTATTTTTTATATGTATTATTGTGCATTCTAGTAAGTTATAAATGAAAAAATATATGTACACTTTTACACATCACCTAAAATTAGAACAACAGCGTTGAATCACATATGTGCCCCCCCTCTGCTTCTCCATCCGCTCAAAGAAGCCACTTAATGAACATTTAGAAATAAAAAAAAAAAAAAAAGGAAAAGAAATAATCATACAACCTATTTATGCATATAGAAGGAGAATACTGTCGCCCTCCCCCCCACTTTTAAAACATTTTTTCACTCTTAAAAGAAGAAAAACAAAATGACACCATTCCCTGCGAAGCTTCCAATATTAATATTAGCCCTTCTATTTTATTCATGTCAATTTGCCAGCTGGGTATGACCATAATAGGAACTACTACATTGTTGCAGTTTACGCAAATATTCGCTTATGATTAAGAAAAATTTTTTCCCTTTTGCTAGAGAAGGAGGGGGAAGTTTCTTCTTTTTTTCTTTCCATCTCTTTCTTCCCCCTCCCCCTTACAAACCCCCATACACCCGGCCTGCTACACCCTCCTTCTCTAATGATAATACTTACATATATGTGTTATGTGTAAATGGTGAATGTACCCCCCTCCTTCTTACGCCTTCCCCTTGGCCCCTCGCTTTCTTTTTTTTTAGTGGCCATACTTATATGTTACGTACATTGTGCACATATCCCTTTTTTCTCTTTCCCTTTTTCTTTTTTTTAGGTGAGTGCTGCAAGTACATCATCAAAAAATGGTATGGCGCCTCAGGGGAAGGAAAGAAATACCACCTTGGGCACCACCACCTTTGGTGGAGGTGTAAGAACACCACTAACAGAAAAAACTGATCTAAAAGAACAACACAAACCAAATATACCACCTCCTGATCAGAACAACGCATGTCCATCAAGAGGAGGACAATGTGTGAAGAAGGGAACAAAGAATGAAGAGACAGGGAGCAAGGACAAAACACTCCTTCAAAAATTAAAATGTTGTAGGATTAAAAATAAAGTACTCTTAGGTATTTTAGTAACCGTATTACTCTCCTACCATATAGTTGTGTCCGTTGCCCCTCAGGCTGCAAAAGAGATATCTTATATTTCTCACTTAGCTCAAAAGAATGAGTTTGTATTCAACATTATAGTTAACATAGTCGTGGGAGTCGTTTACGTGCTCGTGTTATTAATATTTTACTATTCAAAAGGTGCAAGAGAATGTATCAAGGAGGAGCTAAACTTATGGAACCCCTTAAGGAATAAACTGCAAGAACAAACATAGTCAAATCTGAATAGTACGGAAAATGTACATTTGTCCCTGTGTTATGGACAGTTCTCCTATTACATCACAATTGTAATGCATTTATGTTTACATGAACTTTCTCTTTGTGTGTGTATGACGTCCTGTATAACTTATGAATATGGTAATGTTTGTTAAAACTATTGCATCGCATTTTTTTTTTTTTTTTTTGTAGCAACACTTTTTTTAAATTTGTAATGACCACCACTTTTCCCCCCATTTTAATACGTGCGAATGGTCTCTATTTGTGTATATATATATATTTTTTGCTCTCTTTTACCTGCTCCTAAATTTTATTAGACAGGTGCAGCGCATGCCGCCTCCCCCGTCACCCCTATATACAGAAATATGACGATTATATAGAAGCTGAGTGTTGTCATATCGAAGGGAGCGCAACCATGGTCATGCGCACATAATTCCGTCCAGAGGGCATTGTCCTGCTGGTAGGGGCAAAATATGAAAAAAATGGAATGTGCGTATACATGAACGGGTACGTATGGGCAAAATACTTAGGATAAATATATATATGGAGAAATTGAACGAATGAATAATTAGGGACACGCATAAATTAACGTAAAAAAGTGGAATAAGTTCGTTCCATGCATATGGACGAAAGTGATCCATTACTCTTAATTCTTCTTTTCCTCCTTATTACACATCTCCTCCATTTTGGGACCTGTCCCCAATCAACACCTCCCACCCAATGTGGAACACCTCCACAACGGAACCCTCCCACAATCGTGATCTCCGCCCACTTAGACATACTTCCTTCCTCCTCAGATCCATCCTCATTCCCTTCTAATTCCCTTCCACCCTAAACAATATTCTTTCCTCATTTACATTCTTTTCCTTAACCCTAAAACACGAGCTCTTCCCTTAGGTTATGCCATTCCCTTAATGTCCTCCTCCTTAAACCACCTGCTCCCTTCCATACCTAAAACCCTCCTGCATTCCTTTCCTCCCTTAGACACTCCTCCCTTTTCTTCCATAGTTCCTTTCTTACCCTACCTCACCCTTAACACAGAAGCCACTTCTACACTAAACCCTAAACCCGGAATCTACCTCACCCTAAACCCTAAACCATGAACCGTAAATCATGAACAATAAACCATGAACCCTAAACCCTGAACCCTAAATTCAGAACCCTAAATTCTGAAACATAAATTCTGAAACCTAAACCCTCACCCATAAACCCTGAACCCTAAACCCTGAACCCTAAACCCTGAATCCTGAACCTTAAACCCTGAACCATCAACCTAAACCGTGAACCCTAAACGCTGAACCCTAAATCCTAAAACTAGAACCCTAAACCATGAACCCTAAACCCTAAACACTAAACACTGAACCCGAAATTCTAAACCCTAAACCATGAACACTATACCCTGAACCTTGAACCCTAAACGCTCAACCCTAAATCCTAAAACTGGAACCCTAAACCATGAACACTATACCCTAAACCATGAACCCTAAACCCTAAACACTAAACACTGAACCCGAAATTCTAAACCCTAAACCATGAACACTATACCCTGAACCTTGAACCCTAAACGCTCAACCCTAAATCCTAAAACTGGAACCCTAAACCATGAACCCTAAACCCTAAACACTAAACCCTGAACCCGAAATTCTCAACCCTAAACCATGAACACTATATCCTGAACCCTAAACCCTAAATCTTAAAGCCCTAAACCCTAAACCCTGAACGCTAAAACCTGAACCGGGGTTCCCGCCTTACCCTTAGCTCGGATCCCAACTTAGCCTTAACCCCGATTGCACCTTACCCTAAACCAGGAAGGTACACCAAAAATGATTCTAGCGCGTCGATATACTAAAAATCTAATTTATCCTTCCATTGCCTTTTATTCACCGTTGTGCCTAAATTAGAACAACAAATCCTGAGTGTAAGAATATATAAAATGAACGTTCAAATTATATGAACCGTATTTATTACACACTTAGGATGTGCGACAAAATTAAAATGCGATGATTGTTTTTTTGGAAAGAACTGACCATTTTAATTAATTTGTAATTATATATTATGCACTAAGATGGGTTTCTTCATTACTGTGTATTATTACATTCCTGTATACATACTATTGGGTATTCTACTTATTTCTAATTTAAAATATTCGCATACACCTGTAATAGAATAGGAAGCCATATAGTTAAATGATTTAACGATCATTCTACTAGAATAAAAAAAATAATCCGAGAATTCATGTGTATACATAACAGAAAAGGGGACATATTTTTATGTTGAACTTCCAGATTTTAATAAAAAAAAAAAAACAAAATGAAAATATTCTTAGAATTCCTCATTTTTATTCTTGCTCCGTATTTGCGGCCATGTCTTCATTATGTACGACATTAGTTATTACACATTAAGAGTTTTCACAAATTTGCTACGAATAATTATTATTTTTTATTAATAACTAAGAACTTTGTTCTATTTTTTATTTATTTATTTTTTTTTAGTTTTATTCTAATACTTGTATTCTGCACAAGTTTTGATTATACGATTTTTTTCTTTTCACCTTCCCTTCCTCCATGTTAGGTAATTCCATTGGACATACTATACGATAATAGAACCAACCAATTCGACACCTTAGATGTTGTGCGGTTTAGTAGATCATTAATGAGTGAAGCTGATAAAGGAGAACAGGCACAGAAAAATAAATTCCTTGGTGTTCTGAAAGGAGACCCCTCCGGAAATACTGCGTCGGATGGGAAGTCTGGAGCGCCAGATTCCAATGTTGAAGTGAAGGAAGCACGACATATAAAAAAGAAGGCGAAAGATGGGACAGTAGGAAATGAACTGAAAATATTCTTTAATGATATGAAATGTATTGTAAGGGAAAATAAGATCCTGTTATACCTCACACTGCTTTTCTCAATTCCCTATCCATTAATTCTGTTCTATACGAGCGGGATTACACTTTTAGTAGCGACGGCTTCGTCTGCGGGACCATGGTTGGCTGCTATAATGACCCTCATAGTTTCTGTATTCACAGGATTTGTTTATTTCTGCGCGTTATTGAGACTTTACTGTTCAAAAAGGAAGGAAAAAAAAAAAAAAGAAGTGACTCCATGAAAAAGTACTAAAGAGCACAGAGAACTACCAAGGAGGGGAAACCATAAATAAGGAATAACTGAGGAAAATCAGAGAAGAAGCACGGAAGAAGCAGGGGGAAAAACACCAAAATTTTATTCCGCTCAGAAATGTGTATATATATTACATTATGACCCCATATGTATATATTCATAGGATCGACCATTGATTTATGATGGTTGTTCCGTATAAGATAAAGGGTATATGGCGGTGCATGTGTATTGTATATGTGTATTGTATACGTGTGTGTGTTTGTTTGTTTTGTTTGTTTTGTGTACATTGTATATGTGTATATGGTGTATATGTGTATATGTGTGGATGTATATATGTGTGTGTATATGTGTGGGTGTATATGTGTGTGTGTATATGTGTATGTGTTATTCCATTTTTCAAGTATTATTTTAAAGTTGTACTTTTAAAATATTATTTTAAATTACAACACTATTCATTCGCTCCCTTTGTATGTTGTCATTTGTGTATATGTTTGTGCATTTTGTATGTGTGTATACTAGAACCCTAAACCTTCATAATTGAGCATACACACACATATGGAATAGTGGGGCACCCACATCATACTAGTAGAAGGAGGGAGGAAAAAAGGAAGAAAGGGAAGGGGAACTTATTACATACGTTACTTATAATTAATGGAAGGTTGGCACATTACATTGCATGGTAACCAACATTCCTGCGATCTGGTCTTCTATTATTATTTGTATTTGTTCTTGTTCTTTTTCTGGGTGGTCGTTCATTATATATGGTAGAATGGTCTGTTTCTTCTATTGACGAGTCTGTTATTGTGGAAGGTGCTGCTGTTAAGGTGTCGTTCTCTGTTAGCATGTCGTCGTCAAAGTCACGTTTAACAAAACTTCTTTTTTCTCTTCTTCCTCTAAGTTGCTTGCGGAACAAATTAGGTAGGAAATTATACTAAAATAAAAAACGGAAAGGGTTAAATACATATATACACATATACAAATACAATACATATGTACATACATATATACATATATATATATATATATATATATACTTATATATATAGTTATATATATATACATATATATATCTATGTATATATGTATGTACATATGTATGTACGTATATATCTCTACATATATATGTCCATATATATATATATGTGTGTATATATGTATGTATACATACTTTTTTTAATAGAGAAAACGAACATACAGAAAAAAAAATATATATATATAGTAATGAATGTGTTATTATTATTTATATACTTTTAAGTGTGTAATGTGGTAATTACAATTGTAATTGTAATGGTTGTACTTACTTTATATAAAAAGAAAAGAGCTGCTGGTATTCCTATTGCAGCTAATGCACCACCAGACACAGCACCAGGGACGATGCTGCTAGCAGCTGCAGCAGAAGGTTCGACCTGAACTTGTGCCTCCTTTTCCATAGCAACTATACTAGGATCTAGAGTACAAGTCAACTGTGTTATTGGTTTCTCTTCGAGCCCATCCTCCCCCTGCATCTTCTCTTTGTACTTTTTCCATTTGTTGTTAAATTCGGAACAATAATCTTGATTATCAGTAGTAATGTTGCTCCCACTACACTCTGCACGTACATTCTCCCATGCTTCGGAAGTTGCTGTAAGGTACGTGTGATAGGTCTTATCGCACTTGGGCCCCTGTTGTTCTATTTGTTCCTTCATACCCCCATAGTTAAAGTAATATTCATATGTAAGTTTTCTCTGCTTGAAAATATCCAAGCTAATATTACGATATTTCATGTCACATTTTTTTCCAAACTCCCCTTCATCCCATTTCTTATAGATTTTGTCCATAAGTTGCCAAAATGCGGTTTGATCTATACCTTTCCATAGTTTCTCCACTAACCAGTAATAAAAGAAGTAACATGGCTTATCCACATCTGTAGCAGTTGACGCTAATACATATGCAGTACATTGTGCATTAGCAATCTCTTGCTCATACTGCAACATTTCCCTATGCCCCTCCAATGCAGCCTTCAAACTGTCGGTGGCAGTATCATTACAAGTAGGATAACCGCCTTTTTTGAATTTACTATAGTAAAATAGGTTCGACGGTAAGTTGTTCAATTGTTCCTGCTATAAACATAATGGATAGAAAGTTAAATACACACCACTATGTATTCTTACATTCGCACCATGTTGTATATACCATATATACACTACATATATATATTTATATATGTATGTATATATATGTATTTATATAATATATATATGTATGTGTATGTATAAATAATATTATGGAGCACATCTAACCCCTAATACTCCTTCTGCCATGGCTGTCATTGTTTGTTATTGTTTAGTTGCGTGTGTTGTTCCATCAACCCTTTTCTTCTTCTTCTCTTATATAATCTACTTTTTTAAAGAAGGAATATGTGTTGTTGTTCACGAAATGGAATGTGTTGTTCATATATAAATACAGAGTATGAATGCACATCTATATGTGACACAATTTTTTTGTGCTTTTTTCTTCTGTAAGTATGAATGTGTGAATACGAAACATTTTAACTCCTTCTTTTAGCCTAATAAGTATATATTATTCAATCTTTTTTTTTACATAATAATAACATACCCTATATGCACATTTTTAACAAAATCTTGCCGTGCCGTATATAATTTAAAGCATAAAAAATGTAGGAAAAAAAGTGTGCTCTGTAAATAAGAAAATAAGGAAACGAGGAATAAGAAAGAATAAGGAATAACGGAATAAGGAAAAATTAAATTATTCCCACATATATTCGTCATGAATGATATTATTTGGATTGTGTAGGAATTACTCCTTGCAACATTATTACTGTGTGTTTACCTATGCACTCCGCATTCATAAGCTCCATCTTCCCTCTCCTGGAGGAACGGAATTTTAGCATGTATTATTCCTTTGCGTTTTATTCTTAAAGGTGAAAAATTATTAAAAAAATATTTGTTAACGTGCACACATATATATATAGTGCACAGTTCATGTATACACAGAGTACTTTCCTTCTTAGTGTAAAAAAAAATATTGCTTACTATGTAATAAATGAAAAGCATATACATATTTATAAAATTAATGATAGGAGGAAATAATATGGTGCGAGAAATTACATTAATTGTAAAGGTAAAAAGGAAGTGTACGCATCTGCTTAATAGTAACATTTTTGTGATGCATCCTTCCTTCTCCTGTTTATAATTGCTCACGAATAATAATAATTTTTTATTCCCTCCCCTTCTTTCCAGTGTACAAATTACATTTTCTACATATATGAATGTTACCTTTATTATTTTTTTTTCTCTTTTTTCCTTGAAATATAAAAACACTTTTTCAAAGGAGGTAAACACTTTCCTTTTTTTTTTCTTCTTTCGCACCCCCTTCGTTGAAAGTACTCTTCCCTTTCATGCAGAGAGTTATTCAAAAACATACACAAATGGAAGAAGGTAGTAAGAAGTAAAAAAGTAATGAAATATGTGGAAAAGCGAAAAAAGAGAAAAAAAAAAAAAAAGGAACAAACGAAAAAAAAAAATAAGGCGAAATAGTGCAAAATAGAAAAGGAAAAATATATCCTTCCATTCCCATACACACTCTATGAATTCTGTGTGAACTGTGCAGACTTTGTGTGCATGATGGTCACTTATAATTATTGTTCCCCTGGTGTAGAGCATCACGTTCATTTAATGTGTTGTTCTATACAGTCAATGATGTGATGTTTTACATGGCATGATAACGTATGTTGTTCTTTTTTCGTTGATGTTGTTGTTGTTGTTGTTGTTGTTCTTGTTCTTGTTTTGTTTGTTATTGTTTGTCACACTTAGTGGAGGGAGTTTTTGGCACTCACTTAGTGAAGGGAGTGTGCTTGTGTCACACTTAGTGTGGAGGAAGGGGAAGGGAACATATTACATACGTTGATAACGTATATTTCGTGACTGCTGTTTCCTTTGTGTACTATTATTTGTTCTTCCCGTTCTTCTGGTAGATGGTGATGTTGGTAGCCTACCACCATCATATATGGTAGATTCATCTTCTGTTGTTGATAACGAATCTGCTATTGTGGTGGAAGCTACTGTCGAAAAGTCGGTCGAGTCGTCTGAGAATGCGTTTAAGTCTTGCCTAACAGATCTCCTTCCCCTTCTGCTGCTCCTTCCACCGGAGGAAAGGGTGTTACTTATCCCATCGAATAGTGAAGTGTACTACGAAGAAGAAAAAGGGAAGGTGAAAGGAAGGTTGGAAATATGCATTATATATACATGTATGTACACACATCTATATATATATATATACATATATATGTACATATGTATATGTATATATGTGTATATATATGTATAGTTATATATATGTGTATATGTACACACTACACTATGGTAATATACTATGCCCTAAAATTATAATTGTATACCTTATATAATAACAAAGCAGCTGCTGGTAATCCAATCGCAGCAAATGTACCAGATATGGCACCTGCGACGGCGTTGCTTGGACAATCTTGTGTATGTTTTAAAGAACACTTTAATTTAAATAATTCTTCATAAGTACGTTCCGTAGCCATGTTCTTAAATTCTGTACACCATTGTTTATTATTACTGTTATCCCTACATTCCATATTCATATAATCATAGGCTGAAAGGACTTCATTCAGGTAAGTAGCATATTTTTCAGCACAGTTAGATCCAATAGTTTTGGGATCATCTGCGCATGCCTTTATAGTGGTATAATCATGATAATAGTCGAATATTGTTTTCATTTTGGTGAAAATGTCCAAGTTGATGTTGTCATTCCCATCATATAAAATATTGCATGGGTGATTAATTCCTTCTCCTTTCAATTTCCCCAATTCGTCGTAGACGCTTTTCATAGCAGTAGAAAATTGGTCCTTCTTGTTAGAAGTAAAAAAGAGCGTATGCCCTATCCAGTAGTATAGGAATTTACAGCGATCCTCCTCCTTAGGCACAATGTCCGCTTTCATTGTAGGTGCATAGCAATAAGCTTGCACAACTCGATCCTCATACTCCATGGACATCACGTACTTCTTTACTATGGTCTTAAGCTCTTTACTCACTTCTCCTGCATCAGTTCCACCTGCACCATTACACTTATCATTGGCCTGATTGAGTTCACAATATACTTTTTCCGAGGGTAGCTTTTCCTCCTCTTGGCAATTCTCCTATAAAGTGTAAAGAAAAGGGGGGAGGGCACTTATATATATGTCCTTACCTGCTCGACGTGCTAAAGATGAAGGAATTCATAGAGAATACGTAATTATTTACTCCGAATGAAGGAAATAACCTGCACTGCTGCTGCCCTTTCCCGTACTGCGGACAATATTTCAGGTTTCCGTGGCTCCACTATTCCATAAATTAGGGAGTACAGTTCCTTTGGACTTTTTCCCCTATACCCCTTCCTAATTTCAACACATTCTCCTTCATTCTGCGCTGTGCCGCTACATAGGAGTTCTACACTTTCATATTTATCGGCAATTTCATACAAATACTTCTTATACTTCTTACAATTAACCTTAGTTGAATCTTCGTCCTCATCTTCCTCTTCCTCTTCTTCTTCAACAACTTCTTCTTCTACGGCCTGCAAGGTCCTCATTCCCAGGTTCTTCATTTTGGCGAATAACTTTGCTCCCTTAGTGAACTCCTCTATTTTGCATTCATGCATACTAAAGTATTTTCCTAATACTTCGCGTAATTCGGTTATAATACGCCCCAAATCATCTTCTTCTTGGATTTTTTCATATATTATGGTTCCTGCTAAGTAATATAGGAGATCGCAGCGTCCCTGCTGATCCAGTTCCGAACCCTGCATTTCGGATACACAGCACCAGGCCTGTGAAATATCATCCACAAAACTATCATCCTGATGTGTCTGAGGTAACTTTTCCTCCAGAAGATGCCTATAACTTTCAAATGCATTCTGCGGCCTACCGCAACAGAGTCCCTTACCCTTACATTCTTTCGCCATATTTCCTGAAATTAATAATTTATCCCCAATTGAATCTTACAGGTTTACTCCGGTGAATGCACATATATGCATTCCTACTTTTACAGTGGTGTAAGGTGGAATGCTATATGTGCGCACAGTATATATATGTATTTATTCACTCGGAGTTATAATCTTTACTAATCCTTTTATTATTATTACCCTTTATTCTTGCTGCATATGTAATGAAGTTCATGGATGAATTTATTATTTGTTCATACAGATTAAGCACTGCTGTATTTTGTCCCTTACATCGTTATAAACGGATAAATACAAATATCTATTCTTACAATAATATACACATTTGCCAACCTTTTAAAGTGATGACAGAAGATTGTGTATATGTACCAGAATCATTATATGCACATATATAATTAAGGTAAAAGATAGGAGCGAACGAAACAGAAAAAATAGAGAAATAATAATAATGAAGGAAGGAGGGAGGAAGTAAACAAACTCCTTTTGTTCACTTTATATCTATGTATTATATATCTTTGTGTACGTTGTGCATTGTATATGTTCGTTTGGAAATATGACATTATTATTATTATTATTATCATTATTTACATATTTCTTCTTTTATTATGTGCATATGAGAATAATTTCTTTACTGACAGATATTTGAGCATGCACTATTTATTTTATATTCCCCTTCCACCCTCCTATCAAAATAAAAATTTTTTTTAATCATAATAAATGTGTATGTGTATGCGTCACAAATTTTAACAAATTTAATAGTTGTTGTCCTACATGGTGGTCATATTGCCAAATGCAAAGAACGAAGATAATTATGAAATATTTTAGAGGTGCCATTTTGCTTTTTTTGTTCTTCTTTTTACTTTTTTTGTTTGCTGTTTTTTGAATGTAAAAAAAAAGGTGTTTAAAATGAAAAATTTTTTTAAATGAAATATTTCCTTTTCTTTTATGTACATTAAATAGATTCTATGGATTGTGTATGATGATTATTATTATCCTCTTTGTGTTGAACATAGAGAATGTGTTAAATTCAATCAATCATTGTGTTGTACGGCTTCGCGATGTATACTGCTTTTTCATTGTTTTCATTGTAGGTGTGTGTAAATTGTAACTTTTATTTTAAGTTCAAAATTTGGAATGTACATAATAATAATACAACTATGGATGTAATAATTTAAAGTAATTAGAAAAATAGTTCATTTTATGATTACATATTTTATACTGCTCTAAAATTTATGTTAAAAGTGGTTAGTATTCCTAATGAACTAATACAGGTTCTTTAATTAGGTCACTACACCCTCCTCCATTTAACGGTGTAGTAGGTGCAAAATGTTCATATTTAAACATCAGAACTATGTATTTATGCTCAAAAATTTTTTTCTTGTGTTGTTGTTCCTTAGGTTTAGGGTTCAGATACAACAGTTGTGAATATAAAACAGTTAGCAAAAAAAAAAAAAAAAAATAGGGTCGGATTTTTTGCACGTTGTTGGAATGTTGTTAGGGTGTGGAATTTTTTTTTTCTTTTATTTTTTCTTTTTTTTTTTCCTTCCTTCTTCCTTAATATAAAGAGAGAGGCAGAGAGCAGGAACTGAGGAAGGACAAGGAACTTATCTATTGTATGGGATAGAATAAACTGTGGTGGAATCTGTTCCATGTATTGTTGAGCTTGCTGCTGTGGAGCCAAATGTTGAACTTCCTATTGTTGAATCGTCCTCTAACTCATTAAATTCTCTTCTAAGGGACATCCCTCCTCTTTTGTTGCTGCTTCCTCCAAAGGAGTTACGTATGTTAGAAAATAGTGAGGTATACTAACAGTAAAGGGGGGGAGCGTGGAAATGTGTATGATATATATACATATATATACTTTATATATGTATGTATATATATATATACATATGTATATTTTTTATTCGTAGGGGGAATAATTGTTGTAATTGTTGTAATTACTTACTTTGTAGAGGAAGAAAATGACAGCTGCTGGTAATCCAATACCAATCGTGGCAATTGTGGAGGAAATGATGGCTGGAAGGGCGACACCACCACCACCCTGTTGTGGTGATGATGCAGCAATTGCTGAATGTTGTGAAAGTTCTGAAGAAAGTGCTGAAGACAACTGTTCCAAACAACTACTTGTGTCCATTTCGTCCTCTGTGTCTGGTGGAGGGTCCCCTCCAGACTCTGCTTTAGACTTCAAGTCTTCCGGTTTTGGGATGTTTTTATCACCACTTTGTTGGATCTTTTTCCTAAATTTTTTACAGAAGTCATCATTATTATTTGATTCTCCCGTTCCACAATTTGCACTCACCATGCTATAAGCGCTTGCAGCGGCTGTTAGATAGCTGTCATATTTCCCTTTACACGTGGAGTCACCATTTTGCTCTAGTTTTTTCCATATGGTTCGATAGTCATAATAATAGTAAAAAATGATTTTTCTTTGCTTGAGGAAAGTTGTGTCATTAGTATTGTCTATAGTTTGGTCACCACATTGGTCCTGGAAGCCTTCCAACTTATTGAGGATTTCTTTCACAGTGTTCCCTAATGAGGACCATGTGCTCAAATTTTCAGATAGTAAATCCCCTAACCAATAATAAAAGAAATCACATATCTTTTCTGTACAAGGTTCCTCCTTCTCTGTATTAACTTTAGATAAGAGGCACCATACTTCTGTAATTTTTTTTGCACACTCCTCCTTATCACAAGATGCAGCACTCTTTAATTTACCATTTAAAATATCCTTTATTCCTGATATCCGTGTGCTGCTATTCTCACATTTATGTTGGTCATTGTTCTCGAAATGATGGTACACTTTTCTGGAGGGTAAGTTTTCTACACTACACTCATCCTACAAATGTGGAATTGGACAGAAGGGGAATATAAATGTATGTATGTGTATTTCTTTTATTTATTACATTGTGCATAGAGAATATTTTATATACATGATACATTTGTTCACTTTAAACAAAGAATTAAGGGGTTATTACTTTTGTCATTGTTCGGCTCGTTGCTCATATATGTACATTGCTTCTTTGTATATATGTGGAATGTTAATTTATGTGTTAAAAATCGTCCTCGCTCTATTTATATATTTATGCAGAGTGGATATGTGTGCGAATTTTGCAAATTTAAGGATGGTTATAGAAGAATAAATATCGAATTTTTTACTTATTTATTTATACCTTTCCTTTCCATTCCTTCCTCTATGTAATTGTTACATTGTTATATTATTATACTCCTCATTATTGTATTATGTACTCTATATGGGACTGTTCGTAATTGTTCAAAGTAGTTCATTATTATTATTTGCTTTATGTAGTTATTATTTATGTGAAGCTGTATTTTCATTTTTCAACATGGGTTTTATCGTGTATTATTAATTTAAAGCTTTATTGTTATGTTTTAAAAGGAGTTCATGAAAATTTATTAATGTGTATAGTGTAGTCCGTATGCACAGAGCATCCCTTACACTCTTCCCTTCTATATATGTGTATATTTTTCTTAGTATTCATTGACATAGCTCAGTTTATTGGATAAATGAAGCTACACATAAAACACATGAATGAAGGGAGGGAACTGTACAGAATTATATATATGGAATATATATTTGTACACATCCTTCCCATAATAGTAATGCCTTGCAAAACGAACCCCCATTCTTTTCTCTTTATAATAATGTAACAATGATAAATTTTCTTATTCCTTTCCCCTTCTTCTTTTCTAAAAAAAGTTTTGAGTTGGCTATTTATTTTTGTTAGGTTAGATATATTTTTCTAGTCTTCTCCGCTATTTCCACTTCCATATGCATATTCCTATATTCATTTTACACCTATATATATTAGCCCCATACGTTTCCTCGCTCTCTTTTTGAGCATTATTTTATTCAGGTAAAAAATGAATACGTGCACGTTCCATATACATCAGCCCAGAGCAATTTTATCCTTATTTATTCTTATATGACTACTTCCCACGGCGTTCCTAATTCTTGAAGAAATATATACACCGTCGTAAGGGAGGATTTATCCACAGTCTAACA
Source organism: Plasmodium coatneyi (assembly GCF_001680005.1). NCBI lineage: Eukaryota > Apicomplexa > Aconoidasida > Haemosporida > Plasmodiidae > Plasmodium > Plasmodium coatneyi. The sequence goes on from NC_033560.1 coordinate 844,657, forward strand.
CGGATAATATGAAACTAAATTCATGGGGAGGGGCACTAAAAATAAGGTTAAGTGAGCTGAATAATTCTGTCTGTTCGTGAAATTAATATACGTGTAATATGCACATTAAGGTAGTAATGCGACAGTATTCTATTTTCGTTCTTTAATATAGTATATAATGTTATGGAACAAATGAGAAAGTGCAAAATATGACCGTATACATGTAACAATACTCTTTTTCCCCTATATGCGTTCAGAACTATAACATTTGAACAAATAAACTATCCTTTATATGTATATTCGTCTGCAATGTAAACAATGAGTTTACTCTGTTCGTATAATACAGGTATACCATGAAGTATATATTTCCAGCATAACAACCTTCCTTCCCGCAAAATAGTCCAACCACCATAACACGCATTACCATTCCTACATTATTCTTTGTTAACGATACTTTACTTTTTTTTTTTTTTTGATCTGCTATAGGCAATGTGTTCAAGCTTTAAAATGGTCAGGTATATTTCTTTTTCCTCCGTTACTGTAGTAATAGACGAATATTTCTGCCATAGCATTCATCACCCCCCCCCCCCCCCCCCCCCCCCCATATGGAACGGACACATGGTGGAACGGACACATGGTGGAACGGACACATGGTGGAACGGACACATGGTGGAACGGACACATGGTGCATCTGCCAAACTGACCTTAAAAGCATGGAAACAGTCTAATAAAGTGTATACACACAGTGTGAAGTGTGTATATACACAGCTACTACAACTGCTCTGTATACAGCTGCAGCTACTGCTGCTGTTCTATATACACACTTTACTGTATACACTTCGCAATGTGTGCATAAGGAACAACTGTATTTTTTTTATTATTACAACATCGTCTTCCATAAGTAAATGTATAGTATGCGCCGTTCTGGCCCCATGAGGGGGGAGCGCCTACTTTGTCCAAAAAAAATGTTTTTCCAATGGTAAGTAGAATATTGTAGACTGTTAGTTCTAACGGTTTTTTGTTATAGTAAATTTCCTTCCTCCCCCAAGGGAGGAACAACCTTCCTTAGAAGGACGAAGGAAAGGGAACAACACCTTCCTGAGGGAAATGAAGTTGCTTCCTAAGAGAAGGAAGATTGTTGGGTAGTAGTTGGGTTGTTAGGGGTGGTGGATGGAAAGGCTGTTACGGTGGTAAACGGAAGGAAGGTTGTTAGGATGGTGGTAGGTGGCTCGAAGGAAGGCTTTTAGGGGTGGTAGATGGTTAGAATTAGTGGTAGGTTGAAGTAAGGTTCTTAGGTGGAAGGAAGGTTTGTTAGATGGTTTGTTAGGGGTGGTAGGTTGAAGTAAGGTTGTTAGGTGGTAGGGTGGTAGGTGGGTTGTTAGGTGGTAGGTGGGTTGTTAGGTGGTAGATGGGTCGAAGGAAGGTTGTGTTAGGGGTGGAAAGGAGGTAGTCTAAGGAAGGAAGGGAGGATCTATGGAGGAAGGTCTAAGGAGGATTTATGGAAGGAAAGGGTCTAAGGAGGAAAGGGGGGTCTAAGCAGGGAAGGAATGGAAGGGGAGAAACACTTCCCTTCCCTCTTTGAGGGGACAATTTCTACAGGAAGCAATTGTTCTCTCCTTTAATAGGAATAAATTCCTCAGGGGCGGTTTCTATTGGAAATAATTATTTCCATAAAGAAGGGATTAAATTCCTCCACGGGTAAGAATAATTTATGGGCGGAGAGTGTACTATGTAAGATACAGGACCTATAATGTGCACTTGTGCACATATACAAAATACCAATACCGTACAAGTTCCCTACATTCCCCTTCCTATTTAAAAATATAGAACAAAATATGGAACAAAATGTGGAACACTCCGATTGGTATGATGACAATTATGCGCGTGCAAATTTTCGCCGTACGATGTTATTTTAGCAACTTTATTGTAAGTGAATTCAGTTATTCACAAATCTTCCCTTTAAGAAATTTTTCCTGTGAGAACAATTTCTCCTTCCTATGCCCCAATTTATTAATAATTCATACGTGCTATAATTATTTCTTTTGAGACCATTCCTTCTTAAATTATGCATAAAGGAAGAAGTTGCATAGAATGAGGAGAGAATAGGAAATGACGCTAAAAATAACTTATGTCGAAGGAATGAGTTGCATACAACATATATAGGTAAACATTAGGAAAAGGTAAAATGAAATGTTCCATGTTTTTCCTTTCTTTTTTTTGATTGGCATTTTATTTCATATTCATTCGGAAAAAAAAAAAAAAAAGAATGCAAAATTTAGGGATATATATACACGGGAGGAAAGAGTATTTCTAACGGTACGTTAATTCAGTTGAGCAAAAAAAATTCTTCCTCATTGCACTTGCATTTTCATTATTGCAGGTGAAATTCTCCTACAGAGAGTATGTTCCGCACTTCTGTATGCACCCTTTGTTTTTTCATCGCAATTTATTTATTCGGACTGTGTTGATAAGAACTTTCTTTTCCTTAGAAAAACTGCATAATTAATAAATTCCATGGTAAGTGAAATATTTCTTTTTTCCTCGTGACAAAAATTTGTTCTTAAGAATTTTTTTTTTTTTCTTCAGTGAACAACTTTACACTAATTTTGTGAGAGGGCAAAATGCATTATAAAGGAACACTGCCTCCCACGGCGGAAAAAAAAAGCATTGTGTTAAGCGCCTAAGTGTAAAATTGTAAAAAATGAAAAAAAGAACAATGTGACGAAAGGAATATATATGTAAAATTTGTACAATGAAGTTTTGTAGAAATGGATAAGAAAAGGAAAAGAAAAAAAAATAAAAAGAATTTAACACTTCTGGGAAAGAATAAATCATAAAATGATAATATGCATGTAGAAGTAAGAAGGGAAGGAAGAAAATGTACGTTGTACACACATGTAGATACTTAGTGAAATACTATTTTCCATTTAGCAACTAACGATTCCATTCATCGAATAAATAGTGGTGGTGAGATAAAAAATGGTAAAAATGGCTCCGCCGAAAGACGATGATAAAGTATTTGGCGAATTAAAGGAACAATGGTTGAAGGAAAAGTATAACGGGAATAGGGGTGTAGGGGAGGTAATATAATACAATCTATGTGTAGCATATGAATGTGTTACTGCCTTGAATTATGTTATTTTATTTCAATAAAAAATGCATAATGTATAGGGGAAACATATATGAATATATTATTCTAATTCTTAGACACAATTAATGAGTGAAATAACGAAGTGGACTACTGAAATGTTAAGGGATATGAATAATGATGAGTACAAATATATTGCTGAAGGCGGATGTACAGTTATTACAATAGGAGAGAAACCGTTAACAAAGGACGAACAGGAAGTATGCACATTCATTGTGAAGAATCTGTTGAACATAAAGATGAGGAGTAAGGCTCAATGCGAAAAGAAGACTCCTCACGAGGTAATGAAGGAATATGTGCAATGTTCAGTAATGAATGCGTGGTCTTATTTGTACCTAGAAGATCATTGTGATAGAAGAGATGTTGTATGGAATGCATTTGGTGCAATGAAGGAATTGAGCAAGGTATGGAACCCATATGGGAAATGTAAAGAGTGTGATTATGCAAATTTAGAGCGTATGATGATAAAAGGACAAGTAAGTATGTTAAGTTATATTCTTCAAGCTATAAAGAAAGAGAAAGGGGAAGTTATGGCATTAATGAATAAAAACACAAAACCAAAGACTGATTGTCCATCACAACAGAACAGTGCTGCATCAGAATTAGTAGCAACTCTTATGAAAAATAGTGTTACAATGACAACAGGTCCATCAGCAACAACAACAGGGCATGAACAACAAACAAAACAAAGCAGTGCAGAACCTGCAACACATAGTGCAACTAGCACAAATTCTGGACGTGGTGGGGAGGGAGACCTTGTACTAACTATTGGACAACAACCCGGAATGAGCATATCATATGCTCCAAGTAAAGGGTATGATTACAATTACGATTACCATTACTTATATATATATATAAGAGTACACACAAACAATGTATACATACTTTAAAAAGTAGTTGTACGAAAAAAATGGAAAAAAAAAAGTATTATCTCTCTTTTTCCATCGTCCTATAGACAAGGTACAGGTAGTGATCCTGCTTTAATTCTGCATTTCGGTACAGAGGGACAACAACCCCCTCCACAACCCCAATCACCACTACCTGGTACAGGTAGTGGTTGCAGCAAGGAATTGCAGGAACGCTTAAATACAGTCACAAATAATTGGCATAAAGATAGAAGACGCACAAAGTCGGATGCGGACTGGGTAAGGAACGATATTACCTACTGTAGCTGAGAACGGAACCATGGGTAGTGCACGTTGTGAGCACTGCTCGCATCAGTAACACGTACAATTGTATGTTATGAATATAATTCAATTGCACATATATATGTTCCCCCTCTTTTCTTTTGTACGTAGAATGTATTTTGGGATACCGACATCAAGAATCAAATGGTAAATCTTTCTGCAGGCATACTCCGGGAGAAAGATAAGGTTGACAGTGAATGTAATAACATTAAAGGGATGGATAATGCAAATAAAGAGGCATGTAAGCTTATTACAGCAGGATTAAAACATATTTATAAAATTCCAAAGGGGAAAGACGGGACACAACAGAAGAAGGAGGACGACCAAATATTCCATCGCACAATGTCTTGTGTCCTATTAAATGCATATACCGAAAAATTGAAAGAACACGCTGGACAAAAACAGAATTGTAATATAGATGTTGGCATAAATCATGCTTTTAGTAAAAGTGGACAAATTAGAAGTAACACAGATGGATGCAAGGATGATAATAATTGTCACGTATGCCAGAAGGAGAGCTACGAACAGTGCGAAATAAACCATGAAAGGATAAAAGACAGGGTGAATAAATTGCTCAAGTGGAAGGAAAGCGAAATACAAAAAACACTAACTAGCATATGTCCAACACCTCCACCTGTTCCACCCGCCAATCCCAAATCCCAATTAACAAGTACGATTGATTGTAAGGATGAAACTGATTGCTTAAATAAAAAGGTCGAAAAAGTATTCCAAAAACGATGGGTAAGTAACAGTACTTCTTTATGCCCTTCTTCTTTATGTATTCATTCTTCCTCTTTTGGTTTTCTTATATAAAATATTTCATGGGAAACGAAACATGCATTCCACTGCATGTAGAAAGTGGTGACTGTTAGGGGTGTTAGAAGGAAGGAGGATTCTTAGGGGTGGTAGAATGAACGTTGTTACCGGAGGAACGAACATTGTTAGGGGTGGTAGGTGGAAGGAAGGTTGTTAGGTGGGTTGTTAGGTGGGTTGTTAGGTGGTGGGTGCAAAGATGGTTGTTAGGGTCATGGAAGGAAGTGTTGTTAGGTGGGTTCTTAGAGGTGTTATAATGAAGGGTTAGGGGTGGAAGGAAGGTAAGTACCTCCTAAGGGAAGGAAGGTTGTGTTAGGGGTGGTGGTGAGACATATGTATATATATAAAAATGTTTATGTAAACATGTCCTTCCTTCTTATTTTTAGAATGCAAATAACGACCAAGTGTATGGCCTATTTCAAGAATTCAACAGGGAACTAAATGACGACGATGAGAAGGATGGTTTAACATCCGTTTGCGACGAAGTCGTGGGAGATGAAAGCATGGTCAAACATAAACTTCACAGGTGCTTCTGTAAAATTCTTATAAGGAATTTAGGTAAAGTAACAAATAACGACAGCACGTATAGGTACGACAACAGAACGTGGAAAATTCGCGACATGGAAGGGAATGTGCCATGTCATCTTTTAAACTTATGGTTATTATTATACGGAATAAAATATGGCATGCAAGAAAAGGATGTTTTGTATGCATTCAAAGCAATAACTAATTTGAAAGAACTATATGAGGAGCAATATGAGAATTGTGTATATACAGGGAATTTTGAAGTTAAGCAAGAGGACGGAGGTGCTGATTTTAGGGACATTTATAAATGGTTTATGAATCATGACATTATAAACAAAATGGGGGCAATAAGGTACGGGACTGCATGCGTAAGAAAAGATGGGCAGGGCAGTGGACACAGTAAAAGTGTAGGGAAGGATATAAAAGAAGTGAGTGACGACTTGAGAAACAAAGCAGAGACCGTTGCTAAAGAAATACAGAAAGGACTTCCCATAGTTAAAGAAGTTGAAAAGGAAGAAAAACCTCCTAGTTCTGGTGGGAATCCAGGGAGACCCCCCATCCCCAAATCAGGTTGTTCTGTACACTTGGGGAACAATGTCCTGGACGAAGAGGAAGGTATAGTGTTGCGCACTTTCCCATGCTGTATGCACAAATGGGAATATGCATGTTCAACAGAACATTCATTATAGACAGAGCACAGGAATTTAGACATATAGCATGAATATGTATGTGCACACATTTTTTTTTGTATTATATGATTAATTTGTAGAAAATTGGGGTGAAGTGTTTTCAAGTTTCTCCAATAACCCAACTAATAGTAATGAGGAAGGGTATAAGTATAATGAATATGCAGCCCTTTCCTCCTGGTGCGAAGATGTGGATGAAGATAGTACGGTGGATCTGACGAAACATAAAGAGTTCTGCAAAGTGTTGTTGAAAAATTTATTAATAGTAAATAAGAATAAGTTCGCGTGTGAGGAAAAAATGGAAGAGAATAGAATAAAAGGGAAATGGTGCGTCAGCAAATGTGATTTATTAAATATATGGTTAATGTATATAAGTGATTATTGTGTACCCGAAGATATTATAAAAGAAGTATTCTCGAGAATGCATAGTATAAGTGGATACATGGATGGTACGGAGAACTATGCAGATTGTGTATACAAATCTTTCAGTAACCTAAGAAGGGGGGATGAAGACATATTACATAATATTATGAAATGGATGCAATGTAAAGGCAAGAAAGGGGGAATGGCAGAAGTACACACAAAAAATTGGTGCAAGCATGATAAAAGCAAATGGACCAATGCACCACAATATTGGGGCAAGAAGGATGGACTAAGTGTAAAAGTATCTCAAGAATTAAACACATGGTTGGCAAAGGTGAATGAAGCTAAGAAAACGTACAGGACAGATTTGGATAAAATAAAGGACTTAGCAACTAAAGACAGTCCACCCCCATCACATCAACCAGATGGTGCAGGCAGTACTAGTAGTAAAAATTTATGCCAACGTCTAGAGGAAGCAGCAGAGACGTGGAAAACAATCGGAGGGCACAAAGACCTGGTAAGGAAAATCTTAATCTATCATATTTCATAAAACTGTACGCTATGTAAACTTCCACTAACATTCTAAGGAGCAACGCATGAAGTGTATACACGGACGTCCAATGCTTATATATGTTTCCTCCCTTTTTTATTTGAGCAGAATAAAATTTGGGACGACATCAAGCCCAGAGTCACAGAACTTTCCAATGCAATATCAACACCGAACAAGGATGCGGACGATTTATGCAGTAACATTCAAGGGACAAATGGTGCACCTACAGAAAAAGAGAAAGAAGCATGTCAATTCATTACCAGAGGATTAAAGCACTTATATGGCATTGAGAAAGAAGAAGAAAATAAGGACATGAACGCTCAGAAGAACTGGGAAATTAAGACTACTGTAACTTGCGCACTGTTGAATTTATATGCAAAAGAAATAAAAGGCAAATGCAATGTCACGGATAGTATTATAGAACAATCCTTCACTCTGGGTGAAAGTAACCTTAAAATTTGGTGTAAGGTTGGGGATGGTAATAGTTGTAAGGAATGCAAAAGAGATAACTGCACAAATTACAAAGTAAACGGAAAGGATCTATGGCAAGAAGTGAATAATAGGCTCCAGGAGAATAGTGACATAATGCAAGCTATAAGTACTATATGTACAGATAATAAAAAACCGGCTGGTACACGAAGGTCAGAAGATACCTCCGGTCCAGTGAAGCAGACGGAGAAGAAACCTAATCAGGAGAGTATAGGTAAAGATACAGCATCCTCCAAGGGCACTCCTGGAAGTAAGGACTGTAATTCTCTACAGGGAACTGAAGATGGAGCAGCTGCTCTTGAATGCCTCGATGCTCAGGGAGAACAGGGAACTCATGTAGATAATGTGAGGAACGACGATACCCCTTCTCAAGGTATTTGGGTATCACCAGGTGGTAAAGCAGGTAAAGTTGATGTAGCGGAAGGTGTTTCACCTACCACTTTCACAATTCCTACAGATTCCGGTCCCATAGCTCAGGATAATTCACAGAAGCCTGGTTCTTCCGGTCCAGGATCGGCTTCTATAGGAAGCCAAGACACTGGTAGCCCTAGACCACCAGGTTCCAATGAGGTTAGTTCTGCTTCCAGTTCAGATAGTTCCTCTTCCAGCAGTAGTTCAAGTTCTTCAGGTTTAGGTGACCAAAGTGGAGGTGGTACGAGTGCAGGTAAAAATACAGGGACCAGAAGTGTCACCCAGCAGGATGATGTTGACCAATCTAATGGAGGACTACAGCAGCCACAAGTCAGTGGTGGCACTCAGGGCCCCCAATCACCTCCTGTACAGGGAGGACAGAGTCCAGGACAGTCCGTTGTAACAACAGAATCAACAACATCAACTCAACTAACACCAACATCACCACCATCATTATCTGGAAGTTATACAACAAAAAGAAGTGGTAATCCAAGGGGGAGTGGCGGACTCCCCCCTCCTGCTCCAGTCCCACTTATTAACAGGATTGACCACCCCTTCCTTCCTTACCTTCCTACCATTCCTGTCCTAATAGGTACATCCGTCATAAGTTATCTCCTTTGGAAGGTAAGAAAAAGGAAAAAATTAATATTAAAAGAAATAAAAAAAAAAGAAAAAAAGAAAAAAAGAAATAAAAAAAAAAGAAAACAAAAAGTTTTAGGGTTCCGGGTTCCGCGTTCCGCGTTTTAAGGCGTAAGGAGAAGAAGTGTGACCTAGTGTTTAGCTGTTTTAGGGTGTAAGAACAACCAAGTAGCCTGTTGTTTATGTGTTTCAGGGTATAAGAACAACAATTTGGCATGGTACTTAGCTGTTTTGGGGTGTAAGAACAACAATGTGGCCTGGTGTTTTAGCTGTTTAGGAAGGGGTATACATCTTGAGATGTGCATACAGAGAAAAGGAGAAAAAAGGAAAAAAAAAAAAAAAAGAGGGAGGAAAATGAACATACATTTTAGCCCCCATTTTTTCACCTTAAATGAACATTGCACTCTTCCTTTATACTGGTTGTTCTGGTCATAAGAACAACACTCACCGCTCTTAAAAATATAATTTCCCCCCCTTTTTTTTTTTATTTCTTTTTAGTACTTTTTCGTCGGTAAAAAAAGAAAACGTTATAGAAGGGCTCATCAAGTATCTGCTCTTCCCCCCTCAGAAGAACAACCCCTTGCTCATGTGGACGACGGTGGTCCACATGAATATATTTTAGTAAAGGAATGTAAGCAACCCACATCAGCACAAAAGAAAGGAAGGAAGAAGCGTGCTGGTCGTCGCCGTGTTGGTCGCCGCATGATTATTGATATTCATTTAGAAGTCTTAAACGAATGTCAAAAAGGGGACCTGCATTTGACAAAAGATGACTTTTTTGAAATTTTGGTTGAGCAATTTATGGGATCAAAATTTATGAAAGAGGAAGATGTTCCTAAGGAACAGGTTCCATGTTTAGATTCCGGGTTTAGGAAGGAAGATATTCCTAGAGGAGAAGTTCTTAAGGAAAATGTTCCTAAGGAAGATGTTCTATGTTTAGTTTCCGGGTTTAGGGAGGAAGATTTTGTTCCTAAGTAAAAGGTTTCTACTGAAGATGTTCTTGTGGAAAAGGTTTAAAGTTCAGATTCCGGGTTTAGGGTGTAGTAAATATTTTATTTCTATATAAAACGATAGAACTTTATTTAGGTATGATTAATTTTTTCATCATGGAGCAGAACCCTGTGAGACATGCAAATATTAGGAAGTGATAATGTAGAAAATATTCATATAAAAAATACTTATGTAGTGCGTATAGACGCAGAACATATTAAGTTCATTTGTTCAATGAACACATATATCTCTCTGGAATTTTTTTTTCCATTAGGGTTGCTCTAACATATTGGGAATGGGACGAATTTAAGGAATAAAAGGAGTTCATTTTTTTTTTTTTGTTTCACCTTTTCACATGGTTCATGCTTATGCGATTCTCCTCTGCATGTATATATGTAAGGAACCGTAAGAAAATTTTTTTTTTTTGCTATATGGGGGTGTTTCTTCCTTTTTTTTTTTTTCGTTTTGTACTGAAGGGTTCAAGTTAATGCTTAATAGATATAAGGCAAAAGAACTCGTTAATACATTCCTATTTGTTGGTAAAATTTCCTTTCTCTAGCAAGATCCAAAATATGTTCATTAAATTTTTTTTTTGTTATAGTTTTTTAACCTTAATAATTTTTTTATCTTAATAATTTTTTTATCTTAATAATTTTTTTTTTCCCTAATTCCAATTATGGACATTACAAAAGGTGCTCCTCCGAGTTGCGAGAATTTGCGCGGGTTCGCGGAGGTTCGCCTGCCCCTTGCCTATTCTATGCCCTTTAATTTTACCTCTTTGGCTTTTATTATTCTTTCCCTTTTTTTTTTCCTTCTTTTTTTTACTTTCCTGTCGCTATACACCGCACGCTTCTTTAAAAAAAAAAAAATGCGCTAATAATTTTGTCACAAAAAAAATTGTCAAAAAAAAAAAAGAAATTGTCCTAAAAGTTGTCAAAAAAAAATGCCCTAATATAAATTTGTTACAGAAAATTGCGAAAGGACATTGTCAAATTGTCCTAATATAAATTTGTCACAGAAAAATTATCCAAAAAAAGAAAAAGAAAATTTCCTAATATAAATTTTGTCACACAGAAAAAACTGCCAAAAAAAAAAAAAAAAAATGGCCAGGAAAAAAATTAACAAATGTGCGTGCATAATCTTAAACTGAGAGAAAAAAAATATATTACACATGAACGTGCAAGAGCATGCATATATATATGCTAAATGTACATGCAAGCCGCGCTTGCATTCTTATATAACTGTATCATATAAAGTAGAACGGATTTAAAGTATTGCACTGTGAGGAATCGCGTAAATTGTATGTGCCCTTATATTATGCTGCCCCCTTTGAATATTATTCGGACCCTGCAACTCCATTTTAACTAAATTTGTGCGCAACTTCCCTTAATAATTTTATATTTGGACTTTTGCAACTATAGAATTTCATTATCCACTTTTTTGGTGCGCAACAAAGTGGACACTGAGCTTTCCTCAAAGGGGGGAGGTCACACTTTGGTTGATTAAGGCAGGGAACGCTATTCATCGTGTGTGCCCCTCTTTGTTGAAGGGATACATTTTTCGTTTGTTCCCCCTCCGGAAAAAGAGGGGGGGTTGGCTTTGACACGGACCGGGTTTGTTTTGCGTGTCTGGTTTGAGGGGGCGCTTCCCCCCCCACAGAATAACTAAGGAGGAAAGGAATGGTCTAAGGAAGCAAGGAAACGAGGGTCTAAGGAGGGAAAGAGTAGGAGGGTCTAAGGACGAAAGGAAAGGAACGGATCTATGGAGGAGGAAGGAAGGAAGGTTGTGTTTGGGGTGGTAGGTGGTTGGTGGTAGTTGGGTTGTTAGTTGGGTGGTAGGTGGAAGGAAGGTTGTTAAAGGGGTGGTAGGTGGGTTGTTAGGAGTGGTAGGTGGGTTGTTAGGAGTGGTAGGTGGGTTGTTAGGAGTGGTAGGTGGGTTGTTAGGAGTGGTAGGTGGGTTGTTAGGAGTGGTAGGTGGGTTGTTAGGAGTGGTAGGTGGGTTGTTAGGAGTGGTAGGTGGGTTGTTAGGAGTGGTAGGTGGGTTGTTAGGAGTGGTAGGTGGGTTGTTAGGAGTGGTAGGTGGGTTGTTAGGAGTGGTAGGTGGGTTGTTAGGAGTGGTAGGTGGGTTGTTAGGAGTGGTAGGTGGGTTGTTAGGAGTGGTAGGTGGGTTGTTAGGAGTGGTAGGTGGGTTGTTAGGAGTGGTAGGTGGGTTGTTAGGAGTGGTAGGTGGGTTGTTAGGAGTGGTAGGTGGGTTGTTAGGAGTGATAGGTGGAAGGAAGGTTGTGTTATGGGTGGTAGGTGGAAGGTTGTGTTATGAGTGGTAGATGGAAGGTTGTTAGTGTGGTGTTAGGTGGTGGTAGGGTGGAAGGAAGGTTGTTAGGTTGGTGGAAGGAAGGTGGTGTTAGGTGGAAGGAAAAGTAGAATTGGGGAAAGGGGAAGGGAAGGCTTGCCTTCCCCTTTCCCCTACGCCTTCCTTATCCTATCAGGGAGCATATGGGAAATGAAAGCATATGTTCATATATATGTATATATACATATATATATGCACATTTACGTCCCACACATAACCCCTTCCCAGACGTGCACACTAAAATAAATTACCGATAAGTTAACCTTACTTAACTCCTTCTATACGAATTTCGAGCAGTATACAGAGAGTCAGGGTGACAGGGGTACCGAAGGTGGGGATGGTGAAAAATTGAAGAATCAATTACAGACTGCCTGTTCGAACTGTACGAAAATTACTGGTGACGCTAAGGGAATCGCCAACTCCTACATATACGCATGTATGCAGAATGATCCGAATAACTACAAAAATAATGAACCCTGCCGCCGCTTTTACAACTGGTTCGGATATGCATACTGGTCTCACTTAAATGGTACAAAGTTGTCAGACCTTTTGGATAAAATTTACGACACGCTGGGAAGTTCTTTCGGTGGAAAGAAGTGTGATTTTAAATATGAAGATAACATTGACCAAACTATTTTTGATCATATAAAAATCATATTCGATTATTACTACGGTTATAAGGAATTACCGAGTTTACTAAGTACGAGTGGTATCACCTGTCTGAAGGAATGGTCGGATTATTGGACAGCCCTTTCCAAAGCATGTGAGTCTATGGAGGAGAAATGCAAAAAGGGCGCGGCTGATCATGACCAACAATATTGTAAAGACTATAGGGAAAAATATAAAATCCACTGTGATATGGCTGAGCTCCAGCAAAAGATGGATGTACTAATAACAAATATACAGCGCGAAGCGGAGGCAGCTCAAGCAGCAACTTTAGCAAAAGACGAAGCCGTAAGTCAAGCGGTCCATGCAGCTAAAACAACGTCCTCCATCTCTTCCATCCTTGATACCTTAGCAACCATTGGTACCCCTTTCTTATTATACAAAGTAAGCATCCAAATTTTTCAAAATTTAAAAAATAAAAAAATTGAATCATTAAACAACCTTCCTTCCACCCGTAACAACCCACCTACCACCCTACCACCTAACAACCTTCCTAAATGGGATGGAAAGGAGATAACCTTCCTTAGTAGGAAGGGGTTGTAAGCGGGAGGAGGTTGGTTCCCTCCTTTCTTCCTTTCTATAATGCATTCTTCCTTTTAACAAGATCAATGAAACAAAATGTTTATTATATTATATATAATTGAAGAATGAACAAAAATGTTAATTAATTATATAGGAAAACGGACAAATGTAGAATACAATTCATACAAACCTCTTATATATTAGAAATAAATAAATAGTACTTCCCCATTATCTTTTTTAAAAAACAAAAGAAAGAGACAACTTCGCTATATAATACAAAACAACATAAAAGAGGGAGCAAGAACTGCCATATACATGCATCATATATAGAAATATGTTCAACGTTCCTCATTTATGAATTATTGCTCTGAATTATAACATAAAAGCAGCAATGTTATACACACACACTAATATAAAGGTTCGTTACGTTACTCCTCTTTCTGTTTTGCTTTTTCTGTGCTGAGTGCCTGCGCTTCGGTAGCCTTACACCCTAATATTTTGTTAGCTAAATTCCTCCCTTCCTTCGAAAACCAAAATTTCAATAGTACCGAGAAGAGTATTATCCCGATGGTCATGTTAACGAGAACTTCGATTATATAAGTTGAGCCCACTGTGTCTATGGACGTAAACGTAGTAAGAACCTGAGCTATAGGACTTGGAATCCACATATAAAGAATAAGCGCAATCAGCAGGAGCGCCATCCACTCATGCGTCTTCATTTCACCAGAAAATAATCTACATATAAACCTATCGTACCAGTTTTTTTTATTTCCTTTTTTTGAACATGGTGCTTTATTTGGTGGTGTATTTGAATTTGGCTGTTTGTTGTTGTTCTTCTGACCACCACCTGAAGGTGATGGTGCAACTCCTTTATGCTGTCCTTTTGGATCAGGTTTCTCCTTTAATTGTGTTTTTACACCTCCACCAAAGGGATTATTTTTTTTCTCCTTTTCAGTTCCTATACTGGCACCATTTTTTGATGTGCCTAAAGCACAAACCTAAAAAAAAAGGTACAAAGGTGATAGGGTAAAAAAAAATTTTTTTTTTTTTTCCTTCCTTTTTTTCTATTTTTAAAGAAAAAACATAGAAGGTTATTCATAATAAATGTGTGTGCACATTTTAAAAAAATTAATAGTTGTTTTTCTTATCATACATAGTTAGTATGTTGCGTCCAAAGGAATAGGGTAGAAGTAAGTATGAGTAGCTTCACAGAGGTTAAAGGTGCCATCATTTTTGCTGTTTTTTTGCTTCCTTCTTTTTTGTTTGTTTTTTCTGTTCTTTCTTTCATGTGTTTGTATAGATTATATGCTTATTCCTGCTTCTTCAGTATGAATAAGGAATGTGTTAATTCAGTTGTGTGTTGTTCGTGCGCGGGATTTATTGTTTCATTGTAGGGGTGTGAAGGTGAACTTTTTTATTTTTTTAAATTTTAAAATTTAGAATTTAAAATTAAGTGGAATGTGAACAATAATAATATATACATATATAAAAATATATATTAATTTAAAATAATGAAAAAAAATTGATCATCACTACATATTACATGGTTCAAAATTTAATTAGAGTGATCATTCCTCCTAAAGAACTGATGCGCCCTTTTTATTTATATTGCACTTTCCTAACGGTGTACAGTAGGAGCAAAATGTTCATATTTTGTGAATTCACAATTATAAATGCAGTTGTATATGTGCATGTTTGCATATTTGTGGTCAAAAAAAAAATTTTTTTTTTTAAGTTCAGATATAAAGGGTGAAAAAAGAACAGTATTTTAGGAAGGAAATATGTTAGATTTTTTTTTTTTTGGGCGCATACTCAAAAGGGTGGGGGGGCGGAAGGGAAGGATGATACTTTTTTTTTTTTTCCAACACACCCTTCTTTGTTGTTGTTGTTGTTGTATTTCGTTGTTCCCTTTATATAAGTTCAGATACAACAATGAATATAAATCATTGAAAAAATAGAATGAAGGAGCAATGTGTTGCATTTTATTCATGTGCTAGGAAGGAAATGGAATGTTGTCAGGGTGTGGAATTCTCTTTTGTTCTTTCTTTTTTTCTCTTTTTTTTTCCTTTCCTACTTCTTTTCTTCTAAAGAAATACAGAGGAAGGGAGCTTATCTAATATATGGAACGGAATATTCTGAAGGATCCGTTGCTGTTAATTCAGATTCTGAATCTATTGTTGAGTCAAATGGAGAACTATCTTCAATTTCCATATTTAACTTGCGTATTAATGATCTTTTTTTTCTTCTATTACTGCTTCCCAAAAAATTATGTAATCCGGAAAATATAGAAGTATACTGAGAAAAAAGATGAAAGAGAAAGGAGTTAAAATATGTGCTGAATGAATATATGTACATTACTGCTCGTTTTATACATTCCATTTTTTTTTTACATTTATTTTTAAACATTTATTCTATGCACTCTTTTTTAAATAAACAGCAAATATTAATAAGTGTTATTATGCATATTTTCTGTGTTAAGTGTACTTACCTTATATAGATAGAAAGCAAGTGCTGGTAATCCTATTGCTGCTGCACCACCAACAGCGGAAGGAATGATGGGGATGTCAGCTTCCACCCCTGATGCTGTTAACTGTTGAGCTTGATGTTGCTCAAGTTGTTGTTGTTGCTGCTGCTGTTGCTGTTGCTGTTGCTGTTGCTGAAGCTGGACATATGATGTTTCTCCTACTCCTTGATTAGGTGTTCCTTCTGCTTTCTTTCCTTGGTTAGGAGTTCCTTCTGCTTTCTTTCCTTGGTTAGGAGTTCCTTCTGCTTTTTTTTCTTGGTTAGGAGTTCCTTCTGCTTTTTTTCCTTGGTTAGGAGTTCCTTCTGCTTTTTTTCCTTGGTTAGGTGTTCCCTCTGCTTTCCTTCCTTGCATATCATCTAAAGAGTGAAGTAAAAATAGGTAAATTTGTTGTTTTTTTTAGTGTAATAAGCAAATGTTTATACCTAAAATTCTTTAGGTGTAACAACTTACCACTCTAGCCATCCTAACCATTGTCCTTTTTTTTTTTTTTTTTGTTTCTCTCCTCGTTTTCTGCTTTCTCTTGGGGGAGAGAAACAAAAAAAAAAAAAAAAAAAGGACAGTAGTTAGGATGGCTAGGGTGGTAGGTTGTTACACGTGTACCATATTTTAGAAATGTCTTAGTAGGCAGAATTTTGTGTGTGGAAGATTGTTCCCTTGGGAGGTTGTTATGTGGGGTGCTTTGTGTGGTGTTCTTAATGTGTGGATGGAACAACACAGCACATTTCCATCCCTGCCCTGTCATGCCCTGGTCCTTTATATATATATAGGGGAATTTCTTAAATGACTCCTCCCTCCCTATCTGGTAATTCTGGTAAGGTGCCTTTAATTTAGATGTACTTTCCTTAAATGAGCATATATAGTTCCTCACTCTATAACATACTTACCTCTTCCGTCCTCTTGGCCAGAATCTTCCATACGTGTGCGGAATTCAGGGCATGGCAATTCCTGTGGTGCCTTGTATTCTTCCTTCGTAGGTTTCTTTTCAAATGCGGTACAATATTTATCATTGCCAGTTTCTGGGCACTTTTTACTTAAGTCTGAATATGTTGTTTTGGCTGTTTGCATGGAACGCTGGTATTCTAAAGTGCTGCAATATTTAGTAAGATCAGCACTGTTCTTCATTTTATTATAGTCATAATAATAGTCGAACAACGCTTTAGCCTGTGGGAACCTGTCTTTGATAATATTAGGGTATAAATTATCGCTCTCACATGTAGGATAGAAGCTCTTCAGTTGTTTATAAATTTCTGGCATAACCATTGAAAAGGGGCCTCTTGTCTGAAATTTTACCCTTACTTTGTCACCTAACCAATAATAAAAGAAACTGTACCCCTCCTCATTGGACAAACTAGCATGCAACCTTCCGTTACATGCTAAACAGTAATTTTTTATAATTATAGGGATCAAATCCCAATCTCGCCCATTGTATGATTGTAATGAATTTCTCATTGTTCCTTCTGCAGCACCCAGGGTCCACTGTTTTTCCTGGAATGTACAACTTGTTCCTCTTCCCTTTTTGTCCAACGCATCGTATATTTCCTGTGAGGGTAATTTAACTGGACTGGCCTGCTAAAAGTGTAATTGACAAAGAGAATGGAACATGTGTAGAAATGGATTTTTCTATATATATTCCTAATGTATAATTTACTGCACTATGCACAAATTACTATATATACATCATATGTATAAGTGTTCATGTTGTAAGAAGGAAGGAAGGTTGTGTTAGGGGCGGTAGGTGGAAGGAAGGGAAGCAACAGGTCCCTTCAGTGTTTGTTCCTTACCCCTGGACTCATTGTGTGTATATATTCTTGAATATAGTAAATTTTTATGGAAGTTGCTTCCTACTTATTTATAAGTAATGTATGTGTAAGATTTTTACCCATCCCCCATGGGGTCCCTCAGTGGGAGGTATATATATATATCAAAATTTTGTACTCTTCTTTTTTCTTCAATAATGTGCATTCCTTTCACTTTCAAATTATGATGATACACACACTACATACGTACGTGTTAAATCATTAGGGACATTTAATTAAGGTAAGAATAAGAACAAAAATATATATGCTGGAATAAAAAAATAAGGAAGAATAAGAAGCAAATTTATTTTGACGCACTGCATACCATTCATGCATTATATTATTGGATTGTGTGTATGTGTTCATTTGGAGCATTCAATTATTATGTACACTTCTCTCTTATTATGTATATAAGCACACTTTTTTTCTATTTGACGAAAATTTAACCCATGTACTACATACTTTTATGTTTTATTGTTATGTTTAAAGGGGAGAGTTAATTGAAAAATTGTTAATATGCATATTGCATAATTCAAACAAGAAAAAAGGATCACACTCTTCCCTATACCCTTTCTTCCTTTTCGGAATATGTGCACATTAGTCTATATGCTCAGTGGAGAAATATATATACTCACAACACAAGTATCGAGAAAAGGAGTATAATACAATGATATATATGCTCATATTTTGTTCATAAGTGAAATTTTTGTGTGCGTGTGCACATTCCTTATTTATTTTTTCCTTCTCCTTTTTCCTTCTTTTTTCTTATATTATTATTAATTGTGTGAGATGCTTTCATTTTTATATTACTTTTTATTACTGGGATTTGTTCATTACTTTTTAAGATATTATTCTTCACCTTAAAAAAGGGAAGAATTTAGAATTATGTTCTTTGGATTAGAAAAAAAATTTAACACATAAAATTTCTATGGGAGCTTTCTTATATAGTGCACATAACTATTTTATATTAAGCACTCAACTTTTTTTTTTCACCGTACTTAAGTCCTTATAATTATTTCCTATTGCATATACACTTATAAGGGGGAAATGCATGAAGTGAATTTTTAACTTATTCAGTTCTGCTGCCATTTGGTATGAACAGAAATATGTACATGTGTCCCTATAAAATAGTACCATCCTTTTTTTACTTCATTCTTGCCTGTTCTATATTTATTCGGTATTAATAACTCCCCCTTTCCCCCTTCCTTCGTAAGGAAGGTAATGTTCTTTCCTCAAGAAGGAATTGTTGCTCCATTCCCTTGGGGGGAAGGAAATGTTCCTTTCCTTCATGGAAGGTGATGTCCTTCCCTACCTAGGAAGTTCCTTTCCTTATGAAAGTATTCTTCCTTCCCTTTCCTTAGACCCCCTTCCTTCCTTAGATCACCTCCTTTACTTCCTTTCCTCCTCCTTAGACCTTCCTCTTCCGTCAACCACCTTTCTTATTCCTTCTTTTCTTCCTTCCTTAGACACTTCCCTTCCTTCTTTAGACCACCTTCCTTTCCTCCTTAGGTCTTTCCTTCCCTTTTACTTCCTTCCTTAGATCTTCTTTCCTTCTTATTCCTTCCTTCTTTCCTTCCTTCTTTCCTTCCTTAGACCTTCTTTCCTTCTTATTCCTTCCTTCCTCCTTAGACCCTCCTTCCGTTCCTTCCTTAGACCCTACTTCCCTTAACCCCCTTTTCCTTCCAACACCCGTAACAACCTTCCTTCCATCTACCACCCACCTAATAACCCTAACACAACCTTGCATTCTACCATCCCTAACAAGCTTCCTTCCACCTACCACCCCTAACACCACCTTCCTTTTAGCCCTCTCCTCCTTAGACCTTCTTTCTTTCCTTCCTACTTTCCCTAGGACCTTTTTTCCCTCTTCCTTCTTTCCACCCCTAACACCTCATTCTACCACCTCTAACAGCCTTCCTTCTTTCCACCCCTAACACCTCATTCTACCACCTCTAACAGCCTTCCTTCTTTCCACCCCTAACACCTCATTCTACCACCTCTAACAGCCTTCCTTCTTTCCACCCCTAACACCTCATTCTACCACCTCTAACAGCCTTACTTTTACCACCTCTAACACCTTTCCATTTAACCATAGCAAGCCCTTTATTCTAACACCCCTAACAACCTTACTTCCACCAACCACACCTAACAACCTTCCACCTACCACCCGCCTAACAATCTTCCTTCCACCAACCACCTAACAATCTACCACCTAACACCCCTTCCTTCCACCAACCACCCTAACAACTCACCTACCATCACCTTAACAACCTTCTTTCCACCCTAACACCCCTAACAACATTCCTTCCTAGGGGAAGAAGGGAACATTACCTTCCTAGAGGGGGGAAATTTACCTTCCTATGGGAAGACGTGACAGTACTTCCTAGGGTAAAGGAAGGAAAGAAAGGAATATTACCTTCCTTAGGAAGGGAAGGCTCTAAGGAGGAGGAAAGGAAGGAAAGGTACTTTCTTAAGGGAAGGAACAACATTCCTCTTTCTACTTCAGGAGGAAGGAAGGGAACAACTTCCCCTAAGGAAAGGGAAGGCAATGTTCCCCAAGGGACAAAGTTCCCTTGGGGGGACAATTCCTACATAGAACAGTTTTTTCTTGTAGAAGAGGTTTAAATTCCCCTAAGGGGGAGAAGGAATAATATATATGAAGGGAGGGAGAGTGTTTATTATATTATGGGGGGTATGCATGAGATCTACAATGTAGATGCTTATGCACATATAAAATACCATTACCCTACAAGTTCCATACTTCCCTTTTCTCATTTGGAAGTAGTACAGAACAAAATATAGAACAAATATAGAACAAAATATAGAACAAAATGTGGAACACTCCGATTGGGATGATGACGATTATGCGCGTACAAATTTCTTCCTTAAAAATTCCTTCTAATCATTTTTTTATATATGACGATATGGAAGCAATACCCCGATAACACGCGTTTTATTCACGAATAGAATAGGAATTTTTAACGACGGGCAAAATATTTGCACTGTGGCGCAAAATATTCATTTCGGGTGAATATAATGTATTAGTACGAGTATTCCCTCTTAACAACTTGTATTAATAGAAACAAATTTAGCAAAATATTTTGGCAAAATATTTTAAGGAAAATTATTCCGGAACGATGTTTCTCCCATATATAGTATCATTCATTTCTACGCAATTATTAATTCAAATATATTTAAATAAAAAAAAAAGAAAGAACGACCCAGGGTATAATAGAATAGGGGAGAATAAGATCAAATGCGGGAATAAAGGAAGGCGTGGAATATGGAAGGTGCAATGTGCACTATTTCCTACTCCTACGTACATCTGTATAAATGGGTGAGTAGAAGAAGGGGAAGGAAAAAACATAGAGGAAGGGAAAAATGTGAAGGAAAATTCTAATTTTTTTTTCCTTTTTTCCTAAGGAGAGAAACTGTTCAATGAAAATTTCCATATGAATTGTTCCGTATGAAGTAATACTCCTTTTTTTTTCTACGTAATAATTATTTTTCTGACGGATGCTGGTGTTAATTTTTTCTGTGAACAATTCCTTAAGGGGGAAGAAACTTTTTTCTCCTTCGTGAACAACTCACACTAATTCAAAGCAAATTTATATGAGAAGGGCAACTTGCTACGAGGAAAAAGTTGTATTAATGGAAGTGCAAAAGTTATATAAGAAACAGAATAAAAAAAAGAGAGAATAGAATAATGTAACGAAAAGGAATAGAATAATGTGCTTGTATGACGCGAAAGAAAAGCAAATAATGTGCTGTATGACGACAGAAAGGAATACATATACATATATAAAATATATGCCCAACAATGTTGCTTTTAAAGAATGAATAAAAGAAAAAAGGAAAGGGAAAAAGAAGCGAACGTGAAAGAGAGCGAAAGAGAAGTGAAAAAAAAAATGAATGAAAAAAAAAATTCCGCACATACTTCTTCTGGAAAGATAGAACCAATCAATCATAGAAGAATAATGTAGGGGGAAAAAATGTACGTTGCACATAATATT
Organism: Plasmodium coatneyi; assembly: GCF_001680005.1. Classification (NCBI taxonomy): domain Eukaryota; phylum Apicomplexa; class Aconoidasida; order Haemosporida; family Plasmodiidae; genus Plasmodium; species Plasmodium coatneyi. The sequence goes on from NC_033560.1 coordinate 866,307, forward strand.
TAATAAAATAATATATTGAATTATTAAATAACACAAATATTGAATAATGCATGTGTCGTAATGGAAGAAAAATGGAGTGACTTGAAGAAAAGGTGGTTCCGGGAAAAAGGATTGGAAGAGGGGAAAATGAGGGGTAAGGTATGTGCTCAGTGGTTCATTACTTTAGCAGTGTGAGTGTGTATAATGCTTCTGCAAGTATATTATAATATGTAATAGTACAATGGCCAAGTGGGAAAAGGTGGACATATATGTATGAACTAATTTAATTTACAGATGAAACTTCTGATAAAGATTAAAGAATGGATTCAAAGGTTGAATAAAATTAGTGAGGATGATGATGGAATTGCAGAAGACTGGTGTACACAGAAATATGAGGGTAGAGAACTCACGGAGGAAGCAGACAAAAACTGGTGTGTCTTTATTTTGAAGAACTTAAGGAAAATGCATATGATAGTTTCACAGGAGGAGAAAGAAGAAATAAATAAAAAATTAAGGGCACATGTGTATTGTACTATTATGAAGGTATGGTTCTTTTCATTCAAACAAAAATACTGTGAAGCGGACAGAGTTATGCAGCACGCTTTTGAAGGCATGAATACACTGTGTCAAGGATTTTCCGGCGGTGAAGGATGTTATAAATGTGAATATGGACAAATAGAAAATATAGATGTAGGTGGTATAGATGCCTTAAAATACATATGGGGAATTTTCATGAAGAATGAGCATGCCGTCGGGAGAATGTATAGCAAACTTCCCGCAAATTCGTGTGAGAAGGTGAAAAATGATGGAACAGCTGACGTACAAGGGTTACCAGATTTCATTCGCCCTCCACCCCCTCCAACAAGTAGGCAGATCTTACGGATAGTACAAGCACAAGAACAAGCACAAGTTCGGGAACACAGGCAAAAGATTGCAGATAGCAAAAACGAGGTGGATAAAATAATAGAGAGATGGGGAGTAAGTTCATTATTATTTCTATACATGTGAAATAATTGAATCCTAAGTACCTCCGATACTGCTTTTACTTCTATAAGAAGGCCAGAATGAATGTGTGCATAAATCGGGAGTCAATAAATATATATACGTGTAAATCATTTATCCGCAGATGGGTGCCCCAAGTGAACTTAAAGAAATGTTTAAGAAGTACTCGGAAAATTTGGATGAGGGGGATAAGGAGAGTGAATGGTTATATGAGACCTTTTGTGACACAGTTGACATTGAATATGGGAACTATGGACAGTGTATGGACAAGGATTTCTGCAAAGTACTAATTAGAAATTGGAATACGGCATCTACGAGAAGCGTAGATACAGTAAGTGGGAAAATGAATTGGAGAGAGGTGCAACCAGACACGAAGTGTGCTATACTGAATTTGTGGTTATATTATTATGACCAGTATGTGTGCCCAGTGGTATTTGAGAATTTCTATGTTAGCACAGTCATGGAAGGTATGTCAGAATTCATGAAGACGAATGCAGACTATAGGAAATGTGATTATAGGAGTGCGAGGAGTGCACTGGGTGCAAAGAACAAGGAGGAAGTAAAAACAATATTCAAATGGTTACAAAAAGAAGGAATGGACAATATAGTAGAAAAAGTTAGGAATGGGAAGAAGTGTGAAAGAGAACAGGGCGAATGTAAAATGGAGTATAAGGATGGGAAAATGAGGGTCGGTAAGGAAGAATATAATTTAGAAGGGGGGGACAAGGAAGTTATGAAAGAAATAGGAGAAAGTATAGAAAAAGTGGAGGAAGTGAAGAAAAAAATCCAGGAAGAGGAAACACAGAAAGTAATCGTATCACAACCCCAACCACAACCACCCCCGCAACCAGGTGGTGACGGCTGCAAGGATAAAAATACCTTATGTGATCGTGTTAAATGTGTAGCTGAAACATGGAGAGCAAACAGGGAGATAAATGATCAAATATTCGGAAGGAGCTGGGTAAGGATTCCTACTATTGATTATAGTACAAAGGAGCATAATGAATAATACACCATCTTTGTACTGGCGCCAATATTTGTATACACATATTGTGCATAAACTTAGTATATATATATATGTTCCTTGCTTTCTCTTTTTTTTAGCCGAATTCATTTTGGAATGGCGATGTCAAGAATAGATTGGACGCACTGTCCAATGCTATGAAGAATGGGAGTAATAATACTGGGGACGCTGATAATCTATGCAAAGAAGTTAATGGAAAAGGAAAGACAGCGACGGAGAAAGAGAAAGTGGCTTGCAAGTACATCACTAAAGGTTTACAGCATATATATGGTATTGGGGTGGATAAGAAACATAAAAAGCCGGATGAAGCGAAGGATAACAGAATATTTTATCAAACTATGGAATGCGCCTTCCTGAATGCATACGCAAATATGCTTATAAAGAAGACAGAGGGGCATGCGTGCCCCATCACGGAGCAGCAAATACAAGATATGTTTAGTAAAGGGAATACAAAGAAGGGTACTTGGTGTACGGGTGAGGATGCTAATAATAATAAGATGGAATGTGTTGAGTGCAAAAGGGATAAGGACTACGGAAATTGTGAAATAGATTATAAAGGGAATGGTTACCAAACCAAAGATAAGGTAGAAGAGAACGTGAATAAACTGCTTGATAAAGACAGCAAAATACAAGAATCTCTAAGAACTATAAGTTCTATACTTAACTCCTTATGTCATCGTGCTCAATGTGTAACAATTAATTGGTTTGTGGACAGGAAAACTGATGGCGGGACACCACAGAACTGGGTAAGAAGGGAACAATATTTTTTGTTCACTGTATTGAATGTTATTTCAATGGATTATGTACCTTGTACATATGACAAAAAAAAGGGGAGGGAGAACAACCATAAATTATGTATATACTTTAAGCATATATACCTACATATACATATGTATGTATACATATATAGGTATATATGCAATGTATGTATATGGACACATATATGTCCTGTTCTTCCCCTTCTTTTCTCTTTCTGCAGTGTAAATTTTGGGCAGAAAACGACGTTGGACGCGTATTTAGGGAACTGTCTAAGGCTATGACTGATAATAGTAAAAATATGGACAACTATTGTAATAACGTCGGAAATTCAAATAGTGCAGAAAAGAAGGTATGTCAATATATTACTAGGGGATTAGAACGTATATATAATTCTCAGGAACACGGGGATTGGAAGGAGACAGAACCTGACAAACAAAAAAAGATGAAGAACAACCAACATTTTGATCGAGTTATTGGATGCATTTTCCTGAACGCTTATGCAGATAAATTGGAAGAAAAGGCTAAAGAAAAGAGTTGTGAAGTGAAGGAAGGTATAAAAAATGCCTTTGACAAAAGTGAAGATATTAAGAAGAACACATCTCCATGCAATGGTATATATACTAATTGTGTTTCTTGCACAAGGGATAAAAGTTATGTAAATTGCACACTAAGCGTGGATAATGACCTGTGGGATAAGGGCGCAGATAAAAAATGCGTTAAGAACGGAAATTATATGAAGAAAGAAGTGGATGGTATGCTGGACCCAGAGACGAACAGGGATCAACAAGTACAGAGCGCTCTGTCTGCATTAAACAACCTATGTCAATCTACCGCTAAACCAGCTGCTGCCAAGCCAGCCGCCACTAAACCAGCAACTACGAAACCGGTAGTACACTCATCCTCTACACGGACAGAAGCAACAAATGGAGTAGACAAAGCAGGTAAGGATGCAACATCTTCCATTAACACTCCCAAAAAAGTAGATTGCAACAGCCAAGTAGCTGACGCTAATGTAGATATCAGTGTGTGTTTAGATGATTCTAATAATCTGCCAACATCATCCAGTACTAATCTGGATGAGGAAAATGAAGCCAAGAGAGGGGAAGGTCCTAAGGGTGCCCCAGGTAGTGTAGCAGGTAAAGTTACTATAGATAAAGGTACGGCTGAACTTCCAGGTCTTCCCAAAAATATTAATTCAGGTACTGTAAGCGATCCCACTCCCACCGCCCATCCCCCAGCACCAGCTGCTCCTGCTCCTGAGGGAAGTTCCAACGCAGGTGTCCCAGGTGCTGTCCCTGGTGTTGGTACTCCAGATACTGCTCCCACTGCACAAGGATCAGGTGGTGCTGCTGTTCCAGGTGTTGCTCCTGGTGGAGGCGGTGGAGGTACACCTTCTGCTCCTACTAAAGACAGTACAATTAACCAGGATAAAACTTCATTAAATACTGTTCCAGTGTCAGCACAAAAACCACGAGCACCTGCTCCAGGACCATCACGAACATCATTACCTAGAAGTGCTACAACAGGAGGAGCAGGTGGTTCAGGGAGCAGTACCAAAGGCCTCCTTCCCATTCAACCTGTTAGTAACCTTATAAACATTTCTGACCTTACCCCATACCTTCCTTTGGCTCCTGTCTTCATTGGTATGTCTTCTGTGACCTACCTCCTTTGGAAGGTAAGAACAAAAGAATAAAAAACAAAAAAACACAAAACGAAAGAAAGAGAGGAATTTAAAAAAGCATAAAAAAAAAAAAGAAAAAGAAAAAGAAAAAAAAAAAAAAAAAAAAAAAAAAAAAAAAAAAAAGAGCAAAGGAAAAGGGAAAAAAAAAAAATAATAAAGGTGAATGCATGAGTGAGTGAAGGTGTGTTGTATTACGCATTTTAGGGTGACTGTGTGTAGGATTTCGCATTTTAGGGTGTGTATGTGTAGGATTTCGCTTTTTTGGGATGTGTGTGTAGGATTTAGCATGTTAGGGGTGTGTGTGTAGGATTTCGCATGTTATGGTATGTGTGTAGAATTTCGGATTTTAGGGGTATATGTGTAGGATGAGACATATAAAGGTGTGTGTGTGTAGGATTTCGCATTTTAGGGTGTGTGTATGTAGGATTTCAAATTTAAGGGGTGTGCATGTAGGATTTTGCATTTTAGGGGTGTGTGTGTAGGATTTCACACTTAAAGTTATGGTTTCAAGGTATAAGTATAGGTATATGGCCTGGTATTTAATTTTTAACAGACGGATTGCTTGCAGAAGGGTGCATCTAAATAAAGGAAAAAATAAAAGAGAAAGGAAGAAAAAAAAAAAAAAAAATAAGGAAAAGAAAGAAAAATAAATAACGCATCCTGTATTAGATGTAAAATTTGCACTTATATTATAATGATAATTCTTGTTTTAAGAGCAATATTTCGCACCTTAAAAATTACTTACCCCCCCCTTTCTTTCTTCCTTTCTTCCCTTCTTTTTTTTAGTATTTTTTCCTCGGTAAAAAAAGACGTCGTTACAAAAGAGCTCATCAAGTACGTGGTCCCTCTCGCTTGGAAGAACAACTCCTTGATGATGTGGACGACCAGGCAGATGGTCCACGTGAATATACCTTAGTAAAGAAACGCAAACAACCAAGATCTGCTCCAATGAGAAGGAGGAAAAGGGAGCGTCCCGCCCACCGTGTTGGTCGCCGCACCATTATTGATATTCATTTAGAAGTCATAGACGAATGTCAAAAGGGGGATGCACATTCGATGAAAGAAGACTTTTTTGAAATTTTGGTTCAGGAATTTATGGGAAGCGAATTCATGAAAGAAGAAAATGTTCCTATGGATGAGGTTCCAAGTTCTGATTGCGGGTTTAGGGAGGAAGACTTTATTCTTACAGAAGATATTCTTGAGGAAGGTGTTCCTAAGGAACAGGTTCCAAGTTCAGATTCCGGGTTTAGGGTGTAGTAAATATATATATATATATATTTTTTTTTTGTTGTTTTGTATTAAATTGTTTAGATGTTCATGTGTAATTAATATAAGCTGGAAAAAAAAAAAAATTTTCGCCACTTTATTCTTATTTGTTTGGTAAATTCTTTTTTACGGAAGATTCAAAATGATCATTTACTTTTTTCACAAATTTTTGTCTTTGTAATTTTTTTTAATCTTAATAAATTGTTTTATTCTACTTCTCCTTTAAGTTCTAATTTAGGATATTTGAAGAGTGTGTTTCAAATTGTGCGAAGGTTCGCGGAGGAGGTCCGCCGTCCTTTTTTATGTTATACACATCTTTTAGATGCACAGTTCACATATGAAGCAGGAATAATAATGTTAACATAAAAGGGAGGAAAGTTGCGTCCTTTCCCTTCTTTTTTACCTTGATTATTTAAGTATAATATTAGTCAAAAAGAACTGCCAAATAAAAAAGAAGGGGCACTAATTTTGTTCCCCTCGGAAAATTAATGGGTACAACACTGCGCAAAATGTCATATCCACTCTTGTGTTCATACCCCCTTTTTTTTATTCCGTATTTTATGGTCGCTCTTCTGTTGTACAATGAGCTTAAACAAGAGTGCGCAGATATGATTTTTATTAATAATATAAGGTGAATTACATGTAAAAACACACGCGGAACGCACTGATGGTTTGTTCCATTTTCGTATCCGCGAGAAAAATATTGTACATTCCTTATGCACGAATGAATTAAAACAAAGAATGAAGGTTTCCCAGCGGAATATATAAAGGGGCAAATGGAAAAAAACGTACTTTGTACACTGCTCAAAAGAGAAGAACATAGATTGGGAACTGTGCAAAAATTGTATAAAATGTACACTGCCGTGAAAGGGCACTACTGTGATAAAGACCTGTAGAGCCAAGTTGGGTTGTACAACCCATGAATTTTTTTTCGGACCTTGCAACTAGAATTTCAGTCCACCTATTTTGTGCACAACTTCCTTAAAATTTTCATTTGGACAATATAATTCGAACGTGATTTCATTTTTGCGCTACTTCCTTTAAACATTTTTATTTGGGCATTTGCAATTATAGAATTTCATCCACTTTTTTTGTGAAGAACAAAGTGGAGATTAAGCTTTTCGCAAAGGGGAAAGGCCACACTTTGGTGGATGAAAAGAGGGGAAGGGAGTGCAATCCAATCATATGTGTGTCTCTCTCTGTTGAAGAGGGTTTGCTAGTCCACTGTGCGGGGCGTTGCTTTCCCACTAAGCAGTTTTCTTTTGTATGTCTGGTTTGACGGGCGTGCCCCGCCACAGAACAATTGCGGAGGGGGCGGGAGAGTCAATGTGAGAGGTATTTTATTATTGTGTTTACATGGATGGGATGCTGAAATTTAGTAACACTTGTTCTTTCAACAATGTGGAGAGTCTGACACATATGGTGGAGCCGCAAAAGAGGGACGACCTAAGGGAAGTAGGGGGATGTTCATAGTATCGGTAATGCATATATATTCCGCAGTCCTCTGAACATTTATAAGAGTCGCCGTCTATAGCGAGTGGTATATATGTTTATATGGTACGTATGTGGTAAGGTAGTAGGGGAAAGAATAATGTTGAAAAGGAAGGGTGTATAAGGAAGGAAGTATCTAAGGAGGATGTAAAGAAGGAATAAGAAGGAATAAGGAAAGAAGGAAAGAAGGAATAAAAGGAATAAGGAAGGAAGAAAGGAAGGAAGGAAAAGAAAAGAAAGGAGCAGGGGAACAAAGAAGGGGAAATACCATTTTGCCTTTTACACTGTATAAACTTTGTGCGGTTACTTATATTCTTCGTGGTTGGACATTACATTCCAATGTTACATCACATATGGTGTGTTACGTTTACATGCGACACTACATGTTCTGATAGCCTACCATCCCGCGACCCCCCGCATTCTTATTTTTTCTTTCCCTTTCTCTGGTAGGCGGTCTTGTGTATGCAGTAGAACGTACTGTGGAATCGTCTATTGTGGAACCTGTTTCCGAACTTCCTGTGAAGTCCACTGTTGAAGCTTCTGTTAAATCGTCAAATTGTTGTTGGCTTGATCTTTTCTTTCTTCTGTTGCTTCTTCCTACACTGTTTCCAAAATGGTTACCGAACCAGGAGGTTAGTGGGGAATACTGAAGGGAAGGAAGGGTTAAGAGGGAAAGGGTTAAAGGCTTTAACACAAGTGTTAGAAGGAGGAGGAATGAAGGGAAAGGATGTCTAAGGAAGGAAGGTTGTTGTTAGGTGGTTGGTGGTAGGTGGGTTGTTAGGTGGTAGGTAGGTTGTTAGGTGGTAGGTAGGTTGTTATGTGGTGGTAAGTGGAAGGTTGTTAGGTCGTAGGGTGGAAGGAAGGTTGTTAGGGGTGGTGTTTGTTGGAAGGAAGGTTGTACTATTATTTATATTTCTCAACTATTGTTGTAGTACTTACCTTATATAATAAGAAAGGGGTACCTATTGTTGCTAACGTACCAAAGATAGAAGAGATGGAAGAAGTAATGGTGGCGGTACGGAGGTCTTCTTCTGCTTTATGTATAGCTTCGCTCACTGCTTTGTTCACGGCTGTAGAGGTTGCTGTTTCTGCTTCAGCCTTAGGTATGAATGTTTCCTCTGTGAGGGAACATGTCATATCTCCATTTGTTGTGGCTTCCAGAGCACATTTTTGTTTTAGCAGTTTAATCCTATCATAATATAACTTGTACTTACCGTTAGTATGATCGCAATATTCCGTATTGTAGCCGCTTCCCTGTGTGCATTTTTGTTCTATGGAATTATATGCTTCAATAATTCTACCCATGTATTTAGAACATTCGTCTTCACATGTGGCTCTGAAACCATTTGTACGACTATATATGGTGTCAGAATTATAGAAGAAGTCGAATAGTTCTTTCCGTCGTTTGAAATCATCCTTGTCAATGGATGCAGGATTAAGTTGACATCCCTGGTCCCGATATGCGGTACCTATGCCGGAGCGAATAAGAGCTAGGAGGCTCTTGAAGTCTTGATCATTTAGGCGACTCCTAGATAATTCATGCCCTATCCAATAATATAGGAAAATACAAAGGTCCTTACGGTATGGACTCTGCTTGATTTTATACATTGCACATACATATTTCGCCGCCTTCATAATTTTCTGACTAATATCACTTCCCACACTACTACTATGACCTTGAAACTGCACCCTTATACTTTCGGTGCACCCGTCTTCACAATTTTCTGTGTTCCTTTCTTGGCTTCCGAATACATCATAGAAATTTAATTGTGACGGTAACTGTTTTGCAAGTTCCTCCTGTAAATATATAATTGGCAAGGAAATTTGAATACATGAATATGCGCAATTCCACGTATTTTCTACATTCCTGAATTCATTGTGTGTATTATTGCATAGAGAATAATGTATATATTATAAATACATTATTATTTATATTGGAATGGAAGGAAGAGGAAAGGGAAGGAACGTACCCATGATACTGGTGTCGATTCCATGGTTCATGTACATTCTTTTTTATACAGTTTACTTCTTTTAAAGGATTATTTATATATATCTATTCACTCAGCATAAAGGAAGTGTATGCAAAAATTTTTGTTTTTCTCTATTGCTGTATGTGTGAAATTTTTACTTTTCTTCTAATCCAATAATGTACATATATTTCGTTTAATTTTTACAATCAGTGGTAACACATTATATGTATACCAAATTATCACATGTGCAACTAGCACAAGGTGAGAATAAGTGTGTTAAAGGAAGTCGCATAATAGAACAGAAAGAGAAGGAAGAACTTCCTTATATACCCCGTAATTTATGCACTGCACTATTCAACGGTAGGTTAATGATCATAACACTATATTACTACGTATCTCATTCAATTATTATGTATATATGGGGAAGGTTGTTTGGAAGTGGGGAAGGGTAGCACAAATTCCCCTTCTGAGCATGAGAAAAAAAAAATTTGAGCTCCTTGCTATTTATTGCATATTTTCTTGTAATTCAAAAGGAGGGATTATTAAAAAATATTTGTTCACATGCACATATATGTACTACATAGTTTATACGTACAGAATTTTTTTTCTCCTTACCACTGTGTGTGTATATATATTCATCCATATATATTTAGTGGGAAGAATTTGAATTTTTTAAAAAAAGTAAAGACGGGAGAGTGTGGTGGTGTGTGGAATACAGGGAAGGAGTTACATGGAATTATATATATGAATGGAGGAAGAAGAAAAAAAAAAGAAAAAAGGATATGTGTGTGCGTACGCCTTCCTCCCATAAGAGTACTGTTTTCATGGTGCACCTCTGTATATCATCTTCCTATTCAGGATGAGTACATTATACATTTCTCCTTCTTTTCGTTCTTTTCCTTTCTTTTCTTTCCTTTATTCCATCCTCCATTTATTTCTTCCCTTTTCCCTTTCCTTCCTTTCCCTTCCCTTCAGGGAAGGAAGGAATATTACCTTCCTAAAGAGGAAGGAAGGATGTCTAAGGAAGGACTTCAAAGAAGGAAAGGGAGGTTCCATGGAGTAAAGTAAGGGTCTAAGGAAGGGGTGTTAATGGAGGAGGTTGTTTCCCTCCCGTTTCTTTCTATAATGCATTCTTTCTTTAAGCAATGTCAATGAACAAAATGTTAATTATATATATCGATAGAACAAAATGAACAATGTTCATTATATAGGAACAACGGACAAATATAAAATATAATGCACACAAACCTCTTATATATTAAAGGAAAAAAAAAATAATGACACCTTTTTAAGGTGGAATTAAGAAATTATACATAAGAACATAATAATATAAAAAGGGCGGAACTATACATACACATACATCATATCACATACATCACATATAAGGAACATTCTAATTTTTGATCTTCAATTATGAACTAACTGCACAAAGTGAGAATTGCGCAGAATTATGGCATAAGGGTATAATATAGCATAGCATAGGAGCAATGGTGCTATACACACACTAATATAAAGAAGGGACCTTACGTTCCTTCCTTTCACCACCCCTAACAACCTTCCTTCTACCCCTAAGATCCTTTCCTTCCACTTTAGACCCTCCTTTTCTTCTAACCCCCTTCCTTCTAACACCCCTATCAACTATTCAGTTTTTTCAGATTTGTTCTCTTTAAGTAGAGCAACCTGTTCTTCTGCAGATGGTTTGCATTTTAATATTTTTTTGCACAAATTTTTTCCTTTCTTCGAGAACGAAAATCCTATTAGTATAAATAGTAATACTAATCCAATGACTGCATAAATTACAATTTCGGGTACGGTAGGCGCGTTCGCAAGAGTATCCATCGAACTTGTAGCATACTTAACGAGCGCGCCTATAGGACTTGGAATCCACATAAAAATGAGGAACACAACTAATAAGAGCGCTATCCATTCATGTGCTTTAAACTTACCACGGAATAATCTACATATAAATCTATCACTCCAACTCCTTTTCTTCTTTGAACACGGTGCTTCATTCTTTTCTTCATTCTTTGTTCCATTTTCTTCATGCTTTGATTTTGTTAATTCCACCTTCGGTTGTGGTTCTTCAGATTGTGTATCTTCTGGTGGTGAATTATTCAATTCACCTTCAGGTGGTGAATCTTCAAATGGGTTGTTAGGGGTGGTGGGAAGGTTATTAGGTGGTGAATCTTCAAGAAGGTCGTTTGAAGTGGGAGGAAGGTTGTTAGGTCGTGTATTTTCTTTGGGTGATGATTCTTCAGGAAGGGGAATTCCTTCAGGGAGTGATTCTTCAGGTGGGTTGTTAGGGATGCTAGAAGGAAGGTTGTTAGGTGGTGAATCTTCAGGGTGTGAATCTTTGGGTGGAAGATGGTTGTTAGGTGGTGTATATTCTTTAAGAAGGGATTCTTTCGAATTGGATTTTTTGTATCGGTGACCGCCGAATGGGTTCTTTTCTTTTGGTGGTCGTTCATTTGTGTTGTTCTTGGAGCAGGAATTTGTACTACTGCCACCATAGGTGTATTTATTCTCCCGCTGTTTTGTTTTTACACTACTTCCACTTGTAGATAATGATGATCCTACCGTGGTTATGGTGCTTGGATCGGGCAAATCATATAAATCATAGAGACCTCCACTTCGTATCCCTTTACTCCATGATGATGACGTGGCACTTCCCCATTTTGCGCTCCATGTTGATGTGTTACATCCTGACGTGGTTTTGCCCCATGATGGGGTTGCGTGCACTAGGACCTAAAAAAAAAAAAAAAAGAGAAAAAAAGAGAAGGGTTGTTAGGGTGATGGTAGGTGGAAGGCAGGTTATGTTAGGGGTGAAATTCCCGCTTCTATTTTTATTATAGAAGTGTAAAAAAAAATATTCATTCATAATCATAATGAATGTGTATGTGTGTGTGTCAAATTTCTAAAAAAAAAAATGTAACAGCTGCTCCTATCGTCTTACGTAATCCGGATATTGCGAGAGGTAGAGTATCAAACTAAAAATTAGGACTTTCGCAGAAGGTGCCATTTTTTTCCCCCTCTTTTCTTTTTTTCTTTTTCTTTTTTTTTTTTCTTTTTTGTTCTTTTCCTTTTTTAAAAATGAAGGAAAGAAGTTTATTAAGTAAAAGTGTAGATTTTTTTTTTTTTTTTCTTTTTTTGTTTCTTTTTTTTTCTTTTGTTCTTTTTAATGTGGAAAATGTTTTAATTTAGGTCGATAGTGAAGCTCTTCGAGTACACGGCATTTGATTAACTGCTTTATTGTAGGGATGTGTGTATGAAAGTGTAAACTTTTTACATTTAAATTTTTTACTTTTAAACTTTTTTTTATTTAAAATTTTTTTTTTATTTTTTCTAAATTTAAAAATTAGAATGTGAACAATAACATAGATATGAAAAGTTATGTAATAATTTAAAATAATGGTGAAAAAAAAAGTAGTTCATTTTTTTTAGCATATGTATTATACGTTGGTTAAAAGAACTTAAGTTAAAAGTGGTTTCTATTCCTGAGAAAAAAAATGTAACACCTACACCCCCTTTCCTTCTAACAACGTTCCTTCTAACACTCACTCCACAACATTCACTCCGTCACTCCCTACGCTTCACTTCTCTATAATCTTCCCTTCACTCCCCCACACTCACCATCTTCCTCACACCCTCTTCACATCACATCCTTCATCTTTTTCCTTCACTCTGTTTCCTTCACTCCACTTATCTCACACCCTACCCCTTCATTCCCATTTCTTCACTCTTATTCCTTCACTCCTCCTTTCCTTCTACAGCCCTTTCTTCCACAACCCCTCACTTTTACTCCTTCACTCCCACTCCTTCACTCCCACTCCTTCACTCCCACTCCTTCACTCCCACTCCTTCCACACACATTCCTACACTCTCATTCCTTCACACCTTCCACCTCAACCATCAAACACCTACCTCCATCAAACCTAACACCCAAATCTGCACCCCTCTGCACACTTCCCTCAACGTACGCCCTTCCACCCCTAACACAACTTCCCTCCCACCTACCACCAACCTAACAAACTTCCTTCCACCTACCACCAACCACTCGTAACACTCCTTCCTTCCACCCTATGACCTAACAACCCACCTACCACCCAACCACTTAAGAACCCACTTACCACCCAACCACCTAACAACCCTTCCTTCCACCACCCCTAACAATCGTCCTTCCTTCCACCCTACCACCACCCATAACAACCTTCCCTTCGACCCACCTACCACCTAACAACCCCTTTCCATTTAAGAATAGCAAAATAGAACATAGAGTTAATGTAACATGCTGAAAATTTTTTTTAAAGAAGAAAGGCAGTTGCGCAAGCCCCCCTTTTTCCCTTCTTATATGTACATAATAAAGGAGTGCATATGCGTGCGTGCGTGTACAACGTAATAGGGAAGCATGCGTGTAATATACATAATAATAATAATGCAATGTTCTGCAATGTTCTACAATGTCCTCAAAGAATAGCGTACGGAGAGAACTATCATATCATATTGTACTAAAGGAATGAACGAATCTAAAAGGAAGTGAAGGAAAGAAGCGTCTAAGGCAGGAATGAAAGAAGGTGTTTAAGGAAGGAAGGGAGGATCTATGGAGGAAGGTCTAAGGTGGAGGATCTAAGGAGGAAGGAAGGAGGGCCTAAGGAAGGAACGAAGGAAGGGGTCTAAAGAGGAGGAAGGAAGGTCTAGGGAAGGAGGAAAGAAGGAATAAGGAAAGGAATGTCTAAGCAGGAGGGAAGGAAAGGAAAGGTCTAAGGAATGAAGGTAAGAAGGAATAAGAAGGAAAGGAGTGAAGGAAGGAAAAGAACGAATGAAGGAAAAGAACGAATGAAGGAAAAGAACGAATGAAGGAAAAGAACGAATGAAGGAAAAGAACGAATGAAGGAAAAGAACGAATGAAGGAAAAGAACGAATGAAGGAAAAGAACGAATGAAGGAAAAGAACGAATGAAGGAAAAGAACGAATGAAGGAAAAGAACGAATGAAGGAAAAGAACGAATGAAGGAAAAGAACGAATGAAGGAAAAGAACGAATGAAGGAAAAGAACGAATGAAGGAAAAGAACGAATGAAGGAAAAGAACGAATGAAGGAAAAGAACGAATGAAGGAAAAGAACGAATGAAGGAAAAGAACGAATGAAGGAAAGGGGTCTAAGCAAGGTGGTGTTAGGGGTGGTAGAAAGGAGAAAGGAAGGTGGTTGAACTTAGGGAGGGGGGGTGTAAGAATATGGGTTCGGGATGTTAGAATGAGAGGTTCCGGGTGGTAGAGTGAAAAGTTCAGGGAGTGTGACCTAAGCGTTTTTTTATGTTATGGAACAACAATGTGGCCTGCTACTTAGTCACAGCAGGGGCGGGGTACACAGGATGGGTGTATTAAAAAAAAAAAAAAAAAAAAAAAGGAAATGAAAAGAGAAGAAATGAAAGGTAGGGGGAGGAAGGAAGGGTGCATTAACATGTGAGGTATAGTGTGGATTGAGGGGAGGGTGGAAGGAGGTGAAAAGGGTGCTCCAAGAACACAATACATGCATCTAATATGAACTGTTCGTAGTGTATAAATTAGGGCCCTATAAGGGATGTATTGAGGTGGGATGGCGTCGCTATTTATGAGGCAACAAGGAGGAAGAGGGCGTGGGGGGCGGTAACGTAATTACATTCGCACTAATCAACCATAAGCGGAAAAAAGGTGTATGCGCACCTGCCCCCCCACCATGTATGGGAGAAAGTGTGACGGAAGCAATGCACTAATATATAAAAAGGGGGGGTGCGGAATGCATGAGCAACTCGGTTGCTGATACATACATATATATATATATATATATATATGTAAATAAATTGGTACAGGTTCCCCATTTCCTTCCTTCAGCGTGTGTCATGTGTAGCTTAATTTTTATCCAATAAATTTAAGCTTATTCCGATGAGAACTAATAATATGTTTACATTACCCCGTATGGAAAGTTGTTAGGTGGTTGAGTGGAAGGAAGAGGAGAAAGGAAGGTGCTCTTAATGCACATATGAATATATGAACTGCACATATGTATGAACTGTGCATTGCACCACACAATATATATATGTGATCTAACAATATTTTAATGATCTAACAACCCACCTACCACCTACCACCTACCACCCTACCACCCACACCAACGCCCCTGCCCTTCCATTTAAGAATAGCAAAATAGAACATAGAGTAGTATATTCTGAAAATTTTTTCTAAAGAAGAAAGGCAGTTGCGCAAACCCCCTTTTCCCTTCTATATCTGTACATAATAGAGGAGCGCATGTGTGCGTGCGTGCAATATACATAATAATAATAGTTTAATGTTGTGCAATGTCCTCAAAGGATAGCGGTACGGAAAACTATAATATCATACTGTTGTAGAAGGAATGTAAAAGGAAGTGAAGGAAGGGAATGTGCTGGGTGTGCGAAGGGGGGAAGGAAAAATGTGAAAATGTGAAAGGGGTAGTGCTGTGCTGCCTGTACACACACATATTCTATATATATATATATATATATATATATATATATATATATATATGTAGAGGGAGGTGAACAAAATTTTCGTCCTCCTTAACACATGAAGGAAGGGAGGGAGTGTATTTGTTCGTTATATATACAGGAAGAATATACCATTAGGGAAGAAGAAAATGGCACCACCATCAGCACAGGTTACTTTATATTTTTAGGGGGGGAATAAATATTATAAATGCAACACTATTTATATGCGCAATGAAATAATAATAATATGGGAGAAGTACATATGTGGGTACATTGGTCCGCATACTGCACACTCTATCATTCATATCTTTAGGACACGGGTTCACTTTCATTACCCTCAGAAGAAATATACAATGCGTTCGACACGGGTGAAGAACATTGTGAACTCCCTGGGAAACAAAATAGGGAGCAGGAAATAAGGGGGAAATTGGGAATAGTATTAGATTGGTTACGGAGTAATTATGGGGGCTATGTGGACAAAATTGTAAATGCGTTCTGTTATGCATTAAACATGGAGGAAAGGGGCAATGAGCACTATGCTCAACGTTGTAATTTACTATATTTTTGGATTGGTGACCAAATAAAAGGAAAAATCGACAGTCCCAAATTCAGCTATGCCATGTCCCTTGTTTATGGTGCACTGCAGGAACTTGAGCCTACGTGGAGTTGCACTAATACATACCCTGGAATTAGCGATGAAATTTTTAAGCAAGCTAAAATACTATATGACTACTACTATAACTACTATAACTACTATAGACTGCAGGAGAAACCTGGGTATAATGAATCTACCTTATGTAAAAAGTTAAAGGAAGAGTGGCAAAAAACTAAGGAAGCGTATGGTACTGTGAGTGATATTTGTACTCGTGGTAATGCTAATAATGATCCATATTGTCTCGAATTTAAGAAGGAGAAGGACAAAGATGGCAGTATGCAGAAGCCTTCGGAGTTGAAGTGTGCTACAGTGCAGGAAGCGGAAACTGCATCAATGGGGATATCAGTGGGAGTATTAACGGTTAACCTCCTATCATTTAGGGCTGACTAACACAGTAGTGTGTACACATATATATGTAACACTCCTGCTCATCATATAATGAAGAAGAGTGAGAGGGCGCATAGGAACATCCATCTATATGTTCCATTATTTACTAATTTTACACTTTTAGGGTGGGGATGACTCAGTTAAATTACCCTCCGAATTCATGTACGCTCTGCTAAAACAAAGCATGGGGTGTGGTATGGAGGAAGAGGAGCATGAGTGCTGCAAGAAGAAGGGAAACATGTTAGAGACAGTACTAAATAGGCACACAGGAAATGGTATTTCTGCCAATGAAATTATGGACGCCTATTGTTACGCATCTAAAATGAGAGAACAGAATCCTTCCGACTACACACCTTGTTATTTTTTTTATTATATTCTAGGGGACAAAGTGAACGGGCAGAAATTGAGTATGGACAGTAGTTTTCAGGATGCCATGAAGGCAATTTACAGTCAACTGCCGAATGACGAGTGTAGGAGTGAATTCGATAATTTATACAGCGATGTTGGCATAGACGTTTTCGCCAATAGTAAAATATTCTTCGAGGGTGAATATAACAATAGTGTTCTAACAGGGGAGAAGGAAGAAAATACGCATCTCCGTTGTGAAAAGTATAACAAACATCTGAGTACAGTAGAATCCGCATATAGGAAATTATGTGAAAAATGTGTAGACGATGATAATAATGATAAGTATTGTGCAAAATTTAGGGAGAAGTATAAGGGGAACAACGGGCAGTGCAAAACGAATGGGCTACCAGAATTAACGTGCAATAGTGAAGTTGACGAAGACGACGATGATGATGAGGATGAAGACCACCGTCTGGGGAGTGATGACGAAGATACTGAAGGTACAGAGGAAGGGGAAGAAGTGGTGAGACTTACTGAAACTAATGCGCAAACTGCACGGGAGTTCTCAGAGCAACTTCCTACATTAGGGTCAGGAATGGAGGGGAAAGTACTTAGTCCACAACATGGAAATGACCAACTGAGGACGACCTCCATAAATACAGCTAGTACGGAGAGCAGCAACAGTACCATCGCCCCCGCCGTTGTCTCCTCCACAGTTGCACTGGTGGGACTACCATTGTTCGCTTTCTTTTTATATAAAGTAATACTACATAATTATAATTACAACTGTTATAATTATAACAATTATAATTATCCATTACAATTGCAGTTATTATCGCAATTAAAAAAATATAAATAATAACGGGAAGTTATTAATATATGTACTCCTATATATATAGAACAGTAAATATGTAGCATAAACTCTGTCTAAACAGATGCATACGTATACCGATATATGTATATTGGGTATATGTATGTATAATACATATTTGTTCACTCCCCTTCTTCTTTTTCCCTTTATTAGTATACCAATTTATTCTCTGGAATATTTAACACCTTTGAAAACAGTAATAAAAAAAGAAGAAAAAGAACAGCAATAGAACGAAGGTTAAATATGGAAAGAGGGGAAGATTCTAGCGATTATTCAACAATAAATGACTCCACAGAAACGTATTCTACAATAGGTGACTCTACCACAGTCTATTCCGTTCCGTACACTAGATAAGTTCCTCTTTTTCTCTCATTCTTTCTTCTCCCTTCCTAGAGGAGGGAAAAAAGAAAGAAAAGGAATGAAAGGAAAGGAAGGTCTAAGCAGGAAAGAAGGAAAGGACGTCTAAGGAAAGAAGGAAGGAAGGGAAGGAATGTCTAAGGAAGGAAAGAGGAAGAACGTCTAAGGAGGAGGAAGGAAGAAGGTGGTCTAAGGAGGAGAAAGGAAAGAAGGTGGTCTAAGGAGGAGAAAGGAAAGAAGGTGGTCTAAGGAGGAGAAAGGAAAGAAGGTGGTCTAAGGAGGAGGAAGGAAAGGGGGGTCTAAGGAAGGAGGTGATGTTGGGGGAGGAAGGAACCTCCACACGTCCCGTCGCCCTACTCCCCCCACCCTTCCTTCAGTGTTGTTCCTTACCTGTCCTGGCATTGTTTATGTGTATATTTTCAAATATAGGTGTAATAAATTTATATTAAAGTTGTTATTAAATTTTATTCATATATTCAGTATAAAAAGGGAAAGAATAGTGTAAATTTTTCTGTTTTTTTTTTTTTTTAAAAAAGGAACTTTTAGTATGTACATTATGAATTTGCTGCTTTTAATTGTTATTATTTTTAAAAGGAAAGAGGTGGTTGTTAGAAATTGTTCAAAATTCCTCACATGTATACATGTATAGTGTATAGTTCTTATGCATATATGTGCATGTATAGAGAGGGAGAGCATACATTCTACCATCCCTTTTTGGAATGTGCACATAAGGAGTTGCAACTCATTTTTAATCAGACGTTGAGGATGTATTTCATTTATTATTTAATTTCTGCTCTTTGTTTTGTTATTTTATGTTTTTTGTTATTATTATTTTTGGTTATTTGTTTCTTCTTTTTTAAAAGAAGGAGGGGGTGTTTGCCAGAAGAGTGGGATTATTATGAAGAACTTTTCCTTAACGTACATATGCAGCATAGCTCATATACACTCTCTTCCTTAATAAGAATGTGTGTATGTATTAGTCATTTCCGTTTTGCTATTTTTTTTATTTTTTAAAAAGGGGGGAAGGGTTATTGTTTATTAAAAAAAAATTGTTAACACGCATATAGTGCAGTATAGTGTATAGTTCATACATGCATATGCGCATGTGCAGCAGAGAGGTGGCATCTTCCTTTCTCATCTTCCTTCCATTCAATATGTGCACATTTTCATATATGAACATTGTGCAACTGCAATATATCTATCCCCCCCTTCTTCCTGCCCTCCCTCCATCAATGTGTAGATATATGCTTGTTATATACATAATCAACTCCTACATAACTCATTCGCCCTTTCGCACCAATCAATTTGAGCTACAACAAGTTCAAGTACTTGCAAATAAATATAGAATAAATATGGAATAAATTCATCCACTAATGCATGTACATATTTCCATGAGGAAGGATTCCAACTCCCTATGTACACAATAAAAGAAAAAAATATATGAAGAGTAATATAGTGCTTTGAAAGGCTGCTCCTGCTTTAATAGTGGAATAAATGCATAAAAAAGTGTATAAGGAATTTATTACTTCTTTATTTTGTTATTCCATTTTTCTAACACATTTATTCTTACTTTATATTAGTTACATATGTAATGATGCTATGTCCACATGTATAATGTGTTATCATTATTACTTATTATTTAGATGAGTGAACAACATGTGTATTATTCGAAAAAAAAAAAAAAAAAAAGGAGGGAAGTCCACTACAAAATGCTCCCCAAAGGAAGTATATAATAAATACATGAATATGGAATAAGCAAGGAAAATCTACTTCCATGCTTTACTCCTCATTCTGTTAATTTCAATAATCTCATTACCCTTCCCATACATCTTCTTTACCTATTGTATACATATAATAATTTAATATATATATATATGTACATTGTAAGATGGTTGTTTGATAAATTGAACAATGGCACCATCATCAGCAGAAACAGGAGCAGGACGAACGGTTATTATTTCTTTTTTTAATATGAATAAATAAATATCAGCACACATATTTGTATACATCATCCATTATACATCATGCATCATCCATCTCATGTAGATGAGTATACACATGGAAGGTGCATATACATATATTCTGTTTATTTGAACCTACAGGCTAAACTCCTGAAGGAATTACCTTCGCATCAACAATTTTACAGTAAATTCGAAACGGGCGATGAGAAATGTGAGGACGGATGTTCGGAGAGTATAAAGGAAGTTCTAGATACTTTCTCTGTTACAGGGAGTCATAGGAATAAAATTTTGAGCGCCTGCTGTGTTGCATCTAAGATGGGTACAGGGCGTTCAGCACCGAATAATGAACGTTATAATTTTCTCTATTTTTGGATTGGGGATATATTGTGGAAGGCTAAACCAGATGATGGTTCATTCGCAGGCCCCATGTTTCTTCTTTGCGATAACATGAAGAATAAGTGTAAAGTTCAAGGAAATGGGGTTTCTTGTGGACCCGTCAACAGGACAACTTTCAATCAAAGGAAAGCAATATATGATTACTACAAGGATTATCAAACACTAAGTGGTCATTTAAGTAGTAATGGAAAAGATTGTGACAGTGATTATAATGCCCATATCGAAAAAATTAAATCAGCGTGTGGAACGATAAGTACGAATTGTAATATGGGAAGTACTGGGAATGATCCATATTGTAAATGGTTTAAGAAGCAAACTGGGGAAAATGAAGAAGATGGACAAAGTAACAATTACTGTGAGGACAGCAAACTAGCACAATTAACATGCACTCCATTACCCACCCTCGGAAACACCACCGCTGCTGTCTCTTCCATATTTTCCATCCTAGGAATTGGTGCTGCCGCTACTTTTTTTTCATATAAGGTACTAGTTGCAATAACAACTGAGAAAAAAATGTGTGTGGACCGAATAAAATGAATATATATACCATTTTTATGTATAAACAGACAAATATGTAGAATGAACTGTACGTTGTGCATTATATATACACATATATATATATGTACACATATAAAGTATACATATATACATACATATATATGTGTGTATATATATATGTACATATTTCTACTCTCCCATCCTTATTCCTTCCACCTACCACCTCCTTCCACTCCTTCATTCAGTATAATCTTTTACCTTCATGGATACGTGACTCCTTTGGAGGCAGCAGCAACAGAAATAACAATAGAAGAAAGAAAAGAAGATCAACAATAAAACATGAATTCGACACTTCCACGGATGACAATTCCACACTGTATTCAACAACAACAGATTCGGCAGACACTTCTACACATTATTCAACAGATGGAGCATCTACCATATATAATGGTAGGACAACATCCAGAGGAAGAGGAACAAATAATAATAGAAGACCACAACAAAGTCAACAGAAGCCACAGCAACGACAACATCCACAACCAAGACAAAGGAAGAATATGCATTACCATAGTATGTAGCATGTTAAGTGAATGTGGTGTTCCCACCCCCACACACACGTCCTTCCCAAAGGGGGAGGGGAGCATATATATATATAACAGAATCGCATAAATTTATACAGTGCAGAAAAGGACAGAAGGACACACACTTTTTTTTTTTTTTCTTCTTTGATTTTCCTTCTTTCTTCCTATTTTGCTTTTATTTCTTTTTTTTCTTTCTTTTTTTTTTTTTTAATTTTTTTAAACGAACAACAAAGAACTGCTCAAAAAATTTTAAATAATATATATATGTGTATGTTATTTTAAAATGTGAGCAGAAGAAGAATATAAAGTGGAAGGAAAGTGGAGTATATATAAATATAATTCCATGCACAGTTCCCCCTCCTTCCATTCCCTTGCTCCATGTTTCATGCATAATTGGTTTGCCCTATATAATGGAGCTACATCCACAAAGTACTAATAAATATGTGAATAAATATGTACGCACATCCTAAAAAAAGGGGGGAAAGGAAGGTACGTTTCACACATATTAGTTATACTACACATATTTGTTATACTACACATATTTGTTATACTACACATATTTGTTATACTACACATATTTGTTATACTACACATATTAGTTATACTACATACATGTGTTCACAATATTTTTTAATAATCCCTCCTTTTGAATTACAAGAAAATATGCAATAAATAGCAAGGAGCTCAAATTTTTTCTGTGCCCAGGAAGAGAAAAAAGTAGGAATTTACGTCCTACCCTATGAACATAGTTGAAGGAGTGCGCAAGAAACAATATAATGTTAGGAATAATTATATATAATTCAGTAATGTAGTAAATGCATAGATAAGGAATGTGTTAAGGAAGTTTCATTTATTCTTTTTGTACTTTGTATATTTGCTATTTGAAGAATAAGTTTGTTTTATATTTTATTATTTTAATAACATATGCATAGAGTGACTTTGATATATATATATATGTATAACTTATACTGTAGTACAATTGTTCACAAAAAATTTGAACAATGTGCAGTACTGTTAAGGAGAAATAAAGATTCAATATTTCTGCATAATTATTGTTGGAAGAGCTTGCAAAAATTTTCCTATACACTTACATACACAATGACCCTTATTCTAAATACATATGTACATCACAACCTTTTAACACAACCTTTTAACACAACCTTTTAAAACAATCTTTTTAACACAACCTTCCTAATACAACCTTTTATAACATATAAATTTACTATATACGAAGAATACATACATAATAACAATGTCAGAAACGGTAAGGAACAATACTGAAGGAAAGGAATGAGAGTGAAGGAATGAGTATGGGGGGGGAATGTAAACATATATCCAGATATATATATATATATATATATATATATATATATATACATACATACATATAAGTATATATACATATATATGTGTATATATGTATATTTCCTTCGTTCATTAATTATATTTATAGAAGGACAAATTGGGCAGTTTAAATTCGAGTATATATTTTTATAATAAATTCAATGATAAGAAGGGTAACTGTGATAATTTGGGGTCCATGCAGGGGGTGGAGGATAAAGTAGGAAAATATCGGGGTCTTCAGAGTTATGCTGAAACAATTGTAAAAGCATTATGCTATGTATTAAAAATGGGAAGTGACAAGCCACTATATAATGACCGTTATAATTTTTTTTATTTTTGGTTGGGGGATATCTTATCTAACCATTTGAATGAAGTAGATAAATTTGACAATGATATGGAACAAATTTACGATGATTTCAAACCATTGATTACGGCTCCAAATGAATGCAAAAATCTATACCCCAACACTAAAAGTGAAATCTTCAAGCACAGAAAATTATTATTTGATTTCCTGTATGACTACAGTTCTATACAAACATTATTAACGAATAGTTGGTCTTTGGATGGAGAGAAATGTGACAGTTACTTCAAGGGAGTTAGTGAATCATATAATGCTGTGGAAACACATTGTTCATCCCATTCTAGTGATGAATACTGTACAACATTTTGGAACAAACATAAAGAGGATATTAAAGAGGAACTATCAAAATTGCAATCTAAACTAAATTTATTACAAGAAAGAATGATGCATCAAGCACAAGAAGCAAACGAAGCCGTTCGTTCTGCTACTACAACATCCTCCCTTTCTTCTATCTTTGGCACACTCGGAATGACAGTCGCTCCCTTCTTACTGTATAAGGTAAGGTTATAATTAAAATACTACTATAACTAGTAGTATTCTCTCCCCTTCCTTCCTTCCTATCTCCCTCCTTAGACCTCCTTTCCTTCTAACACCCCTAACAACCTTCTTACCACCTACCACCCTAAGAAGCTTCCTTCCTTAGACCTCCCTCGTTCCTTCCATCTACCACCTAACAACCCTCCTTCCACCTACCACCCCTAACAACCTTCCTTCCTCCTTAGACCCTTCCTTCCACCACCCTAACAACCCACCTACCACCCACCTAACAACCTTCCTTCCACCCTACCACCTAACAACCATCCTTCCACCCTACCACCTAACAACCTTCCTTCCACCCTACCACCTAACAACCATCCTTCCACCCTACCACCTAACAATCTTCCTTCCACCCTACCACCTAACAATCTTCCTTCCATCCTACCACCTAACAACCTTCCTTCCCTTCAGTATAAACCATGGTCTTCATGGTTTGGTAACAATTCTAATGGAAAAAGAAGAGGAAAAAGGTCTACCAAACGGAGCACCTTTGATACACTCACAGAAAGCAGCTCAACATATGATTCAGGAACTGAATCAACAATAAGTGATTCAGTAGCAGAAAGTTCAACAGTACGATCTGCTGCATATACAAGACAGGCTAACAGGGGAGAAAGAGGAGCAAATAATACGCCAAGTCACCGGAAGAATATAAATTATCAAAGCATGTAGCACCTACAAAAGAAGCGAAAGGGAAGGGGAATGTTCTTCCTTCCCTTTTGAGGACATAAATTACCAAACATAGTTTATACAATGTGGAAGGGAACAAAATGACCTTTCTTTTTTATTTCTGTTTATTTTTTCTTCTTTTCGCTCCTTTTTCTTTGTAACTTTTCCTGTTGTAACTTTTAATTTAACTGAACACCTTTTTTTTAAATCTTTCCACATTTTCAATTTTTCAATTTTCACCTTTAAAAAAGGGGGGGTGCATACTTTCTATACTTACGAGGGTGGTGAAAGGTCCACAACCACCTTTTATTTGTGTCTGAGTGCTAATCTTTGGCAACAATGGTGTGATCGTCGAAGAATGTGTGTGAAATGGCATAGAAAATGTGTGTGTCTGTGCTTGTGTGTATAGAACCCATTGAACACCTATGTGAGTCCCCGGCAGTCCTGTTCCCTACCTCATATTAGGGAGGTAAAGTTTTTTAAAAAAAGTACCAACTATGGGACGCATAATATACCTACACGCTAGCAATCGTGTAATTTGCGTGATACTTTTAAAAAGGGGGAATGCCCAAGTGGGCACGCCTTGTTTTATCATCATGAAAGATGGTGTACCAAATTTGTAGGAATTTCACTTAAGACGTACCATATTACTCTCTTCCCTTCTCTTTCCCCTCTTTTGGGGCTACACCTTTTTTTTAAGCCATTTTTGCAAAGTATGGCGTGGGGGCGGCCCCTATCAATAGGAGATGATGCCAATCTTTGCAAGTGAACCAGAAAAAGCAACAAAATGACTCACTCCGTTAAATTCTTATTCCCTAATGAACACAATTCAACCGTATCCTAGGGGAATGCTTTCTCGCACTCCTTCACATTCTTTCACATAACCTATTCTAATAAGCCTCTCTGGGGATACGATCAGCTGGTCGTACCACAAGTTCCAGACGCCATTTTTTTTTCATTCACTTTGGACATATTAGGAGAAGTAACATCTCTTCATTTGAGAAAAAACGGAAGAGGATTAATGCGTGAAAATGTTCACTTTAATCACAAAGAATTGCTACATATAACTTGCGCATTCGGGAAGTACAAGCTTCCGTTTCCTTCTTCTCGGTAAGCCACTGCTGTAATTCGGCGAGTAACGTTTCCTGCGGGAAAAAATAAAGATGTGAATGTTCCCCATTAAAAGAAAAAAAAAATTACTCAAAGGGGATAATTCATTCGTCCATATGCATACTAAGGAGAACAACATGGTTATGCCATTTCCTTCCTTCCTTTTCCATTCTTCACGCTCTTAAAACATGAATTCCCCTTCTATACATCTGTGTGTTTTACTTTCCTGTTACGAGTACCTCGTAACTTGTTTAAAAAAATCCTCCACGATGAGGCGTGCTGATAATAGCTTTGCCACCTTAACACTGCTATTTTTATGAAGAAATTCGACCGAGGTATTCACACCATTAGGAATGGAAGATGCACATTTTGCACAGTGCTTAATTCTATGGTAGAAAGGGAGTTCCCCTTTCTTCAAAAGTGCCAATCTAATTAGAAAAAAAATTAATTAAAGAAAACATAGTAAAAATACAAAAATTAATTCATAAAGACTAAAACAGACATATGCACACTTGGGCTGATATGCACATGCGCACGCATGTGTGCAAACTAAAGGTGTTGAACAAATTTGTGCACACGTTTACTGTGTGCGAGCTTTAAAACAAGTGGAGGGGCGCCCTCAACCTTCCGCGCACCTTTCCTCTTTTAACCGTGTCGAGGGTCCTTTCCACATGGAAACCCATCGTGCTTGTGTAATAGCAACGACAACGCTTCTTCGCTCACCACCACGTTCCTATTGCTGCCTCCTTAGCTATTTCATGTATGCCTACATTCTGCTGCAATCCTGTTATTCTTCAGTCTGTCGATTTGGCGCGACAGATAAGTGTTTAATTTTTGACACCCTATCATACAGGCTTCCAATTTTTTAAATAATTCCATAAACTTCTCATGTTCAAAGAGGTAGTAATAGTATGAAACACGACTTCGATCGGATATTTGGAATGTTTCCCTTCGTTAAAATAAAATATTCGTAAATTTTGAGCGAAGTTTGATATCGTCCCATTTTGGCTGTTTTTTTTTTTTTTTTTTGCTGACCGGTGCAGGTGAAAAAAGGGAAAAAAAAAAAAAAACAGCCAACTTTCGTACATACTACCACAACATGCTACCTATCGCGTATCGTTAAGAACTTCATTTTATGGTGGCCCGTTGGCTTATTTCCGAAGGATCGCTGCATGTTGAACTCCACTCTCACCATGTTACGACGAAGCACCCGCCCTGGTGAAACTCCTTTTTTCCGCTTGACCGGTAGGAAGTTTTAGCGGAAAGGAAAGGAGAAAGAAGGCAGATACGACAAACTGGCACAAAAAGCGAAATGCAGCAGTGAAGCCCTTGGAGGGGGTATTCCAACCGAGGCGCGGTCGGCAGCACAAGCGGGAGCAGAAGCACATGTGTACATTCATGTACTGATGCACAGGTGTGTGGGGTCAGGCAGCTCCGCGGCACAAAGCCGAGCAATTCGGGGAAGCCGCCCTTCACACAGCCAAACTAACGCGTGAGAGAGCGCCGTAAAATGGTTGGGAAAGGCGTCTGCTGGAACGCCGCGATTTGCCTGTGTTGCCTCGTTCTAGTGTCCATATGCAATAGCGTCAAACTGAGCAGGTACCAACACGGTAGGCCCTTGCAGAGAAGTTGTCTCATGGACGTGTCAGCCAGCGGGATGTTGCCACGCAAGCTACGCAAGGGGGAGAACGAGCCAATTAAGGCGTATACCAGCGCAGATAAGTGTAGCCCCACGGATAAACACAATTTTGCCAATCAGAACAACCCCCCTGGCCGATGGAACATCCTAATCAGCTGCTACGACCAGTGGGACGCCTTCCGCAACAGCTTCCTCCTGACGGTGAACGAAAATCAGTGTGTGCGAGACATTAAGCAGCAGATTGAATGGACCCACGGAATCCCCGCATCCTTGCAGCAAATTTTGTACCAAGGAAAATCGCTAGCTGATAACGTGGTGATAAAAAAATTAACAAAAGGCATAAAAATTCACCTTTTAAATTTAACCCTCGTAACGATGCTGCCGCATATTTTTCCCTCACGTGAAGAGAATTCAACCAATGAATGGAAAAAAAAAAAAAAAAAAAAAAAAAAATGGAACAGAAAATCAAGTATGTTAGTTATTTAGTTCTCCTTGAAGAATATAAAAAGCTGCTAGACCAATTGGAGGAAAAAAACTATGTGGTTTGTGAGGAGGACATTGCTAACTCGTTCAGCGCATTTGATAAAGGATTCCCCAAAATGGTACATGCTAAGGGGGTAAACTTGGATAAAGTAAAGAAAGAAATAGAGGAATTGCGACACGTGGATAGGAAAAAGCTGCTCCTCCGTTTGGGGGTGGACTTTCCACTAATGAGTGATCAGCTAGTCGATAGATTCAAGGAGCTTCTCAACTTCTACTACCTAGGCGACATAAAGTCCGTTGTTAAATTTTCCCTGTTTTTTTTTATCCTGTACAAGTATGCCAACTACCCCCCTTATGTGAAGCGTCTCTTCCTTTATCTGTCCATTTGTTTCCTGTTGTCTCCGTGGAAGGCGGTGTATATGCTCTTCCACTTTTCCTTTTTTTTCGTTCCCCGGGGGATGCTCTTTCCGGGTGAGTAAAACAAACCATCTGTCATGAACAGCGGCGTCGCGAAGGGACTGCGCCCCGTTACACTGTACCGTTGTACCGCTACACCGAGTCAACACATGTCTACCCCCTTTTTGTTTCCCCCTGCAGGTCTCACAAACATCCTGTCCGCCTCCTACCAGCAGATCCTCATGTGCCAGTAGACCAGCAAGGTAATGCGCACAAAAGGAGGGAGAATATTTTTATTTCCACCCCTCCCCCGTTCAGCATCACCTTGATCGTTTCAGTGGCCCAACTTTCAGGCTAAAGTGGGCACATATATGTTGAGGGAACCCCGCACGGAAAAAACAACAAATGAAAAAAGGAACAACTTGGAATGTTGCGCTTTCCGTTTTTACCACGCTATGAACTTGTCCCTTTGTTAATTTTTTTTTTTTTTTTTTTTTTTTTTTCGCTCACTCCTTACCGCATGATCGTGTATACCATAATGAACAGCTAGCCGTACGTTTGCTTTACGGCCCTTTGTGTCAACTTTGCCAAAGACGTTGGTTTGTTCACCCGTTCGCAGGTGGTGTGTTCTTCCCCCCTGGGGAGTTTTTTTCCCAAATGGGGCGACGCCAACACGCACGGTGTTTTTACCGCTGCAGGGGTCTGATTTTACCTCTTCGCATTTTTAATTTGCCCACTTGGTGATGTGCGTGAGATTTATTTAACCGTTTGGCTGCGCGCGCAAGGGAGACTCGACGCGCTTGAAGGTAGTAAAGCAGAACAGGGAAACCACGTGAACCGTAAGATACCCGCGCCATCATGAGGGGAAAAGAGTTCCCCCCAAAAAATCCCCCTACGCCCCGTTGCGCGTTTCCGAGGTTGACTGCATAGCGGAACGGCGACTCCAAGGGACGACTTTCCCCCGCGTTGTTCAGCATGTACCTAAATTAGCTGCTCCGTTGCCCCCTTCCTTTGCCGCTTCATTGGCCTCTCCCCGAATGGGAACTGTTTTTTTTTTTTTTTCTAACGGAGCACCGCTTGGCAACGCGACTTAGCTAACTGTTTAACATTTTGCTTTACCATGTTGTGAAAAAAAAAAAAAAAAATTGCTGAGGAGGAAAACCAAGAAAAAGCCACAAGGCAAAGGGAAATTTACGATGACCAAAAGATACATTTCCTTTGGCAGTCACATGTACACTTGCGCGTTTGAGCATAAAGCATATGCTATAACGAATTCGTTTGCATATGCGTAGGAAAAAAAAAACTGCTTCCCGTAAGAGAGACTTTCTAACTCCTCTGCTGCTGCGTCAGCAACGCCAAGATGATACAAGCAGGTAACCACGTCATACCAAGCTGTGTTGTTCCTCCTACTGTTTATAAAAACCCCGTGCCAAATGGAATGGCAAAAATGGGAAGGGGAACAGACTGACGGAAGGGGATGAAAATGTTGACTCGATGAGAATACCATGATGACACAGTTGCATAGGGACCTCTCCCCCCCCTGCGTTGATCTTTTTTTTTTTTTTTTACATCTTTCTTTTTCCCCTTGTGCATACCACACTTCCCCTTCCTTCCCCCCCTTAGCAGAGAAGAAAAACTGGGTGGACATCGACTTAGAAGATGAAGATTCGCAGAATGAAATTGAAAACAGTAAGTTTAGTGAATTTAAAAAGGAATGCACGTACCTGTTTTTAATGGGCTTCCCTTTCGTATTGATTATTCTATCCCACCAACATATTTTTACGTCCCTTTTTTTTGCAGAACAAAAATGGGAAGACATAGACGCAGAGGATGACCAGGAAAGTAACAAAAAGTTGTCCTACTTCACCAACTACGAAAATGGGATCAAGGTCGTCACCAAGTATTCGGAGAATCTGAAGAAGCAAACGGTGAAGGTAGGCCAATCGCCCACTGCAAGGGCAATCGCATACCACCAATCTAACACTGAACACTGAACCCTGAACCGGTGAACGAATCTTGCATGTACCCTACATTATTTTTGTACGCACCCCCCCGACAGGTCACCAAGAAAATAAAAGAAGTGGTCATAAAAAAAAAACTCAACAAGGAAATCAACAACAGACTCAACTTGAAGAACTTCAACATCGACACCGTAAGGAGTGACGTACACCATGCACCGAATGGAGTGCCAAGCGGACTACTCATTCGACTTCTTTACGTGACAACATACCGCTTGCACAGAGACATAACCTCACCCCCCCGTTTGTCTGCCTTCCCCCACTTTACAGTGCAGCTCCGTCATAGTCGAACCCACGGACGTTGTAAACATTGAAGTCCCCAAGAACAACCTCATGGACTTCCTTAAGGGAACAGAGTACGACTACCTGTTTACGGAGCAGGCCGACAAGACAGCCAAGGATTTGAAAAACAGATTTAAAATATTTAAGGATGAAGATGTGGAGGTACCCTCATGCGCTGGCGATGTGATGCACTATACTTTTTGTTGCTCCGTTTTGGGGCATTCCCTTGATTGGATTATATTCCCCCTTTTTTTTCTACGTCCCCTTTGCAGGAAGTTAAACCGGAGGATCCCAACAAATTGGGCGTCAAGAGGGAGATGCTATTCTATCGATCACACGTAGGTTTCCTCGTCCCATTTTTGTGCACGTTGAAGGGGAAGGCTCCTCCAGCGTCCGACTCAATCCGTGTTGCAAAAGGGAAAACACATGTTCAAGTTCCGTTTTTATGTCCCATTTGATGAACCAACCATCATATATATATATATATATATATATGTATATTTTTTTTTTTTTTTTTTTTTCCTCCCCCCCGAAGGATACGCAAAACAAGGAGTGCACTGTTCGTGTGACGAACTTAAGCGAGGAAGTCAACGAAAGCGAGTTGTCCAATTTGTTTGGAAGAGTTGGGCAAATATCGCGTATGTTCCTGGCCAAGCATAAGTAAGGATTCAACGCGAAGGCGAAAGCGAAAGCGAAAGCGCGTGTGGATACATACATGGATATGCTGCGCGTCCGTTTAGTATGCAGAGAAATGTGGCCGATATTGCATATATATTTTTTTTTTCCAGGGAAACGCAAAATTCGAAGGGATTCGCCTTCATCACTTATTCCAATAGGGAAGAAGCAAAGAGGGCCATCGAGAAGTTGAACAGGCACGGATTTGAAAACCTGTTGCTAAGCGTAAGTGGAAATGGGCTCCATGGGGTGGCTCGGCTTCGACCAGCACGAGGAAATGGAGCAAGTGCAGTCTGCACACCCATTGCGGCGAGTGTGTGTAGTCAGTGTGCTATTATGCGCGCTTCCAATGGGATGCTCGCTGATTATTATATTATATTTTTTTTTTTTTTTTTTTTTTTTTTTTTTTTTTTGCGCAGGTGGAATGGGCCAAGCCGTCCAACCGATGAGGAGACGACTTCCCGCGTGGTAGCTTCGTCGGGCAGTATTACGCTGCAACGTTTTACTCTGCAATGCTTTACTTTGCAATGCTTTTCTTTGCTTCGTTTTTTTTTCTTTTTTTTTTTTTTTTTCTGCCCCTATTTTAAAAGATCAACGCAGTTTAACTTGAAATGATTGTTATTTTCAATTAAGTTGTAATTCACGCCAAGGCAGTACCTGTGGAGGGAAGGTGGAAAAGACGGTTAGTAGCAGACGGGTGAGCAGTTAACGAATGAGTAATGCAAACCATTTTTTATTTGGCACACTAACCACTCGAGCAGGTAGATTTCCTCCGGGCTGATCACCTTGAACTTCCTCTTTAAGTCTTCCCAGTATGTCTTAAAATCGCTGAACGCATTTCCATACTGCATGTTATAGATGGCGACGAGCAGGTCGACGAAGTTGTTGTCTGCGTGGATGATGGGGAGGTGGACAAGATGGAAAAAAAGAAAAAAAAATTGCCCTGAAGAAAGGGAGGCAAAAAATAAAACCCTTATTAGAAGGAGGGGTCATGTTTAATTGTTTCATCATCACTCTAACCGTAATAATCGTACAGGTAGACGATCTTCCTTTTGGGGGGTTGCAACATACCGCTGAAGTAGCCTCCCCCCCCCAACTCGTTGGCCTTCTTCTGTAGGACCTGTTCTTCTCCAATAGATGGTGTTCCCTTTAAGAATTTTTTTGCACCTTCGACGGCTGCCGTGATGATTTCCGTTGCCTTGTTGGGAACCTCACTGGATGGAACCTCGTTCTCCGTCGTCTGCTCTGTGTTTGGAGTGGGGGCACTTCCCTCACTGAGGACTCTTCCTACATCCATCCCCTTGTCGCCCCGCAAGGAATTCAAATATGAAGTCATGTAACAAATTTTATTCTTCGCTTCGCTCTTCTTCATGAGGTTGGCCACTTCTGCGTAGAGC
The DNA here is from genome assembly GCF_001680005.1 of Plasmodium coatneyi. Classification (NCBI taxonomy): domain Eukaryota; phylum Apicomplexa; class Aconoidasida; order Haemosporida; family Plasmodiidae; genus Plasmodium; species Plasmodium coatneyi. The sequence goes on from NC_033560.1 coordinate 898,942, forward strand.
TGCATGTGGGGGAAAATACGCAACACAAAGTTGGGGCCACGCAATTGCAAGGTAACTCTTCCCTCGATGTGCCGCACCTCTCCTCTCCAATGCTTACCTTTCCCTCAGGCACGCTGTACGGATTGGTGATGAAGCTATAGTTTACTTCACTCAGGATAAAGTTCTTCTGGCTGATATCCACGTTAGTCGACTTTAAGTAAAAGGGTCTGTACAGGTCAAAAATATTTTTCTCGCACTTCATCTTATTGTTGTGTTTGAGAAAGGACAGGATCTGTATGGGGTGTTCATCTAGGTCTTTGATTTTCTCGAGAGGATTCTTCTGTGGGTTCTCCTGGTTGTACTTTTCCAGCTCTTCGTTCATACTTTCCTTTAGGGCCTCCTTTCTCACCTTGTGCGTTATGACGTCGAAGGGGAATTTTCCTGCGATAAGGGGGGGGAAGAAAAGGAGCAAATCAGTGTGGTGAGACAACCATACAAAAAGTATCCCTACGATGAGGAACGGATTCACCTTGCCACTTGTTGACTTACCCGTGAAGACGTAATGCCCTGCACCACTAACGCTGGGGACGAAGCGAACCTGATTCTCGTACTTGTAATTGTAAAGATCCAAATTCCCACACAGGTGGCTCTTCCCAAAGTAGTTCTTGTAAATGTAAAAAAAGGCAAAGTAGGAGGTCGTTAGAAATAGAGTGAAAAGAAAAAGAGCCTTAAAGAACTCCCCGGTGGCATAGCGCTTGCTCATTTTTAGCTCGCTGATCGAATTGGTACTTGAGTCATCGGTCAGTGTTTGCGTGAAGAACTGGCTGCTAAATAATTTTTTGAGATTCTTCCGGTTGATTTTTATGGTCCGTATGTTTGCGTCGCTCTTTCCCGTCTGCCTCGCAGCAGGTTCATTCACATCAGGCTCGTTCACACCATGTTCGTTCACAACAGGTTCGTTCACAACTGCAGGCTTTTCCCCCTCCGGAGTCACCTCCTCGTTTTCAAAGTTGAACTCGTTGTCCAGACTCCGATACACGTTTTTCACTTCCCCCCTGGGCCCCTTCTTATTCTTCCCATCTGCTATTTCGAAGTTTTCCATTTTTTGCAAAAATGGAGACTCGTCTACTTTTTTCTCTGCCATGGGGTGCTTAACAGGGGAGGGACAAGGAAAGGAGGGGTGAGATTCCCACTCGGGTAGGGGAAGCAGTTAACCAAGCGTAGCTGGGTGTGCAGCCCCCCTCAGATGCGTCAAACGAGCGCAACAGAATTTGCCAAGATGGAAGAAGGTAAAGTCGTCCTTCCAGGAGGTGTAACTTTAAGGGCTCTTTTTAGTACTCCCTGGGGAAACCCCTTTTAGGAAAAAAAAAAAAAAAAAATTGTTAAAAGGGTTTTTCCCTTGCAATCTGTTCACAAGTGTGTGCAGATCAAGCGGCTCGATTTGGCAACCTTTTTTGTTTTTCTTCTGGGTGTGCTCATTTCACGGGGGCTTCTCCTTCATGTGTGTTCCTTCTGGCCAAGTTTCATGATTGTTTTCGTGATTGTTTCGTGATTGTTTTTGTGATTGGTTCCGCTTGGTTACTCCATGGTTGCTTTGCCACTTGGGCGCTTCTGCGCATTGCCCACCCCGGGTGAAGCCCCGAGTGGTGCATCTAAACTGAGCGGCAAGACAATCAGGGGAGGGCGTGTAAAAGGGACTTTCGCCCCCATCGCCCGAGGTGCCACAAAGGACTTCATCGCATCGGGAGAGGAGAAAAGCCCTTCCTTAATCAACTTGGATTGGCTTCAAAAAAAAAACAACACTTTGCTTTTTTTTTTTTTAGTAGCTGGAAAAATACTGCCTAGTGGAAAACAGAAAAAAAAAAGAGCACAACTCTGAGGCGTAATGTACATAGCACGTGTGTATTGCCATGGGTGCCCTGTGCAGATCGGAATAGGAGGACCCAAGTGTGAGGCTCTTTTTTGTAACACCGAGGAGAATGCGCAATACGGGTTAAGGCAGTAAATGCAGTGAATTCCGAAAGGCGCCACGTTGCGTATTCCCCTGAGTTCGCAAAAATGGTGAGGCTGTAACTGACACAATTTTAAAAAAAAAAAAAAAAAAAAAAACAGCTATTTTTTTATTATGAACAGCCAATAATTTTTTTTTTTTTTTTTTTTTTTTATTTCCCCATTTGGGAAATTCCCACTTGATAAAGTAGAGTACCCTTTTGCGAGCTGTGTTTTCCTCCCTGTCGGCATATCTACAACAGGGAGTCCTCAAAGTTGGCACAATTGGGCGAGTACTTAGTTTAGCCGTGTTCCGTTGTGTAGCGCAACTTAGGGGTAACATTCGCCCCAGTAGCACGAACAGCCTCTTCACAACTTCGCAAAGCAACAATGGCTAGGAACGACGGACAGGTGCAGGCCCTAGGAAAGGCAGAAATCGATGACCTCATTGGGAACTCCCTCAAGTCAGGGGATACAGGAGAGCACCCCTATTTTTTGCAACAGAATAATATATATTGGGAAACTGGCCACCGCACGTATATTCCTTTCTTTCATTTTCTAATTCATAAATATACCAACAAGATAGTGGACGACCAGGTAGGTGTCCCCCCGCGGCAGCTGCACAGGCTACACCAGTGCTACGTGACAGCTACGTAACCGCTACACCGTTGTCACACATTCTACACCTTCGCTACACATTTTACCACACCGATTACCCCCGCACAGCTCCGGAAGTTCACGAACAGCATGCAGAGCGTGCACCACACCCCCTTCGTATTTCACAAGGATGGCTATTTCAGAAATTACTACGGAGACCCTGACGTCAACATGGTTTTCCACTTAAAGAAGAGTCCCAACTTTGTGTTTAACTCCACGGGAAGTTTAAACTCGTACAACCTGCTCGAGAAGAACTGCTCCTACGACAAACCCACGCACATATTCAACCAAGTGGTTATGAGTGCCTTTAAAATGGACCTGAAGAACGTCCTGGAGGGCATTGTCCAGTGAGGGGACCATAAAGGCAGAAAGTCGTCATAGGGGGTGTCCCTTCCCCTTTTGCGAATGTGAATTAAATTTGCTCCATTTAGAAACGGACGTACTTCCTTTCCTCGTGGTGTCCCCACACACCCTACTGTGATATCCATACATAGTGGGGGATTTTTTTTTTTTTTTTTTTTTTTCCACGTTTCTCGTTCATCCCGTTGCGTTAACAACCGACTAGCCACTTCTCACTGAACTGTGTTTCCTTATTATGGGCATGGTCCCATTAGGTATTATTTTTGCGTAAAGTGAGCTGCGTAGCTCGGTGAAGGGGGGCACATTGACTGCTTATCGGCGGGGTGGTCTCTTGGCCGAGTAAAGGTGTCCCCCTCAAGCGGCTTACACCAGTGACAGAATGGGACTAAAGCATTGGTGAACTGTGTTTCGCTTTCCCTGCTTTGCTGCGCGTTTCCCCTGCTTCTTACTTTTCTCCCACGCAAGGTGCCCTAACGGAGGTATTGCCATCCCGTTTGGAGGAATTTTTTGAGCGCCCCGCGTGGCACGCTATTGCACTTGGGCGAGGAAAAAGGAGCGCGCAAAAATGAGCCGCCCCAGAGAGGGTGAACGAACGAATAAGCGAACGAATGTATAAACGAATTAACAAACGAACGAACAAATAAATGTACGAAGAGCGCACTGATCATCTTCTGATGAGTACCCCCCGTAACTAACAGAAGGCACTGCCAGTAAGAAGCAGTACGAACAATAAGCGCAAAGGAGTAAGCCCTCCCCCCGCACACAAACACACACACACACACGCATACACATACACATACACATTGGTAGTTTCCCCTTTAGTGGTAGTTCCTCCTTCAGTGGTAGCTTCCCCCCCGGAGCGAAGATGCGATACTACAACCTGGTGAGCAAAATAAGTCTCGGGAAAAATGTAGTAGCCAACCTGGGAGGTAACCTGAGGGCTAACTTGGGGGCTAACCTAAGAGGCAACCTGCAGGCGAAGCGAACCTTTAGCACAGGGGCAAGTGGAGAGAAGGGAAAGTACGGCAAGGAGGGCAAGGGAAAGTATGTCCTCTGCACAGCAGTCACATCCGTGGCCCTCTCGGTCGCACTGACCTACGTATACGAAAACTATGTCCTTTACAAATGGAACCACAAGTACGATTACTCCTACAACCCGTATGTAAAAACTATCGAAAATAAGTTGAAAGAAAAAAAAGAAGGAAAGAGAGAAAAAAAACATGTGTCGAAAAATATAATACTCGTTCGACATGGACAGTACATACGAAAAAACGCAACTGATGAGAACGCAAAAAAATTAACAAAGGAGGGATGTAAACAAGCAGAAATGACAGGAAAAAAACTTAAGGATATTTTAAAAGACAAAAAGATCAGTGTAATTTACCACTCAGATTTAATTAGGGCAAAAGAGACAGCAGAAATTATTAGTAAGTATTTTCCCAACGCTCAGCTAATAAATGACCCGAACTTAAATGAAGGCACTCCTTATTTACCTGACCCTATTCCTAAAAGCTCCAAATTCGATAGCAATAAAATTCAAGTGGATAATAAAAGAATCAATAAAGCGTATGAGAGCTACTTTTACCAACCTCCTGGGGAAGAAGATGAATACCAGTTGGTGATTTGCCATGGGAATGTCATTCGGTACTTTCTATGCAGAGCTTTACAACTTCCTCTATTCGCTTGGCTACGTTTTTCAAGCTACAACTGCGGAATTACTTGGCTCGTTTTGGACGACGAGGGCTCCGTCGTTCTTCGTGAGTTCGGCTCCGTTTCGCACCTCCCCTTCGACAGCGTCACCTACTTCTGAGGGGGGAATGACCAACGTGTGGCTCGACTCACCACCGGAGTGTTTACCCAGGTGAAGACGTGGACGAGTTACACGCATGCCACACCTGCCCAGATTCCCATTTTCACACCCCATGGAAGGGGCTCCCTTTTTTTTGTGCCCCTTCTTTTTTCCCCACCGTATAGCGGGTGCAAACGGTAAAAGAAAAAAACATCCCTAGACGGATGAACAGACTTATGCATAATAGTGAAAACGATTTATTGTGGCAGTTAGTTGGAAGGGAGGTGGTACCTCTGTAACGAGAAAAAGGTGCAAAAAAAAAAGGCTTAAATAGGTGGTCCAAATGGGGGGCAAAAAAATGACCCCAAAATAAATGTCGAAAAGACCGCAAGGGTGTCCATGCCCCTGTGCAGCTGACCGCTATTCCACCTATATGTTGTAAAACTCATAATCACGCAGCTGCTTGCGGACGTGCGTACGGTAGCCTTGCTCAAAATCGTTGGCCGTGATGATATAACGGTTCTTCCGTATGGCTTGCATGCCTGCCTCCTGTGCAATGGCAGCAATGTCAGCAGCACTTATCTTATCGGTCCTCACAACGAAGTTTTCTATGTTTACATCGCTGCTGACGTTCATCTTACTAATAATGGTCTGAAAAATGAGTCTTTTTTGTTTCCTGTCCGGGAGAGGGAACTCAATTTTTCTATCCAGTCTCCCCGGTCTTAACAACGCAGGATCTAATGTATCTGCCCTGTTGGTGGCCATGATGACCTTCACATTAGTGGACCTGTCGAAGCCATCCATTTGGTTCAGCAGTTCCAGAAGAATTCTTTGGACCTCTCTGTCTGCTCCTGTTTGGGCATCAAATCTTTTTGTTGCTATTGCATCTACCTCGTCAATAAAAATAATGGAAGGAGAATTTTCTCTGGCTAATCTGAACACATCTCTAACCATTCTTGGACCTTCTCCTAAATACTTTTGTACAAATTCAGAACCCACAACACCGATAAAGGTAACTTGTGTTTCATTCGCTACTGCTTTAACAAGCATTGTCTTCCCTGTACCTGGAGGTCCATATATTAGGATCCCCATAGGGGGTTCTATTCCGATCTTTTCATACAACTCTGGACTCTTTAGAGGCAACTCAACGGCTTCTCTCATTTCCTGCTTCTGTGTGTCTAGTCCTCCCAAATCTGTATACTTCACATTTGGTCTCTCACTCATTTGTAGTAGCTGTATGCTGCTGTCCGACTCGGATGGAAGTATATTCACGATAGAATGGCTATGTCGGTGCAACGCCACGCTGACGGATGGCTTCAAATCTTCCTTATTCAGGGTAGAAAGAATTCGAACGTAGTAGTTCGACCCCGCCGTGCTGCTCACAATCCCATAGTTGTTATCTATTATGTCCAGAAATTGCCCTATGATGAGCGGCACGCTTTGTATGCGCTTTATTTCGTTCTTCGACCTGATCAGCTCCCTCTTCAGGTTCTTGTGCTCCTCCTTGATGTACTCCTCCTGCGGGGGTGACAACGGTAAAGGGACACAACAATGGTAAAAAGGAGCGCAGATTAGGTGGGGATTTTCACGCGCATATCCCCCACCTGTACAACCACCCAACGCGATGAGTATTCACCGAGTTGGGTGGTTTGCACCCACACACGAACACCCACCTGTATGTTCAGGATGTCAATTTGCTTCTTCAATATTTTTAGCTTAATGTAGTAGTCCTCCTCCTTCAGGTACTTGCTAATACTATCCATTTTTTTCGTTTTTTTTTTTTAAAAAACCTTTTAATTTTCTCGACTACTTGGTCGAACGCTTCTTTCAGGACATCCTTTCAGGCAGGGAGAGATGCTAAGAAAATGCTGCTTCGTCAAAGTCTGCTCCTTTTTTTCTTTTTTTTATTCTCCTTTTTTCTGTGGTAGTCCTTCTGAAGAATTCCCCAGAAGGGCATCAAAACGGAATGGTAAAAAAAAAAAAAAAAAAAAAAGAATTAAAAAAAAATTAAAAATTAAGCAAAGGCATGGCAAAGTAAAGTATACCCCTCTGGAATGGCCCACCGTTCGCAAAGCATTCCATTTGATTGACGGCAAAAAAGGAAGGAAGCTGCGAAGTGAAAATCACCGTGAAATATACCAAGTGCGAAACAAATTCCCGCGCACCCGCCGTACTCATATCACGTACACTCTGTGCATACAAAAACGTTCCATGGGTTAACCGTTTCTCGGTCACGCGCAATTTCACCAACAAGGGGAAAAAATGAAAAAAAACAGGACCGACCTTTCTGATCAAATTTCACCATTTTCGCTGTGACCAACTTGCAACCGTTTTATCCTTCCTGTTCCTCCTTCAACCAACCGACGGCACATCTGCACACGGAGTGTAAGCGCGAACGCAGTTGCCTGGTGCTGCCACAACGTGGGCAAATATATATATATATATACGCATGTGATGTATTCGCCGTCCTGCAACATTCACCATAACACAGCGAAAGGACAGAGGGAACTGCCCGAGGCAGTGCTTCCCCCCCCCACCCGATAACCATTTTTGCCGTTTGGACGAACACCTACGCGGCAACGCAGAATTATATCCACGCCAATGGCGATAACTTACCTTTTAGGAGCAAATCTAATTAACGAATTTTGAAAAAAGTTTTTAGGGAAAGGTGAAAAGGACGAAGCGGGAACACATGGTGAAGTTTTTTTTTTCTCTCCTTTTACACAATGTGGAATGTACCATAAAATGCATATTAAAAAAAGAAAAAATTAATGCACTAATACATTATTTTATTTTAATGTGGCGCTACAAATTAAGTACCCGCATGGTCCTTCTTCCGCCCCATACACATGTATTTACCCATGCGACCTGATGTGGCACCTACGAGGGGAGCGAATTCAATACACCCCAACAGATAAAGCAAACACAACGGTTGTATTCAAACGGGTTGTTAAGCTGATCCCGCCGTGGGGGAGCGGAACCCAGTGTTGCTTCGACACAACAGAGAGGGTGAATAGATATTGAATAGATGATGAATAGATGATGAATAGATGATGAATAGATGGTGAATAGATCCTGTTCCAAGGAGGGACCCCTCCTCACCATCACACCTTGTCGGACACACAGGAACCATTCTTCAAATGGTTGATGACGCAGTTGTATGCCTCCTCAATGCAGTCCGTAATAAAAATGGAATCTAGATCCTCTTGAGAAATAAGCCCATATTCAGCTAGCTTCTTAAAATTGAGAATGCTAGACCAAAAGTCTTTTCCAAAAAGAATGATAGGCACATTTCTCTTAAACTTCTTACACTGCTTTAGGGTAAGAATCTCCATCAGTTCATCTAATGTTCCGAACCCCCCAGGGAGGATAATAAATGCTAGCGATAAATAGACTAGCCAAAATTTTCTAGTAAAAAAATAATGAAATTTGAAAGATAAGTTTTCATCTACATATTTGTTCGCTCCTTTTTCAAATGGAAGAGTAATCATAAAACCTAGGGATCTCCCATTGGCGTGTCTACTTCCCTTGTTCGCTGCTTCCATAAAACCAGGACCTCCCCCTGTACATATCGCAACGGTAAAATTGTTTGGATTCTTTTCCCCTTTTTTGTTTGGTAGAAAGCTATGTACCTTTGGCAAATGGATCGAAATATTATTCACTGCCTTTTGCCCTTCTTCCGTCCCAAAAAATAAAGTAAGCCGTTTTGAAAGCTCATATATTTTTGCATAATAATCTGTCGTCCATTTTAATTTATGTAATTTTTCCAAGCCTTTTTTTACCCCTTCATATTCTGCTACCTGTGTGCCCGTTAATGGTATGTTGTTCTTTATTTGGTCATTAAATATGGTGAGTTTTTTTTCCAATTTTTTTTTTCTCGATTGATATTGTTCATTACTTAATGATCTGGAGGAGCCAAAAACTACGACTGTGAAAAATATTCCTTCATCTCGTAGTGCGTCTTGGACTCCCACAAATTCGGACATTATTCGAACCAGCCTGGCACCTTTCCCATTAATGAAGTTGCTTTTATTGTAAATCTCTTTTACTTCCACTTGGCCGTCGTCACTTTCTTCTTCTGTGTCGCTTTTTAAATTTTGTCCCTCTTTTTTTTCCTCCTCCTCCTTCAGTGTATCTGCCGTCCCCACGGGACATGCTTCACCGGGGGTGTGTATTGTGCCCATCGAGTCAATCGTTTGTATTTTGTCCCGCAGTTGCTATTGTTTCCGCTATTGTGCTTTGCTACTTTATTTTTTTCCCCCTTTTTGCATCTTTTCGCTGACTTTTTCACTCAAATTTGAGCTCCCGCGCTGGAAACGCTCCCCCCAGGCGTGGCAAAAAAATTGTGGGCGATTACGGTGTTCGCGGTGAGAGATGCTCGACGTGTGCAACGCCTACGTAGCGTGCAGACGCAATATCCTACTACACTTGTGTGTGTTTTTTTTTTCTTTCTTTGTTCCAAATTTTAATCCCTTCCTCGTGTGAATTACTAATTCGGGTGTAGAAAAAAAAAATGTTTGTAGAAGGGGAATACCGCTGGTAAAATTAAATTCATTCACGCATGTGCACAAACGTACGGACAGTATGTAAAATGATCACCATATTATCAATAATTCTGAGGTGGAAAATGTCACTTTGTGCAGTTCAATTGTAAATACATGCAACAACGTGGCACATTTTTAAAAAAAATAGAATACTACAATTACATGTGACAACTCTGTGGTGGTATTTTTCTTTTTTCCTTTTTTTCCAACTTTTTTACCTGAAAATTTTCCCTTAAAAAATAGTATACGTGATGTAATATGCACCTGTGTGTTGTCGCGTAAAAATATGCACCTCTTCGCCGAATGTTCCTGTTTTGCGAAAAAAAAAAAAAAAAAAAAAAAAAAATATGGAAAAGTACTTAAAATCAGGCAAAAGTGCTCAAAGGTACGCATAAATGCGCAAAAAATGTATGACTTGTTCAGGCAAATATGTTACCTTTTAAAGTGAATTTACGAAATGGCTGTTCATTGGGGGTGCTTTCTTCTCTTCGTCGTTGAGAATTTACGTTCATTTTGCAGTTTCTCCCCCGTTCGTGTAAATGCCATTTTTTTATGGGCATTTTTTTGTGAGTTTTTTTTTCCTTTTTTCTGCACACGGATTGAGAGAATACACATTTAAGGGGAATGAAACGAATTGGGGCAATGGCTGCCACCTTTTTGCTTTAACACATGTGCAGATGGACTAGCTGGACTTTGCTTTATGGTTAACCGGTTGGCTAAGTGGCCCGTCAACTGGTTACCCCAAGGGCTTCCACAACTGCATAGTCAGTCCTTTTTTTTTTTGTTCTTGTTGTTTTTCCGCTTTTGTGGCACTCTGCAAAGCGTTGTATTTTTTATTATTTATTTTTTTTGCTTCCCTTTGGCATGCCTCAAATGTACGTACCCGTCCGCACCGCGACACACTCACCCACAATGAGTACACGGACACATTTACATGTCACTGCTTACTGGTGAAGATTCCCCCTGCTGGAACACCGCACTTAGGTGTATTAATATATGAAAAAAGGGGAAACAAAACGAAGCGGGAAAATTAGCTTCTAAGCTTCTCCATGCGCTGGAGTATTCCCCCCTTTATAGGAACAGAATCGGAGCATCGCGGAGAAAACTCACCTCGCGTCGTATAACGATGGAATGTGTTCCCCGTCGTTGCTGCATACGTTGTGCCAGATAGGAGTAGCTTAAAATCACATCTTTTAATGTGATAAGGTCTGGACGTAGGTACACAAAAGGGGGGATAACCGCGTAGGTGGTGCATGGATGGTTTATCTGTGTAGCGAGCTACTTACCAAACCCTCCTGATTAATTTTTTTCTGTTTTTCCAAACCAAATAAACCGCTCCTCAGTAGTTCATTCGTGGGTCAAATCCCCCAGAGGCGATGCAAAATGTGAATGTCTGCGTGAGAGACGTTAAAGGCACTCTTCATTAAGGGGAATAAAAGGAGGCCTACGCGCGTGTAAATATAGAGGGGGTGCTACTGCAGGGGGAGATGTACCCCTGTGGCGCTTCCCCACAGGTACACATATACAACGACGCAGGGATAATGTTCTTGAAAGAGGTGAGCGGTAGACGCTTGTCCCTCACACTGCTGTTGTGCTTGCTTCACACGATATGTCCGCAAAGCATCTGTGCAGGGAAAAATACCAAATGGGTCTACAAATCCGATGCAGTAAAAGTGCCCCTTGAGTTGTCCTCTCCGTCCACAAGGATAATAACAAAGTGGAGTAAAAACGCAGGAAGGATAAGACATGTGGACAACCCCCACTTTATAAGCAATACAAATATAAGCCGGCGGAAAAAGAAAAAATCAATTTCCATATATAGCAGAAAATGTAGTGGATATCGAAACACGAGAGAAGGGAAAAACGAAATGATAAGAAAAATAAAAAGAATTTTAAAAGTAACAAAGTTATTAATACAGTTCAACAGTTTCAAGTTAACGCCAAATATGAGAATGGATTTGTTGATAAATTTGCCCAGACCACATGTACGTGTTCATATGGTTAAGAACACGTTAATGAAGCTAGCTGTAGAGAAGACGCCATTTGAAGCCATCGTACCCTACCTGAAGGAAAGCAACACCTATATGTTTATTATGGATGAAAAATATATTGCCTTTACTCTGTATGGAAATAAATCTTTCAGTTCAATGTATAAGGAATATAAAATAAACAACTCTATCAAAATGGCTGTTTATGAGAATACAATTTTGAACAAAAGTGAAACGGAAAATTTAATAAATTTAAAAACACACAGTTTTTATTTTGGGCAAGTGGTGAACAAGCTGGTCCAATTAATTGGGGATATTCCACGCTCCATTATGCAGGTCCCTGCGTCTATAGCGCGTGGTATTTATTTGCACACACAGAAGGGTGCCAACACGGGGCAGTCACAGTGATTACATTGGGAAGGTGACACGCTAAACTGTGTATTCACCCTGCGTGACTTTTTTTCGTGCCATGTCCATGTTAACCCTTCGGTGCACTTTCACATACATTTTGGATGACCTTCACTAACTTACGGAGCACAACTTCTAGAATGAAACATAATCAAGACGGTGCCCACATGAAGTGTACATACAGTGGGGAGGCGGAGGTGCAGAGATACGCGTGGACATACACGTGGACACCCGTGTTGCTTTCTTGAACGCTCTGCGCGAAGGAAATTCCGCCAAAAGAAAAAAAATAATAATAATCTTCTCAGATCCTCTTGTACAAATGGATGTATGCCGTGTCCCTGCCCTTGTTCGTGTCGCACAGACCAATCTTGTTGTCGTTGTATACGTACCACCTTAGGGGAAAAAAAAATAAAATAAAATAAAAATAAAAATAAAATATTTTTGGTCCACTCAAACTTTCATTTATTTTTTTCAGCACGAGGAGCATTTCCCCATTGGGGGCGTAAATCCTTACTGAGAATCGTCCTTTATGTAGCAGATGTAGTGGCCCGAGTTGGCGTTACTTCCCATGTGCACGATGGAAGCGACCAGTTCGTAGTTTGCTGCGGGGGAGGGAGGTGGTGTGATCAGGGGTGTGTATAAATGGTCAGATGAGTTGCTTCTCACAAATGTGGAATGCTCACACGTGTATGCTGTGCGTTTAACAAATGTGGACCGTTTCTGGTGCAGTTCCCTACCGATGCCGTCTTCGCACTTGTTCCTGTTCACAATCGAGGCGCATTTACTCTCTGTAAGGTCGTCCATATTGGTGAAAATATAATCAATAGATTTTTGCAAGTCGTTTTTGTTTATGAGGAGAGCAGCCATGGCTACGTTCTTGTTCACACCCATGCTGACGATGGAATTTAAATTTTCCGAGTTGACCTCCGTTGTTCCTTGGTTGACTTCTTGCGGGTCTAATTCTACGGAGTCTTCTCCATAAATGTAGGAAATGCAGTTGTTGACATTTTTGACCTTCACTTTTCTGATGGCCTCCAAAACTTTTTCCTTTTCAAATCCGAGGTCTAGAAGGGAATCCAAGAGATCCCTATACTGTTTCATGATGTACTCATCGCTGTTTTTCCCTGCGTGAGCAGTATTCGTGGAGTTTTTCCCTGGTCCTCCTTCCCCATACGCACTGCTTTTATCCCCCTCGACACGACTATTTTCCGACCGCATAAACTCCAAGTTGATATACTCATCTGCCTGAACGGGAACATTTATCTTCTTCGCGTTCCAGTTCTCATCTGCGTAAAATCTTTTTATGTGAATAAAAAGGTACGGAGGGAAGGTCTTAAATTTAATATCCTTCTGAGCTAAGGTTTTCGTTTTTTTCTCCTCACTGTAGTATTCATCAATGTAGTCCTTTTTTATAAAATTATTGAGGCAGTCTAGTAGCGTTACGGGGGGGGGTGAAGTAGGTGAAGTTTCTTCTTCCAACTTTTTCAACACAGCGTTATCCAGGGGGATGTCCAAGGAGAGGATGTTATTTTGGAAGGAGCTCCTACTTACGTTATGTTCGTCACTTACGATGGTTTGGTCCATTTCGAAGGTGAAGAGGTTGAAGAGGGACTTATCACTTTTGTGCCCATTATCCTTTTGTGTGTTTGCACCTCCCGCTGGGGATGTGTTGTTACTCTTCTTAGTTTCCTTCCCCTGTTCAATATTTACTAACTGGTTGATTTTCCTCTTACTGGCATTTTCCCCGCTTAGGATTCTATGGAAAATATTATTTTCATTTTCGATCAGCTCATTCAGGAGGTAGGTTAAAAACTCGAAAATGTCCTGCTGGTTATTATTGCAGAAGGAGTTCCCCTTTTGATTTAGGCACGTTCGAAACATGGACGGATTGATGCTTACGCAATTTTCTTCATCCACATCGCTGTCATAGGTTACGTCTACATTTCTCTTTTCACATTCTCCCTTAAACCTTTTTATATAATTTTTTTTCTTGTTAATATAGTCTTCTTTAAAAATCAGGGTGCATAATTTTGCGTACTGAATGAACATATCTTGATGCGTCTTACTTTTCCTGTCCAGGGTTAGTAGGAAGTCTAACTGGTTGTCTATATATCTGTAGCTGACCTCTTTAATGGAGAGGAGCACTTGCAACGCGCAATTCATATAGCACGTATTTCCTAAGTTTACAAATCCAACCTTTCCCTCTTTGCATACAAGTTGTGTATCCTTATCTAGTATGGATGAAAAATTAATGTTCTGATTTTCTTTTATTTCTTTCTCTAAAGTGGTAACCTCCGTTTTGTTTAAATTTGTTATGTTAATTCCTAGGTTCTTTAGATGCACATCTATGTAGGGATCTATTACACTGTCGTTTTCATCATCCGCGTAGGAGAACACATCTGCTTCTCCTTCTTTCGTGATGGTTCCTAGTTTTACAACTAGGGGGTACTTCTTTCCACTTTCGTAATAATGCTTTAATGCTGCTCCTTCTTCATTGTTCAGACAACCCCCACCATAATTGAATATTTTCCTTCCACATCCTATGTACCCATCGGATAAATTCAGCCATATATTCTTCTTAGCTTTGCAAACTGCACATTCGAGGTTTTCATTTTTTATTGTAATGTTTGGTAGCTGTACTAGATCCTTTGCATACTTGCTTTCCTTTATTTCGTTCACCCATTTGTTCTGGTTCTCCTTTTTCAGCTCATTCTTATGACTTATTATTTTGTTACATATATTTTTTACACTCTCGTCTTCCACTTCATCTAAACTAATGTAAAGGTTAGTCTGCAAGTCGTACAGTGCATATTCGTACTGGTAGTTGTATACCTTACTTTCCTTGAAGCCTCCTTCCACGTTTAGGGTCAGATTTTTTATTTCGCTTTTTTCTATTTTGTCCAGCAATTTTTTTTTTTTTCTTAACATTCAGGTAGAACCTTCCTGCGTGGATATATGGACTCTGTCCCCTACCCTCTTGCGCTCGGTTGTAGTTGTACTTGAGGCAGCTGAGGCCGAAGCTCTCGAAGGAAATCAGGTCCACGAACACACCGTCCTCGAAGATGTTCTTGTAACCGCTGCGGGGAAAAAACAAATGGGCAATCCGGTGATCAAACAAACGAATCACCCATGCGTTAACGCATACTCCACACATAATAATGTGCCACGCATATACAGGGTGCTCCTCTTGCCCTCTTTCAACATTGCGTTGCTCACGTCACGCTGCACTCGTCCAAGTGTATGACGTCATCCTTCGACGGCTCACGGATGTTGGCCGAAATGCAGGCCACAATGCTTTTAATGTCGGCCATGCTTGTTCTCCTTAAAGTTGGCGTATCCTCCGGATGCGCAGAGAAAGGAAAAAAAATAAAATAAAATAATAATAAATAATAATAATAATAATAAGAGAGTGTTCCTTTTCTGGGGCAAAGGGTAAATCGCGCGGCTCGCTTCCGTTGACGCTATCGTTTCGATGGCACTCTTGTTTTGACTACAGTAAGTTTTGAATTTTTTTTCTTTTTCTTCCCGAACGAATGTAACAACCTTTTTCCGTGCCGTTGATCGAGCGAAAGTGTTCTTTCCTCACACGTTTGGCTTTGTATGCCAAGTGGGAAAAATGAAGGGAGAAAAAAAAGGTGAGCTACAGAATGTGAGCTACAGAATGTGGTCTACAAGATGTGAGGTAAAATTTTGAGAAAGCAATTCTTGCACACTGGTAGTATAACAATGAGTTGGTCGCCTGTGATTGCACTCCTGCCGCATTGCCGCAACACTTGCAGGCCGATTATGCACATACGTGGGCGTACATGCCACATGTGGTCGAAATTGTGCCTTTGCGTTTTTCAAGTTAAGAAAACAAGTGGACATGCACAGAGGGAAAAAATTAGGAAAAGGAGACCCTTCTTAAATCCTCGCAAATGAAGGGACACATAAAAGGTACATAACAAATGTGCATGTAAAATATATACATACGTTTATACGTGTACGCCCAAGTGGACGTTGAAAAAGAAAAAAAAAAAAAAAAAAAAAAAAGGGGGGGGAAGTTCTTCTTCTTAGTCCACAAGGAATGCTTTAATTTTCTATAGCGTTCTTTTCCTCCTGAAAAAGAGTAAAATGAATGAAGTGGGCTTGTCGTACATTCCGTATGGCAATGTGTTTATTTGGAGTTTTCCCCAATTGTGTATTCGGGGCGCGCGTGCTCCGTTAATGGCTTTATTTGAAAACGGAGGGCCGATGTGCCAAATGCTTAGCTCATTTTGCCAGCATATAGCAGTGGCGTTTTTTGTTCTTTTTTGTTCTTTTTTTTTTCCTTTTTTATGTGCGCGCTTTAATTATTTTTTCGCGCGGTGTGGCATGGCCTTACTATGCTGATTATTTCGTAGGCCTCCTTCTTCGACCCCCTGGCAATGTAACTTTCGCGATCCACTATCCTGACGATGTACATATTTTCGCAGTACTCCAGGAGTTCCTTCCTAAAAAAAGGAAAAAGGAAATGGGTGTATTGGGAGGAGCAATTCCTTCAGGGGGTGTGTTTAACGGCGCGGCACGGTTCGCCCGACGTTTGGCTGAGTCATTCGTGTAATTCATGTGAGTGATTTGTTTTTCCTTTTTTCTGAGTCCCCTTTTGTCCCACCTGAATGTCGTGATTATGAACTGGGTTCCTCTTTGGGCAAGCTCCCGCAGGCTGTCGCAAAAAAAAAAAATAAAATAAAAATAAATAAATAAATAAATAAATAAATACAGGTGTAAACGCTGCCATAATCGCACACGTGAACAGAAATGTGAGTTGCCATTTTTCCGTTTGATCGTACAGGAGTGAGAGGTTGTCCCGGTGGATTGTGTCCAGGGCCGCGTCAATTTCGTCGAAAAAGAAAAAGGAAAAGTTGTCGATTTTGTTCAGGCATAGGAATAAGCAAATGGCTACAATGCTGCGCTCTCCTCCTGAGTGGGTAAAAATGGTGACAACGTGAACTAAGTGTTCGCGTGCAGCTATCGAAGAAATGCACGCCAGAGTGCACAAACGCAGCTAAGTGGGAATGCCCCAATAGGGTGCACTTTTGTTCCCTTACCAGACAACTCCTGAATCGTATAACTCATTTTCTCATCTTCGTTCGAGGTTATGTTGATCGAAATGCCCGTGATTTTGTCAACGTAGGCTATTAAGGGGGGGGAGGTGCATAAAAATGGACGGGTGCATGCGTGAGGGAAGTACACGTTGGGAGGGAAGCGCGTGTGCATGTCTGCTCACCTTCATCGTCAATCATTTTTTTTCGTGCCCTTTTCTCACTGGCCTCCCTTAAGATATCCTTGTACTCCTGTTCGCTCATTTTTTTAAGCACCTGCGAAAGGGGTACCATTCGAATGCACATGTAGCCGTGCCGCATCCTGTCTGGTGAGCCAAACAACGGGACGTTTTCAAATGAAGGTGTCAAAACAAGTGTGCACGTTTTTGTATCTTCCCTACCAGGGTAGCCTTGCGATTCTTAAAAAGCAATGAGAAATACTCGGAGAAATATTTACTGATTTTTAAGTACGTAGCCTCTAACGCTTCGTCCTTCTTCTTTCCAATGTGCTGTAAGGGAGGGGGGAGGCACATGCCAGGGGAATGTATACAGTTTATATACGTAAAAGTGGATCCGCAACCTGGACAAACAAGCAAAGCAGTGGAGCGAAAAGAAAAAAACGGCACCTGTATCATGTCCTTAATGTTTTTATATGACGTGCTTATCTCCTCGTTTCTCTTCTTCAGCTCATTAAAATCGCCTAAACCGAAAAAAAAATTGGAACAAAATTAGCAAAATGGAACAGAATGGCGTAAAAAAGAGTGGTAAAGGAGAAAGGGAAGATCTACGCAAAATTGTTTAATAAAAAAAGGAACTTCCAGGAGAACGATGTCAAATGGACAGTCACGCTATGCACGCATCTATGCTAAAGTGCAATTTTGGTAAACACCCCCACGTGTAGTAAAAACTTACTCATTAGTAGATTTAGTCTGTCTCCAGCCTTTTCATTCACATTGGAATATTTTTTTAGTTCCTGTGAGGGAGTGAAAAAAAAAAAAAAAAAGTGAGAATGAAAAGGGGGAGACAAATGCAACACGGCTGCATTGGACACAAGAAATGACATCAAACTGGCCAGACGCATGTGTGCCACCGCCCCCCTTTTTTACCAGTGTTATGGATTTAAGCTTCGCAGACAATTCTTGCTTATCGTAATTTTTATATTCATTTGGGTCTTTTATGCCTTGAGGCAAAATTATTTTTTTTTTTCGTATGTTTTCTTCCTTTCCTCTGCGAAGGTGCAAAAATGGGTAAGTTAAAGGTAAGTCAAGTCGTTTTTTTTTTTATTTCGCGGAATGCAACATATTGTGTAGGCAACACGCTATAATGCTTCTTCCCCGCGTGAGAGAAATTTTACTCCAAAATGCGAAGCTCCTCATTTATCTGATTCATCTGATGACACAGATCCAGAATTTTCTTTTTGTGTTTCTTTTCGTTTATGTATATTTTGTCTAAGCTCGACTTTACGCTTTCCATGTCTTCCTGCAAAAGGGAGGAAGGGGGCAAATGGTGACAAAGAAGATGGAAAAAAATAGAACGTCCCCGGTTGGTTAATTCGACTCATATTTTGTTAGCCCCTCTTTTGCTCATTACGTTGATCTGTTTTATCTTCTTTTCGTAGAGCATCTTTTCCTTTTCGATCTGAAAACGGGGGATAAAGTGTGCCAAAGTGGGATACGAAGAAATGTGTTAGAAGGGGATGCGAATCCATCACAAATTGGTGCGTGTGTGCAGGTATGTACTGCGAAGCGATGAGAAAGGCTGATCTGTGCATCTCATAAGTGAGACGATTTTTCTGTTCCACAGTTCGCCCACCTTTTCGATGTTGTTCTTCTTCTCCCTCAGTTCTTTGGTGTACTCGTCTATATCGACGTCTTCGTACTCTTCCATGTAGATGTTGGAGTCATTCTGCAAACGGGGGGGAAGAAGGAAAAAATATGCACGATGAGGAAGCACCCCCAAGTAGGTGCACCCCGCTGAACGGGCACCAATTTTCCAATTTGTCATTTTACACATTCACGTTTTTACGCTTTTATGAGTTACCTCGCTCCTCTTCTGATACAGAAGCTCCAACTTGTTTTTAAAATCATCGTACTCGTTTGTAACTTTATTAAGTTCCTCCTTGAGTTTTTTGACTTGCTCATTCAGGGCGTTGATATCTACAGATCCTTTAGCCAACTCATCTGGGTTTACATTATTATTTCGCAGCTGCAGTATCTGCACCTTTAGCTTGTCTTTATAATCCTCCAGGTGCTCTTTCTTCTCCTTAATCTGTTTTATTTTTTCGCTAGTTATTCGTATGTTTTCCTCGTTTGCGTGAATATTATTTGTAATTGAATTCAGCGTGGTTAGACAGCCATTTTTTTGAGCTACGGTGTTGGATTTTTTATCGTAGATGATTCTTAGCTCCTCATCTATTTTTTCAATACTGTTGGACATTTCTTCGATGGCGCTCTTTTCCTTTTTCTCCTTTTCCTTTAACTCTTTGAGCTTACTATATATGGTGTAAACGCCGTACTTCTTTTTGCTGTACCCTCCGTACATAAAACCCTGCTTGCTCAGCTGCGGGGTGAGGGGTGTAATGTGATTGCTAAAGGGTCATAAAAGACGGCGCGTAGGAAGAGCATGCAAGCAACCATAGGTACGCACATGAGCATATGCAACGGTGAGATGCCCGCTTCGCCCCTTACGTAGTCCCCGTCGATGTTGACGCAGTTGTAGTTCTCCTCCAGGTAATTCTGACAACACTCCAAGGACTTCACGATAACCGTTTTAAATAAAATGCTCTTTAAAAACTCGTATATCTTGCTGTTGTAATTTACGCAGTTTATTAAGGGCACCATATTTTTGTCATTCGGGTACGTGAACTCGCTGTACTTTCTTATATTCAACAGTGGAACGATGGTTAGTTTTCCAAAGAAGAAATCCTTAAACTCGAATTCATTTTTTTTTTTTTCTTCTCTTTTTTTTTCTATAAATTCGACTATTTTTTTCGCCGTCTTCATGTCTTCAACGATGAGCGTGAAGTAGTGGTTTTCCAGAACGGTGTCCACGGCTTTTACGTACGTTTTGTCCACCTGCGAGGGGGGTTGTTGAAGCACGCGTTTATATGCATACACACATACATAAACAAATACATACATGCATACATATACACATGTGTGTGCTTGTGTGCACTGGCCACACTCTGCAGACGCGCTTTTCTGTTTTCCCTTCTTTACGTTTATGTTGTCTATGAGGAAGCCCAAAACGTTTTCCTTGTGTATGCTGGAGTCCTCCAAGATCAACTCCACCATCTTGACAATTTCTTTGTTCGAGCTCTTTATCATTTCTTCGTACTTGTCTAAGCAGCGGTGGATGGAAGGTGGGGCATAGGCACATGTATACCGGTGTAACTACATACAATTACATGTGCCTATCTGCACACGCAAGGCACATCACTCCGCAGAGATACATTTCCCCGTGAACTCGCCCTCACCATTCACTTCAATCAGTTGACTTTTTACGACATTCAGGTTTGCCGTTCCTTCGGAGATTTTCTGTTGGTATTGCCTCTTCTGCTCGACGCAGCTCTCCGATTTCTGCGAAAAGTTGCGCGAAAGTTCGGGATGGTTAAAGGAGGAGGTGCACATAAGTAATGGGGGAAGAAACCACGAAAGTATATTTATATGTGTTGCCCCATTTTTTTTTTTTCAATCAGTAGACTTACACTGTTCAGTTGGCTTATTTCATTGGCGCATTTCTCCGATAGGGTCTTGTTTTCCTTAACGCTGTTTTTTAAAAGTTTGGACTCCTCTTCCAGCTCTTTTAAGTATTTCTCGTTTTTTATTGCCTACAAGATGCAGTGCAGAAAGGGGTGACCAAGGAATGAAGCACATACTAGGGGGAGGGGCTCTTTTTTGCCACATTCCCGTTCCATTTGTACCACCCTTTTGAGTCATTTTTCCTGTTACCTCCTTCTCCAGGACGGATAACTCCGTATTAATATCGCCTATCATCTTCTCAATTTTTTTCACATTATGGGAGTAATTCCCGTCCTTGGCGTTTTTTGTCTGGTTCGCCGAAAGTAACTAAGAGAAAGTGGGAGAAAGGAAGGTACAAACATTTAATGGTTAATTTTACGTTGGTGAACATGTTTGTGTGTGTGTGACACGCGATTCTAAATGCGCAGGTACCATATTTATCTCGTTGTTCTTTTCCTCTATCTCCCTCTCCTTCGAATTCATAACGCTTTTCAAACTCTGCAGCTTCTCATTAACGCGCAAAATGAAATCGTTAATCTGGTTGAGGTTTTCAATTTTGCTTTTATTTTTGGATTCCTTGAATTTTTTCTCCTTCCTTTTTTCATCAATTAGAATTTCTAGATGTATGATATTTCTTTTGTTTTGTATTTCTTCCGACACGGATTTGTCCAGCTCATTTTGGTAGGAAACAATTTCTAACTTCATTTTGTTTAGCTGTTCCGTGTACTCCGACTTGGTATTATTGCTTAAGCTTAAGTTGTTGTCTTCGTCCTGTGTTTTATTCTTCAATTCTTGCAACTTCGATTTCAGTGTTTGTGTTTCTTTATATACATTTTTGTAATTTATTTCGTTCAAATGATATTCTAAATGAACTTTTTCTTTTTCCAATTTTTTATATTCTAAGAAATGTTCAAACTCTGCTTGTAGACTTTCCAACTTTGTATTCATTTCTTGAAACTCCTTTTCGATGGTTCCTTTTTTTGCATCACATTCTTTCAGCATTGATAGAGCGTCTTTTTTTTTCTCTTCAAATATTTTTGCCCCTAATATACTCTTTAAGTAATTTAAAATTTCCTCATCTTTCATGTTACTTAATTTTATTATTTGACCTTGCTTAATTATGTTGTATAAATTGTTAACACATAATCCACAACTTTCGAGTAATTCTACGTATTGATTTTTACTGATATTTTTTTCATTCACGTAAATTTCACATTTCATATTTTCCATAACTTTTTTTATTTTAACTTCATTTTCTTTAAACATGCTAAAATATTTTTCCGAGTTGTCAAAAATTATTTCTACGTAACAGCTCCGAACTGCATTTCCTATTCCTTCGTGTAAAAAAACCTGTTTGTATTCACACATGTCACTCAGGATGAACTCGATCGCCAGCAGGATGTTACTCTTTCCGGACCCATTAAACCCCACTGTGAAGGAAAAAAAGAAATACATATGCAAGGAGTGGCAAAAAATGGGCCTCACATATATGCATGTGCCTCCTGTTCTGGTCCATGCCGCTCCACCCTCCTTGCAGAACGAACAAAATGGAGCTGCGCGAAATTATAATAACAGTGGCCGTGGCCGATATACCATACCTATACAATTTATCCCCTTGGTAAAATCAATGGTCGTTTCATTTTTGTATGTCCGGAACCCTTTAAGTTTTATCTGTTTTATATACATGGTTGCATATCGGGGGTACTGAGAATTTCACCTGTGTCTTGTTCTCCACACCTTGGCGTCAGCGAAAGGGGAACCACACGGGAGCTGTTTATGCGTGTCCTCCTTGTTTAGAAAAACATTTATGAAAAGTGCAAACTCGATAAAACAGAGCAGGGGGAGGAGAAGCAGTGCAAACCAGAAAGTGTGCAACTGTAAAGTTCATGATCGATAAAGGCATGAGCAAAAAGTACACAAATGCACAAGTGCACAAGTACACAAATGGAAATGTGGAAAAAAATAACCACTCGTGCGCATTTTACAATTTCCTAATTTTTCATCCTTTTCGTTACACGAAAACAAAGATGAAATGCGTTTTGCGCTTTTTTATTTGACCCCAAATATGCTCGCTTCACACCCCTTTGAACATTTTTTATACATGTATTTTTACGTATGTAAAAAAAAAAAAAAAAGGGCCCCTGTACGGGAAGGGAAAAGGACGCGTACATTTACCGAATACGCATTCAAGGACATGATCCAAATGGCAATTTTTGCCCCTTACGCTTCTGATGCTCCATTGGGTGTGCCCCTTTTTACGACCCCAATTTAGTCATATGTTTAGCCTACTGCGCACCTTATTCTTTGTTGCATCTCGCAGTTTACGGTTACGTTTAAGGGAACATAAATGGTTAAGTAAATGTTTTGCCTTTTTTTTTTTTTTTTTTTTTTTTTGGCGCAGTATACATACACATATATCGCACCTGTTGCTTGCTTTCAAACAAATTCTTAAAGTTGAATGGGATAAAATTAAAAACAAACGAAAAAAATGTATATTTCGTGCAAAGCATAATTGTGACTACAAATTGGAAAAGAGGTACACATAAGGGGTGATGTGCAAATATATTAAATGGAAGAAAACACACAAAAAAAAAAAAGTAATAAAGTAAAATATAAAATATTATACACAAAAAACCCAGCAAAACTGCATAGCGTAAAAGCTATAAACATGTAACTTCCCCATTTTCCGCTTAAAACTGCCTTTCCGTTTTACACTTGTGCAAATCGCTTCTCACATCAGCTGCCAATTTTTCCAAATCAGCAAATTTTTCATTCTTTTCAAAATTGATTAGCTCCCTGTGTAGCCTGTCAATGGACTGATATAAATCTTTGTATTTCCCTTTTTTTTTCAAAATTAATAAAATGCCTTCAAAGAAGTTTAAGGGAACTCGTTTTATGTCAAATGATTTTAGCACAGCGTTCAGGACGTTCAGGGCTACTTTAGCGTTTTCTACGAATGTGAGGCATAAAAAGGGGGTGAAATTGGGGGTGAGGGAAGTGCTACACATGCGTGTGTAACCAACATGAGCATAATAAAGAAACATGCACAGTTGCAATTGCGGTTGCAGGTATGCGTACGCGCCCTCTGCTTCCTACTATACGTACCCTCGAAGAACGCTGCCTTCATGACAGTGTAATACAGTTCGAAATTTGTTGTCCCCCCAGATCGGGAAAATGATTCGAACTCTTTGAATATTAAATCGTTCTGAAAAGGGAGAAGAAAAAGGGGACATAATAGCAGCACAGTGAAGACATAGTATTAGTACAATGGAGATATAATTCCTTTTTTTGCGAAATTTCTCTACCATTTTTCTCTCAAAGTACAGGGAAAAAACGTCTATCAGCGTTTCTGTGCTTACGAGAATGTCACACTGAAAAGAGGGGGGGGATGGAAATATGCACTCGTTTGTAAATGGCACCATCGGGAATTAGTAGACATAATACGGTGTGTACATATAGCACTATGCCACACCGTACAGAGGCATCCCCTTCGTAGCAGATAAATGGCTAGCACAGCCATTTTTTATTTGTTCGTACCTTCCTCGACAGGTCCAACAGAGTTATAACGTTGCCCACTTTCTTTTTATTTAAATCAAAATATAGGCACATATGGATAAAATTTTCGTACTTCTTTAAAAGTTTGCATACAGTAGGACCATTTAGGAGGTCTTTAAAGTATTCCTTGTCCATGGCCCTCAACATACTAATGTATTCGTCAAAGTTCACTTCTTTTGTGCCACCACCCGCTGGGTGCCCATCTGGTAATGCACTAATATCCGTAGTAGTAGGAGCAGTACCCTCTTTAATGTCTCTCCCACTTTCGAGGAAAAATATAATGGTTAGGAATGCTAACGCGCTGTCGTAAACCAAACTGAGCTTTTCATAAACGTTAAGATAGTCTCTCGAATTTAAATATATTATATTGTTGTAGGTGAAAAATATATCCCTCAGTGTGGTGATTAACGCATCTACGTTTTTACTATTTACGTGGATTCTCAGCTTGTTGAATAAAAAACCTTTCAAGGAATCTTCGCTGACGCTGTCTGAACCAATTGTATATTTTAGCTTCACAAATACATTAGCAACGTTACTAAATGTGGAAGAAGGTGGAGCGCTCTGTTCAGTGCTCCCGTTCTGTTCACTGTAATTTTTTTCAATTACGTCTCTGTATAAGTAGTTTTTTCCTTTTGCATGAACATTCACATTTTGCGTAACTTTATTGTTGTTGCTTTTTTGCTTATCATACAGATCCTTCTCCATCGTTTTATCACACATAATTAAATTGTTCTTCAAAAGTAGAAATATGGACATTATATTTTTGCAGTTCACTGTCGGAGCAAGAATTACATTTTTATTAAAATCACTTGAATTGAAATGCCATTCGGATGAAATTATTTCTTTCAAATTGTGAGCATTTTTCAAATGATTTACAGACATGGATACAGTACGTAATATAAAGTGTGGAACATAAGAATAGACATCATCTCTATTTACTTTAATTACTTCATAATTGCTGGACAAAAAAAAGTTTAAGATGTTTTTTTTCAAAAAGGTTGAATATTTTAAATCCTTTTTTGTGTATCTTGTCACATAATAATTTAAAAATAGTAGAAGGAAAAAAAATATATTTACTGTTATTCTGTAGTTCTCTTTGTAAAAAAATAGGTTTATGGCCTCGAAAAATATGTTCAGTATGTTATTCACGTTGGTCAATTCACTTTCTATTATGTCGTCCGAACCATAATCCATAAAAATATACTCCGTGATAAAATTGCTTAAGATAAACAAACTCATGTCATATTTATCTTTCTTCGCAATTTCGTAAACTTTATTATATAAGTTAAAATCCTCATTCGAATTGATCCCTTGAAAAATGTAATAAGACAGCTTGTTTTTTCTTAGATTTACTATATGGTTGTAAATTTCGATGTTTTTCTCGAACGGGCATTTCAAGTCCTTCACTGCGCTTGCGTCTTCTTTTACACATTCTAGTGAAGATCCCTCCTCCGCTGCGCCTTCGCTCACCGGCTTTGCCTCTTCCTGCGTGATTCCCTTCTCAGATTCATAATTCAGGTTGTTGAAAAATCTTATTAATATCACATACGTTTTGTACGTTTTAATGTACGAATACTTGAGTAGAAGGAAATATAACTTTTTTATATTAATGAAGCTTTTAAATTTTATGAAATATTTTAAAAGTTCATTAAAGTTAAAAATATCGATCATTAATTTCATGTCACATTTTTTTTTTAAGTAATCACACATATGCTTGTACAGCATCGTTTTCGTCAGTACGAAATAGCAGTCTTTAGAAAAATATAAATTTAAGTAAGATTTACTGATTAGTTGTAATTCATTCAGAACGTGCCCTTTGTCTATATCACAATTCTTAAAACTGTGTATCAAATTTTTTGCATTCAAATATTTTATAGGAATATTCTTCTTCAATTTCATCTTTTTGTAAACCTTGTACACTCGATCATATTTATGATTGCTCAAAAAGGACTGAATAAACAAACTATATGTTTTGTTATTTACATATAAATTATCTCTTTTTTCTAAGCGTTCAATTTTGTCATACTCTTTGTTTTTCAGTAGACGCAGCAGATATTTGTTAAACTTGTCTTTCATGCTATTCGAATCGTTTGCAGTTGCGTCTTTATTTTCTACGTTCTGAGTGTCTGATTCCGTATTTTGCTCAGTGATCCGATCGCCGTCGCATTTGGCAATTTCTTCCTTACTGTCGCCCTCCTTCAAAATTATGCCATTCGTGTATAACTGCCCCCCGACATTTTTGCTCTCATTAGAATTGCTTGTAATCTTTTTATTCATGTGATTCTTTTCATTCTCCACACTTTTAATCGATTCGCTAATATCTAAGAGTAATTTAGACATGTCGCCGGAAGTTTCTTCCCGCATATTGTCATCTACAACTGCATTAAAAATTTTCTTCACAACACTTAAACTTTTATCATCAAGTGCGTTAAAATTGTTTTTATATAAACTTAAAAGCAAGACTATATTAGAATAATCTCGTACTGGGTATAAACTATCTAGCAACACAGAAAATAAATAATTAACAATTTGCAACAAGTGATCATCCTCCTTTCGGTCTTTTATAGAATTCTTAAGATTTAATAAAATAATAGTACAAAAATAGTGATCACTGAAAAAAAAGAAAACATAAAATAATAAAAGTTTTATCAAGACATTGTCATATAGTTCTTTAAATTGTACATGTTTGCGCCCCTTGACTAACGACTCCTCTTCATTTAATATAGCGTCTTTTCCTTCCTTCTCATCGCTGGGGTCATTATTTAAGCTTTCATTATGCATCTCGTTTTTCTTTTCCACAATAATGCTACCACCTTTTTTGCTATTTGCAATAACCCCTTTAATATATTCACATTCCTTTTTTTCTTTCTCAAAAATTGTGTTAAGTATATAAGTCTTGTACTCACTATAATTTAAGGTATCATCATATTTCGCAACATTTTCCTTTAGATTCTCCAAATTTATTTGATTATGAATTAATAGCATTACGTAGTAAAAGCGAGCTTTGCTTAAATTATAAGAATACAGGGAAAAAATACTTATAAAAAAGAAATGGGGATTTATTATGTACTCATAGTGTTGAATTAAATCTGGGTTATCTCTAATCAGCAAATTCAACGCTGAGAATATTTCTGTTAGGAAATGAAATACATAATTGTTATTTAAAACGACGTTGGTGCTTAACACAGAAAAGAAACTTTTAATATTCATTTTGATCGCATCATTCTTTTTTATATCTTTTATGAGATTGTGCATATTTACAAATTCATTTTTCATCCTGTCACATATGTGCTTGTCATGTAGATAATTCTGGGAGTGCTTTATGATTGTATTCATTATATTTCCGATTTCATTTTTAATAAAACTGAAAGAGACATAATTATCTTTGCAACATTTTAGTAAAAGAGAATAACTTTCTAAATGCTTAAAAAATTCATCTGTATTCATGTTATCAATTGCAACGGACCCAAGGGAAAGAAACAACGATTTTATTTTTTCAGAATTGAAGGTCTTGTCTGCATTGTTTCCCTTTTCATCAATGGACGCAAATGCTCTTTTATATTCTGCATACAAAAATTTTGTTAAGTGTGTAACATCTTTGCTGCTCATATCGTCTATCGCTACTTCATTCCACACATCTGGACTTGACGCAAAACTAGATGTGAATCTATCTAGGTTCTTGGTATTGGCACTATCATTTTCACTTCTGTTAGAGAAGGGACTATTTCTAACAAATTTGTCTATATTTTCATACACATCGCTCTTATCGACGTTTGACCTTTTTAAGGATTCTCCATGGGCAGAAAACGATTTTTCTAATCTAAGGATTGCCCTTTTATTGTTGGCCTTTTGTGTGTATGACGTAAATTTTGGGTTATTAAGAAAGAAAGGTGTAGTTTTTAATTGGAAACATGTTGTAATATCATGTTCTTCTATGAGCAACAAAAGGAAAAATAAAATTGGAAGGAAAGCATGTTTCATGTTATGTTCATTTTGTCTCTTCAAAATAAGGTACTCTCAAAATAAGCCTTTTCCTTTTTTTTATTTTGTGTGTGTTCTGTGCCCAGTATATTATTCCGATACGCGTATGTAGGTACATATGCAAGTATATGTATCTGTACGCATAAATCAAAGTTAATTTCACCTCTTAATAATTCCATATTGATGTTAAAAAAAAATGATAAAGCTCATATATAAAAATATTTTTTAATACTGTATATAAATAAATTCACCAAAACAAAATTCGCGTTTTTAACAAAATTGTACGAAAGCAAAGATCCAAAAAAATGTAGAAAAAAATACGCGCACGGAAAAAAAAACACATCAACCGTTATAAACAAAAATATAAAATTCCTTAAAATAAAATAGAAAAAGGAATTTTAGTTGTACGTTTCTGTTATAAAATAGCAATCTTTTTATCATTTCACTTTGAAAAGGTAGAGGAATTAATATTTTCTAATTGATTCATCAATGTTCCAGAACGAAAAATGTACGCAATAAAATGTGCAATACTTTAATTACCATTTTGTACTGTTGCTGATTCTGAATCGTGGATTTATATTTCTTACAATTTTGACACAAAAATGAAATGAATATCGAAAGAGCTAACAAAATGTTGCAACAAGGATGTCATTATTAAATAGTAGTAAAAAATTAAAAGAAACATAAAAATTATTTAATAAATTGGTCTAATTTCTTGGAGGTTACATCTTTAAAGAGGTCAAAATAAATATATAGAAGCATAGTTTTTACAAATGTGTGCCTGTTTTTTTGTCTACAAAAGCGTAACTTTCCATTTCTTCATTATTTTCTACAAAGATACGAAACCTAGCAAAGTGTATAGATTATAATGAAATGTGTTTAGGATAATAGCGCACAATTGGATTTAAAGTGTGTTGTACTATTTGACAGTTATACAATATTGTTCTCCACTCACACACTACTACCTGCCATAAAGAAATGACTTTTTCTAAGTCTGTGTTTTCTTTTTGAAATTATATAAAAATTTTTCTTGTCATATATATAAAACAAACGGAAGGATCCAAACTTATCTATGAGCTTATTTATATATATATATATAAATGCATATGCATATTTAAGAAAAAGAATGGTCATTTTTTACGCACATACAATGTTATATATGCTTTAAAGTAAAATGTACGTTTTATTATAAACGTGTGCTTTATTTTCCCGTCCATTTAATCTGCAGTTATGTGGAGCATTCAAGGTCATTAAAACTTCTGCGGCAAAATAAAATGAAAAAAGATGCTAATAAGATAAAAAATGATGAATATGCTTTTGTCTACATTTTATAAAAAGTAGCGGGATAACGAATCAATAAGTTGTAAACGGATTGTCTCGTCAGTTGTTATTTACTAAAATTAGTGTTATCTTAGAAAAGAACAATAGATTATTAAATTCGTGAACAAGGGGAAAAGCAA
Organism: Plasmodium coatneyi; assembly: GCF_001680005.1. Taxonomy (NCBI): domain Eukaryota; phylum Apicomplexa; class Aconoidasida; order Haemosporida; family Plasmodiidae; genus Plasmodium; species Plasmodium coatneyi. The sequence continues at coordinate 928,455 of NC_033560.1, forward strand.
AATAAACATTTGCTTTCTTTTACGAAATATCAGCGGAGTTTTGTCTTTTCTTTATAAAATATTTAAAAGTTTCAAGGACATGTCTTTTACGTGAAAACGCAAAAAAAAAAATGAATTAACAAATTATACGGGTAACCGAAATATTTCTGACCTCCGATTGTGCGTCTTTTTATTCTTGTAATGATACACGTAAATTGACTTAACGCTTACTATTTTATATAAGTACATATACTAAAGTTTTCTTTTACGTTTCTTCATATGTTTGTATTGATGTGTAAAGGCAAATTATGAAATACACACTTAGTTAATGCATTTTGTCTGTTGCAAAAAAAAAAAAATGTAGAAAAAGAACAAATTAAGCTTTCATGTTAAAATTATATGGTACACAAAAATTAGAAATAAAGCACTATAGCTTAATTCAAACTGTTGTAAAATAGGGGGTTTCGAGTACCAGAGCTGCGCTTATCGTAAATGATGTATTTGGACAACGAATGACACACAAAGCTTAATTATTAGTAAAATTTGATAAAAGGCAAAAGTTTAAATTTAGCAATTTGGACAATTTCCATCTATCATGGTAAGGAACATTTGAAATTAGCATTATGTACTTTTAGAAAAATAATATATTAAAAAGGATATAAAATATGCATTTTCTTCATTTCAGCATATATAACACTGTTCCAAACATGTAAGTACACAAAAAATTCTGTGAGGTTTTTCTCTAATGAATTGTCTATTCATATTCCAATAGGATAAAGAATTTCCTTAAGTGAGAAATTATAACTTAAAATACCCACTTTGTTTATGATGACACTAAGGACATTCACACTGCGCAATGAATTTGATGTGTAATCAAATATAATATCTGTTATGTGTTCACTTCATATAACCGTTAAAACAAAAGACATGGTTCCATAAAAGGAATAATCTTATTATTCCAATAACATCTATTATATGTATCAAGTTGGCGTATGCTAATGTAAATGTAAGTTCAACTTTACATATATTAAATAATGTATTCCATTATTTTATTTACTACGTAAAAGTTATGAAATAATGCCTTCCGGAAGTTTTCTTAAACATGTGTATTTTCAAACATACTCTGTTCATTATATTAATAGTGGAATGGTTAATAATTAAAAAATGGTTTAAACAATTAATTATTGCTTTATAAATATGCTTAAAAAAATTATATTAGATAAAGACTTTTAATATAATAATTAAAAACAAGAGGCAAAATATATATTTTTTTAAACAAATAAATATGTGTATGCGAAATATTACGAATTAAAAATACATAATATAATTTTATACAAATAATTAATATTAATATAGTATCCAAATTAATTAAATTAAATATATAATTAATTGAATTATATTAATATATTTTAATAACTGTCTAATAAATTAAAATAATAATTGGAGCCCCGTAAATTAATTTAATAAAAAATATACTTATATAAATTATTAAATTATATAAAATTAAAATAGTAAATAAAATAATAATAAAATATAAATATACTACATAAAATTAAAATAATAAATAATAATAAAATATATTTGAATTAATGGAATAAATAAATATAATAATGAAAAATAAAAATTATATAATGAATCATAATGTAAATAATAATAATATTTAATTAAATAAATTAATAAAATAAATATATTAAATAAAAATAAAATAGACATATTAATTAACAAATATATTTATTATTAATAAAATAAATAATAATAAATATATTAAATTATAACTAAATTAAATAATAACATAAATTAATTTATTAAAATTAATAAAAAATATATATAAATAACAAAAAAATATATATATATTTAATTATTGTCATTTTTATTATTTTTTTTATATATATTTAAATAAATGTAAAAATACATATAATAATTTATAATTAAAATAAATATATAAATTTATTATTAAAATAATTTTTCAACTAAATAAATTATGGTAAAATATAATTAAAAATATATTATAAATTAAAGTATAAGTAATTTTTTATAATTTCTGAAATTTAATATATAATTGTATTGAAATTTAATTAATATGTGTATAATAATATGCGCAAAAACTAAATGAATATATATAACAAATGAATTAATTTAATAAATAGTTATATTAGTGTATTAAATTAATTAATAAATAAATTAATATATTAAATATTTTAACTAATATATTATTATTAAATAGGAATTTATAAAATATATTACTTATTACATTAATTAATTTAAATTAATTTTTTTATTGTTATAGCTATAACAAATGTATTAATAAAAATAAAATAATAAAACAATACTAATTGTTATTTAATTAATAAATATATTTATTTATATATTATAAAAATAAATAATATAATTATTAAAATTTTCAATTATATATATTTGGACAATTAAATAATAAATAATTTTATAATATAAATATATGATTATTAAAATAAATTAATGTGTATATATTTATTAAATATACATTTAATAATTAATTATTTTAATTAAATAAAATTTAAAAAAAATAAAGATATTAATATATAATATAATAATTAATTAGTGTATTAACTAATTTAATATTAAATAAATAATTAAAGGCAAATTATATATAATATTAAAAAAAAGAAATACACAAATTAAAAGATTAAAATAATTAAATTAATATAATATATATAACGTATAATTAATTATATATTATTATTTAATTAATTATTTAAAAATATTGTTTACACATTAAATTAATAATAATATTAAAATAAATAATATATATTGGTTAATTTATATTAAAATAAAAATAAATAATTTAACTATTAAATGATAATAACATTATAATTAATAAATTATTAACCCCCAATCAACATTTTCCAATTAATAATACTAATTATTTAAATAATATAATAATTAATTTTAATAAATAAATTATATTTATTATTGAAAATTAAATAATATATTAATTGTAATTTAGAAATAATAATTAATTTTAATAATTTAATTAATTTTTGCAAATTAAGTTAAATAATATATTATATTAATAAATCATTTTTATATTATTATTTAGCTAATTGTATTAATATTCTATTGAATAAACAAGAATTAAATAATTTTATTTTAAAATTAAATAAAAATATTAAATAATTAATATAAAATAAATATCTTTTATATTATTATAATAAAATTAATATGATAATAAAAATTAAATACACGAATTAAAATATATTATTTATAATTAATTTAATTTATTTATTATATAAAATATAATATAAATATGACTTATAAAGAAAAAGTCAAGCATATAAACAAATTTATATGTTTTATTTCTTTAAATTATATATATCTAAATTCCTTTTTTCATTAATTTATTTTAATTAAGTTATAATTTTAATTTAATTATATTTAATTTATTCTATTTATTAAAATAGTATTGGCACATATTTTTTACCATTTTACTTCCTATAACTCTTTAAGAATTACATTTTCTTCATTAAATTCTGTAAGGTGAAATATCAATCATTTATGAGTTTATTAAATGCTTACTTTTATACTATTTTTTATTATTTAGTGACTTTTATAATTGTAATATAATGAATATTTTATGTAAAATTATTTTCATACTATGTATATAACTCCAACAAGACTGATAAAAGCATTAAGTTAAATTTATACTAAATAATAAGCTTTATGTTCGTTATGTATGTAGTGTGTAGTAAGGAATGAAGCTTATTTTCATTTGAAAAACCTTGTCTAAGTATACACTTTCATTTTTATTTCCATGCTAAATGTCCCATAATTAGTTTACTTGAAGAATGGACATTGTAATACAGTATTTTAAAGTTTTTTTGTGTTACCATTTTTTTAATATAAATAACCGATATGAATGTGAAATATATGTAAAAGGAAGAAAACGAATAATTTGAAGGCATCATTTGTTATTACTTTCTATACAAAATATATATTTAGTAAAATTGTTGCTTAAAGAAGACGTTTTGCACTCTACAAATATTTAGACATATTCATATAACAGGGATTACCCCGAACACAAAGAATTACATGTTGATGTTTTCATATTTATGCTTTTGAATAAACTCATATAAAATTTATTTTAGTTTATGTGACCCTTTGACTAATAAGAAAACATAACTATAGTAAGAAAAAATTAATAAACCTTCTATTTATAAATTTACATATGTTTATTAAGAAGTTAGCATGTTTTCTGTAGGAAGTTAAAATACGTTTTTCCTTGTTCATATAGAAGATAACTCCCCCCTTTCTTTTAAAAAGCTGCAAACTAAGAAACAGCAAGTGCGCAGAGGCTAATGTGTAATAGTTAAGAGATGAAATATCTGCGTTAAAATTCTTTAGATTCATATTTTTTATTCATTGTCTATTTTGACTTATGTAAAAAAATGAATGTAGAATTAAAAAACATTATATATAGAATTCATTTGGCATGTTCTCCGAGCATTAAAGGAAGTCTTTGAAATTAGTCCAACTGAAAATTTTCCTGGAGCATTAATCAAAGATTATTTTTGCTTTTTGTTTAAATTATAATGTTAACATATACTTGTTCAGGACCGAGATCCATTGTTTGCTCTAATGAATGATATATATTCTATAAAATTCATTAGTAAAATATTGTCTATTTAGTTTACATTAACTTCTGTTATGTTATACCATTGCATAAATAGTTGCTGAAGTCCTGAAAATTTTATATTTAGTTCCACCTGAAATAAGATCGTGATAAATATGTTTTCTATAAAATTGTAATGCTCATCACAGGTAGAGTTAGAAGAACATGTAGGCTGTTTATATATACCAACTTTCCTTCTTTGAGAGATATTATTATATTTCCCCAATAAGAAAAAACAAGAGTCAGACACGAGAGCTCTTTTGCTAATTATATTTTTGCTGCTCATTAAGAACGTAAAAGTTTTAGATTGTTCGGTGTGCAGAAAATTTTATGGGTAAAATTTAAAAGAGATAATCTATTATAATTAGGCAAATACAATATACAGTCTATTACCGGTGCAACAACTAGAAATATAAATTGCATAAATGTCATTTTCTCTTATTTGCAAAGTTTAAAGAGACTTTTGTGTGCTTGCATGATTAAGAATATTTGTCCTATTCTTTCATTTTTCACGGCATTTAGGGAAGGAACTGATTACTACCTGTGTACAATACTGAAGTGTAAGTGGCAAATAGGTGATATAACTTTATTTCGTCTTTCAATAATGTATTTATTTGCCCTAAGACCCACACACTATTACTAACTTATTAACCCCTGTTAAAGATGTACCTTTTCATTTAGATTTTTTGATTAATCGAATTTTACGTAATTCACTTTTTAGAAAATATAAAGTCTCAATGAAGAATGGACAGCTAAAAAAGAAAATTTAGAAGTTGTGTCACGTATATCAAATGGTAACATCGTATATTCTATATAACAGAATATACATATCAGATTTTAAAGTGGAAACGAACCTATGGAGACAAATTTGTCACGTGAGTTTCCCTATATAATTACATTTTTAAAACGTGCCATAATAAAAAATTTTTATGAATATGTAAAAAATGTGAGAGAGAAGGATAAAAATAATAACAAACATAACTTAAATCCTATTTTGAATACACAATGAGAAATTTCACTTCCTAAATGCTAACATGTTTCAGATGTTTATTTGATGCCATGAAAACAAGAATAAGCGTTTCCAATTTTTTAGAAAGACTATACTGATATGTTGATATAGAACAAAAATTACAATGTTATTCTTATTATTAGTTTGAGAAATTTGTACTATGAGAAAATAAAGATAAATGTGAAGTACGTAGCATTTTATGTATAAACATCATTAAAAGAAACAAACAAACGTACATGTAAATATATCATAAAATTGGATTTTCGAAACGCATATGTACCAATTTTATGAAGACGAATTCATCTTAATTATAACTTTAAAAAAAATTATGTCAAAACAAGCGTATATTGGACGTTGTCTATTTTCATCTGTTGAATGGATGTTATATTTAGTTCCTATGGCTTGATTCACAATTCTAAAAGGGAGGAAAATAGAAAAGTATACATAATGTATTCAAGATATTTACTAACTTTGTAGAATATAATGTATATTACATTTATTTACCTCTAGGAATATTTTTCATCATTTTAGTCCAGAAAACAGTTATATACAAATTAAGGTGTGAAAAGAAGTGCTTTCCTCTGTTTTATTTCTTTATTTCACTCTTTCAATACCCTAAGTTGTTAAATAAAGGTATTCAGTTGTGCTTAAATGAAATGTTACAACTACATTGTACGTAAGACAAATATGTGAATGAATACATAACGGACTTGCTTTTCCGTTTACTTGTATATAAAATCATCAAATGATATGTCCTTGTTTTTATTCGCATTGAATTCTACATTCAAAAAGGCATCTACTTCATCTTCTGTCAGCCTCACACCGGTGCCTGTATTGGAATGAATTTTTTTTGTTTCCTTTTTCTTTAATTGGAAATGTAAGACATAACATGTTTGCAACCAAGGAGTTGCATTAAACCGCATTTATGTATGTGGTCACAAATAGACACTTTTAGACTCTTACCCAAGGTCATCAACAAATTTTTTAGCTTCGCAATGGTAATCGTTTTAGCGCTTTCCCTTGTATGAGCTTGCAGTGACGTTAATAGCAATTTTCCAATATTTTCATCATAGTAAAATTCTTGCATAATGGCGTAGAAATTATTTAAATTTAGGTTACCGTGTATCCTACATTCTACATTTCGTAAGAGCAAAAATAAATTACAACATTAATGTAATGTTAAACAATATAATGTACAGTATGAACTATTAAAAATACATAAAAAAAGAGCAAATAAGGGTAATAAAAATATAGGAAATGTTTGTTTCACCGTCCAATAAAGCCTCGGATTCGTCTTTGTTCAGGTATATTCCAATCGATTTTAGTAAATATATTAGCTGCTTGCCATCTAATCCATTTTTATTCTTATCAAATTCGTTAAATATGGACTCTATTTCCGACCTCTTAATGGCGAGATTAAAAAGGTAAAAATATGAGTGTAGACAGCGCATGAAGTAATTTGGGGTGCTAAAATAACAAAAGGTACACGCATAAGTTCAAGTATACATGTATATCTTTTAAAATTACCCTTTCTTTGGACAAAATGTACTTATTCATTTATGGTAGCTAGAGGTAAAAATTTAAATTTTAATGAAAAAGGCTAAACAGCGCTACGACTTTTATAAAGATGTGTAAAAATAAACGCGCTTGTAAAAAATTAAATGATATTTCGAAGAAAAAATGGGTACACAGCGCAACTCCTTAAACAGAAATTCTGTATTTTTTAACAATGAATAATACTAAAAATGCTTTACAAAATTGTGTTGCCCTTCTCTGGCTTATTTTGAAGCGCATGTATTTGCGGAATAGTTGTAATAATTGTGTACGGTGACAGCTTGAAAAGAAAAAAGTTAAAATAGCAAAAATGTCGAATCTTTTAAACTTTGCTTATGTACATATAAAAAATTGCGTACATATGTAATCGAGTAATAGCCATTTGCCTGTTAACAATGTGAGTAATTCCTTTTACCAGCTATGGAAGTAAATTTCGCGTGGCTGTTTCGGAAATTACGTGCAAATGGAATTCATTGAACTATCATGAATTGTTGTCTTTTGCAAATATGAAATTGAGTATACATATGCACATACCTGGTATGCAACGCGACAAAAATATGTTCACATGTACGCAATATAAATTTACGTTTTCATCAAACAGGTTGAATTGTCGTGTGCGTGCAGGCTTTATTCACTCTGACATTTTATGCAGTGTAATTTTTATAAATATGCGATGGGGTGTACTTCGAAAAGGTGTTAATTTTTTAATTAGTCATTAAATTGTAAATACTGTTGCGTTATTAAAAAAAAAAAAAAATTCAAATTAGCTTTTTTGATATGTTCAGAGAGTCACTTCTCATATCATGTTTGAGAAAGAATTCGTTCATTAACGTTTCGCACGAAAAATTCTGTATATACTAAAAAAATTATCCTTCGTTCGTGCATATTTCGCATAAGTTGAATAACGATTCGTAGTGATGCATATAAACTTTTTCACGGATACACATGTTTACGTGTACGTTATAAGTTTATATCTCTTTTGAGTGAACACAGAACTTTTGTTTTGTCTAGATTTTACCAAATGGGATGTAAGAATTCAAAATGTGAAGACTGGAAAAGAACAAACGGTTGCCTTAAATATGTTAAATACCTTCATTTTATATTTTAGAGATTGCTAAACATTGTAGTTTCTGCTTGGCAAAACTTCAAATGTTAATCATACTGAGTTTGGGTTCTTCCTTGAGAGCACAAAATAATTTGGCTTTTGCAGCACGATGAACTGTAGTTTACTAACATATCTAGAGCGATTTTGTTATGACTAAAAATGTTTGTGCGTTCTAACGAAGTAACATTGTGTTGTACCACTTGGTTAAGTTATACTTTTTGGTAAAATGAAAGACGCACGCCTTCACTGTCTTTATTCTGTAAAAATGTATCAGTTACATTTCTTTTAAAATTTATACTAAAAATGTGACAAAAAAAATTGCTACAATGTTAAAGGGGAGATGTTACTTCGGGGAAACAAAACACCGCAGTATGTTGAGCTGAATTATTTTATTCGCCATTCAAGCAAAATGGGAAGATGTTCAAATGGGGAGTTCGATCAAAAAACGTAGTTCTATACTCTTGCTTTGTGTACGTTAGACGATATGCTTAAAAAGTATAATTTTTATGATGTAAAATTGCTCCCAATTTTGCTACTGTGAAACGCTTTCGTAAAATCTACCACTTGTGTTCGACCGGTTAATGAAGCTCTTTTCTTTTTGCATGTTGTTTTTCTTTGTTGCAAAAATTTATTTTCCACTTCGCATTGCCGTTTCTTTTCACTTCTCCGCTCATGCAACTCGCTTAAATTAATAACGTGTTGACTGTTATCCATGATACCTTCGGTAAAAAAAATAAAAAATGAAACCCATATAATGTTTACTTTATCTGCAATTCCGCACAAGGGGGATGCGTTTTTATCCCCAACAGCAGATTCAGCATTCTGCTTATCTAATGAAATGAATAAGTAATATATACACAAAAAATATATGTACACATGTGAACATGCACACACTTTTGTGCCCCTCTTCACATACCAGAAATGCAGAAAGTCCAACAAATACGTTGCTCGTTGCGATGCTATAATTGTCCATAAAATGATTTTCATCTATTTTTTTGTTGTACAGGGCGAAAGACGTGAGAAACTGGAAAATGAAAAAAAAGAGAAATCCCAAAATCCCTTTAATGCGCAAAAATCCAGATAGTATCCCCGCTGCGATGCCTACGTCGTGAAAAATATTGTCAAAGGAGAATAAAAACGAGGAACACATATACATATGCACATGATTTTTTATGTATATATGGGGGGTTCACGTTTCCACTTTCTATGCGAGCTGAATATTTCCCCCTTACCCATCACTTGCTTAGAATAAAAAAAAACGTCATCCATTTCCTTCTGTGGAAGAAAAAACAAAATTGGGGTTCGTATAAAAAAAGGTTTTTTCTTTGTCAAATGTGTATGCACAGACGCATGAGTAGGGACTCAAAATTGAAGCACGCGTGTTTGTACGTTGCGTGTGATAGGCATATAATTGCATTTTCCTTTAATCAGTTATGTTATTGCGAAAATAAGGAAAATTCATTTTGGTTAACCTTTGTCAATTTCTCGTGGAGCAGCTTCCTAAATAATCTGCTGTCATTTTTTTCATTTGGTTTTGTCATCTTTAAAAAATGGTAAACTTAAAAATGTTCATCTAGTGATGTTTTATTTGGTTTCATCCCCCAGGCACTGTTTTTTTATCATTTTAAGAGAAAGAATGCGTGTGACTTGACAACCTTCATCTATTACGCATTCGTAAAATTTTGGAAAAGAAGGCTTTAAAAAATGTTATTCGTGTTAGGAAAACATGAGGGGAAAAAGGACCCAAAAAAAAAAAAAAAAAAAAAAAAAAAGGCCAACTAAATGGTAACAAAATGGTAATGACAAAATGGGCTACTATGCATTTTCTTATGCTTATTAATATCCCAAATTTTTAAAGTGAAAAATAAAGAGAAAAAAAAAAAAAAAAAAATCCTCAAAAATTTTTTTCACTTTTGAAAATAGTAAAAAAAACCTGTGAGTGCCCCTGCTCTCAGTTCAAAGGTGAAACTACTTCATGTTAAGGGGTTCAGGAAAAGTAAGGCCTCGTCGTCAACATTGTCATAAAATTTATAAACAAACATTCCGCTATATATGTGATGCTGAATTTTGCGTAAGGGGGACACCTCCCCATACATACACTCCTGCTTTCTGTGGAAAGAAGAATGGCCATTGTAGTTGGAAAAGTGGTAATTTCACATTTTACTAGTCATAATGAAGGAAATGAAAAAATTTATACTGACATGTTAAAAATGGAGGAAATTTTTTTTGCAAGTCTTTTCTGAAAGTTCACTCCATCGTAAGTATTAAAACAGTGTACAATACGTCTTTAAAAAAAAAAAAGGGGAAAAAAGGTTCTAGAGCCAGAATGCCCAAAGTTCAAAAGGGCTTTGGCGGCGTTCGATCTACTTAACAACTGTCACTTGGACAACAGGTTCAAAAAAAAAAAAAAAAATCAAGCCAAATTGCATCAAATCAGATAGCGAACAAATTTACTTTCATTTTAACCCAAAATTTCGAAAAAATGGAAGAAAAATGCACATTCTGCGTTGTGAACTGGCAATAAGGAGAAACGTGTGTCATAATATAATTTGTTTTTCACTCGTAAAAGTTGACCCTAATTTATGGAGGAAAACTGAGTTTTTTTTTTTTTTTTTTTTTTTTTTTTTTTTTACAACCTGTTGGTCAACATTTGGAAATAAATTCACGCATAAAATAAAAGTCTGAAAGGAAAAAAACCCTTCGGCGTTTTTCACCTTTTCAGAAAGAAAAGACAAAAGATGTTAAGGTCATATTGAGATGTAAACATTTGAATTTTCGCATGACACATGTTTCCAGCACAAATGGAAGCCCACACACAAAGAGGACACCTGCCTTTTCGCAATTTGTAGAAATAAGGTTGTTTCACATTATGTTTGTCTATTCCTTCGCATTTTTTTTTTTTTTGTTAACATAGTAGTTCCATTTTTTAAAATATTACACGGGAAAAAAAGAGGAAAATTTTATGCACAACCGTAACTTGTAAATTTGTGCAAAATAATTCCTACGTGCGTGTTCTTTTGCGGAAGCTTAATTCTTCTATTTTATTCCTGCCACACCAGTCCCCCATTTGTGCAAGTGCACACTTTTTTCCGTTACATATTTTGCTATTTATTTTTTTTGCACGTAAAAAAAATAAATAGCAAAATAAGGTCAATAGTACCTTACCCCTTTCACTAAATGCCCCCAAGTAAATAAATAATTTTAACAAATGTTGCGCGAGTACAGGAATTCCAAACGCAAGCGCATAATCGCACGTACGAAAATGAATTACCCCAAGAATGCGCCATTAAAAAGATCCCCCTTCACGGGTATGCAAAATGCGTTACAACGCGTAGCTACAAACGTTTCCTACTAGAATGTTACGCCCATGCTGTGCAAATGCTTCATATATGTCTACGCGTTGTCTGGATAAACTCGTTCCCCTTCTTTGCAAAAGAAAGGGACGGATTTTCACCCTCTCGATGTCTTCATAGAGTTACCAACGCTGTACTTTTATTGTCTTATCAGTATACATGTGCCAGCTGGGTGGCATCTTTTGAATGCTTACTGTGCATCCTCACCTTCTAAAAAAAAAAACACCTTTTTACAATTTTTCAGGGTTTAATAATGAAAAGGCAATTACGCAAAACCCCAAGATCCACGCGTCCATAAGGGAAAAGCAACTAAGTAAAGGAAAAAATTACCACGCATATATGCGAAACTGAGTTTATGCGTTGTCCAGGCTGCATTTAGCGCGTTCTTTTTTTTTTTTTTTGCGCATAATATATGCATATACACAAGAATGCACGCTTTTAAGCGGGTGCATGTATACACCTACATGTGCGTGGAAAATATACGCACACGAATGTATCCACATATAAGTGCATACGAGGTGAAGGAAATTTCGACAAAGTTTCACGGAGCCCCGAAAAAAAAAAAAATTTCTTTTTCTTCATTTTAACTGCTTTTTTTTTCGTTCATTTTCTCCAATTTCCCCGCGTAGAAATTGCTGAGTTAATGCTTTACAGGAAAAAGGACAGTGTGGAGACAAAAAATGTTAACTTCCTCCCGCCAGACAAGAAAGAAGAGACCGACGAAAAGGACGATATAGAACAAACAAAAAAATTTAGCATATCCAACGCATCGATAGCCGACATTCTGAACAAAAAATTATTTGGCAATCGTTCTAACTGGAACAGTAAGAATCGATCTTGTAGCTACAAAAGCAAAAGTGGGGAAAAATTGTCTTTATTAAGCAACTACAGAAATTCACATGCGCGTAAAGAAGATTCGACCATTAGTAATAAAGTGAGTGAAAGTCACAAGGAGAACCTGAAAGAATTTCTTCTAATGAAAAGTTGTGCATATTCCTCAAAAAGTATTTTTTTTGCGCAAAAAAAGTTAAGTGGTTTATCCAAGAAAAGCTATTCTGCGGATAGAATAGTTTCCTTGAATTCGCAAAAATCAGGGGAGGAACTAGATGCCGGAAGGAGGGGCATATCATTAATGCAAACGTTAGGCAGTGGTCATACTAACAGGGACGCTGCTGACCAGAGTGGTGACGACCTGGACGATGGGAGTTATTGTAATCTTAATGAGGACATGAGCAATGGGGAGAATAGGGACAGTGATGACAACCGCACCCGTGACCACGAGGACAGTACTCCCAGCTCTCACCCTGCATACAACCAGGGCAATAAGTCCAAAAGGAAAGAATTAAAAAAAAGCAAAAATGATTCCCCTACGTATAAGAATACACGTTCTTACCGGTTCTTTAGAAGCCGAAAAAGTGCAAAGCCGTCACCAAGTGACGAGAACAAAGCGAAAGACAAAAAAAGGAAAATCAATTCTTTTTTTAATTTTTTAAACTTCAAAAAAAGGTATAATAAAAGAAAAAATGACCTTCAGGCCGAAAATGACAAAAAAATGAAAAACACTTCTAAGGAACAGGAGGAAATGAAGTGCCCTAGTTCAGATAGAGAGAAGTCTTCAAGTTCTTCTCATCCAAGTAAAAAAAGCATAAAATCCTTTTTTTGTGTTAAGTGAAGTATTTTTCGCTCCCACCCTTTTGAAGACTTGAAATAGGAGATCCTCCTATTTTGTACTTTAAGTGCGCGTTTGAGTTGGTTTTATTTTTTTGTTTCCCCCTGCGCGCGTCCATTTTTTGTCTACCCATTTGTTAGTAAGAAAAATGTTACCCCTTTTTTTTAGCCATTTTTACAATACCATTTATTTGTCATTTATGTAAAATGTTAAGACACTTTGCAAAGAACAATGCATCGCCAACAATGTATATTAATTGGTTCCTTTTAGTGAGGAAAAAAAAAAAAATTATCATCACCATCACAATGGGTATTATAACGTTAAAATTAGGGAACCACCAAAGAGACATTACAATCATCACTGAAGAATTATCACTGAAGGTGCGCAAAAAAAAAAAAAAAGTAGAACTCCGCAAGTATCACAGCAACGTTACAACATCGCGGAAGCTAGTTGTTATAATCTGGCGGATGGGAGTTTTCCATCGAGTTGGGATAGAAGCCGTAGTTTGGATAAAAATCCGGCATGTTTTGAAATCTGTTATTAAATAAAAAGGGCATTCTACAAGCGTTGTACATAAAATTAGCCCATTGTGCCATCGTTTCTTTGTTGCACGGGAAGGGCGCCATGAATGGCGGGGGTTGCGCGAACTTGGAGCGGCTATACCAGGGATGAAGTGGGGACAAGTGATAGTGTGTACAAGCGTATTCACGCGTGTGTGTACAAGAACGAAACGTTTACCCTTTTCATTGCACGTGTCCTCCGTAGGGGAGCAGGAAAAATCCACTATTCATTTTCATGCTTACCTTTTGCTGTGTTGTCGTTTCATGGCCATCTTGGGCTTCTTAGGCTCCGCTTTTCTAACCTCGACCATCTTGTCCTAAGAAGGGAAACGAAAACGAAAACGCGGTTTGATAGAATCGCTGATCAAAAACCGAATGGGACTGCTTAGCACATGCACACTTATTTGGTCCTCTCCGGGAATTATTATTTTCCCCTGCGCTTACGTAAATTTTGTGTCTCCTATGCTTCAGAACTTTCGCCACGGATGATTCATTTGCAAAGACCACAAAGCCAAAACATCGGGATCTACCCGAAGAATCCAACACAATTTGAACTACATCGATTTCGCCGAAGGCGGAAAAGTAGCTGCGCAAGGGTGAAAAAATAAGAGGGAAAATAAAAAGGTGTCCAAGGGATATACATCCCTTTATGCCCCCCTCTGTGCGTTTGTTCATGCGTACCTATGCAGGCACACATCCTTATCGTTACGCGTAACGAGGTGCTATGTTTGAAAAGGTTATCCCTCCCCTCTTTTAACGCAATTCATACCTCTCTAGAGTATCCTTAGTCCAGTAGTAGTTCAGTCCTCCTACGAATATTTTACGCTGAATATCTGAGGGAGTCGTGTTATTCTCCTCACGAACGTCCACTCTCTTCCCGTTGAATTCATGCGTGTCCTGAAGGGGAACCAAAAAAAAAAAAAAAAAAAAATGAAATAAAAGAAAAGAAAACACACACATACATATATGCATGTGAACACTTCCCCCCGTGGGTGCATGAATACACGTCGCCACGCTGCGTAATCTACGCCTATTCATTTTAGCAACTATTCTATATTTCTATATACTATTAGGATTTTATCTCTATTTATTTGAGATGACATTGTAACGAACGCAAATCCCCTGTTTCTCTTCGTTTCGTGGTCTTGTGCGATGACCACATTTTGCACGGGTCCGTATTTTTCGAAGTATTCTATTAGGTACTGCAAGGATATGGGGGGAAAGTTACACCGCGAAGGTTTGAATGAGGGAAAGGTAACAGGCAGCAACATAATATACAGACAAACTATGACGCAGTGATGCAATGGTGCATTTTGTTGAATCGAAGAGCAAGCGTGATATGCCTTATCGAAACGGGGCGCCCGTTGTTACCTTATTTGAGATGTTCTGTGGAATACCACCGATAAAAAATTTAAAGGGTTCATTTATGTTCTCCGCGCTGTTTGCACATTCGTTGATTCCTGTGGAGGCTGCATGTGCAGAGAAATACATGGGTTCGTGTACGTCTGTGTGCGCACAAGTGTATGTTTGGGGGGAGAACAAACGCGCACACAGACGTACACAATAGCGATCACAAAAAGGGTAACATGTTCACTCCTACCTGTGCTTAGCGTGTCCGAATTCTTCACCTTAGGGGTTGAGCCACTTTTTCCAGATTTGCTGGAACACTTGGAGGTGTCTTTTTCGTGACAACAGCACAGCTTCTTTTTTTCTGAACAGGTCAGGAATAATTTTTTTTTTGATGAAAAAGGAAATGTAGATTCAAGGAGGTAATGGGCAAAATAAAATTTAACCGAATGCGCGACAGAAAAAAAAACAGATAGGTACACACACAACTGGTGAATCATTTAAGCATGACAACAAGTTAGGTGTGCTCATTTATATGGCAAAAGAGAATGCCTAATACGCGTGTGTACATATGCACGTAGGTAGATGCAAACGAAGATGCGTGTGCAATACTTCAGAGCGCGCTTTACCTGGTCTGTACGATTCACAAGATGAACTTCTATCCCGTTTTTCTCTTCGCTCACAATTGTCCTCCACCTCATTACCTTTGGAAGCACAGTCTATGTTCTTTTTCTCATTTTCCTCATTTTGGGATTCCTTCGTTTTAGAAGATGTATCAACGTCACTTGATTCACTCGCATGGTCATTGAGAGTCATTTTTGCAGAGAATTCTTTTTATCTATCAGAGAAGAATTATATCGTCGTACAGTTTTCCTTCACATGCAGATTTGCACTTTCTATATTTTTTTTTATATAATGTTAATTGGGACATACGTTCGTGTGTACACGTACACATATGCACATGCGTAGAGCGTGAGAGGATTGACGGGTGGGGTATAGGAAGTGGAATATGCACAAGGGAGCCGTTCCCTTCGCTGTTTTTTTTATTAAGTTATTTTTCAATTAGCTTATTTCGCTAGGCATCCTTCGCTCGGAGCCTTGGCTTACAGATTGACCCTCCTCCCTGCGCTACTCAAGATGTAAATCTGAACACGCTGCCTACATTTCAGTAAGTAGAAAAATAAATAAAATAAAAAATAAAATAGAAGCCCACAGTAAGATATGCGGTAATGTAAAATAGACATGCCGCTTAACTGTGTACACCTATCTTTACATGTAGGAGAGAGAAAAAAAAAAAAAGGAAAGAATTGCTTCACATTCCTATTTCATTACCCACCTGTTAGAAGCGATGCTGTTATTTTTACGCACCCTCCTTTGTGTTTTGTTAGCAATTTAAGAAAAGCACCTTTTATTTAGATTACAAAATAGATACGCAGAAAAAAAAAAGCGGATGCATTACACAGCGGTGATTCTTTTTTTACATTTTTATAACCCTCCTCATGCAGAAATTCGGAAAAGTAGAAGAGAAAAATGTGCCGTGCAAAATATGAGAGAGTCGACTAAATGTGTGCATATCCACATTTACGTACATGAGTACGTGCATGCAATTTCGCGTACAGTAGGAAACGCGCGGAAATAACACCGGCGGGTGTGGGAGAGTCGGGGACTAAAAAATTACGCGGACTAGGAAACAAAAAAAAGGAAAAAGGCATAAAAAGAAATAAAGAAAAGTAAAGAAAAGTACAGGTGCCGTGCCGTGTTGAGGCAAACGCTTATTCAAAAAAAAAAAAAAAAAAATGGGATGGAAGGATTCTCCGCAAATTTTTCCTTCTCTTTACCACACATTTTTTTTTTTTTCCCCATATATTGTATGAAAGCAAAATTATTCTAATTAAAATGAAAAAAGGAGTTAAAACCAAATTGGGGGGAGTTATCCATCTAGCTAGCTATTTCTAGTTCCTTATTTTTACCCTTGTGAGAGTGTTTCCACTTTGATGGTCCCCCCCTCTTGGATGCGCCGCCGAGAGCGCCACTGCTCCGCGTGCTTTACTTCATGCTCATAATTTTCCTAAAGGACTCTAAGTTATTCTGCCAGCTTTCCCTCTCTTCTCTGGTTTTGAAAATAAACAAATAAGTACTTATATTAACGCTACTCACTGCTATTTCTAGCGACTTGAGGTTGTCTACTTTGGTTCGTACTGAAGTTATTTTATTTAGAGAAAATGATCCAATCGGTTTTTTCTTCTCATCTCCTTCTGCCTTTCCCTTGTACCACTCCAACATCTTTCCATCCTTTGAGCAAGTAACTTTAACAGTTTCGTGAAAAATCGCTGTCTTTATTTTTACAACTTTTGTTAACGTTTTTCTGTACTGTTTTATTTTTTCTTCTTTTATATCTTTGGCTGAAATGTTTTCATCTGAATTTTCTGTTGATAATTTCTCCTCCTCTTCCTCTTCTTCTGTTTCCAGTTTTATTTTCCTCGCCGTTGGTGAATACGTCGGTCTCCTCCTCGCATTTCTCATTCCCTTGGGGTTTATGTGATTTGTGTTGTTATAGTTCCCATTATTGTTAATGTTCGAGCTATTGTTGTAGCTTCTATTATTCATGTTGAAGTTGCTGTTGGGGTTTCCCCCTCCGTGGTAACCCTGGTTGGATGCGTGACCCTTTTTGCCACTTCCGTTGTATGCCTCTTCGATCGATTCGTAGTTAAAGTTTTCCAGCAAAGTTGCTAGCGATCCGTTGTTTGCCTAGCAAAAAAAAAAAAAAAAAGTGACACAATGGACACAAAATTAGTAGGAACATTCCGCGTAACATGAACCAATAGGGGGAGCACAGAACCGTGCGTGCGCCTGCTTACCGTCTGCGGATCATAGTTTAAGAGGGGCCCATCCGGGGTTCTCTTCCCCCACCGCTCGTAGCAGTTATACGGAACGGTGTTTCCCATGCTGTTTGGGTGACGCGGGAAGGGGGCAGTGGGGGAGGAAAACGTAAAACAGAAAAAGGAAAATTGTTATGGTTTACTGGTTTGCTATCTTGCTGGCTTGTCTGGGATTTTCCCTCTGTTTGGTCTATTTCCCCAGATTGCCCTGCTTGGCATTATTTTACGTAATTTTTCTTGCTCAAATGGAATATTTTCACACCCCAGGATGGCTCAAAGTCACGGAAATAGTTCGAACACACGGTGGGTGTACTCATGTACCATGTTAATCCCTCAAACGTTAGTACACTTGAGGGTCCATTTTATTGCTTCCCTTCGCTTGTTCCGCCCCCTCAAAGTTGTAATTAAATTTGGCGTCCAAATGTTCAATTGGGGGTTTCTGTTTTACACACAATTGTGCCTTGCGAGGTGACCAAAGGGGGAAAGGCGCAAAAAAAAAAAAAAAAAAAAAAGGCGAAAAAAAGGAAAAAAGATGAAAAGAACGAAAAACGCAAAAAACCTGAAAAAGGAGAAAAAAAACAAACAAACGAATGAACGAACAAGTGGGTTAATTAACAAACGGACGCGCGACAAAAAATACTCAGACGAATGCAAAATTGTTGGTCCATTTTTCAGATCATATGAATGCATAAAAAAAAAAAAAAAAAAAAAATCTGCGCGAAAAATTGGCGTGTACGTACGCAACGGTATGCGCTTTTTCCAGCAGGCCCAACCGACAAGCGGCAATTCTTAAATTGCTATCTCCAAATTGATATCTCCATGTTGATAGTTCCATATTTGCTATACCTCCAAATTGCCATCCTCAGGTTTACCTCTCCAAATGGAGAAACCACGACGCGTGAGGAACCACATGTGATTGGCGCAGTTAATTAGATGCTTTTCACTGCTGCCGTAAGGAGATGTATTTCTTCGCTCGAATGAAAAGTCGTCCAGCATGTTTTTCTTTCTTCCCCCCCGAAGTTATACATATATGCATGTAAATCTCTCACTACACTTTGGCAGTGTAGTTATGTAAATCAGCGGGGAAAAGGGTGGGGCGAAAAGAAAAAAAAAAAATGGGAAATTCAAAAAGGGTGACCGTTAAGACCGCATAATGTAACATCCGGTTTTCCCTTAACATGTGATATACACTGCTGTGTGTGAATACACACGCATGAATTTTCGGACGTGCTCACGGATCTACTGCTATGGGGACGAGTGAACAGGAAGGGGGAGGCAGAGGCCAATGCAAAGTTTATCGCATTAAAAACCGTTGGTGAGGGAACGGAAAAAGGGTGTATAATTTTAAAAAGAAAAAAAAGATGATAATCGTATGCAAGGCCATCTTAATAGCAGCAACCATTTGTTACCACGTAGCCTTTTCCCTTGTCAGACAAAACCGAATCGATAGAAACGCTCTGCTTTATGTTAAGGAGTACGCCCCTTCGTTTTCTCACAATTTCAAAAAGGAAAAACGCGTAAAATGTGTAAAAGGAATAAGCGGGGGGAGGAAAAAATGGAACGCCCCCTTGCGCATGACGAACGAGAAAGAAGAAAAAGAAAGCGATAAAAATAAAACGGACAAAAGTACCCCCACGGAGAGCGTAAAATTTTACGGTTTTTCCCGCATTTATGAGCATTTCAAATTGAATAAAAGTGAGTCAGGTGTTGGTGGGGGGGACACACATCCGTCCAGCGAGGCTGCCAGTAGCACTGCCAAAAGCGTGGATGACAACATCGCTGAAAACGTTGCTAACAGTGGCAATGGGGAGGCCCCCCAACCCAGCAGTGACAACGTGAAGGAACAAAACAACAACCTGCTAGTCAAAGATGACCCGAATCGAATCCAAAGAATGAAATTCGAAGACACGCAAGATTACAGCAGCATATTCAAAGAGAAGGAAAAAAAGGCTCACGTCAAAACGTATGTTGCGAACATCTTTCAGAAATTGCCCAAATTTAAGGACAATATAAAGGTAATTAAAGACGCACTGTTGTACCTAAAGTTTATCGAAAAGGGAAACCTATATTTAATTAAAAACGTGGACAAAAAAACTGTGAACGCAGAACCGTACGTCGATTTGGATAAGGAAGGCAGGCCCAAAAATGCAAGGTCTAATAAGGGCACCAAAAAGGACAAAATTAAGTTAGAACTCACCAGCATTTACAACAATATAAATAAAGAAAAACACATGAAAAAAAGAATCTGCAAAGAATGCTGCATTAAGGTGGACCTATACACAAAGATGCTCTCCCGGCCATTAAACAACATCTACAATGTGCATAAAAATTTAAAGAAATATTTACACCCGTTTCAGTATAGCCTGTATGAAAATGCAATAACAAATTATTACAAAGATGGAGAAGCATCTAACTCTTTAAGTGACGTCCTTAATAATATTTTACAAGTTCGAAAATTGATAACTCTCACGGGAAAAACATACGCAGGACAAATGAAGTACCTAAAAACTTGCAGAGAAATTTTCTCAAAATTGAATGAAGCTATTGTAGACCTGAATATCATCCTACAGTCAGGAAGGAAATGGCTAGATATTTACAATTCGTATATTAAACGTGTTAGAAAAATTAAATATATAGACATTACCAAACCAGCTATTTCCATCATAGGGTGCACAAATGTAGGGAAGAGCAGTATCCTCAATTCTGTCACCAATGCAAAGTCTAAAGTAGCTGATTATAATTTCACCACCAAGGAATTTAATTTAGGTCACTATTCCTTTACCAACGAAAATGATGTATTTACAACCCAAATTATGGACCTACCTGGATTAATTAATCGACCTGAAGAGAAAAGAAACCTTATGGAAAAACTCTCCCTTTCCTCATTAAAAAATATTCCATCAGCAGTTATGTATATTTTTGATCCTCTGAAAAAGGATGACCATAAATTCTCTTCCATGAAATCACAGGTAGACATTCGCTACTACCTCAGGGGGTTGTTCCCCTTCAGACCTTGGATTGATGTTGTCACAAAGGCGGACTTAATTACCTGGGATGAAATTAACCTACCGAAAGATATTAAAGAAAATGCTCTGTTCATATCAACGGAAGATACAAATTCGCTTCTCCCCCTTCGGCAGAGAATCAACGAAGTGACATTTAAGTTAACCGACTTTTTGGCGAAGCATACGATGGAGCCATGATCGATCAGGGTGCACACCCCCCCTTGAGAATCGACAAAATTGCAAAGGGTAGCTATCTCCACAACCAGGTGTTTGTTTAGCTGCTTATCTGTTTACCTGCTTAGCAGGTGAAGGCTGCGCAAAGGCGTATTCTTATATGGGTAAACGCACACGCAGCGCGCATTTCGAAAAAGGCAAAAATGATGAGCCCCTCGGAAGCGCAAATGGGTGGGTGGGACTACCTCCCAACAGGGTGACCCCCCTTTTTTTTGTTCAGCCATTAAACAACTATTTTTAATTCCCCCTAAACTGCCACGTTCTCGCTTTCCTTTTTGACGAGAGTTCAAAGTGTGGGAAGCGCGAACGTGGCGCGTTATTCGTTTGTCTGTACACTCATTTTTTTTTTTTTTTTTTTTGTTCTCCCAAAAAAAAGGGTATTAACAGCATGCATGAAAATTTGTTGTGCCATTTCTTAAACGCTGAGGTACCTCCCTCCCCAAATGTGCGCCAATTTTTTTTAATCACGGCTGTGTCCATGCATTCTCGTGTGTACCTGTGCACATGAGACAATTGGTCACTTCGTTTGCTTGCAGACAAGGCAATTTTTTCAATCAAAGGGGACACTCCCCCCACAAACGTAATTTAATTTTTCAACTGCTATATCTATGCAGGTGTATTAATTCGTCTGGACTGTGTATTTTTTTTTTATATCTAGCTTTGGCATTTGGAAGATCCTTTCCCTTTCTGCGCTTTTCAGAGTATACTTCATTTTGTTGTCATGGAGGGAGGCCTTCTCCACTTCCTGTGGTTTGTTGGTAGATTCGTCATGCGGGAAACGATCGCTCTTGCGTGGTAAGCCATCCGCATATATACCATCTTCATATGACAATCTACCTTCATATTTTAAGCCATCTTCATATGTTAAGTCATCCTCATATGCTAAGCCATCTTCATATGGCGCAGCTTCCCCAATTATTCGGCCACCCTGATAAACGCATCCATGCAATTCTGTCGCTTCCACGGATATCACAGGGTTCACCGTTTCTTCATTTTCACCATTTGGAAGTTCCCCTACACTGGGAACCCTTTCACTCCGTTTAGAATTTACGATTTGGATCGTCTTGTCCCTGAAGCAAAAGGGGTCTTTTAAGAAGTTAATGCTGACCCCATTCGCCTTCACGTTGTACCCGACGTTAATTTCAGGGATGAATGGGCCACTTAACAGGACAGATCGCATGGTGAGAATGGTGGAAGTGAATTGGAGAAAAAAACGGGGGAGGCAAACGGGAGGGGCCAACTGGGAGAGAAAATATCATGCTTCAACCAGAAGAACACCCCTTCGACACGGTGCAGTTTTGTTGAGCCTTAAATGTACGTGCACACTTTAAAGACTAAAAAGGTTATTTATTCAAAGTGGTCTTTGCGTGGCGCTCCTTGTTTGGATTCCCCTCCATGAAATAAGTGTAAATGTGTCTTACGTTGAAAGGGGCCCTTTTTTCGTACATGGTGAGAGAGTGAAAAAAAGAAAAACGTTTAAAGAAGCTTTTTAATCGTTAAGAATAGTTTTGTTATGACGTTAAAAAGGGGAACTCGCTTGCGAGTAAAGCAATTATGCATAGAACGTGATATTTTTTTTTAGCCTAAATCTTAAATAAAATAGCTAAGGTGTATGCTTTTATATGTGTGCACACAGGTTGGTGGCTTTTTTTGAAAATAGCTAGATTTTTTTTTTTTTTTTTTTACGGTTAGGTAACAATTTTGTTATTTTTTCCTGAACAACCAACATTTCAGCTACTCTTTCGAGATGGGAAAATAGCTTAATCCTCTTCATTCATACATTTTATGCAAATGCGTTGTTGGCTAACCATTATTACGTCTTAATTTTTGCTACACGACGCGGTCAAACTGTAGCTCCTTCGAATTGTCTGTTTTTTGCCCTCTGCGCTGTTTGAGCGTGTTCATAATGTCTACAAGTTTGTCGTGGTTTTTTCCAAGTTAGGGAAAGCAATTTAACGCTTCCCACTGTCCTTTTGTTTTTTCTCAGGATTTTTATTTATTTTGTGAATCATAGTTAAGGTTTAATTCTAACGGGGGGTGCACAAATTGGTCGAATGGTCAGATGACCCGATGGCCAGATGACCAAATGGAACGTGAGTCACCCATTGACATTGCTATTTAGAAAAAAAAAAAAAAGCATTAACACGGCTGGTTAAATGTGAGAAAAAAAAAAAAAAAAAAATTGGTATCGAGCTAGCTAAAAAGAGCTGCTTTTCTACTTGATCAAAATATTTGCGCGAAATTGGAAAATTGACCCACTCTTGGGAAAGGACCACCTTCATATTTACACATCGTAGCACTCATTTTAGCGAACTTTTCCACGAACGGAAAAGAGGAAATTTGCTAAACTAAACTGCTGCTGCACAACATTGTATAAGCAAAAAAAGGGGAAGGGGAGGAAACATTTTCAAGAGAACATGTTGGCGCATGATAAATAAGCAACAAATTGCGTGTACTTTGCAAGCATTTCGCAGTCGGGAAGTGAAGGGAAAAAGGTGTAAACGATGTTGCTATGTTACGTATAGTTACGTTTGCACTTATACGCGAATGTTCCTAAGTTCGAGTGCCCATATATATATATATATGTACCACGCGTGTGCTGCGCCAAAATTGTTAGTTTCCAGTTGAGAGCATAAGAGTGTGCAAATGGTTCTCGCGCGCCCTCCCCACCAGCGCAAAATTAGATTATTTTGCGAAACTTAATTTGCTGCGTGGCACACCCCGCGTACTTTGAAAAAAAGTACGCTGAGCACATTCATGTTAAGCAAGTGGCACCCCACCCGCGGAAAAAAGTGTTTTCGCAGTTGTTCCCCCACAACTGCGGGGTCAACTGCGGCAACGGTTGTGGGAATTTTTGTAGGAAAAGTTGAAAAAAATTGAAAACAACTTCTGAAAAAATGCGGGAAAACTGTTGGAAAACTGCCGAAAAATTGCGCAAGAGTTGCACGACAACGGGAAAAAATTTTGCGAAAGGAAAAAGGCTAAAACACAGAAAGTGTTAGGAGTGTGCAAAGTTGGCCACTGTGTTAATTGTTCAAAAATAAATTAACAAAACAGGCACTCCTCGCGCGGACATTGTTCAAGTTTGCCCAATTTTACTTAATTTTACTTAATTTAATTTGGGGGCTTTGGAAATCACAAAAATAAGAAAAAAAAATAGTTGTTGTTACACGTAGGGGGATGTTGTTTAAACATCTACAGTGAACGTTACCAAACCGCAAAAAAAAAAAAAAAAAAAAAACGAAAAAAAATGTTACGTATATATGTACGCAACAACAGTTGACACATATACAGTTCTTATGTTTACCCCTAAAGAATGAATTTACTCATAAAATTATAATTAAATGTGATATAAATTTTTTAATTCGAGTTTTTTTTTTTTAATTGAATTTATTACCCAAGGGAACATAGACACTTCCCACACACACACCCAATAAAAGGGGAAAAAAAAAAAAAACATACCCATTGTCAGGTAGCAGCAGCACACGTGATTATGTTTTAGGTTTAATTAAAACATTATTTTGCCCTTTAACAACCCCAAAGAAATTATGGGAAATCATTGCTGTGCAGGAAGAGATGTAAGGAAAATAAAAATAAAAATTGCTCAATTTAAATTGTATGAAGGCGCTTCGAACGGTTGCCCCCAAGTGTGTTGAGAGCGCGTTCACCAGCGGTGTACGCACGAATGTGCAAGTGCACACATACGTGAGCATAAACGTACATTCATGAGAATATACACTCATCTACATATCCATACACACGTGCGCGTTTTTCCCACCTAAGCTGCTCTACAAAAATAAGCTGCAAGAATTTGGAATAGAGGGGTCAAAGACAATAAGAAAATTGTTATCCTTTACAAGTAAGTTCTTCCTTTTGAGCGTTGCTCATCTACAAGAATTGTTCTATTTGGACTCCATCACGTGAAAGTCCACTGTAGGCGTATTACTTGCCCTTCATTACGCATAATAAAAAAAACAAAAAAAATATCGCTAATTTTTTAGGTAATGACATTCTACGGTTCGACAAGGCATATGACGAGAATGACGTGCAAGAATTCGTGAATTTGTGTTCATCCACATGCGAGGTGAGGGCAACACCAAAAGGGAAAGGACCACTGCGTGCACATATTGCGCAATTCCGCGTATATAAGTCCGTATCTAAGTACATATTTCTCCCCCCCCTTCCCTGCAGATTGAAAAGTTAGAAGATAGAATGCACCCCTGGGCGGCTGACCCTAAAACGATAGGCGCACTGTCCGCGACGCAGTTGGCCATATTGGCTAGTAAAGAAAGTACGAGAAATAAATGAGAAAAATACATTTACAAAGTATCCCCTTTTTTTGTACTTCCAAATGGATACATTATCTGTGCGCACGTGTGTGATAATGAGTTTGAGCGGAGCACGCGTAGACGTTGTTCCAATTGGATTCATTCGAGACCCTTCGCATGATTGTCTCTCCTCTTCATCTATTCATCTTATCCTTTGTGCCCCTCCTCCCAAGATGAACCCCATTACAAAGACGCCATTCGTGAAGCCGACGGAATACCCGTTTTTATAAATCTGCTAAAATCTCACGTAATAACATTTTAGGGGTCGAAAAAGCTGCGTCCTTTTAAGTAAACAAAAGATACAATTTGGGCGTTTTTCTTTCATTTTGCTTCTCTTTTTCTGCAACACAGGAACTGGACAGAGTGCACGCGGCCGTCGTGGCGTTATCCTTTTTGTCCGTCGACAGTAAGAAGCCAGGAAAAAAAGATATATATACATACATAGTGTAGAGAGTGAACCCTTGGGGACCGAAAAATAAAAGGCGGCCATGAAGAAGTCCCATATACAAGGCTCAGCAGGGTTAATTCCCACGTCGACGAATTTTTACGCACCCCCTTAGTTTCTCACTCTCCACATTCACACTTCCCCCCCTCTCCGCAGATGTGAAAAATTGCATTTCGATGTTTGAGAATGGAGCCCTGCCTTACCTGATCAGCGGGATGAAGTCAAACATTGACGGCATGAAGGCGGCCTGCGCCCAGACGTGTAGAAATATTTTCGTTCTGGGTGAGTGCAACTGAACATGTGTGTGTGTGTGTGTGTGGGTGTAGGTATTTCCCCGGAGAGGCCAACTGCACCGCAAGGGAATTGCCTCGGATGTACTCCCCCGTACCAATGCTCCACTGCAAAGTTGTCTATTTCCTCCTCATTCCCCCTTTTTGCAGACAAGAAGTATAAAAAAGAATTCTTAAAATTGGGAGGAATTACCCAGCTCGTGAATTTGCTTGAGATGTAATGACTGAGAGAAGCGAGGGGACAAATGGTGTCTTCAGTTCAGTTCAACACACGCAGCGTCTGCCTCGACATCCATATGTTTGCTTACCCATACATTCATTCCTTTTTTTCCCCTTTTCCCCCTCCCCGCTCAGGCCCCGCAAGTACGACGATAGCCAGCCGTTGTACACACAACTGGAGGCCATTTACCACTTGGAGGATTTTATACTGGTAGGGCCAGGCTGCGCACACCCATATACATATATATAAATTTATACTTTTATTTCGCGGTTGTGATGGTTCCACGTAGATAGGGCGCGTGGGAAGAGCACGCCAAAAAAAAAAAAAAAAAAAAAAAACTCATAAAATGTGCCCATTCTAATTTTTCTCTTTTTTCCCTCCTCACCCCTGAGCAGAATGATGGAGACGAAGTGCCCGAATTTTTGGAGGCCGTTAAAAACTCCAACGCGATTAAAAGTTTGAAAAATCTGCAACAGGTAAGACGAGACGGAGTTATTTCTTTTTTGGACTCCCCCGAAGGAGCACACAAATGTGTACATATGCAACTACATAACACTATGTGTATACCATGTAGACAACATGTGCACACTTTGTGTTGTGTCCCCACCGTTTCCCCTCTCGCAGTGCCCCGAGCAAGACGTGGCTGAAGCCTCGAATGTTCTCCTACTGAGACTCACAGACTAAGTTTCCCCCGTTGTCTAATTTTTTTCACACACATGTGGCGTACATTGGCATTTATCTGTTCAAACCGCAAACGTGTATGTATGCACGTCCTTGACCCCCACGCTGCTACTTTTTTTTTTGTCATTTCTTTCGTATTTGTAAAAGAGTGATGCTTTCGTGAAGTGTTCACGTGTCTGAGAATTCGAAGAAGTTTTGTACCTGCTTCGCCTTCATCACAAAAAAAAAAAAAAAAGAACTTTCACACAAGCATGTGCAAGTGCAGCTGCACTCACGTAAGCGTATATATTTATATAAGTGCACGTATTCCCATACAACGTTGTGTGTACGTACATATGCACATGTGCACGCGCGCGGCGGACTTATCAACTTTAATCATTACATAACGATTGCAGTGTACCGCAGGATCTTTAATTTTTTAAGCTAACCGAATGGCCTGCATGGTTTACTTCTTCCCTCTTCCATTTTTGCTTGGCAATGTTGAGGAACCCTTCTTAACCATCGTGACACCTCTCAAGTTGACGAATGAGGGTGGTGTGTGTGTTCCCCCCCGTAGCTCAGGACCCCTCTGAACGGTATATGGGAATCTCCTTCGACTCCAAAAGCATTTCCGAAAAATTGGAGATGTTTTCTAGTCCCCGTATTTCGCTCTTCAGTTGGGGCATGCAGACAATGTGAAAGTCATTCCCGTAGAGATTTTTTATCTGCGTGAGATATTTTGACTGGAGTTTTCTTCTCGATATATAAACGTCTTCGAGTTCCTTGGTTTTCTGTACAAGGCTAGTAAATGATTCCTGTACTTTTTTATCCTTAATCTGTTTAAGCAAACTTTCACAATGGGACACATTCACCGCCATGCAGTCTAGAGGAAACACCACCTGGTTCACCACAATGTTGTAACAAGAAATATTTTTCTTAGTCAGTTCCTGTATCAGCCGTTCCGTTTCGTATACACTTAAAAACTCAGGGATGCAGACACATACAAAAGTCGTCTTTAATGGATTTTGAAAATTTGACTGAATACTAATGGACATGGCATTCAGGTGATTAATTTTTTCGTAAATTCCTTCCAGTTCCACTTCATTATTTGTAAAACTTTTCAGCATATTTAAAGTGCCTTTCAGTTTTTCTCTCAAGCTGATCAGGTAACCTAATGCTTTTTTTAATAACTCTGGAAAGGCCAACAGTCGTAAAGTATGTCCCGTCGGGGCAGTATCAAAAACGATAACTGAATACTTCATATTTTTTATGGATTGCATTAACTCGGCGAAACATAACGCTTCATCAATTCCTGGAAAGCTTTGCAACAACTCCGGAATTATACTGTCGAAGAATTCCGTTTTGTTTAACTTGAATGCTGTGTTTTCTGAGTAGGTGGTGTCTATTTCCATGCAGTATAAATTATCGAAGGAGTTGATAAGCGTTGGTTGATTGGTAAACTTCTGATTGAAGGCATCACTTGTGTTGTGTGCTGGGTCTGTGGAGAGGAGCAGAACGGACTCCCTCCTTTTGGCTAGCTGTACCGCTATTGAGCAGGATGTAGTGGTTTTTCCTACCCCTCCCTTTCCCCCCACGAAGATCCAGTTCAGGGTCTTATTTTCCAGCAACTTGCTCAAATTCGTGTCATACTCCTCCTCGTCATATTCGTCACTCTCCAGGGTCAGCGAACACGACAGCGAGTCCGCGTCGCTCATCGTGGTAGGTTGTATATATTGTAAGTGGGGAGGCTTGTCACCGTGCTGGCAGTGTTGCCTTGTTAACTCGTTAAACCGATGTGACGGTTGCTGGAATACAACGCAAGGACAGGCGCTGGTCCGGGGGACTTTCTTCCTTGCCAAACGGGGGGAGATGCAAAAGTAGTGTGGCGGTAAAAAGGGGAAATTTTAAAAAAAATCAAAAAAAAATTCAAAAATAACTCACAAAGAAATAATAAATAATTCAAAAAAAAAATAATAAAATAACGTAACGTAAAATAAAATTCATAAAACAAATGGGGAGGGACGGACCAAGTCAACGAATGTACTGTTCCGTGTTGCTTCCCATGCATGGATGCTAAATTTAAGCCCCCTCGAATGGACATATTTTGCTGCACTCGCTATCTCCGTCGCGTTGGGAGATCCCCAATGTGCGGTTCAGTGTACGTTATTACAAAAGGTATGCTCACGTTGTCGTCTCGTGTGACATCATCATATTGGCATTCTTTGAAATTGTGAGGGGGTGAACAGGAATAGCTATTTTCCGCGTGGCGCGCTCGAACAGTGCATATCTTATTATTACCACTGTGGGGAATTTTTTTTTTTTTTTTTTTCCTTCTTTGCGCACAATTGGGGGCTCATAGCAGCGGAAATGTGACAAGCGGTAAAAATGCGGCAAGGCGGATCACGCACTCGGAACATTAAAATGGTACGCAATAACTCTACCCCACGTTTGTGAATGGCCCCATCAACAGGTAGGCAATTGCCCCACCTCTTTGAAGCGGTTATACTTACCTGTTGGCAATGTCAGTTGTAATATACTGGGGGTAGAAGCGCAGTTTCCTATAAAAATGGCGACGATTTCCATATGTTATGCATTAAGGAGTTGCCCCCTTGGCCGCTACGCCGGGCACCCCCAACTCGTTTGCATGTATCCCCCCGGTGACGGACGTGCCAAAAATGATGAGTCGCTTTTCCCCCACGTGTATTAGTAGGGGCAATCGTAAAGTACTCCTCCCCAAGGTAGGAAAATCCCATTTTACGGGAGTGTCCCACAAAATACACCAGCAGGAGAAGCAGTCGGGGATGTTTGAAAAATTAATACACATAGGCAAGTACCACATTGAGAAGGAAGAAAAAGACGGGTTACATACCAAATTGGTGAGTAGGCAAATTTTAAACAAATATATAGAGTCTATAAAAGCAGATTACAACAGGTTGAAAAAGGAGTTAGCGATTGGGAAGGAAAATTACATCAAAGGAAAGTACCAAGAGTATCTGTTCGACTGCATACAGAATAATGACTACTCCGATTTAATCATTGCAGACGTCATTTACGAAAAGGAGAAAAAAATTTTATGTGTGGGAGAAGGGAACCTATCTTTTAGTACTTTACTGCAGAGGGAGTTGCGTCCATGTCAAGTAGTAGCCACTTCTATGGAGAGCCCAAATGTGTTGCTAAAAAACTGTGGTAGCATTTTTTCGAAGAATTTAAAAATTTTAGAATCGTGTGGAGGTATCTATGTTCCCGAAGTTGATGTAGAAAAAATTGGAGAGCATTTTCTGCACAACACATTTGACGTGATAATTTTTAACTTCCCATTTGTTCTCCCATCAGATGACTTCATACAAACCAAATGGAACATACAAAGAGAGAAGCTCCACAGCGACAGGAACATCTTTCTGAAGTATTACAAAAAGGCCGAATACCTCTTACTCAACAGGATACTTTATTGGCTTTTTAAAAATGGGTCCCTCCTACTTAAGGAGAGTGGCTTCCTACACCTTCGCCTCAACGATAAGTACTTAACGTGCGACTTTTCCAACACGTTTTCTTTATCCCTTGTAGAGAAGATTGACTTCTCTTCTTCCTATTTCATTTATAAGTCACTGAGGTATGTCCCTAGCATGATGAATAATTCCTCCTGTGGGTCTTCCTCCTCGAAGGGTCCTCCGAGCTGGACAAAAAACGTTATGTTCACCCCAAAGGGGAAGGTCTTCAGGAGCTTCAAGATGGGCCACACGTGCACGCTGGTCTTTCAGAAGGGGGCGAGCAACCAAACGGACGTAAACGATGCTAGTGGCGGAAGTGACGATAGCTACGGATAGCGGTTTGCAAAACAGATTGGCATAACAGACTGGTTTAACAGATTGGTTTTACGACTTGGCGTCTCCACGCCTGCGGGGGGCCAAGTTGGCCACCTTGCTGTTATGAAGGAGGTCGTACACCACGCTGGCGGAAGAGAAGTTGAAGGGGCACCCGAAGTGGGTCATCAGGCTCCGGTACTTCTTCACCTTTTCGCAAAATATTTTGTTGCACTTTTCCATCTTCCCCTTCATGTGGTCCTTCACCTTGGTCTCGTTAATGAAGTCGATGTTGTTTCCGCCTGTTTGGGGGATGATGCATTCGCTCTTTTGCCGTTCCGCTAGGTTTTTTTCGCCCACACGGTTGCCTCGTCTACCATCCCCTTTACCATCGCCTTTGTCATCCCCCTTGCCGTCTCGTATATCCCCCCTACCGTTGCCTCCGCCTTCGCTGCGGCGCCAGGCCAGCCGGAAGGGCGGACTCATGAAGAGGTACTTCCGCCAGTACACCGTCATATCGACGGCAATCAAATTTATGTTGACGTCATCTGACTTTACCAAAATGCAAGCGTATAAAAAAAGCTCCAAGACTTTTATGAGAATGCGCTGTCTGTGCCGCTTGGCCCTGTCGTCCATATATAAGTAATCGCTCCTCTCATTTAGTTGGTTGCTATTTTTTTTTACCGTTAAGTCGAAATTTAATTTTTCGTTTTGTATGTGCATTTTGTCATAACAGTCGAGGACGAGAGTACGTATTTCCTCCACGTCAAATTCTCGGAAGAAGTAGTAGTCTTCGTTTAGCCTCTTCATAATCTTTGCCTTCTTCAGGCGGATTGTGCTGTTCTGGCTGCGTCGGTCGGCGGGTTCACCAGAGGAGGGGGTACATAACGCAGCGTTAGACGCACCGCCTGACGTGATGCCTAACGCGACGCCTAACGCGATATCTGACTTGCCACCAAGTTCAGACCTCAGTGCCTGCTCCACCTCGTCATAGTTGCTCATAAAGAAGCGATTCATGAGATGGTCCGATATATACTCCTGCAGCGCATCATTGGGGAAGTTCAAGGGGGCTTGGTCAGCTATCCTCTCCTCTGCCTTCTGACCACTAAGGGATGGTGCATCTCCCCACCGCTGCACGTAATTCACGTAGGAAGCTAGGAGGTGCATCTTACTGTAGACGCTCTCGATCGAGTAGGAAAAGTCCTTCAACCTGCACGTCTCAAAAAGTACGCTAAACAGTTTTTTGTTCAAATTTCTTATAACACAGGAAGAGACAGCAAAGCATCTATAAAATAAAGCATCCCTAGAAGGAACGCCAAAGTTAATGAGCACATGGTTTATGTTGTCTAGCAGAGGAAAGGAAAAACTGGATAAGCTATTCATGACGTAATTCTTGTCTTCATACATGCAAATGTTCACGTCATTTCGAGCACTCAATTCTTGAAGGGAGTTCTTGTCTAACTTATTAGCGTTATAAATAGAGATGGGTTTTAACCCATGTGTGTATTTAAAAAAGTAGTTGATATTTTTATACTTCTGCACTTTGCTTTCATATATTGGGCATAAATCGCAGGCGTAGCAGATGAGTTCAACCAATCTCCTTACTCCACAGTTGGGGGGGTAGACTAGGAATATAATGTTACTCTTTTCTAGATACATGTCTAATGGATCCTTTCGTTGGTTACCACCACCCTTCGGGGTTGACCTTCCCTTAGGGGTTGATCTTCCCCTGGGGGTTGACTTCCCATTGGAGGGTTTCTCTACGCCCTCTTCTGGAAAGAACTTCCTCAAAATTTTGTACAATTTTAAAGCTTCGTTTTTATGCCCTGCAATTTCGTAGAGACTGTTAGGCCGAAAGAACACTCTCCATAAATTGGTCACCTCTTTTAGCTTCTCACTTTTTTTCATATTACGCGTTATGCTTCTATCTAATATATTCGCACTGTCATTATTGTTCAGTTCCTTTTCCTCATTGGACATTTCGCCTGACTGGTCTGTCTGCTCGAAGTACTCCTCCGCGGAAATGCACTCCAGGGAGGACGCATCATCATCATCGTGATTGTCTCCTGGGGGGAGTGTTTTCTCCTCAATGTGAGTTTCGTTTTTCTTCCGTTCTGGGCTGTCTTCCTTTGAATTACTACTGTCAGATGGATCCATCACCGCGTGGGGGCTGCCCCTCGGGGAGGTCTTGGCTTCACTGTCCAGGTGGTTCTTGGACATGGTTTCTTCGCCAGAAACGCACTCCCCCCGTGCATCGCACGTGAGCAAGTCGTTACTGATGTGGCAGGAGGAGAAAACTTCGCAGAGGTTTCTAACGAAGAGCACAAATTCTGAAGTCTCCCCGTCTTTGCGCAGTGAGAGCATCAACTCGTGGTACCTCCTTCTGTAGCAATACAGCAGGGAGTTTACGTCGGGGTGGAACTTCCCCCTGGATAAATGCAAAAACAAAAAAAAGTCACTTAACCGTTTCGTCAAATTGGAATTTAACACACTCTTATACTGAGAATGAGAAGCCTCCAACATTTCAGACAAGCTCTTCCGTATGACTCTGCAAAACTGAAGCACCTTTCTCTCAATCGACTTGGTCGGTGCACTATCTATATTAGTCTGGTTAATTAGAAACTTGTACCGTTTTGCGTTATTTCTATTTATCGGGGCAAACAGATCAATGCGTTTCTTTACGTCTACATTTAGGTGCTCTAGAATAGCCTCTTCGTCAAAAATGGGACCTTTAAAGTTGGCCATTTTTTTTACAAAGTCCTCACTTAAACCGTGTCCAATGATTAATGCGTTGCTTCTCCGTAGGTTGTTCGTGATCCCGTATCCTGCATCTTTCACCTTATTCACCAGTGCGAAGTTACTAAAGAGGGTGAACTTCCCAGAGATGAAAAAGGTAAACGGTTTGTTCGAGTGGTCTCTCAACAGCTTGCATGGGGAGATGCCTTTCTCGAAGGAGCAATTTGCGGTGGAACATTTTCCCGTGGCACCCTTCTGCGTGACGTCCTTCTGTGTGACGTCCCTCTGGGGACCTTCCCTTCCCTCCTGAACCTCCACGTGGTTGTTGTACTCCCTGTCAAAATAGTACTTGTTTAAAACTCGAAGAATTTTAATCCTCCTCTTCTCATTTAAGATATCACTTACGTCATCATTTATCATGAAGTTATTTTTTATGGAGGTTAATTTATCTTGAACGTTATTTTTCAGTTGGTGGAGGTTCGTTTGGAAGGGGTTCCCAAATGGGTGGTCTTTTCCCGTCCTTTTTTGTGCCTCCTTTGCGTGGTTCGCCCACGCGCCATCCGGGTGCACCGTGGGGGGGAAGTCCGATTCGCCAGAGGGGTCATCGCAATCGTCATGGTTATCCTCCTCATCGTCATTGTCATTATCGTTGCCATCATCATCATCATCCTTATTGTTTTCGTCATTGTCCCCGCCACTTACACCCACTACGCAGCTTTTACTTGCCTTTCTGGAAAACCCACTAAAGAAGCCAACGTTCAGACACGTCTTTCTGCCAGCCCTGTTGGAAGAGTTCTTACGTCCCCCCTCTGTGTTGGCATCCGATTCGGCGTCTGTGTCCATGTCAATGCCAATGCTCGTGTGTGCACCTACTCCTACACAACTGACTCTCCCAATCCGAACCCTTTTCGTTTTGGCTCGTTCCATTTCGAATTCATTGTCTGATTTTAACACTCGTTTGTTTTCCTTTACATAATTTCTCCTTCCTGGCGTTACGGGGCTGTTCGTATGTTCCTTTTGGGATAAGTCATCACAGGTTTGATCCCCTTCTTCCCCTCCGTCACCCCCATCGGGGCTATACCTTTCCCTTTTTTTTCTCTCCCCATAGAGTGCACCATCATTTTTGCTGTACCTTTCTCCATCCGAAATGGAATTTCTCTTGTACGATCGGTTCATTGCACTGAGGGTGTCTCCTTCGTCTACGCCGGCGCCGCGTTTGGGTGTACCTTCACCAGTGTCACGTTTAAGTATACCACCACCAGTTTCCCCTTTCGCACCACACCTGCCATTGGATCTCCCGGTGCAGCCAAAGTTAGACGCACTCCCATCGCTATCCGCACTGCTGAACCTACCCTCGGAAGCACTGTCCTCATTCACATTCCCATTCACAGTTATTTCAATGTTATTGCCGAAAAAATTGACGAGGGAGATTTTCCTCGACTTCACTAACTTTGCGCATTTTTCAGGGGGGAAGGAGGAGCGCAGAATATTTTCCTCTTTTCCATCTCCCCCATTTGGCTCTGAGGAAACATTTTCAATGTTATTCCCTTCTGTGGGTGATATGGAAGGAAGGTCTACGCGGGGTCCCTTCGACTGATCCCGCCCAGGAACAGAATCCACAGCATCCACAGCACCCGCAACATCCGCGTTATGCTGGTCATCCGATTCATTTTTCTTTCTTTTGAGTCCCCTTTTTGTTTTGTTCCCCTCGTCTTGGGATTCTCCATGGGGGTGTTTCCAATCAGGGGTAATTTCGTCACGCCGCTTTTCTTCACCCTCAGTTTTCACGTTCTCCCCCTCCTTCCTCCTTAACGTCGTGCCAACGGTGGGCACCCTACTCACGTCCCTCGACAAAGTGGACTTCACATTGGCAATTCCACAAATCTTCGCAGACGGCTTAATATTCGTGCGGTTCATCTTGTTTGTCACTTCATTTTCTACTCCTGGTGAAGCACAAAATGGGTTCCCCTTCTTTGGGGGATATTCCATTTGGCTTGTCCCCTCTCCTCCTGCATCTACACCAGTGAGTAACACATTTTTGTCCCAAGTCTGGTGCATCTTTTCCTTCACTTGGGAAATTCCTGGTAGGGATGTTATACTTATGGTTGTAGGTATGCCCGATGGACGTCCGTCGGCATGTGGGTTGTTCTCACCGTTGGGGGGGTTCGGTGTCTGAAGCATTTTGGCCGCTTCGCCACTCTTCACAATTTTAAAGAAGTTAGTAATTTTGTTTGTGCATATTTCTTCTTTTTTTTTCCTCCTCCT
Source organism: Plasmodium coatneyi (assembly GCF_001680005.1). Classification (NCBI taxonomy): domain Eukaryota; phylum Apicomplexa; class Aconoidasida; order Haemosporida; family Plasmodiidae; genus Plasmodium; species Plasmodium coatneyi. Next base: position 964,538 of record NC_033560.1, read on the forward strand.
ATCGTTGTTTGTCTTCGTGGGGACATCTCCCCTGGGGGGTTCACTCCTCATGGATTCTCCCTTGATATCCTGCATCTCCATCCGTGCAGCGGGTGTGTAAATATTTTTTGGCATGCTTTTCCCACCCACTCGTTTTAGCTGAACGGTACGTCAGGATATGAAAAGAGAGTGATACCTCATGGGCTGCTTTAAAAAAAAAAAAAAAACAAATGATGATGAACAATAAAATTTACATTTTCGATAAGGAAACTAACGAATGAGCACTTCGAACTGCTCCCAGGGGTATAACCTATAGTATTCAAATTATGCGCTAATTTTGTGTATTTTTTTTTTTTTTTTCTTTTTGGAGAAAATTTCGGAGAACACACTGTTTGGGATGAGCATACAAAAAAAAAAATCATTGCACATCCTGGATGTATATATTTATTTTTTTTAATTTCCCCCAATTTAGTGCATACCAAATGCATATTTGCACGTATCCTTCTCTTTTTCCTTTACGCGCATTTCGCCTGTGTGGCACCTTCGGGCCAGTCCTTTTGCAAGTCCTTTCTCCCTGCAGAAGACAGTTAATTGGAGGAAAATAACAGGTCCTCTGTGGGGGGAAAGGTTGTGTGGACATGGTCGTTTTCCCTCCTGAGCATACAGAGAGTTACTGCAAGGGGGAGAGCCAAAAAAAAAAAAAAAAAAAATGCATTGTGCGAGAGCACGTGGAAAGCATCGAAGGAGAGTGCCCCCAGGGTAGGCTCACGCACATGCAGGGGAGTCTTTCTGCATGATTGATGCACCACACCATTACACTAACAATGGAGGTCCGACAAACGCGCGAAGGAGAATACACAAAAAAAAAGAAAAAAAAAATGAAGACAAATGAATTCTCCCCCGCAGGAAGGAAACAAAATGAAGCCTTTAAAATGTGTACAGAGAATATTTTTTTTTTTTTTTTTTTTTCCAAAGTTTACATTCCCAATGCGTAGTGTAGTGCCAGTTTTGTCTCTGCCTCACCCTTTTACACATTTTTTGGACCTCAATGAGGACCCAGGAAAAACGAATGTTTCAATTTTTCTAAATGTTAATATTTCCAAAAGGAGAAGCCCATTCGCTTAAAATGTATTTCGAATTAGCCCTACCAGACGGTACACCCTCCTTTCTCTTCGTTATCTACCCATTTGGCGTCTTTCCCTGGGGTCATTTTTTTTTTATAATTTATTTCAATCATAAAGATATGAACATTTTAGTGTTTTCTACACGGATGTATCGTCACCCCTTGATGGACGTCCCTGATTCGGGAGAGAGGAGAAGAAGTTATGTGGACTTGCTTCATTTCTACAGTGCGAGTTATCCTTTTGAAGGGGGCTTAACTGGTCCATTAGGGTAAATGACAGCACCCCACAAGAGAAGGGGAAAATAAATGGTACATATCTAGTAAGAGACACTCTACACCTACAGGATAATTCTTTCGAGGTTTCCAGGCGGGTTCAATTTAGAATGAGTGCGCCATACTAGGGGTCTCTTCTTTATCGGTTTGATTGCACACAAGCAGGGGCGTCTCTCCTTCTCGACTACATTTTTGTGCCCCCGTTGTAACGAACAACTGGGAGGGTTCCCATTAGGGGTTACGCGAACGTTTGGGGACGACGAACCGGTGGTGGGCTGTTCGATCAGACGACGATGCATTGCCCTATCAGGTTCTGTTACGATGGCTGATCATCTACTGGTGCGCTGACCAACCGACTCACTTCCTCCCCCCATGGGTTCAATTCGATGGACGCGTCCTCACTAAATGGGTGGATTCTTCAACCCATGTCACGCTCCTAATGTAGATATATTCAGAAGAAATGGAAAAGTATACGCAGTCGTATATACACGGTGGCGCTGGGTGAATACTCGACTAAAAAACGACACTCTTGTGTGAGCTTTTATGTTGATCACCTTCCCCGAGTGTAATGGGTCAAATTGCAACGTAACAGGTGAGATGAAGTTCAGTTCGCGAATCTTCTACGTAGCTTTTGCCAGTTGGGTAATTATAGGAGACATTTTTTTTTTTTTTTTTCAAAATGATTCGGTCATTCCTGTGCAGGAGATATGCCGCCACGTAATGTTGTTCTCTCCGTTTTTTTTTTTTTTTTTTTTTATTTATTTTTTTTTTTTCTTTGTTGAATGGCGATACTTTGCATTTTCTCCGTTAAGCATAGTAGGGTGGTAAAGTGACACATTCGAAATGGTTTCTTTTGTTAATTTCCTTTCCTTCATTATTTATTAATTTTTTTAGTTTTTTTTTTTTTTTTTTTTTTATCATTCCGGCTTTGTTAGGCTGCGCGCAGCCGGGAACGCGCGATTGGCTTCTTTTCCCCCTGCGTGTCATTTGCAGCGGAGTAATGGCTCGATTGTCATTTGTGCGTGCTTCGTCCAGTTGCTTCTTCCATTTGCTACAATACGCTAATCCTTTCCGTTGCTTCACCCCGTTGCTATACTGTCCTCACATCTGACCTTCCGAGAGGGGAAGCCACCCCGATTGGCATTTTCCCCAGTCGATTTGTAACCCATTTTGTTTTCACCCTTTTTGCAGTCTCCATTAGTGGGGTCTTCCTTGGCGTTACCGCGAACAGTCAGGGGGGGCCCAATCCGTCCATGTGCGTTGCTTCACAAATTGGCTGTGCGTGTGCTCTGCAGGGGGAGCACATACACGTTTGTGCATGGCCAGTGAGGGTAAAACTTCCGTTGTCAGTTTGCCTATACTAGTTTGACCGTGCAAATTTGCCTGTACAATTTTGCCTTTCCCCCCCTTGGCCATTATGATAACGGTACCGCAAGAGGGGTAAACGATTTGTTCTCACATCACCGTGCGCGCAAGATTCACCTTCCCATGGCCATAATATCGTGACCACCCAAACGATGAAAAAACAGAGCGATGAGGACGCAGGTCGGAAGGGAAGAAGCCGAGACCGAAGGAGGGATTTGTTCCTTGACATTTTCAGGGGAGGACCAGGAACGCACTTCTGTTCCGGCAAAAAGAATGTCTTCCTAGAAACGAATACCCTAGAGGTAGACATAAAAAAGGAGTTCCTAAAAAATGTGGATAGCTCATCCTCCTTTCTGTCCAGAATTTCTCTTTTTAAGAAAAAATTTCTTAACGATTTTTTTATTTTAAAAAAGGAGGAAATTAAAAAAACGCTTATGGGAAAGTTACGAGGAGGTCATAGACAATTTAAGGGATGAAGACGTGAGGGAAGTGTTTAACGGGATACAGGAATTTACGTCAAGGGAAAGGGACAATGAAGAATTGTTCCTGCGGTATTTGCACGAGGGTGGGAAGGTTACCCTGAGGGGACGCACAAAGAGACACACAAAGGGACGCGCAAAGGGGAGTAGGAAGAAGGAACACTCTTCCTTGGCGACTTCACCTGACCAGGCGGGAACGTCTACCCCTCCCTGCTGCAAGTGTAACTGCGCAGGAAGAGGTGGAACGAAATGTGATGTCCTAGAGGAAGGTGAAGAAGCACCATTGGGAGGACCACCTAATGTGGACCCACATAATATACTCGCCAAAATAATTCATGCAAATAAGGAGGGACAAAAAAATGTTAAAAAAATTAGTAAAAGGTTAAACGATGTGTGGGATATATATATGACGAGAGGATTTCGAAGTTGGCAAATGGGTCAACATGAAGATGTAATGACAGAGATTTTGCAACAGATTGTACAAAAGGGGCGTGAGGAAATAGATTTTTTGGAAGGCTCCGGGAGGGTTCCCATGGGGAAAATTACCACCATGTTGAGGAAGAAGGGGATAAGCAACAAGCGTGGGGACAGAACTGGTGGCACACGAGGGGATCAAACTAATGCTGGTGACGAATCGGAAGGAAGGGGGACCCCACGTGGGGATGAAACGAATGCTGACCAGGCCAACCGAAGGGAAAGTACCAAGTGTTCCATTCCTATGGATACGAGCTTGACCAACTCCGTACCGCTTAGGAACCCCCGCACTTCGGATACCGCTCACACGCCTACCTCCTCCCTGGCGTCGTATATCCTGAACCCGCAGGATCTGACAGAGACGAACAGCGCCGATAAGGCCCACCACGTCAACAACATAAGTGACGGTGTGTATAGTATGTGTAGCACGAAGAGGGTAAGCGGCCTGTACAGCTCGGACACGAAGGAGGGTACCGTTACGAAGCTCTCCCGGGACAGCATTATTCGAATCAGGAAAGAAATTTATAATAAGGCAAAGCTAAGGAGTGCCAAAGTCGAAACGAAGAAATGTGGACAAGGTGGGCAAGGTGAAAAAGGCATTCACGAAATATTAGTCAACTCACTTAAAGGAGAGATAAAAATGAAAATAAAAAATTTTGTGAAAGTACACCAAGTAGGACAGGGAGCTTACGGAGATGTGTGGATGGCGGAAGACATTACAAATAATAAAAGAGTGGCTTTGAAAAAATTAAAAATAAATGGAAGCAAAGAAGGACTAGCCAAAACGTACATAAGAGAAATCTCCATTTTGAATTCCTTAAAGCATAAAAATATTGTAGAATTGATGGGGGTGGTTTATACTAAAGTACCCCCCATTGAGGACTTGCCGCAGTCACCCTGTGTATCGATCACGTCAGAGCGGTTACAACAGCTGCAGAAATTGAAGCGAACGCAGCGGCGGTCCTCGTCCCGCAGGTCTTGCACGAGGTCACTTTCCCCGTCGTCCAGCGGATTGTCATCATCGTCCAGCACGTCGTCCTCCTCTGGTTCGTCATTGTCATCATTCCTTAAGAAGGGTGAAGCAAACGCCTCCATCTGGATGGTGTTCGAATACGTGCCGTTCGACCTATCAGGGTATAGCGAACTTCTGAGGGACGAGCGGGGCCAGAAGGAAAGATACAAAAACGGAAGTCTCTTCACCATAGGAGAGGTGAAGAACATTTTCCTGCAGTTACTCAGGGCATTAAATTATTGTCACAAAAATAATATAATCCATCGGGATGTCAAAATAGCTAATTTGCTAATGGATAAAAATGGAGTCTTAAAATTAGCCGATTTTGGGCTAGCCAGATTCCACGCAGATCTACCCCCCTCAAATATGACCAACAGAGTAATTACCCTTTGGTACAGACCACCAGAATTGTTACTTGGATCGAATTACTACACGGCATCTGTCGATATGTGGAGCTGTGGATGCATATTAGCGGAACTGCTCACCAGTAACCCCCTCTTCTCAGCAGACAACGAAACGGATATTCTTAGAATTATTCTAAATAAAATAGGACCCCCCTCCAACAAGGAAATAAAATTCCTAAAACATCTACCCAACTGGAATAACCCAATCTTAAACCCCGTCCACCCAAATAGCTTAAACAAAATAAATCAGAATAAAAAGAGCGAAGTAGAAAATGCCATTAGAAGCATACCAGGAGTAGGAGACGTAGGACTAGACCTCATAAAGAATCTCTTAAAATGGAATCCCTTTGAAAGATATTCTGCCCTCCAGGCATTGCAACACCCCTGGTTTAGCAGCAACCCTTTACCAGAAAAAATAGGCGAACGAAATAACATAAAAGCTGCCCATAGTTTTATGACAAAAAATTTTAAAAAAAGAGATACATCTAAATTGAACTTTAGAAAAATTCAAGAAAATTTTAGATTCGTTAATGTAGGGACTTATAGGAGGGCTGTTTTTTACAGTCGATATGGCAAGGTCCTCATGCAGTCAGCTGCTGCGTCGGCTCCTACGTCAGCTGGTGCGTCAGCTGGACGGTGCCTCCCCCCGGTACCCCCAACGGGTAGGTTTACTTCGCGCAAAGATGGTTTCGCTGGTCAAGTGGGTGCATCTGCCTAGTTGTGCAGAATCACATGTATTATTAACTGCACTAGCGAATTTCCATTTATCTGCGCCACGTCTAATTCCCTCATTTTTCTTTTCCCTCGCAGAGGAGGAGAAGCAGGAAAATCAGGACAACCAAGAGAAGCAAGAGAATGAAGAAAAAGAGGGGAATGAAGAGAACCAGGAAAACCAAGCACCGCCCAACGGAAGAAACGCAGAAAAGGTGCAAACTGTGATGAAGACAAACGAACAGACAGAGCATCATGCCAATGGAAAGGAAAGACACAGACGGGAGGGAACGCCCCCCCACAGACATAACCATGATGAGCTAACACGTTCAAGTAGGACTGAGCTAAGTGGACGGGCTCCTCCAGGTGACGCTTCTAAAAAATCTGATCATCGCCACGCAGATGTAGAGAGAGAAAAACAGCCCTTAAAGGATCGCGAAAGGGTAGCAGATGCGAAGGAGAAAAAAGGGAACAATTATAAAATGAAGGAACAGCACATGGAAGAGGATCTTGGACGATATGATAAATATGGAACGAAGCGGGATGGTAGCTTCCGTGGAGATATCCGGTGGAGACGCGAGGAGAGCTCTGAAAGGAGCAGGCACTCGTCCATCCGGGAGGGTGGGTACCATACTCACAGATACCGTGGAAGGGTGGACAGAATCAGGGATGACAGCACAAGTAGAGTGGAGAGGAGCATACACGATAGAAGTAGGGAAAGGGAGTGGTACAAGAGAGAGCACGCCGAAAGGGACAGAGAAGTGGGTAGAGAGAGGGACAGGAAAAGAGACAGGGAACGAGAAAAGGAAAGAGAGTGGGAGAGGGACAAGCGCAGGGACACGGGAAGGGAAAGGGATCGAGAAAGGGAAAGAGAACGAGAGAGGGAACGAGAGTGGGAAAGGGAACACGATCGAGATAGAGACAGGGATAGGGAACGGGATCGAGAAAGGGAAAGAGAGCGAGAAAAGGAAAGAGAACGAGAGAGGGAGCGATATAGAGAAAGGGACAGGGAAAAGGAGCGGGAGAGAGCTAGAGAGAGAGACAGGGAAGAAGAAAGAGAACGGAACCGAGAAAGAGAAAGAGAAAGAAAAAAAGAACGAGAAAGGGAACGAGACCGAAAAAGATATCGAGACGAAGAAAGGGATCGAGAACGAGACCGACATAGAGAAAGGGAGCCGCATAAACGGAGAAGCAGAGACCACCCAAGCAGAAGCGAAGAGCACCAACTGAAGGAACAGAAAAAACACAAGCTGGATGCAGAGGATGCCAAGCGGGAACGAAAAAGAAAGTTATAAACGTGGGGTGAAAATAACGCACCGCACCCAATCGGTTGGGTGGTTCGCGTGTGAATAGGTTTTGCGCCCAATGCTTCATTTGGCGAAAGGACAGATGTGGGTGGCGCTTACCTACAACCACGAAATGTTGTAACGGTGCCACATAGGCACAATATGGAGGAGGAAATTCACATGAGAGAAATTAAATGGTCCGTTTGGTAAGCGGTGTAAAAAGGATGATCAAGGTGCAGTTGGAAAATGGGCGGCCATACAATGTGCTTGCCATAAGCGCGTTCCTTTCTGTTGGGTCATTTATAGGAGGGACTAGCAAGCTAATTAGCCCCGCATGGAAAAGGTAGCTTCGCTTTGTGGCTTCCTCCCACTTTTTTTTTTTTTTTTTTTTTTATAACATTTTTTCGTGGTTTCATTGTGCATTCTCCCCTTTTAACATCGCCACAAGTAGAAAACATCGCGGTGCCGCATGACGGCGCGTCAAAAATGGGAGAAGTTGGGGGGAGAGTAACGCTTAAAAAATTTTGTCACTTAAAAAAAAGGAGAGCGTGTGTGTGTGCTCTCTTATTGCAGCTACTGGACCAGCCCTACGTGCCGCTGAGCAAACTGCGAATTATGTTCTCTTTCGCCGAGGAGATGGCCTGGTTAAGTGGCGTATGTTCCTGCAAGTCGCTCTCGTGCATATACAACCGGTTTATAATAACGTTTGGGTTGGTCTCCATAATAATGCCGCTATCGGCAATTTCGTCCAGAATTAAATAGATAGAATCCAGCTTGTCGAGGAGTTGCTTCTTCCCGATCTGATTATTTGTAACATTGTCTAGGCACTGCTGCACCGTCTGCATAACTTCATGAAGAATAATTTCGTTGTCACTTTCGTCTCCTACGATGTAGATGCTTACGTCATTTATTAGCAGATAGAGGATGGTAAATTTATTCAGGACTAACACTTCCGTTTCGCTGGAATCCCCACCCAACTTCCTAGCTTTCTCCGTTATATCATTTTCAAATAATTTTTGGTCCTCCACTGTGCGTAAATTATTATACGTGTTTTCGAACGGGGCGCTTATCCCATCTTTGCTTGAGCTGCTCTTGTAGACTAATTTGTTTTCTCCCTTCGGTGGGAACTGATCGTTGTAATACTTTACTGCAATTCGCTTTCCACAGTTATCCAAAATTATTATGGCGCTTAGCTGCCTTATCGATACGGCCTTCATCTTTTCAGCGGGGCTTTCCCCCCAAAAGCTGGTCACTTCTGAACTGGCCAAATGGGAACTACTCTGTGTTGACCAAATTGGGGTGGTCTCAAACTTGCTCGGCTTGGAATTCCCTTCCCGTTAGGTAATTTGTTCGATAGTGAAGTGGACACGGGGGGGCACAGGTTATGTTGTTCATCCCTTGTGCGCTGTCCGGTGGGTGGCCTCACCAGTTCCTGTTCACAAACAGGCAAAGTACTTCCCTTTCGTTCTCTATGAACAGCTTCAGGTGTACTCTCCCCAATATATGGGATACGATCCTCCCTCTCGCGAAAATAAATAAATGCTTATACGTTCGAACTGCTGTATTGGGAAGTCCTATGCCGCTAAGTGGAGCGCGGAATGGCCAGGGGGCTGAAAAGATTTTTCTCCCCTCTTCGTTACTTTTGCTTTATTTTCAATTTATTTTTTATTTTATTTTTATTTATTTTTATTTTTTGTTTTCCCGTTTTTCTTCTCCCCACATTGTTAACCACTTCCCCGTGGCATATTTTCGTAGCTGCAGGGCCCAATTTACGAACAAAACAAATTCGTCGTCCACTTTGCGTTCTTCACCTCGCTTACTGAACGTGCGAACAGTTTCGAGTGGGGGTCTCAACTTTGGCGTTTCTTTTCCTCCTTCGGTTGTATGACTATAACGGGGCAAACCTCACTCATGTGGAGGGGGAAAAATTACAGTTAATACGTATGCCCGAATAGCTGTTTGTTGTTTCCCCCAGTTGGCACAAGCAGGTACAACTACATGTAGTATAAGCGTTATTCCAGTGGAGGGCCTTTTTTTTTTTTTTTTTTTTTTACTGCACTTAGGGATTTGCCTTACCCGTTTGGGGTCACCTTTTCATTGGAAATAATTTTTTTTTAAAAAAAAAAAAAACCCAATAAAACGAAAACGAACTGCCTCTTCGCAGGAACTTCCGCGCCTGAACCAATGCAGTCGTTTTTTTTTTTGAAGTGACGTACTTGCTCATATTGCTTTTTTTGCTCCATTTCGTGTGACATACATATGTATATAAAAAAGAACGATTACATATGCGTTTTTACTCTTAAGTCTGCATAAAATCCCTGCTTGGCAGATCAGCAAGTGGGCCTTTTTGTTTACCCACCCATTTTGCGCTGTTATTTGGCCAAACGGACACCGTAGTGAGAGCCCTCGAACGTACCCTATCGAGTGGTTAGTAAAAAAAAACAAACCATTTGGGGAGACACGTGTAACAGGCGTAGGCATATTCTCGTCTGCTCCTTTGCAGGTGCTGCACCCTCCCCAAGGCAACCATTTCGGTCGAGCTGCCCATTTCTAAGGCGAAATATAAAAAAGAGAAAAAACCATGTCACACTTGTACGAAGAGGTCTACAAGAAGAGGAAGTATTACGATAGGGCCCTTTGCAGCGACTATGAGGACTGGCTGAACAAAATTCAATTTTCCAAAACGGTGTACATTGGAAATTTGTCCATTTATACAACGGAGCAGCAGATTTATGAGGTAAGTAGGGGGCGCGTCACACGAGCGTCACACCAGCGTCGTCACGTCTGCATCGTCACACCTGCAGGTCATACTCATTTCTGTCACCCCCTTGTTCCCCTTAGCACATGCGCCAGGCAGGAAACGTGGAAAACATAATCATGGGGCTGCACCGTACGGAGAAGTCGCCCTGCGGGTTCTGCTTCGTCGTCTACAGAAGCAAAGAGGGATACACGCAGGCAGTGAACTTTCTAAACAACTCCATCCTCGACGGAAGAATCATACGGGTGGATGAGGATTTGGGAATTATCGGAAGGAGAAAATACGGACGTGGAAAATCAGGAGTTCAAAAAAGAGACGAGAGAATTAAATACTATGACGAGGATCGACCCCAAGTCCTAGACCATTTAGCGGATAACAATTTTATTTCAAAAAAAAGAAAACTTAACAATGTGGATGTGAATGCTCCTCCTTATTATGAGAGGAATGTGAAGCAGAGGACCACCCTGTATAACAATTTTGAGCAGCCGGGCGGGTTCAGGGTGAACAGATTCGTCCAGCTCAAGCCCACCGTTACTCTCTACCCCAATGTGCAGCACATGATGGAATACAACAGAAATAAAAATACTAGTGGCTTGTATAACTTTCATTCGAAGAGGGGCGGGAAGAGGCGAACGTGACATTACCCACCCTTTTGTTCTAGTGGAGGCTGATTTGTACAGCTGTGCATGGAATGTTTCCCCCCGACGCACACACGTCAGCCTTTCTTTTTTTTTTTTAGTGTTTCAAAAACGCGTGAAGGTGGCACACACCTGAAATATATTTTTTTTTAAAACTTCACAAAGTGGGAAATAATTCAAAAGAGAAAATCAAAATTATCATACTATGTCGTCTTTGTTGTTGCGCACTGCACGGGGGGAAAAGGTCCCCTGCGGTTGGCACTAACAAAAGCAGGGATCTGCCACACGGGTGAGCTAAAGGTGCTGCCCAACCATGCGGTAAAAACTGTCGAAGTCCTGCAGCCCCCGCTTTATCTCAAAGTCGACGAAGTTACAATTCGAATTTTTAAAAAAATTAATGAGAGGGGAGTTGGTTAACTCGTACGTCTTCAACCGGTGGGCAACAATTTCCTCACTGTCGTCACTCCTCGTCTGTAGCGTAGGGTTACCCTTACAAATCTCACAATCCTGGGGCGGCAAAATAGGAAGCATTTCATAGGAGTCCTCTTGAATATGAACAACGTTAAAATTTCTGTTGCATTCATTGCAAATTCTCCTCCCCATAATTTTTTTAATGAGGATATGCCTAGGCATGTGTATATTTATGAACAGATCAATGCTTGTAATTTTGGCTAGCTCTTTACACTGAAATAAGTTACGTGGGAAGCCATCCAAAATGAACCCCTTAAAGTAGCTCTCCTTCTGTAATGTTACCTTGGCTATTTCGTCCTTCACTATTCCTATGATCAGGTCATCCGCCACTAGGTTTCCACTTTTTACTACTTTATCTATTTCTTTCCCTATGGTAGTTTTTTTTTTTATTTCTTCTCTAAGTATGTTCCCCATGTTTATGTGCTTTAGCTTTTCTTTCTTGGACAGGATTTCCGCGAAGGTGCCCTTCCCCACCCCGGGCGCGCCGAACAGTACAATTTTGATTGGGCCCTTTACATTCATAGTTTATCTGATCACTGGGGGTTATTCCTCTTTTGTTAGTAACTCTTCCTTATAGGTGTACATATATTTACACTTTTTTTTTACGTGAGCAGATTTATCCTCACGCACCTGACTATGTTGGGGGATGCTTCTCTGTTTTGGTGCATCTTTTCCGTCTGTTTCGCTGCTCATATGTGCATGCGCTTATGAATTACGTCACCCCCCGTATCGGTAGTTACACCAACGGTTAGAACAGTTGGAAATCCTTTCCAGTAATGCACAAATCAATCACTCCTACATCGCAATCATCAGTGCACCTACTTGGGCCGCTTCACACTTGTGTTGTTTAAAAATAGGGGGACCCTTCATCAAGGGGGGGGTAGGGGTTTAGAACCCATTCGTCGCTCTCTGCGGTGCGAAATGGAGGGAACTTCAGTCAGTAGAACCACATTATTAAAGTGAAAACAAATGTGACCCCTTCCCGAAGGGTGGATGTTTTCTCCGCGAATTGTTTAGTGGGTTCAGAGTGGAATACTATAATCATACTTCACACTATTGCTCTAGCGAAGTAACTGCACCTATTTCGGATTCGCCCACTTCGCCGTGCTCACAATAAATACGACACAAAGGAAAAATTAAATGGGTTCAAAGTGGATCCATTTGGCTCAACGTGGGTTCCATCAAAACGGCCAAAAATTAGATGCAAAAGGAAAAAAAAAAAAAAAATAAAAAGAAATAAATAATTTGGAGGCGGAACTCCAAACAGGGAAGCACCTTGACGTGTGTTCGTGAAGGAGCAAGAAGAGCTTCAGCACGGTTCGCAAATGTAATGCTCATAGAGTGGTGTACAGCAATGGGGGAGAGGGCGGTCAAGGAGGGTAAGCTGCAAAACATATTATTCTTTTTTTTCCGCTGATCGCTTCCCCTTTGGGAAGATAAAAATGCACACAATAATTTGTATGAGCGCATCATGGGCTATGCCTTTTTGGCACTATAGCCGAGGAGGAGTCTATGTTCACACCAACTTCATTTGGTACATCTTCCTCACCCCCCACCTGTACCCCCTAATCGTACAAATAATCCGAAATTAAATAATTCAAGTTTTTCCTAAACGACCTGAACAAGTCATAATTTATTCTCTGGAAAAGTTTCTTCGCGTAAAAGGAGAAAACATTGGTCGTCTGTGCAGACAATTTTTCTTCATAAGGGGAGCTGCCCATGGGCACAAAAAAAATATTGTAAAAAGGATGCACCTTTCCTTCGTTGGCCATTTTTAATAGAACTAATAAATTTTCAAAGGAGTTCAAATTGATGCGCGGACTGGGAAGACAGTATTCATAAAAATGGCCTTTAAATTTGTCCAAAAATATTTTGTAAAATTGGTTAGCTTGCTCGTAGGAGAAGAAGATGGGTACGTACTTTTTCTTGTCTGGCGTTTCTAGCTGTATGATGAGGGAGGTACGATCGTCACTCGATCTATCCAGTGTGTAAGTGAGAAACACATTTGGATATAACTCCACCCGGATATCCTTTTTCAAACTCTGGAAAAAAAACAGCTCATAAAAACGCTTTTTAATAGCTGATTTATGTAGAGGTACCTTATTAATGTAGTACACCGGGGTGCCATAAAAAACTTTTTTATTCTTTAGTATGTGTTGGAGTTGGTCGTAATGCGGGACTAGGACAAAATCGATTGTATTCCTGTGGGAGTCTTTAAGCTCCAGAAAATATTTCAAATTGGTTAATTTGATCTTTGACCCAAAGAACAATTTATTGTTTTTTTTTTCCTTTAAATTTTTATTAAATAAGTGTAATATGTCATCTCTGTACGCTTCTGCAGTTTTCACATCGAAGAAAAAAATTCCAACGGCGTTATTGTTGTGTATGTTTTTTAAATTGATTTCTCTCCTTTTCTTTTGGTTAACTTTTAACAGGGGAAACAGCTCCTCCCCTTCGCGGCCACTTTTTTCGACCGTTAGATCGTCGCTTTGGTTGTCCCCGTGGGTGGGTGGGTGTTCCTCCCGTGAATTAGCAATGTCACTAGGAAGTGCGTCACCATTGTGGGGTGCGTCCCCACTTTTTTCCTTCCCTACATGCTTCTCTATCTCTTCCTCTGCTTGTCTCCCCGTTGTTGGTCCGGCCTTCTCGCCCCTGTTGTAGTCCACGCTGAAGGACAAAATTGCGTCATCGAATTCGTTGGTTACAACAAACAGGGGCACGTTTTCCAAATTTTTCATTTCATATTTGTTTTCTTTCTTTTTAAAAAAAATAAAATTCAGTTTTCTTAAAAATTTGAAATTTCCCGAGTGGTGTGTGATCTGGCCCTTTATCGGATTGATTACATGAACAGGCGATTGCCTCCTGGGGGCTACTATTTTTCTACCTTCCAGTTGCACCCCCCGATTTGGTGACCCACTTAGGTAAAGGAAAATAATTAAACATCTCAGTAGGAGACTGTTCAATGGTGGAAGATGCATTTTACTGCGCGCGGATCAGCTTCTATGGTGTGTGTGTGCGAGCGGACCAGAACACATCCTACCACACCCACACGGTGTTGCTTCACCGCAGAGGTTGCCCCTTCAGCGCCCAACATTTCGAGGGCCCCCAAGGAGAAACGGACTGTGAAGGAGCACGCGGAAAAGAAAAGAAAAAAAACGCTACAAGGTTGAGAAGTGGTCGCAGGGCGAACTGGTAAAATTGCGAAATCGCGAGTTTCTCATGTTGTGTAGTGTACTTTCTTTGTTCACTTGGCCGTTCACCGGGTTTGGTTCTTTTCCTTAATAGTTTTTTTTTTTTCTTATGACCTGTTCATATTTTTTTTTTATATTTGTTCTTTTTTTTTTTTTTTTTAAATCTGTTCATATATTTTTTTTTTATATGTTAATATGTGAATAATTTTTTTTTTTTTTTTTTTTTTTTTTGGTTTCCCGCGCCTTTTCCTACCGCAGGTTGCTACTCCTTTTGAGGTCCTCTAAATTGTACCGTTTGGCGAAGTTGCTCCATTCAGACTGGCACCTGTGCTTTTCTCCTTAATTTTTTTTTTGTCTCTCCGTTGCTTAACTCACGTGCGTACATATATATGTATACATATATGTTGCACACATTTTTTCACACCTATATGTGTGCCTCCTAAGAGGGCGATTTTCCCCCGGTGAGCAATCGCTCCGTTGCATTTCCGCGCGGGTAAAGTAGGATTCGTTTTGTGTAACCACGAATAAGCAGCTAACCCAACGGTAGACGAAACGGCCCAACAGCTGAGCAGCCCTCCAACGAGGCAGTCACCAAACCGCGCACTGTCCGCTACACGCCAAACAAAGAGGGAGATGGCAGGGCCCTACCCCAGGCGCAATGGCAACAGCAGCCAAAGCAACAACCTAATCGCCACATTAAGTGAAATGCAAATTGACGCAGATTACATTCAGCAACTCAGATGGAACATAAAGACCAAGGTGGATATTTTAATGAGCAAATTATTCCCCATAACGAGAAAAAAAGAAGAAAAAAGATTTATAGTAATAATCGAAAAAAATAAAAATTATGATAATTTCCGATGCCCAATATGCATGCTGATACTGTACAAGCCAGTGAAGACAAAATGTGGCCACATGTTTTGCAAGGAATGCATAGAGCACGTTTTAAAAAAGTTCGACTACTGCCCCATGTGCAGGGAAAATATAAAGGAGTTTAAATTGGAACCTGTGCAAAATAGCCTCCTGGGCAAGGAGTACACGGATATAAAAATCAGATGCTGGAAGTGCAGGGAAATTACTGATATAGAGCATTATGAGGCCCATCTGGAAAGTCACGTGGATGACGGAGATGAGGGGGGATATGGCTGCTGGAGGGGGAGTGGCGTCCCTACATGCCTCGTCACCGACACGACCCTGGGAAGGGTGTCATGTATAGGGAAAGCCCCACAAGCTGATCCAACAGAAACGCTCATTAGAGCTCTAAGCCCATTCTTCAATAAACGAATAAACGTAGCAAATAGAGACGAATTTGTTAAAGCCGTGAGGGAGAACCAACTAAACACGGACATACACAGTGTGCACCTCTTGTTTGGGAAAAGGGTCGAAAAGGAAACCCCAAATGGGAGGGAAGCCAAGCTGGGCATTTCACATGGAAGCCAAAGTGGGAACCCTAACTTGTGTCCAAGTACGAACCCACCTGAACAACACGGCGAAATGATCAACATGGATGACATAACTTGGGACGCGTTCATCCTTGTGCAAATAAAATGGGAGAAAAAAAAGCAAATATATAAATCTGACGCGGGAGACGACGACAAAGTATACAGTTCTATGTTACCCTCTTCAACTGGTGACCTGAAAGGGGGGGAGAACATGGATGACTCCCTCTCCTACAAGAAGGATCAACCTACTGACCATAGCAGGAGGAATATCCTATACACATTAGACAATTTTGAAGCTTACCAAAAGAGGAAATTGAAAAAAAATAAAACGAACAAGTACTTTTATGTTCTCCTCGAGTACAACGCAAAGGGGTTGTTTTTCACCCCCATGAAAAACATTCCCGTGTTTAAAGACATGAACATGGAGAGGAGTGTCATTTATAGGGGTGGAGACAAGCGGTGGGATAAGCATAATATGAGGGAGGGTAAAAGGGAAGACACCTCCAGCCAGGACGAACAGTTAATTGACATCCTAGTGAAGATGAATGAAAAAATAAAATCCAGAACCTACCACAAGTACCTTTACAATGCCGTTCATTTATTTCATGAGTTTTTAAATTGGTACAGCAGCATAGAGCAGAGCGACACAAAAATTGCTGTAAAAAGAACCCATTTTAGAAAGAACCAACTGGAAGATCTAGAACTCATGCTTCTGCTCTTTTACTTGAAATACGAATGTACAATGCCGGAAAATGTGGACTACGGTGCGATGTACTCCTGTGCAACTTTTTTAAACAAAGTGATGAGCTCCGCAAAAGAAACAAACCAAGCTGTGTTCGTGACGGATGTATACACATATAGAAGTGATGCAATAACTCGGGGGAAGCACCGTCCCGGGGGGGGACAAACAAATAAGTCGAATTCGCTTGCTGCCCTTTCCAGCGTCTCTTTAAGAAAGGCAGACGTGAACATTCACTTTGTGCTCCGCGTGAGACGGGGGAAGCCAACTGCATGTGAAGACCAACAGGCAGGTGTAGGGGCAGGCGCAGCCCACCATCAAGTGAAGGAACAACCCAGCAGAAATTTGCAGAATTATGATGACGTCACGGATTTATGTTACCTCCTGCTCTGCTTCTCTGACATGGGGTTCCAGTGGGACGTAAATGAATCCCTAGACTTTTCAAAAACGAAAAAAAGTATTCCTTACAAGGAGATAAACGTTCTTTTTAGTATGGACAAATTGATACTTTGCCTTTTCAACGTGCGAAGGAAGAAATACAGCCCCTTATTTTGGAACTCCGCCCACCTGTTGCAGTACCTTTTGCACTTCTGCGCCGACTGAGGTGGGTAGGCACAGCGATATGACCCAAAGGGAGGGTGCCCCTATCAGTGCTCACGCTTAGTGTCCAATATTGCAAACCTACCTACCAATGCTTCATATGTGTGTTAATTTGGTGTAGCTGTTTTGGGGTGCCCACCAAACCGTTTGTTGAGTCCATCCTGCTGTGCATTGCACTGCCCACCTGACTACCCAACCGAATTAACTCCCTTATTCTCCCCCTTTGGGTCACATTTTTTTTTTTTTTTTTTTTTTTTTTTTGTGAACAAGTCGAGGTGACTACTCCGTTACGATGGTCAGCCGGATCGACCAGCTGGGGTGCTTTATGAAGCCATCCTGCCTGACCCCGCTTACACCACTTAAGGGTAGCATTCCATTGGCTAAGCGGTTAAGATACTATGATGGATGCGTGCTCTATTATTTACATTGGCGTGGTTAGACTAACCATTCTTGGCAAAACAGAAGAAGAAGTCCCCAATTGTGGATTGCCATTTTTGTGCGACTGACTCCCTTGGGGACGTACTATTTGGCGCAAAATCGCCGCAAAATTGCCGCAACGGGTGTGTCCCTTCGCACCACCCCATGTTGGTGTTTTTAAAAAATATATTTTTTTATTTTTCGAGCGGGGGCATTGGTAAAAGGTCTTTGGTTCATGCAAGTGTTTGTGCACACGTAACAAAAAGGAGGTAGCCTTTCTGACACCACAGCGCACACGTGTGCGGAGGGGGTTACACAGCTGGAAGGGTCTTTACACAGATAAGTAGATATGTACACACATATTACATGCACAGGTTCATGTGCCTATGCATGCTCATATATTTGCACACATATATATACATGCACAGTGCGCACGTCCTCGTGTGCAGGGGTCAGTCGGCTTACCGCAACACGCCCCATCTTCTCGTATGGGATAAAATTGAAAAAACGTTTAATTAATGATAAGGGAGGGGGTATGGGGGGAGATTTTTCTTTCCATGCCCATTGGCATTTTCGCCACGCGTCTGTCCAGGATACCTTTCGGATGGTTCTCGTTTCAGTTTCATTCCTTTCCTGGCTGCTTCCCTTACCCCTGTTTACGCCTCACACAATACCTACTCACCCCCCGTTCATCTACATTTTCGCAACTTAATTAATTGCCTTCTCTTCCAGTTAGCCCTGATGGATGGTCTGCTCTTGGCGGATAAGTGTCCCTTAACACGGAGTCCTCTGTATTTCTTACCGGCCGACGTCAGTCCTCTCAGTTCTCTATGCTTATGTACAGCGTTACAAATCCAATTAATCTTTGGATTATTTCGCACAGCATTATGCATAGGATCGACCAAAATAACCTCGTAATATTTGTACACAGCATCCTGTCCTACCCAGTAGCTATTTAGAACCCTTAGGTTCCCACAGATACTTTTTCCTACTTTTCCTTCTGCAACACTTTTTAAGTTTCTTGTGGACTTTTGTTTATGTACACCTTGATGTTTTGGCTTTCCGTGCACAACACCTTTTCTCACTCTCTTTTTTCTATCTCCTCTTCTGACACGCACTCTGTAGATGACGAATCCTTGCAGGGCCTTATAGCCTAGTCGTCTGGCTTTGTCGGGCCTGCTCGGTCTCGACACTCGGTGCACTACTGGTAGTTGCCTGTGGGGATGAGAAATGAACAAAAAAGCAGGTTAAGGGGCAGATTCGGGGTAGATTCAGGGCGGTGCCTTTTTTTTCTTTTTCCGCAGAATTGCTCGATACGCCGCATTAAGCATTGCCCAAGGGGATGCCCTTAACAGGCAAATGAGCATTTATGCATGTAAAGAATGAGGACCACATAACAGTTTGATACATGTGCGCCTTTACGGCGTGCCCATCCTCTACGGGGGAAGCTCTTACCTGTACTCCCAAGTTCTAACTCGGAGCAAGAAATGCATCGCATCCGACTGCTTCTTCTTCCATATTTCTTGAATATACTTGTACGCTCCCATTTTTGATATTCTCTCTTTTTTTTTTTTTTTTTTTATTCTTTCACCTCTGCTTGGTACACTGTACGAATGGGGGATAACTTTGCAGGGATCCTACTTGGTTCGTTTCGCGGCTCGCAAAATACGAAGTGAATATGCTAAACAGCAATAGGGAACCAGATGGGCTGGGAATACATACGCTGCGCGTATCAACCACACGTATAACAAATATTGTTTCGTGCTTACTGTGCTATGTTGTATATATGTATGCAAAAATACGCGGGCCCCTTAGGAAAATGTTCCTTTCGCTAGCAAATTTACTTTTCACCTTTCGACAAACGCTGACATGATATGACAAATGGCTTGCTCTGCCATGCGGAGTGTTGTTTGGTTTTTAAAAAAAAAAAAAAATTCCTTTTTTTATAATTTATTATTTTTTTTTTTTTTTTGCTCTTTTTTTACTACATCTGCTTTGCGCAAATAAAACGCTGGAAACTTTTTTTTGTTTATTTTTTGCGCCGCCTGTTGGCACTACCAAAATGTGGGGTGGATATGTATATAATGAAAATGCCCTGCTTGGATCAACAGCTGTTACGCGTTTTACAGGTATATATATGTACCGTATAATACTGTGCAGTTAAAAATGCATTTTCTTTCCCCACCATATATTTATGTATGCTTGTGCATATTGTGAAAAATTTTTAAAAATAACTGCAGCACGGGGGTGGATTTTCCTATCCCGGGGGGCGCGTGACATTTTGCTACGGTAGGAGGATGCTGTGCATAACAATACATATTATGGATAACAACCCCTTCATGGGAAAGTAAGCATGCTCGGTGCGCATTCACCTTTCGGGGTAAGGTATATTTAAAAAAAAAAAAAATATATCACGCCCTCTGCATTGTACGTTTTCACTGCTGTTGCTTTTTTTTTTTTTTTTTTTTTTTTTTTCTGCGTAACAACTATATACGGCATGTTCTCCCCTATATGCATACTTTCTTATGGGGGGGTAAATTGCTTTTTTTCCCCGCGGAAGGTGGCAGGGGTGACCGACCTGTACATATATGAATGTATATAGTTGTAATCCGCCCCGTGTGGCGCGAAACAGTTATAGGGAAAAAAAAAAAAAGAAAAAAGGTGACACCCGCGTAAACTCTTTTTAACCCCTCTTCACATATTTTTTCCTCTTTTCCTGATGATATTTTATTTACGTTTGTTTTGCGTTTTATGTATACCTGTGGCCTTTCATGAGGGAGCACGAATCCATTTCTTCGCACCTAGAATAACCTTTGCGCCTTGGGCGGTACCTCCCCCCGCCAGCAGAGTTTAAAGAACATTTTATATTTAGTTATGTTTTAGCCGCCCATCTCACTGATTTGTGTGAGAGGGTTCCCTTTTTTCTTTCTTTTTTTTTTAATCTATCTTTTTTACATTTTCAAATTATGTTCATAAGGTGGCATTTTCGCATAACAACTAAAACGATGGCGTTGGTATATTTTTTTTTTTTTTTTTTTTTTTTTCCTGAATGTCGCTCATAACGAATACATTAACAGGACTTAAACAAATGGGGTTGTTAGCGGCTTACCATTTTGCAACAAATGCGCCGAGGTTGTTACATTTACAAAAAAAAAGAAAAATAAAAAAAAAAACGAAAAAAAACGAAAAAATGCAGTAGTAAGGATATTTAACGTCTGTGCAAACGCGAATGCATGCACTCGATGGGCCCTTTTTACGGCTTACGAAAATGCAGCACTTTCCAACAACCATCGACGGGGGAACAAATTGGAGGAAAAAAAAACCTGTGCAAGATGGCAGTGGAGCATGCAATCAGTCACGCTGACCACCGCCAATAACCTCTAAACAGTGTTGCCACTGAGAGAAATCACCTCGGAAGGGGTCACGACGAATAAGTTTGTGCGCACACACACGTATAAATGTACACATATGCCTATACGGGTATATGTTTATTCTTAGGAGGGCCTCCCCTAAAGTGGCAATGCAGCGATGTGGGTCTGCCCATCATTATCGCGCTGCGTGACAAAAGGGATATACCCCCCCATATGAGGTGCCCTCCTTTACAAACTTTGTAAACAATTATGGCTTATGCAATAGTGCGCACTGAAATTGTACCTACCCCTTCATAAAAAAAAGGCCCTCAAACAAGCAGCACGCACGAACAAACACACTTGTGCAGTTTCTGCGAGGGAAAATTGAAACAGGTGCGTAAGGACAATTGCCCTGGTTAGCAAATTTTAAGAAAAAAAAAAAAAACGGGGGAGCGTCCAAAGGGAAAGAAAGTCTCGCTAAAGGAGACGTGTACCACATGCAAGAGGTATCTTCCCATCCCCACGGTTGGATCAACAAATTAGAGAAGCTTATTAAATTAAGAACAAATACATTGGGAAAAAAAAAAAAAAAAAAAAGTTGCTAATACAGACATGTGTGTTCATCATTAACAGTAGGTAACAAATAAGCACAAGTGAAAGTAAAAATCATGATATGGGGTATTGGCACATGGATACCACTTTTTCGTGTTCTTTTTTGTTTCCCCCCTGTTTTGCCTCCTTTTTTTCTCCTGACCACACTCATTGCATTGAAAATTGCCAAAAAAAAGGAATGCCCTCATTCCTCTGTATGTGGTTGCAAGGATACCATGCCTTCCTCTTATCTTTCCATTCGAATGGGAACATTGGACAAGTGCAAAAGATGAACAGCAGCAATGGGGGCGAGAAAAAAAAATAAATAAATAAGAAGAATTCACCTTTTAAAAGTGTCGAATTCGTAGAATAAAAAAATGAGGGGGGAGCAGGTTATCGATTCTCTACTGGACTTCCCTTCAAACAGGCGCAAGGCAGGCGCACGAAGTAGATATATACATACGCATACATATATGCATACATACACATACCTGCGTTCCCAACTGCGCTCACCTAATCCATATGTGATAATGCCCATTCGACACTCAGTGGTAGGAGGAAAAAGAAAAAGCCAACACGTGTAAGTATGCACCCATGACAGGGGATCAAATACACAGGTGAGTTCACACATGCTGGCACCTCTTCTCTCCTCACCATCAGTTGTAGGTGCATTTCTCACCAGGACTATTCGCCAAATCGGCTAACCGCAACAAACGTCGACAAAGCTCGACTACCACTACCACCATCACTTCCCACCAATGCATGCACAAAAAAAAAAGGGGGAAAATTAAAAAGCATCAAATAATTTAAAGTGGCAAAATTCAAAAAGGCCCAAGGAAAGGAATATGTATTAATTCGATTCGCAATTAACAAAGACATCTTTTAAAGACATGAGTGTAATTTGGGTGAATGGATGGGTAGGGACTCCATGGCTTATAAATGGATAATTCTTTAATTCTTCAAAGGTACGAAAAAAAACAAAAATATAAGGACATGCACAATTCTGTCCTTGGTACAGTTATGTATATAAACGCATAAACATATGCACCATGCTACATACACGTGTAAGTGAATCGAAATGTGGCTGGCCTATACCCAGGGAGATGCTTCTCCACGTTGGTTCTGGCGAGTTCACGTGTGCACATGCGGATGTTCATGCAGATGTTCATGCGTGGAGACACATGAGGAAGAAAATACGAACTCGACATGACACGGCTGAGGGACTAACTGTGGTCGGCGACTCAGAGCGAAGGTACACATTCCTCACGCACCCGTGGGGGGATACACAAACATGCATACGTAACGATAGGCGTGTAAATATGAAGGCATACGCGTCTACCCCTATACGGGAGCACATGTCTACATATTCGGGAACACGCACCCACATTCGCACATGCACACCATCGTCACTAATGTATCGAGTCACACGCAAGAGGGGAAGAACTAAAAACTACCTCCACGGGGCTGTGGGGAAGAGCACTTCGCCTTATTGATAGTCAGCTTCAATCACATGCACCGCCGGCGCTTTTTCCAGTGCCCATGCCGCTTGCACAGACACATGAAGGTATATGCACATGCACACAAGAACATACACATATTCACACACATGCACACGCAAACTTCCGCAAGTCACACCTTACTCTACAAACATTTTTATTTTCTGGTTGTTCAACATGCCACCATCATAACGGCCTTAAGGGGGAAAAAAAGGGGGCAATTTCAACGGGTGAACTCCACATAAACATTGTACGAGCCGCACACATGCTTTGTGTGCAACTGGTAGACACTCATACACTCTCACGAAGGAGAAATGCAACTTCCTTCGTATTATCGCTCCCCTCAAATGGTTTTTTTCTACACAGTCGTTCGTTCTTAATTTCTTACTAGCTGCGAAGGCGGCCGATTCGTAGTCGGGAAAGGTTAAGCATGCGCGGCCTGAGTGCTCGCCCTGCAGGGAAAAAAAAAAAAAACATGTGTGCAAAGCTAGCTAGCCAATTTTTCACTTTCACAAAAAAAAAAAAAAAAAAAAAAAATGTTGTAGCCATTTGGTGAAGGCTCAAAATATTCCTACCTTGCTGGTTAACATAATGTCTGCTCGAAGAATGTTCCCCATGAACCTGAAGGTTTCCATAATTTCCCTGGAACTAAGGTTTTTCGGGATCTGCGGTGTGGGTAAAATATGGGCATGCGTTAACACGTAAACTACATGGGTATACACAAATATGCACCCACAGGAGGTATGGAGGACTAAATGCAAACAACGCAAAAAACTCACATTCGTGATGATTATGTTGTGCGGCTTGCTGTCAAAGGGCTGGTTGGGCATTCTCCCCATTTTGTCCTTGTACTTGTTGAACTTCATTTTGTCTGAACCTTGGTCATCTAAAAGGGGGAAACAGGAACAAGGGTAATGTAATGGTAAAGAAAGTGTAAACGGCACGTATAAACATGACTACTCGATCATCTACTAATCGCTGGGTTAAACCCTACGCAGGCGCACTTATAATGGCACAACTTTAATGCACGCTGCGGAAAGAAAAATGTATTACACATGGGGTACTTCATATTCGCTAAGCTGCTATCATATGGGGCATTGGGGATGGACGTGCCCATGGAGCCTCCCCACATATTGACGTCTACGTGAGGGGGAAAAAAAAAAAAAAAATGAACATTGTAATGATGGTACACTACTTTCAAACATTGCCCATATTTGTTGCTACAGGAATAAAAAAAAAAAAAGGGGGTCTCGTTCGAATAACTGGTGGGTTATCCAATCGCTGCCTTACTCGGATCACTTCCAAACGCCCTGGGTTGATAATATTTGGGAATACTGCTATCTTCAATGGAGTTGGGATAAGTCCCGTACATTTGTTTATCGTCCCCATATTCGTTTGTGGAAAGCTTGGATAGAGCTGCAAAACGGGGCATGGAAAACAAGCAAGAGTTAGTAGAAGTTGGCTAACTTAGCATGGCAACACGGGTATGCAAACATATGCCTGTGTAGAAGCACGCCAAGTTGACGCTGCGACAGGAAAGCCGCTCCTCGTACCCGGTTCTCCCGGGGGTTTGTACACATAATAATTTGGATTGGCAGAGGGAGGCATATTCGCATAATTCTGCTTCATGCTCGGAGGGGGGAGGACTTTTTTGGCGCTGCCACTCTGCTGTTGTTGCATGTCCATATAGGTATATTCACCACTTTGGTGCATATAACTATTGGACACCAACATGTTCCTTTTTTCTACATTCATGCTCATGGCATTGTTGCTTTGTAGATGAGGAGCTGGTCTCAACGTAGGAGTTGACACATAAGTTTCACTTTCCATTACGTTATTCCCTTTATAATTTTTTTTGGACGTATTGTTATAGTACATGTTTGACTGAAGGTTGGCAGGATTCATTTGCATATTGCAATTAGATATGCAGCTCATATTAACGTTTGCCGTTTTTATGTTCGGATTGTGTGGAACATTTCTGGGGTTCATGGGAGGTAAGGGTCCAGTGGTAGGGGGACCCATGTTCATATTGTGATGGTAACTGGGTGGTGGGTTCATCATTTGATGATTTGGTGGGGGGATGGAGTTGGGCATCCCACCAGCAGAACCTCCAGGAATTGGGCATTGATTGAATAAGCCCATGTTGGAACTGTTTCTGAATTTATAGCTGTCCCCTCCATCTCCCGTTATAGGGGGAGGTGGTGGAGGAGGAGGGGGGGGTGGAGGACAAATGGGCAATGAATTGGGGGTACTAGCAGGATTGCTCTTTTGCATTTTTTTGTAATTCTTTTGGCCATTTTTTGAAGATATGGATGCCTTTTTTTTGGATTTCCTCATAGAATTTTTCCTCCTGTTTTTCTTTGCATTTCCCTTTTTTTTCTCATTTTCTGTTCCCCCATTTTGTTCCTTGTTCGTGGCTTCCGCTTCCGCCTCCACTTTCTCGGGGGCCTCATCTTTCGGCGAATCCATTTTGTCTGGGGTCGCGCATAAGTACGTCCGTTCGTTCGTGAGGATAAATTTATAAGTATAAATATATGTATTATACGCTTGGCAGTGCGGACGCGTCAACCGTGAACCAGGCGTGGGTGGTTTAGCGTTCAATGTGGGAAGATAAATTAACTGACGCCATAAATTTCTGCTAAAAAAAGTGAAGCTACAGGAAGAGAGCTACACAGCGCAAAGGTGTTTTAAAGAAACAAAAAGATGGCAAAGTAACACTACTACGCCGGTGGGGGGGAAAAAAAAAAATGTTAAACTTCACGCACGTATGGTTCAATTGGTATATGTGCATTGGTATGCATATACTTCGTCAACGATCTTTTTTGCTGCCTTGTACATTCTCTCATGAGCATTCGCGTATAAATGGGTTGGTAAAAATTAGTCCTTTTTTTGTGCAGAGAAGGAGCTGTGGTCAACAAGCACATACATATATCATCTCACATACGTCTGCTATTCCGATAATCACGAAATGTACGCCTGGAGAATATGCATGTTAATTTAGTGTGGGTTCGTCACTGCTTCCTTTTCTGCATGTTTTTTTTTTTTTTTCCAATTTAAATCCTCTCATCCTTGTGCGCATATATTTTTCCGTCCGAAGGATAGGGCGCAAATATCCAAAAGGAAAAATATATATATGTACAGAGTGGGGGTAAATTTTGGCCGTACTTTATTTTTTTTTTTTTTTTTTGCTGCTTCTTCAAAGTGCCATTCTCAGCGGTGCCCCAAGGGCACATAAACGCGCGCGCATGCAGGTATTCCCCAAGAAAAAAAAAATATATAAAGAATGTAACAAAAATAAGGAACGATATAAATGTAAAATTTTTTCACATCATCCGTCCAGCATTACCTCTGCACGTGGTTTTATTTAAAGAATTTTTTTTTGCGCAGAAAGTTGGCACAAGAAGTGTCAACACTTGGAAAATTATAACCCATGGGGTGTAAACAGGCGAGGGGGGCCATTGTAGCCTTCACCTGAGTTACATATAAAATTTCACCTGCTTGCACATGCATATGTGAAAACATATGTGAATACGTATTTGAATACATATGTGTGTTTCTCAACCCACGCTACGTTCAAAGTTGAGGCCTCTATTGTATGCGAAAAAAAAAAAAAAAAAAAAAAAAAAAAAAGAACACTTAAAATGATTTGCAGAATGCGTACATGTACACCAAATGCCCATTGGGCACACATACCGCTTTAGGCGTGTGGGGAACAAAGGTAAACCATCGGGAGGGAGGAAGGAGACTCATTACAGGAAATGGCCAACGTAGGACCATTTGCAAAAATGCATATATAGTTGTACCATTCGTGTAGTATTGAGGAGAAATATATCCTTGTTTGCTCCTTCGTTGACCGCTTGGCGGGAGCAACACTTTTCAAGGAGAGCAGCAAACTGCCACGATGCATACCGTTCCGCGCCGTTCACGTGATACATATGTACTGGGAGTTGTACTTATAAGAACTTTTTCTTTTTTTTCCCTTTTCCTCCCCCTCTTTGTCTTTACCCATTTGTCGCTTCCCAAGTTCACAAAGTGGTGTTCCACATTGCGCGAACTCCCTTATGTTACGTATAGATGGGGAAGTGCTTAAGGGGGTGGATGGGCATACTTTGTTCAGTTGTTATTATGCCCGCAGGTCAGGGTAGCATCACCCAAAAACGCGTCCACGAACATGTGTGCTGCTTCACCAAGCGATACGTCATTTCTGTATTTGCGAACGTGTGTGGTTAACTGCCACACCGACGATTCATCTCGTTAATGTCCTCCTCCCGTTTTGTTTCACTCTGTGCCAAGAGCAGTTTAGTGTTCATTAGTTCCTGCACAAGGTTGGCAATTTTTTCTTCGTACTTTTCCACGTCGCCAGAGGACAAATTGTCATTTGAGTCATTTACCTCATGCGTTGCGCGCTCTTTGTTTGGTTTCCCCTGGGAGTGGGGCTGTTCAGTTGTGTTTGCATCCCCACGGTTGCTCACCTTTTTGTGGAAACCACTGACCATTTTACCGGTTAATTCTTTAATAACGAGCTGTACATTTTGCATGTCCTCCACCAACTTGTGAATCGTGCCTAACCCGTTCATGGTACCTAACCCATTCATGGTGCCTAATTCATTCGTTGTTTTGTTTTCCTTACTTGAAATTTTTTTCATTTTCGAATGAACACTTGTCCTTTCCTTGTTGTCCACATCTGCGTGACCATCATGTGGTGTTGTTACCCCTTCTCCATTTAACGTTTTTTTTAAAAGGCAGCCATGTTGCGATGAGAATTGCTCCTGCTGTAATCGATTGGGTAGTCCATTCGGTGAGAAGTCGCTGCGAAAGTTGGTGCCCCGTGTGTGTATGTCTTCTCTCCAGTTGCGATCTAACCCATGGGAGGAGCTCGCACCAACTGGATATAGAAGGTTTTCCACTTCACCTCCTTTGGGGCTTCTCCCATTTACTAAGCGAAACAAAATATTTTCCTCTTCTTGCATGGCGTACGAGTGGGGACATGCAACATTGGTGGGACCTCCGATAGGAAACTCCATTCTTTCCAAATGTGTGCTCATTTGGTCAGTTCGGTCTACCCCGTTTTTTTGTACCATGTGATTGTAGTTTCTGCCCCCCCAGGAGGGGAGGAGCCCCTTTGTATACACCTCTTCCCTTCTTCGCGAAACGGTACAACCATCGTGTGCATGACGCAACGGCGTGGGGTAACTTCCCACGCGGTGGTAGTCGTCCCATTCGTGTGCCGATTGTGCACTGGTGAGGAATAACTGTCGAAGTGCCATCATGGACGGTTCGAAAAGTTCACCTCGTTCAACGAGGCGTTGCACTTGATTGTGTGCAAGTGTCCAGTTCGTGTTGTTTAACGTCCCACATGTAGCGTTAAAATTATTTTCCATTGATGACGTCCCAATTTTACAGTTTTTTTTTTCCATGGTGACGTGCATGTTGTAATTACTGGGATGGCTGCTTTGATCATTTTGTTCTTCTCGTGGATGGCATTCCGCTTGCCCTTCCGTAGAGTTGATTCCCTTACGGTTTGGACGTTCCTTCAGTTTGTTAACCGCGTCATATCGCCGCGTTGCCGTCTGCACTTGTGTATGCCTTGTTGTGTTCCCTCCCTCAGTTGCTTCTTCATCACCGTTTTGTTGCAAAACGGATCTATTCATACGTTGTATCATTTCTGCGTTTTTTATTGCCTTCTCCATATTTCGGATAACTGACTGTACTTCCAATGCTGGGTGGTTATCTTCTTTTTTGTTTTTCCTTCTGTTTATTTTTCTTTGCAGATGGTACGTTTGTGTGTTTTTCTTACTGCAGCAGGGGGGGTTTTCACACTCGGTGGTTTTTTTCTCCCCATTTGTGTGTACCATTGGGACCCCCCTGGGTGGTTTCCCTTGCATAGGAACACCGTTTACATTGGCCCCACTGGGTCGATGGCGCCAACGCGGGCCGTTCATTTGCGTCAACTTTTGTAGCGAACTATTTATGGACCTTTCTAACGCAGCAATGGAGTTATCGCGCGAGCAAATGGAACGATCATATTCCTGACCGTTGCCAGTCCAGTTGTTTGCCTTCTCTGAGTTGGTTGTGCTGTCATCCGACATGTAAGCCGCCACATTCATTTCTTCGCTGGAGAAGCTGCTCCCATGCATGTTTCCATTGCCGCCTCCATCATCACTATCATTTTTACTAGCCTCGTTCGTATCCCTACTGGAGGTTTCCCTACCTGGCGGGTGCGAACAACTGTGAGTGGCAAAGGTGGGGAATATGATCGCCCCACTGTCTACCGACGTTGCGGTGATGTCGTGTGCCCCTCCCCCCATGGTGCTGCCACAACGTACCTTCAAGTGAGCACTTCCGCAGTTGAGCATATTTTTTGAAATGACAAAGGAGACATTATACAAGCTGACTCGAAGTAGACACAAATGGACTGAAATCAGTTTTAGTCTTTCCTATGACGAATTTTTTATTTCCACAAATTTTGTAAAAAATGAAAAAAAAAATTTTTTTTTCCCAAATTCTTGTTTGTTTTTTTTTTACAATATAGGGTAAGGTCCACAATCAGTGGGTTGTGAAAATCCGCTCGACCCTTTCCGTAGATGTGTCTGTTCACTCGAAGTTATGATTCTCGAGTTTCCCAGCAAGTCATATGCCATTTGGAGAATGTTGTTGCTGTCATTTTTTAATTCGATAAAATTTACCGAAATGTCGAATTTGTGTTTTTGCCTCTCACAGCGCGCGCGCCTGAACAAACTTTTAATTTTCCCCATTTATTTTATCCTCATGGCAGAGCGATTCTGTCTGCTACCTTTTCTTTTCTTTTCCTTTAAAATCGTCACTTCGACCTACCACTTAGCAATATTTCGTGGATACAATTTTCCCTCTATCAATTGTACTATCATGTGCGCACAGGCGGACAAAAAAAAAAAAAAGGGCGGGAGGTCGCCAAGGGGAGGAGGAAGCACCCCCCCCACGTGCATAATTTCCTCATCATCCACAAAATTGAAAAAGGAACTTCTCAAATTTTTTTTAATTAAACAAATTAAAAGCTGGTTAACTTACACTAAAAAAAAAAATAAATAAATAAATAAAATAAAAAAACAAACCTCCTGGTTACACGTTTACAAAAAAAGAGATTTATTAAATTTGACAAATACAGGAATGTTCAAAAATGCGGACACTCCTAAGGATGCCTATCTATTATTAATTTTGAGCATAATGTAAAATGTGAAGTATAATACCACACCGTTTTGCTTACACAAACATTTTGTAATAATTGATCCAATTAAATTTCTTTTCCATGCACATTTTCTTCCATTTCACACTCCTCAAACAACAACAATGCTAAGGAATTAGCATCCACAATTTGGCTACAAATTGTTTCTTACTAAGGACGAGGTTCCTTAAGAACGCCTTCCTTTGGAACACCCTCCTTAGGAACATCTTCCTTAGGAACATCTTCCCTAGCAACACCTTCCTCAGGAACAAAGTCTTTCCTCCCTAAGCCCGGAATCTGAACTTGGAACCTGTTCGTTAGGAATATCCTTCCTTAGGAACAAAGTCTTCTTCCCTAAACCCGGAACTCTGAACTTCGAACTTCTTCCATAGGAACATCTTCCTTAGGAACAAAATCTTCCTCCCTAAACTCGGAAACTGAACTTGGAACCTGTTCCTTAAGAACATATTCCTTAGGGACCTTTTCTTCCTTTATAAAATTGCTTCCCATAAACGCCTGAACCAAAATTTCAAAAAAGTCTTCCTTCGTCGAATGCAAATCTTCCCTTTGACATTCATCTAAGACTTCTAAATGAATATCAATAATAGTGCGGCGGCTAACTGGTTTTTTTCCGGGTGATCTTCTTGGCCAACGTCTAGGTTGTCGTTCCTTAACTAAAGTGTATTCATGTGAACCATCTGCCTCGTCGTCCACATGATCAAGAGGTTGTTCTTCTAAGGAAGGAGGACCACGTACTCGATGAGCTCTTTTGTGACGTCGTCTTCGCTTACCCATGGTAAAATACTAAAAAAAAAAGGGAGGAAGAAAAAAAAAAAAAAATGATTTTTTAAAAGGTGAGTGTTGTTTCTAAGAACAATAAGTACTACTCTTAATCTAAGTGCTAAATCCTACACACGCCCTAAAATGCCAAATACAACACCCCGAAGTGCGCAACCCCACATCATAAATATTAAATGATACACCCTAAGTGTGAAATCCTACATCTTACACCCTAAAATGCGAAATCCTACACACACCCCAAAATGCGAAATCCTACACAACCCCCATTAATTCATTCACCTTTATTTTATTTTATTTTATTCTATTTTTTTTTTTTTTTTTGCTTCCTTTTTTTTTTTTTTTTTACTTGCTTCTTTTTTTTTATTTCTTTTACCTTCCAAAGGAAATAATTCATAGCAAAAATACCAATTAGAACAGGAATGGTAGGAAGGTATGGAATAAAATCGGAAAGGTCAATTCCGTCCTTCGTTACATTCACTACTTTCTGAGGTTTAATTCCGCCTGCTGCTTGTGGTGGTGTTGATCTTGGACTACCAGTGTTTTGATTACCAGTACTACCATGACCAGAAGAACCTGGGTTCCACGTTCTCGTAGAACCGGAGCCGGAAGAACCTGGATTCCAGGTTCCTGTGGAACCGGAACCAGAGGAATGAGGATTCTCGCCTGAAAAGTAAATAAGAAAGGAAGAATAGATTATTACATGATTAAAAGTTGTGGTACATATGACCTTCCCCTACACTGCGCACCTTGGTGTCTACACTTCCTTATTTTATTTCTTATTTTTTTTACTTTTTTACACTTCATTCACTTTCTAATTATTTACGTCCCAATAGTTTTACTTCTTTTACACTTCCTGTACTTTTTAATTTTTTAGCACTTTTTTTTCTTTTTTTTCGTTCTTAAGACCCTGAAACCATAGTACACCCCTAAGGTGCTAAACACCAGGCCACACTGTTGTGATACACCCGAAAACAGCTGAACAACAGGCCACATTCTTGTTCTTAAACCCTAAAAAAGCTAAAGCATCAGGCCACATTCTTGTTCTTATACCCTGAAACCCGGAACCCTAAACCTTTTTTTTTTCTCTTTTTTTTTTTTTTTTCTTTTTTTTCTTTTTTCTCTTTTTCTTCCTTTTTTCTTTTTTACTTCCTTTCTTTCCTTTTTATGTATTCACACATTAAATGCATATCCTTCCATAAACAGCTAAACACGAGGCCATATTGTTGTTCTTATACCTTGAAACCTTAACCTTAAGTGCGAAATCCTACACACACACCCCTAAAATGCGAAACCCTACACACACACCCCTAAAATGCGAAACCCTACACACAAACCCCTAAGATGCGAAATGCCACACATCCTTCCCATTTATTCATTCACCTTTATTTTATTTTATTCTATTCTATTTTTTTTTTTTTTTCTTTTTTTTTTACTTCTCTCACTTTTTAATTTTTAGATGCATCTTATAGGTGCGCACATTTCCTTTGAATGTGTTCTTTTTTTTTTAATTATTATTATTACGTGGAGAATGAGCTGCGGATCCTGCAGCAGGGGCGACAGAATCTCCTGCAGGTGTTTGAGTGTCCGTACCAGTACTTGGAGTTTGGGAGTCTGTAGGATCCGTAAGGGTAGGACTATCCTTGGATACTCCTGAAGCAGGATCATCATTGGTTCCTAAAATGAAAGGGCCATTTCCATAGGGGTCAGGCGTATTGTCCATACCATGATTTGGGTCTGAAACGGTTGCATCAGTGACCTGAACACTACCTTTACCCTTAGATTCAATCATCCAATCAGTAACCTTATCAGCCTTTATTTGTGGAGTCTTACCTGGTAATGGTTGTAGTGCAGATCTTCCTGGATCCCCTGATGGTGCAGCAGGAGGTGGCTGCGATGGTGACAGTGGTTCCAGTGATCGGGCTGCACCCTCATTGGAGGAGGATGCTCCTCCACTTTGGTCAGTAACTTTTTGGGCTGGTTGAGGTGTTATTTCCGATGTGGCTGGTTTGACTGACACTGTGGGGCATATAGTTTCGAGAGTTTTCTTCAGATCGTCTATTTCCTTTTTTTTTTTGTCATTCCTGAACAGTTCCTCCACTTTATGCCCTATTGTTTCTTTTTTATCGCCAATTTTACAATCTTTATATTCTTCCCTTTTACAAACTTCACATTCATTATTCTTATCCTTCTCCTTACACCAAGTGTCTTTCTGTGTATTTCCAGCAACAAAGGCCTTTTGTATAGTATCTTCTGTGATACAATGGGGGTTACCCGCTTCCAGCAATTTATCTGCGTATGCATTGAGTAGGATACAAGAGAAAGTTCGATGGAATATGAGGTTATCATCTTTCTTCTGTTCCGTCCCGTCAGTCCCCCTTTCTATTTTATATATATGTTCTAAACCCCGAACAATGTAAGTACATGCCTTCTTCTGTTCTCCACTCAGTGTAGTACTTCCTCCATCAGCGTTATTGCAAAGAGGATCGATGGTTGAATCCCCCTTCGTTATTTTTTCAGACAGTTCTTCCAATCTCTTCCTGACGTCGGGCTCCCAGAATTGGTTCTACAAATACACACAAGAATAAAGGATGAACATATATGCATATATATATATATACATTACATATATATATAGTCACAACATATGGTTGTACTTCCCCAATATAAGGGCATATAATATATGCACACTATCCACACATTGGTCTTTTCCCTCAGATACAGTGCGAAAGAGTGTTCCCTTACCCAGTTTACATAGTCCCCTATTTTCCTGTTTTCTCCCCACCTATAGTATATACATTTCACACGATCACAGAAGGTATTGTTCTTATTTATAGCAGTTAGAGCATCCAAAGCTTTCTTTATTTCTGGCTTCTGCGGGTCATTCTTCCCCTTGTCGAACACCTCCTCCTCTTTAATCTTTACATTCTCTTTGTTAGTGTCGCATCCACCATTACTCTTCCATAGGTCATCATTCACGTTTAGTGTGCAATTTTTATAGTTTGGGTCCCTTGTGCATTTAACACAATCATTACCATTAATCTTATCCTTACACCAAGTATCCTTGTTTTCATTCCCTTTTTCAAACATTTTTTGTATTTCTTCTTCTGTAATAAGACAGACTTGTCCCTTCGTTTTCTCTATGAGAAGATCTGCATATGCATTCAGGAATAGGCAATACATGGTTTGATCTGTTAGTCTATTATTCCTTGCTTTCTTCTTGTTTGGAACTTCCGTATTCTCTTCAGGGCTATAAATGCCCTTTAAACCTGCAAAAATGTATTGACATGCTTTCTTCCCTGCTGCATTCAGTGTAACGTTCTTTCCAACAGTATTCTGGCACAGTGAATTAATGTCTTCGCTCACTGTCATCATTTTTTCAGATATTTCGTTCAGTCTACTTTTGGCATCAGTATTCCAAAATGTACACTGCACAAAGAAAAGGCAGCAGGAAGGAAAAAAGGAGAAAAAAACATATAATGAATGACGGATTACATACATATATATATACATATATACCTATACATATATATATATATATAACATTTATAGTTGTCCCTTTCTGCTGTTTTACGTATAAGACACATGATTAATTGAAATAAAAAGTTGACCACCGTGAATAGAATTTTTTACTTACCCAGTTCCGCTTCGCCCCTTTGTTATCTATTCTGTCCTCGAACCAATTATGTGCTATGCAATTCAAACGTCCACATAAAGCAGTCTCCTTGGTGCAATCCCTGCCTATGGGAAGGAAGGAAAGGAGGAAATGAATTGTCTTGCGCATGATAATGGTATAGACATACGTTCGTCAATTATTGTATGTCCGGTCCGGTTCAGTGGTATGGTAGGTGGGTTGTCGTTGTTAGGTGGAAGGGTGGTAGGTTCGAGAAAAAAAAAAAAGATTTCGCTTACATATGCTTTTCAGAGTTCGTTTTACTCTGTCATCCTTACTAAGTAGCCCTTCCACTTTGGTTTTTACTTTATTATAGTCCGTTTGGCAATTATTTTTTTCTTCCCATAGGTATTTCGTCACGTTTAATGTGCAATCTATATTCTTCTGCCTGGTACATACAAAACAATTATTATTACCTCCTTTACACGAACTATCTTTGTGCGAATTCCCTTTACTAAAGGCTTCTCCTATTATTTTCTCATCAACAGAGCATCCCTGAGCTGACGATTTTTGAATCAGTTGATCTGCGTATATATTCAGTAAGACACACGACATAGTTTGACCAAATATTTTGTTACGTTCCATCTTCTTTTGTTTGTCACCATCATCCTCCGTCCAATCTCCATTTGGTCTAATCTTATATATGTGTTCCAAACCCTTAACAATGTACTCACAGGCCTTCCTATTTGCTTCTTTATTTGATGTACCCGCATTCTCTTCCACAATGCCTTTGCATACACCGCCCTCTCCTGTCTCTGTATTGGTCATAGCCTTAGAAAGTTTCTCCAATTCCTTCTGGACGTCAGGGTCCCAAAATTGACACTGTGCAAATGGAAGGCAGAAAGAACCGGACATATATATATATACCTACATATATATACTTTAAGTACGTGCATGATTTATTGTTGTCTCTCCCCCACCTTTTTTTGTCATATGTAGGAAATACGTGGTTCACTGAAGTGACGATGAATACAGTGAACAAAATATTGTTCCCTTACCCAGTTTTGCTTGCTCCCGCTTTTACCTATTCTGTCCTTAAACCAATTATGTCCTACGCAGTCTACACGTTTACATAAGTCATTCTCAACGCTGCAGTCTTTAACTGCGAAAGGAAAAAAGCAAAGAGCGGAAAAGTGTATGTATGAATAATTAGTAGTAAGATAGATTCCTTCCTTCTACCCTTCCTCCTTTCATCCTTTCTTTCCTTTCCTTTCTCCTTCTTTCTTTCTCTTTTTTTTCTTTTTTCTTTTTCTTTTCTTTTTTTGATGCACCCTTTCCAGGGTAAACATCGAGCGTTCTCCCCCTTGTCCAGTTCCCCCTTGTCCGGTTTCCTTCCCCCTTTTGTCCGCTTGCCCCCCTTGTCGGATTCTTTCCCCCTTGTTCGGTTCACCCAGTTTCGGGTTCGCCTGTCCGCGAGTAGATTTTTCTTCCCTAAAGCGGCGCTAGAGGCCCTTCCACAATCAATCGGACGTAACGTCCTGTCTGCGAGGATATTTTCCTAACAGGCAGGGGCCTCTTTTAACTAGTTCAAGCTTGCTTTGTCTGCGAGTAGTCTTAACCACGCAAACCATCTTTTTCCTAAAACACCTGGTCATATTGCTGAACCCTAAACCCGAAATCCTACTCCTACACCCTAAATTTCATTCCTGCACCCTAAATCCTATTCCTACATCCTTAACCCTACTCTTACACCATGAACCCAAAACCCTAAACCCTGGAGCCCTTAACCCTAAGTCCTAAAATCCTAAACCCGAAATCTTATTCTCCAATTTTCCACGTTATCCTTAACCGGGATACCACATTACCTTAATCCGGGACCCACTTTCACCTTTAAACCGAAATCCACATTCACTATACACTGAAGCCTCAACACTAAACACCAAATCCACATTCACTATACACTGAAGCCTCAACACTAAACACCAAATCCACATTCACTATACACTGAAGCCTCAACAGTAAACACCAAATCCACATTCACTATATTCATACCCCCTAAAACCTAAACCCGAAATCCAATTCCTATACCCTAAACCTAAAAACGAAATCCAATTTCTATATCCTAAACGCGAAAACCGATTCCTATACACTAACCCCTAAAACTAACCCCGAAATCCGATACCTATAACCTAAACATTAAACCTTAAATTCGGAATCCTAAACCCTAAACCTAAAATCGAAATCCAATTCTTATACCCTTAGACCCTAAACCCGAAATCCTATTCCTATGCCCAAAACCCAAAATCCCACACCTACAACCAAAATCCGAAATACCAAATTCAAATAACCTAAACCCTAAACCTAAACTCTAAATCCGACTTCTTATACATTAAACCCGAAATATGATTCCTACACCCTTACAACATCATTATAAGACCCTAACAAACTTCATTTCCTAAAACCCCTTCCCTTCTCAGACATCCTTCCTTCCTGAGGCCTCCTAACTTCGACCCTTTCTTCTAACACTAAATGCGAAATCGAACATCCACCCTCTTTATACTAAAATTGTTCTTATCTATTTATTTCTTTTCCTTTTTTTTTTTTTCTTTTTTTTTTTTTTTTTTGTCCTTTTAAAGTTATGTTCTACTTGCCTTGTGGTGATAGGACTTCCTTAATGGCTTCGCCCACAATTTCCGATAGTTCAGTTTCCTCCTCATTTACTTTTTCTTGGACCTCCTTAACAAGATTTGTTAATTCCTGCAGTGTTCCATTATTAGGGTCTGGTACTCCCTGTGCGGACTCATCAGCACGTGGCTCTATGCCTGCTCTCGAGTTAGGTGTTCTATCTTGCACTTTACTTGCATCACACCAAGTCTTCTTATTTAGTTCACCTAATTTCTCACTTACAGTACTACTGCGTAATAACTCCTGTACTTTGGGCAACATATCCTCATTTCCTCTGTAAAGATCTGAAATTTTACCATACTCACATTCCACATAATCCTTCTCCGTCTTCCACCCTGTTCTTATTCCTTCGAGTGCTTTGAACACATACTTCATTACATCTGTCGGAACACAGAATGCACCCATGTCCATCATCCATATTTTTAGAAGATCACATATAGGAATATGCTTCTTCTGACATTTAAGACTACTATTCTCTGGTAGTTTATACTGGTTATTCCCGTTTTCTACCATCATTACATTTTTTAACATAATTTTGCAAAAGTCCTTATATGTACTTGCGTCATATTTACCATCATCACTATCCTGATCGCATACAGCACTATTTGCTTCAAACACCTTCCACTCATACAAATTATCTTCCTTATCATCATCTTCCGAGGGATTATTAAAAAATCTTGTGAACCATTCAGTAATAGTAACTGTAAGGAAGGACCGTTGTTAGGTGGGTGGTAGGTGGGTTGTTAGGTGGGTGGTAGGTGGGTTGTTAGGTGGGTGGTAGGTGGGTTGTTAGGTGGGTGGTAGGTGGGTTGTTAGGTGGGTGGTAGGTGGGTTGTTAGGTGGGTGGTAGGTGGGTTGTTAGGTGGGTGGTAGGTGGGTTGTTAGGTGGGTGGTAGGTGGGTTGTTAGGTGGTAAGGTGGAAGGTTGTATGTAGTACGTAAATATAAGTGTCCTATATGCTTCGCATATTTCATATCCAAAAGAAAAAATGCTTAAGCAGTATAGGACATAGGAATGTGCTATCCACATTAGGTTCAATATAATTTCTGCTTACGTTCTTCTTCGTCATCGAGTGCTCCCGTTGTGTTCTGATAACATGGGTCCTTCTCTCTTAGACTTTTCCTCTTCTTTTCCATTTCTTCCAATACTTTATCTAATTTCCCTTCTTCTTTCTTCCCTTTATCCTCTACTATTTTTTCCAGTTCTTCCATTTTTCCTTTTTCCATCCACTCTTTCTTCTTATGTCCTCCCTTCCCTTTTCCTGGTATTTCTTTTACCTTCCAACCTTCCTGTTCGCACCAAGGTCCTATCATATTCTGCAAATTCCCATAATCAGCAATTTCAGAATCCTTACCCTTAATCAACTTTGCCACGTTTTCCCCAATTAATGTACTCCCTATTTTTAATTGATCAAAGTCCATCCCTCCACATATACCATAATTACTTTCCCTTCCCTGAGCTTCTACTCGCCCCTTTGTTATTCTTAATGCATATTGCATGTAATCCTCGAACCAGCAATACTTCTTTAACATTTTTAGCATAACTGTTGTTCCAACTATACACTTCAGGAAAGACTGTTCCTCCGTGTCATCTTCAACTTCTATTTTTCTTCTTTTCCCTACTTTCAGTCCGTTCATATAGAGAAATGTCCTCATTAGAGCCTTGCATAGTGGTTTGTGATATGGAATAATTGTAATTATTCCTTCAATATCACTCTCACAGTATCTTTTTGATATTTCATCCGTACCATCATTCAACTTCTTCATTAACTCCTTTACTATTCTCTGTATGTTATCCGATATTCTTTGCTACAGGGTGTGTGTAAAAATGAAGCACATACATATGTACACATACCCTAATCTGCATCTTCCTGCAGTTCATTCCTCCCCATGTATATATGTAACTGGACACATTCATGGTTCTTTCTTTTAAATATAACTGCTTACATCCACATTGACGCTCTTGTGCTTCCTCCTTTCCCCTAACCATTTATTTAATAATCTTCCTACTATATCTGTCATCGTGCTATGCTTCTGATTATAAAATTCCCCCGTATATTATAGAACTGTGGGCACAGCAGAAGTTGTACCCCTGCTTATCGTTTCCGTATGTCCCCTCTTACTACTAATGAATGAACAGTGGTACCATACTTCCTTTTTTCTACTATGTATATACACATATTCCTTATACATTACCCCTCAACCCTATCTTTTCTTCTTTTTCCTATTCTGCAGATTTTTCCTATATTCTTAAGGAGAAGAAGAAAGAAGTAAATTTTTTTTTTTTCACTTCCTTTTCTTCTTCTTCTTCTTCTTCCCTTTCTCTTCTTCATAATTTGTCCGTGATTTTTAAAAAGAAAGAAAGGGAACCTTCCCTGTACATTTCTCTCACTTTTTCCAAGAAAAAAGGGGGGAAAAATCTTTCACATGCACTTTCTTCCACTTCCTGCTTTTTTATTTTTCCCCCGAATTTGTATTTCCCCCAGCAATTATAAATAAAAACTAATCTCCTCCCCCCCCCCAAAAAAAAAGAAAAAAAAAAAGTAAGAAAGGAGTAAGCACGCACTTTTGTACTATTACATCCTTTCTCCTTTTACTGGAATTTCTATGGAACTAAAAAAAAAAAAAAGAAGAGTAGATCCCCCACTAGCATTATTCTTTACTAGTTGAACATATAGGCAGCATGCATTTTACTGCACCATTCTACTTTCTCCCTCCTATACTCCATTCATTCTACTTTTTTCCTTAAACTTTCTTTTCTTTCTTTCCTTTTTATAATTTTTTTCTTACCTTTCCTTAAAAGAAATAACCATCCTACACTCCTCTTTTTTTTTTCTTTTTTTTTTTTCATCTAAGGAAATTTTTTTTCTATTTCTTTTTTTTTTTTTTGTCCCAAAAGAAACAATTTTCACCTTCCTCTCCTTTCTATATATAATACATTCTTCGAAAAAAAAAAAAGAAGAGGAAGAGGAGGAATTACCTACCTGCCCCTTTTCTTTTTACCTTTTCTTACTTCTTTTTTTTCCCCTAACCCTCTTTGTGTTTTAAACCTTTTTTCCCCCTAACCCCTTTTTTCTTTTAAACCTTTTTTTCCCTACAAAATCCATTTTTTTTCCTTTTTAAAACTATTTCTTTTTTTTTTTTTTATAAGCCCTCTCCTTCTTTCTCAAAGTGAAGAACAATCTTCCACTCCTCCTTCCTCTATACAATGCATTTTTCCTTAAAGAAGAAAGAAAGAAGAAGATAGAGGAATTAAGCACCTCTCCCTTTTTTTTTTCTTCTTTTTTAATTTTCCTTTTTTTTATTATTTGTTTCTTCTTTTAAAAAAAGTGAGAGAGAAGGAACTGAGCAAAGGAAAGGAAGAAGAAGGAACTGAGGAAAGGAACTTATCTAATATAAGGAACAGAATATAACGTAGTAGAATCGCCCGTGGTGGAAATTGTTCCTGTGGAATATGTTTCTGTAGAAGATTCGTCGTCGTCGTGGTTTGAGAACGTGTTCAATTCATTCCTGAGAGTGGATCTTTTTCTTCTGTTGCTTCTACTGTTTCTATTGCTTCCTCCTCCAAAAGTGTTACGAATGTTAGAAAAGAATGAAGTGTACTGAAGTAGGAAGCAGGGTGGAAAGAAAGGTGTAGGGGTAGAAGTGGTGTTCGCGCGCGTGTACCGTATATATATATAGAGAGAGAGCGTGTACAGCTTACGCTTCTTTTTCTTTCTTTCCTTCCTGCCTTTTTTTCTCATTTATGATTGTTCAATGTAGAGTACTAGTCATGACCACCCCCCTCCCTTAGGTTTCCTTACACCCCCCCTTATAATGGTAAATTATAATGGTAGTTGTAATTGCCCATTATATTTGTTGTAATTATAATAATAATTATGTATACTTACTTTATAAAGAAAGTAGGTAAGTGTTGGTAATGCTACTCCTACGGTCCCTAGTGCAGAGGAAATAGTAGCAGCGGGAAGTGTATTTCCTGTATTGTCTGTACTGGGTACAAGAAGTTGTTGCGTGGCCTTTAAATCAGTGACACCATCCTGCGGTTTAACACCCCCCAGAGAATGCTGCTCAACTGAGGACTCCGGATCTTCCGTAACTACTGTCGTCACCATAGGGCCTTCGACATTTTGTTGCACCACTTCCTGCCCCTCAGTAGGCTGCGTAGCCCCTAGACCTTCCTTAGATGATTGATCACTTAAATCACCTTCATGGAGCCGCCCAGGCAACGCAACTTGCGCAACATCTCCAGTGGGGTGTGCAGCATCTGATACAGTTTCCGCAGGGGGTTCAGAACATGTTAATGATGTTTGGCTCACTCCATCACAGAATTTTTTGTACGTGGTTTTATATTCGTCACAATATAGATCCTTATTAGTTGCACCTTCCCCCGTTGTGCAGTATATGAGCATAGCAGAACATGCTTCCTCAACTTCCCTTCGGTACGATAGCCAGTGTTGGTCATTTGTAGGGTCATATTCGGGGTTATTTTGCTCTAAATATTGCTTTACGTAATCGCAATCGTAGTAATGTTCATATATTTTTTTCATATGTTCGAAAAAGTTTTTTTTAATTATTCCGTAGTTGAAGCCACAATCTTTATTACGGAATAAACCTCTTAATATATTGTATATGTAATACATGAGATCCGAGAACACTTCCTCCTCCAGAGGGCTAGGATATGTATTTCCCATCCAATAATAGAAAAAACGACAAGGTGCATCCTTCAAGGACGGTGGTTTCCCCGTGTTGGACACATAGTCCTGTTTCATCTTACATGCGTAACAATAAGCCTTCGTGATAAACCCTTCTCGATCCTTAAGTCCGGTATAACCATTTAATTCACTCTTCAACAGTCCCACCTCCGCTTTGGGTTCGACTCCACTAGGACAATAATCATACCCAACACTATTGAACATATTATAGTACTCGGTCTTGGAAGGTAATTCCTTTAAATTCACTTTCTATAAATGTGAATAAATGTTGGCAGGAAATGGAGGAGTAGGAGTGTGGAATATATGTCTACATATATATATATATGTGTGCATATATATGTACAAGGAGTATTGTATGCATATATTATGTGCATAGTAATGTATTTATTTTATCCAAGGAAAAAAATTCCGTATTACCTGTGCTGGTGGTGCTGTCACTGGTGGTGGAGGTTTCTCTTTAGTCACTTCTTTACATGGCAATTCTGGTGGTCCATTGTCTTTAAAATATTTTTCATATTTTTGCGTAAATTGTGTACAACATGTATCCTTACTACCAGAATAACCACAAATAGTACGCATACTATCATATTCCGATTTAGCAATTCTCCAGTATGCATCGTACTGTGGCCAACAGGGCGGTGCACTACTTGCCGGCCCTCTCTGTTGTAAGGTTTCAAAGTTATAAGCAAAGTCGAACACTTTTCTACTTTCGAAAAGGGTACTATTGCCACCATAGTATATATCATTACAGTCACAGTTGTACCCAAGTTCCTTCAGTAATTTATAAATAGACTCCGTGATACTCCCGGCGGAATTGCTCCAGAGATTATCCTGCTGCATAATACCACCAATCCAGTAATACAGGAAACCACATTGTCCAATGTCGAATAGAGTGCTCTTTCCCTTTTCGCGTGCGTAACAAAAGACATTCTTAATTCTATTCTTATGTTCGTTAAAAAATGTGTATGACCCCCAATCGATTCCTGCTTCTCCACTGGTTCTACAGTTATAACTATCTGCATTGTTACTGAAGCCTCCATACACTTCTTCGGAAGGTAATGTAACAGAACTTGAACCCTAAAATTGTTATTGGTAGAATGAAGTGGAATATGTGTATGCGTGTAAATGTGGATGTGGGTGCTTTCCCACATACATATATGTGTACATTTCCTTCCTTACATGCATATTATTATTTCAGTGTGTGTGTATACATAGAATATTATGTGCACAAAATGTATTTATTCTAAATAAAAGGAACCTACCCCTGGTGCCATTGTTCACATATTTTATCCTTGCAATATTCTGTTGTAATATTTCTGCTCTATAAGGGAACTTCATTTTAATATGTGTACACTTTTCAGTGTATACATGTTTTTCCCCGTGGAAGCTTATATTTTTCACACTATTCGTCCTCTCTGTGCATTAATATTTAATTATAACTGTACAATAAAATTTTCATTCTATCTGTA
Source organism: Plasmodium coatneyi (assembly GCF_001680005.1). NCBI lineage: Eukaryota > Apicomplexa > Aconoidasida > Haemosporida > Plasmodiidae > Plasmodium > Plasmodium coatneyi. The sequence continues at coordinate 1,007,814 of NC_033560.1, forward strand.
ACAGTTACTTCGTATTTTTTAATTATTCTAAAATGTACATACTTTATTTATCTTTCGATAAATACTACCTAGGTGCAATAATCCGCCCACCCCCTCCCCGCCAAAAAAAAATTCAGGAGTCGCATGATGGAAAAATATGAAGTGGTACAGAATATATATATATTCCCCCCCCCACCCTCTCTCACACCCGAGATATATTACATAACTTTTTCATTCTTTTTTTCATATGCACATCGCCTTAGTATTTATGTACTTGTATATATAAGTAGTGCCCATATTTTATTATTATTCCTGAACGTGATTTAAACAGCAATGTTTATTATAAACCCCACCCCCCTTTTTTTTTGCCTCCTTCCTCTTCAGTACTATATATATACACTAAATTCTTATTTACACATGTAAAATATTTACCACTTTTTCCCTTCCTACATAGAATATAATTCACGGTAAACGTGTGTTATTCATATTATTCCTAGGTAAAGTATTAATTTTTTGTGCGCACATATAGAGGGCGAAGTAAGATGATGGTAAGGGTCAGGTGTGTAGCACGATGAGGAGAGCATGCTCCCCCTACCCCTTTTCATATGCAGGAAAGATACTTAATTCTACATGCAAGAGACCTTAGGTTTATGCCTTTTACCTTATGAACTGTTCATTGTCCCCTATAATATGGTTCCCTCTCTTTTTTCCTTTCCTTCCCTTTAGAAGAAATGCAAAAAGTGCATAAGGAAGGTAATGTTCCTTCCTTCACTTTCCTTCCTTCTTTCCTTAGACCGCTTTACTTTCCTTCCCTTCGTTAGACCCATCATTTCCTCCTTAGACCTCCTGTCCTTCCTTCCTTAGACGCCTTCCTTTCCTCCTTAGACCTCCCTTCTTTCATTCCTTTCCTTAGACCCTCATTTCCTTCCTCCTTAGACCTATTACCTTCCTCCATCCTTAGACCTTCCTTCCTTATCTCCTTAGATCATCCCTTTCCTTCCTTCCTCCATACGGGGCAATGTGCACATATTATTCATACTCATCGGAATAAGCTTAATTTATAGTGTACATAAACTCCCTCCGTGTGACATAAAGGGAAGGAACTGCACTAAATATTACATATGAACAAAGTTGCTCATGCATTGCGCACCCCCCCTTTTTATATAGTAGTGCTTTGCTTCCGTCACGCTTTCTCAATACATGGTAGGGGCGGGTGTGCATACTCCTTTTTTCCGCTTATGGTTGATTAGTGAGAGTGTAATTACATTTTTCCACCTCCCTCCCCTTGCTCTGGCTGCTCCTCCTTAGACTCTTTCCTTTTCTTCCACTAACCTTTTTTTTTTTTTTTTTTTTTTTAATACACCCTCTGGTCATACTCCACCCCTTGGGGCGGTTAAAGTAGCAGGTCATATTGTTGTTCCATAACCTAAAAAAACCCTTAGGTCACACACTCTGAACCTTTCATTCTTACACCACGAACCCATATTCTTACACCCCGAACCCATATTCTTACACCCCTAAACCCTTCATTCTAACACCCCTAACAACCTTCCATCTACCCCTAATAATCTTCATTCTAACACCCATAACAACCTTCCTTCCCTCCACCCCTAGCACCACCATCCTTCCCTTCCACCTATCACCACCCTAAAAACCTTCCTTTCTACCACCCCTAACAACCTTCCTTCCACCAACCACCCACCTAACAACCTTCCTTCCAACCTACCACCCCTAACACCCCTTCCTTCCCTTCTTCCTCCTTCCTTAGACCCTTCCTTTCCTTTCCTTCCATAGACCCCTTCATTAGACCATCCTTCCTCCCTTCTCCTTAGACCCCCTTTCCTTTCTCCTCCTTAGACACTTCCTTCCTTAGACCCTCCTTTCCTTCCTTCCCTCCTTAGACCCCTCATTCCTTAGACTCTCCTTCCTTAGATCCTCCTTCCTTAGACCCTTTCCCTTCCTTCCTCAGACCCCTTACTTCCGTAGATCCCATTTCCTTCCGTAGACCCCATTTCCTTCCTTTAGACCCTCCCCCCCACACTATACACTCCCGAAACTTTTCCCCCTTTGGTTCCTTCCCCCTTGTCCTTCCCTTCCCATTCCTTTCCTTCACCCTAACTTCCTCCTCCTCAGACCCTTCCTTCCCACTTTCCTTAGACCTCTTCCTTCCCTCCTCCTTAGATCCCTTCCTTGCTCCTTCCTTATACACTGTATTCTTCCTAAAAAAGAAAGAGTAAAGAAAAGCTTACCCTTCTTTCCCTTTTTTCTCTCAAATTTTTTCCCGCCCTTTTTTTTGAAAAAAAAAGAGGGAGGAATTATCAACCTTACCTTTTTTTGGGGGGGGAATTTTTCCCCTCTTTTAATTTCCTTTTCTTTCCACTAAAAAAAAGAAAAGAAAGAAAGGAGAAGAAAGAGAAAAAGTAAAGAACAAGAATAACCTCTCCCTTTCCTACGCATTCCATTTATACATTTTTAGCCATATATTAAGACGCAGTTCTTAGCTATCTGTTACATAGATGAAGGAAATTAGAGACAGACGAATGATGAACCTGAGAGAAGGATGCGTGGTGGGTGCATTGTTCTTATGAATAAGGATGGGGAGTGCTCCTATGATAGGTGTTCCTATCGGGGGGAGAGGTTCAAAATTTTCCTTATTCTCATTTTTATTTGTTATTTTATTTTATCATTTCCTTCAATTTGTGGTTGTCGCAATATGGGGTTGTTAAAGGTTGTCCCTCCCCATAGGGAGGAAGAAAAAAAAATCAGTGCGTCGTCCATCTGCGCATCTAAGCACGTAGACACATGCGCGATTTCCAACACCACGTGATCATCAGAGCAGTATGCATCACCACGCATGTGTCTACGTGTTTAGATGCGCAGATTGACGCCGTTTCGAAGAGCCCATGTAGTGTGACGCCCTTCCGAAAGGGCCCCATGTGGTGCGTGACGTCGTTTCCAAGGGCCCTTGTGGTGTGCTGGCTAGCACGCTCGCATGATGCGGATGTGTTGTGGTGCGGAAAAACAAGCATACATTTCCTAATCGAAGGAAAGACTAATTGGATTTTTTTTTTTTTTTTTCAAAATTGTGGGGTAGTAAAGTTCGTTCCTACGCACAGAAGAAAAAAAAATATGGATCACTTTTTATGTTCCACTTTTAACATCTTATCATTGTTTGCAAAAAAATGAAAAAAAAATTGGCCCCCCCCCTGGGTGAGAGGGAATTGAGCGTACCAGTGAATGCACTTCACTGTGCGCATGTGTGAAAAAAATGTTAATCAATTGGTCTACATGGAGTTGGGCCATCTTGAAAAAATTCTGTCCACCTATTTGCCTGTTCACCTGTTTACCTGTTCATTGTGCTCCCGACTCTTTGGCATCCGTTTCTTCCTTCTTTGCATCCGTCTTTCCCACTTCACTGGTGGTGGTACTACCCACTTTTGCTTTCTCCGTAGACTCCGTTTCTGCTTTGTCCAACTTACCTTTTCGAACGCCATTCTTATAAGCCAAAGTCCTCTCTGCAAAAATGGTAAACCATTTCTTCTCGATTCCTTCTATGGTAGTTGTCCACGTGTTCAGAAAGTTCATTAAAGAGTAAACAAAAGAAACGGTCAAGACGGTAGATGAATTCATGTTGAAGTCATAGATATTATTAAAATAGTCATCTACATCTTTTAAATCATCTGTTATATCATTTAGGAATTCATACCACAAGGCCATTTTCTCTTCCTTGGGTAATCCATATTTTAGGGACAAGTCGTGTAGTTCCCCAAATAAATTATCTAGTGCTCTTTCATAATCCAAATTCTGTATCCGATTGCATTCGTCTAATAAAAGTTCTACCTTCTCCTTTGGTATAATAAACACATGCTCTTTTAATATGCCTGATATATCTATTCCTCCATCTTCATCATCATCATAGTCATAGTCATCATCACTATCATCAATGAACTCATCACCATCTTTCTCATCATCGTCTTCTCCTATTTCGTCTTTTTTTTCGCCTTCCTTCTCTATTTCATCCTTTTCTTCTTTTTCTACTTCTTCTTCCTCCTTTTCTTCAACTTCCTTTACTTCCTTCACTTCTTCTTCCTCTTCCTGTTGCGCCTTTTCCTGTTGTTCTTTTTTTATTGAACTGCAAGTAGTTTCACTGGGGGCTTCACTCTCTTTCCCTTCACTGCAATCATTGCCATCACATTCGTTGCTTACATCATTTGGGCCGCCACGTGCATCTGAGTCTGACGTAACCTGGGACAACTGTCTCGACGCCTTCAGTACTGCACCTCCTAGGGATAATGCACTTTCGCTTGGGAGGTCACCATTCTGCGAAGATAATCACCAAAGTGGTAAAAAAAAGGAGTGATGTGTTAGGAGATTTAGTCTCCGTACAATGTGTGGCGAAGAAAAGAGGGGGGTTTGTCCCTTCTTTATGTGTCACATTAAAGTGACTTTTTCTTTTTTCATTTTTTTTTCCTCCTCACCAGCAGCACGACGTTCATCAGAGTGAACACAGAGAAGACTACCCTAGGCGCGCTCAACATCTTCGCCAAGCTCAGTTGCGTTGGAAGTGTAACAGCCGTGGGGGGCAAATGTACTAAGCTAACACAACTTATGCTTTTTTATATGTTCTTAAAAAGAAAAAAGTATCAACTTGGTGTTATTTATGAGAGATAAAAAAAAAATACTATAAGTTTGTGCGCTATATAACAGGTAAAGGGAAATTATTTAAAGCCAAGTTGCTAATTCAAGTAAACAAAAGGTAGAAAAAAAGAAGTATTTAAGAATTACATTTTTATTTTAAAATAGGAAAAAAAAAAAAAAAAATTATAAATAGTTAAAATACCAAAAAGAGCAGATATAAAGAACATACAAGAAATGCTTTTTTTTTCTTAGGCAATTTATAGCAACGAACGAAAACAGCGCAAGGTTTCTTTCTCCTCACTCCCCATGGTAGGAATAAAATACATCCACACAGGATAAGAAGAGCTTGCCAGTACACAGCTAATCAAAGGTAATATATATACTACTACATACAAATCACTAGGTATTGGAAATGTGCGCTAACTACAACTGCTAATTGTGCTTATACAAGTTATTCATACCGTATCGCAAAGTTAGAGTCCTCTCTATACATAAACAGAGTCCCGCTGGAGCGGAATAGTTTTAGAAAAAATTAGGAAGATATCCAATTTAGTAGTAACTGCACGGAGGGCCATTAATTCCAAAGTGAAGGTGCACTTGGCAGTTTTCTCCTAAAGGGTTTGTTTTTTTAATGAGTTCCACCCCGCAAGCATGTGGAAGGGGTAGTATACGATTCTTTCATCATAGGAAGGTGGCGAACGCGCGGCAAGGAAAGAAAAAAACATATGCACAAATATATTAGTACACATAAATATTGTATTCGATCCTTTCCGTAGTAACGCCACCCTATCATCGAAGTCGTATCATCGTCGTACATAAAGATGTTTAAAGGGAAAAAGGTTCAATCAAAATTGGATTTTTGTTGCTTCCCATGCGGATACGTGTATTGCGCGGAAGATGCAGCTTTGATGCATACAACCGCTCTTTGTGAAGGGCCTTACACGCTAACATAAAATTGTTCCGGTGTATTATTAAAATTACGTTGTTCATTCGAAGTTGATACGATTCATATCCCATGGGCGCTGAACTTTTAAAAGCTTGCATACTCCCCTACATTGGGAGAGTGTTGCAATACGTGTTTAATCCGAATAAGGAGTGACCCCCCCTTTCGGGATTATAATTATTATTCAAATGTGAGATTCTTTTGTTTTACAAAAAAAAAAAAAAATTAGCTACAACGCAAATAACGCTGTTGGGGAGCACAAAATGTAGCGCGCGTAACGGCTGTGGTGTGCCCCCCTAATCCATTACATACATTATTGAATCAGGACAAAAAAAACAAAAAAGAAATTGTCAAAATATTCTTCATTCCTGGTTTTCCCCCAAAGCAGGAACTACGAAAAACCATATTTTTTAATTAAATTCCCCTTACTTTACCACCTTGGAGAGTACTTATTTACACCGTCCATTAGAATTTTTGACCACTTCAATTCATAACGTTTTAAATCCTCTATCCACGACTTGTTGTAATTACCCAAAAATGTAAAAAATTTTGCGGTTATTTTTACATTTCCTTTAGGGAAAAATGCTTGAAATTTATCTAGAAAAAGTTCGTCCCTTTCTATAAAATAATCCAGTATTTCATCATCACATTTTTTCCAAACAAATAATTGAAACTCTTGTGGGATTCCTTTTCGCATTGCTGCTGTGGCAAATTCTACCCACAGTCTGTCCATCATATCATTAAACAATTTCTTCATATAATTATTGTAATGAAAAAACACCAACTTTGCCTTTTTTTTACTTAAAATTAAACCAAGGGATTCCATTAAGCTATTTATTTCTTGCCCCGTTAATACTCTGTCACCTAAGTCTATATCACTCAACGTGGAATAAAAATCGTTATATTTCTGTGTATAAAAAAGATGATTATTATTTTCGTAGTAACTTGCATGTACTTGTTCGGGGGGTTCACCATAATTGTACGAAGACGAAGAAGCAAGGCTTCTGGGGTAGCAACCCATTAGTAACTTGTCCAACCTGTTGTCCTCATATTTGCCTTTATGAATCTATAAAAATGGTAAAATGGGTATGTGCACATATGTTCGTATATGTGCGTGCACCCTTTTAATGAAGTTAGGAAATTGCCACCATTTGTTTGCATTTCATTACAATTACTACAGTCAGACAGACGAGCACACCCTTGGGCTGGTAAAAAAGAAACCTTTTTACATAATTCTTAAATAATCATATTCCCTTACCGATAAAATTCCGATCCACACAATAAACAGTAGAGTGGTCAAACCCAACAACATGGGAAATTTTTTCCAAGTGTACATCCTCGCCATGCTAACTTGATGCGTAAAGAAGTGTGTTCAAAATTTTTAATGAACACCTTTTACAACCACGGTGCTGTAAAGTTGTACATTCCAGGACAATTTATTTGTTTTCAAAAAAAAAAAAAAACTCATAAATGAAGAATATGCCTAACACGCAATGCGCATAAAAAAAAACGGTAATATTTAAGAAAAGGTAAAATATGTATAAATCTATAACAAAACAAAGTATGCAAAAGAAAGTGAACAAAAAAAAAAAAAATATAATCTACGAAAAAAAGAACGAAAAACAATGGCTTCTAACATCTGCTGTACGGGCGCAAAAATAAAATAGCTGCTTCTAACTGCAGGCAGCTAATTTTATGCAACCACAGAATTATTTTGTAAAGAATCTTAAATTGAGTCATAATATATGATAGCAAAAAAAAAAAAAGAAAAGAAAAAGAAAAAATCAAATATATTCAAAAATTAGGAATGGTGCCAAAAGAAAAAAAAAAAAAAAAAAAAAAAAAAAAAGCCATCCTCCTTAACCATTTGAACATGTATTACAGTTTGTATGGACCGATCAGATTATGCTAGCGCTCTATAGATGATCTAACCCACCTGATTCGTTCTTACTTTGGTACAGTTACATTTCTTCCCCTTTCACTGTTATTATCAAGGCAGGTTCTGTTCTTCATTTGTTTTTAAAATGCGTCATCAGTCTGTACCCGCCAATATATATATAGGTTTATAGATACCTATATTTATCGGCTTATTTGACCCTGCAGTGACTTCTTACCATTTTCTGCCTAATGACCACCTAACATTTACGACATTTATCAGAAGGATGGAATGAATTATTCAGCAGCAGCGAGTTACATTTTTACTTCTTAAACCGTTTCGTCACTCGTCGGTTTTACCTCCATTACGATGTTGTGGTTTTTCCTGGTTCGTTATCCTGCCCTTAGACTCCTAAATTAGAGGATCCGCCCCACCCCGCCTTTACTTATCTCGACGAAAAAAGGGTTAAATATTTTCATGTATTCATTTATGTACATGTTATAAAATATATAATGTTTATTTTCGTTTTGAAAAATGAAAAAAAGCTGAGCAAATATTGGAGTCAACTTTTCCCAAAGACATAAGTTTCATCTTGCCTCCTTTAATTTTGCACAATAGAAATATATATTCGGGGAACTTTACAACGTGTAGTGGTAAGAGGATAAAATTGCCAAATGCACCAAGCAGGAAAGAAAATGTGACTGCTGCTAAGTTGAGGGGGTGCAGAAAAATGGGGGAAGAAGAAAATATATACCTATGTAAGCATATATATGTGATTTATTCTGTGCATATGTGTTAATAAAATATGAAACTTATCCCCCCTCTCACTGAGAATAAAACCAGCTAATTTTTCTTTATGCCATGGTGTAATATTTCGAGGTGTCTTATATCTGTTCCTTTTTTTCTTATGTGAATTGTTTGTGGCTTCAAAATAAGGTCAACACATATACGCGTATTGACTTATATTAATGCCGCACTTTTATGACTTCATAATTTTTTCGAATGATACTATGTACTTTGCGTTACTCCCGTGGGGGTATGTAAATCTGCGCAGGTTTATGAGTACGGCTAGCCATTTTTGCGGTTCGCTTTCTGTTATACCTTTGAAGTAAGTGCAAAGTGTGCTTTAACTTCCGTCACTCATTTAATTCCCCTCAGCGGACACCAATTGAGTCTTCTTACACAAACAGAACGTATATAATGTGTGGAGCCCAAGAAAGGGGTCCACAAACACGATATTATATTTATATATATATATTTTTTTTTCCACCTCGACGGGAAACCGAAACGGTTATTGTATAATAATTCCTGGGTAAATATAGAAGGGTATTATTTAGTCCCAATTCGTTAGCGTCACTATAAATGAGGTGATGTGTATGCATTTGCAGATGCTACCATTCTGTCTATATTGCAACTCGTTACATGTGTATAGAGCATATGTAACTAGTAAATGTGAAAAACCATTTTCCTTAATGGTCTCACTTTTTAAATGTTACCTTAAAAAATTAAGGAAACACTAACAATAAAACAATTATCAGCTAATATTAATTTTGACAGTAAAATGTTTCACTTTAGAATAGTGGTCTCTGCAGTTACACAGGTCGATAGTTTTAAGTAACTCCAAAAGTTAAGGCAAGGATGTATCTATCCCCTACTTTTGTACATACGCCTGTACAGGTACATATATACACATATACGTACATGCATGTATATATTACGTGCACACAACATGAACGCATTTTAAGCGCCCCTCCATTGTGCACGCACACGTATGAACTAATTTGTAGGTATCACTTACCCTACTATTCTGTATAAATCGAAATTCGCTTATTTTCATGATGAAAAATTCCTATTTTCATCAAGCTGAATTTCATAAAACTTGCACTGTACTGAAGGTGCAAGGAGAGCACGAATAGGCGCTTTTACGCTTTTCCATACTTTGATGGAAAAATAACAACAAAAAAAATATTATAGGAGCAAATATGACAAGAAGTACGCAGTTATACAAATTATTACTTGTGCAGAGGGCACAAAATTTAACAAATAAAATAAAATAATTCAAACAAGAATTTACAAAAATGCAATGTTTTGTTTTTTTTCATTTTTGTAATTCAATGTAAGCAAACAAACTTTAAAAATAATATTCTTGTGCTTAGTAGACAAAACAAATTGTTGTATTAAATTATTCTCAAACGTAGTATTACAAATGTATTTTCTTGTTTAAATTATTTGACAGGTAACTTGGGGGAGGCGGTAGGATAGCACATATATCTGTAACTGATGCTCATAATAGTGCATCATTATGTACAATATATTTTGTGCTTACCTTAGGATTTTTTTTTTTTTTTTTTTTTTTTTGGTCTTTTCTCCCCATACTCTATAACTGAGTAAATTCCTAGCTATTTTATTTGTTAGGCTTAATAAATTATATACCACCCATTTTTTGGGGAACTTCTCATCAATTCGCTCTTCCATTTGTGTCTATTTTTTTTGTTACACCTATTTATGCTTTAGATGGTGGGTTCGTTGTAGTGGTGGTTGATACTCGCATGGGTGTACTCCTCTGTTGGGATAACCTATAGATGAACGTGACCTTTCTGCGCTCGCATAGGTCAATCAACTTGTCACCCCACTTGTGATCTCATTACTGAACCCATCCGTGGAGCCATTTCTCACTACGCTTTGTACTTTTCAATAATATTCAAAAAAGCCTTCCTCCACTTCCTCTTATTTGCTCTTGTTAATTTGTCACACGACCATATAAATCTTGAAAGGAAAATTCGGAAACTTAGTTGTAGCATTAATTTATTATTGGCCATGGAGAAAAAACGATTTTCATACGATTTGTCTAAAGTGTCTAAATCTTTCGTAAGAGCTGAATGACAGTTCATTAAAAATTTCAAACGTTCTCCATCAGGCATTCCAATTTTTCCTGCTAATTGGGTAAAATATATCCATAAGCGATTTATCATCTTGTGATATTTACTCTTATAGTAATCATTCAAGTAGTAGTAAACAACATATGCCTTCTTCCTATCGGCAAAAAGAAACCCAGTATTGTAGGACATCTTTTCTATATTCCTCCTTGATAGCTTTTTTGAAATATCCTCCTCCTCACATCCGAATGGCAAAACTCTCCTCCTTAAATTTGGCTCATTAAAAAAAATATCATTTTTGATTCTTCTGGATAAATCTCCATTTACGTGAAGGGATAATTCGACCAGCTTTCTTGGACACGTTTGTAATTGCAATTCTGATTGTATGCATAATTTGGTGAAGCAGACAGGGTTCTGAAAAGGAAGTAATTAGAAAAAGTGGACCACCACATGGGACAACATGTGCAAATTATATATTAACATATGTATACGTAATGGGTAATTGTAGACGGGAGCACACTATAATACACTCTGGTGCGTGTGGGTCTCATGTTACGAGTGAAACCGTATGATGATCTACGGGAGGTAACTTTATTTTGTGTTTTTCAAGAGGAAACACTTATTACATTTCTTTTTATATTTTTTATCAATCGCACTTACTAATGATAAGAAGGTTATTACGAAAATAAGGGACAGCAGGATGACGTATCTTACCGGACATTGGCTTTTCGAATTTGCATTTTTTCTCATTTTTTTTTTAACGAATAAGGTATCGTAAAATGTGAAAAATATGTATATATTTTGTAAAAGTATGGTGGATTAAAATTAAAGATAGCTTAAAGCAAAATGTAAAAAAATGGGTTAAGAAGTTATGTTTGGGTTCCATATATTCGGGGAAAAAATACATAGTTCGCCTTTTAAATAAATAAGGAGAAAGTAAAAGGAACAGAAGAAAACTGGAAGGTATGATGATTGACACATGTGCTACTTCTGCTACTGCTACTGGTTATTGGTATTTTTTTCTTTTTTCTTATTGTAGTTTTTATATCCCCCTCTGCAAAAGGGCTGAGGGAAATATATCTGAGTGCTGGTTATTGCTGGTATAATAAGTGTATAAGTTTATTTTCTCGCGGAATAAAAAATCTAAAGGAGACTGAAAAAAAATAAGAAGATAAAGGTAATGAAATGTGCAAAAAAAAAAAAAAACATAAAAAGTGTGCAAAAAGAAAATATAAAATAGGCAGAAAAAAAAAAATATGCGAATAAACACGCAAAGAATAAATAGGCAAATAGCCGCGCGAAGAACAAATAGGCGCAATAGTTGTGCAAAGAACAAATACGCAAAAAGAGGGGCAAAAAAATTATATATAAAATAATCCGAAATTTTTTTTACAAGACAAAAAATTTTTTACAAATGAGGTAAAAAATTTTTTACAAATAAAAGGCAAAAAATTGTTTACAAATAAGGCAAAGAAATATACATTTATGTTAGACCCAAAATGTACTACCCTAATTATGGCAACAAAAGTCCAAACACATTACACAATGTAAAAAAAGGAAAAAAGATGAAAAAAAAAGAAAAGAAGCGAGAAGATCGCATATAATTTTTAACAGTATTATAAATAATAAGTCTGCGTCATAAAAAAAAATCTGTTAGAGAAATTAATACGGGAACTTTTAAAGGAAAACCCTGCATTTATGCAACCTGTGCCTATAGACTAATAGTTACACTTCTGAGAACAAATAAAAAATTGCATAAGAAGAAAATGTGTGTACACCTTTAAAATTTCTCATATTTTGAGTTCGTAAAAACTACACACTGTGTTTAAAGTTATCTTTAAATATGTAGGACTTTAAAAAGTGTATAATAAAGAAAGAAAAAAAAAAAACAAAAAAAACTTGGAACAGCACGACTTTGTTTGCTCCTATGAGAGCAACCACATGTGTGTCCCTGCGCAACGTTGTGCATACCCACGCATACTATTTGTTCGACCTTTTCTATTTTTTTTTTTTTCTTTTTTTTTTTTTCAATATTATGAATTCATTCAATTAAAATTTTTTTCTCTTTTTTTGTTTAATGTGCCAGTGTTTGTCGTTAAAATTTTGATTCTTTTTCGTATACACACACACGTGTGACATGGTAAATTATTTGTGTAATTGTGTACACAGTTCTTTCTTTTTTTTTTTTTTTTTTTGTAAGAAACACTCATTTTTTTTTAAGACACTTCTTTTTTTTTTGCGGAGGAGGAGAAGCAGCGCATGAGTGATGTGATGCTGGTTGGGGCTAGAGAAATGGACAATTTTCGCGCAAAAAAAAAAAAACCAGTGCAAGCCAAGCCCCTCCTTTTTTTTTTTTTTTGGTGGTTACTCCTTATTTGGGTTGTTCCTTGTTTGGTGGTTGTTGTTGTGCCTCCGCCCCTTTTTTATTGTGTGTACTCTTCCCATATTTGTGCTTGCCATTCTTTTTTTTTTTTAATTTTTAGGAGGGTAGACTTTTCTTTTCTTTTTTCATTTTTTTTTTTCGCTAATTCTCTCTGCGACAAATTTATATTAGGGCAATTTTTTTTCTTTTTGGGGTAATTTTTTTTTTTTTTTTTCGCTAATTTTTTCTGTGTTACCAATTTTATGTTAGGGCATTTTTTTCTTTTTTGGACGATTTTTTTTTTTTTTTTTGTGAAATTTTTTCTGTGTGACAAATTTATATTAGGGCATTCTTCTTTTTTTTTGGACAATTTTTTGGACAACTTTTGTTTTGCAATTTTTTCTCTGTGACAAAATTTATATTAGGGCATTTCTTTTTTGGACAAATTCTTTTTTTTTTTTTCCCTTCATTTGCATGAATACCTGCATGAAGGAAAGAATACTTCAAGCGAGGCGCGAAAAGAAAAAAAAAAAAAGAATGTGCTGAATTCTTTAAAGAAATATTTATGTATTTTAAAAAAAAAAAAAAAACTTGTGAAGTCAAAATTTTTGTAACAAAATGAATAAGCAATTTAATTCCTCAATAAAAAAAATTTTACCAAAAAAATCAAAGTCGGGAAAATTTTTTTCTCCCACTTATATTGACCACACATGAACGTAAACACTTTAGTACAATACAAAAAAAAATAAAAGAAAAAAATAGGAAGTAGTACAAATATTGTAGCATATTAAGAATATCGCTTAATACAAAAAAGGTGAAATATTATTTTCATATGTTATTTTCACTTACATGATTATAACACTTATGTCAAACATTTCATAATAAATGATCTAAATAAAACTCCTATATCACACACGCACATATTTTCTCTTCCCTTTAACATTCCTCAAACAACAACAATGCCAAACATTAACATCCACAACAATTTGGCTACAAATTGTTTCTTAATAAGGAAGAGGTTCCTTAAGAACGCCTTCCTTTGGAACACTTTCCTTAGGAACAAAGTCTTCCTTTGGAACATCAACCTTAGGAAGACTTCCCTCAGGAACAAAGTCTTCCTCCCTAAACCCGAAATCTGAACTTTGAAACTTTTCCTTAGGAACACATTACTTTGGAACATTTTCTTCTTTCATAAAATTGGAACCCAAAAACTCTTGAACAAGAATGGTGAAATAATCCTCCTTCGTCGAATGCAGGTCCACTTTTTGATATTCGTCTAAGACTTCTAAATGAATATCAATAATCATGCGGCGACGTACACCACCACGGCGACCAACAGCACGTTGACCAACTTGTTTCCTCCTCGCTGGAACAGATCTTGGTTGTGTACGTTCCTTTACTAAGGTATATTCATGTGGACCATCCTGCTGTTCCACATGATCAAGAGGTTGTTCTTCCAAAGTTGGAGGACCACGTACTTGATGAGCTCTTCTGTAACTTTTTCTTCGCTTACCGAGGAAAAAATACTGAAAAAAAAAAAAAAAAAAAGGAAGAAAATGTTTCCTTAATAGGAGTATGGAATGCTGTTCACACGCAACAGTAATTACTACTTCAAACCCTCAATTGCAAAATCCTATACACACACCCCTAAAATGCGAAATCCTACATCCTTACGCACTCATGTATTTATTCATTCTTTTCCTTATTCACTCGTTTTTTCTTCTTCTTTTTTTTTTTTTTTCTTTTTCTTTCTTTTTCATTTACCTTCCAAAGGAGGTAGCTCATAGCAGAAAAACCAATTAGAAAAGGAATTGTAGGAAGGTATGGGGTAAGGAGATCAGGAAGGTTGTCAATCTTGCTAACAACTGGGGAAGGAGAAGGAAGGGGAATGGCTCCACCACCTTTCCCCTGTTCACCTTCCTTTGCATTTGTAGCACCTGTTCCAGATGACGATGTTGTTGTTATTCCTGTTAAGGATGTTATCGGTGTCGATGTCGCTGTTGTAGGTGTTGTTATTGTTGTTCCTGGTGTGGAAGGGGGTGCTTGTGGTACTGCTGCTGGAGGTGCTGGTTGTAGTTCTGGTGATGGTTCTGAAAGAACTTCACCAGTGGAGGAGGATGTTCCTTCTTTTCTTTGACTATCATCGGGTTGGGGTGATGCTTCCCTCTCCGGCTTTGTTTCTGGCTTCTTTGCCTCTTCCTTAACTTCAGTTTTTCTTTCTTCCGTCTGATTAACCTTACTTTTCTCTTCCTCTTGCGTGGTCTTATCGTTTTCTGGAGAAGAGGGTAATGATGAACTGGATTTGGCAAGTTGGACTACCTTGGGAGGTGGTGGTGGTGGTGGTGGTGGTGGTGGTGGCGGAGGAGGTTTGGGTACAAATTCCTCAATGATTTGTTGCAATTGCTGAAGTTCCTTTTCCCTTTCTTCTTTCAACGGTGGATCAATTTTTTCTAATAGTTCCCCTAATTTCTGCAACTGCTCATCACTGCTAGGTGTCCCATTCTGCACTGCTGTATCCGCGCGCGCCTGGCCCAGACGTGTGGGTGCCCTAATGCGATTTCCCTTCTGATTGTCCTTACACCAGTCTCTGTTTGTCACCATATTCATCTTACCCCAAATGATACTCCTGTGCAATAAGTCCCATAATTTGGGTAACATGTCTGTTTCTCCCCTGTAAATGTTAGTATGTTCCTTATAATTACACTCAACGTAGTCCCCATTGGATACTATGCTTCCCCGTACATTTTCTATTGCGTTAAAGGCGTGTTCTATTACCTCCCATGGAGCACAATACACTCGCATATAGGACATCCACACTTTCAACAGGTCACACAGGGGAATCTCCTTCACTTTCCTGTCGCATGGTCCCTTTCCTTTCTCGTTTTGGTACTGATTTCCAGGAGCTGTAACTAATAATATATTCCTTATCATAATTTCACAGAAAGTTTTATACTTGTTCATGTCATGTCCCAAATGGTCATCCAAATTTTCACACAGTGACAGCATGCCGCCAAGTTCCTTATAATTAACTTTGTCCTCCACAGAAACATTGTTCGAGAGCTGTGTGAACCATTCCCCAATAGTCACTGTAAGAAAGGGAAGCATTTTGGAAAAGAGCGTATTAGGGTGGAACAAAAGTTGTTAGGAAGGTTTGGTGGAAGGAAGGTTGTTAGAGGTGGAAGAAAAGTTGTTAAGTGTTGGTTGGTGGAAGGAAGGTTGTTCGGGGTGGTAGAATGAAAGGTTGTTAGGGTGCTGGTAGGTGGAAGGAAGGTTGTTGTTAGGGTGGTTTGGCGGAAGGAAGGTTGTTAGGTGGTTGGTGGAAGGAAGGGTTGTTAGGGGTAGTACGGTGGAAGTAAGGTGGTGTTAGGGGTGGTACGGTGGAAGGAAATGTTGTTAGGGGTGGTTGGTGGAAGGAAATGTTGTTAGGGGTGGTTGGTGGAAGGAAGATTGTTACGGGTGGTTGGTGGAAGGAAGCTTGGATGTACCATTTAAATATAAGACTCCTATATGCTTCCCATATTTCATATCCATAAGAAAAATGCTTAAGGAGTATAGGACATGTCCATACGTTGTCCATATTATGTTCAATATAATTTCTGCTTACGTTCTTCATCATCATTGAATCCTGCCTCGCTCTTACTTTTGGGACATTTGTATTGAGCACCTTCTATTTTTTTTTCTCGTTCATCCATTTTTTCTTTCACTTTGTGTAATACTTTGTCTACGTCCCCCTTTGGTATGTATTGCTGCTTTGTTATTATTCCCCCTAGTTCTTCTATTTCCTTCTCATTCAACCAACCCTGTCCATTTTTTCCCCCTTCTGTCTGTTGACCGTCCGGCTTATCATTTACTTTCTTTGGTCTACAGTAAGGCTTTGCCCTCTCAATGTTATCCCAGTCAGCAACTTTACCCTTCCACCCTTCTTCCTTCTCTTTCCTTTTTTCCTCTATCCACTGTTTTATTGTTCCTCCAATAAATTGACCCCCCACTTTGCCTGTATCGAAGTTTATACCTTTACATTTTATGCTACTATCCGGAACATTATACATTGTCCTTAACTGCTGCATTGCCACATTCATATATTTCATATGTTTATTAAAACATTTATGCTGCCCGAATATTTCAAATAAGGTTACTGTTCCAACGATACATCTAAAAAAAGACTCTTCCTCCTCCTCTTCAGTACTCTTCACTTCTTTCCTATTTGTTGTTTCCATTCCATTCATGTAATAATATATTTTCATTATAGCTTTACACAACCCTCCCTCTATTGGATCCCTATAGATTCCCGCATCATTCCACAAGGTTTGTGCACACAGGCTCTTTATTACTTGGTCATTATCATACTTCAGTTTATCCATTAACCCGTCCCATACCTTCCTTAAATCTGTCCATATTTTATTCTATAAAGGTAAAAGGTAAAGTACACATTACTTATATATACAGTCTACCTATATTTAGACTTCCCCTAATTCCTGCCACATATGGAGATTTTCGTCTATTCAAAATTTATTGATTCACTCTAAACTGAAAATATTACATATCCATCCTGACTGTTGATGTGTCTCCTTTCGTACCACTGTTTTAATATTCGCGAAAACTCCTTATACGGCATATTTACTTAAATCGTGCGCCCTTATCTGCGGATATTTCGAAGACGTTCCTCATATTCCTTACTCTGTATTCATTTATTCTCTTCTGTTTATACTTAATACTTTTATTCCTTTCTTTCTTTTATTTTTTTTTCTTCCAAAAAAAAACAAAAACTGAGAAGGAATTACCCACCTCCTTTTTTTTTTCTTAAATTTTCTTTTCCTTTCCCCTCAAAAGAAACTTCCTTCCTTCTTTCCTTTATATACAGCTTCTCACCTATGTACCTTTCTACATAATTTTATTTAAAAAAAAAGAGAAGGGAGAAGTGAGAAAGCAAACTTCCCCTTCCCATCTTATACAGTGCATTCATTTAAAAAAAAAAAAAAAAAAAAAAAAGGAGATTTATCTACCTCCTTCTTCTCTTATCTTCCTTCTTTTCTGAATTTTCCCTTCTTTTCTTTTAGTTCTTTCTTTAATATATTTTCTTTAAAAAAAAAACGTGAGGGAAAATACAATCTTCCTTTCACCCCTTCCTTTCCTTACATACACTACGTTTCTTCTTCTGAAAAAGAAGAGGAAGGAGGGAACGAATGGAATTATGCACCTATCCCTTTTGTTCCTTCTTTTTTTTTTTTTTATATTAATTCTATTCTTGTTCTCTTTTTTTCTTTTTATTTTTTAACCCCTTTTTTTTTTTTTTTTTTTCTCTCTCTTTGTAGAAAAAAGAAAAAAATACGAACAATTCCCACTCCCACTGCATTTGAATATTATAATTATATATGTGCAACTAAAAAAAAATGAACTACTCTTCTTTTTTTTTAATTAAGATTATACTGAATTAGTGTATATTTTTTTATATGTATGCATATTATTGTAAATTTAATTTTTTTTTTTTATTTTAGAATGAAAAATACACTTACACACATTCTTAATAAGAGAAAGCAGTTAATCAAATGCCGCGCACGCAAATAACTTCACGAACAACTTCACAAACGACTTAAATTAAAAAATTTTCCACATTAAAGAGAGAAAAAAAAAAAAAAAAAAAAAACAAGCAAAGGAGGAAGCAAAAAAAAAAATGGCACCTCTCACAAAATATTTAACACTCACCTTAGTACTCCTGTTCTTGTTCTTGTGGAAATACCCTAACCACCACCACCATGTAAGATGTACATAGAAATAGCTGTAGCTGCTGTTGTTACATTTTTTTTTTTAGAAATTTGACGCACATTTACTAAGATTGAAGAGTTTCTTTTTTGCTTTTTTTCGCTGGGTGTTAGAAGGAAGCTGGTGGTAGGTGGGTTGTTAGGTGGAAGGAAAGAAGGAAGGTGAAGAAAAAGAAAAGAATAAGAAATAAGGAAGGAAAAAAAGAAGGAATAAGAAGGAAAGAAGGAATAAGAAGGAAAGAAGGAATAAGAAGGAAAGGGATGAAAAGGAAAAAGAAGTTACTATTACTGAAACAACCATAAATATAAAAATGAAAACATAAATGGGGAAAATAGGGTGTAACGCAGAAAGGAGCATTATTATTATAAAGGGGGAAGGGTACATGCACATACTTTCTTCCTTTTTTTTTTTTTTTTTTTTTTTTTTTTCCTTTCCTTTTCTATTTTTCATGAAAGAAATGCTCATTCGAAATAATATACCATTTAGGTAAAAAAGTCGAGCGTACAATTAATGTAAAGTAGATATAGAGAACCTCTTTGAATTGAAAAGTGGAACAGTATGATGCTTGTGTGTTGCTTTTGTTAACAAGAAAAAAAGAGTTCATCATGGAATTCTGACTTTTTAAGTTTTTTGCATAAAAATATTAAGAAATAACATCAACAAGGAAGAAAATAAGGGGCAGATCAAGTACTTATAATTCAATTCTTAACACACCTTTTATTATATTCAGCAGATCATAGTTGTGGAATGTTAAAAGTTAAGGTTAATTTGGGAAGGGAAGAAGTTTAATGTAGTATTAAATAATATATTTTATAAAAAAATGAACAATGTGCACGCAAACTCAGGTTTCTATTGCATGATAAAAATATTATGAATATATGTGAATGATAATATAAGGATACTTATATGTATGTGGGCATATTTACATAGAAACTTGAATAATAATGAATGTACGCATATGGAAAAATTGGGACCACACAATAATAGTAGGATGCGTAAGGAGTAGGGAAGGAAACATTCCCACTTTCCTTCTTCAATCCATGTGTTACATACGTTGGTAACCTATATTGGTTCTTTGACCCCTTGGTCTATTATTATTATATGCTGCCCTTCCATCTCTTCTGTTGGATGCTGGTGGACGTGGTGGTGGTCGTGATCGTCGTTCATCATTATATATGGTAGAATGGTCTGTTGCTGAACCAAGTGTGGAATTTGTTTCTGTGGAATATGCGGTAGAGTCAAATACTATTAAGGTGTCGTCTTCTGTGAATGTATCGTTGTCGTCGTTAAAGTGGTTACGTTCCATTGTTCTAGTAGTTGTATTGTTGTTGTTGTTGTGTACAAGGTTCTTGTTGTAGTAGTTGTTTGTTGTTGTTTACAAGGATTGTTGTGTGTAATTGTGTTTGTTACAAGGATTGTTGTGTGTAATTGTTGTTGTTTTTTGTTATACAAGGATTGTTGTGTGTAATTGTGTACAAGTTATGTATATTGTTCTTGTTGTACAGGGATTGTTGTGTATTGTAGTTGTGTACAAGGACTGTTGTAGTAGTAGTTGTTGTTGTTTGTTTGTTGTAAATCCAACTTATAAGTTATAAATCGAAGTTACAAGTTGTAAAATGTGGCACTTTTTCCTTTCCTTCCTTTTTTTTCCTTAATAAGAAGAACTTTTACTTCAAATAATATATGTTATTTTAAATGAAGAAGAAGAAGAATATAAAGTGGAGTTTGCACACACACTTTTTAAAGGGGGGTAGGAGCACTTTTTTTTTTTTTTTGTTCTTTCTGAACTTATATATTGACTATACACACATGAACAGGTCAATACCGTCCGTACAATACTAGAGGGAATAAAAAAATAATAAAAGAAAATTTTAAAAAAAAAAAAATAAAATAAAATAACGTAACATTAATATATGTATAAAATATAATCTGTGTTGGAATAAGGGAAGAAGGAATGCGCAGATTAGCTCAAAATAATGGTATATATACATATAATATAATATGCATATTATATGTAGGTGGTGATTTATTTATAATAAGTTTCTTTTTTTAAGACGAAAGAAGTTAAAAAAAAAGGAAAAAATAAAAAAAAAAAAAAAAGGAGGAGGGGGAAGGATAAGCTAACGCTTAACGTATAATATGCTCTTAAGAGAAGGTTAGGAAGAAAGGAAAGAAGAAAAAAAAAAAAAAGGAAAAGGTAGCTTACATAGTATACATAATATATGTGCACATTCTAAAGAAGGGGGAGATGAAATACTGCATATAGGAACTGTGCACACAACATTTGTTAATAATTCTTAAGAATTCCTTTTAAGCCATAGTGAAATATAAGTATAGTAGTACATATTGAAATTGTTTCTGCTCAAAAGAGAACGGAAGAAAAGAAAATTCCGCCTATCCGTTCCCCATTAAATATATATGAATATAGTGACTTTGATATATATATATATGTACATGCACAATCCGTTTTCTGTTACTTTTGGAAGAATTAACAAATGTGTACTGTTGAAATAAGTAAAATTTTCAATATTCATCAATCATAAGAAGGAACCCAAAATTTTTTGCACATACAACACTTCCCCACATACTAAATACATAGATATATGAACAACAACACAACTATTCTCTTAAAAAGAAAGGAAGGGAAGAAGGAAGTTATATTATACACATATGAAGAAAATATACACATCTGCACACATAAACCATGTCAGAAACAGCACCAGCGGTAAGAGAAAGAATATTGCAAAGAAGGTACAATATTGCCCAGAGGGAAGGCAAATATTGGAAGGACTACATTGGGAAGGAGCAATAAGGAAATAACAAAGAAAGAAAAGAAGGAGGAAGGAAGGTTATTAGGGGCGGAAGAGAAGAGAACTTCCCTTCCTCTTCCCCTCCTTCCTCCTTCTTTTCTTTCTTTACAACATGAACAGAAGTACATACAAGGGGTGCACTATATATATATATATGTATATTAATTACATTTATAGGAAGTTGATTGGAACAAATTAGCTTCACATGAGGAATACTATGATAAATTCAATTCGGCTAATGAGAACGACTGTACTAGCACTGATATCCAATCTGAACAGTTAGAGCCTAAATTAAAGAGTGACTTTTCAGGGTGTACAAAAATTACTAATAACGCCACGAAAATGGCCTATGCTTACTGTAAAGCATGCAAGATAAAACAGGGCAGGACATCGCAGTCCGATGATGATGATCATAACACACCCTGTGAATTTTTTTATTTTTGGTTGGGGGACACATACTGGAACGAATTAGGTGATAAAAAATTTTCACACCTGCTCCGTGCAATTCACGAAACGCTAAAGGGAACTAATCCTGACAAAAAATGTAGAATTGATTACCCTGATGTTAATAAAAACCTCCTCCCACAAATGAAAGAAGTATTCGACTACTACCATGACTATAAGGACGTAAAGGATAACATACTGAAGATCAAGGACGGATGTGAAGGGAAGTGGTCCACTTACTTAGATAAAGTTTCCTCAGCATGCAAGGCAGTAAGTGACTACTGCAAACAAAACCAAATTAAAAGTGGTGATTATTGTAAAGAATTTAACAATAAATACGATGTGCATTGTAATACAGCTACATTGTCAAAAGAAAAATGTGAATTGCAATCTCAATTAACAACTGCAAAAGACAAAATAGCACAGGAAGTAAAATTAGCAGCCACCAAAGAAAAAGACCAAGCCGTTCGTTCTGCTACCACTACCTCTTCCGTCTCTTCTATTTTTGGCACCTTAGCAACAATTGGTGCCCCTTTGTTATTATACAAAGTAAGCATAAAAAAAATTTTAAAATTTTAAAATTAAAAATTGAATCATTTAACAGTTTACCTTCCACCTACCACCCCAACCACCTAACAACCCACTTACCACCACCCCTAACACAAACTTCCTTCCACCTAGAAGAACCCTAACACAACCTTCCTTCCACCCTACCACCCAACAACTTTCCATCCTTAGACCCTCCTTCTAACCCTTTCCTTTTTAACACATTCCTTCCCTTTAGTATAAACCATGGTCTTCTTGGTTTGGTAACAACACTTCTGGAAATGGAGGAAGAAAAAACACAAGAAAAAAAAGAACAATTGGACATCACTTTGATGCGTCCACAGAAGACACCTTCACAGAATACACAGCAAATGAAGGTTCCACAATAGGTGACTTAACAGCAGAAGATTCCACCACACTACGTTCCTCTGCTGCCACATATACAAGACCGTCTACCGGGGGAAGGAGAACAAGGCCGTCTACCAGAGAAAGGGAAAGAAGAGCAGGAGCGAATAATAGTATTACAGGTCGTCCGAACACTATAGGTTACGGTAGTATGTAGAACACACATTAGAATGTAACACAACATACACACATTGATTGGAATGTGATGTCCTCCCCACGGAAGGAACAATGAAAAACTGCGCACAGTTCATACAATCCAGAAATAGGTTGATATTTTCTTTCTTTTCTTTTTTAACTTTTTTCCTTTTTAATTTTTTCCTTTTTGTATTGTATGACAGCTTCTACGCTCATGTGTAATGAATATAAGTTCAAAAGGAAAATTTTTTTTTTTGACTTTATCCTTATCTGTTCGTAACTTCCTTACTTAAGATCCAAAGTGTTTATTATTTATTTTTTTACAAAATTTTGTCTTTGTATTTTTTCTCTTCTAAATAATTTTCCGAAAAGGTTAGTACTTCGTTCTTTTTTTCCGCTTCCCGTTCGGGAGAGTATTTCTTTCCCTTTCAATACAGAGTTATTCATACATACAAATGGAAGGAAAACAAAAAAAAAAGAACAAAGAAAAAAAAAAGGAAAAAGAAAATATTTAATCATATCAATAAAAAAGGAATAAAAAAAAGAGAGGGTAAAATGCTTCCTTCTTTTTTTATTATTCCTTTTTTATTGATATGATTAAATATTTACTTTTTCCTTTTTTTTTTCTTTTCTCTTTTGTAATTTTGCTTTTAATTTTAGAAAGGTTGCATAGGTCATTGAATGAACACACTATGTTCCCTTTCGATAGGCTACTGTCTCATTTGAGGTCATGCGGATTGACAAAACTAAGTCAGCGCATTATCGCATTTTCCCTCTTTGCATTTTTGCACAGGATACTTCTTCTTCCCCTTTGGCCAAGTAATATGGAACAAAATTTTATGTGTATGGAAGGATGAAATTCATTCTTTTATTCATATTACTTTCCGTATGATGTAATGAAAAAAGGAAGGAAAAAATTTTCGATTGGCTCTGACACCTGCGCACCCCTGCTTGTGTAAACCTAGTATGAAATTTGCTACCATCAAAGTGTAGGCAGATAATTAGCGCTGGAAGGAAGTGTATACATGCCAAGGGAGGGGGTTATCTCCCTAAATATATCTGCACATATGTTTATATACATACATGTCCTTGTGTATACATAAATTATCTTGCCACTTTTTTTTTTCCTTTCACCCCTTAAATATGTTTCCCTTCCCTGTGGCACATGGAAAATGCGATGTTGTAGCCGTTTCGTGGGTACATGTGAAGTTGAAGTACAGAATTATCTACATATCACAAAGAAACGTATAAAGCTTGATACCTAATAGTATTGTAAGAACGAACAGTTATAAGGACGATATTTCAGCGCCCTTGTAGTACATGTTAAATTACTAGACAACTCCACAGCAATTTAGCTAAAACGAATGTAGCGTAAGGGACAAGTTTCGCATACCCTTGAGTACATGTACATATGTGTGGATGCACACATTCGCTGCTTCCTTGTCAGTGTTACGGGAACGGGAGCGTGGAATAAAATATTACCACTGTGTCCTTGGTGATGAAGAAGGAAATGTGTGCATAACTTGTAAAGAAACTACGAAGTATCTGTGTCTGTATAAGTGGCCACCATATTTAAATATTAAATTTTGCACCGTTATGCAAATAGCCTAAATTAAACATATGAATGAATAGAAATTACGTTCACTACCCTATTTGATAGTTTCGGAAAAAAATTCTATCACGTACTTATTGATCGCTCATATATGATGGGAAAATAATTAATTTTTTTTTTTTTTTCCTTTTTTTCTTTTAATTCTTCTTTTTTTTGTGTGTATAATGAGTGAAACGTGTTTGCGATGCCTCAAAAGTGGTTTGAGAATAAATAAAAGAAAGAGGACAAAATTGAGGAAAAAAAAGAAGAGGTGAAAAAAAAAAGTTAAGAAAAGATAGAAAGATCCGTCCCTGAGAGCGCGCAGAGCCTCTTCACAAGTAACCGTCCAGCTCAAAAAAGGGAGGGAAGCCAACCCCACTGGGAACAAAAATTTCCTACTTTTTAAGCTACCTTGGCGACCATGGAAGCCCCCTATATTTCTCGCTCACCCTCGAAGCGGTCGAAGCAAGGGCGAAAGCAAATCAGGATTATAAAAAAAAAAAAACAAAAAAAAAAAAAAAAAAGGAAAAAACTAACACAAACAGCACTACACACGCACTCGCACACAGAAGTGAAGGAAGAAGAAAAAAAGAAAAATATTTACTACACCCTAAAACTGCAATCTGAACTTTGGAACCTGTTCCTTAGGAACAATGTCTGCCTTAAGAACATCCTCCTTAGGAACTTTTTCCATAGGAACACACTCTTCCTCCCTAAACCCGGAATCTGAGCATGGAACCTGAACTCGGAACCTGCTCCTTAGGAACAACTTCCGTAGGAATATCTTCCTGAGGAATACTTTCCTTAGGAATAAAGTCTTTCTCCCTAAACCCTGAACCTGAACCCCACTCCTACAACCTGAACCTTCATTCTGACAACCCTAACGACCTTCATTCTAGTACCCCTAACACAACCCACCTACCACCAACCATCACCCTAACAACCTTCCTTCCACCGTACCATCCCAAACAACGTTTCCTTCCACCCCTAACACCCCCTTCCTACCACCACCCTAACAACCCACCTAGCACCACCCTAACAACCCACCTAGCACCACCCTAACAACCCACCTATCACCACCGTTAACAACCTTCACCTCACCCCTAACACACAAATTTGCACCCCATATACCCTTCGTTCCATCTACCACCCTTAACAACTTTCCTTTCACCAACCACCTAACACTCCTTCCTTCCACCAAGCATCACCCCTAACAACCCTTCTTTCCATTCTACCACCCACCTAACAACCTTCCTTCCACCTACTACACCCTAACAACCCACCTGCCACCTACCACCCCTAACAACCTTCCTTCCACCAACTAACCCTAACAACCTTCCTTTCACCAACTAACCCTAACAACCTTCCTTCCACCAACTAACCCTAACAATCTTCCTTCCACTAATCACCCCTAAACAACCCTTCCTTCCACCTACCACCCCTAACAGCCTTTGCTTCCACCAACCACCATCCTAAGAACCCACCTAACAATAACCACCTACCACCACCCTAACAATCTTCCCTTCCATTATTCCACCCCAAACAAGCTTCCTTCCACACTACCACCACTAACAACATTCCTTCCACCCATAACAACGATTCTCCTTCTTATTATGTATTCTACATTTTAATTGTAACATTTATACTGCATATGTAAGGGAATAGAAGATGTGAAATGAAATCTGGAATGTAGTATAGCTTAAGGGGAATAAAGAGGAATTCAGATAGTATAATATATATTCTGTTTAAATTGTTTATAGTGTAATTATTAGAAAAAGATATAAGGAACAAAAGAGGGGGGAAGGTTGGTAAAAATTATCATAACAAACCGATCATTAACATAGGAGGGAGGGTGAAGAGAAGGGCAGCTGCTTCACCTCCCCACAATAAACTACCACTATCACTACATGGGATGTGCGTACACACAAACAGAAACCGAATTTTCACTCTCTCTCTTTTGAACAGGAAATATGAGTATATATATTTATGCTGAACTCCTCTTATTTATTCTGTAAATGTGCACTCTTCCCTGAGCATATAGACGAATGTGCACATTCCGAAAAGGAAGAAGGGGAGGGAGAGAGGGTGCTCCTTTTTTTTGTTTGAATTATGCAATACGTGCATGTATTAACAATTTTCAATTAACTCTCCCCTTTAAACATAGCAATAAAACATAAAAGTATGTAGTACATGTTAAAAATTTTTCTTCAAATAGAAAAAAGGTGTGCTTATATACATAACAAGAGAGAAGTGTACATAATAATGGAATGCTCCAAATGAACAAACATGCACAATGCACAAAGAAATATAATACATTGATGCAAATTGAACATGAAGGGTTTGACTCCTTCGATCCATTATTTTCTTATTGTTTGCTTGTTCGTTCATTCGTACGCTCCTTTATATTCTTACCTTAAATTATATATACGTGCACATATTATGTAATGACTTTGATGTGTATGTGTGTATATATAGTGTATATTATCGTACTTTGAAGAAATTAAAGGATTACGCATCTTTATTAAGAAAGGAGGGAGGAGTAGTAAAAATTTGATACCAATTCATTAGTTACAATTCTTATAAAGTAAGCATAATCCTCAAACGTGTGTTTTGTACGAATATATATGAAGGGAATATTCTGAAATGACTTTATTATATATGAAGAATATGTACACATAAACAATGGCGTGCAAACTACAGGTTAGTTATTCCCTTACATAGGGTATGGATAAATATTATGCATACAATATTGTATATGTACACACACACATTGAAATAATAATAGTAATATGCAGGAATGCATGGTAACATACATCTATACGTACTTCACTTCCTTGGTTAATTTTACATCCTATATTTTGTAGGGCACAGATACAAGTAAATTACCCTCACAAAAAATATATGCTGAGTTGGACGGAGGACTAGGAAGAAGTTGTACATTCCGAGGGGGAAGACATAAGAACCCCAGTGACCTGGAAAATAAACTGAAAACATCATTATCTCCGTACAATGGGAATGATTGGGAGCTGATCAGTACAATTGTAAAGAACTACTGTGTAGCATATAACGGAACTGGGGATGAAGGGTTCGGTTCTCTGTCAGATACTGATCGCTATGGCTTCTTTTATTTTTGGTTAGGTAAAAAAATAAAGCATAAATTTACCGCAGGAAACCAGTTCTCAATGATTATGAAGGCAATTTACGATAACCTGATGAGCTTCGGGTCTGCAGGTGAACGTGAAAAACTGTACCAAGGTATTAGGGAGATACGTTTCGAAAACGCTAAAATATTATTCGACTACTATTATAACTATAGGAAGGTCCAAAGTGACCCGGACTGTAATAAATATTGCGCTAAGGACAAATGTGGCGAGGCCTACAACACAGCTAAATCAACATATACAACATTAAGTGGAACTTGCTATACCACTGCCGGAGAATCATATTGTGACAAATATAATGTGAACACTAAGGAGGACGAATTTAAGGAACCCTCAGAACTAAAGTGCTCTACACCCCCTCCCCAACCAGCACGATCAGCATCATCATCACCACAGGTAGTACAAATTATTTTTCCATTTAAAATAAATATGATGCATACACAATATTATGAATATTATGCATATTATAAATATTATAAATTGTATGAATATTATGCATACAATATTATATGCGCAATGTAATAATAAAAAAATGTAAGGAATGTACACATGTATGGTAAGCACTTACTTATATATATATTTTCCTACTCCCCTGTTCAATTCTATATTTTGTTTAGCGGAAAGGAGCCACAATAACATTACCCTCACAGCAAATATACGCTGCACTTGAGAATTCCAATGCGTGTTTCGTGGGAGGGAGTGGGTCACAGTGTATCGCAAAGTTAATAGAGAAAGTTAAAAGTGCATTAACAACACTCAATATTAAGGATGAGAACTTACCTAGGGAAATTGTAGAAGCTTACTGTTACGCTTGTACCGAGAAGCAGGACGGGGGCATTCCAGAGTACTATAAACCCTGCCATTTCTTCTATTATTGGTTAGGTGATAGAATAAATAATGAAAAAAATAAGGGAGATGCCTCTGTCTCGATGGTTATGAACATAATTTACCCTAAGCTCGAAGGTTCCATGTCCGGTTGCACGTGTAATAATATATACCCTAATATTAGCAAAGACAGGTTCCCACAGGCTAAAATACTATTCGATTATTACTATAACTATAATAAAATGCAGGACAGTGCGGAACTTACTACACATTGTGGTAGTGCAGAATACCAGCGGTCCTGGGAAAGAGCCCAATCAATACATTCAGACTTAAGTTCAAAGTGCAAAACCACTGAAGGAGAACCATATTGTAAAATATTTAAAGAGAACTCTCGGAAGGTTGGGGAGAGGGGGGAATTCGCGCCACCGAAGAAATTAGACTGCCCTGCAGATGAATCATCAGGTTCAAGATCTGAATTAGGTAAGACAAATAAAGGAGAAAAGGGAGGTAGGGCATATAACAAATATGCATAATTCGAAAGTGTTATTACAGAGAGAAAAAAAAATATACAGAAAAGGGAAAGTGCACCCACAACATTTCAGTTTCTGCGACCCCCGATATTATTTAAACCACCCCTTTTTTCTTACTTTCTTCTTAGGTTCTTCCGGTTCCGGTTCCACGGGAACTTGGAACCCAGGTTCTTCTGGTACCGGTTCCACTGGTAATCAAAACACCGGTAGTCCAAGACCAGGTTCTACGGGAACCTTTAACCCAGGTTCTTCTGGACACGGCGCTGCAGCACCACAGGGACCACCACCACCAGGGAAACCACAAGGACCACCACAACAGGGTGGTAACAAACCCCAAGGTCCACCTCCCCCAGGGAAACCGCAAGGTCCACCACCACAACACGGTGGTAACCACTCCCAGATGTCAGCACTATCCCAGGGAATACTTGCATCTGCTCCTTCCTCACCTGAAGGAATGGACAGTACCACCACCACTATTGGTGGTGCTGCTGCTGGGGCAGCAACAATAGGATTACCAGCACTTGCTTTCTATCTATATAAGGTAAGTACACGTAACACAGGAAATATGTATAATAACACTTATTAATATTTGCTGTCTATTTAAAAAAGAGTGCATAGAATAAATGTACAAAAAAAATGGAATGTGTAAAAAAATGAACGTTAAAATGAATGTAGAAAAAAAAAATGGAATGTAAAAAAATGAAAGTATAGAACGAGCTGTAATGTTTACATATATATATTCTGCGAACGCATTCCCATCCTTGTGTTTTCTTTTCTTTTTTTTTCAGTATACGTCTATATTTTCCGACTTACGTAATACTTTTGGAGGTGGAGGAAGGAGCAACAATAAAAGTAGTAGAAAAAAAAGATCATTAGTACGCAAGTTAAATAAGGAGAATGAATATGATTCTTCCTTAGCATACAACTCAACAACAGTAGATTCAGAATCTGACTTAACGAAGGAGAACGAGGATGATGATGATTCTACAGAACATTCTACGTTATATTCTGTCCCCTATATTAGATAAGTTCCTTTTTCTTCTTTTGAACTATTTCCTTCCTCTTTTTTTGAACAGTTTTATATTCACCTTCCCATTCAAAATTTGAAGAAACAACAATACAAGAACCAAAAAAAGAAAAAAAATTTTTTTTTTTTGAGCATAAACATGAACAACGCTGTACACATATACAACTGCATTTATAATTTTTTTAAGTGCTCAAAATGTGGGTAATTCTCTCTTCTTTCATTGCACCGTTAGATGTGGGACACATACAATTGAGAGAAAAAGTGCTCATTATTTTTTCTACAGAAAATACTAACTACTTCAGCTACTTCTGAAATAGTAGAATTATGCGCTAAAATGAAATAGTTTTTCATTATTCTAAATTATTATAACACATCCACATATATTTTCTTTTTTGTATGTTGTAATAAGTTCCTTTTCTTTTAAAAAAATATATATATACACTAAAAAAAGCAAATAACGTTGAATCCCGCGAACGCAAACTATTTTATTAATGTTTACTAATAATATAAAAAGAAAAAATAATCATATAGTCTACTAATATATATAAAAAATAAAAGGAAAAAAAGAAAAGAGGAGAAAAAAAAAATGGCACTCTCTGCGAAAGTCCTAATTTTTAGTTTTATACTCTACTTCCAGTGGGGCCATATCCCAATCACTACGTAAGATAAGAACAACAACTCTTACACACATCTAAATAAAAAAAAAGAAAAAAAAAAATATATATATATATTTGACACACACACATATACATACATTCATTATGATTATGAATGAATATTTTTTTTTGCACTTCTATAATAAAAATAGAAAAAGGGAAGAAAAACTTTTTTCCCTTTTTTTTTTGCTCAGTCAAGGGGGGTGGGGGAAGGAAAGAAAACTTCCCTTCCCCCACGCCCCTTCCTCCTTTCATTTTGTATAATAATACTTACATACTCCACAAATTATGAACACACTTGTTCCTTCGCTCTATCACCTTTTTTTTTTTAGGTGCGTGCAATAAGCACAACATCATCACGGTATGGTGGAACAACCAGCCCATATGACTCATCAGATTCAAGCAGTACAAGCAGTGATGGATCAGTAGAGTCAGTAGGAGGCGCATCGGGTGTGGGAACAAGACAAAGGAATAAATTCTCAAGTAACAGTAATGGGTGTTCCCTTAAGAACTTGCCGTTAGGTGGAATGTGTAAAAAATTACATTCTACGTTTAATTCAGGACCGTCACAATGCGCAAAGAAAAAAACACAGAACGAAAAAGCAGGGTGCGCATTTAAAGCACCCTTCAGTAAGTTCACATGTTGTAAGATGAGTAATGAAGACTGGATACCCCTTGTATTAGTCCTTCCTGTTCTGTATGCATTAACTTTGTCTTGGATGTTCCCCCTTTTTTCCTACTTATCTTTCAGTTCAGCAATTCATGGATTGTCCCCAGTATGGACTCTTCCAGTCATGGCAGTACTTTCCATAATTATAGGATTAATCTACTTAGGAGTACTGTTCCGATTCTATCATTCAAAAGCGTGGATTCGTTGTATTGAAAAGAACTTAGAAAAGAAGTAACAGGAAGTCATAGGAATGAGGGATGCAATAATTGGAGCGTAGTATATTTATTCTACTTTGGTGCACAATTGTCATATTAAATCATAATTCTGCACATATTTCTTCAAAACACTATCATAATGTTCTGTTCTATAGTTATAATAAGGCTTATTCATATAATTGAAGTGTGTACACTGAAATTTTACTTTCACTAATGACATCAGTTATTTCCTCCTGAAGGAAGCATTATTTGTCAATACACTTAGCTTTTCATTTGAAATATTAATTATCCATAAATATGATGGGAAAGGGGGTGAATGTTTCTCCTTTCTTTTGGGAAAGAGAATGAAAGTGTTTCTGTGCTGTTCTATATATATGATATATATGTTTTTGAATAATGTGTGAATAATATTTCGTAATGAACTCTTTTTCCCTTTTTGTTGTCTTTTCCCCATACATTTTTCTATTATATATTTTTGGCCCAACTTTTTTCTTGCACTTTAAATAATAATTTATGTTATTGTAGGAATTAAATAAAAAAAATAATGCACATATAGTAGAAATATGTGTGAATTTTTTTCATTTTTTTAAACTTTACCTTCTTTTTTTTTTTTTTTTTAACTTGCCCCTCAAATTAAATACATTTATGTATATGTAAAGAATGATGTCTATTCATAAATTAGTGAACAACATATGTGAACGAACAAAATTTATGCATAATTGGAAAAACACATTTGTTCAATTTTTTTTTTTTTTATATATATATGTGTGGAATCTGTTATATATATGTGGAATACATACATATTATTGTAGTTCTGGACAAGGTTGGCACATCATTACATACGTTGATAAGCTACATTCTTCCGGTGATGATGACTTGGTGCAGTATTAGTCCCTCTCCTAACAGATTTAGTAATGTATGGAGCAGAAGAATATAATGTGCTAGACTCATCTGATGGATCAGCTGCGAAAGCTACAGTTGTTGAAACCTCCGTGGAGGTATCTGTTAATGTGTCGTCATCGTCAAAGTCACGCTTAACAAAACTTCTTTTTTCTCTTCTGTTTATGCTGTTCCTTCTTTTTCCTTTAAAATGGTTACCAAACCAGGAAGGTAGAAGATCATACTAAAATAAAAAAGAAAAGGAGTGAAAAGGGAAGTGGAAGTGTACAAATGTATGTGCCCATATGTACTTATATATATACATACATATATATGTATATATATACGTAGACATGTGTATATATGTAAGTACATATATATATCTGTATATAAATATATATATATATTATATATATATAGTGGTAATAATTATTACTTACTTTATATAAAAAAAAAAGAACTGTTGGTATTCCTATTGCGGCAAGTCCACCAGACATAGCGGCGACAGGAATTGTTGGATCTGCTGTGCTAGATGTAGAACCAACTAAAGCATGGTGTGCAGCCTGCACATCTGCCTCAACTTTTATTTCTAACTTCTTTTCACATTTTAAAGTTTTAAGTTTCTCACAGAGTTGTTTATATGCACTGGTGAATTCCACACAATATTGCGCATCCTTCGTTACACGATCCCCTCCTTCACAATATTGTTTTATAGCATCACATGCCTCCTCAGCGTCTCCCTCGTAGTGTGTCCATTCTTCTACACATTTGGGATTGTCCCCCTCCAAGTACTTTTCTATACTTTCAT
Organism: Plasmodium coatneyi; assembly: GCF_001680005.1. Classification (NCBI taxonomy): domain Eukaryota; phylum Apicomplexa; class Aconoidasida; order Haemosporida; family Plasmodiidae; genus Plasmodium; species Plasmodium coatneyi. Next base: position 1,040,950 of record NC_033560.1, read on the forward strand.
GATCGTGGTAAAATTCGTATACTTTTCTTCTATACTTGGCAATGTCGTCTTTAGCATCGTCATATGGAGTGTTACATTTATTTTCGCCGGTAATATCTCCTAGAGCATCGTCCACCTTAGGCAGGATGTCAGACCACTCATAATTATATGTGCCCACGGGGAACTCCTTTCTCACCCAGTGATAGAAAAAACGGCAAGGTGTATCATCAACATCGGTCTCAGAATTTAACTGTTTCTTCAGTTGGCACGCGGTACAATATGCGTATGCAATCGTCTTCCTCATATGTTTAATTTGTAGGTATTCACTTAACGCAGATTCTAAAGTATCATTCACTGTGTCCTCCCAGTTACTCTTTGAGATACAATTGCCACTAACAGCATCATCAAACTTCTTATAGAAATTTTTATATGAAGGTAAATTGCTCTCCTTCAGGTCCTTCAACTATATACTCAGCAAAGAAGGGAAGAAGGAGGGGGAAGGGAGAGTGGAATGTATGAATATGTATATATACGTATATATAACTATATGTGTGTATACATATAAATATGTACATATATGTTATATATATATAGGTATGTGTATATACCCCTCTCACACACATTCTTCATACACATTCCTTCCTCTCACACATACATTCCTTCCTTCCACCTATATTTCCACTTCCTAGTGTTTTTTCTGCCTATTTTTTTTTTTTCCTTACCGTTTCTGACATTGTTTATGTACACAGATGTATATTCCTTTATATATATGTATAATATAACTTCTCCTTTTAAAAGAGAAGATGTGTTGTATATATTTTCTTATATATGTGGAATGAATGAAATTTTCACTTCTTGTTTTTTCAATAATAATAATAATATATATTTCGTTTAATTCTTTCATGTAATGATAACCTACTATAACTATATACATGTATATATATTGTATACATATATATGTACAGCAGAATCATTACACATGTACATTGTATACATTCGAGCATGTATGTTATTATTATTATTATTTATTAATATTATTATATATTATTATTATTATATATTATTCACATGTGTTCGCTTCAGTTATTGCATATATATATATATATATATATATATATATATATATATATATGTAGTGCACAGTTCTCATATATAGTTCAAAAATAGAAAGAGCTCTCTTTTTTTTTGTTCATTTTCTATGCATGTGCACATTCATATGCACATTTAATCTATATTTAGTGAGGGAAGAAGAGTGCACATTTATAAAAAGAATGCAGAAGGAAAAAATACATAAAGTAGAAAGGGGACTTGTACTCTCTTACCCCAAATCACAACATAAATTATATATGCATCACACATAGAAAAATAATATTCTGCGCAAAAAAAAAAAAAAAAAAAAACTCCCCTTTTTTCCTCCCTTTTTAATATGTGGGAGGAATACATTGCATACGTTATTATAGTTTCTTTGCATGTGAGGTGTGAAGAGGAAATGAAGGAGGAAGAGGAAGGGGGGTGGACATCAAATACCTTGATAACGTATATTCCTCCTTCCTTCGTTCCTTTGCCTTTGTGGCCTCTGTTGTTATTGTTGTTCATTCATCGTCTAAGTAAGAAGATGGTGTTGTTGTTGTTGTTTGTGCGTTCATTCATCTGAGAAGAAGATGTTGTTGTGTGTTCGTTCATCTGAGAAGAAGATGTTGTTGTATGTTCGTTCATCTGAGAAGATGATGTTGTTTTTCATTCATCTACAGATGTTTATGTAGATGTTTGTTCATCTAAGAAGATGTTGTTGTTCTTCATTCATCTGAAGAAGAAGAAGATGTTGTTTGTTGTTGTTCGTTATCATCTGAACAAGATGTTCTGTTGTTGTTGTTTCTGTTTGTTCGTTACCATCTGAGAAGAAGATGTTGTTGTGTTCGTTCATGCAAGATGTTGTTCTGTTGATTCATCTGAATGAATGAACATCTACATGGATGGTGATCATTTAGGTGGATGTTCACGTAGATGTTTATCATCTAGATGTTCTTTCATCTAGATGATGATGATCTTGAGGATAATGTATATGGAATAGAATATTCGGACGAATTAGTTAATGTTGCTGTTAAATTTGTTCTTGAATATTCCGTAGAAGAGTCGTCGTCGTCATCATCAAACCCATAATATTCTCTCCTAAGGGACCTTTTTTTTCTGCCACTTCTTCCACTTCCAGAATGGTTATGCTTCTGAAAGAAGACGTGTGATTTATAAGAAAAAAAAAAAAGAAGCAGAGATGCTAGTGTGTTATTGTGGTGGTGGTAGTGTGCTTGGTGAGTTGTTAGGTGGTTGGTGGGTTGTTAGGTGGTTGGTGGGTTGTTAGATGGTTGGTGGGTTGCTAGGTGGTAGGGTGGTAGGTGGGTTGTTAGGTGGTAGGGTGGAAGGAAGGTGGTGTTAGGTGGTTGGTGGAAGGAAGGTGGTGTTAGGTGGTTGGTGGAAGGAAGGTGGTGTTAGGTGGTTGGTGGAAGGAAGGTGGTGTTAGGGGTTGTTAGGTGGTAGGGTGGTAGGTGGAAGATGGTAGGAAGTAACCTTCCTTCGAAGGAAGGAGAGTCTAAAGAAGGAAAGAGAAGGTCTAAGGAGGAGGAAGTAAGGAATGAATTCAAGGAAGGAAGGGAGCTTCTAAGGAGGAGGAAGGAAGGAGTTGGTCTAAGGAGGAGGAAGGAAGGAGTTGGTCTAAGGAGGAGGAAAGAAAGGAAAAAAGGAATGAAAAGGAAAGAAGGAACAAGAAGGAAAGAAGGAATGAAGGTATGATGGAAGAAAAGGAGTGAAGGAAGGGAGCTTCTAAGAATGAGAAAGGAAAGAAAGGATGATCTAAGGAGGGAAGGAAATAGGGTCTATGAAGGGAAGGAAAGGAGGGTTTAAGGAAGGAAGGAAAGGAAAGGAAGGGTTAGGTACTATTATTTATTTTTCGCAATTTAATATTTTAATTTTACCCTATATAAAAGCAAAAGGAGTGCAGGTAATTCTAATGCTGCTAATGTGCCGAATGCGGATGAAAGAGAAGAAGCTTTATCTGCTTGGTGTAGTGCATCGTCTAGTTTGAGTTGTGTGCATTTTTCTGTTTGATCTGCTTGCAGTTTGTCTGATTGTAGTGATTCTAAGTCTTTTTTTTTGTGCAGTACGAGTCTAACGCTTGTGCTGTACCACAATAAAACTTGTACTTGTCTTTGAAATGTTTACAATATGAATCAGGAGTAGTTTTACTACCTTCCTCTGGGCAGTTCGCACTTACAGCCTTACAGGCTGTAAGAACACCACTCCGGTGAGTTAACCACTGGTTTTCACAAATAGGGCCATTTTTTAATAAATCTTTTTCTATGGCATTAAAATTGTAGGAATAATCATGGATTGTTTTTCTATGATTGAAGGTGTCATAGTTAATACTATCCGTGAATAGAATTTTACACTCATTTGTCCAATTTGCTTCATTTATTAAATTACAAAGGAAACTTAGCGTGCTCCCGAAATGATACTGTGCAGTGCCATCATGAGGTAGTATATCCCCTAACCAGTAATATGAGAAATGGCGAAGTGTATCATCCTGCGGCTCCGATTGTTTTATCTTACATACTTCACAGTAAGCCTTTTTCATCGTCGTCGTCATATAAGAAATTTTTGGGTAATCATTTAATTTAGGGTCTAATTCACTTTTTATTTTGTCTTCCCAGCCATTATCTTTGGTACAACTACCACTAGAAGCATTCTCGAATTGTTCATAGAAATTGGTCCATGAAGGTAAATTGCTCTCATTCAGATCCTTCAACTATATATAATTGGTAAAGAAGGAAGAATGGAATATGTAGACATATATATATTTCCATATATATAAGTAGTATATGTATATATGTGAACAGCATACATATATATAGTAAATATATAAGGTATATATATTCCTATGTATTCCTCATTTCTGTACATTGTATTATATATAAAATACTATATATGCCCCCCCCCACACACTTAAAGTTAACTGCATATATTGTATATAAGGAAGCGAACCTTTAGTGGTGTGGTTGTCATTGTTTATATGTGTACATTTGCTCCTTTATATATAATGAACTTTACTTTGGAACGTGCTTCCTGTTCATTTATAAGGAATATATACATATATGCATGTGGGAACATTTTTATGCCGGTGAACATTTTTCATGCACCTTCCTTATAATGATTATAGAAAAAACAAGCACATATTAAGCTTTTATTCCTTTCTTCTTCCTTTCCTTTTTTGCACATTGTGCATTTTTTAATATTACACATTTCTTAATATTCAAAAAGGTGATAATTCATCGCATGCATGAATCACATTATTATTATGTATATATATTAAATGCAGAAATAACAGAACAATGGAAAGGGGGAGGATAACGGGACGATAATTCAAATTCCTTGCATATATACATTCCTTATTTATTATATTATATTATTGAATTGTAACTGTTCATTCCTAATATTACATTATTATTCAATCCTTCCTCAAATTATTGTTCAAAATGGAAAGGAAAGTAATTTTTCTCTGCTAGCAGAAATTTTGAGCACACGCATTATTAATTAATTTTTTTTTCCCTCCTCTTTTCTTTTTCATTTCGATGAGTACATTATATACATAAATCACTTACATGTGGAATATATGTGCATTGTACATATGTACCATTTGAGTTAATTTCTCTCTTCCATTAGGTGAAATACAGAGTATATTTCATACTTGTATATTAATGTATTCCCTTTATTTTTGTTCTTATTCTCTACTTTATTTTCTTCATTTTTTTTTTTTTTTATTATTTTTTTAATATTTCTAATTTTTCTTTCCTCTTACTTTTTTCATAAAGAATATAAAAGGAAGGGGAAAAAGAAAAAAGAAAAAAGGAAAAGAGGAAAAAAAGAAAGAAAGGAATGAAAATAAAACAAACAATGAAATAAAAGAAACAAATGAAAAAAAAAAAAAAAAAAAAAAGCAAAGTAGGAAAGAAGGAAAGGTCATTTTGCTTCTTTCCCTTTTACACACTCCATGAACTGAAGGGCCATTTATGCTTCCTAAACGAGGGTGGAAGGGAGGTGGGAAACCTTTTTTTTTCACCTAGGGATGGTAACGTATATTGGTTCTTTGCCGTCCTCTATTATTTGTTCCTCTTCGAGCAGATGGTGATTGTGGTGGTGGTGGTCTTTTATATACAGTAGAAATATCCGTCGAATCTGCTATTGTAGAAGCTACTGTTTTTGAACCTTCTGTGGAATATGTTGTTAAGGTGTCTTCTGTGTAATTGTCCTCGTCAAAGTGATGTCTAGTGGACCTCCTTTTCGTTCTGCTCCTACTGTTGGTGTTTCTGCCTCCTCCAAAGGAGCTTTTTATCCCAGAGAATAAAGAAGTGTACTGAAGAAAAAAAGGAAAAAGTTAGGGGGCAAAGGAAGGGGTATAAAAATATGTATTATGCATACATATATATATACAGCACAGCATAGTTCAATTAATGTATGTGTATGTACGCGTGGTGCTTGTGTGAGATGGTTGTGTGGTAGGTGGGTTGTTATGTGATTGGTGGTAGGTTCAAGGGAGGTTTTGTTAGGTGGTTGTTTGTAGGTGGAAGGAAAGGTTGTTAGGGTGGTGGGGTGTGTTGGAAGGAAGGTTGTTGGGGGTGGTAGGGTGGAAGGAAAGGTTGTGTGTGTATGTATTGTATGTATACATACACTTTTTTATAATATAGAACCCAGAAACAAGCAAAAAAAAAAAAAATACAGTAATGAATATACTATTATTTATACTTTTATGTGTGCACATTTGTAATTATGATTAAAATTGTAATGGCAATTATAATTGTAATGATAATTGTTACTGTAATTATAATTAAAGTAATAATTACAATTGTGTTTGTACCTTATATAAAAAAAAAAGAACTGTTGGTATTCCTATGGTAGCAAGTCCACCAGCAGCAGATACAGCAGGTACGATGCTGCTAGCAGCTGCCGTAGAAGATTCCACCTGAACTTGTGCCTTCCTTTCCGCATTGTCTATACCAGGTTCTAGAGTACATTCCAACTTTTGTAGCTGTTCCCCTAGGTGCTGCTTATAGTTCTTATTAAAGTTGGAACAATATGCTTGATTTTCACTAGTAATGTTGCTTCCATTGCACTCTGCACGTACATTCTCCCAGGCGTCGGAAGTTGCTGTAAGGTAGGTGTGATAGGTCTTATCGCACTTGGGCCCCTGTTGTTCTATTTGTTCCTTCATACCCCCATAGTTAAAGTAATATTCATATGCTAGTTTTCTATTATTGAAAGTGGCATGGTCAATATTGTCGTATATAATTGTACACTTACCCTGCTCATAGGCCCTGGCATGCCATTTCCCGTAGATTCTGTCCATAAACTCCCAGAATGTGGTCTTATCCTTAATTCTCCACAGTTTATCTCCTATCCAATAATAGAAAAAATAGCAGGGTACATTATCCTTCCCCTGATTCAATATTCTCATCCTCTCCACAATACATGGTGCTCGTGCAATTTGCTTAGTAACCTGTTCATTTTCTATTTTTCCCCTCAATAAATCTTCTACACCGTCAACTTCCATCCAATCGTCATCACCATCGTCTGGCTCGAATTGACTATAGTATAATAGATACGAAGGTAACTTCCTTAAATGCTCCTCCTACAAATAGTTAAATGGGTAAAATGGTAAAAAAAATTGTTAAAATGTGTACACACATCCTATGGTACACATATACATCATATGGTACGTGTACCATACTGTACATATACATATATACACATATAATGTATGTATATATTTTCATGTTAAAGGAGTACATTTAACCCCTAATATTATTCCTGTCGATGTTGATGTCATTGTTTGTTGTGGTTTCTCATTGTTTGTTATTGTTTGTTATGGTTTATGGACGTGTTGTTCCCCTTTTCTTCTTCTGCCCACAATCTACTTTTTTAAGAAGGAAATGGGGTGTTGTTCACAAAATGGAATGTTGATATATATATACAGAGTATGAATGCACATATATATGTGACATCATTTTTTTGTGCTTGTTTTTCTATGAATGTGAATGTGTGAATACGAAACATTTTAACTCCTTCTTTTCGCTTAATAAGTATATATTATTCAATCTTTTTTTTTACATAATAATAACATACCCTATATGCACATTTTTAACAAAATCGTGCCGTATATAATTGAAGTATAAAAATATGAGCGCAGGAGCAAAAAGTAGCAGAATAAGGAAGAGGAGGAGAGTATGCAATCCAAAATTTTCTTCTTCGTTGTGGTGGTGTTACTTCTCTTCCTTTTTCATTCGTGTACATTCCTCTCATTAATTTACCCTATTATATTTTTTTTTTGGGGGGGCATTTTGTAGTGGACTCCCCTCTTCTTTTTTTTTTTTTTTTTTTTGGAATATTATATGGAATTGTTCACCTTTACCCCCTCTCCTTTTCCAAATTATTATGTGCATGTGAGCATAAGTTTTTCCAGATGAAAATTCCAATATGTATTAATAATTTATGTTCCATTGTTATGTGGAAAGTGGTGGTTATTAAAAAAATATTTGTTAACGTGCACACATATAGATGTATTGTATACAGTTCATGTATACACAGAGTACTTTTCTTCATTCAGTTGTATATATTTGCTTAATATGTAATAAATGAAGAGCATATATATATTTATAAAATTAATGATAGGAGGAAATAATATGGTGCAAGAAATTACATTAATTGTAAATGTAAAAAGGAAGTGTACGCATCTGTATAATAGTAACATTTTTGTGATGCACCCTTCCTTCTCCTGTTTATAATTGCTCACGAATAATAATAATTTTTTATTCCCTCCCCTTCTTTCCAGTGTACAAATTACATTTTCTACATATATGAATGTTACCTTTATTATTTTTTTTTCTCTTTTTTCCTTGAAATATAAAAACACTTTTTCAAAGGAGGTAAACACTTTCCTTTTTTTTCTCTTCTTTCGCACCCCCTTCGTTGAAAGTACTCTTCCCTTTTATGCAGAGAGTTATTCAAAAACACACACAAATGGAAGAAGGTAGTAAGAAGTAAAAAAGTAAGGAAATATGAGGAAAAGCGAAAAAAGAGAAAAAAAAAAAAAAAAGGAACAAACGAAAAAAAAAAAATAAGGCGAAATAGTGCAAAATAGGAAAGAAAAAATTATATCCTTTCATTCCCATACACACTCTATGAATTCTGTGTGTGAACTGTGTTAACTCTGTGTGCGGTGATCATTTATTTATTGTTCCTTCCGTGGGGAGCACCATGTGCATTTAATGATGTGTGTTCTATACAGTTAATGATGTGATGTTTTACATGACATGATAACGTATGTTGTTTATTTTTTGTCGTTGTCTAAGTTGCTGTTGTTTTTGTTGTCTTTGTTGGCTATTATGACTTTGTCGTTTGGGTGGTGATGGTCGTCTTGGTGATCTACCACCATTATAGATGGTAGATACTCCATCTGTTGCTGTGGACAAAGCTGATATTGTGGTGGAAGCTACTGTGGAGACGTCGGTAGAATCATACGTTGAATCGTCTAATGTCGAGCGGTCGTCCTCTGATAAGGACGTGTTTAATTTGTGGTGGATAATAGATCTTGCCTTCCTTCTGTTGCTGCTTCCTCCTCCTCCTCCAAAGAGGGTGTTACTTATCCCATTGAATAAAGAAGTGTACTACGAAGAAGAAAAAGGGAAGGTGAAAGGAAGGGGTGAAAATATGTATAATATATATATATTATATATACATATATATGTGTGTATATATATATATATATATATGTAGACATATATATTTATATATGTATGCTATATATGTATACACTATGATAATCTACTATGCCCTAAAATTATAATTGTATACCTTATATAATAACAAAGCAGCCGCGGGTAGGCTTATCGAGGTTAGTGTGCCCAATATAGCAGCGGTAATATTTGTACATTCTGATGTATATTTTAAAGAACATTTTAAATGTAATAATTCTTCATAAGTACGTTCATCAGTCATGCTCTTAAAATCTGTACACCATCCATTCTTATTTTCCCCTTTACATTCTGCATTCATATCCTTATAAGCTGAGACAACTCTTCCCAGATAACTGGCATACTCTGTAGTGCACTTAGGGTCGGGAGCCTGGGGATCATCTACGCATTTTTTTATAGTAGTATAATCATGATAATAGTCGAATATTGTTTTCATTTTGGTGAAAATGTCCAAGTTGATGTTGTCATTCCCATCATATAAAATATTGCATGGGTGATTAATTCCTCCTCCTTTCAATTTCCCCAATTCGTCGTAGACGCTTTTCATAGCAGTAGAAAATTGGTCCTTCTTGTTAGAAGTAAAAAAGAGCGTATGCCCTATCCAGTAGTATAGGAATTTACAGCGATCCTCCTCCTTAGGCACAATGTCCGCTTTCATTGTAGGTGCATAGCAATAAGCTTGCACAACTCGATCCTCATACTCCATGGACATCACGTACTTCTTTACTATGGTCTTAAGCTCTTTACTCACTTCTCCTGCATCAGTTCCACCTGCACCATTACACTTATCATTGGCCTGATTGAGTTCACAATATACTTTTTCCGAGGGTAGCTTTTCCTCCTCTTGGCAATCATCCTATAAAGTGTAAAGAAAAGGGGGGGAGGTCACTTATATATGTCCTTACCTGCTCGACGTGCTAAAGATGAAGGAATTCATAGAGAATACGTAATTATTTACTCCGAATGAAGGAAATAACCTGCAATGCTGCTGCCCTCGCCCGTACTGTGGACAATACTTCAGGTCTTTGGAGCTGCACCTTCCCATACATTGCCTCGTACAGTTTCTGAGGAGTTTTTTCCTTATACTCCTCCGAAACTCCTTCACAGTCATCAGTTTTCGTCTGTGCGGTACATAAACCTTCTACAGTTGCATATTTATCGGCAATTTCATACAAATACTTCTTATACCTATCAAAACTAACCGTAGATGAATCTTCCTGCTCCTCCTGCTCTTCCCGTATATTCTCAGGCTGCAAGGGATCCATTCCCAGGTCCTTCATTTTGGCGAATAATTTTATTCCACTTTTACTCTGTTCTATTGTACACTCCAGCTTACCGAAGTACTCTTTTAATGCTCCCGTTACTCCATTCATAGTTGTTCTAAATTTACTCTTGTCCTTGATTTTTTCATATATCATGCTCCCCAGTAGGTAATATGGGAGATCGCAAAGTTCGCGCTCATCAAGTTCTGAACCCTGCATTTCGGACACACAACAGGCGGCCCGTGAAATATCATCCATGAAATTATCATCATCCTGATGTGTCTGTGGTAACTTCTCCCTCAGCTGAGACCTATAACTTTCAAATGCTCTCCGCGGCCTACCGCAACAAAGTCCCTTATCCTTACATTCTTGTCCCATATTTCCTGAAATTAATAATTAATCCAAAATTGATTCTTATAAATTTAATTCGATGAATGCACATATGTGCATTCCTACTTTTACTCTTGCGTAGATAGAATATTATGAATAAAATATATTTGTATCCTCCCTGAGTAAAAAGGAGCCATTTATTGGTTTCTTTTATTATTGTTATTTTTCTATATGTGTGATGTATAATGTGTATAATGTATAGTAAAGTTCATGGATGACTTCATTATTGAAGTGTGTACATCATTGTTTTGAGCTATTATATTATTATTCGCACCTTCCCTTATTTATTGTGTTACAGGGGATCATAACATCTTCCTTTAAGCTGAAATTTTAGTATACACTCTTAATTCATGTTTTATGGTTATTTAAAGGAGCATGTTAAAATATTGTTAAAAATTGCTCCTACGTGCACAACTTATATATAGGAGGTGTTCTTTTCTTTTCTTCCTCCTTTCATACATGTGCACATAAAACCATATTTAGTAGAAGGAGAGTGCACATTTAAGAAATAAATGAAAAATAATACAATACAAAGAATTATATATTCATTATATACAAAAAAAAAAAAAAAAAAAAAAAGAAATATGTGTACACATATACATTCCTATAATAACATGTAGCATTCCCTGCACTATACACCCTTTTCCTTCCCTCCCCCTTGCTTCTCCTTCCATTGTTTATGATCATTCAAAAATAATGATTCCCTTTCTTTCTTTTTTTTTTTTTTTAATTTTTTACTCTTTATTTTTTTTACTTTTTTACCCTTTAAATTATTATTTTCCATTTTTATTTCTACTTTTATTTTATATGAATAATTATCGCATTTCGCCTTCCACACACAATGCTATTCATGGTCATAAGATGAGGAGGAAGTTCCTTAGAAGAAGTTTTCAATGAAGGAGGAGAAAGAACTACCATATGGGGGTCCCCCATTCTGTAATACTGTACAATATTGTACAATATTCTACTCATTAATTATTTTTTATGTAGACGTATTTATATATTCACTTTTCACATTCCATTCCATAGGAGAATTCATTGTAATCATCCCCCATATGGGAATCATTATATAATCATCCATATGAGAATCATTATAATCATCATCCTTTCCAACATATATATATATAGAAAAGAAGTGGATGCCACTTCCCCTTCCGATATGGTTCAATAGCGTTAAGCACGGCCGTACCCCCTCCACGTACATGCACACATACATATATGTGAACGATTATATATGTGAGTGAACGATTGCGCATTTATACTTATCGTCATTGCCCCTTTATAGGAAGTTATTTACTGTAATGCATAGTAATGAATCGTGAAATAAAATGTGCAGAACGTATGTAACTGAGCGCATACACCTGCACACCCTTGTTTTTCCCCTATGATATATATGTAATATGGTGAGGACATAGTGAAAAATATAGGAGCGAAAAAAATGAACAAAATTATTCTATATATGACGACTTTCCTTTCCATGCGCTATATTTTTAAATTATTGCAAAGTGCTTATATGTACATACCTACTTATACAAATAAATACAAATACCATGCAATGTTATATGTAGGACTATATACACAGAGAAAGGAGTCTCTTATAGAATGTTCCATAAGAACGGAGCGTACACACGTATATGAACTTTATGTAAATGGTTTGAAATGAACGCCCTCCTCCCAATTTTCCCGCTCCGTTATACAAATTTCTAACCACTTATTAGTTCTATTTTCCTATATATATATATATATAAGTACTCTATCCATAATTTAATGCCCATTCTTTGTTGGTATGTATAGAGTGCTTCTCACCCCCATTCCCCTCTCCTTTAAATATGAATTACAACCCTGTGTTTGTCACGGAATTCAACAACTTACTTTTAATCTTCATGTAGATTATGCGTGGAGCACCACATAGTACATTATTGCTACATCTATATTCGTTTCGGTAAGTGCTCCTTCCCCCCTGTAGTCGTCGTCGTAGTCGTTCCTTTCCCTTCCCTCGCTCTTTTTTTTTTTTTTATGTGGTCAACATTAATATATATAAGTATATATATATGTAGACATATATATATACATAGGGTATATGTATATATATAGGGGGGGAAAAGCCATCATATATGGAGAAAGTGGGTATTAAGGGGGGGGGGGGGGGTACTATATATTAAATAATGGGGACGCTCTGTGCCTCATTCTTCCATGAAGGTAAGAATGCGTATGGCACAGGAGGGGGAAGTCTGGAATGGCCTAGACGCTCACCGTGCTTATGTGCATTTGAACAAAATTCCCCCCTCTGGAGTAGCATAGTATTCTATACATATTCGTACTGTTAATAGTTATAAACACTGCACCAGCTACCTAATCCAAACTGCTAACCACATAACTGCTAAATCCAAAATGCTAATGAAAACTGTTTCAAATGTACAGTAGTGCTCCTACTGGTACGTTTGGTGTGTTCAAGGTTCACCTTGCAGAGATCGTCTAAGGTAAAATTTTCTGGTGATGCTAAGGGGACAGGGTTTATGTATACAGTGGTGCATGTGGAAAGTACTGTAAATGTGCAGGATTCAGTAGAATCAGTCGTAGTGTGTACAATGGAAGCTGTTTTCAGGGGAACAAGTATTAAAATATATAAAACAGCACAACATATAGGGGAGGAACTCATCCTTGAACACTTTAATAGGAGTCAGTATATTTAATTGTTCCCCTTTTCCAAATACAATATAATGAATTTTTCTTTATGCGATGATGCATAATATTATGCAATACATTATAATTATTATACAATTAACTAAAAATAATTTAAACTGGTTTCATTTGTAACATGCTATATAGGGGGAAATGACGACAGTAAAGAGTACTTCCATTTACCCCCTTTTTATTTTGCTTTATTCCTTTGTACACATTTCAATTGGGTCAAAAAAGCACACTTCGTCAAAAAGAGAAAAGAATATGCATGTATATAACACTAATAAACTGTGAACTCTGTGTACATTGCATACATCCCTTCCCCATCTAATTATAATTTATCAACATTACGTTCTATAACAAATATAAATGCACAAATGGAAAGAAAAATTATAAATATGAAAGCACTTTTATATATATACATATAACATAGTACCCCTTATACGGGGAAAAGGGGGGGGAATTCATGAACCCCTTGAACACTCTGAACCTTCCCGCATCATATAAATGAAGGAAAAAGGAAGAGGAGGAAACGAGCACATGAGTATACAGAATCTAATATGCACTTAAGGAGGGACATAGCTCAAATGGTATATAAAGTGTAAACTCTACATATGAAACAGTACATTCCAATGAACTAAAAAAAAAAAAAAAGGAATAGGGAAGGGGGAAACAACAAATTATTATTACTGAACAATTATAAATATAAAACAAAAAAATGGGGAGAGGTTATGTGCTACAAAACTTTATTGGGAAGATATATGTGTGTTCCTTTTTTTTTTTTTTTCCTAATAGTTCACATATATCTTTGTGCATTTATGTATTCCCTTCTTCTCTCTATACTTGTATTGAGAAGTACACATACCTTTTTCGCTGAGCATATAAATGAATATACACATTCAGGAAAGGTGAAAAAAGTATTCTGCATATATATAAACTCTATACAATATATATGCATTAAAAAAAATTAGGAGTAATTTTTTTTTTTTTTTTTTGGGGGGGGGTATATTAATATAAAAAAAACTTTTAAATCAATTCATACCTATTGAATTCATATTGAAATTATTCTGCACAAAGAGCAAAATTACACACTCCCTTCCCTATATACGTAATAAAAGGAAGAACGTGATATAAATAATAATAAATAACATACACGCTCCTGATACATATGTATACAATGTGTTATCATTGTTGCCACTTGAAAAATTTATATACACATACATTATTGAAAAAAAGAAAAAAATATCAAACTTACAATCATAAAACGTTCCAAATTATACATACATACACAACAGAAAAACATATACGCAAAAACAATGGTGACGGAACTGGATGGTTTCGGGGTGGATGATGAGGTATGGCCCCCACACATTCCATTTTCCTTCCTATTCAAAAATGAACATATATATATATATAACTATATATATACACATATATATATATACATATATGTATATATATACGTATATATATATGTATATATACTTGTTTCACTACACCTTCTACAGGAACAAACTTTCGAAAAAACCTTACCTTCTCATCAAAATTTCTACAAAATGTTCAAGGAGGCCGACATGAATCATGAGAGGGACTGCAATGAAAAATTAAATGGTCTCGAGGGTTTAAAAAATAAGATGGGCAATCATTATGATGACATTTTGAACGCCGCATGTTACGTTTACACCGAATATGCAAATGAAAAATTGTTCCAAGAGGGAGCCTGCTATTTTCTCTACTTTTGGATTGGGCAACAATTATCTAAAGACTCTTCAAGTGGCGACTTCAAAAATAACCTACAACAGATTTGCTCAACACTAATGACTAGTACATTTGGAAAAAATGGTTGTAAATGTATATGCACTAAAGTTGACCAAACCACGTTCACCAATATGAAATCAGTGTTTGATTTCTTATATGACTATGGTGCCATAATAACTCTGTTAAAATATACTGGGTCTGAGGGTATTGATAAATGTGACAATTATTACCAGGACGTAAATGCAGCATATGACAAAGTGAAAGCACATTGTAATGGCAGCACCAATGGCATCGCCAATTCTAATAATGATAATTACTGTAAAAATTTTCGGTTTGGAAATGGGACCACCATTGAGATGGCACTGAAGGAATTGGAATCTGCATTAACATCTGCAAAGGGAAGAATAGAGTCTGAAGCAAAAACAGCACTCTCCAAATTAGACGAAGCCGTAAGTCAAGCAGTACGTGGTGCTACTACCACTTCTTCCATCTCTTCCATAATCGGCACCTTAGCAACAATAGGCGCCCCTTACGTTTTATATAAGGTAATAATTGCTCCTTATAATTACAATTATAGTTAGAATTAAAATATTAAAAATATAACTCTCTTCCACCAATCACCACCCTACCATCTAACAACCCACCTACCACCTAACAATCCTTCCTTCCTTAGGCCCCCTTCTTAGACCACGTTCCTTCCTTTCCTTCTTAGACCCCTTCGTTTCTTTCCTTCCTTAGACCACCTTCATTCCCTTCCTTCTCCTCAGACCCCTTCCTTTCCTTCTCCTCAGACCTCTCCCTTCTCTTCCTTCATTCCCTTCCTTCCTTAGACCACTTTCCTTGCTCCTCTTTAGGCACTCCTTCCTTCTTTTCTTTTAGTATAAACCATGGTCTTCTTGGTTTGGTAACCACTCAAGTGGAAAAAGAAAAAGAAGATCAGCCGGGCGTGATATTGACGACTTAACAGAAACTTCTACTATAGGTCCAACTGCAGAGGACGAATCAACAGTATATCGTGTACAGTCTCGAAGGGGAAGAACAGGAACAAGAACCAATAATAGTACAAATAGTCATCGCAATGTAGGTCGCCAAAATATAGGTTATCAAAACATGTAACACACATATGGAATGTAACATCACGAAGGCGAATGCGTTTTTTTCCCATCCCCCATCAGACGAAAATTAAAGGACCCTAAAGCCTGTGCAGTGTGTATGGGAAAGAAGCATAAATGGAAAATGACATTTTTTTCCTTTCCTTTTTTCACCCCTTTCCGTTTTTGCCCCATTTTTTTCTTTCCTACATTTGTATGTTTAAATAACAACTTCAGACAAGGTACTCCCAGAAACGGGCGCGAAAATAGAAAACAGGTGCTGACCTCTTTAAAGAAATATTCATGAATTTTTAAAAAACAAAACAAAAATTATGGAGTTAAAAGATTTTATAAAAGAATAAATAAGCATTTTCTAATCTGCAATAAAGAAGAAAATTTTACCAAACAAATCAAAATAAAGTGAAGGGAAGAAAATTTTTTTTTTTTCCTGCTCATTGATTACACATGAACGTCTATACACTTTCATACAATACAAAAGGAAAACGTACCAAAAAAAAAAAAAAAGAATATATTTACTACATTCTAAACCCTCAATCTGCACTTTCAACCTCTTCCTTAGGGACATCAACCATAGGAACCTCTTTCTTGGGAACAAAGTCTTCTTCCCTAAACCCGGAATCTGAACATGGAACCTGTTCCTCAGGAACACCTTCCTTAGGAATATCATCCATAGGAATACTTTTCTTAGGAACAAAGTTTTTCTCCATAAACCATAAACCCTAAAACCTAAACCCTAAACCCTGAACCCTATCACCCAAAACCCTAACACCTTAAACCATAAACCCTGAACTCTGCAACCTAAACCCAAAATCCTCAACCCTAAAATACTAAAACATTAAAAGCCTAAAAATCTAAAATCCTAAAACACTAAAACCCTAAAGAACTAAAATCCTAAAACCCTGAACCTGAACTTTGAAACTCCTTCTTAGGAACACGTTCCTATGGAATGAAGTCTCCCTTCCTAATCCCGGAATCTAAACTAGGAACACTTTACTTAGGAACACCTTCCTTAGGAATATCTTCCTGAGGAATACTTTCCTTAGGAATAAAGTCTTTCACCCTAAACCCTGAAACTGAATCCCACTCCTACAACCTGAACCTTCATTCTGACAGCCCTAACGACCTTCCTTCCACCTACCATCACCCTAACAATCTTCCTTTCATCCACCTACCACCCCTAACAACGATTCCCCTTCTTATTATGTATTCTACATTTTAATTGTAATACTTATATTGCATATGTAAGGAAATAGAAGGTGTGTGAAATGAATTCTGAAATATAATATAAATTAAAAGAACAAAGGTAACTCATATAATATAATATATATATTCTGTTTAAATTGTTTATAGTGTTCTTATAGGGAAAGGGGAAAGGGAAGGAGCAGAAGAGGTAGGAAAGAAAGGAAGAATGGGTGCAAAATTATTATAAGAAACCGATCATTAACAGAGGAGGGATGGAAGGAAGGGAAGGATTGCCCCATAACAATCTACTACTACAAGAGGGATGTGTGTGTACACACAAACAGAAACAAAACTTTCACTCTCTCTCTTTTGAACAAAATGAGTATATATATTTGTATTGCACTCCTCTTATTTATTCTGTAAATGTGCACTCTTCCCTGAGCATATAGACGAATGTGCACATTCCGAAAAGGAAGAAGGGGAGGGAAGAGTGTGATCCTTTTTTTTTGTTTGAATTATGCAATACGTGCATGTATTAACAATTTTCAATTAACTCTCCCCTTTAAACATAACAATAAAGCATAAAAGTATGTAGTACATGGGTTAAATTTTCGTCAAAAAAAAAAAAAAGGTGTGCTTATATACACATAATAGGAGAGAAGTGTACATAATAATAATATCATATTCCCAAAGGAACATATACACACAATGCACAAAGATATATAATACATAGATACAAATTGAACATAAGGGGTTTGACTCCTTCGATCCATTATTTTTTTACTCTTTTCTTGTTCGTTTATTCGTACGCCCGTTCATATTCTTACCTTAATTAAATGTTCTTAATGATTTAACACGTATGTATGTAGTGTGTGTAATCATAATTTGAAAGTGAAAGAATGCGCATTTTTATTAAGAAAGAAGAAGTGTAAACAGTTTGATATATATATATATATATACATCTCCCACTGAGGAACTCCCCAACTTGGAATATATATAATGTGAAAAATCTCACACACATATTTATATTCCCTTCATGAATAAGTAGAAAAGAACTTCATTAGAAATTTGATTCTGTACAGGAGTATATACAAAAAATGGTTCAACCGGTAAGAACACTGAAGGGACCTGTTGCTTCCCTTCCTTCCACCAATCACCCCTAACACAACCTTCCTTCGACCAACTACCCCTAACAAACTTTCTTCCACCAACGATCCCTAACAATCGTCCTTCCTTCTTTACATCTTTCCTTTATTCCTCATTCCTTCTTTCCTTCCTCTTTCCTTAGACCCCCTTTCCTTCCTTTCTTCATTTCTTCTTCACAACATGGACACTTATATATATGATGTATATATAGTAATTTGTGCATAGTGCAGTAAATAATAAATTAAGAATATATGGAAAGCACCCATTTCTACACATGCTCCATTTTTTCTTAATTATACTTCCAGGGAGCAGGTGCAAGGAAGTTACCTTCAGAGGACATATATGCTGAGTTCGACGCAGGTGGAAGACGTTGTACATCAGGGAGGGATCGGCCGAAACGTACTAAGCTAGAAGAAGGGGTGAACAGCTCATTATGGTCATACCATCAGATTAAGCCTTTGGCCAGTAAAATTGCAGATAACGGCTGTTATGCATGTAACGGGGGATGGAAGGCGGATGATCCTTTGTCCGATGATCTGCGATGCTATTTTTTCTATTATTGGTTAGGAGGTAAATTAGGAGAATATCGCTCAATGGTTATGAGGGAAATTTATAACAAGCTGACGGATTCCATGCCCGGATGTAAGTGTGAAAATTTATACCCTAATATTATCAGAGACAGGTTCCCACAGGCTAAAGCGTTGTTCGACTATTATTATAACTACAATAAATTGCAGAGTGACCCGCAATATAGTAATTATCCATGCCATCCAGAATACCAACGTTCCTACCAAAACGCCCAGTTAGCACATAAAGATTTAAGTTTAAGGTGCGAAACCACTGGCAATGATAAATATTGTGAAACATTTAGAGCGAACTTTCAGAAGGAGGACGGGAGGGGGGAATTTAAGGAACCGAAGGAACTGAATTGCCCTGCAGCTACATCACCACCTTTAAGATCTGCATCAGGTAAGACAAATAAAAGAGAAAGAAGATGTAGGGCATATAACAAATATGAATAATTCGAAAGTATTATTACAGAGAGAAAAAAAATATACAGAAAAGGGAAAGTGTACCCACAACATGTCACTTTCTGCGACCTTCGATATGATTTAAACCACCCTTTTTTCTTCTTTCTTAGGTTCTTCCAGTACCGGTTCTACGGGAACCTGGAACCCAGGTTCTTCTGGACACGGCGCTGCAGGTCATCCTCCTGCTGGAGGTGGTGGGGGTGGAGGAAGCGGACGAGCAGGAGAGGGACCTGGTCAGGGTCCTGGTCCAGGACAACAACCTCCCCCTCCTCCACCACCACAACAACAGCAACTCCAGCAACAGCAACAACAACAACAGCAGCAGCAACAACAACAGCAGCAGCAACAACAACCTCAACCTCCACAATTACCATTCCCTGCTGGTGGACCACCAGCACGAAGAGGGGAAGCTGCTGCTGTGTCTTCTCCTGCCTCTTCCGCAATGGACAGTACCACTATTGGTGGTGGTGCTGCTGCTGGCGCAGCAGTAGCATTACCAGCACTTGCTTTCTATCTATATAAGGTAAGTACACTTAACACAGGAATATGTATAATAACACTTATTAATATTTTCCTACTTATGTAAAAAAAGAGTGCATAGAGTAAATGTTAAAGTGAATGCATAAAATAAATGTAGGAAAAAAAATGCAATATGTAAAAAAAATTAACGTTAGAATGAATGTAAAAAAAAAAAAAATGGAATGTGTAAAAAAAATGAATGTATAAAACGAGCAGTAATTGTACATATATATATATATTCTGTACACATATTTTAACTCCTTTCTCTTTCTTCTTTTTTCTTTTCTTTCTTAGTATACTTCTATATTTTCCGACTTACGTAATACTTTTGGAGGAGGAGGAGGAACGAGGAGCAGCAATAATAAAAGTAGAAGAAAAAGAACATCATTAGTACGCAAGTTAAATAAGGAGAATGAATATGATTCCTCAGCATACAACTCAACAACAGTAGATTCAGAACCTGACTTAACGGAGGAGGAGGATGATGATGATACTACGTTATATTCTGTTCCTTATATTCGATAAGTTCCTCTTTTTTTAACAAAAAAAAAAGAAAGGAATGGAGGAAAAAAAAAAAAATTATCATCCTGCTATTCCTTTCCAACACATGCCAACAACGTGCAAAAAATTTGACTCATTGCTCCCTCATTTTAAACTATGTTCGTTTTTCACCATTATATCTAAAATAGGAGAGGCACAAAATAAAAATTTTTTTTTTTTTTGAGCGCATATACATAGAATGCTGATCTTAAAAATGTAGATAATTTGCTACTCCTCCTTCCATTGCACTGTTAGAAAAGTACGACATACACTTGGGGAGTGCTCATTATTTTTTCTACAGAAAATACTAACTACTTCAGCTACTTCTGAAATATTAGAATTATGTGCTAAAATGAAATAGTTTTTCATTATTCTAAATTATTATAACACATCCACATATATTTTCTTTTTTGTATGTTGTAATAAGTTCCTTTTCTTTTAAAAAAAAAATATACACACTATAAAAAGAAAATAACGTTGAATCCCGCGAACGCAAACTATTTTACTAATGTTTACTAATAATATAAAAAGAAAAAATAATCTTATAGTCTACTAATATATATAAAAAATAAAAATAAAAAAAAGAAGCAAACATAAAAAAAAAAAGAGGACCAGAATGGCACCTTTAACCTTTGCAAAATATTCAATACTTAGCTTTGTTGTGTGCTCCTTGCAGTACCCCACGCATGCATGATAAGAACTACTGAGTTCTTTAAGTCCTTACATTCATTATAATTATCTTCTACTTTTATGCTAAAGAATAAGAAATACTTTTCTCTCCTTTTTTTTCTTCTTTAATAAGATTTTTGTATTTTATAAATTCTGCATATACACCTTCCTCTTTTTTTAGGTAACTGAATTGGGCACTTCATGGAACGGGGCAACCGGCCCAACTAACCAATCCAACACTTCCACTGTGCGGATTATTCGATCCTTAGCGGGTGGCACTAATGTTGAAGCGCAAACTCAGGAACAAAATGAATTTCCTGAAAGTTCTAATACACCTTCCTGCGGAAGCAACATGTTTGGTAACATATGTAAGAAATTATTCCCTAAAATTCAAATAAAAAAGTCACAATGCATGATGAATGAGGCGCAAGATGGGGATGTACAGAAGGGTTCTAAGGGACAGTGCAGTAAATTAGCATGTCCAAAGTTGCAGCATAAAACATGGATCCGCCTTCTAATAATTCTCTTTGTTCTTCAGCTACTAGCTCCGTCTTTGTTAATTCCCGGTGCTCTTCTCTTAGCTATGAGTGCTACCAACACCGGCTTGACCCCTCAGATAGTTTTCCCAATTGTAGCGGTAATTCTTATAGTCGTAGGATTAATCTACTTAGGTATACTCATCTGGTTCTATCGTTCAAAAACATGGATTCGTTGTATTGAAAAGAACTTAGAAAAGAAGAGAAGTAACAGGAAGTCATAAGAATGACGGATGCGATAATTGGAGCGTAGTATATTTATTATACTTTAGTGCACAATTCTCATATTAAACCATAATTCTGCACATATTTCCTAAAAATAGTATCATAATATTCTGCACTATAGTTACAATAAGGATTATTCATATAATTGAAATGTGTACACTGAAATTTTACTTTCAATAATGACATCAGTTATTTCCTCTTGAAGGAAGCATATTATTTGTCAATATACTAAACTTTTCATTCGAAATATTAATTATCCATTATTATGATGGGAAAGGGGGTGAATGTTCCTCCTTTCTTTTGGGAAACAGAATGAAAGTGTTTCTGTGCTGTTCTATATATATGATATATATGTGTTTGAATAATATGTGGTAATGAACTCTTTTTCCCTTCTTTCCTTCACTTTCCTTCTTTCCTTATTCCTCGTTCATGCTTATTCCTTCTTTCCTTAGGCGCTCCTTATTCCTTCTTTGCTTCTTTCCTTATGCTTTATTCCTCATTCCTTATTTCCTTCTTTTCCTTCTTATTCCTTCTCTTTCCTTTCTTTCCCTCCCATATATTTTTCTATATTATATATATTTTTTTTTGACCCAACCATTTTTTTTTTTTTTTTTTTTTGTGTAATTTTTTTAATATGTTCATGATAAGGGTTAATATACAAACCTTGTATAGTGTATACACCCGCACATCTATTTTAAATTATAATGTTGTCCATTCTTTCCCATAGCACATATGATTTATTTATATATGTTTAACTTTTCCACTTAAATTATTACTTATTAATGGATATTATTAATATGAAAATTCCCCTTTGAAATATTCATAAGTTCCTCTATGTGTCCTATATATGTTTACATATATACACACACATATCCATAAACATGGAATATGTAAATGGGAATGAAGGAGGGTTGACATTTCCACAATTCTTTGTGTGATGAATTCACTTAAGAATGTCTGTACATTGTTTATAATTTAATTTAATGTATACATAGCCTATGTTATTTATAATTAATGGGGAAAGGAAGGGATGGGGACATTACACATTACATACACTAATTAAAATTACGAAGATTTTACATACTTTGATAACGTATATTGGTTCCTTGCCTCTGTGGCCTTTGTCCTTGTGACCTCTGTTGTGTTCTTTGCTTTTGTTGTGGCTGCCTTCTATTATTAGTATTTGCTCCTGTTCTTGTTCTATCTTCCCTGGGTTGTGGCCTACCATTATAGATGATGGATGCTGCATCTGTTGTAGATGTTGACAAGTCTCCTATTGTGGAAGGTGCTGTTGAATATATTGTGGTAGAATCGTCCATTGAAGTTAGAGTGTCAAAATCATGTTTGATGGTGGATCTTTTTTTTCTATTGCTTCTACTGGAAGTTTTACCTATTCCACGGAATAATGAAGTATACTGAAAGAAAGAGGAGGAGGGGGTGGAAAAAATTGTATATATATATATATATGCATTATATATATGCTACATATATATATGTAGTGTACAGTCTTATTTATGTCTATTTATGTGTATTGTATGTGTATTCTTGAAAGGGAAATAAAATATGAATAAAATGCTATTATTTAAACTTTTATCAATAGTGGTAATTACCTTATATAAAAAAAACAAAACTGTAGGAAGTACTACTGCAGCAAGTCCACCAGCAGCAGACACAGCAGGAGGGACGATGCTGCTAGCAGCTGCCGCAGCATCTTCCAGATGAACTTGTGTCTTCATTTCCTCAGTGTCTATATTAGGATCTAGAGTACAGGTCAACTGTGTTATTGGTTTCTCTTCGGGCCCATCCTCCCGCTGTGTCTTCTCTTTGTATTTCGTCCACTTAGTGTTAAAGTCGGAACAATATTGGTCACTAGCGTCCCCATCCCCCTTAGTTGCACAAGCAGTTTTCATTGCCACCCAAGCTTTGGCAGTTGCTGTAAGATATTTGTAATAGTTCGTATCACACTTGTGATGATATTGAGTTAAGTGTTCATTTATAGCTCCATAGTTAAAGTAGTACTCATATGCCCATTTCCTTTGATCGAAAGTGGTTTTATCTTTAACATCCCTGTATTTAACTTCACACTTACTACTATATTCTCTTTCATTCCACTTCCCATAGATTTTGTCCATAAGAGTCCACACTTGTTGATTATTTACATTTTGCCATAGTATACGTCCAAGCCAAAAATAAAAGAAGTAGCAAGGTGCTTCGTCCTGTGGATTTTTTATTCTCATGTTATCCACAATACACGGTGCTACTGCTATTTTCTTAGCAACCCGTTCAATTCCCACCTTCCCACTCAATAAATCTTCTACACCGTCAACTTCCTCCCACTCCTGATGACCACCGTCCTCATCTTCGAATTTACTGTAGTATATAGAATTCGAAGGTAAACCCTTTAACTGTTCCTCCTACAAATAGTTAAATGGGTAAAATGGTAAAGAAGAGTTAAAATGTGTATACACATCATACGTTCCACCATGCATTCTTACACTCGTACCACACTATAAATACCGTCCTTCATGTATAGTATTCATATATATGTTCATAATGAAGAGTATATTACCCCAAGTATGGTTGCTGTCGATGCTGTTCTCATGGTTGTTGTTGTTCTTGTTGTTGTTTAGATGCAGTTCTCCTTTATGTATATATAATAAATTTATTCCCGAGTGTGTTCTTCATGTATGCATAAATGCGGAATACATATGTGAAATTTTTCGCATACTTCAGGGGAGTTATGAACATGTATATATGGAAGTTCTTATGTTTCCTTTGAAGAGGACATGTTGTTGAACTTTTAAGTAATAATAACACATCATACATGTATATGTATCAGAATTATTATAGGCACATGAATGAAGGTATAAAATGAGCATACATGTGCGGGAGTACCAGAATAGGAATGAATATACGGGCAAATTCTTCAATATATTCCACATACCATCAGTTATTTTACTCACATGTAAGGAATCATTCCTAATACTGTATTATTATGTACATTCCCCCGCTATTGTATGCAGTGTGATACAATTTTTTTTCCAGATGAAAATTCCAATATGTACTAATAATTTATGTTCCATTGTTATGTGGAAAGTGGTGCTTATTAAGAAGTTGTTAGTGCACACATATACATAGTGCACAGTTCATGTATGCACAGAATACTTTCCTTCTTATTGTAAAAAAACATATTGCTTACTATGTAATAAATGAAGAGCATATACATATTTATAAAATTAATGATAGGAGGAAATAATATGGCGCGAGAAATTACATTAATTGTAAATGTAAAAGGTAAGTGTACACATCTGTATATTAGTACTTTTTTGTGATGCACCCTTCCTTCTCCGTTTATAATTGCTCACGAATAATAATAATTTTTTATTCCCTTCCTCCCTCTTTTCTTTTTTTTTTTTTTTTTCTTAATATGTGGAAAGGAATACATTGCACACACATTTGCATAATTATTGATGTTCTTAACGAACTCCCCATGGTGTGCCATTACAATGTTGCTGGTGGGGGAAGGGAAGGAAGAACGTTGCCCTTCCTTTCTTTCCCTTGGGTATTACATGTTTTGATAACTAATATTCCTGCCCTTGTTTGCTGCCACTCCCCTTCCCCCTGCACGTGGTGATGGTGGTGACCTACCACGATCATATATGGTAGATCTATCTGTAGACTCTGTTGTTGTGGAGTCAATGGTTGATGCACCTGTGGAATATTCTGTTCTCCAGTCGTCTGAGAATTCGTTCAATATGTTGTGCACGGATCTTTTTTTTCGTGTGCTTCTGCCTCCTTTAAAATAATTACCGAACCACGAAGGTAAAAGATTATACTAAAAAAAAAAAATAAAAGGAGTGGAAAGAGGTGTAGGGAAAGGTTCAAATATGTGCAATATATATATATGTATATATACATATATGTCTACATATATGTATATTGCACATATATACATATAGTGGTAATTATAATTATTACTTTATATAAAAGATAGGTGATGAATGGTAATCCTACTAATACAGTTCCAGAAGAAATTGCTGCCGCGGTGGGAATTGTTGAATTATTGGATTGTGATGAACCGGTATGAAATGTGGAGTCAGAACTACTTCCTTCATGTGTGCATTTTTCTGTATTATTCAGTGTACATTGGAAATTTAATTCATTCCTACTCTCATAACTGTCAAACCATTGCCCCAATTTAGCACACCACCCACTTCCACTATTTTTCCCATCTCCCTTCGTACATTGCGCACGTACAGTTTCATAAGCACATTTTACTTTCTGAAGGTAATCCTTATAGCCCTCAGGACAGGATCCTCCTGTACTTATATTCCCTGTTACAGTATCCTTATCCTTTTGATAATCGAATAGTATTTTCATTTGGGTGAAAATGTCCCAAGGGATGGTAGGGTATATAACCTCACAGGGGTTAGTAATTCCCTGTTTTTCCAATTTTTTCAATTTATCATATATGGATTCCATAATGGACGCAAACTTCGTATTGAGGTCCTTTGCCATGCCTAACATAGTTTGGAGCCAATAATAGAAATAATAGCAATATTCATTATCAGAACCACCTTCTTCCTTCTTCTTAGATGCATAACAAAAGCCATGTACAATTTGATCCCC
Source organism: Plasmodium coatneyi (assembly GCF_001680005.1). Classification (NCBI taxonomy): domain Eukaryota; phylum Apicomplexa; class Aconoidasida; order Haemosporida; family Plasmodiidae; genus Plasmodium; species Plasmodium coatneyi. Next base: position 1,067,405 of record NC_033560.1, read on the forward strand.
ATATTCCCCGAGGATATTATACTCTCTTAACATGGTATTCAGGTCGTTCCCTATATTTCCTGTGTTGCACTGTCCACTATCGTTATACTGCTCCTGCGCTTCGTTCATCTGGCAATATATATTCTGTGAGGGTAGTCCGTCCTTACATTTTCCTCCCTGTTAAATGTAATTAAGAAGGAGGAATATATATGCATATGTATGTACTCCTTACCTACTCCTTATATTATATGGATAAAGTGTTATATGTGCATATAATATATATCATTGTCTATTTTTAAATAGGGAAGAAGAAGAATGAAGAAAAGAAGAAGAAGAAGTAGAATAAGGCGCGCACAAGAGCTGCGATTCTTTTACTCTTTTTTACCTTTAGTGTAGGTAACGGTAGTGCCTGTGGAGTACATGTTAATTCTGGTAGGGTCTCACTATTGCAGGTTTTACCATCCTTCATATATTCCTTCCTAAATTGTTCACAATATTCATTCGTAGTAGTCCCACATAGACTACATAACCATGAATATCCGTTCTCCGCATTACTACGATCTGTGGTGTACTGTTGAGAAGTGAAATATTCATTACATTCCTGTTTATCCTTTAGAGCTTTAATGTTATATTCGTAATCAGAAAAGTCTTTAGGGTATATGAAGAAAGATTTCAAAATGTCAGGGTATATATTAGTACATTCCCTTTGGTGCTGACCCTCCTTCCCCCATTGAAAATTCCCCAGTGCTGCGTAAATAGCGTCCATGGTGTCCCCAAAAGTTCCTTCCTGACGCATTTTTCCCTTTATTTCATTATATATCCAGAAGAACAAAAAGTAACAAGGTTTATAATAATTCAAGCTACCGACATTCTTCGTACATGCATAATGGTAGTTTTTTACAATTCCATCGGCCAAGTTTTTATCAGCAGTCGTCCACTTATTTAATGCGCCCTGCACTTCCGTTCTCACTCCGTGGTCACATTCCGGCCCCCTGCGTTGCCCTGAACAACTCCTATTCCTTCCATCGAATTCATTGTAAATTACTTGTGAGGGTAATGTAACTTCACTTCCACCCTACAAACATGGAGTTGACGAAGGAAGTAGAATATGTATTCTTTTTAATTTGTTACCCTATGCATAAAGTGTTATATATATATATATTCAATTATGAACTGTAAAATGAGAATCATTTCCTTATGTTGATCCCGCTACACCTCCCCATTATACTTACACCTGTCATTGTTCCGATAATGGTACTATTCTTCTTCCTTTGTATATTATATATATATTTTATGTTAAGAAATTTATTCATACATATATGTATATACATAGGAACCTATATACCATTTCCCTTTCATCCCATGATTATATATATTAAATTAGAACTTTATTAGATCGTACACACTACTCTCTTCTTAAAAAAACATAATTCATCGTATATTTTTCTTTTTTTCAAATCATTATATATACGTAATTAAGATGAAAAAATATAAGAAAGAAGTGTGCCATAATGGTAAAGTAAAAAAAAAAAAAATCAGGAATTCCCTCCTATATTTCTTCGCACCTGCCCCCCATCCACTACATTATTCAGAATTGGTGTCACGCATAATTATATACCGAACACAAATGCACACTATTTTTTATACTTTTTTCCCTTCCCCAGTTTGTTATATACATAAGGGCGTCACAGTACTCTTTTCCTCCTCCTCCTTCTTGAACAGAAAATTTTTCAGCTTATGGTATTATTTTAATTTATGTTTTACTATTATTCAAAAGGGGAGTTATGTAAATTCTGCTAATATACATATAGTATATACTTCATACGTACAGAATACTTCCTGTTTTGCTTACATGTTCACATTGTACTCAATTATTTAGTATAGAGTATATAAATTTATAAGATAAATAGGGAAGGAATCGACGAAAAAAAAGGAGAAATATAATATAAGGAGGAATTGTATTAATTATACATATATAAGAAACAAAAGTATGTGTTCTTCCTTGCAGCAGTTAGTACACGTTCACGTAGTGTAACTTCTGCTTTTTTCTTTTTTTTTCTGCTCTTTATTCGTTCAGTACTAATAATAATTCTTTCCTTCTTGCTTTTCTCCTTCCTTCCTTTCTTTCTTCGTTTCTTTTTTTTCTTTTTCTTCCTTCCTTAGATCCTTATTTCCTTATTTCCTTCTTTCTTTCCTCCTCCCTTAGACCCTCCTTTCCTTCCTTAGACATCCTTCTCTTCCTTTCTTCCTTCCTTAGACCCCTTCATCCTCCTTAGATCCTCTTTCTAACTCCTTCCTTCCTCTTCCTTAGACACTTCCTTTCCTTCCTCCTCTCTAGACCCTCCCTTACTTAGTTCTCCTTAGAGACCTTTCCTTCTTTCCTTAGATCCTCCTTTCCTTCAAAACAATACAAAAAGAGTACAGGGGTAGGAATGCTGTTCTTCCCCCTTCCTGCCTCTCTCAATAGAATGCATTCTGCACTCCGCCCTGGAGACGATACTCCCTTTTAAGTAGGGCAAAAAAAAGGAGAGAACGTTCCCCTCTTTAGAGAAAGCACTCCAAAAACAAGAACAAAGAAACAAGACAGAAAGAGGCAATATGTCCCAAATGGAAGATGTTCCTGTGTGTGTGTGCACACACTCGTTCATGTATGTATATTATATTCATCGTACCTCCTGTGAAGGGTAGAACACAACACAACACACATTACTCTTCTTTTTTTTTTTACACACATATATGATGAGAAATTTGCATGTATGTGTACAATTTTTCATATATGTGTAGAATTTTGCATATATGTGTGTGTAGAACACAACACATATTACGTTTATTTTTTTTATACACACATAGGAGAAATAGGTGTTGTTAAAAGAGTTACAGTCTAAGAGTGGTGCGCGTGCGGTGGTACGTTCTATATATAGAATATTCTATTCCCTACACCACCACCACTACTACTGCTACCACACGACCATCCATCCATCGTACCAGATGATCATCCTTCTAGGTGAACATCATCTACCAGATGATGGGAGAAGGTGTATTTTTAATAGAAGAAAAGGGTAGGGGAGGAAGAAATATAATATGTGCTTAAGAAAGAACCAATGAGGATTTTTAGACGGTATGCCACATTCCTTAAGGAACAATTCATAGGGTAAACGCTAAAGTGTTTACATTACGCTTATGTGGCAGGAATGTAGCAGATAAATAATTGCTAATATATATAGTTCAGTACGATACAGTAGGGATGGACTGTTGTTCGTCCCCCTTTAATATTAGTGTTCGGATATATTCCTCTCCCTTTCAGCAGATGTTCTACTGTAAACTTCCTCCCCCATATATACACGTATGCCATTATGGGACATCATAATTGCTATATGCATGAATACAAATACTTACAATTACGCAACATTCTGTACTATGTAGGTTAACCATAGCAGGAAATTGTTAAATTAATATTACCCCCTCCTTCCATCTATATATATTCCTTCATAATTCTACTTGAAGAATTAACACTTCATATATACATATATATGTGGGAGAGCATGGGAAAGGAAATTTCTGCATTAACATACCTCCCCCCCTTCAAACCCCTCCCTTTCTTGGGGGACATCTTTTACTCCCGTAAGGAAAATTTTCGGAACTTTCTCCGGAATGCTTAAAAAAATTTAAATTATAATGTGAAGAAAACAGAAGGAAGTACGTTAACGTGTGCAATGTAGTATATGTTGAATAAAGGGGTGGGGAGGCGGTAGCTCAAAAATAGTACAATAATATATATATGTACATATTTCATACATATATAAAGGATTTATTTGTAGTATACTCAGAGGGGAAAAAAGTAAAAAAATAAAGAGTAACAAAATGAATAAAATAAAGGAAAAGAGTAACATAACATTAATATATATATACAAAATATAATATATGGAATGAAAAAGGGGAATAAGAATGTAACTCAAATATGAAGTATATATATATATATTCATATATTCTATGTAAATGATTTATGTATATAATATACTTATTAAAAAAGAAATGAAAAGAGTAGGGAAGAAAAGGAGGTGCACATAGTGTAGTACTAGTAAAATGTTGTACGAATGAAATCACTTTAAAAAGGACCAATAAGGGAGGAAGTGTGTATGTGGAGGAGGGGGGGTGTATATTGGGAGGTCAATTATTTCCTCCCATGCAGTAATTTCCTATTTCTTTATTGGTACATTTATTCCTTTAATTATATATATACATGTGATAATTCTAATATGTATGCATATAATGTGTTTCTTCCGCCTGAAAAATTAAAAAGAATGCAAAGTACACTGAGGGAGAAGGTAAAAGATTGACACAAATTCATTAAGTTACAGCCTTTGTTAAACAGAAAAAAAAAAATCCTCAAATATGTGTATTCTACATAAATACATAAGGAAAAACACATTCTTTAACATAAATCTTATTAAATGTACAACTTACTTACATGAACTATAACAATGTCAACAGAACCAACGGTAAGGAACAATTTTAGGGGATTAAGTAAAAGTGGAATGAAGGAAGGTTGTTAGGGTTGGTAGGTGGAAGGGAAGGTTGTTAGGTGGGCGGTAGGTGGCTTCTTAGGGTGGTGATAGGTGGCTTGTTAGGGGATGGAAGGGAAGGTTGTGTTAGGGGTGGTAGCTGGAAGGAAGGTTGTTAGGCGGGTGGTTGGTGGAAGGAAGGAGGTTCTAAGGAGGAAAGAAGGAATAAGAAAGAAAAGAAGGAATAAGAAAGAAAAGAAGGAATAAGAAAGAAAAGAAGGAATAAGAAGGAATAAGATAGAATAAGATAGAATAAAAAAAGGAGGAAAGAAGGAATGAAGGAATAAGAAGGAAGGAAGGGATCTAAGGAAAAGAAGGGGGGCAGGCGGAAGGGGTTATTTCCCCCCTTTCTTCTTCTTCTTTGCGAAAGGACATTTGAATATTATGCATATAATATTTTATACATGATGTGGTGTAATGTCATAAAATTAGTAAAAATAAAAAATAAATGAATAGGGACACACTTATAATTAAATACATGCCACCCCCCCTCCACCAATCCCACACATTTACAGTTTACATTTTTAAGTGAATTACCTTCCGAAAAATATTTCTACAAACCATTTAAGGAAAGCGTCCCCATGGACTGTAAAGATGACACCGGGGAAAGCAGTATACAGAACAAGCTGACATCATGTTGCAACGATGGAATTACACTTGATGTTAACGGAATTGCAAATGCCTACTGTTTTGTTTCTGGAATGAAACCTTACCAACAATATCCATTCTATACGGACCGATGGAATTTTCTCTATTACTGGACTGGCGACAAAATATGGAACGAACTGAATGGTGACGCAAATAAGGAGGGCAAGTTTCCGGGCTGCCTGAAATCGGTTTGTGATATTATAGAAAAGAAATGTAAAAGTGAAAATGAAGGGGAATGTAAAATGACTTGTCACAATATTGACCACAGCACATTCACTAATAGGAAAGAATTCTTTGACTTCACCAAAAATTATAATGATATACGGAACTATGTACTCAGTGGTGCGGCCGGTTGTGAAACACATTGGCCAAACTATAAAACAAAAATTAAAGAAGCATGTGATGCTGTAAAAAAATACTGCGAAACAGGCGGGCACGGTAAAACAAGTAGTGATCCGTACTGTACAGAATCTTACTCCAATGATAAAGCTTACTGCACGGGAGCTCTAGAATTATGGACGTGTAAATCAGAACATGAACTGCAACCAGAAGAAGAGGAAGGAACGATATGTCCTTCTGAGGACGCAAATATAGAAGCCTTCCAAGAAAACATACGTAAAGCCACCACCACTTCTTCCATCTCCTCCATCTTTGGTACTTTAGCAACCATAGGTGCCCCTTTCCTTCTATATAAGGTAATAATTATTCCTTATAATTACAATTATAGTTAAAATTGAAATATTAAAAATATAATTCTCCTCCACTCCTAACACAACCTTCCTTCCCCCTACCACCCTACCACCTAACAACCCACCTACCAACTTACCACCCTAACAACCCACCTACCAACTTACCACCCTAACAACCCACCTACCAACTTACCACCCTAACAACCCACCTACCAACTTACCACCCTAACAACCCACCTACCAACTTACCACCCTAACAACCTTCCCTTCCACCACCCAACTAACAAACTTCCTTCCTTCCACCTACCAACCCCAACAACCTTCCTTCCACGAACCAACCACCTAACAACCTTCCACCTACCACCACCCACCTAACACCACCTTCCTCCCAACCCCAACAATCATCCTTCCCTTAGAAAGTACTTTCCTTCCACCAACCACCACCACCTAACAACCTTCCTTCCACGAACCAACCACCTAACAACCTTCCACCTACCACCACCCACCTAACACCACCTTCCTCCCAACCCCAACAATCATCCTTCCCTTAGAAAGTACTTTCCTTCCACCAACCACCACCACCTAACAACCTTCCTTCCACCTACCACCCCTAACACAACCTTCCCTTCCATCCCCTAACAAGCCACCTATCACCACCCTAACAAGCCACCTACCGCCCACCTAACAACCCTAACAACCTTCCCTCCCTTTAGTATAAACCATGGTCTTCTTGGTTTGGTAACAATTCAAATGGAGGGAGAAATAGAAGAGGAAAAAGATCAGCCGGACACGAATTCGATACGTTAACGTACGATTCAACGGACACTTCAACAATAGGTCCAGCAACAAATTCTATAGGAGAACATTCTAGAGTACGCTCTGTGGCGCACACAAGACAGCCTAACAGAGAAAGAGAAAGAAGAGCAGGAACAAATACGACAAATAATAATAATACACCAGGCCACCATCAAAGAACGAATGTACGTTACAGTCGGATGTAACACCACCGTTGTGTAACATATTGTGTGGAATGTAACACTCATTTGGAATGTGGAATGAGTGTGTGCCCCCTCCCTCAAGAGGGGGGATGCATAAACGACCGCGCACATTTTATATACAATGTAAGGAAGAAAATGACCTTCCTCTTTTTTCATTCTTCGTTTTTCCCCTTCCTTCCTCTCTTTTTCTTTTTTATCTTATCTTTTCTTTCTTTCTTTTTTTTTTATACCTTTTCTTCATATTTCATTCCTTCGATTTCCTTTTCATTTATAAGTTTGAATAAGCACCTAACGAAAGAATACTCCCAACGCGGATGCGCAAAAAGGTTCTGACCTCATTTAAAAAATTATTCATGAATTTTAAAAAAACAAAAAAAGAAAGTTTATGAAGTTAAAAAATTTTATAACAAAATGAATAACCATTTTTTTGAATTCTTCAGTAAAAAATTTACCAAACAAATCAAAATAAAGTGAAAAAAAATTTTTTTTCTCGCGGCTCATATTCATTACACATGAACATGTAAACACCTTCATACAATATACACAAAAAAAAAAGAAAAATATTTATTACACCGTAAACCCGGAATCTGAACTTGGAACCTGTTCCTTAGGAACATCAAACCTAAACCCCGAATCTGAACTTGGAACCTGTTCCTTAGAAACGAAGCCTTCCTTCGGAAGAAAGTCTTCCTCCCTAAACCCGGAATTTAAACTTGGAATCTGCTCCTTAGGAACATTTTCTTCTTTAATGAGCTCACTTCCCATGAATTCTTGAACCAAAATCTCAAAAAAGTCTTCCTTCGTCGAATGCAGATCCCCTTTTTGACATTCTTTTAAGACTTCTAAATGAATATCAATAATCATGCGGCAACCAACACCAGCACGGCGACGAACAGCACGTTTTTTCCTCCTTTTTTTAGGCGTAGAACGAGGTTTGCGTTCCTTTACTAAGGTATATTCATGTGGACCATGTGCCTGGTCCGCATGGTGAACAATCTGTTGTTCTATGGATGCACCACGTACTTGATAAGCTCTTCTGTAACGTTTTCTTGTCTTACGAAGTATACCAAAGTACTGAACAAAAGAAAAAAAAAAAAAAAAGGGAAAAAAATGTTTCTTTAATAGGGATGCGAAATGTTTTGTTCATGCAACAGTAATTACTACTTCAAAACCCAAATTGCGAAATCCTACACATACACCCCTAAAATGCGAAAATCCTACACATACACACACTCCTAAAATCCGAAATCCTACATACACACACCCCTAAAATGCGAAATCCTACACCCACATACCCCCTCACTCATTCACTCTTTTCTTCTTTTTTTCTTCTTTTTCTTTCATTAAACCTTCTTCCTTTTTTTTTTTTTTCCATTTTTTTTTCTTCTTTTCTTCTAATATTAATTCTTTTTTATTTTTATTTATTTTTTACCTTCCAAAGAAGATAGCTCATAACAGATATACCAAGCACGGCGGGAGCAAGAGGGAGGTAAGGAAGGACGGGGTTTTCCTTCTTGTGAGTAAGTGGAAGAACGGAGGGGGTGTCATGACTGGGACTGCCGCCTCCACGAAGAGCAGGTTGTTGATTATCATCTGCAGCAGGTGTATCACTGGGGTCATTTACCTTTGGTTTTATTTCTTCCTTTGACTCTTTACGCTCAGGCTTCGCATCCTTTGCTTCCGGTTTTGTAGTGTCAGTACATAAATTATTTATATCCGTTAGAGTTTGTGTTATTTTTCCTTCCGCCCTAAGCATGTTATCCAATTTATTCTTTATATTATCTTTGTCTTTATCGCAACCCCCACTGTACCAGAGCTTACTGTCCGTGTTCAATTTACATTCTCCATAGTTTTGCTCCCGTTCACACACTGGACAATCACCATTCCCCTTATCTAAACACCAAGTTTCTTTCTGTGTATTTCCTTCATTAAATGCTTGTTCTATTATTTTCTCTTCAATAGGGCATTTTTCCAGGTTTCGCAATTTATTTGCGTATGCGTTCAGGAAGAGGCATCCAATAACTTGATCAAATATTCGGTTATTTTTCTTCTGATTTCCGTACTTTTGTTTCTCTTCTTCCTTAATGCTGTATATATGCTGTAAACCTTTAGTAATGTATTCACAAGCTTTTTTATTTGCTTCTGAAGGTGTAGTACTATTTCTATCCTGAATATTCTCACATAAACCTGCGTCAGTTCCATTCCCATTGGTCATAGCCTTAGACAATTCTCTTAACACTCTTCCGACGTCATTCCCCCCCCAAAAATTACACTATACAGGGAAAAAAGAAGGAGGGAACACATATGTGTACACTCCATGTGTATGCATATAGGCTTCATAAACATTCCTTCTTTCTTTAATTATGTATGAAGAATACTATTCCTTCCAGTGGTGCCATTAATAACATTGGACAATATTTTTCCCTTACCCAGTACTGTCTTCCATCCCCATCATTAGTTGTTCTGTCATTAAACCAATTATGTGCTACACAATTGGCGCGTTGACATAAGGTTTTCTTGTTGGTGCAGTCCTCACTTGAGGGAAGTGCTTGTCTTGGTGTGGATGGTCTTCTTGGTGGTGGTGGAGGGGGTCGAGCTGGAAGGACGGGGGATGCTGGTGCTTGGGGTGGTTTGGGTGGAAGTTGGGGTGTTGATACTTCGGGTTGAGGAACAACAACTGGTTTTTCTTCTTTGGCTGGTTGTAAGACTTCTGACATTTGTTCCTTTTCCTCCTCTTTTTCCTCTTTTAATCTTTCTTCCACTTGCTTAACAATTTTGTGCACGCTATTTGATTCGTCATCAGCGGAGATAATCTGATCAGGTTTATCCTTATCGACCCGTAAACGGGCTGAATCTTCAAGCGTATTGATCAGATCTTGCCATTTAGCCCCATCGGTACACCATTTCTGCTTAGTTGATTCTTTCATTATTTTATAATACAACATATTTGTGAGCAATAGTTGTTGCACATCATGTGGCAAAACCCCTGCGTTGTCATCAGGAATGTTAGGTGCACCATCATAAGCACATTCCGCATACTCCTGATCCTTATTTAATGCTCCTTTAAATTCTTCCCTTACTTTTTTCACCTTCTCAAATGTGTAATCTATAACCCCCTTAGGAGCACAGAACAAATGCATAAAATATGTCCATGCTTTTAATAAATCACATATAGGAATGTTGTTTACGGTTCTTTTACATGGTGTCTTTTCCTTCCCTTCTTTGTTTTTATATTGATTCTTTGGGTTAGTTACAAACATTATGTTTTTCATCATTATTTCACAGAACTTTTCGTACTTGCCCATATCATCGCCAAGATGTTCTTCCAAGCCTCCACATAAGGGTAGTAGAATGTTCAATTCTTTATATTTCTTATCATCCTCTTGTCTTACATCCTCCGAAAATAGATTGAACCATTCAGTAATACTTCCTGTAATGAAGAGAAGGAAGGTTGTGTTAGGGGTGAACAATATATATATATGTAGACATATATACATACATATATATACATATATGTACACCTCAGTTGTTGTGTGTATAATGATGACTTACGTTCCTTTTCATTCTCGTCGTCGTCATACTCTTCCTCGACATCCACGAACACATCATCATTGGTTCCATTGGGACATTTATACCTTGCTGTCCTTTTATTTTTGTTCACAGCTACTGCTGTTTTCACTTCTACCTGTGGTACTTTTGTTGTTGTTGGACCTTTATTCGAGTTATCCCAACTGATCGTAGGAGGTCCCTGTCCACCGTATTCCAGAAGTACATAATCACCCTTTGTACCTTGCCTATAGGAAGGGGAGAATGAGAGAGAAAATACCTTTTCTTTTTTTTTTTTTTCCTTTTTTTCTTTTCGTACAACCACTACTTTTTTAAAAAGCATATATATATATATACATATGTGTATATATATACATGTACACATATATATAAATAATTGTAATCGTAATTGTAACCATACCCACTACTTGGAACACGCTCTGTTTTCATATCCCCTTGTCCGAGAGTTATTACAAATTCCCCATCAAATTGAATACCCTTCCTAGCTTTACTCCTAGTCCCATCAGCTGCACGTCGTGCACGACGTGTACGAGGAGCACCACTACCAGGACTATGTTCCTCTTCCTCCGCTGCCTCTTTCGGAGGATGTGTTTGTTGTTGTTCAAATTTAGTCTTTTTCTGTGGAGCCATTTTTTAGCATATTATTCAATGAAATAAAAATGTTACTTATTGAATTAGGAAGTAATATTACATTATCATTAAGTATCTACACATGGTGTGTACACAAAGAATGTACATACATTCATTCTTCTTTCTTCCTTTCTTTTTTTCCTTCCTTCTTTTATTCCCTTAAATCTTCTTTCTGTACATCTTCCTTCTTTACACCTTAAACCTTACTTCTTTACACCTTAAAACTTCCTTCTTTACATCTTTCTTCTTCTTTTTCTCTTCCTTAAAAATTTTTTCTTTTTAAACCTTCTTTTCCTTCTTCATTAACCTTCTTTCTTTTACCTAAACCTTTTTTTTCTTTTTTTTCTTCTTTTTTTTTTTATACACCCTTCGGGTGTACCCCTCCCTAAAGGAAGTGATCTTCTTTCCTTCAACCCTAACAACATCATTCTAACACCCCTAAAATCCTTCACTCTAATACCCTTGCACCCTACCTTTACATCCTTACACCCTCAACAAAATAACATCCCTTCCTTCCACCCCTAACAACGAAATCTACACCCTTTTGCACACCTTCCCTTCAATTTTTTTTTTTTTTTTTTTTTTTGTCCTTAAAGGAAGTGACCTTCCTTCCTTACACCCCTAACAACCTTCCTTACACCTACCATCTAACAACGCACCTGCCACCTTACCACCCACCTACCACCTAACAACCCACCTACCCGTAACAACTGCACTCCCCTGCACACTTACCACATACCTTCCTTCCATCCTAACAATCTAACATCTCCCCTGCACGCCTAAAAACATCCCTTGTACCCTAAGAACTGCACCCCCCTGCTCACTTTCCTCCCTTCCTTCTTTTTTTTTTTTACCTTCTTTTTTTTCTTTTTTTTTATCTTCTTTTTTTTCTTTTTTTTTATCTTCTTTTTTTTCTTTTTTTTTATCTTCTTTTTTTTCTTTTTTTTTATCTTTTTTTTTTATCTTTTTTTTTATCTTTTTTTTTTATTTTTTATTTTTTCTCCTTACAGGAAGTGACCTTCCTTTCACCATAACACTACTCCTTAGGTGCACCCTGTTGCGACCTTCCTCGAACATACTTCCTTCCACCTACCACCGCCCTAACAACCTCCCTTCCACTTACCACCACCCTTAACAACCTTCCTTCCACCAACCACCAACATCAACCCTTCCTTCCATCTACCATCTTAACACCACCTTCCTTCTAACACCCGTAACACAACCTTCCCTTTTTTTTTTTTTTTTTGTGTACAATGAGTGAGACGCGTTTGCATGGCTCAAAATTGGTTTGAGAATAAATAAAAGGGAGAGGACAAATGGGGGAAAAAAAAGGGGTGAAAAAAAAAAGAAGGAAAAAGGCATGGAGGAAAGAAGAAGTGGCATTCCGCCCTTTGCACTGTATATAAACTGTATGCGCGGTGTTATTTATATCCCTTAGGGGAATACTACACACAAGGGGGTATCTTTTTAATATTACGTGGCATGATAACTTATATTTTTTCTTCTCCGTTGTTGTTGTTCACGCCCTGCTTCCCTTGAGGATGCTGTTGCTGTGTACGGGGCGGAATATTCCGTTCTATCATCATCTATTGTAGAACCCCGTGTCGTCGTTTCCGTTGAATCATATGTTAAGCTGTCTTCTGTGAACGTATCAAAGTGATGTTTAGTGGATCTTCTGTTTCTTGTGTTGCTGTTTCTTCCAAAAGTGTTTCCAAAGAATGTGTTCTTTATCCATGGAGGTAAGAAATCATACTAAATAAAAGCGGAAAGAAAGGAAAGAGTGTCAGGGGTGGAAATATGAATTATGTGACCTTTACATATACATATGTACATACATATATACATATATATATATATACTACTTATATGTATATATGTACATATACATATATTTTTATTATAATGTCTATTACTTTATATAAAGCATAACCAATAACAGGTAATCCTATGGTAGTAGCCAATGTACCCGATATGGCAGCGGCGACGGCGTTGCTTGGACAATCTGATGTATGTTTTAAAGAACACTTTAATTTTAGTAATTCTTCACGACTGTGTGTAGCAGTCATTTTTTTAAAATCTGTGCACCATTCTTTATTATTACTCACATCTTCCTTTGGACATTTTATGCTCATATAATCATAGGCTGAGAGAACTTCTTTCAGATAACGTTCATACTCCGTAGTGCACTTAGGCTCGGAAGCCTGGGGATCATCTACGCATTTTTTTATAGTGGTATAATCATGATAATAATCCAATATTGGTTTCATGTGGTTAAAAGTTTCCAAGTTGATGTTGTCATTCGGGTACATAACCTCACATTTTCCTTCTGTTTCGAGTCCCTTCAGTTGTTCCAATTTGTTGTAGACTTCACTCATAGCTTTAGAAAACTCTGTAGAATTGTTCATAGTGCTGAACAATTGGTCCCCTAACCAATAGTATAAAGAGGTACAATACTTGTCCTCCGATGATGCCTTCTGCTTTTCCTTCTTCTGTGATGCAAGACAGAAGGCTTTTGCAGATAATTCTCCATAGTAGCTGTGATTCCCATATGAGGTCAATATACCGTCAATTGCAGTTTTTATATCTTCCATGTTAGACACCTCATCTTTATATTGATCCAGAGCTTCTTGGAATTGGCAATATATTTGTCGTGAGGATAGCCTTTCCTGCTCGCAATTCTCCTATGATGGTAAATAGAGGGGGAGGGTGCGTATATATATGTCCTTACCTGCTTGACGTGCTAAAGATGAAGGAATACATGGAAAATACGTAATTATACACTCCGAATGAAGGAAGTAACCTGCACTGCTGGTGCCCTCGCCCGTACTTCGGACAATACTTCAGGTCTTTGGAGCTCCACCTTTCCATACATTGCCTCGTAAAGATCCTGCGGATTTTTATTCCTATACCCATCTCTCACCCCTTCACAGTTTGTAATATTCGTAGATAGGTCACAATAACCTTTCACAATTCCATATGCCCGCATAACTTCTTCCAAATATTTTTTACACCTCTCACAACTAACATTACTGGAATCTCCCTGTCCTTCCAATATTTCCGCAGGTCCCAAATTGTACTTCCCTAGTAACTTCATCTTAGCAAAGAACTTTTCTCCATTATTATTCTCCTTTATGCTACATCCTTCTAGATTACTGAAGTACGTTTTTAACACATTGGGTAATCCATTCATGATTGTTCCAAAATCATCTTTGTTCTGCAACTTTTCATATGTTATTGCTCCTGCTAAGTAATATAGAAGATCGCAGCGCTCGTCCTTTGAGGATTCCCATCCTCTTATGTCAGATACACAACACCAGACATGCAGAATACCATCTACGATATCCGCATCATAGTGTTTCCCCAATAATGCTCCCTTTAACACACTCTTATAACCCTTCAATGTCGTTCGGTCGATACTACAGTGAAGTCCTTTTGTGCTCACCTCGTCGGCCATATTCTCTGAAGGTGAACTACTTAGAATTGAATCTTACAGAATTACTCCGGTGAATTTACATATGCATCCTTACAGCCACTGTTGTGTAGGGTGGAATATTATGTGTACACTATGTAAGTATTCACTCGGAGTAATAGATAATCTTTATTTCTTCTTTTCTTATTGCTATTTTCTATGTGTGTGCATAATGTATATGTGGAATACATGTAATTTGAATTTTATGTTGGAACTGTTTAACCATTTATACAGGAGGAAATACATACGAATTCAGACTCCTACATGATTATAAAAGAATAAATGTAAATATCTATTTTTCCAATAACATACACTTTGTTAAATCTTTTAAGGTGACGGCAGTATATTACACATATGTATCAAATCATTACATACATATAATTGAAGTGGAAGTAGGAACAAATGTGCTGAAACAGTCAAGTAAAAGAGAGAAGCTCCAATTCTTCATGTACTATCATATTGACTATATTATTGAATTGTTCCTAGTTATTGAAAACACTATATTACTATGTACACAATTCATTATGTACATGCAGGCATGGAACGTCCTCTTCCCCCTAATAAAAATTCCAGCAAGTATTCATTCGTGTTTCATTGTTATTTCATTTCAGCGGATTGTTAAAGATTATTAACGTACATATAGTACAGTTGATATGAGAAGTGCTCTTTTTTCCTTCTTTATGAATGTGCACATACTCATCCACATTTAATTAAAGGGGCGTGTATTTATGAAGAGAAAATTAAAAATGATCTAATGTGCAGAATTGTATTCATTATATATATCAGTAAGTACAAAAAAAAAAAAAAAAAAAAAAAAAAAAAAAAAAAATATGTACACATATACATTCCTATAATAATATGTAGCATTCCCTGCAGTATATACACTTTTCTCCTTCCCTCCCCCTTGCTTTTCCTTCCATTGTTTATAATCATCCAACAATAATGATTCCCTTCCTTCCTTTCTTTTTCTTTTTTTTTTTTTTTTAATTTTTTACTCTTTATTTTTTTTACATTTTTATTTTTATATTTTCCATCTTTATTTCTACTTTTATTTTATATGAATAATTATATAATGTGTTCCACATTCCACACACAATATGGTGTATGGTCGTGCGCCAAGCAGGAGGAAAGGAAGTTCCTTAGGGAAGAAGTGTTCCTAATAGAAGGAAGGACGACATAGAAGTACAACATGGGGGACCTTTATTCTACAATATTTGTACAATACTGTACAATATTGTACACATTCATTATTTTGGTATGTACCACCGCGTATATATGCACAATTTGCACAATTCCATCCTCCCACATACATATATATGTGAGAATCATTATATAATCATCATCCTTTCCAACATATATATAGAAAAGAAGTGGATGCTGTTTCCCATGTGCTTCCCCCTTCATTTTTGATTTGGTCCAATATCGTTAAGCAGGGCCGTACCCCTTCTATATGTACATACATATATGTGAACGATTATATATATATGTGCGTTGGTGATTGCACCCTTATATTTATTGTACTTTGCGCCTGTGCTTACGACAATATAATAGTAATGAATCATGGAATAAAATGAATAAAGGTCCGGAGGGTAAACACATGAACTTTATGTAAATGGTTTCAAATGAACGCCCTCCTGCCAAATTTCCTGCTCCGTTATAAAAATTTCTGAGCACCTATTAGTTTTACTTTTCTGCACATATAAGTATTATATCAATAATTTAACGCTCATTCTTATTGGTATGTATAGAGTGCTTCTCAAGCCACCCTCCTTCAAAATATGAATTATCGCCCTGTGTTTGTCACGGAATTCAACAACTTACTTTTAATCTTCATGTAGATTATGCGTGGAGCACCACATAGTACATTATTGCTACATCTATATTCGTTTCGGTAAGTGCTCCTTCCCCCCTGTAGTCGTCGTCGTAGTCGTTCCTTTCCCTTCCCTCGCTCTTTTTTTTTTTTTTATGTGGTCAACATTAATATATATAAGTATATATATATGTAGACATATATATATACATAGGGTATATGTATATATATAGGGGGGGAAAAGCCATCATATATGGAGAAAGTGGGTATTAAGGGGGGGGGGGGGGGACTATATATTAAATAATGTGAACGCTCTGTGCCTCATTCTCCCATGAAGGTAAGAATGCGTATGGCACAGGAGGGGAAAGTCTGGAATGGCCTAGACGCTCACCGTGCTTATGTGCATTTGAACAATTTTTCCCCCTCTGGAGTAGTATAGTATTCTATACGTATTCGTAGTGTTCATAGTTATACACACTGCACCAGCTAACTAATCCAGAATGCTAAATCCAAACTGTTAATAGAAACTGTTTCAAATATACAGTAGTGCTCCTACTGGTACGTTTGGTGTGTTCAAGGTTCACCTTGCAGAGATCGTCTAAGGTATAATTTTCTGGTGATGCTAAGGGGGCAGGGTCTATGTATACAGTGGTCCATGTGGAAAGTACTGTATATGTGCAGGTTGCAGTAGAATCAGTCGTAGTGTGTACGGTGGAAGGTGTTTTCAGGGGAATAAGTATTAAAATACATAGAACAGCACAACATATAGGGGAGGAACTCATCCTTGAACACTTTAATAGGAGTCCGTATACTTAACTGCTTCCCCCTTTCCAAATATAATATAATTAATTCTTCTTTATTCCATGATGCATAATATTATGCAACACATTATAATTATTACATAATTAACTAAAAATAATTTCAATTGGTTTCATTTGTAACATGCTACATAGAGGGAAATAACGACAGTAATGAGTACTTCCATTTACCCCCTTTTTATTTTGCTTTATTCCTTTGTACACATTTCAATTGGGTCAAAAAAGCACACTTCGTCAAAAAGAGAAAAGAATATGCATGTATACAACACTAATAAACTGTGAACTCTGTGTACATTGCATCCATCCCTTCCCCATCTAATTATAATTTATCAACATTACGTTCTATAACAAATATAAATGCACACATGGAAACAGCAATTATAAATATGAAACCACTTATATATATATATGCACAATAACATAGTACCCCCTATACGGAAAAAAAGGGGGGGGAATTCATGAACCCCTTGAACACTCTGAACCTTCTTGCATCATATAAATGAAGGAAAAAGGAAAAGGAGAAAACGAACACATGAGTATACAGAATCTAATATGCACTTAAGGAGGGACATAGCTCAAATGGTATATAAAGTGTAAACTCTACATATGAAACAGCTCCTTACAATGCACAAATCGAAAAGGAAGAAATAGGCAAGGAAAGGGCAACAAATTATTATAACAACAAACCGATCATAAAATTGAAGAGGGGATAGCGGTATGTTATAAAAAAAAAAAGTGTGCTGTTAAGTGAAGGTTATGCACATATCCTTGTACATGTAATTTCATACAATTTTAGCCTTCCTGTGTATAATGTATTTATCTAATAAATGGAGTTATATTTATGAGTATTAGTATATGTATACACTTCTCAAGAAAGGGAGGGGAGAGGGTATAAATGCTCTGTGTATATGCGGACTGTAAGCTATACATGTATGAACTATATTATATATATGTTGATAACTTTTTAAGAACAACCACCTCCCTCTTCTCCTTTTAAAAATAATAACAATAGAAAGCATACATTAATTTTAAAATGTGCTGGTACATATGTACAGTAACAATATATTTCTTTAAATGAACACTTCTTTACACCCCCATCTTCCCTTTTAAAACATAACAATTAAAACATAAACAACCTCCTTAAAAGAAGAAGTTTATATATAATACATATACATATACACATCAGAGGAAGAAAATATACACATCTGTGTACATAAACAATGTCATCGGTAAGGAAAAAAAAAAAAATAGGCAGAAAAACACTAGGAAGTGGAAATATAGGGGGAAGGAATATGTATGAAGAATGTGCGTGTGATAGGGAGAGAATACACACGGAATGTACTTACATATATGTAGACATATATAACTATATATATACATATACAAATTCCACTCATTTCCCTTCTTTGCCAATTCCATATTTACAGGAGGAACATTTCAAGAAATTGCCTTCACACTTAGTGTATAATGATTTACGTGGATGCACAAATTGTTGTAGTTCACATATGGGGGATTCCTCTGCTGATGGAGTAAAAAGTAGTTTAAAGGGTGAATTGCAGCAATATGGGAAAATACAGTACGATGTGGACGATATTATGGGAGCATGGTGTCGTGTACATAGAATCAAGGGAGTTACCAAGTCAGCTGATGAATACTGTTATTGGTTCTACTTTTGGGTAGGAGATATAGTGTCTGAGAATTTAGGGAAGGAGGATAGTCAATTCCAGGAAGTTATGCATAAGATCTATGAAAAATTGAAGGACCCGAAGGTGGGCAATAAGTGTAGTAATATATTCAGTAATATTGATAAGGGAACTTTTTACCATGGCAAATTAATATTTGATTTTATGTATGACCATAATGCTATAAGAACATTGCTAGAAAATAGTTGGTCTTTGAATGTTGAGAAATGTGAAAGTTATATAAGAAAAGTCGAAGCAGCAAAGGATAAAATGGAAGCACGTTGTAAGGATGATCCTGGAAAAAGTTCGGATGAATACTGTCAAAATTTTTGGAAAGATCATGGGAGCTCCATTGATAATAAAATAACACAAGTGAAATCTGATTTAGACGACGTACAAGAAAGAATAGCGCAGACAGAACAAGCAGCATCCTTAGCAAAAGACGAAGCCGTTCGTTCTGCCACCACCACCTCTTCCATCTCTTCTATCCTTGGCACCTTAGCAACAATAGGGGCCCCTGTCCTCCTATATAAAGTAAGGATCCAAAATTTAAAAATTTAAAAAATAAAAAAAATTGAATCATTTAACAACCCTTCCTTCCACCTACCACCACCTCTAACAACCTTCCCTTTGTCCTTCCTTCGACCACCACATAACAACCCACCTACCACCCCTAACCCTTCCTTCTAATACACTTAACAAGCATCCTACCACCCCTAACCCTTCCTTCTAACACCCTTAACAAGCATCCTACCACCCCTAACCCTTCCTTCTAACACCCTTAACAAGCATCCTACCACCCACCACCCTAACAACCCATCTACCACCCTACCACCTAACTAACAAACTTCCTTCCACCCTACCACCTACCACCCTTAACAACTTTCCTTCCACCAATCATCCCTAACAATCATTCCTTCCATCAACCATCTAACAACCCACCTACCACCACCCTAACACCACCTTCCTTCCCTTCAGTATAAACCATGGTCTTCTTCGTTTGGTAACCATGCTTCTGGAAATGGAAGGAGCGGAAGAAGCAATAGAAGAAGAAGATCAGCTGAACGCATATTTGATGCGTCCACGGAAGACACCTTAACAGAATATTCCATAGAAACATCTACAGTAGGTCCAACAGAAAATTCTACAAGAGCTGGAACAGTACGTTCCTCTGCTGCCACACACACAAGACCGCCTACCAGGAATCGAGGAACAAATAATGCGGGGGGTCGCGGGATGGTAAGTTATCAAAACATCTAAGACTTGGATGGAGAAGGTGATGGAAGGGGAATGTTTCCTTCTCCCTTCCAGGAGGGAGTCATGAATGATCGCATAGTTTATACAGTGAAAAAATAAATTGGCTTCTTCCTGTTTTGTCCTTTTGTCCTTTTTTCTTTTTTTCTTTTTCCCATTGTAATATAGTGTTCATGTCAATGTTTAACCAATATAAATCAGAAAAAATATTTTTCCATTCTATTCTCACTTATTTGCCATTTTTTTACTTAATATTTAAAGTGTTCATTCGCATTGTTACAAGTTTGTATCTTTTTAATTTTTTTTCTTTTCCTTTAAATATTTTTTTAAAAAATATAGATACTTTTTGGGAGGGTGAGCACTTCATTCTTTTTTTCCGCTTCCCGTTCGGGAGTATTTCTTTCCCTTCCAATACAGAGTTATTCATACATACAAATGGAAGGAAAACAAAAAAAAGAATAAAGAAAAAAAAAAAAAAGAAAGTGAATATTTAATCATATCAATAAAAAAGTAATTAAAAAAAAAGGGGTAAAATGCTTCCTTTTTTTATTTATTTCTGCTAAAAGTGTTACATTATTTGTACTTTTTTTTTTTTTTTCCCCTCCTTGTGCCATTAATCATGGCGTGACACATTTTCAAAGGGGGACTCGCCCTCAGTGATATTTACTTCATCGATTAGAGACTTAAATTGTGGGCTTTCCTAAAAAAAAAAGGGAGTCAAAGTTAAGGCTAGTTTCCTAGACTAATTCTTACAAAAGGAAACGCGCTTTTTACAAAACGGAAGCCAATTTTGACCTTAAATATATGAGCACTTTTAACGACCTTACTATTGATATTTCCCCTGAACGCAGTGCGTAATTATTGGCCCAATCGTAGAGGATTTCGTTCCACTTGAGTTCCTTTTTGAACATTTCCGAATACCAATAGGTCTCATGGGATCCCATGGCCCAGTTAAAGTGCATTGTGAAAACAACTTTGTTATCCATCAATGCTTGAAAGTACTCCTCAGAGGTGTTTTCCATTATTTCTAATTCTTTTAAAAGTTCGTCTTCACATCGTCTCCAGTATACCTTCTGCACATCTTCCGGTAGTTCATTTTCAGATGCTAATTCTAGAAATGTCTTTTTTAACCCACTTATCATAGTATAGTACTTAACTCTTAAATAATGAATATACGCATAAATTGCATCAGGTGCTCTTCTCTTACAGACGAAGAAGAATCTACAATACGCAATCCTCTTCTTCAATTCATCTCTGGTTATTTCGCATGGAACCTTTGGGTCGTCGCTTTCCAATAAATCCTTCAGGTCTATTAGATTGTTCTTTATGTCAATTTTACATTCCTCTGCAAATCCTCCCAAATTGAAATTCTTACAAAATGGGAATCTGCTAATGTGGGGTATTTTGTAGCCTTCTCCCAAAGATTGTACCTCTGCACCGATCGTTCCCTTCTACGAAAAGAAAAAAAAAAAAAAAACATTCATGCGTAGCGATAAATGCGGTATGGCGTGACATTTTCTTTTGCACAAACTTTCCATGTGCACATTCCTACGTGCACACCCGTGTAGTCTCAAGGACACAACGCATTAGGTACCCTCCCTGGGGTAAAAAAAAAAATATAATACACATATAGGTGCAGAACACGTTCTTCTTTATTGTGCATCTTACCGATAAAATACACAGCAGCAGAATAAGTAGGGAGAGGGAGAACCTCAAGAAATGACCGCACCCCCTGAATTTTGCCTTTATCGACATTTCTTCAAAGAAATAAAAACTGGGTCTGGCCTTTATGTCCAAGAGGGTTCACAAGTTCCTCTATTTCAGTTTTTTCAATTGGCCTAAATCTTCGTTATTCAGGTGTGGATGTTCCTCGGTGACGCGTTCGTGTGGCAAAGGTGTGGTTTTTTTTTCTGCATGTAACACCTTAGAGAACGCTCAATTGGTTCCTTTAGTGCATTACATGGGGGGGAGGGGAAACCATGCTAAAGCCAGCAGGTTCGCGTAACATACGTGTATACATATACACATAAAGTAAATATGTGCCCGCAACTAGGTATAGTTTAATATTTTGTCACCCCTCCTGCGGCGTTCCTTTGCAGAGTTATACAATCAGGCTCAAATGCATGTGCCCAGACGAACCTACCCTACGTGCCGTGACCACGGGTCGACTACTTAAAAGGAACCGCAGGGCACGCGCCTCTTCGCGACAGTGAAAATTTGCGCACCTTTGAAAAGAATAATATTAAAAATATACAAAAAAAAAAATAAAGCCTAAAAAATGAATGCTAAAAAATAAAGGCTAAAAAAATAATGGCTAAAAAAATAATGGCTAAAAAAATAATGGCTTAAAAAAAAGGCTAAAAAATGAGCCTAAAAATGAATTCAAAAAATGAATTCAAAAAATGAAGCCAAAAAAAATAAAGGATAAAAGATAAAGAATAAAAGATAAAGGCCAAAAAATAATGGCTAAAAAAAAGAAGTATAGAAAATAAAAAATAAACAAATCAGCCTCAAGCCAGTAATGCATTATTACGCCTGAAAATACAACCGAGCTTCTTCTAACCTCCCCTTGGGGTGGCAATATGAGAAAGAGTGAACAATTAAATTGCAAAGGTAGGATTAGGCGGCAAACGCGAGCAATGAAATGAAACCCTTCGCGACAAATAAAAATGTACATACCAGCGTATATAAATTAAATAAAGGGATATATATATTATATTTTTTTGGCTTGCCCCTATAGGAGTGTTCTGCCTGTAGAGTGCAACCACGGCTGTATAGACCAAAAACATGCTGCATGCAGCCATCCGCGTAACCGAATAACTCTATAACAAAAATTGCAAATATTTCTACGTCATATTATAGTTCTTTTTTGCCTAACAAAATTCACCGTGGTAAGGGGCAGAAAATGTCAAGGCCACTTTGCCCTTCCTGCGCTTTTGCGCTCTACATTTTTTTTTTTTTCTTAGGCAGCTACTTTTGAATGTTTCCCTTATTTTGCGCAATAAGCGTCTTTCTTCTTTCTCTTCTTTTTTTCTCCAAAAGGTCGGTAACGCACGTCCCGACTTGACGCGGCGTTTTGTGATTTCGCGTGAAAAGTGCTCTAATTAAAATACAAAAATGGCAAGATGAGAAGTCGGGCAATTTGCGCACGCAGATTATTTCTTTAATCGGTCCGTCACCGACGCGTTGTCGCAATTTGGCATGCACAATTTTTTTTTTTTTTTTTTTTTTTTTTTTTGCATATTTTCAGACGTCCTACCTTACGTCATGCTCCTCTTCAGATGATAAGTGCTAAAAAGAGTTCACTATATGATCAACTTTTTGATGTACAAAATTGGGGTGCCCCTCTTCATTGCGTGCTCGTTGTTCATTCTCCTTGGGGGGGGTTATTAAATGGTGGATCGTTTGGCAGCAAATATTCTACGTATGACTGGTACGTTTTCGTAAAGGACAGTCGAACATTTAATAGCGTCACGGCTAATCTACTCGCGCTTTCTTTTTAACCCACTACGCGCACGTAGGGTCATAAACCAAAGTTCACGCATGCAAGGGGGAAATGCCACGTTGTATATTTAAGACAGATAACCTTCCTCGATGTGAATGCCAAGCGTTTAGGAGAACGCACAAATTTAATTTATGCCCGTTACCCAACTGGAGGCAACGTAAGGTACACCTCACATAAGGTCGTGCATAATCCAGTGGGGAAAGCAAATATGAATGAGATGGATTTTTCAATTTAGCTCAAAAAGAAAAAAAGAAGCCACAACATTTTCGCTGTACAAGTGATTCTATTCAGTTCAAAATGAACCTATACATGCGCACATTCTTTCTTACGCTTGTAAAAGGAACTGTGCGAATTTAAAGAAGCTCGTTGTTTTTATAAATGACGAACCTGAGAGATGGATATCCCACTGCATCATAAATGTAGCCTCTCCAAAGGGTGTGTGTGAAAACACATACAACACCTCACACATGCTAAACTGCATGCCCATGGGGGGAAAAAGAAAAAAAAAAGTGCAATGTTTCAACGGCTAAGCATGTCGTATTTTATTACCGCTATACTTTACCCCCGTTTGGTTATCCCCATTTCGATTCTTCATTTTTTAAAATGTATCAAAGGAGCAGCACAACATGCACTTGTCGACAGTGCTGCTTGTGTGCCACGTAGCTATCCTAGCCCGTGTGGGAATTTCCGTCCCTTTAAAGAAACGCCACAAAACGGAATGCTCCTCACGTCCGCGTAGCCCGCTATACAAATTGTGATAAAAAAAAAAAAAAAAAAAAAAATTAATGGGAAAATCCCCATCTAGTCATAGTCACAAAATGAACAAATGAAGTATAAAAATAGTTGGTATAATTCTGCTTGGACGTGGGACGTGGATTCGTGTAGTTTTTGTGCTTTTCTTTTCCCCGACATGCGTAATCCCAATAATGGAAAATTTGTACCTCTCAAAATCTCTTCTGCTAAGGAATCAGCCCAGTGTGGGCAGAACAGAATAAGTCAATAGGTTGCGTGTTTTTCCCCCAGTTTGTAAAAATGGGAAGTGATATTACAAGCACAATTTAGGAAGAGACACACTACACATAATAAATGGGGAAGAACCAACGATTGTGGTGCCCCTCCCAAGTGAACACAAAACTGTTGTATACATTCCTCCTTTTACTACACGGGGTCATTTTTATCCACGTCCCAACAATATGTGCCATTAAGCTGGATGACAGAAATCTCATTTGGGGGAAAAAAAAGGCACTCAGGAAGGCTACACCCTGCTGGTACATTTTACCCCCATCAAAATGCACACAGATGGGGTACACAAAGGAATATAAAAAAAAGGGTACACACTTTGCACTGCTTCGAGATGGATCAAGTGAAATGTGCACCTCGGAGGTCTACCAAATTAGGAGAGAAATATTCTCACATAAGAATATAAAGGACATACTTGAAAGGATAATAATCAAGAGAGTCACTGAAGGACGTCTCAATCAGTTGAACAGCTTTTCCTACCTATACAGCGTTGAAGAAATATATGAGCAACTGAAAAAACTACAATCCCTTTATGACCAGTGCGATAATTTGGAGGACCTACCCAAACTGTTTGGAGTGCCCATCATTTTAAAGGACAACATTTGCACAAAAAATATTCCAACCACATGTGGTAGTAAAATTTTAGAAAAATATAAACCGTCCTATGATAGCACTGTTGTGAGAAGGTTGAAAAAACAAGGAGCGGTAATAGTGGGGAAGACTCATTTGGACGAATTTGCAATGGGATCCTGCACAGGAGGGGGTGTAAAGAATCCCTTCAATGAAAGTGATCTATCTTGTGGTGGGTCTTCTGGCGGATCGGCCAGTTGTGTTGGCTCCAGAATGATCAACTGCTCAGTAAATACAGACACAGGGGGATCCATTCGAACCCCAGCTGCTCTATGTGCATGCATAGGGATGAAACCCACCTATGGAAGGATCAGCAGGTATGGTATTATCCCCTATAATGAAGAAACCGATGTTGTAGGACTTATAGTTAACAATGTGTATGACTGTAGTATCCTCTTGGATGTCCTTTCCGGAGGAGATAAAAACGATCTAACTACCCTCAAAGGGAAAAAAAAAAAATTTCACCTCAAGTTAAAAAAGTATGAAGCGTCGCTGAACTTTTGTGAAAATAAGTGCCCCCTAAAAAATGTAAAATTTGGCTACCTAAGTGAGGAACTTTTAAAAAACTACTTCGTAGATCCTCTAACGTATCAAACATATTTGCGGGTCATGCAAAACATCGAACAAATGGGGGGAACTTTAATCAACACAGATTTGCATGAACTAAGTGACTACTGCTATTTGTATTATATGCATTCGATGACCATCGCGAATAGCAACCTTTCCAGAATTAATGGGATAAACTACAACATGCCGAATGTGTTTGGAAAATCCAATTTTGTTAGACAAGTAAGATCCACTCTGATAAGTGAAAAGGTGCTAACGAGAATTATTGGTGGGTCCATAATATCGTCTCGCTTCCAAGGGGGGTCCTTACAACACATCTTCGAAGCTGCAAAGCGGAGGTTAACTAGAGTGCTTGATGAAATTTTTGCCCAAGTAAATTTCGTTTTGCTACCCTCCTTGCCGAGGTCAAACAATTTGAAGGAGTCCATAGGATCCCCTCACGGGGGTAACCCAAACGCACAAAATGATACAATCCAGGAGCAGCATTCTCCCATCAGTGCACCTATTGCGCGCACTTTCAGTGAAATTCCGCCCCCCCCTGAGGGATACAACAACTACATGAAGGAAATCTTCTCAGTTGTGTCGTCAATAACGGGACACCCAAGTATCGTCATCCCAACGGGGGAGTTTACCCCACAGTTTAATGAACCACAGTCGTTTCAACTGCTAAGCAGAAATTTGAACGAAGCGGGGCTGCTCAAAGTTGCCTTGGCTTATAAGACACAAATGCAGGTGGATAAAAGGATAATGGAAAACTTAAGGGGTGTTACCCGTAAAGTTGGTTGAAAACAAACGGCGTGTGCACGCGTGGTTAACGCGGTGATTGCACATGGAGGGGGGGAAAAAAAACGAAAAAAATAAAATACGTTGCAAACGAGGAATGTGCAAAAAATGGCATTTCTGCGTAGCCATTCTTGGGACGTTTCCCCTTAATTTGTTGACCACTGTTGAAGTTTTTCCCTTTTTTATGTTAACACTTTTTAACGTCACCCCGAAAGGTTAAACGTTGCACAAATTTGACCCATACGTGGGGGGGGTGCACTGCTTGGAAGTGTACCCCTCCCGTTATGAACACACCAAGCGTGCCGTCACACATAGCTAGAACAGTTCCTCCTCCCCCTCCTTAACTACGAGAAAGGTATCTGTATCTACCGGGTGGGCGGCCTCCATCTTATCAGACTCGTCCTCTCCCGATTCTGCCTTGTCATATTTGATCATCTCATCAGGCGTAGGTGAATTGTTATGATGTTTCTTCTTGGAGGAGACCGACTGATTCACATCATTGGAAGTATCATATTCACGTGGATAGGAGTCTTCCCCCACCTGGTCGGTGGTCTTTTCCATTTTCTCGTCACTTCCCCCTTGGAGTTTTGCCTTCTTACTATTTCGCATCTCCCTAATTTTGTCCTTCTTCATTTGTCTTTTTTTTTTTTTTTTTAAACTTTTCTTTTCTATAAACTCAATTTTTTCCTTCCTCTTACTTTGGAATATTTGATTCTGTGTATATTCCTTCCACTTCTTTTCCATCAATTCGATTCTTTCATTTTCTTGATTTCTTTGCTTTCTGTAAAGATCAAAGTAGTCACTTCCTGCGCCCGCGCTGCTTCCCCAAACGTTTGGTACTTTGTCCACCTTTATTTTCCCTTTGCTTTTTTCCTTCTCTTTTTCCTCTGCCTGTTTAACGGGCATTCTGATGACTCGCCCATCGGACAGCATAATTTCGTCATCCAGCACTTTTATGTCCATTTTGGGTCACATCACTCGGGTGTTACTTTTTCTTTTGCACCACCAGGGGGGGCAGCAACTGTAGCAGTCGTAGTTGCAATTGCATGTGATTTTATTTGATTAAGCGGAGGACACGCATATCCGCACATATACGTTCATAAACACATGCATATGTTTTTTTTTCTGCACAATTGTCCTCGTGCTGCCTCTACCCATAGGGGGGCTTGGTGACACCCTCCTTCGTGTGCTTTCCCCCCTTTAAAAAATATGAGAAAAAAAAAGGGAATTCACAATTTGATTGACCGAATAGCCCGAGGGGGAACTCACCCAACGGAGGTAAATAACGAATTGGTGAAAAAATGAATAACTTCAAAACGGGCTTGAACGAGGAATATACTTACAGTTCTTCAGTTGGTTCTTAAAAAAAGGGAAGTGCGCTAAACTGACCCATTGAAGGTCAAATAAAAATTGACAAGTGGCCATGCAACATACGCGCGCTGTCGGGCGTTAAGTCGTCCCCATGCGGGGATTCAAATAAGTGCAACCCAGTTTTACCAAAAAAAAATTAAAAAAAAAAAGAATCTATTGTTGCAAATAAAATAAAATAACATAGGGTTGGAAAAAAAAAAAAAAAGCGCCGCCCTTCCTCCTACTTCTTAAACCGCCATGCGGTGGATCTGCCCGTTGCGCTCTATCAAATTGAGCTTCTCCAAAAGGAGCTTCTTAAAATAATTATACAAGGACTCATAAAATAAAACATCGTCCAAGGAGTAAAACGTCCTGTGCATATTATTATAAAAGAGCAGAGAGTCGTTTAAGTTGTCCAGTATGCCCGCCCTGGCTATGAGGACACTGTGGGAGTTCGTCTTAACGGCTACTTTATACCCACGCAAGCTAAGCTCCGATAACAAAACTATATTAATCACATCGTCAGAGGATACCGTATCGCTGAGCATCATTTTCGAATGCGCCTCACTTAGTCGTATCAAACTTTCCAACGTCCTAACGGTCGTTCCGTTGTCGCCATTATTATCCTTCCTTAACGTAGAATAGTAAGTAATTAAAATTAGCTTGGAATTTTCATTAAAATTTGGGCAGCAGTTATTCTTCACGTAGTGAATATATTCCTTGAGCTTTTCGCTAGACCAGATAATTTTGGTGCGCTCCGTTTGGGGCATCTTGAAGGTGTGTCCTCCGGGCCAATCATCCTCTGTAGGGGTGTTCGCATGGTCCCCTCTGGTTGAGAACTTTTCATTACTCATTTTAATCGAATTCGTTTGGACCCCTCCTTCCTTAACAGCGCTGCTACACTGATCTGTCTGTTCCTCTGCATTCACTTCCCCCCCGAAGGATAAGCAGGCTGCACCTCCTGTGACAACACGTAGTCAGCAACCCTCGAGTCAATTTCATTATTATCCTCCGTCACCACAATCATGTCAAATCTGCTCAGCAGCGCGTATGACAAGTTAATAAAGAGAGCCTTATCTTCAGAGGAGGATAAATTCCCCGTGGCCGTTTTATGTAACTCAAAATTAGACGCACCGATGATAGTACACCGGCAATTCAATTTATCGACAATTCCACCCTTGGCTACTGAAATGGTTAGCTGTTCCATGGCCTCATGAATAGCATTCTTATTTTCATTTTTCATAAGACAAAATTCGTCAATACAGCAAACTCCATTGTCTGCCAAAACGAGAGCTCCACTTTCCAGCATAAAATTGTTCCCCTCTTTTATGGCTGCACAAGTCAAACCTGCAGTGGTACAAAACATACCTGACACGTTCGTACAAATGGGGCTTATTTTTTGTACTTCCTTTAGTAGTTGGGATTTTCCTGTGCCTGGATCGCCTACGAGCAATAAATGGCACAGTGTTCTTTTGTCACAATTGTCCGAGGAGAAATTCTTCTCCCTCCTCCTGTTTCTGTCCCTGTTCCTGTGCTTTGCTTTCTTCTCTCTGCGTCGTTTTCTGCCTGCGTTTTCCCAACAACAAGCATCCTTACCGTTGTCATCATCATCATTGTTATCATTGTCACTGTTATTGTCTCCCCTATTCGGGTACCCCCTTGTGGCGACCTCCTCCCCACTGCGGTTGAAATATTTCTTCCACTTATTATTCTCATTGTAAAAGGAATCGTACTCATTTATTCTGTTCCCCCCTATTAGCACCAGCAGTACTGACATTTTGGACAATTTGCAATTGTACAAATTGGGGCATATACTATCGCACAGGTGTTTCTTTCCTTCCAGTTTGTTATCCTTAAAGAGGAGCCAATATTTTTCAAACAGACTCCTTTCCGGGACGGCTATCCCTCCATTCGTCATGTGTCCGTTCAGCTTATTTTTTTTTTTGTCCATTTTGCTACCACTTGGGGGATTCTTTCGAGGGGTCTTCTCAGGATCTGTTCCAATGCAGTGTCCACTGCTCAGATGTGATGAGATTCTGAGCCTTCCCCTCTCATCGTATGTCAAACCCCCCTCTAGGTCATCCCCTAGGTTATCATTCACGTCAGCGTCATTTTCTTTGTCTGTCCCATTACCCTCCACAATGGTCGCCTTGCCACACATCTGCGCCTCATCCGTTAGGGCATTTATACACTTGGCGAACTCATCATCCAGTGCCACCTCTTTTAACCTTGAACTATCCAGTTCCTTAATTTGGACGTTGTTTGCTTCGATGAATAGCTCTGCTTCGCACCTAATGTCTTTATACAATTTCTTCCACCTCCGCAGGATGATGCCATTTATAATTACCTTCTTCCCCGGGTGATATTTCCCAGCTAGGTTTTCCAAAAGGACCACCGTAATGGAATATGGGATATTCGTTTTACTCGTTTCCTTTATTTTTATTTCTTGGTAATCTACTCGTTTAACTTCGTTCTCTAGGAATTCGAAATTTGTGCCATTACATTTGTTTCCATTGTAGGAGTTCTTACTGTAATGTTTTTCCCTGTATGCGAAATTCCACTTGCTAGTGCGCTTGGATGCAAACCCCTTTGATCTATAATTAGCGTTACCGTAAGAACTATTTTTGTTGCCATACTTGGAGGCACCTTTATTATACGACACTGCATTCCCCGTCCTGCCTTCTTGCGCCGTGTCTTTCTTCGTATACTTCCATCTCGTGTTTATTTCTTTTCTTACCAAATTGCTCCTATACCTAGGGGGGGATTTGTTCGTGTTAATCTGCTCATTGGGGCACTTAAACACCATTTGCGTGTTATAGTACAACTCAGGAATGGCCTTCTTCCTAATTATGTGATCGCACTTGATACACCTGTACTTTTTGCATTCCTCCAGAATTTTTTTTTCTCCCACTCGGGTTATTATCCCTTCTGTGGTTATGAACTTCCCAATGTGCTTATTCCGTATTTCTTGCAAATAGCTAATATGGATATCATGCAGGTAGGGCACGTTTTCCACTCGACACATAATTTTTATATTCTGTTTGTCGAAGATCATTTTCAAGCAATTATTTATTTTGGTTTTAATATTTTCGTCTTTTAAAAAGGCGTAATCTTTGTATAAGTACAGTAGCCCTTTTATCAGACACGCACTGTACACGTCGATTTCTTCCATAACCATTTTGTCTTTGCTGAAATTGTAGACTATGAAATTGTAGAGGGAGGGTTCTTCTGTGGGTCGCTTCTCCTCCGAATTTAAGGACGTGCTTTCATTTTGGTAGCTTCCCTTCTGATGGGTATTCCCCTCGGTTAAGTCTCCGCCCTTGGCACCCGCGTGAGACTTTTCTCCTAGTTTGTCCTTGCTTCCCGCTTCTTTATACTCTTTCTTCTTCAAGATATCTCCATCCCTATTGCAAGCGAGTCCGTCTTCCCGTAAATCATCTTTATATACCCTCTGGACAACGGGAGCTTCCCCCCGATTGTCCACAACACTGGTAGGCGAATGGCTCCTCCCCTGAGCAAAACCCCTATCACTTACGTCCCCTTTTACCTCTCTGCTACACAAGAACTCGAAATAGCAACTCAAAAAAATAAGTCGAAAGAAAAAAGGAATGGAGTAATTATTCATAACATCGATAAATTTGTGGAAGCTATTCTGCATGTAATATATTAATTTGTTTTCTCCATGCTGAATCGCATCGTACGTGTCAAAATAAAAATTGTGTATGTGCTCATTGCTTCCTTGTTCACTGTTTTGAATATCCGAAAATTGGATGTCTTCTATTTTGCTAATATAGCTAAGTGCAATTTTTTTTACCTGGTCATAGTACTTTTTATTTTTTAGAAACAGTTTGATTATAATTTTATTGAAGAATTTCACATTTCTTATGCTTTCATCTGCGTTGCTGTCGTTGCACTCGTCCTCACTGCTAACATCATAATCAGTATCGCTGAAGATGCTCGATTCGGAGCTGGAGAGCAACATGTTCAGTTGGGGTAACTGCGTGAAATGATAAGTTGTTGTTGTGCACCTTAGCAAAGTACAAATTTCACAGCTACCATACTGAAGGCAACGTGTTTGATGCAAACATTTGTCCCCGCAAGAGCACACGAAAATGTGTATCGTGTATCAAAGGGGGGGAATTTGCAGTATGTGCAAGAAGAGCAGGTTATGGTGCGTTTTATCACACCATATTACATTGTAGCACATTGCAAATAATGAATACTACGTGAATGTCAATTTTTTCACTCACACATTTTTCAGCTTATACAAAGGTTAAAAAAACAAAACAAAACAAACAATTCTGTGAGGATCATATGACATCAAATAAATTTAAGAGAGTCATTCACAAAGTTGACCTTTAAAAGAGAAAAATAAAATAGTACACGTAGGGGGAAGAGTTGCAGGTCTTCTGCATGAGAAAACTGGTTGCTTAAGTTAGCTTCATATCTTTATCTCTTACTCCCTTCCATTTCGCAAGTTCGCGTCATTTTATGAGCCCTTGCCGAATTATTCAAAATACGTGTGTGTTTAAAGTAGTGAATTAAAAATGGAATAATACAATTTGGTAGCTTGACATTTTAACAGTTTATCAGTCTGACAAAATATGAACAAAAAAAAAAAAAAAAAAAAAAAAAATTTGCAGCGCATTACTAGCTTTTTTTTTGTGTTCATAATTTGTTCTGACGTTATCCTTTTCCAAATTCTCTCCCCCTTTGACACGCACGTGGTGTAAATGACCATGTTGCATACATTTTCCTTTTAACGAAAAAGAACCTAATCGGGACGGGACTCCTCCCGAAAGCGCAGCGAAATTATTGACAAAGTTGCAAATTAAGTTGCAGACGAGACTGATTCTTTTATATGAACCGTTCAGGCAAAAAAAAAAAAAAGAAAAATTCAAATATTTAGTAGCATTAAAAGTGCTGCAAAAGAGACAATTTAGCTGTAAAAGTATTTTTTTTTTTTTTTTTCTGATGTGCATGAAAAAAAAAGTTGCACAAAATTGTTATGGCTAGAAAAGCACAACTTAATATTTTTCAAAGTTGTTTGTCCTATTGGGGAAAAATTTCCACGAAAGTTACATGGTTTCAGTTTATGCACATTCTCATGCTTAAAAAAAATGTGTAGGAACGTTTATAGGATCGTGCCGATTTTGCACAAGTGTCATAGCCCTGGGGGAGAAAAGCCTTGGTGTAAAATTATGTAACTGTTGGTACGGCGTGTGCAAGTAGGGTGACGCATTGCGCGAAGGGTAGAACACTCCGCTGAGAGAGGGGGACGTACCAACCGCAGTTAAGGCATACGCCCATACGAACATGCATATGTTTACCGAACATAACCTAACCCTTCTTTTAAAATGCTGACATGCGCGGTTCCACTGTGAGCTAAATTACGCGTTCGCCTTGCTTTGCTTACCTTTGCCGAAATTCACCCCATTGGCGTGTTTATCGCATCGGCCCCAGTTTGTTCACTTTTTGCTAAAACGCCGTTCCTTATTTGTAATTTGCGCGAACGTAAAAAATGCGCCTTCACATTGAGGAACATTTGGAAAGAGGCGCTACTATGCGAAGCAGGGGAAGCCGTAGCCCCAGGTAACAATCGACGCTTTGCCTGTTCGCCTGTTTTGCTATTTTTTTTTCCCCCATTATTCGCCTTGCCGCTCTTAAAAATTCGCTTTTCATTTTGCCCTGTGAGGCATTACACATGAAGTTCATTTTCCATAGTCGTTCCATGTACCATAATTTCATAAATCTGCGTCATTAAATTTTTGTGAGGCAAAACATCCCCCCGTATATGTGCATACGCGTAGTTCTGCGTGTGCGTTTGTTTTATACAGCTGCACATGCATACTGCTATGTGTGACACGGTTAAGCACTGTACACATATGTAATGTGCGCACATGTTTTTTTTTTTTTTTTTTTTTTTCCATCTGTTGTTAGCGCATTTGTTGCACATCCGTATGCTGTACGTTGTATGCGTGTGTAAGCGTTTTCACAGTAGCTCGAGTTCGACGCATGTTCTTTTGTTCTGTAGCACCAAGCCATCAGTCAGGAAACAGTTGCATTGTTTTTTCAGTGCGTGTGATGAAAAGCAGTTCCAATTGCAACAGTGGCAGGTGCATTCTGTTGAAGAGGAAGCAGTTCTTGCGGTGCTCGCAAAAATGTACATAAGGAGGTATGCATGAGGGAAGAAAATACCACAACCCTTGCTACTGCGACGAACAGAGTTAAATAGGCGCAATTTTTAGTGAGGCAAATTTTGAAAAGCAAGAAAGCGTTGCAAAGGATCCAAGTGTAGGTGTACAACTGTGCTGTTCATCGCGCCGAAATCGCATAGATTGACGGTAAAGTCGCATCTGTGCGAAAGTTAGTCTTGTCATATGTGGGCTATTACCTGATTGTACGCGCCTATGTATGTGTGTATGCATATTTTGACACCCACGTGAATGAGCCTACAAATGTGCAAATGTAAACAGAAGCTATGTAGAAAAGCGCACAAGGTTGTCTCCTAAAGTAGTGTTACCGAAAGGTGCCCCCTTTTTTTGCCAAACAACACACAACTCAGTTAAGATGACGCCCATGTGCAGCAACAATCCATCCATAGATACTGCTGAGGAAAGTAAAAATGAAGAAATGGACAGGGAGTATTACAGTTGTATAAAGAACTGTGCCAATGATTTGCAGAATTTGTCTTTAAATTTTTTTCCCGCAATAAATACGTACACGTGCATTCCCAAAATAAATGCCATAAATTCGATAACGTTTCACCCATGTATTTCGAGCGAAGATTATTTTAACAACACGTATTCGTTCAAGCCGTTGTTCACGCACCACTTCTTTAGTGATAGCGAGCAGGTGGGTCACACAAGGGGGAACATGCGTATGTATATATAAATATATGGGTTTATCTATGTGTGCCCATCCGTTATGTGCACAGATTACTTCACTTCCTTGCTTCCCCCCCTTCAGGTCATCGGATTCGACAGTCTCAAAATAGACTTCTACTACACATGTGATAGTTACGATGTTTTTATGAAGCTAAGCGGGTCCATATGCGACCAGTATGAAAATTCAAACTACATCATGCTGATGCTTTTGCAAAGTTTGTACATTACGACCCCGTACCCAGGTGGGTTCATTGAAACGGAGGAGGAGTTTCTAAAAATTCTTAGAAGAAACGAAGGGGCAGAACAAAATGAACAACAGAGCATAGTGAATGAGAAGACTAAAACGAGCAGCGCCAACCAAGGTGCCGAACTAACTCAAGAAAAAATTTACAAACCTCCCGGGTTTATCATTTACGAAAAAAAACTCTGTGATGATATTTATTTGCAAATAAGGAAGTGTGGGTTCTCTTCAGAATATTTTAAAATGGAAAGTATCAACTGTGTGGACGGGGAGGAGGATGAACTGGATGACGATTATGATGATGAGGAGGAGGACGTTGGGGGTGTCTATCAAAACGGCATTACAGACATGGTTCAAAATGAAGGTACTAACGGGGTGAAAAATGAGATCACGCTTCCTAATGGTCAACCATGTAGTCTCCCCCCAAATGAAAAGAGTGAACAGAAAAAGGGGAACTTATCTAAGGAGATAAAGAGTGAAAATGAGACCAATACCAAAGGAGTAGAAATTAACAACACGTCCTTACATCCCAATGGTAATCATAACATAAAGGAGGAATTTCCAAATGAGCCATGTGAGGATGAAAGGAAGGGTGAAGGGAACGGAGCTGACACGGCAAAATACATCACTAATGAAGATAACTGTGGCAGTAGCACTATGTCCAACGAATTGAACAAGGACGTGATCAGTAAGAAGAGCGATTCGAAGACTTCCTTTGTTGACTCCTGCATAGGAAGCAATGAGGAATCCATATCAAACAAGGAAATGATAAAAAAAGAAAAGGAGGAAAACGACCTCCCCCCAGGTGCTGAAATTGACGGCGCTGGTTCTGATAATGATGATTCGCTCATCGAATCGAAGAAGGCAAAAAATAACCTCACGAAATATGTTACCGAGAGGGACATGTCTAAACTTTACCGACACTACTTACGCATCGTGAGGGCCAAGAAGAGAAGAAGCCTCATTGCGAAGGCTGCCACCGTGAAGGAGAAGTCCTCCCCTAAGAAAAAGTCGCAGAAGAAAAACTCTTCGGCAGGGTCTGCACTGGAGGCAGGACAGACGAACGGGGGGAACGAACCGAATCAGCTAGGTGTAACTACCCAGTTGAGCGTGACAACCGAATCGGCAGCGCCTCTCGATCCGAGTTGTCCAAAGGGAACTTCACAAAAGGGAGAAATTTCGCCGAACCAGTCAGTGGCCCCAAAGAAGGGTGGTTCCCCAAACAAACCGGTAGAGCCGTCTGTGCAAAACCCACCTAATGAGAAAGAAACGAACAAAAGGAAGAAAAAAAACGTTAGAGAAGAACTCCCTGGGGAAAAGTACGACTACACAGTTAAGAACAACTTTGAGTTGCTCCACAGGAAGGTAGAGTGGTTCTATCACTGGTTCATAGAAAGCGCCTCTAACATTGAATACGACTACAGGTGGAGCGTCATACTACCATATATAGTGTTCAAGCATGATGAGGAAAAGAAGTTCACGGAAAATAAATTCATCGAGAATTTAAACGTGCAGCTACTTAAGAACCGAAGCACTAATGTAAGCATACGTCCCAGTATAAAGTTGGACTCTATGTTACCTACCACAAGTATGGCAATGGATAATAAGGAAGAGTCCCTCCCCACGGGGATGGAAGTAGAGGATGGAAACAAGAAGAAACTCAAACGAGGAGCAACAGATGCAACGAAGGAAAGGAAGGATGTTAAGAAAAGGAAGAAAGGTCAGGGGGGAGAAGCAGAAGAGGGTGGTGTAGAAAACTCAGAGGAGCAGACAGATCAGTGTGACCAAAACCATCAACGTGTTGGAGAGTGTAAAAATGAACAATGGAATGATGAGCAAAAGGGGAAGGAGCAAGACGAAGTAATGGTGAAGAAGGAAGTTCAGGATGACAAGAAGAAGAAAAAGAACACAAGGAGTAGTAGTAAAGAAGGAGAGAAAATTCAAGAAAATCACAACGGTGATAAAACGGATCCAATGTTTGACCCAAACGAGTATGTCCTTACCAGCGAGATCGTTATTAAGGCGATTGAAAATACACTGAACGATGTACGAAGTAAGGATGAAGAGGAATATTACTCATTCCACAAAAATTACGACGTCATTTATTTGTACTCCGATTTGGAGAAAGGCGGGGCAGAAGCATCGAATGGAGGAAGGGATGAACTGACCAAAGGGGTAGTAGAAAATGTACAACCAATAACCGACGTGAAGGCAGAAAAGAAGACAAAAGGGAAAAAGGGATTAGTCACAAGAGGGAGAAAAGGAATACAACTCAAGGAGGAAGAAATAGTGAAAAACGTTACAAATGATCAAGACAGAGGGAAGAAAAATAATAAAAATAAGAATAAAAATACAGATAAAAACAAGGAAAAAAATACAGATAAAAATAAGGAAAAAAGTACAGATACAAATGAGAAACAAAGTCTATACTATTTTTACCTCTTCGGATTGGCAACGACCTACACCTTTTTTACTTTCCAATTTGATCGAAACAGAATTTCCCAATTTTTAATTTTTCCACCGATGCAAAGCAAAGGATTGGGAATGAAAGTGCTGGAAAAAATTTACCACTTATCTATAGTCAATTCGAACGTGAAGGAAATTACTGTAGAGGATCCAGCCGTTTCATTCACCCAGCTGAGGGATATCATCACCATTAAGATGTGTATCGACTTGAGGATTCTGAACCCCACCATCCTCTACCCAAGTGATTATTTAAAAACAAAAAATATCGACAAGGAAGATGTCGAACTGGATAAAAAAAAGTTTATGAAGGTATGCAAGGAAACACATAAGCAGATTACTAGGATGATTGAAACATTGTTATTGGCGGGTGTTTTGCCACATCCTGCTCCTTGCTATGCCGATATTGGGGAAGATAAAGTCTCGGGCTTTAGGAAGAAGGAGAAGAAAAACGAAAGTCCGGTTTGCCTCAATTCGATGGAGCATTTCGAGTCATCCGATTTGTGCAAAGATGTTCGCATCAAAATTAAGAAACGCATTAAAAATGACTACATCGGGAATTTGATTAATAAGAATATGAACTGCATGGCCAGCGACGTGTTCCAGGATTATGTAATGGGGAGAGTAGTTGGGGGAGCGGAGTGAACACCCTTGGGGTGGTCATCAACATTGCATTTTCCTATTTGCACACCAGGAGGGATACACACACATGAAAGAGCGAACCAGACAGCACAACCGATTATGTACACACTTTACCTTTTTTTTTTTTTTTTTTTTTTTTTTTGCTGATCTGTGCAGGTGAAGGAGGAGCTTTACAAACTTTGGAAAAAGCAGTGCAGGGTCTACTACAGGTGAGTAGCGATGGATGGGGGAAACTGCCAATGGTGGAGCCACTGCTGTGTGGGGGGAATTTTCTCTAACACACTCCATACTCGTCGTTCCTGCGTGGGGACATTCCACCCTTGAACCACCAAATTGGAGTAGCACTTTCATTTGCTAAATTTTTTTTTTTTTTTTTTTTTTTTTCCCCTCGCAACACGCAGGACGATTAAAAAATTGAGGTCCCTCTACCCACTGTAGTGACACGTGCAATTGTGAAATGGAAATGCCCCATGTATAAAAAGGGTGAGGATGACGGGAAAAGCATCATGGGAGAATTTTTCATTCAGAAGTTCATTTTTGCCTGAGTGTTCTGGCCCATTTGGGTAATTTACCCCCCACACACACATACACACAAAAACTGTGGTGCTCATGGGGAGTGCAATGAAGTGGAGATAAATGCCCAACATACATTCATCAATTGGTGTGGACATTTAACGAGACGTATGCGAGGCGACGAAAAAAAAAAAAAAAAAAAAAAAAAAATAGCTAGTCGGTTTGGGCACATTTGTTGCAACATTCTTCACAAATGTGACAAAATGGCTAGCTAATTTTTTTTTTTTTTTTTTTTTTTTTTTTTTGAATGTGTCTTCTGCTTCATCACACACAGGTGAGGGAAGAGTTGCATAAACAATTATCTGCCTGGTGGAAGGAGGTGGCGGCCGACCATGTTGCCCTCCTCCCAAGTATAGCAAATCGGTGGAAGCATGTAAACAAACATGCGGAAGGGAGCGTCCTGCTAGCTTGATGAATTTTCCTCGTCATATGCATTTTGATTATTAATGGAGGGCTCATCTTGAATGCCTAAGAAGATATTGTTAAAGTCTTCATCATTTTGGTGTTTATATTTTGGCTTGGTAATGCACGAAATGAACAGAATTCTTCTATTTTTTTTCGCAAAAAAAAAATAATTAAAACTGGAGATGCTTTCCTTGTCCACGTAGGGATCATTATCCGTGTCGTTCAAGTAGGTGTACACATCACAATGTTTAAAATCGATCAACTCTTTTAAAATCTTCCAAATCCTTTTGTTGAAACCCCGGTATATATTCTCAATGACGTAAAATAAATTATAGTTAATATTATCTATCACTGTGTTCATATTTTTTATTTGCTTCAAATTGGATTTATTTAAAAACTTAAACTCATAATCTGGGAATACATAGTTTAATATGTTGATAACATTTGTGAGGATGTTTTTTTTTTCCTTGGTGTTTATGACTTCTGGTACTTTTTTCTTTATCGAAGTTTTGTGTGACCCACGTTTGCTGCTACAATCGGTGGTGTTGTTCGTGTCTGCTGATGTGCCAACGGAGGTGGGTGTTTGTACACTCGATGGTGTAACCTCCTTGCTGTTGTTGCCGTCCGCTGTGAGATTCGCACCTACACTGGCGCTGTAACTGTGGGGCGGTTGATCAATTTCTTCGAACAACTCAATTTTCGCTTCGATAAATCTGTCGTGTGCCTCAAGCCTCTCTAAAATTAAATTCACATCGTTCAGGTTAGCTATGTCTAGGTTGATCATTTTGTGGCGTGTGCGTATGCATGTGTATGTGTGTGTGGTCTCTGCTGGCTCGGTTCGACTGGTCCTCCTCCCTTTGTCTCAACTGATTTATGCTTATGTCTCCACTTCTAACTTTGCTTGTCTGTCTCGTGTAATGGTTCTGCCCCTTCCCTTGCCGTTACATTGTAACACGAATAGGAGGGAACTCGGAGCGGGCTTTCTTCTAAAGTTCGCGTAAATCTGCGTCGGTAGCGCAGGGGTGTGTGTGTGTGGTAACTCCGCAGAGAAGCGTGCAAATGGTTGGGGCTTAAAAAACGGGGGAGGAGAGAGAAGAGGCGGCGGGAATGGCAACAAGGTATCAGCAATGACGCAGCAATGACGCAACAATGAAGTGGAATTAACAAAATGACAAACGGGGAACTGCACGATGCAAATCAGCGTACGCCCCGCCCTCGTTACGTGGGGCAATTGAATTAATGCAGAGGGGCGAGCATATATATGTGATTATACACATACACATGTACATTTATATGCACAATGCTTTTTTGGCTTTTTATTTTTGCGTGCTCCCATCAGTACACTAGAACAAACGAACTCGTACAGTTGTGTGCTTCCCTTGATTGACGAGTGAAAACATAGCAGTCATTTTTTTTTTTTTTTCTTCGCTCCTTTCCCCATCTTACAATGAGAAAAAAAAGGCATGCAAGCCCACATGCATTTCACACGAGTGATATGCAATATACGCATGAACACCTCTCGCGGGAATAAAATTATTTTCTAAAAGGATCTAAAAATGGAGAGCCCCGGAAAAGAGTGAAAAAAGAAAAAAAGAAAAAGTTAAAACGTGAGATAAAATGTGGGATACAATGCGAGATACAAGGCAGGATGAATGATGGCTAAGGTGGCCCTTGACATGCTCGCTAAAATAAAGACAATATGAGGAACGAGTTGCATTCGCGAAAAAAAAAAAAAAGGAGAGTAAAACTTTTTTGCCCTTCGTTTCATCGCTGAGCAAATCTAAATTGCTTACAGCGAATGCTTTTTTTTTTTTTTTCCTTTTTCTCCTCTGTATGAATGCATAATAGCAGTGAAGAGAAGAATGCATGCGCGAATTGCACACAATAGGCCTCCTGATCATGTGCGTGCAGCCCTATCAGATGGAAGGTTCCTGAACTGGGGGATGCCCACAAGGGGGAGAGCAAAAGAAATCGAAATGACGCACAAATGGGGATGCTGCGATGTGATAGTGCGTGCGGGGATAGTACGCTCCACCCCCATCCTCTTCGCGATTTAAAATGTGTACACTCCTACAAGGGGAATATAATTATCCCTACCTACGCTGACATGATTCCTCATCCTTTGTACCCCCTGAACAAATATGTCCACATTTTCTCATGTTTAAAAGGAAGAACTATAATTCAAGTGGTCGTCAGATCTTTTCTTTGAGGAAATGCTACCAATGCAATTCTCCAATTACACCCCCACTGCAGTTGCATGTAGGAATTTAAAAAAAAAAAAAAAAAACCAGTTCTGTTCGTATATGAGGGCGGATTTTCCTTTGCGCAGTGTGTCACGAGGCCATTTTTACATCTTCCTTACCCGCTCAGTCTGCCTTTTTCCCCAAGCCACACTCCCCATGCTTATCGAATTTAATGTAAGTCCCCATCTATTTGAGAAAAAAAGAAACAAATTCGCTTCTTCTTAAATGGTTCCTAAATGCACGTGGTTACCTCCTACCCATGAGGGCCTTCCGTTCGACGGGACGAGGCCAACACCTCGAGGGGAAGAAAAAAGAACGCTTCCCCACTTGACACCGTCATACGGTGTGCAGGTAAAGGTGCGTATATATGTACCAACTTGCATAGGAAAAAAAAAATACTCTAAAGGGCAACACGTGCAAGAGAGCGTACTTCGGAACAGTCGACTCCGATTGTAACTTTTTCCCTGTCGTCGCTTCCCTCCCATAAAACGGTAAAAAAAAATATTGATTGAACAAATGGCAACTGACAATTGAGCTAGCTATATTTTTTTTTTTTTTTTTTTTCTAAATTTTTACCTTGCCTGTTCATATTTTTTTTAAGTATTTTTTTTTTTATTTTACATTTGTTTGCCCCAAAACGGTGAGTCATAAAAAAAATGTCTTCGAAAATGTCCTCGAGGGAGAAGTCAAGATTGTGGTAACGCAGCCAAACAGAGGAGGTACCTCTCACTATGCCGCTCATCAAATGAGCACGTATAACCGCAGATGTACCATAGCATAAACTGTGAGCT
Source organism: Plasmodium coatneyi (assembly GCF_001680005.1). Classification (NCBI taxonomy): domain Eukaryota; phylum Apicomplexa; class Aconoidasida; order Haemosporida; family Plasmodiidae; genus Plasmodium; species Plasmodium coatneyi. The sequence continues at coordinate 1,109,611 of NC_033560.1, forward strand.
ACACAAACGCTGAAGCGAAATGAGCCCCCCCGGGGGATGCCCCACAGGACTGCGTCACCCCCAAAAGCCTCTGCAGCCAAAATGAAAGGGAATTTCCTCCTCTGCAAAAATTATGCAAAATGGTACAAACGAGGCAGTCATCAGATGGGCACAAAATGGTATGCACACAATGTAGCAGAGCTGGTGAATACCAAAAAAAAGGCCGTAGAGAAGAACAAACACTTTTCCACAGGTCATACAAAAGATGGAATTAATAAATACGTAAGTGAAGCCCCAACACGAGTCAGCGTCCTAAATGCAGATTTGTCCCAAAAGGTTAGTCATCACAATTATGATGATGATGGTGATATCGCTTTGACGCGCAATGCGGAAGGGCCTGTTTACGAAAACGAGAGGAATCCACATGACCAAATAAAATTATGGTGTGCAAAAAGTCTCAAACTGTTAAGCATGTGCGTAATAACCTCCTTATTCTTCTATTGCACATTTAAGAAAGTGCCAGAGGGGTATATCTGTTTAGTGCAAAACAAAAATGACGACACAGTATTGCCATACATTTATGACGATCTGATGACGTTTTTTTTTAATCCGTTGAAATATAAAGTTCGTATAATCAGAGTCATTCCAATTCAGAAGAAGTTTACACGTGTGTACGAAACGTTGGATAAAAAAAAAGTCCGCGTAAAATTACAAGTCAAAATGAAACCAAAAATTCCGTTTATTATCGAAATTTTTAGTTCCTTTGGGGATAATTATAGCACGAATTATATTGAAAAGGAAATGAACTTGGACATTATGAATGTTGTGAAGAATTATGACTTGGATACTTTAGTAGAGGAAAATAAAGAGACGAATGGTATGCCACACGCTACAGTGGATGACGCAGTTGATCAAATTATGGACAGGTTTTACGACTGCTCCGTTTTTCACAAAATAATTCTTCTGGACGTCTCCATCCTGTTTGAACGGGTAGAATAAAGATAAAAGGTCACCACGTTTAAAAAGCGCATGCGGGGGTACAACTCATTAAGGGCATCCACGACCACTCCAAATGTTGCCAAATTGGGCATAGCTAGCCAATGTGCAAATGTTCATGTGTGTGTGTGTTTTTTTTTTTTTTTTTTTTTTTTCCTATCATGCGGTGCAATTACGCGACGTCGGTTGAATTACGCCTGCCGTATTCATCGTGCTATCGTTACAACTGGTGAATTCTCCACTTGGTTCATATGATTCACCCACTTTACGAAATGCGCATTTTTGTCTAACTTCCCTCCCCCCCGGGCTGTTATGTAAAATTACAGCGGGGATTTGCTCAAACCGAATTGCAGTAAATCCATTTTATGATGATCCATTTTTTGACGATCCAATTTGAGCCTTGGCCAGCGCGTGTGCAACAGTATCGCAAAAGGGTCATCGAAAAAGGTTGCGCCCTTCTCTGAATGATGCCACGCGTTGGGAAACAAAAAAATAAAAAAAAAAAAAGAAAGAGTGACAACGTACTGGGAAAGCTTTAAAAGGAGTAAATTCTGCTTCCCAATGTTCCTAATTAAGATGAATTAAATTAAATTTATATTACACTGCGCCACGCAGCAGTAAATTCAAGCCTACGGGAACTTCCCTCGTGCCTGTTGGTTATTGTCGTCCATTTTCCACTTTCACCTGAACCGTTCAGGCAAAACAAGATTTATGCGCAGCGACGGGGTAACTTCGTCGTTTCGCAAAATTATCAAATCGTTATGTAGGTAATCTCCGTTTTGACCCCTCATTACGCACTCGTATTGTTACTTCGTCGAACTTCTAAAAGCAGTGGGCCGCAAATCACCCCCTGCTGCTGCAACTTCTGATGAGCATTGTCACAATAGGGGAAGTTATTCGATTTCCAACATCTGCAGATGGAAATTTTTTTGGATTTTTTTTGCGGAGGGTACACTTTCTCGATGTGCACAGCCTTTAAGTTTCGCATGTTTAAAATGTCTCCTTTCTTTCTAAAAGCGTTAACTGGCTTTTCCTTTAGTAATAAGTTCCCCATCGTTCTTTGAGTTCGGCACAAGACGGTGCGCTTCTTTCCCGTTCTTCACGCTTCGTAATGATGATTTGGATAACTGTTTCGTCACTGCTACGGGTTGCTACATGCCGAAGGGGTTAAAATGGACAGTCACGTGCGTCATTACAACTGCGGTGTCATGTTTATATGCTGCTTAAAGCGGGGACTTTGGGGCGGACAACAAACATACATTAATATTTTTTGATTTTTCACATACGTCACACCCTTTCTTTTGTCATTCCTCCGATGCGGCAAATGTCTTTTTTTTTTCTGCTACGGAGGGAAAATAAATATATGAAGCCGTGCACACAAGTTCCCAATTTCCACAATTGGGGGGTTCCCTTAAGGTGCATACGGAATGGCCTCTACGAGGTGTTTTATTTTTTTCGCGTTACACAAATGCAAGGAGCATTTAACGACGGGGGGAAGAGAATTCCTTTATACTTTTTAAATGCAACAAAGTGGGAAGAAATATGTGCACATGTGGATACACGCAGGCGTATGATTAGCTGTAAATTCGCGTAAAAAGGAAGTACACATGTGCAATCGTCATGTAAGGGAAGCGGACAGACGGAGAAAAAAATGTGCTGGGGGGACCTGGTCAGGAGATACAGGCTGTTTTTTGTTCTCTGCCTTTTTCCTTTTTTCCGAATGGCAAATTAGCAAGCTAGTAATTGTACGCGGCGAAGGCGACAATTTGAGAGAAACAAAAAAAAAAAAAAAAAGTTTCACACAAATGGCGGCGTTTGCTTTTCAACCCATTTGGTATGCATAATTAACGCGAGAGTTTCGCGCAAATGTTTTTTTTTTTTTTTTTTTCCCCTCCTAAAGGAAAAATAACTTGGCAAATATTTGCTTTCCGTTTAAAAATGTGAAAAATAGGTAGAAAAAAAAAAGTGAGCGGCGTTCGCAAGAGTATAACAGGTTAAACGTGGGCGTATGTACATACGGTACGCATGGATAACGTAGCAGTATATGCATACTTAATGCGCGTGGATAATCAGTACGCACATGCGAACGGGCACATTTTCACGCAGCATACGCAGTACATACTTAACACTTCCATACATACAATACGTACTTTATTACATACCCGCTACGCTGCAACACCCCATGCGAGCACTTCGTAATAATAAAAGGTGAGAGGCGAACTGCGATGGAGAATCAGTGACCAACGCATTAGCAAGGGTATGCAAGCTGGTCCGATGTGGACTTCTAACTTCGCCTTTGACATGGTTAACATGTAACCCTTTAGGAAATGTAAAGTTGAAAATTTTGCCTCATTTTTTTGCCCTCTTTTTTGACCCTCTCTTTTTTGCCTCTTCTTTTGCCCCTTTTTTCCCCCTCATTTTTTGCCCTTTTTTTTTCCCCTCTATTTTTGCATTTTTTTTTAACCTTTTCAATTTCGATGAATAGTTTCCCCGACCAGTATAACATGGAAATAACAAAAAAAAAAAAAAAAAAAGTTTTGCTTCAGTGATGTGACAAAATAAAGTTTTTGTTTCTTTTTTTCCTTTTTTTTTGTTTTTTTGTTCATGTACTAGGAGTGTATGCATATAGCATATACATATAGATTTTTACATTTTTTTTAAGTGACAATAAATACATGTTGTAAGATAAGGATAGGGGAAAAAAAAAAAATCAACATAACAGACGAAAAGAGGAATATAACCTTTTTCATGAGAATAATTAAAAATGTTCATCATAAATTGGTGAGTCAAGGAGTGAGCGTAAAAGCATATGAGGAGATGGAGTGGAAAACATGTTCCTCCCCTTGTTCGTTCTATTGAATGTTTGCGCGTTTGGCAGCATGAACATTTGTTGCTTCTTCTAATATGCTTCTTCTCATCCGCCCCGTCTCATACCTTTGCACATCTCCCTTTTGAACCCCCCCCTCTACCCCTTCAGGTTTAGGGACATCCTGGCACATTTGGGCCTATCACAGAAGAGTGCAAGGATATTATTTCTAGGTAACACCACTACATGCGTGAGGGCGTGTGCGTATACGCACATACACACCTATGTTACACCTGTGCATGCTTAACACAAACGGTGAAGTGCCCATCGTTGTGCAGATTTGAGTAGCGAAAATGAATGCTAAATGATGAGTAAAATGAAAGTGGAGTGGTTAAACGGGCGCGCGTTTCTCGACGTGGCGTTCCCCGTGGGTTGAATGGAACCCGTGCGTAAGTTCACCTCTGAGCGTCCACTTCTCTACGTGCACTTCTGAGTCACCTCCTTTCTACCCCTCATGCAGGCCTGGACAACGCCGGGAAGACTACCCTCCTGCACATGCTAAAAGACGATCGGGTGGCCCAACACGTACCCACGTTGCACCCCCATTCAGAAGAACTAGTTGTGGGGAAAATAAAATTCAAAACATTTGACCTTGGAGGACATGAAACGGCCAGGAGAATCTGGAGAGATTATTTCGCTGCCGTAGACGCTGTCGTATTTATGATTGATACAACGGACAGGTCTAGATTTGATGAGGCAAGAGAGGAGTTAAGGCACCTCCTCGAAACGGAAGAATTAAGTAACGTTCCTTTTGTTGTTTTAGGAAATAAAATCGACAAGCCTGATGCAGCTAGCGAAGATGAATTAAGACAACATTTAAATTTATTCTCCAATTTGACTGTGCATAACATGAAGGGAAATTCAGGTGTGAGGCCAGTTGAGCTCTTCATGTGTAGTGTCATAAGAAGGATGGGTTACGCTGCGGCCTTTAAATGGATATCGCAATTTTTAACGTGATGCGTTTGGCGGTGAGCAGGGCAACGGAGGCACCACGGAGGAGGTGACCACAATAACAGGCATCTCCAGGTTTGACAGGGACACCGATCAGCCAAGGATCAGGCGTAAATCGACCCAACCGTCACGAATCTTCCATACCGCCGCAGTTACGTCCCCCCTTGTTTAGAAGTGTGTATATCTGTATGTAAATGCGCATGAGCATTTTTTTTACCCATGCACGTGCGCCCATATGTTCCCTCATGCGATTTCCGCACCGATTTTACAGCCACTTTGTTACATATATAAACGCGTTCGTATATGCAAAGACGCATGCATATATATAGCTCATATGTTTATGTGTACATAAACAAAAGGTTTAAAGTACATTATGAAATAGCCTTTTATTTATTTTTTAACCAACAATCTTTGTCTAATTTATTTAAAAAGGAGGATGAATGTCCAATTGGGGGAGGGGTACCCCTATGCGCACGCAAGTATGGAAAGTGTACACCTTTGCAGGAAAGGCGTACTCCTTGATCGAATTTAGGTACCCCTTAATTTTTGACAAACGGAATGAGCTTTCAAAATGTGTGAGAAGCGCACACAAGGAATAAGGAAGGCTCAAAGTGGGTGCGTAGAGTGGAGTCTACGACGGGGTGTGTTCAAGGCGTAAAAAGAATAGCCAAATAAGGGGGCATAAACGGGGAAGTGAGTAAAAACAAATGTGCCATGCGAAATGTCTTCATGTGCTCACTTTTGCAAGGTACATGAAGGCGCAACGCTGCGCAAAATTTCAGCTAGCTACATAGCTACATGATGACCATAGAAAAATAACCCACCCGATGGAGACTGTACCGCAGAGTGGGAAAAATGTTAAACACATTTTGTCGTGATAAGGAGAGAGCTAACCACTCGAAGAAGTCCCCCCCAAACCGGTGTCTAGTCCTTCTCTGCAGATGAAAAAAGAACTACTTGTGAAAGATAGCCTTTTTCCTGTTTTCAAGCGTCTTCATCATTTCCTGCACAAAAAAAAAAAAAAAAAAAAAAAAAAAAATATTCCCCCCATAAAGAACAAAATGGGTAAAATATTACCTGAACGGTGCAGGTAAAATTTGGTGACAACTTTGTTGCACACACGAGTCAGCAATTTTGTGTAGCTACATTGGCGTAACTTCCCCGTCGCGAAATGAAAAAAGCATGCATACAACTATTTTCCCCAGACCTTTTGTTTTTCCCCTTGGGGGATAAAAGGTGGTTATAACAACTTACCAAGTAATCCTCCCTGGATTCGCAGCCGTGGGACTCACTAGGCCACAACCTATACAGCTTGTTCAGAAGGGAGCAATCCATTTTGTATCCGCCCTTAAAACCACTCTTGGCAGCGGAATTGCTATACTTCCCTTCCCCATGGTCTATGTACTTATTTAGAGTGGCACTTCCAGTGGTGCCTGTTTGAATTCCCGAAAGGTTAAAATATTCGTGGTAGACATACTGGTGCATGTCGAAATTTTTTAAATCACGAAAGTCGATGGAATTGTACACATCCGATAATTTTTTGTTGTAAAATCCAATGACATGATTTTTAAAACAGCTGACTGGTGTGCACTGGAAATTCTCTTCCTTCATTTTTATGTCGTTCTTCATATATTTCGGCACGGGAATGTAGTACTCATTCTGCAGCATGTGTTGGAATGTTTCGTATGTGATGTCTTTGCTTATTAAGAGTAGTCCATCCCTTTTGAATTTGTGCAACAGGTGGTCATAATTGGGGAGTCCCTCCCTATTGCCCAAATGGTTAATACGATTGGCACGTCTCAGTCGCTCGAAGGGATCATACTCCCACAAGGGGTCTCCATCTGCTGTTCCACCAACTTGGGGAGATGATTGTCTTTTAAGTAAATTTTGCCCATTCTGATCGCCTTCTTCACTTAAGCAATGGACTGCCATTTCATCACTTTCCTTTTCACATAAAGATGGCATACGACCATGCAGGTAAAGTCGTCCAATTTCATTCCCAACCGCAGCGTTGTTTCCGAAAAAGCGGACCACGTCAAAAAGGAACGTATATGAATTAATGTAGGTGTTGTATTGCCTTTTATTATTCGGGTCATTTCCATACAGGCAGAAACAAATGGGCGCGTCGTAAAAGAGGAAGTTTTTTACAGACACACATTTGTTCAACTCTTTGGAGACACCCTCGCAGAGTTTCTTTAACCGCTTTTCTTTTTTTTTTTTTTTCTTTTTTCCCTTCTTTTTTTTTCCCAACTTTGCTCTTCTCATTGTATCTAGTATGTGCTGCAGTCCTCCCTGGTTGTACAGGCAGAGCAGCTCCTTCATGTTGTGTGCATTTCTTAGGACTGACAGGGGGTATCTCCGTTTGGACACTTCCTCCAATTCTGCTTCTTTCACATCCCGTTGAGCTTCTTGGGGGGCCTTGTAGAAGTCACCAATTTCTTCTTCTCCCCCATTCTGCACAAAATTACCAAAGGGGTTCACATCGCTTCCACTGATTTGAGGTTCGCTCTGTTGAGAGACGTTATCTGCCTCTACGTGGTTGTTTAAATTTTCCATCGCGTCAAATGTGTAACCCTCATTTGGGGAGAGGAAGTTGGTGATCTGACCGAATTCGGCGTAATCCTGGTTCACTTCCATGGGGGGTGCTTCCTCTTCTTCTACGTGGTCACTACGTTTGCTGCTTGGACATTTTTCCTTCACATCACCAGGTTCATGCGTGATCATTCCCCTGTTAGCCGTTGCGGCGCTTTCATTCTTGCCTAGCAGGTTTAGAAGCAATGCCTTAAAATTAAAGGCGCTCTGTTCGTAGAAGAGTTTCTCATTGTGGTTAGATATTTCGCGCACATCACCGATGCTGCCACCTCCGCCGGAGGACCCCCCCTGGAGGATCCGACTGGGCTGAAAATTCGGCGAGTACGTCACATACGGACAGCTGTCCCGTACAAATTGGTTCCTCATCTGGTCAGTCAGTCCATACGCAGACAATTTCAAATCGGCCATTGTTTGCACATAAAAAAATTTATTAAAATGAAAAGTGCAGAAGGCATATTTCTTTTCCCGGAAGAAGGTCTTGTTCAGGTAATTCACATTAACGTAGCTGCAATGGGGGTCAAGATTCGTCTGAATGACGTCGTGCTTAAATTGGGCCCTTACATTATATTTTGCGAAGAGTTCATAAACGTTGTGCTTGGAGCAGAGGGTCTCGCTGTTACGGCACTGGGAGGTAGTTGCTTTTTTTTCTTTTTTTTTTCCCTTTTTCCTGGTGGTACCATTGGTGGTAGGACGGCTGTTGCTTTTTCCCTTCTTGGGTTTGCCGCATCGTGTCCACTCCTGCATCCGCTCGATGATCAAATCGGACAGTTTTGGCGCTCGCTTGGAGGTCTTTCCAGTGGTGCAACTGTGGGTGTTGCCTTTTTCGGTGGTGCCTTTTTGTATGACAGTTTGCGCAATATCCTGCGTAACATCCTGCGTAATATCCTGCGTAGAGTTTTTCTTCCTTTTTCCCCTTTCCCCTGCAGGTAAATCCTCTTCCTCCCCGGTGGGCGTAAGGATTGGAGGAATTTTTTGGGTCGATTGTCCAAGCACGTTGGGAGATCCTTCCCCAGCTTCCTCCGAAGAAGCATCCTGATTGGTCATTTTTTTCTCTCCATTAGGTGCTTCCTCTTTGTTGCCGTTAGCAGGGGCGGGGCCTAAATGGGAGAATCTACTACTATGCCGGTCCTGCGTGGAAAGCGCATCTGCGGCTAAGGGAGGCACCCTGAAGGAGTCACAGAAGGAAGATTGTTTCCCCTCCGACAAACTCTTTGTTTCCCCCGTTTTGTAATTCACATGGTCGGACAATTCTTCAACACCAATAGCGGATGGCGAGTTAGGAGAAGAGAGCTCCCTCTGAAGGAACGTCTTAATTTTTAAGGCAAGCGTTCTACTTAATTGGAACCCTTTCTTCAGGCTACCTATTTTTATGACGTTTGTGTTATTCTGCAAGACAAGAATTTTGTCTCGACACAATAGCTTAAACAGGTGGATCAGAAATTCATGTGTTACATTGGAAAACTTAAACGGTGTGTGCTTTAACATATCGTAGTTGTCCTTATTCAGGTGTAGGAAGTTAATTGGTTGTGCGGCCTCCGGATTGGACATGGGGGGGGTGGCTTTTTCGTGCTGTTCTCCATCCATGGGTTTACTTTTTTTTTTTTCCTCTATATGAATGGTATGTGTATCCCTTTCTACGTCATCGACCCCGTTTGACATGAGCCCTTCAAAATGGTTTAAATTGAAAAAGTTAAATTCGTCCTCCAGTTCGTTACTGTAGATGTTTGGACTTGGTGACGTGTCCGCTAACTGTTTCGGGTGGTCCTCTCTCGGTGTTGCTTCATCGTGTTGTTCCTTCGTTACACCCCGTTGATTCGTCTCTTCACCATGCTGTTTATTCTGCACCAGGTCAGCGAACTTGCTAAGCATAGCAGGTATACCTTCATTCCGGTAGGTACTCACCACATAGGACCTATTTATGGGGATCCATCCCTTGGCCTGCTCTTGAGGCAAATTCTTCACGCACAAGTTGACTGGAGTACAGAATAGTTGCCCACTAGAATTCGTGTGAAAAATAAATTGGACATAGTCAAATTTGATTCCCACTATTTCTTGTCTCCTTACGGAGGATCCCCTTTTTTGTGGGTTCTTTTTCTTCACAAAATATTTCCACGTTTGTGTGTTCTTCCCGTCAAAGTAGAAGCGCTCCTCCAGGTAATGCTCAGGTGATCGGTTACCATTGCATTGGTTGGGGGAGTTGCTCCTAGGAGTAGGTAGCCTAGCTTCCCTTGCGCAATACAAAACTGGCACACATAACTGCACGAACTTCATTCCGTATATGCCGAAAAATAAATTATACATATTGGTGTTGATCGAATTGTACTTGGAGCGGTCGGAAATGAGTCTAATGGACTCCGTTTTGTTTTTCTGCATTGGGGTGAACTTGGCTGTGTCTACCAGGAGGGACTCCTCCACATGCATCTTCACTGGTTTGTAACTAAATAGATGATTGTAGGATATGTCTTCCCGAAGGTGCATTTGGTTTGCCAGGAGATCTTCTTCCTTCGTGGAGGAGGCACTTTTCTCACCGTCATCGTTAAGTGGATCGCCCACGGGATCATTGGCACTGTAACCGGTCAGATTGTTGGTTCTCACATTGGGGGGAGAATTCCCCTCTTGGGGGTAGAATCTATCCAAATTCGAATCATGTTCCCTTTTCACCTGACCTAGGGAAGAAGGAACTGTAACTGCGTCAACCGGTTCAGTGTATGTGGCAGTGGGGAGGTACCCCTGGTCATCCTCCCGTCGAGAAGGTTCCCCCTTAAACGTGTAGTTATAGGCAAAACGGAAGGATTCATTTGTATACGCCTGCATGCCTAAATCCTTGTAACTAGTAAAATCGTCACGAATTAGGATTCTCCTCACGTAGACCATATGTTCATAATAGGAGAAGGTAACTAAATTGTAGGTCATCCTCTGCTCGTATTTGTCCTGCCCAGAGGGTGTTATGCAGAACCATTCGATGTGTCTAAAATGGGACTCGGTAAATTCCGATATATTAAGTGGGAAGATAAAAACGGGTTCATATTGATTCCTTAGATCCCATACTTCTATCACGTTAAAAGATGAATTGACAGATGCAACGATGAAGGAGAAGTGTGGGTTCGTGGCAACTGCTGTGTAGCCTCTATTAAAATGGGATTTATTCTTATCCTCATAAAATATATTTTCCTGATTTGTCTTAACATCTTGTGGCACACCCGTTGGGAAGTGTTCACGTGCATCTAACCTGACTGCCTTCTTCGTTATCCTCTTAACGCCACTAAGGTTTGTGGCAAATTTGGAGAGATATTTTTCCCTCTTGTCATATATATACAAGGCACGGCATCCCAGTAGGAGGGTGTTGTCATCTTGGAGGTAACACAAACACAGAGCAGTATCGTACTTTTTAAAGTACCCCAACAATCTCTGCTTCAGTTCTACTATTTCTATTAGGTTCGTTTCTAAGTCGTACGAATATAAACTGTTGTAATTGCCTAACAGTGTGCACCTCCCGTAAGTCCACGTGCTCGGACAGATTTGCATCAGCCTGTCAAATAGGAGAATGTCTTTGGCTATTTTTATTCTGTAATCTAAAACGGGGAACGCCTCCTCTAGCGAATCATGAGAAGCGCCCTTGTCGTATGTTGTGTCTTCCTCCCCACCTTCCCTCCAGAGGGGATCATCCCATTGGAAGTCCCCCCTTGGAGCGTACTTCACCTGGAAGATAATCAACCCAACGTCATTCCTGGCATAGACAACCGTTTCATTAATATTATTCGTGTCCGTTTTTATTTCCTTTATTTTCAAATATTTGCTAACAGAAATGGATTCTTTTTGATTCTGTTCAGTGAAGCTTCTGTCCAGCTTGTAGAGGAGGTGATTGTTTTCAAGCTTGTATGCGTTTCTATAGGATCGTTTTCTGTTGTACTCCTTGGCGAGCTTAACTTTCTCCTCATACCTGTAGTAGGTTGGAAGGAGTCCCCTTTCGTTCGCGTCATAATTCCCCGTGGATAGATTCGTCGGCACGATGGTGACTTCGTTGTCGAAGCAGAATTTGAAATTCACGGGGAGGTAATCTCCCGAAAAACCGCTTTCTCCTTTTCCACCAGAATCGTCATAAATGCATTCCCCAATTTGAGTCTCCATCAGTTTTACTTCATTGTTGTAGAACCCACCGGGCATGACCAAAACGGGGCACTTCACATTGAAACGTAGGTCATATGCATACCTGCTGTCTAGCTGCATGCTCTTGTCGATGTAGAAAGTGGCCAAAGTGTTAACCACGTCTAGCGATGCCCGCACTCTGGTGTAGTCTCGTCGTATTTCCCTTTCATAATTGCGTGAGTTATGCAAAAAGTCGATGCAACTTTTCATTGCCCTTTTTCTATCGCTCATTTTTTGGCTGTTCCCCTCCCTTCCGCTGCAACGGTGCATCTGCTTCTTATTCGATTTGTCCCTTTTGTTGGACATGGTTTGATCGCCAAGTGGGTTCTTCTTTAAAGCTGTGCCAGTTGGAGGAGCCTCTCCATGTTCTTCATCCGGATTGGCATCCCCCTCATCTGTGTAGTAGCAATCGTCTGCATCGTCACCTTCTTCGTTGTCAATTTCCATGTCAACTTGATCATTTTCTTCCTCCTCCCCCTCCAACGGACTTCCCTTCGCCTGGGGCCCCTTCACTCCATCGTTCGAACCCACCACCTGATACACCTTATCGTTCGCGTAAAAATTTTTTATTTCATTCAGTATGTTTGAATTTAACGGGTCGTATACCATGTGTGGGTTTTCCACGGGTCGACAATTTAAGGATTCTATCCCCTCGTCCTTTTTTCGCTCCCTTTCCTTAAGGGGGGTCAACGCCACCTCTATCTTGTTTGGCTCCTCATACACCTTGAGTCTCTGCAGCGGGTAGAAGTACAGGTTCAGTTTCTCCTCCATTCTGTTGCTGCGGTGGCGGCAGGAGGGGCAACTATCCAACTAGTACTCACTAATTACTCCTACCACTGCCACCACTACTACTACTACTACCGGTTAGCTGCCCGTAACTACCTATGTAGTAAACCCCACACACCCCTTTGGGAACACTTCGCGAAAAATCAAAGCGAACGACACACTGAGCTGCATGTCTGCTTTGTCATGCCTCTACCACGTCTGCACCACGTCCGAAAGAGGCCATAAAAACGGAACCTACAGTCACGGTTGCGCTTCCCCCCTCACCACAGCGCTGAAAAATCCTCCACTTCCTACAGGAACAAATTTGAAAATCGCTTCAGATTCTGCTGCTCCCTTTTTCCATTATATTGGTATCGTGTCAAGAAGAGGTAAGGTTCCAACTTCGTAAAATCTCCAAAGGGACGCTCACTTTTTTTTTTTTTTTTTTTGTGATTTACAGATGACTTCCCCTCAGTAGGCTCTAAATTGGCTCCTTTTCTCTACTGAAAGATTTGTTCGCATTAAAATGTCCACAGAGTGTATCATCCCCCTATTGGACGTTCTATTTTTTTTTTTTTTTTTTTTTTTTTTTGCTCCAGTTGTGCAGTTGATAGGGCGGAGCACCTGATCGGTCAATCAAAAAAAAAAAAATAAATAAAATAATGACTTTAAATCGACAAGGGGATAAAAAGCGAAGATAAAGGAACTTTCGAAAAGTGCATCCCGATGAGCACAATTGAAGGAAACCCGAAGGGGGAGGGTTAATCATACCTCCTTGTGTATGCATCTGACTTTCTTTACACGATGCTGTCATGTAGGATGAAATAACTGCCGGCAGGATTATACATACTGACAACCTTCGCGTGGATTTTTTTTTTTCTTTTGTAACGCTAGCGAAATGAACGAAAAAGTGACAAGTGTTGACACGAAATATAGAACGATAGTGCCTTCGTCTGGGAGGACAAAATGTCCAAATGGGGGGTCATTAAGAAAAGGCTCTACGGTGTTTACGTTTGTCCTGATAAACTGAGTGTAAGGACAACAGTAGTCTACACCTCAGATATCCACTGACGCGATGTTTCTCCTTTTTTAAAGAACCGCTTCTGTTGGCCCACTCGGTCGATTGCATTTGGAACATTCGCACTGGAACCACCACCACAGCAGTTTTATCGGGGGAAGCTTTCCAAACAGTGTGGCATGACATTTTCGGGAAAAGGAAAATCGTAATTCCTGCCCTTGGGGGGTAACAATTTTACAGTTAAAAAAAGAAAAAAAGGCAGTTCAGTGTGCATAGGAAAACGATCAAATGTGTCCGTATCTTCGCGCAGTTAGCTACTCATTCGTATCAAGAGAAAGTACATGTTCACAAAGAGTGGAGGATTATATGTGACGAGGGAAGCATCTTTAGTAGGTACACAGGTGAAAAGCTTCATTCGAGATTGTCGCATGTGCTATTGAGCGCAATTTTTATTATTCTTTCTCATTGTTGACCTGGTCTTTTTTGCTTACCCCCGTGAAAAATAGCCACCACATTAAAGTAAAGAGGACGCCTCTTTTGTCCCTCCCCGTCGGTTCATTCGATTCCTTCATTTTTACGAACCTCTGTAGAGCTTTTAGTTGGAACATCCACGTGTATCCATATATTAACATGGCCATTTACACATGTGTTCACATACTCGTGTGACCGCACACATGTGTACACTGGTGCGGAGGTCGCCTTTCACCGTGGGAGAAGAATAAAAAGAAGGTATTCCCCTTAATTTCCCATTTGGGGAACTGCCAAAAGGGGGAAGTTTACTGTCTATCTTTTTTTAAGCAAACATATTTACAGCTGGGAAAAAAAAACTGATCAAAAATGGTACCCATAAAAAGATCAAGCACACGTTCTACAGTTGCGATGTTGGCTAGCTATATGGAGTTTTTTTTTTTTTTTTTTTTTTTTTTTTTTCACCATTTTGCCTGACCTGTTCAGAATAAAATTTGCAATACAATAAAATTGAATAATATATATTTTTTGATCACGTTTGAGGTGCACACATATTTGGTGTCCAAGCGGACACTACTTCTCCCCCATTTTTTGGAAAATGTGCAAATATGTAAGAATGAAACAAAGTTGAGCTATGAGCAGCAGCTCTACATGTCTGTGTGTGCGATACCCCTATGTAGGTGCCGCCTTTTTCTCAAGTTTAACCGTCTTTTTCTTTTTTATCCTCTCCCCGCGCATACCTTTTTGCCATTTTCACCCTATAAAGGTGTGAGAATATTACCACAACATAATCGTACACATGTAGGCGATAAGCGCCAATAGGTATTCCATACCGAGAAGAAAAAAAAGAAAAAAAAAGGAACAGAGGCATATAGGCCCTTTCGAACGACACCTCATACTTTCATACAAACGATGGTGCACTATTCGTGTGGTTTCCTTTTGTCCCTTTTGGGGGCGTTTATCACTTTAGTTGTACATGACCACGGGGGATTCTTCTTCCAAGTTGTGAATTGCAACATCCGTGTGCTGAACCACGGAAAGGGGGGGCACAAGACGAGTGGCCAGCAGATGCAGCACCACCTAGGGGCGAGCAACCCAACGGAGGTGGGAAAATTGAGTGCAGTTGAGAAGGGGGACACGCAGAGCAAGAGCAACATGGAAAACGAATTGGAGGACAATCTGGGAAACGAAGACGACAACGAAGGAGAAATGTCCAGAAGCAGCTCCCTATGGGCAGGACTCCTCAGTGAAGTTTCACCACACAACGCGGGCAAAACATTTCAGGATGACATGGACGAAGAAGACAACCCAGATGAACTGCCCTCAAATCATTACACCTTTTTCGATGCAACGAATGATAGATCGATAAAGAAGGTGGACTCTTTGTCCCAACCGGGTAAGCAGTAGCTAGTGCACAACATTATATGCGTTTACAATCTGTGTTATTCCACGATGCGTGGTTACACCCTTGTGCGCGTACACCTCTCTGCAGACCAGCAGAAGCTACTACAGCAAAATTTCAATTGGGCTCAGATGCCCAACATAGGAATTTCCTGCAGAGAAACAGGATGTCCCAAAACGTATCAGATGTGCGTCCCCTTCTCTTACGATAGCGCAAACTTTGAAGGAAAAAGGCTCATTGAAATTATCACTTCTTCCGGCACGTTCAGTATGAAAGGGTTAAAATTCGATAACGAAAATATTGAACACGATAAGAGAAAATACATCCTCGTTTATTCTTGCGTTTGCAAAAAGTACAGGTCGGATGGTTCCTGTGACGAATCGGTGGAGTAGTCTGCACCGATAAAGTGCTTCTAGCCAGTCTGATCATTTCGCACAGTACGCTTGCAAAAAAGAAAAAATAAATTTGCACCGAGGTGAGACAGGGGAGGAGATCGCACCCATTCCTATCATTCGTTTGAATGCCCCACGGGAGCTAGCCATTTGGGGGGGGCCCCTTCTCTGATAACCGCCCCCGGGCATGCATACTCGCGTGTGTTAGTACGTGCATTTGCATTTGCTTTTTTTTTTCTTTTTTTTTTTTCTCTTCCCCATGGTGCACCTAACTGAACAGTTAGAAATGACGAACGAAAAGTTGCTTTAATATAAGGACCGCTAGGACGGTGACTTGTCTAATAGCATCCTCACTTCGGTTAGGAAGGGTTAAGCCTGGCAACATCCCAGCGAACAGATGCTAGATACGCAAATGCGAGGGCAAATGTGGAGAGCCCTTTCGCGAGTTGTAGTGGGGGCACCATTCAGGTGGGCCGTTCATTGGGAAAAAAGGGGCACAAAAATGAAAGTAGGTATGAAAGGTCAACGGGGCTGAAATGAAAAGTGGAAGAAGATCTCATCAAATGTGATGGACATTCCCGTCCAAGTGGGCTGGCCCTGTGGTAAGCTGCAAGGCGCCATAACCAACGGGGAAGAAACAAACGACGGCTCTACCCATGCATCAGGGATCATACGCACAATTCTGCATGTATGTTCATTATATGTACAAAAAAAAAAAAAAAAAAAATTCCGCCTCTATTTTTTCGGGGCGTGGGGGAAGCGAATTAGGTTCTACGTTTCTAGGTTGCTGATCGCTCTCAAGATGTACTTGCCTACAAATTGGACGGTGTGGTGGTGAAGGTGAAGGAAAATGTGTCTCTAAATAGTAATTAGATCAGTAGTGCTTCCCCCCTGAGGGCGATCCGCAGAAGGCCTTACCATACGTCTCATCCTTCAGCTTGTCCACATTCTCTATGATCGTTTTGATAATTAGGGACCTCTCCTTCCTCCTGCACGTGGTCAGCAGCTTCTGCATCATGAAGTTTCCGTAGCAGTCTTTACAAATGGTGATGATGTTGTCGTTCCTGCGGGAGGGTAACCATGTAGTGAACGTGTGGTAAACATGTGGTGGTGAGATTGTGAAGTGGCCGCACAACATGGTGGAAAAGTGAATACGCAACGTTCACTCCTCTTTTCTTACGGAGTACCCCATCTATTGCAAAACGATGTGTGACTTACCCATCCGAAATGTCATCCACAATTTTCTTGATGATTTTTTTTTTATATTTGTATTCCTTTTTTAGCAGGATCTTCTCGATTATGTTGCTGCGTATAAATGTGTGAGGAATGTGTGTGTCGGGGAGATGGAAAAAAAAAAAAAAAAAAAAAAAAAAAATAGCTAGCTGGCCAGCTGCATGAACCGTTCAGGTGAAAAGCTATTCCAAATGGTACCCAAAAAAAAAAAAAAAAAATCATAAAAAATAAAGGAGTCTATTTTTGCCCCCCCTTTGGGACAACCCTCACAGATCAATGTACGCAACCGATCAGTTAGACTTACCAGGCGTACTTGTGAGAAGCCAGCTTGTAAATATCGCTAACAATCTCATCGGTGATGATAAACCTGACCGTGTCGTCGGAGTGTTCAAAGCATTTCTGAATAACGTAATTCCCATACCGGTTTTTTATTAAATATATTTTCTTAACAATCTTATCATTCAGTCTGTTGATCTGGTTGGTATTACCCACTTCGTAGATCCGTTGGACGATACGACATCCATAAGCATGTGAACTTAGGAAAGGTAAATACTCCTCTATGTTATTTATAATGGTGTCTATATGACCAGAGGGTAACACCTCAATGCACTTTTGTATTACGTGGTTCCCATTTTGGTGGCATATGTACGTAATTAAGTCGTTCTGTAGTTGTCTAAATATTTTACTTTTGTATTCATTGCAGAGAGATTCGAGTGACTTTTGGATGAGACGACAACCATATGTGTGTAGAGAGAGGAATCTTGTCTGTTCAAGAAATTGGTCTGTGAAGCGTTCCTTGTAGGTATCGTCACTTAAGTCGAAGACACTCTGCGCAACGTAACTTCCGTACACGTCTGGACATAGGGATACTGCATCTAGGAGGAGTGATTTTTGTATTATCCTCTTTTCCTCTGTGTCCTCATTTTCCTTCATTTTTTTTATTACGTATTTGCACCCGTTTTTGTGGAAGCACAAGAAGAGGATGTCGCTCATTAGCTTCTCCCGATCGGCATTCACTTCGTCTGTTGGGCACACCTTCGTGGGGACATCCTCACTGTTCAGGTTAGCGGTGGGGAAATCTACACTTCGGGACGACAACTCACCTGCCCCTACATCTGTTGCGTTCCCCTCGATAGCGTCTGGACCAGCTGTCTTCCTCTCAAGCAGAAAGGAAAAGTGCTCCCCCTTGAGAGGAGTCGGCAGACACATCATCTCCCCGCTGGTAGTGGGACTACCACCACAAGTGACCGAGCAGGAATGCAACTTTTGCAGATAATCAAACTGATCCTTTAAGGGGAAGTCAATGATTATGTGGTTCAGCTCATCGTTCAGGCGGGATTCATCGACGAAGGCAGACTCCATCCTTTCGTGGAAATTAGCCTAGCCGGGGAGGGATCCAGTGCGTGTCCTTCTGACAGCGTCTGGCTATTTTTGGATGAGGAGTGCAGGAAAAAACGAGGACATCGCACTGAGTTGGAGAAATGGCGCTCCAAATATAAACGCGTAACGGAAAGGTGGCAAATGTTGTTTGATCATTGGTCTTCCAATGGGGAAAAGAACAGAAAAAAAAAAAAAAAAGGCAGATCTGCTGCCACGGAGGGGACGCCTCATCACAGACACATACAAATACACGTGTGTGTATGTGTACACATTCCCACGAGGGAAACTTCTCCGATAGGTAACAAGTGTTCTCACGCACTGGGATAAATGCAAACGTAAGGAGATGCCCAATGGACAGTCTGCCAGCTGGACAAAGTGGCTATATGAGGACAAAAGATGCGCCCGTTGGTGGTTCCCCAGAAAGAAACACATGTGAAACTAAGACAGGAGGTAAATGTACACTATGGAAGATTGAAAAAAAGGAAAAAAAAAAAAAAAAATTTTTAAGGGAAATTATCTTTTACGTAATGAGGTTACAGCATGCCTCAATTATATTTCAAAGCTTATCATATAAAGGTCAGCGGTTAAATTATGTGCAAGCGGAAAAATGGGTCACATCTGCCTGTGGGTAGGTTGTGTGTTCGGATGCACAGCCGGACAGAGTTTATTATGCGGGGGGTCCAACAGTTGGCCATGTGCATGGCGTAAAAATGGGCATAAAAGTGGGTATAAAAGTGGCCATAAAAATTGGAGTTAAAGACTTCCCTTCAGGCTCACTTTCTCCATTTTTCAAAGGGGCACACAACACGTAGGGTTTTCGCAGCCGTGTCTGTTTGGCATAACCGCGGTGTCAATGTAACATCACTGCAACATCAATGTGGTTTTATTTTTCCATTATGTAGACGCTGCATTTTTGCCATTTTTTGGCCAGACCCTAACGAGCAGAGAAAACAACGAGAGCTCGCACCAGGGCAGAAGCAACGCGGCCCCCCCCTGACCACATTAATTTTTACATCCTGCATAAATCGCATGCACACATCGCTGGGGAAGGCTCCAGTTCGTCTCGATCTTTCGAACGGAGATCGGGTCTGCCAAAGTTGTCCAAACGAGTATGTCTTGGAAGAACAACACGTGCATGTGTGATGTGTTTTGTTTTTGCTCATTGGAGAAATCGCAGTGAAATAATTTTTTTTTTTTTTTTTTCCTATATACTGACCAATTCTGCATGCACTTTTATTTCCAAAATGGGAAAAGGAGAAGAGAAAAAAATTTGCGTTTACATAAACGGGAGGATCACCTGAGGGGAACTTCCCATTTGCAAAGTTGCGCCTTACGCAGGGGAGAGCGGCACAAAAGGGCGAAGGAAAAGAAGAAAAAAAAAAAGGAACTTTTCACTGGTTGGACGTGTCCCCATTTAAACTTTTCCCTTAACACGCATGCACACAAATGGTTAAGCTGGGGAAGGTGTGCGTGTTTACATGTCAGTCGTCTATTTTGGGACTTTCCCCCCCTGTGACAACAACAACGACAAGTGGAGGGGAATTCATTGCAGAACGGAGTAAAAGAGAAATGGGGGCAATTCCTTTTTTGAGGAAAGGTATCCATAGTGAGGAACTTCCCCTTTAATCGAATTTTTCCATTTTTTTTTTTTTTTTTTGTAAATTTGGGTCATCAGATAGGTCGGGAAGTGTTCGCAAAATTGTCTGCAAATGTTTTCCCAACATGTCATTGTTCTTCTCACATGTCCCGAAGCGGAGTTAAGGAGCTCCCCTCATGGGACAAAAAAAAAAATAACTTCCTCACTAAAGGTGATAAAAAGAACCTTTCATTAAAAATTGGCATAAAAACAGGAATTATTCGGCACGAAAAAAAAAAAGGGTTATGTTGCATGTCCATTTTTATAAGCCCTCTATTTCTCCTTACACACCCCTCCGCATGGCAATTGTCTAAAGCTCCACGTTGCTGCGCCTTTCCCATTCAGGAGCTAGCTCGTGAGCCACTTGCATTGCAGCATTTTTGTGAACAGCCAAGCGAATCGGTAAAAAAAAAAATGATCACAGGTATATGCACACATCTTCGCGCTCGAGCAAGCGTGGAGAAAAACACACAGGGGAAAACCCTCACTAGGACGGATTTGGCACTCGCTTAAAACAGACCTCTTCTTCCCCACGTGACCATATAGCACGTCGGACTAAATTACACCTCCCCTTTAAACACGCACAAAAAAGGGGCAACTCTGGAAGTGTAAAACTTTGCGAATGTGACGCGAACGGAGCGACAATTCAAATGCTGCCTCAGTTTTTCTCCCCGCGGTTTCGGCAGCAGCACGCGGCACGCGAAGCGTAATTTCATCGCCCCAAGGCAAAACCCACTCAGGGGAACCACAAAGGGAAGCAATAAAAGCTGTACGAGCTGGCCTTTCTCCAAGTGGTATGAAAAAAAAAAAAAAAAAAAAAAAGATCATCCACGACCCATTTTGCAATTACGTGGTGTAAAATAGGTTCATGTTCCACGGCCTAATAAAAAAGGAACATTTTTATTAAGGTGAAAATTGTAATTATTCATATGAAGTCCACTTTTGTAGTGGGCACACCGTAAGTCCCCAGAAGGGAAGTTCACCACCAAACACAGTGGAGCCATATAACGGTGTATAGCGTCACGTTGTATGTATTTTTGCAGCACGCCAGTTGATTCCTCGCATTTCCAACTAGGCACCTGCACACACATCATCACAATAACAAAGTGTAAGAGTAACCTTTTAAGGGTTGAAACCCATGGAGGACCTTTCAGAGGTATTCGACATTTACGGCATCTGCGCGTGCTGCAAGGTCGCCCCCCCCAGTGAAGGGATAAAGAATGAACCGTTCGGTCCGCGAACTTTCAGAGGTCTTGGGAATAACGGGGCTCTCCCATGGAAATGCAACTCCGTCGACATGAAGTACTTCAGCTCGGTGACAACCTACGTGGATGAGTCGAAATACGAGAAGTTAAAGTGGAAGAGGGAGAAATACCTGCAAGGGGAAGCCTCAGGGGGGAGTGTGGCCAACCACAGTAATGGCAACCCTGTAGGAATGGGGGACAACACTGTGAAGCTGCAGAACGTTGTGGTAATGGGGAGAAGCAGTTGGGAGAGCATCCCCAAACAGTACAAGCCACTCCCAAACAGAATCAACGTCGTGCTTTCCAAGACGCTAACAAATGAACAAGTGAAGGAAAAAGTTTTTATAATTCACAGCATAGATGAACTATTGCTTCTTTTAAAAAAACTGAGGTACTACAAATGCTTCATTATTGGAGGAGCGCAAGTTTACAAGGAATGTCTAAACAGGAACTTAATTAAGCAGATATATTTCACGAGGATCAACAACACCTACCCGTGTGATGTTTTGTTCCCCGAGATTGACGAAGGCCAATTTAAAGTGACATCCGTCAGTGAGGTGTACAACAGCAAGGGAACTACCCTAGACTTTGTGATTTACAGTAAGGTGGGGGGAGAAGTCGATGGGATCGCTTCCAATGGAAGCACAGTGGATAGTGGTTCGGAAAACTGCGAAAACGTGAAATGTGGTGCACCGAATTGTAGCGTTTCCGGTTGTATCTCCCCCAACTGCACGATCACGCAACAGGAAGAATGGGGAAAGTGCTCCCCCGCGTGCCAGCAACAGAAGAACAACGCCGTCGTAGAGGAAGACGATCTCGTATACTTCAGCTTTAACAACAAAGTGGGAGAAAAAAATCCGGAGCATTTGAACGATTTTAAAATTTACAACAGTTTGAAGATTAAGCAGCATCCGGAGTACCAATACCTAAGCATCATATACGACATCATCATGAATGGAAACAAACAGGGAGACAGAACAGGTGTGGGAGTGGTCAGCAAATTTGGCTACATGATGAAATTTAATTTAAATGAATATTTCCCCCTGTTAACAACAAAGAAATTATTTCTAAGGGGAATAATTGAGGAATTGCTTTGGTTCATTCGAGGAGAAACAAACGGGAACACTTTGTTAAAGAAGAACGTAAGAATATGGGAAGCAAATGGAACGAGGGAGTTCCTCGACAACAGGAAATTATTTCACAGAGAAGTGAATGACTTGGGACCCATTTATGGTTTCCAGTGGAGACACTTTGGTGCTGAATACACAAACATGCATGACAATTACGAAGATAAAGGTGTAGACCAATTAAAAAATGTTATCCATTTAATAAAAAATGAACCAACAAGTAGGAGAATTATCCTTTGTGCATGGAATGTAAAGGATTTGGATCAGATGGCATTACCTCCTTGTCATATCTTATGTCAATTTTACGTTTTCGATGGGAAACTATCCTGCATTATGTATCAAAGGTCTTGTGACTTGGGTCTTGGGGTCCCCTTCAACATTGCTTCCTATTCCATATTCACACACATGATTGCCCAGGTGTGCAATTTACAGCCTGCACAGTTCATACACATTTTGGGCAATGCTCACGTCTACAACAACCACATAGACAGCTTAAAAGTGCAGCTAAACAGGATCCCCTACCCGTTCCCAACGCTTAAACTGAACCCCGAAGTGAAGAACATTGAGGATTTTACCATTTCCGATTTCACGATAGAGAATTATGTGCATCACGATAAAATCGCCATGGAGATGGCCGCCTAGCGATTGTCAAAAAAAAAAAAAAAAAAACTAATTTGCTAATTAGTTAGCTAGCTAGCGAAATGTTATTGCCTGTTCAGGCGGTTTGGGGGTGGTGCCGCACACTTGCGCGTGTGCATCCACCGATGTGCTCACGCTTACGACGCTCCATTTGGCCCTTTTTGCCTTATTTTACACCCCCCCAAAAATGACCACCTTGCAAGTACATCGCATAAACAAACCGTGATGCTTAGTTCGTGCAAAACGAAACGCACAAGCGGGTTAAATATAACCCCAGACAACTTTCGCCACACCAAGTGGGAACTTTAAGACAATTCCCCAAAATCGAAATGGCAACCACCGCTATATGTCTTATGAAAGGGGCATCCCTTTTATGTGTTTTCCTGCTCCTGCTCCTGCTTTTTTTTTTTTTTTTTTTTTTTTTTTCCTGTTTATTACTCTAGCAGCTAGCCAAATCAGCTGGCCCCCCCAACTTGTTATGCAAAGGTGCGAACATATGCACGTGGCGAAATATCCCCCCAGACGGAGACAACCCCAATTGTGCCTGCTTTGGAGGAAAAAGGCAAAATTGCAAAATGCTCAGTACAAATGACGAGAGTTAATTCGAATTATAAGTTTTTTTTTCTTCTTCTGTTCGTCCCCGCTGCCTGCAGTGGTTACCGCGTGTGCGCATGCGTACGCTTGCATAGGTGGTACATATGGTACATACAGCGAACGTGAAAAAGATAAACACATTAATAGGCATCTTGCTGAAACGACGCGGTGGGCGTCACCCCGTTTTAACCTTCAAATGGTTGTGCAAACAAAAAAATTAAAAAAAAAAAGGAATAAAATTAATAGGCGTAATGAAAGGAATAAAGGATAACAAAATGGGCAACACATCACAGTGATGTGTTCATATACACTGTGCGAGTGGCGGATGTTCGTCTCCGTCTCATGGTTCAGTTCTTTATGTTCACCACATCGTCGGCTTTTTCTTCTTCTGGGTAGAAATATTCATCCTGCAAAAGGGAGGAAAGTCCAAAAAAATAAAAAGAGATTGAGGGGGGCATACAAAATGTCGCACCATTGCATACGTAGCATAGACAGTTACACTATTTTTTCGCCCTCCGCGAAGCACGGTGCGTGTGTGTGGGGGGCTCACCAATTCGATCTGCTTGTGTGCATTCAACTCGCTAATGTGCTTCTCAATGTCGAGGAGTCTCTCCGACATTTTTTTTATCACTTCGTTGATATCGCCTGGTGAAAGGGTAAAGGGGGGCACATACACATGTGTGCATGTATATGCGCAACGACATCAACGAAGCGGCATCCGGGCAATTCCGTATGCCGGGGGTAGATGCTCATTACAGGTTTGCTTCTTCTCCGCCAGATCGGTCAAGGACGTGAAGGCAATCTTCAGCTCCCTAAAATGGCAAGGGTGACAGAACAAGCATCATGAGTGGGTGCGCAGTGCTGGGAAGGTAGCCCCCCTCACGGTGTACCACAAAATTTTCCCTCCCCTTACGTGTGCTGCAAGTCGCAGATCTGCTTCAAAAGGTTGAGCTCATTCTGCAGGTACTTGTTCTTCTTGAGGAAGTCTATCTTCATTTTGCTGTCCTTGTGCGGGGGAACCACCTCCCCTTCCTCTTCACTCGTCTCCTTGTTAATGTTTTTTTTAATTTCCTGTTCTTTCATTTTTAAGTCATCGAGTTTTTCCTTTGCCTCCTGTATAAGTTTCTGCTTATCATCGAGGGTAGCATTCTTCACGTCTTTCTTCTCCATGGTGGCAGTGTTGACTTTTTCTGTGTCCTGTATATCCATAATGGCATGCGTAACGACAACACAGCGGATGTAGAGCAGTAGAATGTAGGGCACTTCCTTAATGCTGGCCAATTCTAACCACTGCTGAATTTGTAATTTCATTTCCTCCTCGGAGGTGTTAAAATTCATTCCTCTATCTTTGCATATTTCTATCAATGTGTGTTTTTTTAAATTGTCCACCCCTTCGTACATGAGTTCCCTGTCTTCCCTCTGCAGGCGCAAAAAATGGTGTCTCAGTTGGAGTACGACGTGGTAATGCATTCCGTAAGGCTTCAATCCAAGGAGGTGACAAATAGTTTGCAGCGTTTTTAAATTCATTTGGTCTAGTACAAAATCTTCCTTAAAAATTTTGGCAATTTTTAACGTGTCCCCTACACTTAAAAAGGGGTTAACATCTTTCTCATCTTTATTAATTAATTGCTGATGAAATTTCAATAAAATTTTTTTTTTTTTTTCAGAGTCAATTCCGATATTTTCATTTAGCTGTTTTTCCTTCTCCGCAATTAGCTGTTGTAGAAATTTGGCTAGCTGCTGTTTTGCATATAAATTTTTTTTTATATTCACAAAATTATCATCATTATTTTTAAAAGTGGAGGGTAATAAATTGGGATAAATTTTCAAAAATACGGGAAGTAAGAATTCTGCAAATGGAACAATGATGAAAAATGAAAAGGGGATTAATTTGAACATGTCATTCATCGTCCGAATTAGCAACTTGTATTCTGAGTAGGACAATCTGTGTCCCTTCAACCTTTTTATAATTAAATTTTTGGAAATTTTCATATTTGTGAGGAATAGGAGGACTCCTGTTTTGACCCACACGACGGTGTGTTTTATATTTTTCTTCAAATCGGCAAAATACACCTTCAGGATGGACGGCTGTATGATTATTATTTTTATTTGCTGTCCTGCTTTTTTTATGAAGGTAAAAATTAGCTTAATTCCGTTGGCTCCTTTGTTGCACATTTTTGCGATTTTTCCCTTTTCCTTTTCGTTGCTTTTTATTTTTTTTTTTTTCATCATTTCGATTATGTTTGTGTACTCCTCTTTCCCGTTTAGCGTGGCATTTGCATCACGTGCAGGGAAGTGACCACTTCCGACAGGACTTTCTTCTGTCTTTTCGTCACGATTGCTTTGTTGCGCTTTGCTTAGTTGAGGGGAGTTACTTACCCCCTTATCATCCCTTGGCACCTTCGTGGAAAACCTCTTCCTTGCATTATTTGCGCAAAGGGGGGTTACCACCAGGGACACTCCACTAAAAGGCGCACCGCAGGGGTTACCAAACCTGGCACTGACACAGACGTTGATTTCGGCACCTACATGAATGCTGGTTGTTACACTTCGGATGGAGTTGTTATGTCCTTCTTCCTTCCACATTGGAAGACTCCCCTTACGGGGGATGATGACCTGCTTGCCGCCCACATGAAGCAACTTCCCAACCGGGGGGCAACTCACAAAGGACCTCTTCAAACCGACTCTCTCATTCGTTGAGATGAGCCTGTAAACCACCCTGTTCGGTCGAAGCTTCATCGTGTCTGGCCTGTCGTCTGCTCAATCAGGAATGTTTGATTCGGCTGTCCGGTTGTTGCGTTGTTTGCTTTTTGCTTACTTTTGACTCGTTCACCTGCGTGTCACTGTGGCTACTTTTTCCTTAGGCCTAATTTAAGGGGCACGAGAAAGCAGAGCGGTGACGGCAGTGCAGCGGGGAAGCACCCGTAGAAGCGTTAAAGCTTTTTAATGGGGTCACTTATACATGCGTGGTTGAGCACATTTGGGCGCGTTCAAATGGTGTTCTGTTGTGCGTTTACTTTATTTATTTTAATGACGTGGGGCAAATCAGCTCATGTGAGCTCATTTTTTCTCTGCCATTTGAGAACATACAACTTCTTCCACGTGACGGCCTTCTTTGCTGTTTGCTCGGTCCATTACGCACAACCCATTTTGGTCGTTCGGCAGTTGCGTTCACCCCCTCTGCGTGTATGTGTGTTCACGTTGTGGTGACAAGACGCAACAACAGGTTATGAGTTTCCCCGACCAACCTACAATCGTACATATAGTAGAAGCGCTGCAGCATAGGTTTGCCTGCCCGAGTGGGGCCCAATGTCTTCAATCACATAGTTGCCCCGGAGGCGAATACGCAAAGGTTCTCTTTAGTTATCGCTCTTTTGTTATTTTTTTGTCCTTCCTAATTTGTGTCCTATATATGCAAAACGGCAAGGGGAAAGATCTGGCACAAATTGGGGGTGACTTCACATCCACAGAAGAAGTTCCCCCTTTCCTACACATGGCCCCTCTTCTTCCGTGGGGGCAGCTACGAATAGCTATAAAAACAGCGTCAATTAAAATTCACTCTTAGCCGCATGCGATCTGTAAACGCGCAGGTCAGGAATGGGTTAAAAAAGATAAACACAGAAGGATAGGCATTCACATAACTGTACTTCCTGTTTGTGAGAAAGTATTTGCTGCGTTCATGCTTGGTATGACCTTTGTATGTTTCGAAAACCCCACTGCGGAAGGGCTCCCTCTCATGTAGGATCCATCAAATGAAAAATCACTAAAAAGGAACATTCAAAAAAAAAGGATTTCAACAAAATAGGAATAAAAACATCCGCTTAATTGTCGCGGGAATGAATTAACGCACATGGATTCTTTTCTGGTTCGAATAAAAAAAAAAAAAAAAAAATCCCCCCACATGGTGCATGTTGCGTGGTGATAAAGAGGGAACAGCTTTTCTTGGCCACGTCCCCACATTTTGCAAAATAGAAGAACAGAAAAAGGTAGGGGGGGGAGTAAAAGGTGAAAAGCATACATACACGCAGGTACGCACGTATGTACGTATGTACGCATTTATGCATATATATTTGCGCGTGTATTTATTTACCTGTGCTTGTATATGTTCTCATTTGTGCAGAAGAGGAAAAGGGAACCAAACCAGCGCGAGGGAGCAACGCATCAAACTGTGTTGTCACTTCGACTGGGCACCCTCGAATTGCAATAGCCGAAGGTTTAACGCTTTCCTCATTTTGGTCCATTTATCATTGTGTAGTGCCTGTATTGTTACAGCGTAATTTGCCTTAGTTTGTCACGCCCGCCATTTGCTTCCTTTTTTTGTTCCATCAGTATGTTTTATCTGTTTGTTCATCAGTTTGTTTTAGCTATTTGTTTTATCTGTTTGTTCCTTCTTTTGTCTCCATTTTTACTTTTCTTTTTGCTGCTTTGTAAACTTGGGAAACTCCCATGTCCAGTCATAATAAGCACCTGCATGTGCGTCTGTTGCAAACTTCCCTGGTGGAGATGCAGCTACGGAGGAGGGGCACATCTGCAGGGCGAATTCCTGTGTGCCACTAGACCGTGTATCGACGGATGTGAGAAACGGTTATGAGTCCATCGGGGCAGTTGCGCCATTGGACAGTTGCTTCATTGGACAGCTATACGTTTGTACCGTATGCAGGTTGGATAAGCAGAATAACTGCACGTCTGTCACCACCACGGTCACCCGGACAAGTGTTCTTTGCACACGAGGATATAATACACAGATGAGTTAACTGTTGCTTAACGAATAGTTTGCAAAAGGACAACCGGTCGAAGTTGTTCCAGTGTTCCGACTGTCCTAGTCACTCTGCTTGCGTGAAAGCACCACGCGTGGGGAGAGTTACTATTTTATTTTATTTTTTTTTAATTTTTTAATTTTTTTTTTTTTGTGTACATTATCGTGCCTAGTACAAGTTCGTTTCTGCAGAGGGGTACTTGTGTGTGCGTGACGCATCGGGGGAGTGACTTTGCGAATGATCCCCCACACGCAGAGTGGCGTGGTTGGTAAGCACAATAATTTGTCAGCACCCATTTGTAACGTCTAAGCCGAAGCTACAACGTAACGAAGCATGTCAAAGTACCTTCCAGTTGTAATGTTTGTTTTTCGTTTGGGGCGTCCTTTCAGCGAAATAAGTAGCGCACAGAGGGAGAGAGGGGCTGTAGGTGTAACGTGAGAGAAGAGACAGAAGCAGCACTGGTACGGATCATAGAAGACACATTTTTTTTTTTTCTATCCCCACGTTGGCCTCCTTTTTGGTGAAAGCAAATGCACCCGAGCAGGAAGAGCGAAGCGCCCAATGTGAAACGTACCTGCCTAAGGGAAGGGAAGGGAACATCACCTTCCTGAAAGAAAGTACTGAACACACGTCGAACCTACCAACAGGGAACAAACACAATGGCGCTTCTACTGCATCTGTTGGAATACCTCCTACAAAAAGTCGGACTTAAAAAGTACATAAAGGGAGTGAAGCACATGTGTATGGACAGCCTTAAGCACTTCATTTTGGAAGAATTAGAATTGGCCCCCTTCAAAGTTAACCTCCTTGATGCTCTAGTGAGGAACACACACGGAAAAGGTTTGTTAAGGAGGAGGAAGCGACACCGGAAGGAGAAGGGATCGTTTGGTGAATACTTGGCTTATTTGGATTCTCTAAGGGAGAAGAACCACCAACTCAGCTTTAGCATTTTCTACGTCGGTAGGGTGGAGTTAGACTGGGGGATCCCCTCCAGCAGGAATGGCGTTGTGTACGATTCAGGCATCTACAATGGTCTGACCGCACAGATGGAAAACGTCTTCGTGAGTGTAAGGTTGGAGGAGAAGGAGGGCGCCCACGTGGGGGAGCCGGATAAAGCACCACGGGGGAAGAACGGAAAAAAGGCCAACACAATGGGCAGACCCATGAACGATATTGAATGTTGCGGCACTGAGGATGGACACGAACCCGCACCAATCAGCAGGAGCTTCCCCGTCGTCGTTCTTCTGCTGGCCATTCTTTACCTGAACGTGTTCAGAACGAAGCTGTATGGCATGGTCTGTTCCCTCCTGCAGTACATCGCGCATAAATTCATAAAGGGGGGTCTCCTCCGCTTTTTCAAAGAAATCCTTTCCAAAGTAGCCATGAAATATATCCTCTGCCTTGACATAAAAAACGTGAATATCCTTTTCGAGGATACACTACCGAATGGAAAAAAAAAAATCTTCCTTTCTGTGCATATGAATGAAGTGCACGCAGACAATTGTAGCTTTATCCGAAGCAGGGAGAGGGAGGAAAGTCACCTCATGGAAGTGAAAGGCAGTCGAAACGTCATCACAAAGGGGAAGAAGATTATTTACAACGATAGGGGGGATACCCTACAGAGGAATGCCTACATGGATCTTTTCAAATTTACCATAAGGCAGCTCAGTGTTTACCAGGATGGAAGGAATCAACACATTAGTAGGAGTGACATAAATGGAGACAAATTTAAGTATAAGTTTTTTTTCTTTTATAATGTGAAGGTAACACATAAGAGGGAGTGCCTTCTGAAGGAGACCAACCTGTTGTGTGATTTGTCGAAGGAGAGGACTGGCCAGAGGTACCTCCTCAGTGTCGTCACCCCGGGGGTTCAGCTCACCCTTTCAGATGATAGTTTGTATACCTTGTATTTGTTTTTGTATAAGTACGTCTGCATTGCGGGGGGAAAAACCCAGGGGGAGGTCACCACGGTGCAGAAAAAGCTGCGTTGTAAGCATCCAAAAGGAAGAACTGGCGTTACCGGAGGAAGGAAAATGCTTCAGTTCGACTTTCACATGGAGCAGTTCAAAGTGGATTATTCGTACAGTGGGGGGAATGACTCCCTCTGCTGTTGCGGCAAGAACGTGGAGCTTTCCTTTGCGTTGCAGGAGGAGAGTTGCATTGCAGGGAAGGCATTTACAACACACGACCGATCGGTGAAAACGCTCACACTGCACAACTTCACCTATTCGATGGATTCATTTTCCGTCACAGAATCCTACTCGAGTTTGTCCCTCAGCGTTAGTAAAGTAAAGGAGGATCTGCTTCGTTTCAACACAAAAAAAAGTTATGCCTTCAAGAAGGTCATCTATAACGGTCTACTAGATAGCACGTGCGAAGAGTACGCCAGTGTGACGGCCGCTCTGGCTGGCAGATATGGCTGCAGTGCTTCATCTAGGGGGAAGAACAGACACTGCCTCATCGCACAGGTGCATAGGAAGTGCAACCAAAGGGGAAGTAGAACAAGTGAGTATAGAATAGGTCTGCAAATTGAGTGCATCAACTTGGTGGTCAGTCGGTTGGATAGGTTCTGCGTTCTGGTGGGCGGCCTACTAGAGAGGGACCTCTTCGTGTTGCATCACCATTTGGGTGTGAGCGGTGCAAATAAACCAGTTCACAATCCACACAGTGGCAACATAAATAATCGGGGATATACCCTCCCACCGCTGGTTCACATAAACGCGCAAATTAAACGGATCAAGGTGGAACTAACCAAGTTGCGTGCACCCACGTTGATCCTCTGCCTGGACCAAAGTATCCTACACTTCACAAATCAGAACATCATGCATGTGAAGAAAAAGGAAATGCTAAAGATCCCCGCAAGTCGTAACTTTTTCCTAAGGAAAGAATTAAAGACCAGGGGGAAAGCCATCCACAGCCATGTTAACGTAGCCTACAGAATAGCAAATATATACACCTACCTGAAGGATGGCAAAAGCACACACATTCTGGTCTTCCCTTTTTCTCTGTTCTTCGCTCTGGACAGGATCAAACTGTATAGAGTGAAAATTTCCATCGTTTCGCTAGTCGTAGAGCTAAACAGCAACGTTTTAAATTTGTTAAAGAGGTTATTTGGGGACAGCCAAGAATATGCGCAGAGGGAGAATGGCACTCGAATTGGAAATGCATACTTCACATCGGAGGAATGCGAACCTGAAACAAGTCTGCTTTCTCACCCTGGTGGAAGAAAAAAACGTGAGGACGTACCAAAATTGATGATCCATGCAAAGGAAGACGTTATGCCCATGCAGGAAGAACTGAACCTCCTCTTCGGGGCATTGGAAGTCTTTTTCGATAACGAACAAGTGGCCAATGAGACGAATGAGGGAGACGATTATGTAAGCTCCTCCTTCAGCATTACCTACGTACTAAACTTTTTTATTAACATAAGGGTAAAGTTTGCCTGCCGCCATGTGAACCTCTTCTTCTTCCTATCCAAGGAGGAAACACCAAATTCGAAGAAGCCGAAAAAGAAAAAAATAACAAACGTTATTATTTTCTTACAATCGGATGAAGGGAGATCGAACCGATTGGACAAGTCAAAAGGGAGAGAGAGGTACATTGAAGCATTTCACTTTAAGTTCACGTCGGAGAGGACCATTTTTCATTTTTTTGCCACGAAGAGAAAAAATGCTTACCTCCTTAAGAACAAACTGTATTTATGCAACTTTGCTTCATTTTGCGATTTTCATATCCGTTCTGTTCCTTTGCGTTTTGAGTCCTTGAAGGGGGTGAGGGTGTACTCTCTTGCGGACCACGGGGGGGAAAAGAACATTGTAAGGGTGAGATCAACTGGTGGATGCAAACCGGATACCGTTGCAGGGAAGTCAGTAGGAAGGGAAGGAAGTTACACAAGGGGGGTTCATCCGAAAGGTCTATCCCCCGCACTGACCCTGAGACACCAGTGCCAGCTGACCCAATCGGGACAGCTCAAAAGACACGGCGTGAAGAACAAGCACGTAATTGCATGTTACCTAGACAGGCTGGACCTGTACGTGCACGACTTCTTCCTCAACGTGGCTTACTACGCGTATTTGCATTTGTGGGCAGTGCAGAGGGGGGAGCTTAATCATGGAGGGAACAATCATCTCACGAAACGCCCACTCAGAAATGTCTTCCCATCCGAATCGGACCTTCTACATCTACGAAGAAACAACAACACCTTCTACAGATCCGTTACCAAGAAAATGTTAAGACTCTTCTTTTACTTTATCGCGAAGAGAATTACCTGCTCCTTTCTTTTTATGGAAAAGGGGGATATGCCTCAGGATCAGGGATTCCCCCTCGGGGCAGCGAGGAAGCATTTTAAGATCCAGATGAATTGCCTTGTCGTAAAGTTGAGGAGTCACCTTGTGAGCATCGAAACGGTGAAGGAGTCTGGTGGACATATATGGAACGAAGCAATAAAAGAATTAGCAGACGTCGAAGATGAAAAGACTATCTCTGTGAAGGAACATGTGGTGGGAGACTCCCCCGGCGGAAAGGTACACAAACTTCCACCCATACGAAGGAACCTTTCCAAAAGAACATACCAAAAGAAAAAACGACCACCCGTAAAAAGATGCACCCCCCGCAGTAGGCACAATTTCTACGTGTGTAAATTGAACTTTCACATGTATGTAAAGGAAACCACTGTAATGAGGTACATCGTGGGGGGGGCTGGAGTGAAAAAGGGGAAAACCCCCCCATGGGAGGAGAACCATTTGGGAAAATGTGATCATGTGGAGGATCGAACGGTTTCAAGGGCGGTCCCCCCCATTGGCCCATTCCACCACGCATCGACGGAGGTGGTGAAAACCCAGCAGGCATATAACCCCCACATACGGAGCGTTACCCACGCAAGAACGAAAAAACCAAAGAGAAAAAACGTCTTTGTAAAAGTTGAGAGAACAAATTTGATCCTTTCGGACCTACTCAACATGGTGATTCATTTGAACAGCCACAGGGTGCGAGTATCTTCACATGTGAACGTCTTGGATTCGTTAAGATGGTACATTGAAGCTATTAATGAAACATTTCAGAACCCGTTCTTTAGAACCCATTTTCCGATAGATAGATTGACGACTGATAGAAGCGCATCTGAAGAGGTGAGAGATTTTATAAAAAGGAGGAACAAGTATGCACATGGGGGGAGACTTACCATGGATGGACTCACCGTGGGAGAAGTCTACCCAATGGAAGAGAACGGAAGAAAGAACTTACCCATGTGGTACGAACCGAGTGGAACGCTCTTCCAAGTTAGGAAGGTACACATTGCTGTGAATAGGGTCACCTGGAGCTGCACCTACTTTGTGCGTCCACTTGGGGAGGAGGGCATCACCAAAAGGAGAGGTGCTGATTCTTCAGGTGAAGCAACTAACAAGGGGAAGCAAAGGAAAAAGAAGAAGGAAAAACTCCTACTGAAAACAAAAAAAGGGACATTCGTTTTTTCTCGTGCGTCTAATGGAACGACTCAGAGAAGACAAGTCCTACAAATGGTTTGTCTCGTGAAAAGTACACTTTGTGACGTCCGCTTGTTTTTGAAAGGGTCAGAGGATGGGAAGAAGTTTCTCATTTTTCAGTCTAACTATCTGCACCTGGGAAGTCAAATAAGGTTTCAACTCCCCGTGAGGAAGGTGCATAGAAGAGGTTTACATATAGTTAGGAGGATCAGGCATAGAGCGGGTAAAAGGGGAGAGAGGCAAACCGATGAACCACCCAACTGTGCTCATCAAACGGATCCCCCATTCCCACGTTTGCTTTATCCTTCCATAACATGTTCGACACGCAAAGGGAAAGCTCGGCTCCTCTTTAAGATGCTGAGATGCTTGAAGAGGAAAATAAAAACCCGCAGGAGAGATGCGTCCTGTTATTCTCCAACACGCGCTGCACGGGAACCGCACCAAGTGCATGTCAAAACGGTACTAAAATCGTACAGCAGAAAGGGGGAGAAGAGGGACGATGAATACGTTGGACGTAACTCCTCCTTCAACGTCCTCCTAAACGAGGAAAACGTCGTCTCGTTAGTTAATTTGTACGCTTGCGTGGTGGAGCTGGGTGCCAAGGCACAGCGTCTCCTTCGCAGGTACGGCTTGGGTGGAAGTGGTAACGGCAGTGAATGCCGACACGGTAACCGTGGTGGAAGTGGACGTGATGCATGTGAGGGTCTAGCTGGTCGCACATGGCCCAGGATGAGAGGAAAGCGACTCGCTCCAATTATCCGAAGAGTGCACACCAATCAGAGGATGAAGAAGATGCGAACAGGTAACAGACCAGTGGTGGATCAACAAAATGGCCCTTTTGTGAGGGAGAAGAAGACAACGCAGAAGAGGGGGATCCACCTGCCTAACGGAGGAGTGAACAAATGGGTCAATCAGAGGAATATCTACCTGTCGACGCAGCGGAGTGCCTATTCCCCCCCACCTTCCCTTATAGATGCGCTGCTCAAATCCGTGAGTTTTAAACTAAAGAATATTTTTTTGCTGTTCCACACGGACAGAGAGAACGTCTTCCTGGGGACGTACGTAGGCGACCTCAAGGGGGAGCTCACAAAGAAGGAAAGTAGAAGAAGCAAACAAAAGAGGACGCACAATTTTAGGTACCTACATGAGTTGAAAGAACTGCTCCTATTCAGCAGCAACGACTATTTTGATCCCAAGGGGAAGGTGTACCTATTTGAAATGTTTAACTCCTTGTCGAGGCGAAACTACCAAAATTGTATGAACATGTTCATATTTTTTTTAAAAAAAAAAAAAAAAAATTTTCAAGGGGGCAATTTGAAGAGGAGGATAAACACTGATGGGGGGGTGAATGCGATTAGTCTGGAATGCAAGAACGGGGTGCTTCTCACCAGGCGAAATATCCCAACTGAAGGGAGAAAAGTTGTCGACCAGGGAGGGAAAACAAAACGACGTATAGAACGATGTGCAGAACGATGTGTAGAACGATGTATAGAAGGATGTACTCCTGCACCAACTGAAGTGACAACCGTTTTGAAGAGAGCACTTTCAAACAGGAAGGAGTTGCTTAAGGAGTACCTCACCAATGTTACCTACTACGAAAGGAAGTATACACAACAGGAGAGGAAGAATACCATCCTGTTTGTCAGGAGACGTGCACATTTCCGTGTTGAAAAAACAGTTGGTTGCATGTGGGGTGTGTTGGAGTCGATAGAAGAGAGAGCCAAAATGGTTGCTACGAGGAAGGAGATTAACCAAAGTGGAAAAATGAGTGTGCATGTGAAGTATGCTCTGAAAGGAGACCATACGCTTAACATAACTGTAAAACATACGTATAGGGATGTTTGCTTCTTCCTCCCCATGAACACCCTTGTGCAGTTGCATAAAATTGTGAACACGTCGAAAATGTGGAAAGCATTTCATTTGTTGTCTGTTGGTAGAACCAGGCAAACGAAACGACCTGGTGAAGCAACCCATGGAAGGAGAAAGAAGCAACTTTTTCTTTCGTACCACTTTAAAATATTTGTTGCTAATTTGAACGTTCATTTGTTGTCTGCTTGTACCTACCTTATGGATAATGTTAAGGAGAGTGGAGAGGAGATCCTATACGATATGAGTCTCGTGAAGGAAAAAACGAGACGTGCCAACACAGGTGGACGCATCGAAGGTGCTAATAAAAGGAAAGCAACGAATGATAAGCATAAAAGGGAAGACAATCACAGAGTATATAACCAGGAAAGGACGAACGAGCTGCATAGACGGAAGAAGGAAGCCTCTTCCACTGTGACACAGAAACGAAACAAAGGGAAGAATGAACACACTTATGTGAACACCCCCCCGGGAAAGCGCCATCCATCCTACTTAGGTGATGAAAAAACAGTGGAACGGAAAAATGTCTACTTGGTGAAGCAAAAAAAAAAAAAAAAAAAATCCTGATGGGATCGTGGGAAAAAGGGTATTCCTGTACGACTTGGTGGTCAACACGAGTGTGAAGGTAGACATTGAGAAAAAAAAAAGGAAAAGGAAGAGGGCCGTTCGAAGGGGTGACAACCATGTGCAGACGCAACGACGGAAGGAAAAGCAGTGGAAGCATACCCCTCACAGGGAAAGAGTAGAAAAGGGCACCCTCGTTGACGTCAACAAGACGCACTGTAATATAACTATGCAGCACCTCCGCGTTAAGTGCGGCCTCCTGCACGCCCCCCTAACTGCTCACAGTGCCATAAATGTAATTCGGGTGGAAAAGGTAGATATCTCATCCAACCAGGGGAAGCACCACAAGGTGTACTTTAGCTTGGTGGGCGTCCGGAAATTTTATTTGCGGCGTTGTGGAGGAAGGCCATCCGATTATATGCAGAGGCAGATAAACGGGGGTGGTGATTCACCGAACATTAATGTGATCTGTTTACGAGAGTTCTGCCTTTACAACGTCGTGGAGTTCATGAACATCCTGTGCTTCTTCACGCAAGTCAATTACATGCTTAACCGGGGAGAGTCTTTACACGTGAAGTCGGGAAACAAAGACAGGAAGAACCTCACCCCCAAAGTTTTAACACCAAGTTTCGCAGCCCTGAATGGGAATCACTTATCAGAAGAGGGTACCAGCACGTTGAAGCAAAGTGGTTCCTTCTCATTCGTCTCAAGGAGGAATAGTACCAAGCGGGGCGTGACGACCCCCCTCAGTAGTAACTCCTTCTCTAATTTCGCACTACCAGGGAGGGGTAATCCAAATGGTGGAACCGCAAGGGGGAGACACGCTCCCGTCCAGGTGAATGACGAGAGGAAAGTGATCACAGGGCTTATTACTCCTCAGACAAGGGATAACCACTTAAAGAATACCGAAGCTGATTCGAACGGGAAAAAAATAGATGTGCAGGAAAAAGTACTCTTGACGAAAAATTGTGCAAGCCTAATTGTGAGCAGAGTATCCATATGCGTGAACAACAACGACCTGCTGATTTGGAAGTTTCTTGTGGAAGATTTAGAGAACCTAGGGAGGAAGCTGCGGGGGGGGAAGGTCTACACGTGCAGGTACAGCTACCGGGGGGTGATGATCTCGTCCAAGTTCCGCAAGGGAAAACGCGGCAATAAGGGTGGCAATAAGGGTGGCATTAAGAATGGCAGTAAGGGTGGTAGTAAGGGTGATAGTCAGCGTGGTAATAACCCCCCTTGGAAGATGCTTGGCAGGCCGCTCACACGAACGACAAACAAGCTGCATATAAACGTGGACCTGATGAAGGTGTCCTTCCTAACGTTGGGGTACCTGCACGAACTGTTCTGCATAAACAGCGTGAATAACCAACTAACCCTGAGAAGTAGATACCGAAAGGGGAAGATCAAAAAGACAGAAGTGGCCCTGAACATGAAGCAGATGAATGCACTCTGCATAGACGTAACACATTTTAGCAACTTCCTGTTTAAAAACGCCAGGAGAATTCCCCTCGTGGATTCTTTCGACCTTTCAGTGCATTACAACATGGATGAGAAGAAAAAAAAAAAGCTTTGGGTGTATGTAAAAAATGACGTGCACATATATATAGGGAGAGGGATAGTAAACTTCCTCTTCCTTTTCAGGCAGCATTTTATTCATTCGCATTTTGCCTACCATGAGTGTCTACTTTGCAGTCAGGTGAGTAACGAGAAGATGCGAACGATTAGAGATTTGCGCAATTTTGTTTCCTTCCAGAATAAGTTTAACAAGGAATTCGTTATGGTCAAAAATTACACTCCTTACAACTTGGCCTACGAGTATGAGCAGAATGTTGGGTTGGTGAAGAGGCATCAGGACAGCGTCATTGTGTGTGCGAATTTGTTTTTCCTCCTCATTTACAGTGTGGAGGATTCCAATTTGAGGAAGAAAATTTTTCTAAAAGGGAGGAATTACCTCTCGGGGGGAAGCCACCACAATGCTGATCGGTATGGACCCCACTTTGGACAGCCCTACAGACACCAACGCGGGAAGCAGGACCCACTCCATAAGAAGACACTGAATGAGAAAAACTACCTACACATTGATGTGGGCATTTA
Source organism: Plasmodium coatneyi (assembly GCF_001680005.1). NCBI lineage: Eukaryota > Apicomplexa > Aconoidasida > Haemosporida > Plasmodiidae > Plasmodium > Plasmodium coatneyi. The sequence goes on from NC_033560.1 coordinate 1,147,800, forward strand.
TGACAATAAAAAGTGTATCTACGTTTATCCCTATTTTTTTGTAAACGTCCTGTTCGATGAGTACCTGAAGCGGGATGCCTCCACCATGACCACGAACGATCCATCCAATATAGGGAAAAGAAAAAAAAAAAAATTTCTCCATTTGAAGTTAAAGTTTATTAAGGCTAACATGATTAACACGTGCGTGGTGAAGGACAACCAGACCGCCTTCAGCATCCCCTTCCATTTTATGAAGCAGTGCGAATTTATACAACTCGTCGTGAAGATGCAGAATGATAAGCTATACGTGAGTAACAAAATGAAGTTCTCTCAATTTTTGAAACTGAGGAGGTATGTCTTTCGGGACATTCACGATAGCGTTCATGTGCTCTATTGCAGTTTCTTCTTCTTGGTGAAGAAGCGTGCACACCGCGTGGGGAGGATAAAGGTACAAGGGGGAGAAGGAAAAGGCGTGCACCTTGATCAGGCACACTTGCAGAGGGATGACTCAGTGCACCCCCGCAATCGAACCGACGCAGAAGAAGCCAAGTACTCCAAAATATTTAGTGTCGTGCGAATTTTAGAAAAAAACGTGCACGTCCTATCTATACAAAATAGCATGAAACTAATTAACCTAACTCCATTTAACATAAATGTCCTATTAAAGAGAGAAAAGGGAAGAATAAAAACGTACAGTTTACGCAGCTTCGATTGTGTGAATGTGTACCACTTTTGCTTCCTTGACAATCTTATACTCAACTTTAGTCTGTCCTTCTATCGCCAATGGATAAAGTTTTTGCGAATAAACAATGAGGCATATTTTGCACGTGCGGAAGTGAAACAGGATTTATTCGTGGCTACAAATGGGGGGGTTGTTGGACAAACGAGAACCACTCCCGATAATGACAGCGAAACGGAACACCATACAAATGTGAAAGCTCTCCCAAAAATTATCTTCTTCGATATTGTCAAATTTCACGGCCTCTACTTTGTTGTCTACATATACATGCACGAACAGAACTACAACATAGCCATAGTAAGTAAGCACAACGTTATGAACTACACGAGAAACGTGCTGCAGTACTACCTGTTGAACGACGAGGAGAATTGTCTAGACGACCTCAACTTCCAATGCGAGGTTAAGAAGTACAGTTTGAAGGAAACATACACTCAGATGAAGGAAGATGTGCTTGTGCTTTCCCCCGTTATGGAAAGGAGGGTCTTCACAATCGACAAGGATATTTTAAAAATTGAAGAAAAAAAAAAAAAAATGGAAAAGGAAGAAAAAGAGGGCAATGAACACTGTATTAAAAACTACTGTTTTAACCACCGGTTTGCCCTAAACAGTTACAACAAAACGATGAGCAACGACTCAGTCTCCTACGAAATAAATAAGTCCTACACCAAGGTGATACAGCTGAACGAGGAATACGTGACTGTGCGTGTGCACCACCTGCACTTCCACCACTTTGGCATTTCTTTTATTCAATTTTTTCCCTACCTCGTTCTGGTCAACCTTACGAAGTACGTCTTCGAGGTGAAGTCCAAGCCGCCCGACGCGCTGGAGAAGGCGCAGCAACGAAAGCGGCAGCAAATATACGACTCGAACGAAAGCGACGATCTCAATTTCAGCGAACATTCCTGTTTTTCCCCTACCAGTGAAGACGACTCAGGGTTCGACCTGGGGGAAGAAACCAAACCAAGCGGGAAAAGCGTATCACGTGGGGAAAGCGTACCAAGTGATCATTATGAAGGAAGCAGCTACCTGGGTAGAATTGCCGCCCTCTTTGATGAAGAAAAGGTGGAAAGTAAACACCCTGACCGGACGAACCTATTGGATAGCATGAGTGTGCAGGAGCTAAACATAAAGAACAAAAGTGCATGGGATTTTGTAAGTTTTAAAATAAGGCAACAGGAAGGGGAAGGAGGTGAAGTACTGCCCGACCAAGTGGTACCGGTGGAAGAACAACAGAACGAACTGGAACGGAACGTCCTGATCAAATCCACAGTTAACCGCCCAGAAAGCGCCAAACTTGTGAACTACACGCAAGCGCTGAAAGTGTTAACCCGGAAGAGTCAGGAAAAGAGGGGAGAACCCCGAGTAGGGAAGACCAAACACGTAAGGGGGAAGTATATAAAAATCCACAAGAACTGTGCTACCTACTTTTACACGTACAAGTATGCACAAATCTACACGAAGAACAACCAACACCTTACCGTGGTGAAGGAGAAGCTCTTTCATATCTTCACCATAGAGAAGGAAAAAACGTATTACATTTTTATTAGGAGAATTCCACTCGTGTCGGGGCAGCTACAGGGGGAGAGCAGTATGCCAAATAATGGAATCCCCCCGAAGAGTGAAAATCCGGCAAGGCAAAGAATGAACAGGTGTAATAATAATGATGTTGATACAAATGATATGGGGTGCACTTCTGAGGAAGGGGAGGAGCCCCCCATGGAGGATGAACCAAAAGGGGAGGATGCACCCAATCGGGAGGATGCACCCAATCGGGAGGATGCACCGAATGGGGAGAATGCCCCCCTTGGAACACTCCCGTCAGCGGAATATGAGCGCTCTCTCCACGAGTATAACCGCTTGAAAAAAATGAACATCGACCTTGTTACCTTCACGAGGAAGAACACAATGAGAAGAATTTTCAAAAGGTATAAGGAGAAAATAAACGAACAGGTGAATAAAAAAGGGAGGATCCAGATTTACAACAATTTGGACGTCCCCTTTTTTATCAACCCAGCAGAAAGTAGACACCTATTTTTTGTAAAGAAGAAGTACATCCATTTCAAAGATGAGAAATGTATTTTTTTTTTTTTTCCAAAATTCATCCTAGTGAATAGGACGTTACAATTGTTACTAAAGCTGGGAGATGACACGTCAGTGAGAAAATACCAATCGGTTAGGAACTACCTCCACTTGGTGAAGACTGAACAGATGGATACAAATTTCCACGTGATGAAATTCTCCCTAATTTGTAACCTCATTTCGTCCTTCTCCTTTTCCTTCTTCCTACTCAAGAGGAGGAAAGTTAGGACTGTTAGCCCCTCCATTGGGGAAACCCAATTCGTGTACTACGAACTGTACCTTGTGAAGCACCACTGCGATATTGTGCTGAATAAAAATAACGACGTCAACATTATTGTGAATGGATCTAGGGAGTCCCAATTTGTGAAGAACGTTTTCTCACTAGACTACTGTTTCCACTTCCTAAAGTGGCAAAATAACATAATAGGGGAACCAACAGTGACGTCATCCAACCGGCATTACACGAATGTGACACTCCCCCGAAAAGAAGACACAAAAGGGGTCATCTACATAAACAACCTCTACGGACTGAACGAAAATGACCTAGTCAATGTGAAAATATTTATTAAAAGCGTTAGTCTGCTACTAACCTTCGAGGACGTATCGAGGGAGGCCATTACCCTTGTGAATATGAACCAGAGAATTCACTTTAGTAAAATATTCTTCAATTTTTATACCTTCCAGTGTTTGAATAGGAAGTCCCTTGCGAGGAGGAAACGATGCATAGGGTTCTGTGAGGTGCGAAGAACCCGGAAGGAGCGGCAACCGAAGGAGCGGCAACCGAAGGAACGACATCGATGGGGGGTGCGCCCACCCCGACGGAACGAATTGGTGGATGAGAATTCCTCCCCAAGTCCGACCAACAATAATAACCGTAACGGCGTCGTAGCATTGTCCAACTGGAGTGCTAACCCAACAAAGGGGGAACCAAACAGGCAGTGCTCCAATATAGTTGCCCTGGAGGAATCATCGTCTACCCCTTTGTCCGACGAGCCGAACGAATGGGGAGAGAAGAACCCACAAATGAGAAGCAGCCGCATCGTGAGGAAGCTACTCAGGAGAGGCAGACCAGAATATCTAACAACCATGAAGACAGATACGACTATCCGTATGGCAGGAAAAACACATACACTGTTAAGAAGAAAAAATAATATTTCAAAGATTTACAATGTGTATAGATTATTCAAGAGCAAGTTGTATTGCCAGTACTCCTCCCACTTGTTCTATAATTACGTGAAGAACATCCATTTGTACAAGCAACTGTTTGGCTTGTTAAAAAGCAACGTCCATGTGGTGAGCATGAGCTTTTCTGATTTTTACGAGAGGGTACTAATCCTAATAGATAACATACGTGTGAGTAAGGAAGACGAGGGGGTGGAGAAGAAAACCTTTGAACGAAACAGCCACACCATTCTTACCAAGTACAATGATGAGGAAACTTTTGTCAGCGTTAATATCGACCTTCTAAAACAGAGGGTTATGAAATACAAGCATATTTATAACAGTTTGAATATTGTGCATGCTTGTTGTCACTTGGAGAGGGAACGCAGACAGAAGAAGAGGCGCATAAAAAGACATACCATCCAGTGGGTTATGCCCCCAAAGGAGTCCTCGACGAACAGGGGGAGGAGAGTGACGACCCACTTAGCGGAAGAGACGCACACAAGAAGAGTCACCTTTTCCGAAAGGAACGCTGCACGTATTGCCAGGTCGAAAAGCTTTGCCACGAATAGGGCACACGCGCTACTGTACAGTGCGTACTATTTTTATAAGAGGGGGAAGGACTCCCGTCGAGGCTCCCTCGATAGTGACGCCGCCAATCGTGGTGATGATGCCAACCGTGGTGATGCAACTAACTACGGTGCGCTGACACACCAAATAGACAACCTCGTCCAGTTCATCGAGCAGATCAAGAAGCAGAAGCCGCACAAGAGACGAAGCGAAATCATAAAAAATTTATCCATCGAAATTGCAAGTCTGAGCCTGACCCTGGACTATAACTACTTTGCTAATATCTTGCCTCTTTGTTATGAGTATGTGTGTACGCAGTTGCGTCAGTATAGGTTTTACGGCGCTGAGGAGGGTGCACATGCAGCAGGGATGGGCAACCAAGCCAACCATGCCAACCGTGCCAACCACAGTAACCATTCCAGCTATCGGGACAACGCCCTGCAGATGCTCCTGCGCGACGCGGAAAGACTGAACAAATTTGAACCATTCGCCTACTCGCGCAGTCTGTATATACCCACCAGCGAAAGGAAAAAAAACTTCCTCCTGTACATATATAACCTGGATATAAAAAAAACGAAGATCTACATAAACGTAAATTATCTGCTCAAGTTATTGTTGACAAAAAATTTCCTCATGAATATATCAGCCATAAAAATCAAAAATAAAAAAAAAAAAAAAATACAATATATTTTAAAAAAAATAAAAAAAATATATTTCTACAATTACATCAGCATTTTTTTTTATCTTCTCAAAAATATAAATATATCAGAACATTCATCATCCGCGACGTTGAATTTGTTGTCTTTTGTGGAAAGTATTTTAAAAAACAACTTGCAGTTACTGAGCCCGTTAAACAACTTGTACAGCATTGTTGTTACGTTGAAACACAAGTGTGAGCATCAATTGGAACATAGCAGTAAAGCGGGTAGGAGTATTAACGGGGATACAAGCTACTCATTAAATAAACACATCAATCCTTTTTTCAACTTTGAAGCCAGTAGGGGACTCTTAATTTCGTCCAGACATTATTATGAGTATTATTCGCAGCAGGGAGAAAACAGAACCAGTGCCTACTTGAAAAATTTTTTCTCCTTCAATTACGGAACCTTTTTTGGGAAAAGTGTTTTTACAAGTCCCTTTTCGAAGGAGCAACAACAGCGTAGCGGCACTGCCGTGCGGAGGACACTCCTGGACGTGCTCAGCCCAGGCACCCCAGGGGAGGATGATGAACTACTACATCGTCCTACTGAACCAGCAACTAGTGGCATCCCCCTAAGGAGTAAATCCCACACGGCGGAAGGAGACGACAAACAGGCACGTGCACTTGAACGGGCGCGCCGTATCCCACGAGGAACCCCCCAAGGGGAAGCCGAACCAGGACACACGCAAGAGGAAGCTAACCGCCCGAAGCGTAAAAAGAAGAAAATGAAGAGGAAAAAAAAACGAGACATTCAAAATATAACGCATATATCCTTTACGCATAACCTAAACATAAGGAAGTAACTTGGGGGGAGGGGAAAAAAAAAAAAAAAAAAAAAAAAATAGCTAGCCAGTTTTGTTACATTGGTGTAACATTCTTCACAAAGGAACAAAACTGGCTAGCTATTTTTTTTTTTTTTTTTTTTTTTTTTTTTGTACATATGTAACAGTTTCACACCTGCATAAGGCACATTTCGTTCCTTTTATCTGTCCTTTTTTTTTTTCTTTTCAACTTTGTTGCAAATGCTACCGCATTGTTCGATTTGAAGACAAGACATGGTTTTGTTGATGAGGCACCTTTGGCCATCTGAATTTGTTCCCCACAAGTGGGCACACACATGGGTGTACTTACATTTCCGAGAGGGTACCCATTTGTAAAAAAATTGTCCCTCCGCACGTATGCACATATGGGGAGGCATGATTAATTAATAAAGGAGACCATTCCGGCGTAGGACACGGAGGAATCGTTCGTGCTTCTCGCTTGGTTCGACTGGGGAGAAAGGTGTGCATGTAAAGGCATGAACACGTGTGTAGAAGTGTGGGCATGCAAAATGGCCCAGCAGGTATGATGCTAAGACAACTGGTGGAGCGGACCTACCTGAGAGTAGTGCATCAGTTTGGTGGACACATTTCCGGGAAAGTCTTGGAGCAGCTGCGGGGGTGGACAATGGGACGAACGGGTTAAGCATCCCTCCGGTGGCATGTCACTGTACGACCATACAAAGACGCGCCAATCAGCGACCACGCGTAAATGTACCCATTAGGAGGAACACCTACCTGCAGCATCATCTTTATCGGATTCGACCCGCATATCGTGTTGTGCGTTTTGTTCAGGTAGTCAATGAATTCTGCAAAGGGCGGAAAAGTGGAACCAAATGAAGAGGCAAAAAGGACAGTGCCCCTTTACAAAACGAAAGCAATGAATAAATTTCGCGCGTCCCAACGCAGACGAACCTGCTATGTTGTGGCGACTGATTATGTTGGCGGCGTCTTTGTCCATATTCTACAATAGGTCAATGAAAAAGGGAAAAGGTACACAGATTAGTTCAGTTCCCACATTTACATTCACACGACATGCGAGGGCGAATATACTTTTGCGCGTTTTCAGGCTGAGTACCTCCACCTGCTTGAAGATGTGCGTGTCGTTGTACTTTTGCAAAATGTTAGTGAAGCTGAATCTGGTCGAAGGGGGGGGAGCAATTACAACGGAGTGAACACCGAAAAGGGCGAAGACAGGGGGGTTCCAAGCAGTAGCGAAGGTGAAGCTCTCCTCATGAAAAGCACTCTCTCCGAAACGATGAATAACCTTCGCCCGTAGTGACAAAAGTCAGACGAAAAGAGAAACAGGTTTCCCTCGTCTTGGAAGTATTTTTTTATCGGTTTGCCTGCAGTGAAAAAAAAAAGAAACATCAGCATTAGTATTAGCATTACCATGTGCGTGCTCCTTTATAGGTGGGTAGGACGTCCAGTCAGGTGCCTATTTGTGCACATCGCCCTTCCGTGTCGTACAAAAGCGGTTTATTTTTTGGATATCATTTCCGATGCAGCCGACATAGATGGGGATTATTTTTATGTCCTTTCTGCGGGTGGGGGGAATGCAAAGGGGTGAGTGGGTGCTTGTCTTCACTTTTTCTGTTCCACATTTTTACATTTATTTATTATTTTTTTATTTATTATTTTTTTTTTTTCCGTTTGGCCATGCCGAAGAGGTTACTCCTTAATTATGTATTTGATCAGCGGCAACTGCATTTCTATGGAGTGCTCTTCCTCGTCGTCCTCGTCTCCGATGAAGTCGAACAGGTGCTCTCCGTCGTTCTGCATGATATCCGAAATGACTACAGTGGGGGGGACGGTAAACATGTGGCAATGAGCGCAGAGAAACGAATTTCCAAACGCATGACCGAACAGATGATCAACGTGCATGTGACGGGATTACCTTCCTTGTTTATTTGCAGGAAGCCGAATGGAGTTTCGTACTTGTCCACTTGGGGGAAAAGACACCCTTTGTTGTAAATGTGGTGGTTGGGGCCAAGAATGAAGATATTCTTCCTGCGGGGAGATGGGAAGGAGGAGACGTGTTACCTGTAACATGTGTGCCACTCAGTAAAATGGCAACGTTAAGAAAACGCAAAAAAGAGGCACTTACACGTTCTCTACGCTGATGCAGGCGTAAACGTGGGAATTCGTTTTCAGCGCGTAATCATATCCTGCATGCCTGATGGGGGGGATCACGAAAAAAAAAAAAAAAAGGTATAATAAAAATAAAGAAACAGCAAATGCCAAATGGAAAAGTTGCGCTGATCTGCCTGAATATGCACGCAGTTCGGGCAGACGCAACGGTCACGCAGCCTTACGGGCAGATAGCCGCTTTCACGTTTTGCTTCTCGCAGTTTATGCTCTCGAAAAGGGTGTCTATGGATTTCTTCAGTGCGCTGCCTGCGGTGGGGGCGATCGGCATGAATGAACCAACGAACAAACGGACAAACGGACAGATGAATGGAGCAGTGATGAAATGATGGAAGTCAATCCGAGTGGGGGAAGAAGGTTCATTTGTGTATGGATTCCCATATGGTGGCATGGCTTCAGGACACCCACACACCTCTTAACTGTGCAGCTGATCCAGGCATATGCCCCCCTCACGGAGAGGGACGTGTGAAAAATTACCATTGCTAGAATACCAGGAGCCCGCGTGGTAGGCCTTCCGATAATTCGTCATCATTGCAAGGGCAGGCAAACGATAAAGTTACTAATTTTCTGGGGTTCAATTTTTTGGCGATTTTAAAAAATCAACTTTGGTAGTTTCCCTAAAGGGATGCCACTTCGTGGGAAGATGAAATGCCTCTACACGGAGGTCCACCACGTTATTACTGCTGCTGTTACTGCTACTGTTACTGCTACTGTTATCCCTATTGAGGCTGCCTTAGGGACCCAATTGGGTGGGGTAAGTGTGACTTTCACTGCGGAGGAGAAACCGGTAGAGGTGAACAATTCGACTAATGCGTCGCCTGGGAGTTTATTTAAAAGTGTTATTTTGTCCTGCTTCGTTTTGCTGGTACAGCTTAGTTCCGTTTTGTTATTTTATTTTTTTTTTTTTCACGTAGAAAGTGCACCGCCTGGGGGGACAGACGAGTCGAACAAGTTGCTCTCCCCTAAATTTGGATACCACAGGTCGCCATTTCGCAGGCGTGGAGAAAACATATAGTGTGGATCAAATGAAGAACCTTTCACCCCGTGAGGATGAATGTTGGTTACGGTAGGCAGGCCATGGCCTCTCATGCATCACAGAACGTGCAAAGTGCATGAGTAAACGTTGCAAAAGTGGAAGAGCCAACAGAATACACGCTGGCCCCTCCGAACAGAAAAAAGAAACTCCTGCAAAGCACAAAAAAGTGCCAATTTTAAAAGCACATTATAAAGGGACACGAAACAGGGATGAGAGTTTCTCTTCTTTAAAGTAGGAGGAGGGAACTCCATCTGTGCTGATTCATGTAGGCATGTGTTAAGGTGTGCACATGTGTTGTGACGTTCCACGGGCACAATGCTGTGTTCCAAAAATAGCTAGGATGTCCCCCTTTTTTTTTTTAAAGTCCCATTTAGGCCATTCAAACTGGTTGATCTGAGAATATACACTTATTCGCTTGGAAGCAAAATGCGTTCTTATCCAACCTTCCATTTGGTTAATCGTCTGCGGGGGAGTCAACCTCATCGAGGGGCTCATCCCCCTCCTCCAGGTCATTCACGTCCACCTCGTTTGAATCCACGGCTCCTCCGCTTTGTGGGATTTTCTCTTTCTGCTCACCACTATTTATCCTGTCCATCTCGTGTAATTCGCTTTTTTCCTCACCTATTTCCCCTAGATATGACTGAGCGTCGTCCCGTTTTTCCGGTCCACCAGTTGTGTCATCCTCAGGCTGCACTTCTTTATTAGCATCGTCTGATTTTTCCGTTTCGTTCCACATGACACTCTCCAACTGTTCCTTTTCCTTTTGCATTTCTATACTCGCTTCGCTTATTTCACCGTCGCTCTGCTCTTGCAGCGGGGAGGGGGATTCACTTTCTGGAGGTTCCCTGACCGGTTCGTGCACTTCTGAAGGGTCATCACCCAATTCGTCCTTCAGATCATCATGGAGGCTGTCACATGCGTCGTCATCGTCAACAGCGTTTTGTGCCTCTCCAGTTGTGCTTTCCTCCAGCGCATCTTCTACTTCTTCCTGCTGGACACCTTCCACTTCTTCCTCCTGCACATCTGCTTCTTCTTGTGTGTCTTCCACTTCTCCTTGCACACTTTCTACTTCTTCCTGTGTCTCTTCCACATTTTCTTGCATATCCTCTGCTCCGTCCTGCTCGTCTTCCACTTCCTGTACCGATTCTTCTTCCTGCCCTGCCTGCACCCCTCTGTATTTTTCCACCACCTCCTCCACTTCACTACGCATGTCCTCGTCCAGCGTGACTCTCCATTTTTTTAAGTCCTTCGTGTAGCTGCTTTCTAGAGGGGGGTTATCATCCTGTTCGGTTGTTACCTCTGCGGCGTTTTGGGTTACCTCTTCTGTGGTCACCTCTGTTGCATTGTTGGTTGCTTCTTCTGTGGTCACTTCTGTGGCATGTTCTCCCTCCTTGTTGTCTTCCACTTTGTCCTTAGCGTCATTCATCTCGTCATTCACTTCTTTCGTCACCTCCTCATTCACTTCATTCACCCCCTCAGTCACCTCCTCACTGCGACTGAGTTTCTCGGTGACCTGCTTTTCAAGCTTCATAAGTATGTCATTTTCAAACTCTGGGATGAATATTTTTTTTTTCTTCCTTTTTGCTTTCTGCGAGTCGGTGTGTTTGTTTCCTTGGGTAAAGGTCTTCGATTGGGTTGGAACAGAGAGGTGGTCCTCCTCACACATGTCTTCTTTCGTCCGTTCCGGCAGTGCCGTGGGGACAACATCCTCATGGGAAATTTCATGTCCATTTCCATCTTCCAGTAACTGTTCTATAAAATGTTTCTCCTCAATTTGGACGTTATTTACCCAAGTAGTTTCCTCTTCTCTCTTTTCGGGGTACACATCCGTCGTCCGTTTATGGGTGTATGCGCCCTTCTCCGTGACATTCCTTCTTGAAAAAGTGGCTTTCCCTTTCCCTTCACTTCTGTTGTTTTTCAATACTTTAATGTTTAACGCCCTCTTCAGAATACTGTGCTTGTCAAGATTATTCTTCTCCTCATTAAGCAAGTTCCTTTTTTCTTCCTCTAAATTGGAGATTTGTTTTTTTAATTTTGCCAACGTATTGTTTAAACTGCTGATGTAGCTATTTTTTTCTTTCTTCAATTCGTCCCTCTTTGTGTTTAGGTTGAAAATGCGTCGCTCGAGGTTCTCCTTGGATGCATCATTTTCAATGCTGAGAAGGACATCGTCTTCCCTCTTCGTGTCTATGTTAAGTTCGTTCATTTTTTTTTTTATTTCGTCCAGCTGGGCGTCTATTCTGCCAGCAGGGAAGGGAAAATGAAAAAATATACATCAAGTGGAAGTGACTAATTGTGAATGCGATAAGGATAGTGTTGCTATTTTGGGGTGCCCCTGTGAATGGAAGCATTATACGGACTTTCTCCACTCTTGTCACCGGTGCAACCCCATCCGGTGGGATGACCTACTTGCAAATATTTTCCTCGTAGAGACGGTTTCCATTCTGTAGCTGGATCAGCCGAGAGCAGAGTGTCGACTGTTGACTGAGCAAATTCTTGTATTCCTTCTCCAAGGCAATCTTGTTCGGTTTCCTTTTATTTGAATCCAATAGTTTTTCATTTTTCCGTATGCTGTCTTTTAAAAATTTTATTTCCTTCTTCCTATTTTCTATGTCTAGACAAACTTGCTTGTACTTTTGCTCCAGTGTAGAAATGAACAGAGGATCCGTTGACTTTTTCAATTTTTTTTTTAAAATAATGTTATCCTTCTTAGCCGTTTCGATGTGTTTATTTAGGTAGTGCATATTCTTCTCTATCGAGTTGTACGTTTTTTTCAGTTCCGGCTTGCTCTGGTTGTTCAGGTTGACTTTGTACCCTTCACAGAGGGAAAGGAATTCGTTTACTTTGCTGTTATGTTCGAGAAGGTACTCCAAGTTAAGGTTTTTCTGCCGTGAGGGGGAGCGCGCACGTAAAAACGACATGTGTATAAAATGCGTAGGGGGGATTCCGCCAATGCGAAGAGAGGCATCTACACCTATTCACCGCTCTTGCCTGCACATGCACACGAAGCACCACCACAGCATGAACTCCTTACATTGCTCAGCAGCTGGTCGCTATCCTCCAGTAGCTTATACACATTTTTCAACTCGATCGGACAGTACACCTTGTTCTTTATTATCTCATCCCGATTTTTTGTTATTTGGAGGGCTGTGAAATGGGGGGAGGAAAAGGTGAAGCCGCCACGCGTTTTTGCTTCTCTCCTTGGCGGGTAATGAACAAGTGTCCATTCTTCCCGAAGGATCATACAAAAATGAACATTCTGCCTAGTAGGTCTTTTTTTTTACAAACAGAATGGGAAAACAAAGAGAAAAAAAAGACGCATTCGCCTCAGCACCGTACTTGTAGAGGATACCTCCTTCTCGTAAGAAAAACTATTTTTTGAGGAGTACCTCAAGGACGACTTCCTTTCAGACATATTCATTTTTACATCCTATTTTAGGGTTAAAAAAGTAGGTCTCTTTTTTTTTATTGTTCTTGTGCAGTGGTGGCGACGGTTGGGGGTTGACGGGGACATTCATTGGGCAAAAAAGGGAGGCACATAAGAGTGCAAATCTACGCGCATACAAGCACGTACGTATGAGCACGAACATGCAAATATACGTCTATGCAAATGCACGTCCAGGTCAATCGTTGGCGCCTAATTACGCCTCGAAAAAATAACGCTTAAACGTTCACCCCTGTGTTGCGTCTTCTTTCTACCCACGCATCAATCACGTGGGCTGTCTAAACGGGAGAAAGGAATGAGTTTTACCCCGACATGCACACTGAATGGAAAAATACTCACGGGAGTGGAGCGAAATAGAAGTCGCAAAAATGATAACTCATTTTGTGCAGCAGTCAAGGAGAGAGACAATGGAAAAAAAATTTCCTCATTTGTATTGACCTTTCCAGTGCATCCTAAAATTAAGCCCTTCAGTTTTTTTTTCTTTTTTTCTCAGACTAAGCTGATTAATCACCTCGTATATGTTTAAACTATAGCGATCGAAAGAGCGGGTTAAAAAAAAAAAAATAGACAAATTCGCTTATGTCACCCCTATGCGTATTTTTTTTTTTTTCTTCCACTTGTGTGTATTTTATAAAATGTGAAGGGAAAAAAAAAAAAAAAAAAAATGTGAAGCCTTGAATGTGCTCTTAACGCATCCTCCTTTTGGGCATCGATCGAAAAGACTTTAAATTCCCCCTTTATGTTGTTAATATTTTTTTGAAATTTTTCAAAATAAGTATATATAAGGATACACATAAACGTTTGTATATGCATGCTTGCATATCTTTTTTTTCGTTCCAAGCCTACTTAACGACAAGGATGTCGATTTAAGCGTGGCAAAAAAAAAAAGTCGTGGCAGATCATTCTATTTCGCCATACCTGATTGTGTGTGCCCCTCCTACCCACTTGCGAACATGCTAACGGTGTTAAATTTTTTGGGAATCCCCCCTTGTGTATTCCTTCCACTAAAATGATAGACATCATTCTGAAGATGCTGCTAGGGAAGTACTTTGAACGTATGTCCAAATGGCACCGCAAGTGGGAGAGAGAGCGCAAATATGAATAAAACCAACGGGAATCGCGAGAAAGAAGGCGAAAAGGAATCAAACAGACGATCGGCTAGATTGAATACACTGGCCCCAAATTGGCCCACCCTATCACTGCACTTCTTCGACTTACACACCTGCAGCATGCGACAAGAATTTCCTAACCATGAATATGAATGCAGGAATTGAAATAAGAAACATCATAATAAAGAACGACGAAATTAATCACTTTTTAAAGGTTATCCCATTTACCGCTACGTTTAATAGCACCGCTTTGGGCGGCTTAATGGGGCATGGTTCTACCGCTGCCGGAAGTACCTGCAAAGAGGTGTCTCTCCCATTTTGTAAGGACCCCCTATAGTGAGATTATGCCTCCTTTTCCTTTCACCCAAACCCCATCAAAGAGTAAAAACATAGACGTAGAAATAGTGTACTTAAAAATTGAAAGAATCTATATCAGTTTCGTAACTCTGTCAGGCATGCTAACTGTAAAATGAAAATAAGTAAAGGGATTTCTTCGCGTGTTTTTTTGTAACCCCACTTGGTTATTCCATTCCTCCTACAAAATAGTGCATGCAAAATGATTATGATTTTTTTTTTTTTTTTTTCCGTCCTTGGAACCGCCCCAATCGACTCGCAGCTCAAATTGCACGGTGTGGATTTAAGACTGAAGCCACACATACATAGGAACGCCTCCAAGGGAATTAAAAATAAGTTGATGAATCTGTTAAGACGTAATGAAGGTAAACTAAAAGTGGGAACTCAGCGGCGGGGTCGCTCTCCTGTGCATACCAATCGGAGAAAAAACATTTGCAGTTCCCACTTTTCACTGTATACCCTTTTCATGAACACTGCAGGGAAAGTGGAACTTCTTTCTCCACTCAAGACGGGGGTAATCGAAAGGGAATAAATGATCAGGCGCAAAATAAAAAGAAGGATCGACGTGGTGTAAGACGGCCTGCCCTGAATTACCACCCCGCGTCTCCCATTACATTTCATCACGTTTTATCACTTCACACTCCAACGTTTCCCAGCATGTCAATCTCGAAAAAAACCAAGGAACAAACAAAATCCTCTGCTGCTGCTGCGAAAGCTACCAAGATGTGCAGGACAGTCTCTGCTGCTACAACAACGTCAGCAAAATTAAAACTTATATATGTAAAGATTGCTCTGTTTTGAAGGACCAAGATGATGAGGTACATTTGACATTTATTAAAAAGAAAGTCGCTTTAGAGAAAGCGCATCGGCATGCTTTCGGTGAAGCAAGCAGAAGTGTCTTCATCACGTCCAACTGTGTCCCCACTGCTGCTACTTCTGCTGTGGGGCCGTTACTATACAAAAGTGTGATGGGGAGAAACCACACGATGAGTAGTATGCAAGCCGAACCGGCGGACCATGTCTTTGCTAAAGAACTCATGGAGAAGCAAACCTCCAGGGATCGTTCCCCCTATTGGGGAAATTTAAGTTATATCAACAAAGCCCGCGTGGCGCACAACACAAGTGCAACATACGCACTTAATAGAGTGAACAACCCCCCTCCATATTATTCTGCTCAAATGGGAAAAAATGATCAAGTCCACGTGAGTGCTTCAAATGGGACGCAACATCATCGCAGTGCTTGTAAGCAGCATTTGAGGTGTAACCATTCGGATGGTAAGCAGCTGCGGCAGGGTGTGCATGAGAACATAGGAATGTATGCTACTAGAGAACTGTTCAATGGCATGAAGAATCACCAGGACAAGCACCCTCCGCGTGGCAACTTTGACGACTTATGTAACACCCATTCAAAATTAAAGGGAAAAGAAAGTCTGAGCAAATTTCACATATATGACGACAAAATGGGGGATGACGTTCACCAGAGAAGCAGCAAATTAACTGATTATGCAGGGGTAGATTCTCGGGAGAACGACCCCCGCGGGAGTTACCATAATGGAGGTGTGCCTTGCAGATGCCATCCACTAAGTAACAAATGCATGAGCATGCTATACTCATACAACGGGACAAGTAGCAACAATTGTATGAGGATAAAAATCGACCACGTTTTTAACGCAAAATTGTGATCCGTTTTGCGGTCCTAATTAGGAGCATCACCATGTCAACATGTTGATGAAGTTCACTATTGGTACACATCTTTTTTTCCCCATTCTTTTGCAACTTTTTAAAAAGACAAAAAAGGGGGAAGCACCCCTCGGGATCGCCACAGCAGTGCACCAGAACAGTTTCATTTGCGGAGAGACGCACCTTTTTGTCAATCCGGCTACACACACATGTGCTTACGTGTGAGCATATACCCACAGGTTCATCAAAGTGACGAGCATTTCGCACGACGTGGGGTCACTACAAATTGGGAACAAGTTGAACAAATGGGTCTACGTGGGGAAACAAGAAATGGAAAACTCTGCTGGGGGAAACACAAAAAAAAAAATTGTCAAAATTGCCTGCACGTACAGGCGTATGCACACACACATGTACACATTCGGAGAAAAAATAAACAAAAAAAAAATAACGCGTTTGAAAGGATTTCCACTCATGTGCGGGGAAATTTCCCACTTTTTTATGAACCGTTCAGGTAAAAGTAGCATAACTTTGGCTAGCTCACCCCTTTTTGGCTACTTTTTTTTTTTTTACGAATGGAAGCGTATATTATTCTGGTCAACGATCTTATACTGGCTAGTCATTTTTTTCGACCGAATAACCTTATTGGTGTCTGGAATAATGGGCATATCGCCAATGTCCAAGGGTTTGGGAAATTCCTTAAAGTAGGGATGTTTTAAAGCATCTGCCGCGGAGATCCTATTTTTGGGATTAAAATGCAGCAACTGTTGTAGTAAGTCCAGTCCAGTGTCTGATAAGTATAGACCTGAGAACTGGTTCGCAACATTAGGAAAATGGGAGCGTATTTTGGTGACGTTCATTTTGATTTTTTTTTTTTTAAAAAGTTCTTTATTTTTCGAAATAAAAGAGTATTCATAAAATTCGGGGTAGTCTTCCCTATCTGGTAGACCTAACAAGTTTAATATTTTTAAAATCTGGTCAATTTCGTTTTCCCCAATAAATAATGGCTTCTTGAGAATCATTTCAGCGAAAATGCAGCCAACACTCCATATGTCGATTTTATTTGTATAGCACCTTTCTCCTAATAGCAATTCTGGGGCTCTATACCATAACGTTACGACATTTTTTGTAATATTGTGATTATTTATATGGCCAAATTTTCTCGCCATTCCAAAGTCGCAAATTTTTAGGACGCCTTTATTGCTATACAACAGATTGGTCGTTTTTAAATCTCTGTGCATGACCCAGTTGGTGTGCAGGTAATCAACACCGCTGAGTAGTTGCTTCAGTAGGCACTTCAGTTCCGAGATGGTAAAGCTCGGGGTTTTGTTGTCCAAGAGCATTTTCAACTCATGCTCTACATATTCCATTACTAGGTAAATGTCATTTAGGTGTTTGCCTATCACTACTTCCTTTACTGATAAAATATTTTCATGGTACAATTGGAGCAATATGCTTATTTCCCGAAGGGATGTGATTGCAAACCCTTCGTGGCGCATGCTCGAAAAGTTCTTCAACTGTTTCAGCGCTACTATCTTCTTCGTCTTTTTGTTTTGTGCCCGGAACACTGCTCCGTATGTTCCTTCGCTTATTTTATTCAATTTCCTGTAGTTTTTCACGCTCCGGCATCCGTGCAGCAGCCCCTGCGCTTTAATCGCCTCGTCGTCGCTGGGGGGTCCATCGCTTCCTTCTCCGTCACTTTGCTCTTCGTAACTCCCTTCTATATCACTTCCCAATTCCTCACTTTCGCTTTCGTCCCAGTCTTCTCCTTCGTCTTTCCCCCCCACGTTGTCCTTACATTGTTGGAGATGCTTCTCATGACTGTTTTCCCCTTCATAACGGTTACTCTTTTCATGTGGGTTGTGTTCCCCTTCACTTTTAAAACTTTTCACATGTTTGTTATTCCTCCTGCTTACACCTTCTTCCTCCTCCTGGTTGGTTCCTTCCCTTGTCCGTTTACCAGTGCGATAACTATGATCGCTTGTTTTATCCGGGGAATGCTTCCTTTTATCGCTTGTCTTGGCAGCCTGCTGTGACTCACCAAAATAGCTATTTTCATCGGCTCGCCTATTATAGTAATGGTAACGTGATTTTTCAAACTGGTCCTTTTTCTTTTCATTGCGCTTTGCCATTTCTCTATTGTATCGCATTTCCACTGGGTTGTCCTCGCCGTTTGGGGGTTCGTCCCCCAGTAGGAGTGTCTGTTGCCACCCTGGTCACGGCGGTTATGATAATGGCGGTCATGCCGATAGTGCGAATCACCCCTACCACCGTGGTGGTGATATTTCCCCCCCTTTGGGGGCCCCCTGTCTTCCATTTTGCAGTATATTTAAGAAGTGCTCTAAAGTTAAGTTGGCCTTTTTCCCCTGCGTCGCGTAAAAACGGGGGCAACTCTCCTTCCACTTTGCATGCCTTTTACAAAACGGCTGTTTGTAATTATTAGAAGCTTCTTGCGGTTGTGTCTTGGAATAAATGTAAAATTAGTTCTTTTTTTTTTTTCACTTGGCTTGCTATACTCGCTGCTGTGAGGTGCGCACAGGGTCTTCTTCCGGCGGCCTAACGTTCGTACTGTACATGTCCCTAGGTACATACACATATGCGTAGAGGACGCCACTGATCTGATCGCGCTTGTTTATCTACTTCGCGCACAGCTAGGGGTTGTAGGTGGGCCCCCCATCCGGGAAGTTCCCTTACCATCCGTCGCACAAATTGTTTTCAACACCTTTGCTGAAGTGGAATGTTTTTTTTTCCCCCACGTCCTCAATTAGGTGTTCATTGTTGTTTACGTCATTTGCTTGAAATTTGGGAGAACGTGCTTTGGTGATTTTTTTTTTTTTTTTTTGTCAAGGGAGTTTTCCTCTTCCTGTGCGCATTAAAGCATACTCTGATTGTAGTCATTTGTTTGTACGTTTCTGTGTTTCGCGCAAACTACGGGTAGCTTTCCCATTTGGAATGGTCTCTTACCGTATATATACTTACCATTTATTTATTTCCTATTTATTGGTTTTTTTTTTTTTTTTTTTCGCAAAGTGTGGACTAGAAAATTGGGGCTAATTTTTTTGTGGGGGGGCCCTCTCCTATGCAGTGCAGTATTGTGCTAGAACGGGTGCTTCCCACTGTGTTAGGGAGGTTTCCCTTGGCCAATCGTTCCCAAGCCGGACTTGCTGAAGATGAAGGAAGAGGGTCCTTTCCTCGTGCGAAACTGTTCCACAGTGCTAATGACGCTGATGACCGGTGATGATTTTGTTTCTTCTTTTCTACCACCCCCCGATTGTTGCACATTTCTCTGCGTCAACACATGATCGGAAGGTTTTCTTCTTCCCCCCTTTTGTGAAAACATTGGGGAAGGCACATCGGCTGGAAAGCGCTTACTCTTACACGTTTCTTGACCGCATCTTTCGTCCACACGACTGATTGGTGTGTAACCATTGGTGATGTGTATCCCTTGCAGAGAGGCATACCTATGCGTTTGTTCATCCTGCATCCTGGTTAGTTAACGCTCCATTATGTGATTCCCCATTAGGTTCTCAAAAATGGAAGTCAACATGATGCCGTTTCTCCACCCCATCATGGGGGTCAGCAACGTATATGTGTAGGACCAAGTTAACATGTTCGAGCAGCATGAGGAAAAAAAAAAAAAAAAAAAAAAACAACCATTAAATGATGCCAACAAATTATGAAACGAATTTGGACACACATGTGGTTACTGTATGTGAACATAACACCATGGGCGTTACCCCTCCAGGGGGCTGTCCTTTGCAAGGTCGACTTGTATCTAAACACGACATTCGTACGCGGTTGCGGGAGAAACAAAAATGCACCAGAATCTGAAGCGAAGAAGGCGCGCTGTGGAAAAAAATCGAACGGCTTAAGGGCGTTTCCTTCGTGTCCACACAACGATTTGTTGCCATTCCCCTCGATGTCTTAATGACATCCACGTTTCTAAGTGGATACGCGTCGGGTGATATTCTGGAGAGATGCAGCAAAGGCACAAACGTTTCACGCATATGCTGTCGTGTAAAAATAAGCGCAGGGCGGAGAAACGATTTTTTTTTTTTTTTCCCGCGCGGAGAACGGGGCATTCTCGCGAAAAAAAGAAGCAATTTTTTTAGTGTCCAAAAATGGATCTTCCGTTGGGTAAGCTTCAGCTCTGCGGCGTCTAACATTAAGACTGCATCTGGGTATCTCTACTGATGGTGTTTTCTCCTTCTTTTTTGTAAATTCGGATGGGCATTTTTCCATTTGAAGGCGTCACCTCAGGGTAAGGAGAGACACGAACATTGCGCGTCTTCCTCAAAAAAAGCGACATGACTTGATGCCACTTGGTGGAGCCTCCACGATGGTTAAAGGAAATTTCCCATTCTGATTGCTTAATTATTAGTTGGTTGACCTGCTCCGTCGTAACCCCTTTTCCGTAGTGAAAAGAATGAAAGCCCCGGCGTTCAAACCTTTATGTGACGTTATTCGGATCAAAAAAAGGGAAGATGCAGGTGCAGCTACGGGGAGTGAATTATACAAGGCCTTTTTAAATGCCGGGAAGAAGAACGAAGAGGAATTGCGAAACAAAAGTGTAAAAATAGTAATTTACGAGCATGTGAAGTATGAAGAGGAGAAGCAGCTGGTGAGTAGCAGTTCGGGGAGCGACTCGGATAGCGGCCATGGTTGTGCTAGCCCACAGGGGGAAAATAAAATCGGCAAGAAAGGAAGAAAGAAGAAGGAAACCCAGGGGGAAGAAAATGCCAATCAGCTTAAAAATGGAAGGGAAAGGGGAGCCAAGGATAAAGGCAACCCGAAAGAAAGCGCAAAAGTAACAGGAAAGGAAAAAACAAATCAAGAGGGAGAACCAACTGCAGGCGGGGCAAAGCAGAATGGGGGAGGGGTAGAATACACAGAGAAGAAGGAAGACGGAGCAACCAAGCAAGGATCCGCTACCACCCCAAATGGAAACACCACTTTGACCTTACACACACAAAAAAGCGACGTGGTGAAAGAGAGAAAATCGTCCAAAGTACTAGGGACAGTAAAAATTCTGTACAATTTTTATGTAAATTTATTCGATAAGTTAAAGGAAGACGTGGAAAACATTCAAAGCGGATCTGTGAACAACAACGTCGACCTGTTCCGCGATGTGAACCTCTACGCGAACTGCATTTCTATGTTTGATATAATCAACCTTTGTGAGGATTTGAAAATAATAAAAACTTTTCTCCACTCGAAAAAGGAATGCGAGCTGATATGGATACTCACGGTGAACTACCTGGACAAGGTAGACGTCAACCTGTTTGAGCGGTACAAGCATAAGATTGACGTGACGGAGGGGACAAACACGCCAGGTGAGGCGGTCCCATTGGGAGTGGCCGAACAGGGAAAAGAGAGCGAACAGATGAAGAACAACAAAAGCGAGGCACACATCGAACAGGTAAGTGAAAAAAAAAAGGAGAAGACTAAAAAGGAGGACAAGGCCCCTATTGCGGAGGAGGAAGAAGCCAGCATTGCAGCTGTTGCATCAGAAGGAACGGGGAACCCCCCAAGCGCAGGCCAAGAAGTGCACAACTTGAAGGAGTACATTTATGCAAAGTGCCACGAAAGAAAAAACGCCATCATGTTCAGAAAGGTGAATTTTTTTGTCTTCCTGTATGTGCTCATATATATTATCAAAACAAGTTCGCGGAAAATAAAATCGCTTTCGGATGACATAAAAAAAGTGAGGAGCTTTTTCTTCTTTCTCAATTTGTATGAAAAAAAAAAAACAATCGAAACGCTGAAGAATATATATAAGGATAAGTACTTAACGTTTTTCCAAAATTTTAAAAGCAGCAAGGAAATTGAGGAATACAGAAGGAGGAAGATTTTCTGCCACAAGTTTTCCTTTCACAATGTGAATAAAATTTTAAATGAAAAAGGGGAGGACTTGGTCAGGCTGAAGGAGGCATGCACGCGGAACGGGAAGCAACCAACCAAGGGGCATCAACCTGGGGAGAGTAACGCAGAGGAGAGCAACTACGACTTGACCAATTATGTGGAGACAGCCGAATTAGACAGCGACTTCAACTGTACAGGTAACCCCCAGGACGAAAGTGAGAAGGCATCCCCCCCGCTTTTGAGCCCATACCTACTAGACTATATATTTAAAAATTACTGCTATAAAAAGAAGCACTGGAAAATGAAGGAAAACGCATGGATCAACTTTGGGGTGGTGAAAAAGGAAGAAAAGAGGAGGTACAAAGTGGACATTTATAACCACACAAAATTTAACATATCTGTTGATGTGCTAATCGATGAGGACCTTCCCATCCTTGCCATTTTTAAGGACAAATTATTTTGCGTCAGCTCCAAGTATTCTATATACCTCCAAATTGATGACAGTAAGGAGGGTGAGTGGTTCGGGTTCGTGAACATCGTACTGAAGTACAAGAATGCCACTAAGGGCGATGACGCTGTGCGGATCCCTGTCTACGTCCATGTCTGTCCGTAGTTCTGGGGCACAGGGTTCACGGGTTAGGCGAGCCGTGCGTAAACTGTATTTTATAATTTACTTTTTTACATATTTTATTATTATAATAATTATTTTTTTTTTCGCGCGAATGTTGGGGAAGGCCCACGCGTGATATGTATTACTTAGAGGGAGTATCGTCTCCGCGCTGCACACTCGCGTATAGAAGCGTGGATGCACTGTTTGGCGCATCTTTTTAGCCCACTCACCGAAAGGGCTTTCTCCCTGGAGAGGGGACCATAGTTCGATCCACCCTCTTACTTCGCATCGCCACGCCTTTCTATATTTTTTTTTTTTTTTTTTTTTTTTTTTTTTTTTCACCCCCTCTCATGTGCACACATACAAACTTGAAGCGCTTCGCGCAAATGCAATATCGTTTGCAAGGAAGTAATAAAAAGAGGTGAAAAGGGGTGAAGGAGATAAACCTGCGGAATGGAGAATAGCGTCTAGTTTGGTTCCTCCTCTATAGAGCACATATTGGGGAGAGGACCCCTCCCGCGCGTCGGCTCGGTGATGTCGCTACGGATATAAGTTTTGTGAAACCGTTAATTGTGTTAACCATTCGATGAGCTCCCCCCCTGTGCTGTCTAATAGCACTCCCCGCCACCCCCACGTAACGATGCCGGGGGAAGCGCAAAACAAGTTCGACTTGGTGGACGTGGAGCCCAAATTTCTTGAGTTCCACTACGAGTGTGCAGACAGCGTGGAAACCTTCCTTGAGAGAGAAAAAAATGTAATAAAAAGGAAGCGTTTGAAAATAAAAAATATTTGTACAAAAACGCAGAACATCAAAATATGCGAACCGGATTCCAAGTATCTTAAAATTAAGGGAATAAAAAAGAGCAAGTTGGCTCCTGGGACGAGTGAACAAATTTTCATTGAGTTTTCCTTCGCGGACGTGAATTTTAAAACGGGCAAACTTGCAAACAAAGACAACATCCTGCATGTAGTTAATAGCGTGGAGTCCACTTCGTACGTTACTGTGCAGAGCGAATATACAACTGTGAGCATTCCGATTTATATAAAGAAGAGCATACCTGTGTTTGCCTATGATGATGTTATAAACTTTGGGGTCTGCAACGCCAATCGGACGTACCAATTCGCGCTGAGGGTGAAGAATGTGGGCACGAGGAGGGGCACGTTTGCCCTCTCCCTGGATGATTCGCCAGGGGGAAGTGCAGACAAATGTGCAGACGCACGTGCAGATGATGAACCGATGGAGTGTTCGCAGAGCAGGAAAAACTCAATCAAACGCCGCGACCGCAAATGCCACCCTGAAGACATGCTGATTCAGCTTGACCAGCCTTCCCTCGACCTAAACGTCGGAGAAAGCAAAACGATCAATATCACCGTCAGCAGCAAAGCGGAGGGGAAAATGCAAAAAGAGTATAAAGTCATTTCGCAACAACATAGCTACTTCGTAGAGAAGCAAAGAAACATCACTATCCTGGCCATTTTCACAAACAGCCATACGTCCTTCCTTTTCAACAATGAAAAAACGAATCTTCTGAATCTTCACTGCTTGTACTATGGGAGCAGGAAAAAGTACCAGGGGAAAATAAAGAATGAAAACAACTACGGTATAGTTTGCATTCCCCAAGTTAATGCCATCAATGTGTTCTATTCCAAGGAGGACCTCCAATCGTACGCGGTAGAGAAAGGGGTGGACCTTTGTCAGATATGCCACGGTAAGCACTACGCCAGTGTGCACCGTTAGAGGACTGACGCCTACACGCATGCACACAACATCATGCTAATGATGTGTAATGAAACGTATTTTTCCACGTCAATTTCCCCCATTTGGCACACTTTCCACCACCCTCACACCGCAGATGTGTACCTTCAGGAGGAAGAACACTTAAGCGAAGGGGAAAAAAAGGAAAAGGAAAAACTGTTCGCCATGACGAAGAAGAGGCTAAAGGGGGAGGAACACATAGGAGTCACTTTCTGCAGGGAGGGAGGATACCCAGTGGAAAAACTATCCTATCAGGAAGTCACATTTGAGATTCATTCTAAATGTGACGCCGGTCTTTTGCACAGACTTAGTAGGGACACGGCTTACCTGCTCAACTTCCCTGTCGTGGTGGAGTTATCACTGCGGGTGGGACGGTCTCGCCAGGAAAACAACCAAGTTTATCACGCAACCAAGCATGTGCATAGTGCAACACAACAGGTGCACCTTTCAACCCATGAGAACGACCACACGTTCGACGAGGAGGTTAAGCTGTGTGTGGCATTCTGCTTGACCTTCCCCTGCGTCCTGCCCAGCACCTACCTTCTGAACTATGACAGCATAGCCCCCAACGAGGGAAAAACGCTCATCCTCGAGTTAAAAAACAGAAATAAATTCCTGACGGTTAATTATACCCTTTCGAAGATCCCCTACTTGACGCTGAGCAAAAAGGAGGGGGTAATCTCCCCCCAGGGGAAGGCAGTCCTATCGTTAAAACTTCAGTGTGATAGCGTCAAAATGATGGACGAATACATGTACCTCTATTTTTGCAACAATTTGTATTTCATTGTCCTTCTGGTAAGGGGGAATATCACTTCTACGAATGCATTACGGAAAGGATCGTCCTCCATTCTGCTTAACCCGAAAGGGGACTCATTTAAAAGGAACACCCCCACACATGGTAATTCCAAACAGAGCCACGATGAAGTATACGAACAGATACTCGCAAACCTAGAACTGGAAAAAGTGGACAGGAACTTTTACCAACTGGATGGAAAGCTAGACAAATATAAGTACAACGAGAGATTCATCAACTTTTTAAAGAAAAATAAAAAAAGGTACAACGATGTTTTGAAGCTCATGTATGAGGAGAGAAAAAAGGGGGAGCAATCAATCCAGAGTGGGACCCAAAGTTTAGGCTCCCCTGAGAAAAGTGATCAGATGAAGGGCACAGATAGACTCTCCAAAATTGTAAAGGACAAATTTATATACGTGAATGATCCCCCAGTGGAGCGAATCTCCAGCACATGCATACAGAAGGGAGTCTACGAAAGAGAGAGGAAGAAATACATCCAAATGAAGACACAAAATTTGAAAATAAAAAATAGCGAAACTGCACACGCAGAAGGAGAGGAACAACCCTACTTGATGCAGTTTGACATGCTAGACGAAGAAGAACTGAAGAAAGTGCAATTCGTAAGGATCATCCAATTTGGGTATGTCTTCCTCGGAATAGATTACACGAGAAAGTTTGTTGTCTTTAACCGGAACAAGCAGTGCAACGTAAAGTTGGCCCTCAGTCATAGTGACAACGTCACGACTGACGGGGACAACAACCTTTTACTAGTCGGAAGGGATTCTCACAAAATGAGAAATGTAAAGCTTAACATAAGGCGGGTTACCATAGTGGAGGAACCTCATCAGGATGGTAAAAGCTACGACCATACTTGTTTTAACGATGGTAATGTTAGAAGTCAAACTGGAGTTTCTACTTCATTTGCGGAGGGAGATGCACTCACAGGTTCATGTGCCGACTCACACAACGACTTTTTCCTCCTCAAAATGTTTGAAGAGAAAATTTCCCTCACAATTAATGACTCGCATGAGAGGGAGGTCACCCTCGGGGCGACCCTTGTCTTCCTAAACGTGCTTGTCAACCAGAGCGTTCTCTACTTTCGCTTCTTCGATGAGGACGTCGATATGGGTTGTGAGCGCCACCTGCTTTTGTACAACCCGTTCAACGTCCCTCTGCGCGTGGGGATGGTCTGCAACCGAGCCCGCGTTGCGTTGGACCCGGAGATTTCGGTAAGCATGCTCAGGGGTCACATCGTAGAGGTGCATCTTTGGGGACCGTTTTCATCTACCCCCTCTCAACTACACCCCGTAGTCACATGTCGACCCTTGATTTTCATTCCCACTTTAGGTACCGCCCAATTCTCACAAAATAGTCTCCGTCAATTTTGTCGCCACGGAAAGTGCCACCAGCGTGACCGAGACCATTCGACTGTACTTGGACGGGAGCAGGCTCTACAAAAGGTGTGTTTACGTGTGGGATATTAACTACATAACAAATTATCTACCTGCCAGATATACGTCACTTCGAAACTTCAACCACTTTGCTTCCCACACCGCAGCGTAAAATGCAAATGGATCCCCAACAAGTGCTCCTACAGAGTCACCCCCGTCGAGCTCAACTTTGAAAACGTCCTCCTAAGCAAAAATTATGTGAGGGAGTTTTTCCTAATCAACACGGGTAGGTGTCCCCCTGGAATTGGTTAATCTGTGTTTGCATGTCTTCTCTTCCCGTGCAAACTGCAACCACGCGTGAAGTGTCTACTCGAAATTGCTCCTTCATAAATGTAGGAGGGGAGATGCATCCTCGTTACGGAAGGAGGAGCTTCCTTTCGTCACACCTAATAAACCGTTTTGTTTTCCTGATGGATCTCCCCATCGCTGGTGCCTACCTCCCCCTACAGGAGACTCCCTGGTGGTGTTCCGATGCAGCTACAAACCGGATTGTGTGAGTTTACTTTCCAAGTATAACTACGTGAGGAAGAATGAGAAAGTCAAAATCTTGGTGCTGCTCAATTTAAAGGAAGGCAAAAAAATAAAGGACAAAATTGTACTTACCGTTAGGGGGGCACCTCAGTTGATTCTCCCCCTGAGTGCCAAGGTGAGCTCAGTGCAACTTCGCAGATGTGCAAAAGTACAGATCTGCTTGCATGTGATGGAGCGAAAATGATTTCCCAATTCTTCACTGCAAAGGTTCCATTTAGTTACTTTGCCAAATCCACTATCCTCCCCGCTAACCGTAGGGCACCCCCTCCAACGTCCTCATCTGTGACGGGCTGCACATCCGGCAAAGAAGAGGAGAGCTAAAATGCTATGAAGTGAAAATATTGAACAGAGGACCATGTGATGAAACCATCCTCTTAGACACCTCATCTGTGGACTTCCTAAACATCCAAATGGGAGACAAAAAGGAAAGAACCTTCTCCGACAGTATCAGCAAAGAGTACAAGGATGCAAGTAAAAGAGAAGATGCAGTAACAACGGAGAGGACTTACAACGAAGAATACGATGATCTCCTGACAGACGAATGTGCCAAGTACCATTACAACAATTTTCTGAAGCTCCACAATTGGGTTGCAACGATCTACCAAAATAAAGGGCAAATTCTTCTTAAGGATAGAAGAGAAGCAAAAAAAATGTACAGAGTTGTGGTGCCATCCAAGTGCTTCCTCTCGTTGTGCATTCAATGTTACTCCACCAAGACGATGAGGAAAGAAATTACTTTCCAGAGTCTGCTCAACCGTAATAGAGTTGCATACGAAACATCGGAAGAGTTAATAAAAGTAGACATTGAGGAAGGACACTTGGATGTATTTCCCCCTTTTCTACAATTCATGGATTTACTCCCACAACAAGCTGACGAAGCGTACATATCATACTTCTCGA
Organism: Plasmodium coatneyi; assembly: GCF_001680005.1. Taxonomy (NCBI): domain Eukaryota; phylum Apicomplexa; class Aconoidasida; order Haemosporida; family Plasmodiidae; genus Plasmodium; species Plasmodium coatneyi. Next base: position 1,175,518 of record NC_033560.1, read on the forward strand.
GAGAGAAGACGAAAAGACTTACAATCAGAAATGTGTTCAGTCAACCTGTGCAGTGGGCACTCCGCTTGGATGAGGAAAAGCGCAGGGAAGTTCACATGGTTCGACACGCACACAGGGGGATGGCAGAATTTGCTGAACGGGAGGGGGTATCGGCGAAGTCGAAGAGAGTGGACAGCATCAAAACGGTTGGAGCAGCCAAATCGTGCGAAACGGATGAACCGACCCAGGAGCGCCAATACCAAGTGCACCCGAGCAGGGATCGAGGCATTCTACAACCAAACGAAGAAACAACGGTGGACATAAAGTTAAGCGGCTTCAAAGTGTGCGGAAGGTATGTGGACGTGCTAGACATCTCCTCCTCCCTCTTCAGTGATCACAATGCAAGGACTGACGACGGCAATCACAGAAACAATCAGAGCGACGCGGCACCAACCCAAAAGGAAGAAACAGAACATGAGATCCATTTCTCCCTCTACATGCTCATACATTGCGATACCCCCAAGCTTCAGTTCGATGTAACCTACATAAACATAATTCACAACAAGCTGAACGATTATTGTTCCTTCCCCTTTCACATATATAGCCATGGGTACAACTACGTCAGGGTAGATTACCATTTCAAGAACCTGCACGCAGAATGTTTTTCCATCTCCCTCGACTTCATTGATGGAAATGAAATAAACCAACAGGTGAAGAAGCTACGCATGATGTTGAAGTGCAAAGCGTCCAGGTGTTTGAAGTTCAAGTCTCATATTGTCTTTAGCGTGATGGACCATCACCAGTATACCATTCCGCTGTTCGTGAGCATCGACGAGGGGGTCGACTTCCTATTGGAGAAGGCGGCCATCAGTTCGTCCATCGAGGAGATCTGCCATCCGAAGGATGAACCGCTGCACCATATGGCGTATGGCCTCCCCCCTGGAGGAAACCACACCGAAGACATAACCATAGATAGAAATCTACACCAGCATATGAACACAACAGACATGCAATATGACAAACAGAACGAACTTTTCTCCTTTTTTTGCAAAAACGTGGAGGAAATAAAAAGGGAAAATACTAACGGAAATAATATATACAAGGGAATAAAATGTAGTAAAATTAGTAAAATCAGAAACGTGTACTACAATAGGGAAGAGGAGGGGGTGTACCCACTGAGAGATATCATTGGAGATTACCTTTTCGTGTTTGTCCAAAAGGTTTTGTTACGCAAAAGTTACTTCCCCCAGGTGATTGAAAGCACAAACGATTTATTTCTCTTCTTTGTGGATCTGCTACTCGACCTATTTTCTTCCATCTATCCAAACAGAATTTTGCAAAACGTTATTGTCGAACTGAAGAAGCATCGAACTGTTGTGGTGAAGGACATGGAGCGACAAGACCTGTTGGATGAAATGTTTACGAAAAAGGTGGAGGCCCTTTGGAAGTGCTTTAAAGAGGAGGTAGGCGTATTTGATGCTTCTTCGTTCGATGTGCCATTAGTCCGCTCCTTCTCCCCATGGTTCACTCCTTTGCATGACCACTTATATCACCACCCCACTTCGACAGGAATGCATCCCCGTGGACCACATCATTTACGAAAATTTGTTACCAGCGGATTTGTACCTTCCCCACGTTTTGGACAAAGTGCCCGACTACTTCCACGTTGAGGAGGAGGACAAGAATGACTATGCCGATAACACAGGGCACCTGTCCATTCAACACTTGGAATCATTTCTCCTAAATGGAAATAAAAAGGTATTCTACTTTGAGCAAATTTTTAAAACGCACGTAAGGCTATTCAGTTACTCCTGGATCACCATCTTCCTGGAGATACTAAACAGGAGAATGTTTGGCGGGATCAACGTAACCTCGTTGATCAACCTCCGTGGGGTTAAACTCTACAGCATAGAAAACAAGCTGAACGAAAATATAAAAATGTGCAAAATTAGCTACCTTGTAATTTTGGATACACAAGACATGGAGCTGAACAAGCATGTCTCATTTTTAAATGGTAAAAAGAGTAGATCCAGGAGAAAGGAAGTCAGCACTTTAACAAAACTGCACGTTAATAGGGGTCGTACTGCTGCACTAAATGTGGCAGGACCATCTGTTAACACTCCTAATTTGGTTGGTAGGGATAAGAGCACCCCCCAGAGAAGCGAAAAATATGCGCACAGTTATGTGAAGAAAAAGACAACCAAGGATAAACCCTGCTGCGAAATAAACTACTTCAATTTTTACGAAAATAATTTTATCGACTTGAAAAAAATTGTCAAAAAAATTAGCAGCTTTTGCTGCTCCGGGGGGGTAGAAGAGCTACCAAATGGGGAGCAACAAACTGTGCAGGGGAAAAACGAACTGGAGATTGCCAAAGGGAATACAACCATCAGGGGGGAGGATATTCCAAAAGGAGGGGAAAAGAAAACACCTGTTAAGAAAGAATCCACCAAGGAGGTCGCGAAAGACGCGCCAAACGGAATTGTCCACTTCAAAAGCGCAGAATGCATCCTCTTCGAGTGGCTCTATTTTCACTACAACAATGTGTACCACGCGAAGGTGGAGGATACGTGGTACGTGTTTAAAGAACACCATGGAAGAAGCGACGATGAGTTGTCCTATACGAAGGGAAATCCTAATGAGACGCTCAAGGGGGGCAAGCAGGAGGAAGCGCGCAAAAAGGGAACCCCCAGTTGCGTCCCAAGTGACTCTCACCATGTTAGCGCTTCGGGGGAGCTATCCCCAAGTCAGATGCAGAAAAACCCGAAGTTTAGCAAAAGCAACTTCCAGGTCGAAATAAAAAGAAAGAAAAAATCGGTCGAAAAGAAGAAAAAAGCAAAAAACATTGACGAATTGAAGGACCTAGTGATGATCCTGTACACCATCATTTCTCACGTCCCCTATTATCTATTCTTTAAAAAAAAAATAAAAGTGAAGTGTAAATCAAAAAGGGACTACAGCCAAAACGTTGACATTCTACTTGTAATGCTCAGAGAAATGAAGTTGAGTAGCTTAATAAGTAGACAGGTGATCGTGCAGTTTAACTACATGCATATATATCTGTTCTTGGCGTCCCTGTATTTTATCCTGCCGAGATATTTGCCCAGCTACTACTTGGTGCTGGACGACTTTCCCGCGTACAAGGTTGATTTGAGCTTGATAAATGATGAAGTGGTGAACAGCCGGAAGGGAGGCAAAAGTCAGCCAATGGGTAAGGCGCAGCAACAAACCAAGGGGAAGCAGCCAACCATGGGGAAGCAACCAACCAAGGGTCCACTACCCCCCCAAAACAAGACCAACGCACCAACCGATGGGGAGAACGAAAAAACAAATTGCGCAGACGACCAAACCATGGCGGACGAACGGGTCATAACTGTGTACAACTTAAATAGCCACATATGCAAATATGAGGTATTTCTCATTGGATGCAATAAGTACCAAATAGATAGGAATTACATAGCCATTGACCCCCTCAAGTCGGAACAAATAAAATTGAAAATAGACAAGGGGTATGACGAAAAGGTGCTGAAGTATAGCTACCATACTAGCATTAAGCTTTCACATTTTAAGAAGAAAAGACACAAAGGGGATATGTGTGACGGAGAAGAACCACACTTTGAGGGCAGTTACTCCGTTTCTTCCTGCTCCTCGGAAGAGTGCCAGTGTCCCTCCGATGGGGCAGACAAAGTGGACGCGCGGACTGACGACGAGAGTCAGGTCAGCCCAGGGGAAGATTACTCCATCTTGGTGCTTCGGGCGGAAAGGTAAATTTTTTTTTTTTTCCGCGTAACTAGCTGTTTTGCGGTTTTAGCTAGCCAAAAAAAAAAAAAAAAAATTCATTTTAGCTAGCTGCTAAAAAGCGCCTCCAGTTTTTGTGTCCACTTTGCTGGACCGCTCATCTACCTAATTCGACGTAGCACACACATAAACGTGGTACCTCTATTTGCATTCCCCTCCCACCCATTCCGTAGCAATCACCTGCAGGACGAAAAGGACAGCGAGAAATACATCTGCATCAAGCTGTTAGAACATGGCGAAAAGGGGAAGGTCGAATTGACGCCCCCAGGAGCGAACATAAGGGGGAAACAAAATGAAGGAAATAACGTAAACGCTAATGTAAACAATGGAGGAACGAGGAGCGAGGTTAACAAAATGCGCACAGCCAATTCATCTCAGCTAAATATTATGCTAAATGATAGCGAAATAAAGTGCTTTAATTTGAGGGGAAAAGTGTACGAAAGTAAGTGTATAGAATTGGATTTGTTCAATAATACGGGGAAGGAGGTCGAGGTGAATTCGAACCTGTACCACTTGTACGTGAAGGATTTGAAGGAGGAGAAAAAAAAGGACAATTTCGAAACAGACGTAGTGAATAGATGGGGCGGTGACCATCTGGGTGGGCACAACCAATGCGCTGTGTGTGCCCTTGTTAATGCCAATTTGAGGAACCACTTGAGCGGCACACCAACTCACTTTAGCTGTTTCCACCTAGTCGACAAAAGCCGATTTAGTTGTCTCCAAAATGAGAGAAAAAAAATACAAGTGCAATTTTGCCCCTTTGCAGAAGGGAGTTATTTCTGCTTCCTTCTCTTCAATGTGAATGACAAAAAGACCAACTACGTCGTGTCGGCATGCAAAGTCAACTGCTCCTTTAACATAAATAACGTAAAGGAGGAAGAGGTCATAAAGATGAACTCCAAAATTTTTAGCTTCTCTTACGATTTAAAAGTTTGTCCTGTAAATAGGGAGTTCCTCAAGTGTGTAAAATTCATCCTTTGTAATTTGAACCATCTGGAGGAAAGGCACTTTCTGTCTTACTTAAGAGGTTACCTAGGGGATATACATAAGGGGAGGGACAATTTTGTTCTCATGTGTGATAATGAAGAGAAAGTAACGATCGAAAAAGGCTGCGCAACGTTTGGCCCACTTGATTGCGATAAGTACATGGAGAAAATGGCATCTTCTGAAGGAGTAGACATAGAACAGCTGTACGAACTGGTGAAGAAGGAGGTCAATTGTATTTGCACTCTCCGGATAGCAGAGCAAACTAATGGAGTGTTCGAATACAACTGCGCTGTCATAAACCAGAGGAATGTCCCCCAAGGTAGGAATCATCTATCCTATGAACAGATGCGAAAATTACACATAAAGGAACAGAAGGAGATATGCGACCCTTTCTACAAAGTATACAAAATTATCGCAAGTGTAAATGATGGAAACAGTACCCAATCGTTATCCATTACGTTTAAAACGAGTGCATTCCTGATGGTGAAGAAAGCCATTCCTGTGTATAACTACACCAACGGGGTTGTAAGGTACAGGCGTGTGTATTCAGACATATTGGATGAGAATAATAAGATACTATGTTACAATATATTTAGCTGCCCAGAATACATAGAAATAGGAAAAGACGTTGAATCTGTCAACTTTGAAGTGAGCTGTTACTCCATCATAGCGCTGACATGCTCCTGCTGCATCACTCTGTATAACGTGAACAACGAAGAGGAACAGATAAAGATAAACGTACATGCTAATGTTATGAAGCCCTACCCGAAAGACACCATCCATTTGAAGCTACTAAATAGAATGAGAAAAACAGCACAGATAGAGATATACAACGATTTGAATGCCCATTGTGAATTTAAGGTTTACTCAGATTTGTCCATCCTGTTTGGTGTAAAGAAAATAGAAATGCTGCCAAAGGAGAGAAAGGCATACACGTTCTTCGTAACAAGTGCACACATAGGAGAATACATGGGGTGCATCATCTTTAAGCTTCACAAGCTGCTTCGTTCAAATCGTGGAGAAGAAAAAAGGAAGGACGTTTTCCCCTTTGGGAACTACTTTTTCTGGTATAAACTAAACATCACCGTTGAGTTGAATAAACCATTGAAGATTTTATTCTTCGAAACGAATGTAGGAGAGGAAGTCAAAAAAGATATTGTTTTAAAAAATAACGGAAAGGAGAATGAGGATTATTTTCTGCTCGCCTACATGAATGAGTATATTGAGAGGAGACAGGTCCAGGTGGCCAAAAATGACATCTACGTGTATAGCATTAAGTACGCTCCAAAGATTCCCAACTTTTTTAATGAGGGTGTAATAAACGGGGGAAATACCCCTGATGGGGACAACGATCCTACCATCCAGAGGGACCTCCAAAATTTTTACTTCCCCCAGAATGGCGACTCCGATTGGTGTGGCGCCCCCGGGGGTGACGAATCTATCCATAGGGAGGAAGGTACAACGGAATTGCCCCCCAACCAAGGCGCTACGCAGAAGCAGAAGCATAAACCATTTCCCCCCAATGAGAAAAAAATATTCGAAGATCTGATCAGCTACTGTAAGAAGTACATTCAGGTAGACATTCCGTACAGGCCCCAAAACATAGGGTTCTTTTTTATCTACAACAAAAATGAAGGAATCAATTACTACATCTTGTTGTTGCTATCCAGGATGAGGAACCAGTTGGAGGTGGGAAATTTCTCCACCTGTTTATCCAAGTCCTGCTTCCTCCATTTGCACTTCCAGTTTAATGAGGAGGACAAGCGATCTGTCCATCTGTTGGAAGGGATGGGCGATCCCCCTGCTGGAAATTATCACTATCAAATCGTGGAGGGGGTGAAACCTCCCCCCGGGGTGGGAAATGCTTTAATAGAAGAAAATTTCCAACGAGGCGCTATTCACACGTGTTGTGCTTACCAAGCATATGATGACGAATGGGGGGAAGAGGTTCCGATGGGAAGTGCAAACACTTATAAGGATGCCCCCATTTGTAAGGACAACACATGCAATGATTGCGCATCGGATCAGGTGAAGCATGAATTGAAATGCATCTACCTAAGCAATAGAAATAACTTCCACATTATAAACCATAAGGACCTAAGTAGGGTTGTTCTAAAGTACAGGCCAACCGTGAATATGTCCCAAGAATGCTACGCCATAATTAGGAGCAACCTGCACGGGGACTTCCTCTACCGGATCCATGGCACATACACAGTGAAGAGAAAAATAAAGGAAAAAATGGTCTTCTACAACTCGTGCTGTTTGTACAATTTTAACGTAAATCTGTTTAACCCCTTTAACTGCAAAGTGAGGGTGAAATGTAGGTTCAAAGGGGGAGGCATAAACCAGTTATGCAAGAACGGTGATGTTGCGCAGGGAAGGGAAGAGAAAGACATGGATGGACAGTACAACACATCCTTGCAAAAGGAGCGAGTTCTACTAAACAACGAAAGGAATTACCTAAAAATATTGAATAAAGAAAACTTTAAAATAAAAATGAGGAGGCATTTTACCATTATGATGACTTACTTTTGTAGAGAGGTTTATTCGAGGAGGACGGTGCTCATAGTGATGAAGCCGCTTCGCAGGGGTGAAACTACTCATGGGGACGTTCCTCGGATGATTACTTACGAATACGACTTTGTGTTTAACAATTTGTTGCGGAGTGGCAGGATCAAGGATGCGCTGCGGTGCATTCCCGCTGTGGGTCCAAGCAAGAATGCGGGGGGAGAGACCAACTTAGGCCAGAAGGAACCATCCCCAGAGTGCGAAGACCTAGGTGTAAGCACACCATGCTATTGGGATGCGGTTGTCGATGATCCTGGTAGCCAGGCGGAAGGTAACCCGTGTGATGCAAGCGATGGGGAAGCCCACCCGTCTGAACAATCTGAATCGAGTCACACCTCACGCAGTCCCTCTGCAACCAGCGAACGAAGTCATTTCACGCTGAAGGCAAGCGAATTGGACACAGCGGACGTGCTGGACGGGGAGCTCAAATTGGAAGAAGTTGATACAAGCGAATTTGAGGAGCACCACACGTGCTTTAGTCCCCCCGGGGATAAGGCCCTATGGTGTCCTAATGACTACGACGTAGAAAACGACATAACGCCCGAAAGGATTCTCCCCTCTGGAGCGGATAATAAAGATGTGGTGCACTACGACGGGAAAATATTTATCGAAAGTATGTGCAAAAGGAAGACGTGCGTAGAGGTGCACATAGATAAGGCCAAGATGCGGGCAGGGCCAACTTCCCCCCAGGATGCTGACCGACTGGAGAGACAAAATAATTCGCTTCACAGGAATGTGCAAAGGGGAAAGTATAACTATAAAATATTTTTACTAAATGTGAAAAATGTTAATAAAAGCGTGGACAGCGTTGAAGATGACGGTGGAGGTGGTGGTGGACCAGTCGGGATGGACGTAAAAATGAATACGCTCCTTTTCGATGTGAATGAAGGACTGCTAAATGATTACCTGTATGTCCACATTGTGGAGGACACGGACACGCGCCTCGTGCTGACTTTGGAGCTGTTGGCATTTCTGCCCTTCCACTGCAGCTTTGACGTTTTGGTAAGCAGGACCGAAACAGTGGGAGAAGCCTACAATGTAATCGAGGAATTTTGCGAGGGAGAGCCCCACCGTAGATGCACCACCCTCGACCAGCATAACATAAGCGTAGAAATATTAAACTGCATGAACGTATCGAGACAGTACCTAAACATCACCGTTGACGATAATTTATGTGGAGAGACAAAGCTTAACATTTTTTATAACCACACAAGGGACTCCTACTTCGACGCGTATGTGGTTAGGCATGATCAGCTAAACAGCAACAGCCACATGAGGGATGAAATTTTAAACTTTGAAGTGAAGCCTAAATGTGGGATTCTAAAGCATGGATGTTACAACAAGTTTTTCATTACAAGAACGAACAAGAATGGGGTCTTATCATTTAACAACTCGTTTTTGCTTTTAATTAAAACGGAGCGGAATGTCTTTTCGTACATGGTCTTTTCTCGTTACAGGGCGGCCCCCAGCGGTGCGCTCGCAACGGTAGGGGTGTAACACAGTAGCGGTGTAGCGGTTGACCGGTTCATCGGTTGAGCGGCGGATATTCTTCCTCCGACCGTTGTGTGCTGTCATCGAGTGTGGCCACACCGGTTACTCATTGCCCATTCCGTCCCCTCAGGAGGAGCATAATAAGATAAAGGAGATCCTCAACGAGAACAAGAAGAAGTTCAGCGTGCTCTTCAGTTCGTTCAAGAAGGTAGGAAAGGACAAGCATTTATACTAACCGGCGGTGCGTAGGGGGTAAGCCGCTTTTCACATGTCGTACGCGTAAAACCGGCTCACATAAAACACGCTCTCCCAACAATCGCGCAGGAAAAGAAGGAAAGTAGTATCTTCAACCAGAAGAACCAGATAATCATTGAAGATATTTCCAAGTCGACAAACGAAATCAGAAATGCCTAAATGGTATGTATGTGTCTGTGTGTAGGTCTAATAATGCGTGTCTCCATGTGGATATGTTCACTGCATGAGGGGGACTGTCCCCTCTGTGTGCCTCCAAGAAGGTTAGTCTTTTTTTTGTATGCCCACGTTGCACATTGCAGTGTTTATTTATATATATATATTTTTTTTTTCTTCACTGGAGATGTGCACAACTTCGACAAGGGCGTTAAACAAAGTTGTCGCTTTTGTGTTCAGTTAGGGGGAAAGATGCGCAAATTTCGCCACGTAAAAATGCTCAAAAAAATGGCACGTTAAAAAAGGGAAAAAACGACATCGGGCCGCATGCGTGACGTAAAAAGGGGGAATATATATTGCCGTTCACGGATGAACTGCTGTTCGTTTTTTGTTTTATGAAATAGCACAAAAAAAAAAAACATGTTATATATGTTTTTATAGCAATACAGCGGGGCGAAAATAAAGTGCAGTGATCAAACGAGGGAACTACACTTGTTAGACAATTTCCCCGTGAAGCACATTAAAAAAAAAAGGGGCAGGGAGACCCAATTTGGGGTGGAATGAAACTTAACAAACAGAATGCATGCAAATGTGCTGCACGCGAAATGGCCCCACTTGTCTACTTCAACATGGGGGGGGTGTTTCTTTGGCTTGTCATAAATTTTTTTTTTTTTGGTGGAGACAATGCAAACTTTTCTCGTCAAGTTGACACGTCACACTTCATCCGCTTAGCGCTGCACAGCAAGGGCATGTACCACAGCCTGCATAACTGATCGTATACACCACAGTGGTGTGCATACATAAATGTGTGCGATTGCTAGATGGGGCAGCTATCCCTACTAGGGTTGCTTAACTGGCCACTGTTTGGCACTTCCAATGCCATCGTTAGTTAATGGTCAATTTGCGCCGAAGGGGTCCGAGTTGCTCTTCAAGTCATGGTTATCGTGGTCATCGTGGTTGCTGTTTGGGTTTCCATCCCCTCGGTCGAAGAGGTAGCTGTTGGTGGGGTTGGCAAAAGGATCGCCTTCGGGATGCCCATCTTTGTGGTGCCCCTCTTGCTCTTCGTAACCTCCCTTGTAGTTCCCCAGACTATATTCACCCTGCTTATTGTAGTTGTCGTCCAATCTGTTCATATCCTCTGCATGCGGATCGTGGTTTCCAAAGCTGCAGTTGGAAGGTAAGTCATAGTTGGAGCTACCCTCGTGGTACTCATCCTCATACTTTATGTAGTCATTTTTATGTTCATCGAAAAGGATATCGATGACGTTCGAGTAGTTGTTAAAGCAGTTGTCGTTTCCGTCGTGGTTGTTCGTTCGGGGTTCGTGCTGGTCACTCTGCATAGTTGCGCCGTTGATGCTGTCACGGTTGCCACCATTGGCACGGTTGGATCCTTCCTGCTGGTCGTCCTCGTCTTCCTCCTCATCGTAGTGGTAATTTCTATTCATGCACTGGTTGGTGTTCCCACTGGCGTCACCGCTGATGAGGTTTTCCCGATTGGCCCCCGCAGATCCCCCAACATTGTTCAAATGATGGTGCGTCAGAGAATTGTCAGCCTGGTTACACAACCCATTGGAGATTACCTCCCCGTGGTCAGTTTCCTCTGCGCGTTTCTCATCTCCATAGTTTACATCGTTAAAGTATAAGGAGTAGTGGTTTAGTTCCTCTATGATGATGTCATTCCACCCCGAAACGGTGACAAGGAAATTGGAGAGCCACTTTATTTCCAAAGATTTGTTACTCAGAATTTGGCAAATATGAAGTAGATGTGCTTTATACCCACAATCTATTAAACTTTCAATTTTTTTTTTCCTCTTCTTATTTTTAATATTTCTACACCGTCTGACGGCGTCAAAGTAGCGTAGACATTTTGGCAAAAAGGTAGTCAACGCTAAAATGTAGTAAAGCAGGTAGGAGTATTCATTTTCCTTAAATATAATGGTCTGCATTAAGTCACACACAGAAATGTGTAGCAAATTATTCCACTTGTATTTAAAAAAAATATCAATGGAAATATCAAAAAAACCTTCATCGATAATTTCTGTTAAAATATTTTTCGACTTAGTTTTTATAAGCGTCTTTATCAATTGGATAATTTCCAAGGTAGTAAATCCCAGCATATTTTTTCCTTTATTTTTATTTATATTTTTTACATACAATCTGATAATGTCCTTTATGTAGCTAAAAAAGCATATGTCTATGAAGGTGCCATTTTCAAGGTACTGTACCCATTTGTTCAGGGGGATGTTCATATCTCCTTCTTTTTCGCTTTCAAAAATTTGAAAGTTTTCTTCTTCATTGGCAGTTCCGTTGGAGAGTTTATCTGTACTGTTGTGTGAGTCAATTCCAAATATGTCTTCTTTTAATTTTTTTTTTTCATTACTATGGGAGCGACTGAATGCGTTTCTTCCACTACTGATATATCCTTCTCCGTCTTCCTTAACGTGCACTCGGTTACTAGCTATTCTCTTCATTCTATTTAGGACTTCTTCAAATTTTATTTTTTTTAAATGTTCGTAATTTTCATCATCCGACGAATCAGAGGAAGATGCATCTGACCCGTAGGAGAAGCAATTATCGTTGTCACTGTTCCGATCGTTCTTTACCTCCTTCACGTACTTTCCTACTCCGTTATTTCTGTTATCCTCACTATGGTGTTCAGTACTATATGCGTCCACATTGGACAATTCCGCGTGGTCGTTCCTCTGGTTGGCGTCCCCACATGATGAGTAGTAATACGAAACTGCGTGCTGCTGCGCGAGGAGAGATTCGCCGGTTTGTGCGTCTTCACCATTTTGCATATTTTCACCACTTTGTTCGTTCTGCGTGTCCCCCTTGTCATTTTCGTTCACTCCTAATTGTCCCCACGAGAGGCTTCCACCGCTGCCATTGGGGATGTCTACTCCGTCACCCATGATGTTGTTTTCCCGTTCATGGGGATCCTCCCCATGTGGGTGCTGCTCCGTTGCGTGTAATTCAAACTGCATACTGAAGGGAGGGTCTCCCTCTGGTTGGAACTCCTCCGTCACACCATGCAACGTGTTATGCTTCTTCTCTGGGTCTGTTTCTCCCTGCTGGGTTGCTCCACCTGTCTGCATTTCTTCCTTGATCTTTTTGTTCACATGGTTTGGCTGATTAACCGGGTAAAAGTTTGCGCTCACATTTGTGACCACCTTTCCTGTGCCCCTGCTTGACAGTTTACCTTCCTTCTCCCTTTCCAGCTCGCTCTTTTCAATTTCTCTCTTTTCCTCCTCCTCCGCGATGTTATCTCCATCGGGTGGCGTCTCCTCGTGTGAATAATTCGTGGGCAAAGTTGCAAACCCGGAGGGAATACCCACAGAGGGTCCACCCAACCCATACTGATCATACACATTGCAAGAACCGCCCATGAGTATTTCATCCGACTCTCGCACCTGGTTAACGCAACTGGCATGAGCCTTGGACGAATTATAAACGGCCTCCTCATCAATGACCTTATTGGATTTCCTTTTTTTTTTCTTCTTCCTAGTATATTTGCACTCCTCCATTTGTTTGAGTTGCTTGTTCTTCTGGTCCTGTTCTTTAGTGTACAAGTCGAGGCATTCATAAAAGTCAATAGTGTTGTAGGATTTGCCCAGGACAGTATAATGCAGCAGGTCTGATATGATCGTAATGGCAGCAGAAATGGTATACGGACAATCAGAAAAAACGCATTTTATCAAGTAAGAAAAAGATAACTGGGAAGATAAGTCTATTAAAAAATAATTAAAATAATAAATCTCCGTTTTTCTAACAAAGATATCTCTAATTAGACAAGTGATATTATCCTCCCGGTCGCAAATGATAAACGTTTCGTTGGAAAAGTTCCCATTCAAATTGCTCAGAATGAAGTAAATAATATCCTTGTTGTCGAATATACAGAGGTAGGGCAGTTTAACAAAGAGTAGAACCTTAAAAAGTTCTGTTATATTTCTTGAGTAGAAGTGATAAAGGAATCCTTTCAAATAGAGTTCCTTTTTCCTCTTCAGAAAATTTACCACTTCTGTTGTATTTTTATTATAAATCGTTATGGCACATCTGCTAAAGTAACCTGATAAGACTTCATTTAGTTGACTTTTCCTGAGGACAAAACTCCAAAACAGCTTCATTAGCTTGTCATTGTAGACAAGCGAATCTGTGATCAGCTTATTTTCTGCATTTATTATTTGGTGGCACTTGTAAGGAAACTTGTACGACTTGTCGTAGTTACTCTTATCTTCTGACTCCTCTGTGATGTACCTTATTATTTTTTTCAAATTTTCCTCCTTCGATAGGAAGTTTACTAACTCGTAGTTCTCTGCCTTTATCTCCTGGATCAGCCCCTCGTAGCTCAGCAGCCCCTCCAGGTCGTTCTCCTCCAGGTGCTTGCTCACGTCCAGCGGCAGGCACTCGCTCTTCAGCTTCCAGTACAGCCCATTCTCCATCGTGCAAGCAAGTGGTGAAATGGTGCTGCAAAGGGACCAACGCGGTGGTGCGGGGAAGATAAACCTGGTGGGTGAAACCCCTCTCGCAGTTACCCCACCAACTGCGTCAAATATAACTACGTGCAAACACACACGTGTAACTTCACTTATTAAATAAAAAAAAAACACTATGTAGGGATTACCCCTGTTCAGAGGAAACAATCCTGTTTACATTCCTCTGGTTAATTTATCCACGGCTACTCATTCACCGTTTGGTTAACGCATACTGCCCTGCTGCGTGATAAAAAAAAAACATCACGGGGAAAAACGAAAAAAAAAAAAAAAAAAAAAAAAAAAAGGAAGAGGGACTGCACTACAGTGTGCACACATAGACAGGCAGGATACGTCACCCTTTTATGTATGCCCTACTGAGGGACTCCTATTCTCACATCCCGTACACTGCATATATGTATTTCTCCCCCACGGTGGAGTAAAATTTTCCCGAAGTGTACCTTCCCACTTGCTTCTTCTCATCTGAGTGCACGCAAGGGGAAAAGGAGCAAAACAAACAAACAAACAAACAAATAAACGAATAAACGAATGCATAGTCAAATGTGTACGCGCAAAACACGCATGGTAAATGCAAAAATGGGTGCTTTTTAATTCGAAAAATAAAATGTGCCACATGGAAGAAGCACATTTCTCAGCAAAAACTCGCGCAGTTGCATTTCTACGTGCGAAGCGCTTAAATTTGAAAATGGAAAAAATGAATATTTTGAAGGGACAAACAAAATGAGTGGGGACGCACATACATCGAGTTACGCGAGGGGGGATGCTCGGTAAAGCGACTTAAACGGAGGGCGATATTTTTGATATCTTCCTTCTGTTCGCCTTCTCTTTATTCCCCTTTGACGTGCATACATTTCGCGTATTTAACGTAGGAAGTAAAAATAACACAAATGGGGGGAAATTAATATGGGTGGAAGGAGGCACGCATACGATCGGTCAGGTGAAGGGGTGTGATGTGCGCGTGGATAGACATGTATACCAGCTGACAGTGACGTAGACCATGACATGGTGAGGATTCTCTGCTGGACGCCCCCTCGGTGGTGTAATAAAATGGGCTCCTCCAATTGATATGACAAACGGGGAAGAAAATCCCTTTTTAAACGTACTCACACATGTGTAAAAAAAGAAACACTAAATAATGCCATGAGGGAGCCTATTCAAATGGCGCATATGAGTTGGCACCCCCCCCTTGGACAACAATAACTTGGCACAGCACATCTGGGTGGACACGCAAACAGGATGGCACGCAGTAGGGTTCGCTCTATCGATGCTTGCACTTTTAAATTTAGTCCACGTTCTGACGTTGCCAAGGACGCGCATAGGTACCGGTGGGAATTCCCCTATGCACCTTTGTACAAACGCTTGTCTCGGCAGATAACTGCTGTTGGTGCCGCTTACTAGCATGGACGTATAGGAGAATTGCACTTCAGGCAAAGAGAACATAAAAATGGCATGTAGGGCACATAAAAAAAAATTAAAATAAACTACAAAAATAAATTCCGCACGACAACATGAAGTGCTTCTTTTCCCAGGATAATACTGCACGCGGGACGACAGCGAATCTGGGTCTCCGTGAAACGTCGCCTCATATGCTATGCACGATGAGTGGTTCCAAGGGTCCCCCCTTATTCTGATTCTATTCTGCCTCTGAGAGGTAAATAACTTGCACTTCACCAAATGGGGAAGTGAAAAAATGAAAAAATTAGAAAATATAAGATGGTAGTACGATCAAAAAAAAAAAAAAAACAAAAACGTACGCATCGGTATGATCAAGTAGGGGGGGAAGGAAGGGCCACAGTTGCCTCTTCATGCCGACCTCCCAATCTCGGCAAAACAGCGCAGGAGAATTTGCAGCGATTATAAATATATGGAGTAATTTTTACCGCGCCCAGTTGTATGCACTGGTTAATGCGTGAGTATATATATGAATGGGTGCTCCTTCGCCCCACATTTTGCGCCTTGCCGCAGCAAGCGTCAGGTGGGCCTCGCTCCTTTTTATTACGTACCCCCCGTTTTACTGCACCAATCTCGCAAAGGCGAAAGTTGAAATATGTGGAGATGTTATGCCAATGTAGGGAAACAAAGTGGGCAAAAAAATGAAATACCCTAAGGGGCTTTTTTTTTTTTTTTTTAATATATATACAACAGAGGCGAACTTTCCAACCCTGTGTAGTATCAATTGTAGTAAAAAAAAAAAAACACGTTGATATTCCAGCACAATCACATAGCGCATACGTGTATATGGAAACAAGCACAACCAGCGGGAGGAATGATGTTACGAGAAGCGTTTCGTAAAATCCGTTAATGTGACACGGCAAATGAGAGGAAAATTTATGTGAAGTTTTTTTAATAAATAGGAAGGCCTATCACCACGAAACAACGCTCAGCATTATTTATATTCGTCACGTTAGTTTATATCACATCATTGCGGAGGCGCACTGGTGATTTTTTTTTTCCAGATAAACTGTTGCGTTAGTTTAGCGTACGAGTATAGGAGGTAGTTTTGCGGATCCCGAAGTGACGCTTTGTTAAGTAGCAACAACTTTTCGCGAAGCGGTAAAGCAGCAAAAAGGTTAACGCGCTAAGGTTGTTAAGCTAAAAGAACGATAATACGCCACCATGTCGGTGTACATCCAGCTGACGCACGACCTGTCAGGGACGGTGACGGCCGTGACGATCGGGGACTGGATCCTGGGAATCCTGAAGCAGAAAAACATCCAGGAGTACGAAGTGTTCTTTAAGAAGTTCCTGAACATTTACCAGAAGCAGGACAAGGACTCCGAAAGCAACAACCGATCGGAAATATTCTCCCTCCTCTTATCGGCCAGCGACTTGGTCTTCGAAACGTTAGTGGAGACAAAAAAAAATAACAAAATAAAGGTCATAATAGATAACAAGGAAATTGTAAAAACGTATAATGAGTTCTACAGAGAGGTGGAAGAATACTTCGTCATCCTGATCTCCATTTTGCAGCTAGAATTTAAGACCGTCGAGGATCTGAACAATGCTACAAACAACTTTATCATGGCCATTAAGAATTTTAATGTATTCCCAGAATTGCGTTTAAAAATTCTGCAGCTTTTGTATAACTCCTTCAGTGTGAATTTCTCCTTCAGATTTCCAACCTTCATTGCTATATTACAGTTTTCCTCACAAAATAATATTTTCCACTTTATGCTCCCCTACATTAAATTCATCGATGAGTGGATTAAGGAGTGGAATATCAGCTCAAGAGAAAAGAGACAAATCTATCTGATTATCGCCCAAGAACTGAAAAAGCTAAAAAAGTATGAGGAGTCCTTTAAACATTTAAATAAACACGTGTACTACTTTCAGAAGGAAGCACCTGAAGTACTGAACCATCCAACCACCGTCAATGCTACGATTGAACTCATTGCAGATGCTATTAACCTAAACAACAACATCTACTTCCACCAATTGCTAACCCTAGATGCTGTCCAGAATTTACAAAACATCGAAGAACATAAACCCATTTTCCACCTACTAAACATATTTTACCAATACAGCATCCATGAATTTCTGGCCTTTAAAAATAACTACGGGGAGGAATTATTCACCAAGTACAACATCGACCTTGAAGTTGCAGAAAATAAAATTTACCTTCTCTCCATTATTTCCCTTTTTAAAGACACCAAAGTGCAAAACATTGAGCACATCTCAGAAAAACTCAATATCAGTTCCTTGAAAATTGAGAAAATTCTTGTGGCTGCTATTGGAAGTGGAGTTATCGATGCCAAGATCGACCAGATAAATAAAAGCGTCCAAATGAAGACCAACATTTTAAGGCACCTTGACGAGGCCCACTGGGAAATCCTAAACGCGCAAATAAACAAGTATATAAATAATGTGCAGAAAATCCTGGACATTACCACGTCGCGCTCCAGACCCGTGCAGGGAAAGTAGAAATTGCCCAAGGGGGTGGAAAAACTATAAAAATTCGCCATTGCACCTTTTTACGTTTATTAACCTTTTTTCCTTTTGCCAACTTATAAACACGTTGCGTGAACGCACACCTATGTATAAGTAGTGTAGTACATGCTCCACTTGGGCTGTTCGCCCAGTGTATTCCATTCCGTAGAACTCGTTTCGAAGCGGTGGTCGTATGCCATTTTTCATAGGCTTCCATTTTGGTCAAGTCTTTTTAAGGTGCGCAGTTCAACGCGTAAACAAAATGTAAAAAAAAAAAAAAAAAAAAAAAAAAAGTAGCAACATGGAAAAAACATAGCACATGCCGAGTAGGACCAATGGGGGGCGTCATCCTCGCCAACGCTGCTAGCGTCGCGAATGCGCGGGGAAGGGGGTCAGTCTTCACATACAACAAAAATGTTCTCCTTCCAGTTGGTCTTTTTCCCCCTCTTTAATCCTACACAATAGGCATTTTTCTTCTCTCCTATTTTTATGTTACCACTTTGCACCGGTTATTCAGTGTATCGGGCAAATGCTGCTCCTGTCGCTACTCCCCTATCTGGCCTACCATGCCCCTATCAATACACAGCAATTTTTACCTCCTTGAGGGGGTTCAAATTTTTACTCCTCTGGTTGTTGTCGCTCAAGTACGCCTTAACTTTGTACCTCTTGTTATGAAAATATTTTTCCATTTTCAAGTTTTTCCCGTTGCCGTGTAGGTTGCAGCCGTTGTAGTTGGTTGTCTTCACATGGGATGGGTGCAACCAGTGCATGTTATACACTTTGTTGTTCTTCACATTTCCTGTGTTCATAAAATCGTAATTGTATTTGTTGGCGTAGTTCTGTTCCTGAGTATATGGCATGTAGTTTTTATTTAGGAAGGTTTTATTTTTTTTCTTTTTTTCTACATTTTTCTTGGCAAAGTTTAGTGCGTTTTGGCTGTCCTTATTAAGCGCATTTCCGTTGGGGGTGGCTACTCCCTTTACGTTTTGGTATTGGCCCTTGATTGGGGATTTTCTACCCTGCACGTTCGCCGCTTCGGGGGGCACTTCCGTATGCACTTCTGGGTGCACTTCGGGGTGTACTTCTGCTGCCGCTTCGATAGCCGCTTTGACGTCCGCTTGCACGCTGCCCTGTACCTCTGGTACTCTGTTCTGCGTTACCACCTCGTCGACCCCCTCTGACAGGTACGCCGGTATGGGGATCTGCTCCGGCTTGGGGGATCTCATATATATAGGTACGGCGAAAAACGACTCTTCCTCTCCTTTCTTGCCAGCCCTTTTTGATTCATCATTCCTTTGGCCGGCACCCATGCCACCGTTCAAGTTGCTCATCATCCTGCTATTCAAACTGTTGTTCTTGCACAGCTCCATCTTCGATGAGTGACTTAGAAAATTGCAGCTCGTTGTAAAATTGGGATACTTGGACGTGGCGTACTTCACATAATGACCTGCTACGAAGCCACCTATAGCTAGATCCTTCCTACTGCCAGTGTAATAATATCTCCCATTTTCTACATTTTTAATTATTTTTTTAATTTTTCTTCCCCTGCTAATGTTGCTTCCGACGTTTATTTGGTTGTTGTATTTATTGCATCCGCTGGTCATGTTCTTTTTTCCCTTTAATGTAATGGCGCTCTCTTTAACATTTCCACTGGTAACTGTGGTTTTCCCCGTTTGGGCATCACCGCTTCTGCCGGCTGCATTTGGGCATTTTTCCTGCGCTTCATTTATTTTATCGCTCTTTGGTACATCACTAATGATGTTTCCTTCCATTCCCTTAATGCTCTTTCCTTGTTCGTTTTCCTTGTCAATTCTTTCCTCTTCATCATTGCGGCCGGGTTGCGTATCCTTCACCCCCGATGTGCTCCTTTCACCCTTCTTAGCCAAATCTGGTATTATGCTTCTTTTCGTAATTTTCTTCGCATTTTCATTTTCGCTCTCCATTTTTATACCTTCGGAGGGTCCTTTCGCGGTATCCCCATTCGTCGTGGTGTCTTTCTTCTTCTCCGTCTGCTTCGCCATCTCATCGTCCTCATCATCATTCTTAACATCCTTCAGCAGCAAATTAAACAGTTCCTGGGTGGACGTAAATTTAAATCCGTCCTTTACCTTTTTGGTCTTGGTGGTTGTACGTTCGCCATCCTTTTTCTTTTTGCTCTTTTTTTCGACGCAATCTTTGGCGCCTTCCCGCTCATTCTCTTTTGCCTTCTCCTTTTTCTTCTTTTTCTGCTCCTCCTTCAGCAGTTCTTTCTTCTCCGCTTCCTCCTTTGCGCCCTTCTCCCCTTCCACGGGGATCTTTCCCTTTCCTTCTTCGTTGCTCATTCCCTCGGTTGGTCTTTTAAGTATTTTTATGATGCACTTTTTTCTGCTGGTTTCCTTTTTCTTGTCTCTACTTCCGACTTCGTCCTTTTCCGTTTCTTTCTCTGCTTTTCTCTTTTTACCCTCTGTCTTGTCTGTACAGTTGGCCTCCTTTGGGGGGTCGCTTACGGGAACCTCCTCCTCCTGTTGTTTCTCCCCCTGTTGCGCTTCGTAGTAGTTCCCCTTCCTATAATTATACAGCTTGTTGTAGTAGTTGTACCCTCCGTACTTATTGCTGTAGCCATAGTAGTTGTAATTTCTCCTCCTGCCCATGTAGTCCTTTCCGTAGTACATTCCTATGGACATGTTCTTTGGCTTCTTGTACAGGTCTACCATGGTGCGTTGGTTTTTTTTTTTTTTTTTTTTTCTGTTTATTCCGTTGAGGCGTCCACTGCCGTTGCGGTAGGGATATAAAAAGCGCTCGTTATTCGCGTGATATTAACGGGGCACTGCTCGGTTCCTCTCTCCTACCGTCTCGTTCGTGCGTACAAATAAATATGCAACGAAATTGACGGAAATATGAATGGCTCGATTGGTAGGTGCGTCAATTGATTTCTTGCTGGATGGATAGGTGCGGTCCATGCGAATGCAATGGGCACACACTTCGTATTAACAATAAAAAAAGGATTAAAGGGGGAAACAAATTGCACAAATGTGGCCTCAAACTTCAATTTAAAAAATGTGCATACGTGTTTGTTTGTGCCTGCTCGTGTCCTCTCCTGTTCAAAATGGATGCACAGATATGTTTGCAACCTCGACCGCGTGCTGATGATCTTGGCAAGAACTTCCACGCAAGCAAGCTTTTGTACATCCGCGCCCTTCGCGTGTCGTCTTCAAAATAACTTAATTATTATAAAGTTTAATTATTAAAATTTATTTAAAAAACAAATGGGCGAAAAAAAAAAAAAAAAAAAAAATTGTAAATAATGAAGGTGTGCGTTAAAACTCACGAAAGAGGTATACATACTACGCGCACGCGTGCACCTGGGGTATGAGTACTTATCGTGGAGTCACTTGCCACACCTGCGTGGGTCTACACAGAGTGAGCTGATAAGCAGTCACACAACATAAGTATAAATGTGCATGCATATATGAGTACACCCATGTAGGCACAGATTTGGGCTTTGTGTGGTGCCCAAGGCTGGTGACATAAACTTTCTGCTTTGTTTGTAATTATTCAAGCAAATACACTTGTTGGGAAGCAGTAAAAAATGGAAGAGTGCTCCACTGCAAGTTGCACAACTGGTAAGGGTATAAAAGGCAAACCATAACCTACGATCTGCTCCTGCACAAAAGGGAAGCACGCGCGTGCAGGTAGCTCACACTGTATAAACGAAATGAAACAAAAAAAAGTGAATGCAGCAAAACCGACGTTGATATGATTGTCGAAAATGAAACACTCATGTATAAGTTTTTTTTTTTTTTTTTAATATGGACTCTCCTTTCTCTTGCGATGCCCATAAATTAGTATGGTCGCTTTTCTCAGATAAGCTTGTCAACGCTTTATCGCATTTAAAAAAAAAAAAAATGAAACATTTAAGTACTAAAATAAAAATGTGCACTATATACACATGTATGCATTACACAGGGGTGGTAAAAAAAAAAAAAGGAAAACCCCTGTGGTGGGAACCTTTGCGTCGTTTATAAATAAAAGTTCTATGCTCCCTGTTTTTTGTCCAACGGAGGCGTTCCAGTTGGGTGTACATATATATGTATATATATGTGTATGTATATATGCAGTGACCTCAGCACGGCGTGAGGGGAGGTCTTCTATCATAACATACTCTGCACGCTGCAATACGGTTGCAATTGTGACTGTCACGGTTGCTATTCTTTATTATTTTATTTTATTTTTTACGCATTCATACGAAAAGGAAAAAACTCAGTTCACGCTTTGGCATAAGCGAATATTCAAACGCGCGCGCGAAGGTATATCCGTGGCTTGGCGTGTTAATCGCACAGTTCAGATGCTACAAATAAATGTTCACATCTATGCACATGTAAACGTATAAGATGTATTGTTCATAAATATTTTTTTCTTTTTTTTTTTTTTTTGGCAAATTGTGGCGCAGTGATCACATGATTAAAATATGTATCTCTCAAATATGCTTTTTCGAATTGTTCTAAATGAGTACGGGTGGCATTATGCTGACTCACATGGGGGAATGCAAACTGTGTGCTGGTTCAGTAGTTTGTTAAGTTCGCAAGTGTGAATTATGTATTATGTACTCTGTGTACATATTTATTGTGTATGTATATGCATATATTATGTATCTATATAGGTACGCATGTATGTATGTACTTTTTTTTTTTTTTTTTTTCTTCGTGAGCCTTTTGCTTAATAACTATCAGAAATAAAATATATCCACTTAACAATCCATGGTATAATAATATATCTGCCAAAGGATCACACACTATAAGTTTTTATTTTTTTTTTTTTTTATTATTTATTTTTTTCCCATTCTTCACGAATTGTAACTATGGTGTAGGTTACTCATGTCTCACACACATAAATGCTAGGTTGAAACAATCATTTGTTTACTTCTCACACAGGGGACACCACTATGCTTAAGTATTAAAATTCTCATTTTGACCTACGTATGTGTGGGTATACACGAGGGGAGTCGTCTCTACATGCGCGCACAAATACGTGCGTACGTACATACACGCATAAGTAGCTTGTGTAGCACAGAGGCACACACGTTTGACGTCTGCACCCTCACAGTCGTTCTCGTTTACTCGAGCTGGAGACTGCTAGCCACGGTATTACGACTTTTACGCCACCACAAAAAATAGATCTCAAATCAGACGTACATGTACTGTGTATGCGACTTTTTTTTTCTCTCACGAAATGCTTTTCACGTTTTAAAATAAAAAAAAAAATGATCGTTAATGTAAAAACATTCGTCACAACACGTCGTCTGTTCATTCAAATGCTGGTGTAAAAATAATGCAAAATATATTTTCTCCACTCACACATATGCATACCAAAAGATACGCGTTTTGTCTACACAGAAAGTGCGGGCCACAGAATAAAAAAATTAAGTGGTAAAGATATCACACTTAAAGACGGCCAATCCCGAACGCGCTATTATGTGGGCTCTCTTTAAAACCTCAATTCACACAAAAAAGGGGGTGGGTAAAAAAAAAAAAAAAGAAAAAAGTGTTTTTTTTTTCTTTTCTCTTTTCGCAGTGCAAACTTTGCGAAGAGAGCAAATAAAATGTGCCGTGCTCGTCGTAAGCACGTACATTACATATGTGTATACAAACACACAGATGCCCACCACATAACAAAGAACTAAGTAATCAATTCTTTGCTCTACACGTGGGGGTGTATTCACGCGCACATATGCATATAGACATGCACAGCAACTCGCTCGGACGTAAAAAAAGCAGTCACGATATTGCTATGTATGGATGCACAAAATGTAAAAAAACTTTCTTCTGCGCGTATTAATAAGAAGAATGTACAAAAAAAAAAAAAAAAAAAAAAAAACTAATTTTTTTTTTAATTAGCTATTTAAAAAAAAAAAAAAAAAAAAAAAAAAAAAAAACAGATAGATGGCTAAGGGGTGTATGCCCTTATACATATATCGTCATATGTCTCATTTGTGTAAGAACTAATAAGTACATATGCGTATGTGGCCGTATGGCATAGCCTTATTGTACCTAATTGTAAACATACACAAAGGTTGCCTAAAGGATTAAATGCAGGTGGGGCATAAAAACATGGGACAATTCTGCACGTCACACATAAGTGACAATGGGAAAAAAAATTAATTATACTAATGGCGATGTGGGGGGGTATAGTTACTCATATATAGACATACGTGAGTGTACATATATCGATATATGGATAATACACCACTGTCCAAACTTGTGGAGAGGCAAAAAATATAATAATTACAATAAAAATACAAACGTGGGAACAATAAAAATTATAATATAACAATTGTAGTTATAAAATAACAACCATGGTGAAGAAAAAAACGTAGGGATGAACGTTGTCGGATGGGGAAATATGGAAAACGAGGGAAATGAAAATGGAATTGCTTTCCCTTTCTACAATATAAAACCCTCTCAGATTAACGATAAAAAAAAAAAAAAAAAAAAGGGGTATTATATAATTAACTGGAGTTTATTAAAAATGGGTGATGATTTGTGCATGTACGTATAAATGACTGAAATACAAGATTGCAACGATTGCATTATAAGTACATGTTTGTTACATACACTATAATATATACATAAAAATATATACAAATAAAAACAAAAAAAAAAACAAAAGATTAAAAAAATGCTTCTGATTTATAAATTGTCTCAAACTTCTGCGTTTTCTTCGCTCTTCATATATGCTACATTGTACGTTTATACGCATATATATAAATGTGAATGTATAAACATATATTATACAATTTTGTACGTTCGCTAAATTCGTTTAACACAAGAAATGTACATATATACGTATATACATATACATTTACATATACATATACATATATCTTTGTATAATTTTATCAGCAAATTAATGACATAAATGTTAACTTAAAAAAAAATTATACAACTGAAAATCTTTCTTAGCAAAAATGGAATTATAAATATAATCATATATAAAACAATAACAGCAATTATATATTTTTTTTCTGTTCGTACTTTTCTTAAACTAAGCTGTAGTAAAAAAAAAAAAAAAAAATATATGAATTTTATTGCTCTGAAAGAAAAAAGAAAAAAAAAATTGACTGCATCATCTTTTTTTTTTTTAATTGTTCAGGCAAAATGATGAAATGTTTTCATATGGACGATCGTATTGCCGCGCGGGGGCCACGAAATTGCTACGCAATATTGCATATATATATCTATATATAATAATATGTATATATATATGCAGTACTGCGTACGTACAGCGTTTTTTATGTGGCAAAAAATTCACCTTCATGGGTTAAACTTATTTTGTACATGAGCGCAATAAATGTTCACGTATATGCTAAACGTTTACGTACATGTACACGTTTTCGTATATGTACGTGACAATACTGCGTACGTACATCGCGTACTATATGGCGACAGTACATTGCGCACAGCTATAACACCTGTAAAAAAAACTACCGCTTAAGTTGAAAAAACGATGTACAGAATAGCAGCATAATAATATAATGCGTATTTTCACCCGAGCATATGCACCAAATTATACGATCCGCGTTCGTATGTTAAAAAATTTTCGCGTATATTATGTAAGTTTCATAGGGGCAATAAAAAGTACAAATACTTTCATACCGTTTAACGACTCGCTGTTTAAGCAGTATTATTAGGCCATGGTAATACGTAACCAACATGTATTATTCTCGTGAATCGTTCGTCATTTTATGCTTTCCGTAAATCAACAGCATAATATATCCTGATGTAGAAAGCGAACTTTTATTCTTTTTGTGACCATTCACTCATGTGGCAAACGAAGACGCTGTTCACGCGTTCTCGGGTACGGCTACTCGCAGGCATTACTCGTATTTATGTAGATATATATATGTACATATTATAGTACGAACTTATACATATGCCCCTAAATTGCTGTTATGTTCCATTTATGCCTATTTTGAGAAAGGGGGCAACCACAACTTCTCGGAGGGGTCACGCTGAATGGTGAACACTGTTACGAAAAAGTATGATGCACAAATGAATGCACGAGAAGGTGATAAATAATAAAGTAACATTACGTTTTGGCTGTTTTTTTTTTTCTTAATAAATTGGCTAGTTATAAGTACGTATAGCTGACTTGATCAGGCAGTTTTCGCTCACTGCGCAGTAGGTATATGCATATGTACACATCCCTCCTGGGAAAAGGGGGTCATCATAGCTTTCCTGTGCGATGCGAAAATGTGTAAAAATGTGGAGGAAGGATTCAATTGGTTGGTACGAAGCGAGTGTAGGTGGATGTTTTTTTCAAGTACGACCAACACGCGTCATAATTGAATAAATTTTAAAAAAATTTATAAAACGGCAGAGAAGTTGTAAAGTGCTCTCCGTGCTGCTACGGTAAAATACGTACGTCGCTTTGCCAACCGCGAACAAGCGCTATGAAGAAGTACTTTTTCGCGTGTACATAGCAACCTTTTTATAGTGTCTTCCCTCATAAGCGAAAAAGGCACAGCGCTGGCGGGAAAATCGTTTTGGGGGCACATTTATCCAAACACATTATCGATTGGGAGGAAAAAAAAAAAAAAAAACGGTGAGAATTTACGCCAATGCATGAAAAGCATACAGCGTAGCAGTATACATTAAATGGGTTTAAAAAAAGGCGATGCCCCAAGGTCACTCGCCAAGCTTGGTGAGCATACGCAATGTGTTAAAAAATCGCGCATAACGTTTTGTACACACATATATGTTTATACATCCATTAGCAAAAAAAATAACGCTCTGTTGGGGTAAAGCTGTGGGAGTGTTCATATAACACACGGCAAACATGTCTAAACGTATGGGGGAAATGACAATTCAAAAACCATTCGTGTGTCACTTTCGCAATTAAGAAGGTATTCGTTCATTTAGGGGGAGAAACTGATTTACAGGTGTGCACGAATTTGCCTCACACAGCTTTACATCCACTTGTCATTTTTGTGCCTGCTTCAGTACGCATTTCTACATAATGCAGGTATTAGTGTAAATCCTTTCCTGTTTGCACAGTTTCTGCAGTTGGTGTGGGTCGCACATAATTGGCCCAGTTGGTACAATTGGTTTGCTTTCGCAGCGGACTCTTTGAGTCGTGCATTTAACGGATTTAATGCAGCAAGGGGGGCAATGTGTACACAAAGGTGTGCGTTTTCAAAAGTGTTATGTTCGCATGAGCGAGTGGCTATTTGCGATTTTCATGTACGATTTGCAATTTGCAGTGCGTGACCGAGCGCCCATTGCTGGGTAGTACTCTTTCTCAGAACTTTTCCCCCATTAGCAAATTGCTAAGAGGGGGGAACTTTCGCGCAAAACTCTATAAACACACATGTGTGTTATGTGCGGATATTTGCGCACTTGTAGTGACACTACTCTAGTGGAATTCACAGCATATTGAATTGTTAAAATGAATGAAAAAGGCGGCAAATGCAAGTATAATTTATTTTAAAAAAATGCAAAGTGCAAGGGAAAAAAAAAAAAGAGTTACATAATATTGTCAAAACTGGGTTAATTTTTTTTTTTTTTTTTTTTTTTTTTGTGGTCAAGAGAAACATATTTTAGACATGGCAACGTGAACGAAATGAGTTTAGTGGTTTTAATAGGCCAAAGGACGGGACCACATGTGAACACAATAAATGCGTTACACTTTTATAAATAACGCATGTTTCTCACAAATGGAGCGAGTGAACGGGTGAAAAAATTAACAAACGAACAAATGAATGCAACCTTCGCAACTCATGCAATAATAAAATTCGTAGGCCACATTCACACGCGACAACGGATATATAAAAGCATGTTTAAACACGTAAAATTGGTTGCGAACAGAATGACACACTTTGTTAAAATGCGTATTATTCCTGCGCAACTCTTGTTATGCTTTGTTTCTTTTCTTTTCTGTTTGGCGAAATGGTTAGAGGTAGGTTGCCTAGGGGGAGAAAAAGAGTGCAAGTCAAGAAGCAACAAGTTCATGCATGCATGTGTTGTATATATACACACTTGTGCATAATCGAATATGTTCAATACACCTATACTCAAATGAAGGGTGAGACAAAGTAGCCCACTCGCGTACGTCAACTAAGTGGTTCGAAAAAAAAGCAAAACCAGCAAGCATGCATTGATTGATTGATCATTACGATATGGAAATATTGACCGAAAATTTTTATTATTATTTTTTTTTTTTTCTTCACCTGTGTGTAATGATTCTATTGAACATTCCTTTATTGCGCTCCTTCGTTTAACAAAAAGAGGAACTAGGTGGACCGCATACACATGCTTATATTAAAAAAAGGGCGGGTTAAAAAATGATGCGTTAAGTAGTTATACTGTGCACCCCTCCCCTGTGAATGTGAACTCACTGGTAGGTTTGCGAGCAGATATATTTGGCAGTTCAAATGGGGGGTGACAGCCCAAACGTGAAAAATGGAACATACAAGGCGTAGAATAACGTTGCATATTATTGACAACAATGCAGACCGTCACACAGTTACCCACGTCAATGCGAACATGTGTGTAGGGGGTACCGTGTTAGCACCAAACCACTGCTATATAAGAGAACATCGCGGTGTGTATGCCACTCGTTGGAAGGAAACATTGCAAGTGGGAACGCACGTTTGGCTAAGCTAATGTCCAAAATGAGATACACTAAAATACAGCGAAGAGTGATGAGAAAAAAAAAAGGAAAATGGAAAAAAAAAAAAAAAAATCAAATCAAATAATGGAAGATAGTACTCTACATTAGGGTACTTTTCTTTTCACCGAAAATGTGCTAACAGCACAATGGCAAAAGGTGTACATATACTTTTTTGTAGAATATTCCTATCATAAAAATTTATGGACGGAATGATTTTTTTTTTTTTTTTCCCATGGTGCCTAGCTTCCACGCAGACCATGAAAATTGTTTTCTCAACCAATCGCGCTGTCCTTCCAAAAGGTTCAAACCAGTGACAATAAAAAGGAGCGTGTGACGAATGATTTTTCGTCATTGAGGCATAAGCCTTTTGGGGTGTATACCACTAGGAGAGTATACACCTTTCTGTGCACCGCAAGAACTGCGTAGCTGGTCTGCACAACTTCACGCGTGCGCATTTATGTGGTAATGTAATATTAGGCCATGGAAAAGGTGAGGAGAACGGAATTTTTTTTTTTTTTTTTTCCAACATGATTGATATTTTAATGTCATTTTTACGCTAGCTGGATTATTATCTTTTTTTTTTCGCCCCAACATCCTCCAACACGTTTAGCTTAGCAAGGTGATCAGCGGGGAATGACATGACAAATTTTGTCGTTTTTGCTTATTCGCCCCACTGCGGCTACAGTAACAACTGGAAAAAATGAACTTCTCATCAGCCCCTGAAGAAAATAAAAATGACTTACTAAAGGGGAAGGGGAATGTAGAAACGTCCAGGGAGCTGCTAGAGGTAAAGCTGCTACTTATAGCAGTGGTCTTGAATGGTCACTATAACGCTGCTATTTCGATGCGTTTTTTCGTTCCTTTACATTTGTGTTATTTGGGGGGGGATGCTTTTCACGCCAGTTTTGTTTACACCTATTTGTGTACTCCTACCCAATGTACGTTTTTTTTTTTTACCATTTTTTTCACCCACGCAGGTGATCATGAACAATTGCTATGGGCGAAACTTCAAAGTGACGGTGAATGACAACAGGGAGTTTTTTGGAGCCCTGGCATATGTGGACAAGTACAATTTATTTCTCACCAACTGCGAAGAGCTCTACACAGGTAGGGGTACGATGCCTCCATTTGCACGTGAATAAATGTGCATGTGGAGATAGAGGGAGGGAAAGTTCGACACAGAACAGACACTGTTAACACTGTGCCACCCATGTGCATACATGTTAAGTTTGTTCATGAGGCAAATCTGGGAACGATATCCACACTGTTTTGTACGCCCCTATTTCCCCCCCTCTTGAAGGTAGCCAAACGTACACACGAAACTGCGGGAGCATCCTAATTCCGTTTAAGATAATCAAGTTGGTAGAAATTAAAAAGGGTTACTTTGACAGCTGTTACGAGGAACTAAAAAATGCGCAGAAGGCGTAACACACAGGGAAACGCTTTCTTTTTTTTGTAAAAATGCTTATGCAACTAAATGAGTGAAGTCTATTTTTGCCGCTCCAATGGTGGAGGCTAACTTTTGCATAAGCCTACCAAAAATTTTTTTTTTAAAAAAAAGTTTTCACAATTTTAACTCTTCACGACTCTTCGTCATTTAAAATTTCTTCCTTCATAACCTGGAAAAAGGGGGAAAAAATAAGCAAGCGGGGTGGGGGAGTTATACGGGAAAAGCTTTGCGCCCATTGGGGGAATACATTTTATATTTATAATAGACCATTTGCGTGCAATTTCGTCCAGCGTACCTCCAGTAGCTGAATGTAAATCTCGTAGTAGTCGTCTCCCTTCAGCATGTCCTTCACAAAGTAGCAGTTCACTTTTATGCGGATCTGCGCGGGTGGGAAGGAAAAAGAAAAAGTGAATGAAAGCAAAAAAAGAAAAAAGGAAGAAAAAATGGCCTTCTCCCAATGGCAGCCGTGCCGAGACCCGTACCTGCTCGAGGGCTCCCCGGATAACCCCACACAGCAGGCTGCAATAATTCAGGGACGACAAAGACTTGGGAAGCTCCACAAAATCGCTTAGCGGGTTCCGGTCAAATGTTATGGAGTACACATTCGTCTCTTTGTCTACGCATGTCACGTTGCCGCTTATGCCGAGGAACATCTTGAATGCTACCTGCATGGGGGGGACACGTCGACGGAAAAGTGCGTATGTATATATTTCTACACAACTGTAGGGGGGATGCGTGCATATGTTGTTCGTCACCGTTAATGTAGTGAAACCCCCTCCTTCGAGCATGTGTGTGTAACTTCCATTTGATGAGCAGCCCCTTCGCGTTAACTAGTTACACCCCGTCTGCGTAACTGGTTACTGCCCCTCGGAATCTCTACCTTCGCTATGACCTCCACGGTCTCCTCAAAGTCTTCACAAAACGAAATGTCCGACTTGGCCAGAAATTCCTCAATCAGTCGTATGCCTATGTTATTTCCCCTAAAGGGTGGAAAAGAGGATTATACAAAATGAGCATTACTCATCGATCGTCTAGCGCATCGCTTATCCACTGAAAAAAAAAAGATAAACTCGCTGGAAGCATTTACGTTTATAGAAATGGACGCGGTGGCCCACTTACATTTTCTCCAACTGCTCATTAACTTCGTCCACCAGTTCGAGGTCCTTTAAAAGTTGACTGACGAGAGCGCCATAGGTCAACGAGAGCAGCTCTGAGTTCTACAAGGAGAAAGGTGAATTTTGATGATGCTGTTTGGTGTAAGTAGAAAGGTACGAACAACTGCCAGGTGTGTAGGCGTGTAGGTGTGTTCGTTCCCGTTTAGGGCGTCATTTCATTGAGGCGTTTTCAGTCCCTCCCGTATGTGACTTTCACGTGGGGCAGGACGAAAAATGATCGTAATGGAAAATCTTCCCATCCGTGGAGACCTACCACTTTTTCCAGTTTGGCAAAGATGGCATCTCCTTGTTTTTGATATTTATCTTTCGACATTTTGGGAAGGAAACGTGGGCAGGGAAAAATTCGTTGCGGCAGAGCGGCTTAATCTTCGCGGCCATGTGTTGGTAATACCGCTTTGGTTTGATTTACATGGCCTAGCCTAGCATTGCATTGCTTTTGTTTACTTTGCCTTTTTTTTTTGTTTTTTTTTTTTTTAATCATTTTTTGCGAGCCACGCCTGCTCATTTGGTACAACGTTGGTGCCTTCCTCCCGCCATGCATTCACGTTCCTCTTAACGGTGCTGTTGCGAATGTACAGAAAAAAGTTTCTCCCAGCGAAGATAACGCACGTGTGCTTGATGTGTCTTCCGAATTGCCTCCAGGCACGGCGGTGAGGACCACGGAAAGTCTCCAACAAATATGGTCTGTGTGTGTGTTATGTCCTCTTTTGATGGTATTCCCCTGTTTTGCCACCCGGTTTTTCCGCACCCTTTTTCCTACACATGTGAGGCCTTTTCACCGAACTGTTCGTGGGAGCAACCTTCGTCTCCACATGCGCCCAGCGTAAAGAGGCCAACTTTGGGGCACACCGTCCCTTGTGGTTGTAACTCTGATGTGTTCCCTCGTTATTCATTCTTCCAAAGAGGCGACCAAACATGTGAAGGGAGGAATCGTTCTTTTCAACCAGCACACCAAAGGTGAGTTGCCGCTAATAGGTAAGGACGGATTCTCCAATTCATCCATTTCAAGTCAGACCCGATACATGTACCGTCTGCAGCGCATATGTTGGTTCCACCCCGTTCAACATCCCATTTTCCCATTTTTTTCTACTTGCACACGGGGGTTCACCCAAATCGAAGAAAAAAATATATTATCCACAAACGGGTGAACCCTCTAAATGTATACCCATTTGAACTTGCAAAAAATTGTTCATTTTATTTTTTTCGCTCGTTTAACGAAACCCGAAGCGGAGTTGTTCGCCTCAGTTGTAAACACAAGTTTGCGGTTAAAAAAGAAAAAAAAAGACCTGCATGGCACGCTATTTTAAAATGTGTTGCTCTTCGCTACACCTCTTCCCCGCGCCGTACTTTGAAAAAGTAAACAAAAGATAAAAAAAAAAAAAAAAAAAAAAAAACAGTAGACGGATGCGGCAAAATGGCGAATGTAACTTTGCTGCAAAATTAATTGAAATTTTTTTTTTAATGTTCCTCCGTGGTTGCTCCCAAAAATTGGCAAATGTAACAAGTGACAGAAGTAACCGCGACTGTTCTAACGTTGTAAAAATGCTCCCCAACCACGTTCACTAAGTTGGGACGAAAAAAAAAAAAAAAAAAGTTAAGTCCAGTCGAGTCATGGAGAGCAGGCCAAGTGGACAGGACAGCCCACCGCAAACACTGGGTAATATAAAAAAGTTAAAATTAAACAATTTTTTTCTGTGCAAACATTTTTACAGGAAGAACCATCACACGTTGTTCCATTTGGGGAAGGACAGGGGCAGCTGACCCGCTTTAACAATCACGAACGGGTGCACATTTATATGCACACACTGTAGGGTTAGCTTCTTTGTGTCTTTCCTCGTCAATTAAAGAATTCCCTTCAGTAGCATTTCACACTGGTGAAGCTTTTGCTACTTACTGCGTACCTCGCAAGAAGATACACAGCAGCAAGGGGGAAGATACATGCACTTTCCATCCTCTGGACGGAGGGTCAATAGTGTTTGGATGAAAACGGGGCAGATGTACCAAAGTGACACAGCAGAAGTTTGGCAAAATGGGCGATCCTGAAAATTGGGATAAGAGGGAGACAAACAAAAGCATCCGTGGGGGGGACGGCACGAATAGCGGCAGTGAGGAACGCATCACTAGGGATGATCTTGCAAATAGGAATGAGCTGACCACGCGGGATGAAGCCTCTGCTGGAGACGCGAAGAAGAAGACGGCATCCCAATTCAGCATCCTGGAGCAGCTGTCCATGCTAAACAAGAGAAAAAAATTCTCCAGGGAAGATGGATGGGAGGTAATATCAAACATATCGAAATATTCATCAGACCATAACAAAGAAACGGAAAAGAAAAAGATTCTGATCTGTTTAGGCAACAACAATTTTGGCCAACTAGGGTTCCAGGAGAACGTTAAAATTGGTATAGTAGATTTCTCCACGGTGGTAATTAGTAAGAGGTACCCTGCTAATGAAAGGAGCCGCCAAACAGGTGGTGATGAAACCATAGCTTGTGAGACGATTGGCGGAAATGATGGCGGCAGCGAAACAGTTGTCGAAGAAGCTCCTAATGGTGAAGCGAAGAAAACCCCCGAAAGACGCAAAAGGTATAACGACCTCGCCAGGGAAATCAAGCGGCGGAACAACAACTCCTCTTTTTACAACTGCCAGTCGAATAACACGCTCAGCAAAAATGAAATATACAACGACATCCTGACCAGACTCCCGAACGACTTTAACATTTCCACGATTAAGAAATTAAAAAATGATGAAAAGGTTGGGAAGAGCATGAGCAAAGGGAATGTGCACGACTTGCTAGGAAATAGACCTACAACGAGCGGTAGCGGAAGGAAGAACAGAAGCGTCACTAGTGAGGAAGAAATGAACAACAGAAATACGCAAAATGGAAAGCGCCTCATAAAGGAGGAATCACGTGGGAAGCTATTCTTGCGCAGGAAAAAGGACAGCATCGGGAATAGGAGGACAGGGAGCGTCCGGATCAGCCTTAGTAGAGGCACTAACTATCTCAGAAGAAACAGATACAAAGAAGGGGCAATGGAGGAGAAAAAGAAAAGGTTCTTTTCTGAAAATGAAAAGGACAAGGACTACCAAAGAAGGATCCATCAGTATAGTGACTTTTTCAAAACGAGTGAATATGTAATAGGAGGCAGTGGTGGCAGTTCTGCTTTGGGAGGAGTCCGTCAAAGCAGCCAAGCGGATATCCAACGCAAAGTGGACATGCTAAAACAGATGGACACAAGCAATAGCCCCAACAGTAATAGGCACTTGGTAGATGGAGGGAACAAGCAGGGGGAGGACTACCTCTACTTCAACCCAGAGATAATAAACTGCGGGAAGTACCATTCCGGGGTGGTTAGCGAAAACGGGTTTGTCTGTCTGTGGGGGTTGAACTGCTACGGGCAGCTCGGCGTTAATCCGAACAAGTCAATCCATACCTGTTATCGAAGGACGAAATTAAGCATGTTGAAAAGGAACTTGGAAGATGAGGACAACGCGAAGAGGGAGAAAAAAAAAAAAAAAAAAAGACTCTCCCGTAAGGGCCATTTTCTCCCCTATGAAGACCGAGAAGACGGTGCTGTCCCCCTACATACATAAATTAGTTCCCTTGAAGCATTTCGGATATAGGCATAAAGTGAAGGACATAAGTTTAGGGTCGTTCCACACGTTACTACTCACGTATGACGGGTTCGTTTTTACCTTCGGGTGCAACAAGAAGGCGCAGTTAGGGCTTCCAAATGGGTACCACAGGAAGGTGTCCCACACGAGCAGGCCGTTCCTCTTACCATTGGTGGTTGTCGAACGGGGGATGCAGAATAGCCACCTACGCTATGGACGAACGAACACTTTTTTCTTCTCATCAAAGAAGACCTATGCGAATATCGCACACCCAGTTATTTCCATCACCTGCGGGGCGTACAACAGCGCCTTGATCGACGCAAATAGGAAGCTGTGGATTTGGGGCTGGAACAAGTTTGGCCAGATAGATAACTCCTATGCTCTTGAAAAAGTGAAGAGGAAAGAGCGGGAAGAAGCGGCACAGGTGTGCAAGACGTGCAGTAAGGGGGGAAAAAATATAAGCATGATGAGTCTGAAAAGGATAAGCGAAATGGTACAAAAGGGGGGAGAACATATAAAAAAAAAACTTACATCCAAGGAGTTACACGTGGAAGATGAAGAAATGCATAAGGACAAACAAGGGAGGTACAAAAAAAGTAACAAACTTGTAAATATCCCGAGAAATGTAAAGATAAAAAATAAAAATGTCCTTCAGGTCAGTTTGGGTAAGTACCATAGCCTTTGCCTGACGGAGGACAAGTCTGTGTACATATGGGGCTACTTGAAGAAAAAAAAAAAAAAAAAAAAAGCAGAAGAGGAAGAGAATAGTTGTTCGTATGTTATGGCCTGCTGTGGAGGTAGCGAATACTACAGGAACATCACCATTGTTACGGAGATAACCTGTTTAAGTAACCTGTACATTTCGAGCATTACCTCCTCCAGCACACACACGGCATTCGTTGCGCCGATTACGTATATCGATGAGAAAAGTGTGGACTCGCAGGGGGGACCCAGCAGTGCCATCTCAACTGGAGCGGAAAAAGTGGGAGACAAGTTCAGGTACAACATTCTTCTGAAAAATGATAGCTCCCATTTGTTGGAATATTATTCTGAGCAGGTCGTAACAAGAGGAGGAGACAACATTTTTTACGTCAAATATGGAGACCTCATTCATTTGATCAGCAGACCATCCCAAGGAGGGGAAAGTCACATTGCAGGTGAGGGTACCCACCCAAGGGAGAACGTCTACCTGATAAATAATTCCCTCCATGTGAGTAATGTGTACAATCAGGAGAGTAATTATTACCTCAATTTTAACGCTCGAGGGGGGCATACTGCTGCAAAAACGGATGAAGCAGCGATTAACAGGAATGCCGATCGAGTGAGTAAGATCCTGCAACCACTCCTCCTCAGCAATAACAACAACCTGAACCGAGTGGATTTACTACAAATATTTCAGGTAGCCATGGGGAAGAATTTTGCCATTTTTTTAACCTCCTCTCCATCAATTAATCGTATTTTAAACAAAAAAAAAATTGACTACATAAACAACATTTGCTCCTTAGACGTTTTGCGTAATAAAATCCCCGAGAGAAATATTTTTATCATTGGCAAGTCGGACTTCCATCACATTATCCTCCCCAGTAACTGCAAGCAGACAAGCATCCCAATCTGCCTGCACAAGAATAAGCTAATAAATGAGGTTCTCCTACGGAATAAGAAGCACAATTTTTTAAATATATCTAGGAGGAAGAAGTACTCGGATCAGATTAGCTACTGCAACAAGTTGCTAAACTTGAAAAAGCTGCACGGGAAAATAAAAAAAAGCGTCACTAACTGTAGTCTACTCTACAACGATATAGACCAGCAGAGGTGTCCCCTCATGTTGGATTCCACTGCTGGGAACAGAAGTTCGCTAACGGCTTACAAGCTGAACTCGATGAACTGCAGCACATCCAGAAGTAGGAGCAGGAAGTCCATCTCATACGTGCAATCGTCCAGCGACCGGGCCAGCAGCAACAACAACAACATCTTCCACTTCAACTTAAGGAAGAGGAGGAACAGGGCAGTGCGGGACAGCCGGGGCAAGTTCACTTCCTCTGAGGATCGCTTTTCCGGAGATCGAGATGGTAGAAGCCGTGTGAGCAGCCACGTCAGCAGTAACCAAAAAGGGAGCAGTAGAGTTAGTAGCCGAGTTAGCAGCAACCAAACCCATGGCAACCACGTTAGCGGTAACCGAACCGATGGTAAACGGGACTCCTTCCGTACAACACCCCAACCTTCGCAGAGCTCTCACCAGACATACGCCTCCATGGGGCGAATCAACCTCGGTACACATGGAGATGCAAACGATTCGGAGGTAAGCAACCAAGAGCGTGCCCCCGGAGGGGAAAATAAAGAGAAGAAGGAAAGCACCCCCCCGATATGCAAGGAACAGAAGGATAATTCGTTCAGTTCATCGAACGAGGGAGAAATAAAGAAGGAACACAATTCGCAAAACGGAGCCCATTTAGGGATGTCAAATAAAGAATCCAACCTGTGCGATGAACCTGGGGAGTACTACCCCATTGGTAAAAAAAAACAGGCAAGCAGTGCGTGGGACACACAAAATGGTGGCAAACATTTTTCACACAAGAGCAGCAGCAGAAGTAGTAGCTGTAATAACAACCTTTCGAGTGGCCAAGAAGG
The DNA here is from genome assembly GCF_001680005.1 of Plasmodium coatneyi. Lineage (NCBI taxonomy): Eukaryota > Apicomplexa > Aconoidasida > Haemosporida > Plasmodiidae > Plasmodium > Plasmodium coatneyi. The sequence continues at coordinate 1,212,679 of NC_033560.1, forward strand.
GGGAAGAGCTAACAATGCCATGGTAGGTTCTTTTTCCATCGTGAGGAGGACAAAAAAGGCTGAGATGTGCAGGGAGTACACAACGGATGGGAAGAATAACGAAAGGGATGACCAAAAGGAGAGTAATAACCCCCCCGCAAAGGGACGGCGCAAAAGCTCCACATGCGTAAATAAAAAAAAACTTTTCAGAAATATGATACTGCAAACTATCGATAACTTAAGTGATAATTTTTTAAATCAGAAAAATGGATGTGACAGATTGCTTGATTGTGAACAGGTTAAATTAAAGTTTAAAGTTTTTAAAAGAAGGAGGTCTTGTCTGTGGAATTATTTCACGTATCATCATACGAAAAGGAAGTGTCCCTTGGGATTTAACTTGTCTGAAAATATCGTAAACACAACGCTGCTCGATGTGGCCTGTGGGGATTACCACTCACTGATTTTGTTGGAGGTGGACACGCTGACGTGACGGTGCGCCGAGGGGGGAATTACCAAACGGATGTGCCTGCACGTTCAGTTCTCCGTTCACAAAACCCTTTCCCCTCCAGGGCAATCACCACGAGTGGCTACTCCCCCAATGGAGTGATGAATGGGGAAAATGCGGGGTAGAAGCCTCCCCTTTTTTTTTTTATTTTTCTTTTTGGCATGCGATGGTACGAAATGTGGCCCAATTGGTCTTATCCAAGGAATCCCAAATGGGGACAATTTTTTTTTTTTTTTTTCGTAAGTTATTTTTCCCTTTTAACCGCGTGGGAGGATGCTATACAATTCGACGTGGTTGGCATGCGTATCTATATCAATGAATTTTCCGCGTTGCGTTTTGGAAGCACGTATACCTTCCTTCCATTTTGTGATTTTTCTTTTTTCCATTAAAATGATTGTTTTTTCCGTTGCGCGCTGGCACAGGCGCCGTTAATTGGAGCGACTTTGAAGGGGGCATAAAGACTAATTTTTTTTTTTTTTTTTTTGGGGGCCTCTTCGGGGTCTCAAAAGAAAAAAAATAAATAATACCGCTTTGTACTTTTCCTTACAACCGACCTACTTAGTACCATCATATCGGAGAAATTATTTTACCCATTTGTGTTTCTTCCATTTTTATTTGATTTTTTTTTTCCCCTCAATTTTTTATGCCTCGTTTGTAACCCCCTAAGTTGACTTCCAAATTTAACGCATCGGAACAGTCAACCGGGCAGCAACTGTTGAGGAAAAAAAGCAGAAAAAAAAAAAAAAAAACGCCTAATCGGGGAAACATGACACGGACTTAGGTATGTATGTAGTTGCCTCCTTACATAGTAAGCATACTAACAGGGTAGGAAGTGAACCAAAAAAAAAGTAGCAGACGTAGCGAAGGAGCGACGTGGGTAGCCCCGCGAAGTAACAACGGGTACAGTTTAGCCCTTACATCGCGGGAACGGGAGAAAAAAAAAGAAGTGGCCACAACGCGTCCGTGCATTTGTATAAGGGGGCATATGTGCAACCCATAGTTGAGCAAGACGAAGGATGAGCAGGCACAAATACGTTTTGGACGCGAACAGCGTCATCAAGTGTAAGGACTTATTGTTCACAAACTACGATTGCTACGTTACAGAAGGAGTTATAAAAGAAATAAAAGATGAGCACTCGAGGAAGAGACTGAACAACATGATGCCGCTGCTAACTGTTGCTCAGGCGGAAGAGAGGGATGTGAATTTTGTAAAATATTTTTCCAAGCTGACTGGGGATTACGACTCCCTGAGTGAGGTAGACATAGACGTCATTGCACTGACTTATATGCTGCACCGTATGCATGGAGATGTGTCCAAGTTGAATGCTGCTCCTATGGAAACCATTTATAAGTACGACCAAGTTGAGTTTGATTATGTGGGGAAGGGGAGGCGGAAAGGGAAGAACATGGAGGATAGCCCCACGGGGGGTGAACAAGCAACTGAGGAGGGGGAAGCCACCACGAGCAGCACGCAGCCGGAAAAGGCGGACTCAGGGGTGGACGTTTTGAAGCGGGAGGATGACCCAACGGGGGGGTGCGACGTCACAGACGGGGGTGGAAGTATACAAGGAAGTGACGCTGACGCAGACGCGGATGAAAGTATGCACGAAAGTGACACCGACGCAGACGCGGATGAATGTATACACGAAAGTGACGCCGAATCGAATGAAAGCGCTAATGGAGACGACTCACCCAGAGCGGGGGGACGAATCCGAGGGTGCGAAATGATCAGAGAGGAAGTCGTACAAGTGGAGGAGGAGGCCAACCAGGAGGACGACGAAGGAGGCCAATGGATAAACATAAACAATTACGACACGCAAAATGTAGACGTAAATAGGGAAGAAAAATTCACCCCAAAAGTAGCATGCGTAACGACAGATTATGCCATGCAAAATGTTATGTACCAGATGGGCTTAAATGTAATAACAATGGATGGATTTAAAATAAATTCCATAAAATTGTGGGGACATATATGCACATCATGCTACACATTTGTAAGAAAGACTTCTGTTATGTTCTGCTCCAAATGTGGAAATAACAATTTGAGAAAAGTAAATGTCGTGGTGGATAATAATTTAAAAAAGCTAGTCGTGAAAATTCCCCAATTTAGGGTTAATACCAAAAACACCATTTATAGTATTCCCAAAAAAAAAAATTCTTCTCAAAAAAAATTTCAAGATAAGTTGCAAATATTTAGGGAAGATGAATTGCTCATGGGGGGCAGAAAACAATTTTTAACACATCAAAAAAAAATGTACGAATCTCAGAAAAGTAAAAAGGACCCCTTCAGTGGAGACAACCTGCATGACAACTATGCCAACGACTGGACCTACAGGACCACTTTGAAAAATGGCAAGGTTGCCATTTTGACCAACCCGAAAATTGTCGTGGGGGGGAAGAAGAAGCATCCCCACAGGAGGAAAAAGAAGAAGTAGGAAAAAAAAATATAATAATAGAATAATTGGGTCAGAGTGAGTTCTCATATGCCATACGTATGTGATCCTTGTGAGGGCCAACTCCCCCTTGGGGGGTTAAACCATCCGACGTGCATCATCCACGTAGGATGATTTATCATCACAGTGTGTTATACCATTCGTTGGTATTCTATCTCCATTTGAATTTACGAAACGGCGGGAGAAGTGTCACCTTTATGTGCGCCCGTCGCAGGGTGAACCTTTAACCTGTCCTCATGTCGCTTTAAAGTGCCTTCCATTTGTTCGCACTCATGTGTGCACAATTTGTTACTTTTTTTTTTTTTTTTGATGCGCATTTTTGGTGCCTTTTTTTAACTATTTTTAAAAAACTTCAAACAGTTGCAAAATGGCCAAATGATTTTGCACAGAGAGGGACCCACGTTGGGTGTGTAGATACACATCAGGGGGGAAACAATTTATATATAAATAAAATTCCAACGGTCTACCCCCCTACAGATGGGAGAAACGCATAGACACACACGTTCATACCTATGTGCGGATAACCCTCTCGGAGTGAGCGGCACCCGTAAGTTTTCATCCACTCGCAAAAATGTTCTGTGATTCCACCGACCGGTCACATATGAGGAAGTAAAAGGAAAGAACAAATCTGCCAAAATAGCGGAAAAAAGGGGAATACACCACACGCACTATCTCAAAGGGAAAAGAAAAAAAAAAAAAAAAACTTCATTTCACTGTTTGTTTTTTAAAAAATATCGTATACTCTGCTTGCACAAAAATGAGTCGAGTTAACTTTTTTGTCTTGCCCCTCCTCTGCTTCTTGCTGCACGGATTAGCAGCCCTTGCCAAAATTCCTATAGAAAACCCCCCCTTTGTGTTTAGCAACTCGAACCAAGGTGAGGGGAAGGAAATAAATACACAAGGAAAGGGCAAAGCACGCATTACGGAAGCAACGAACGTGCTTCAAAATTTTACTACGTCGTATGCCCAACATGGCATGTAGACAAAACAACATCACAATAGGGTTACCATTTCCTGCACTATCAATATATTTTCTTTTTCTCTTCTTTTAGACAAGCTGAAAAGAACCTTTCTTAACGTCGATACCCCATGGGACAACGATGATGTGCTGTCCAAGCCGCCATACTCACTTTATGTAACTCTGGAAAATTTCCCGAACCCCTTTATCCACCCCTCCCTGTGTAATCGAAATGGGTTGAACTATTCCTACCTGTGCGACCCGAACAAAATCCTGTCTCGGAGCACGGCGGATAAGCTTGAAGGTGTGCTAAGAAGGAAAGCGATGCGATCATATATCTTGTCACTTTTGTGTCAACTCGTTCACCCGTTTTACGATACCGTGGCTGCCCCTACTACGGACACAACTATAATTCCTTTTCGAACCATTCCGCAACTCCCCCCCGGTCTTATCGCAGAAATCTTGAACTACCAAAGACGCAATTCCAGCCATTACTGCGCAGACAGAGGAGAAGTCCCTTACGTGTAAATCCAGTGCACTCCATTTTCTTTGCGCCAGAGTGCATGTTGTGAATTTTACTTTCCCCAATTTGGAGGCAAAAACTTGGCAGATAAATTCGCAACATACGAACATGCTAAAATGAGAAGAGTGTGAAAAATTCGAGAGATACGTGATATGGTTAACCAGCTCTCCTTCTTCACTCCCCCCTTCTTCTGCACAACAGATTAGGCGTAGCACTCATTGAGCGCCTGCCTTATGGAGTCAGCGCCGAGACATTCTCTTCCCAAATACTGGAACATTGGAAATTGGGAAACCGAAATTGCAACGACGGAATTCTGCTCCTCTTTGTGAAGGAAGACGCGACTTTTATGTTGAAGTGGAGAAAAGGTGATAAGCGACTTGGAAAAAGTGCATAACCACCACTATCCCCTTAGAGATGGTGCACGGTGCACACACAATCGCAATAATCACGCGAATGCACAAGCAGATGTTCATCTACACACACATGCATGCACGCTCTCTCCACTGCTGACGCGGCATACTTAGGAGCCCAGTCGATCATCAACTTCAGAACTGCCACCGCCATGAACAAGTCCTTCAACATGTACATACGAAGATACTCCCTGGAGTATTCCATTTTGAGAGGTAAAAAGTGGGGAATCATCCCCCGTAGAAATAATGTGTCAGGAGATATACTCTTCTAGGAATCTGCAAAAATGAAGGTCACGTCCAATTTGCACCCTGTTGATGTGTGCTAAGACAGAGTACACATTGTGTGGCAGGTCCTGATTTGCTTCTTAATCCGTCGATTTGTACTTTTTTTTTCCCCCCCTCAGCGGTGACACTAACCTCACAGGTAGAAACGTCCTCACCATGCAATGAAGTGCGCCAAAAAAGATGCATTATTTAGTTATGCACTTATGCCTTTTTTTTTTTTCCCCTGCTTTCACTTCATGAAGTACTTGACGGAGGAAATAATTCCGCCTACACAAACGGCTCAGATGTAATCCAAATGAGAGACCCAAATGGAAAGCTTAAAAAACTGGGAGGTTATATTAAATGGGAAAATGGATCTTAACAAGCTATTTACACCTTTGCATTTTTCCTTTACAGGGTTGTAGCTCTAACGATTGGCATTGTAGTGGGTCTGGGCTACCTCGCATGTATCCTAATAGGTGCTCACCAACATATGCAGATGTGGAAAAGCAGCCGTGCACACGAACGTACGCCTGTGCTAATACCCTCCAACGTCCATTCGGTGGGAAGCATTCTTTCGGTGCAACAATCTTAGCACCCACGATATCACATTGACATTTTCCTCGTTCATTTTCAGTTTTCTCCGATGCGCAAAAGGTGAACAGATAATATGAAGGGAGCCCCTTACCTTGAGAGGGACTAAAGTGCACATACACTTACGTGGCTCCAATTGTAAATTTTGCCTTGTTTATTTTTTCTCTTTTTTTTGTAAAGTTTAAAAATGAAAAAAAAAAAAAAATGAGGAACAACCTTTATTCTCCCCAAACGCGTCGCGCGTACCTATTGGATGTCCTATTTATCGTAACCGTTCTGTCTTTTTGTCGTTTTAATTGTTTTTTTTAACTCTTTCACATAATTGAAATTTTTCCCGAGGGCGGAAAAGACAAAACGCCAATCGGGGATTTCACATTTGGGAGAACAAATTTGTTGGACGGCTGATGGTAAAGTTGACGTGATGCAGGTTCGCTTAGTTCACTTCGTGCGGCAGCATTTTTTCGCCTTAACATTTTTTCTCCTTGTTCTTTCACTCCGTATTTCCCCCCTTTATGCCAATTTTATTTTTAGCACCATCCCTGTGCCCTTCGCCTTTTCATCAACCCCTCTTTTGGTACCTTATGGAGGATCACAAAAAAGAATAACAACACTCAAATGTGGCATCTCTGATTTTTGCTTATTATCACATATTTTTTCCCCTGCGTCTATAAAACGCGCCTGTCTGCATGCACAAAAATGGGTATACAAAAGTGTACGTAAAAATGGCATAACAGGGTGCATATATTTTAACGTCAGACATTTTAAAAACGTGAAAAAATGTATGAACAGGCAAGAAAAAAAAAAAAAAAAAAAAAAAAAAATTACGCATATATACGCGAGTGTAGCTACTTACAGCATAGTTCCCCACTCGGTTAGTGTTATTTTATCATGCCTCTTTTTTTTTTGTTTTACTTCGCTTCGTTTGCTTCCCTCCTTGATCCACTTTTTTCGCACTTCCACTGGGACCCATTTGGCGAATGTGCACTTGTACGCATAAAGTCGGCAAAGCAGCAAAAGGCATAAGCAACATACGCAAAGCGGAACGAACAAAAGACACGAAATATCTGTCAGTACGACATACGAGACGTGAGCGCGCGAGTAGGTAAATTCTTACTTATGCGAAAGTATTGCTTACCCAAACGTGTTTATATATAGCTTGCTCGAAGTTGCATTTTGGCTGTATACATGTACGTGTACTTTCGCAACAGACATGTATGAACGTTCATAATTTTTTTTTCATAAAATGAAAAATGTATGAACAAGCCGTGTGAAAAAAAAAAAAAAAAAAAAAAAAAGGAAAAAAAAACGAAAAGAATAAAAGAGCAAAAATGAGCAAAAAGAAAAGGAAAGAAACATCGTACATGTTGATGTCCACTTTTATGCCCATATTCCCGACTACTGACGGAAATAATTCGCGCAATTAACCCATTCGCATACAGTAGGGCAGATTTTTTGTTTCCGCATTTCCCCTCTTTTAAGCACCCGCAAGCATTTCCAACAGATGCTCATTCGAAAGGGCGCCCTTTAAGTATTTTAAGCGCATCCATAAATACGGACACATGTATATGCACAAAAGCACATGCACAAATATATACCCAAAATACGTACATTTCCTTTTTTGAAAAGCGCCGCGAGGATACATCCCCTCGAGACGCGTCAAAGACAGGTGCATTTGGCAGTGGCGCTAACCTGTAGCTGCTTAGGGCGTCCACGTTGTTGTAGAGCAAAGTGAACGTGGACAGGGGCACAGCTGGACGGGTGCACACGCAAACACATATATATTTAAATATACACACATATAGACACGTTTATATATACCCGAGCAAGGACTTCTACCGATCAAACAACGCCAACATCGATCCTCACAGAGAAGCATCGCGCAGCAATTATGAATTTACCGCACGATATCATCCCGTGTAACGCGAACGATAGTTTGATCCCCACAAATGTGGACGCCAAGAACATGTTGAAGAGACACCCATTCTCCAGCATGGACATCAGTAGCCACTTGAGCATTATTCCATTTCCACAGTATAACGCCAACTTCCTTTTAAATAACGACACCAAATTGAAAATGTATAAAAACAAAGTGTTTGGCATCCCCATTGATATTACCGACTTGAGGGAGAAATCCAAACATTTTAACAACACCATTGGCAGTAATGACAACGGGAGGGGAAATATAACTTACCAAATGGTTGGTAAAAATGATGCACCAGAAAAGGTAAAATACATTTACCAACCAGCCATACCGGAAGCTGCGTTTACCTTGCAGTTGTTAAAAAGAAATATGAAAAACACATGCGGAATGTACCTAGAGAAGTGCAAACGAGTGATTATTTTTGACTTGGATGATACGCTCATTCCGACCAACTGGATCAGATCCTTTTTACTCACAAGGTGTTCAGTTAGCTATAAGCAGGGTATCAAAGAATTGAAGAAGGAAATTCAGTTAAATAAAAAATGCAACTTTGAGTCAGTTGCTTGTTCTGTAATTCATTTGGCCATGTCCTTGTCACACACGGTGTTCATCGTAACCAATGCGCGTAGTGACAAGTGGATCGAGACAGTCAGGTGGCTTTTCCCCCGCTTTTCAAAACTGCTTCTGTACTGCCAAATTCCAATCATACGGACGGAACAGCAGATGGAGCCGTCCCCCCTTTATGTGAATGAGTATTTTCGCTTCTGGATGTGCGCCAAGGTGAGGCCCGGGGTGAACATTTTCGCGCGACGTACTTATTGTGTGCCTTCCCCGCGTGAGCAATTATCCTCAATCCTTCATGTGCTTACCGTCCACCCTTCATGTGTTTCCCTTTTCTTCCCCCACGCACTGCAGAAAAAAAAGTTTGATGATATTCTTAAGCAGCACTGCGCCCTCTACCGCCCGTACATCTCGCAGAAAATTGATTTTATTTCCCTGGGCGACACCGACTTTGAGGAAGTGGCGACTTATGTAAGACTGCAATGTGAGATAATGCGCCTACGCGAGTGCGTTAACAAATGAGTGCACAATTGTACGTACCAGTGTGTGCACCAATGCGAACACATGCACAAACCTATTTACATGACGACACTGCTACCCCCCTTGCAGGAGTTACAACTAGCCAACACGGGATTAATTAACAGAGCCTTCAACGTGAAGGTGCAGGCGGGCCTGTCCCTGGAGGACTTCACAGGGGTGAGAAGAAGGCAAAGGCTGCCACGCGTTTGCCGAATTAGCCGATGTGTACGCACCAGTATGGCAGCGTATATACACGTCGGTACCCGCTGCTGGTGCTTTTCCGCGTTTGTTTCGTGCCCGTTTCTTTGCTCACGTCCGTGTCCATCCGTGAACCTTCGCAGCAACTGAAGCTCATCCAAGTGGCCATGTCCATAATCGCCAAGGGGTCCTACGCGTACAAACATTTGGCTCTGTCAGGATCCGTTCAAATTAAAATGTAAGTGCGAGAATGGAGCTGGGGGGATGTGTAGAAGCGATGTGACTACGAGAGTGGTTCACCCATTAGGCAATCCGACTCTTTAAAATTCTCCAATATATATATATATATGTATATATATATATTTTTTTCTTTTCCGAGCAGGTTCTCATAGACAGGGAGATTTCGCAGCTCTCTTTTTTCTTCTTTTTTTGGTAATATGATGGTGACTATTTTGATCCCCTTTTTTTTAATGCCAAGTTAGGATCAGTAAATTCGATTTAACAATTTTGAAGAATTTATAATTTCCCCAGTTTGAAGCTTGATCGAACTGAAGTGTTTGAATTTTTCCCTAATTCAGATTTTCCGAATTGTGGTATATGGGTCCACATGACTATAGTAGCCGTTACAGTGGGCTGACATACTACGTACGTGTACCCTACTCACATATAGACGGACGTCTTTTTTTTTTTTTTTTAAGTCCCTACTGGAAGTTTCTTTGTAAAATTATGCTTTACATAAAATCAACCTTTTGAACATGTATTTTTTTTCCGTCCCATTCCCTCGTGCGTAGTTCGAGTGCCTCCCCTCGGGGGTGGAGTGGTAAATCTACATATGTGCATGTGTGTAGGGACAAGCGTAATGTTGTGAATGCGTCTACCTTTACATATGGGCAAAGTTGTTGGCCCTTTTTGAAGAAACACCTGTGCAAGAAGAGGCGTTACCCCTCCCCCTTCCACAGGCATGCACGAACGCGTAAATGTGACTATTTAAATTTTTTTTTTTGTTTTAATATGTAAACGCATGTGTACGTGTCGAATGGGTAAATTCTTTTAAGGCTTCAGGGGCATATACTGCTTCTGGGGGGAGAGTTGAGTGAGATTTTTTTTTTTTTTTTTTAAATGTTTTTCTTTCAGTTTATTTGCTCATAATTGCTCATTAATTTTTCTCTTTTAAAAAATTTTGCTTAATTTTATAATTACTTTTTTTTTGATGAACCTGTTTGGATCGCCTCTCTGCGTTCGAAAGGGAGGCACCGGGATGTGAAGAAAAAAGTGCATTGCGTCGGCACCAGAGTGTGTGTGTGCACATACAGTGAAGAAATGCACAAGACAGAAGGAGTGACCGGCATGTATAGTTTGGCATTTTTTGGAGAGAATGGGGAGAGTATTCCTTCCACTTCTTCCTACGTTTTAAATGGTTTTCCTCCTTTACGCCTCTCCCCCCCGGATAGGCAAAAATGTGGAATACTTTGTGAGGGAAGCTCAAAGGGGAAATTCAAAGCGTCCAGAATTTGTGTGTAGTGGCGCGTCTATTGATGGGTAGATTAGCACGTGCGTGAAAATAGAGTCGTGTGAGGGTGACTACACGTTAGTATTCACATGGGGATAGCCACGCTAGGCACGACAAACGAGGAGCTCGCGGGAAGCTTCCCCCTCTGACGGAAGGAAATTCCTACCAAGTTTTTAGCTTCATAGAAGGCATCAAAAAGAAAAAAAAAAAAATGATAAAAAATAAGGGAAAGAAGAAAAAAGATGTGAGCAAGTTAAAGAACTCCCCAGGCGCACTAAAGAAAAAGACACCACCCTCGGTATGTCCAAAAACAGGACAACACAGCGACAAGCATGCGTGGTGTGTAGGCGTAACTATTTGCCTTCTTTTTTTTTTTGCTAGAAAAACGCGCCAACTGAAAAGAAAAACGACAAGCCTCCCACGATCTTGCGGTGGATAGATTTACTGAGAAATTTAAAGGTGCGTCGGAGAAAAAGTGGAGAAGAGACCTGTTCGGGGTGACTCAAAAAGGAAGGGGGCCCCGCTGGTACATACTAATAGATGCCCTAATCATGCACACTGCTGGAATGCATTTTTGCGTTGCTCTGCCCCACCCACCACAGCTGAAGCAACTGAAGAAAAACATAGACGACGAAATTAGCAACCATGAGATCAACAAAAACATCAATGACAAATTGCTGCTCTTTCTGAATGACGAGCTGGAGGAGGAAGCCATTTTTGACAAAATCGAGGAATTAAAAAATGGGAAGCTCAGCATGCTCGTAGACATACACAAGGAAAACATGACTAACTTACAGAGGCAATTTGAGCAGGACATAAATAAACTTTTTGTCCATTTTGAGGAAGATCGGGAGATTCTGGTCAGCAACCGGAACAGCATCATCCACAACATAAATTTGTTCTACAGCCAGGTGGGGCGCGCAGTTTGTTACACTGTTTGTTACGCAGTTTGTTACGCGGTTTGTTACGCGGCTTGCCACACAGTTGGGCAGGCAACACCATAAAGGATCAGATAGACGATCAGGTAAAACAACAGATTGACGACCATATGATTGAGTTCCTCCCCCCTTGTGCAGATTGAACAAAGCCAGAAGACCAGAAAGACGGAACTGCAAAAGGAAGAGTTCGAGCTGCTGGACGAAATTTACAAAAACTACATCGCCGAGAGGTACATCTCCAACTACAAATTTGAAAAGTTCAAGGAACAGAACGAAACGAGGTTTAGCAGCCTCATCAGCGAAAATAAAAAGGCGCTGGATGAGGCGACCGATAGTTACAACTCTATTAAGGAGAAATACGAGCGGAGTAAAAGTAACCTGTCCACGAAGGAGCGGGAGGTAAGGGGGAGTAAATCTGGAGGGGCTACGGGGCAGTTTGCACGTTGAGCAATTTACGAGATGAGCAGTTTTAGAAAAATTGAAGGAGGTCCATCATTACCCATCGGCACATACGCTAAAGTGTGTGCTTCGTTTGTTTCTTAATTTACGTTCCTTTTCTTCGCCGCCTCCCCCTTCTAAGGTGCACGACCTGGAACTCAAAATCGACAGCTGGAAATTAAAGCTGGAAAATGACATCAAGGTGGGTAATGCGTCATGCGCGGTATGAAAGTCAAGTTGAGTAGCTCCAACAGAGGAGGGCATTGTATAGTTTGTCATCTCCCACCTCTAATGGTTCTTGTTCCCCATTCGTCCAAACTAACATGACAAGGCAGATTTACGAAATGCAAATCGAGCGACTGCGAAATGAGAAGACCCAACTGCTCAACCACATCAGGGCAATCAAGATGATCCTCCAAAAGTTGAAGTGAGCCACTAAATTTAAAAAAAAAAAAAAAGCAGCTTGAAATGATAGCAAAAGGGGATGTTGTTCCTTCTGCTTACACATCAACCACTGGATCACTAAGTAGGAGGTTGCATGGGTAAGCACTCTCACACAGTTAAGCGTAACAATTTGCTTGACCACCCGCTCCACCCGTCAGACATAACGACAAGCAGAGACTTATCGACATCACCGTGAGTTCAAGCAAATGCATAAGCGCGTTGGAAGAAAATATTTCTCTCGCAAATAAGTTGATAAACACGAACAACTTGTGCAGGTAGGTGTTTTCCCCAAAGGAGGGCAACCTCATGTGTAGCACATCGGATGTGCTCTCTTCATTGATACACACGGATTGATGAGAGACACCTTTCAAATGTTTCCTCCCCCCTAAGGAGATACGAAACGGAGCGGGAAAAAATTGCGTCCAGTTTGGACGTGCCAAGTCAGGAAGAAGTCGGGCCTGTTAACCTGGAAGGGGATGAATTAACGGTGAGTGCGCCAGGAGCGTGGCGTTGCGTTGGTCTCACCGATAGCATTTATGACGAAGCGACGATATTAACTATCCCTGTGAATACACCTTGGGGGAAGGGACCGCGTGTGAACCATCTTGCATTTCCTCCATTTGCTTTTTTCCCCCCCGGGCAGACCGACATGCAGAAGAAAAACGAAGATCAGGCGCAGCTTCTGGAGAATTTCTTCAAGAGGAAAAATAAAACCATCCTGGACATGTTCGTTCAGAAAAACAGCGCAAAAAAGAGGGATATTTTTCGTGTGGGCGAAGCATAGGAGAAGGAAAATTTACCCCTCCGCTTCATCCACGCGAATAATGCCTCAGATGCACACACCACCGATCACGCTAACGCCTCCCCCACACTTCCCTCCTGTAGAATCCTTTTAAAGAAAGAGTTACACGCACTCAGGAAGAAGAACAAAGAATATAGCAGTATTATTGACGAGATGGAAAATAAATTAAACTTAAACAAAAAGGTGAAGTTTAAGGAGAGCGACTTTCTCGTAAGGTCTGCATTGTAGTTTTTTTTTTTTTTTCTGTAAAAACCGGAGATATGTCACGCCAGTTGCGCATTAAATCCCATGTGCGTTCTGCAAATTTACGAATGGGTATACCATGCTCATTGGAGGGCATTCCGGGAGGACTCCTAACATTTTTTAGGATCCTTTTTTTTTGTTTTTTCTGCGTCGTGCAGCAGTAACGTGGTTGCAACGTAGATGTGCCATTCTTTCCCACTATGTGAAAAAAACGATAAACTGAGAACGACATGGATTAGGTTAAAACAAAAAGTCCAATTGGAAAGTTTGTACCAGACCGGAGGTGGGGGTTCCCTTCGTGTGTTGACGTATCGGAATAACTATGAGTAGCCTTAAAGCGGGGTTACGGTTGGAAGTTCCACCCCATATTCTCATTAGCAGTTTGGTCCCTCCCTCCCCGCAATGAAAACGCGGGGCATTTTTCGAACCCCCCAGGGTGTTCGTCTTTATGCGTCCACATGGGAAGTACCCCAATTTTTTACACGCGGCACAAAGATAGGGAGTATTCAAATGAGCAACGCGGGGGAAGAAATTGACCAGAGGAAGCTTCCCCACTGGAGTATAAACACACAGCCCTGTAACCTTCATAGTGGAAAAGAGGGGGACTTCTTTGAAAGACTCATCCGGATTTACGTGGACGTCATTTTTAACTGGGACAAATATCCACCGCATGTTCAGCACTTGCACATTTTGGGTAAGCAAAGAGGGTTCAAATGAGCAGCAGAGGGGGCATCGCTGAAAAGAAGAAACCACGTGAAGAGTATACGTGTGAACGTGCGAAGAGTACCAAAATTAAAAAGAACGCTTTCCCTGGAGAAAGGTGTAAGCGACATTTGTGAAGACACTCCTCCCCCCTTTTACTTCGCAGGAAGAAGTCTGCTAATGGATAAAGTACTTAACGTGCGAAGCAGCAAAAGTCACAAGAAAAAACTGCTTAACTGTGAGGACAGTAAACCGTTCGAAAATATGAACGAATATCTTGTACGCTTAAATGAAGCAGCATTGGGAGGTGAAAAATTATTAGAGGATGAAAAAAAGGACGTGATCCAAAAAGTGAAAAATATTTTTAACCACAAAAATGTCTTGTATGCATTATTTACCCTACAGCATAACAGGATTTTATTTAATTTTTCTGAGCAGTTGTTTTTAAAGAATGTGGAAATTTGCTTTTTAAACTCCGCCGTCAGTAGCAGGATGGACATATATCGCTACATCAGACGCTTTGGGGTGGACAACATTTGCCTTTACGTTTTTGAATACGCTGACCACCTTCACATTTTGAAGAAGCGCCATGAAGTCGTTAAGGGGTTATTTTTCGGAAGTGCGTCCTGAGGGGTCACATGTGTTGGAAGAACTGAGGATGCTCTGTTGACACGGTGGAAGTGCAAATCTGTACCTGTGTATAACGGGCGATGTGTACTTTTGCCTTTTTCCACCCGCGGTGCCATCCTTGGTCCAATTGTAAAAACGATTAAGTAGTAACGATGCACACCACGTAGAGGAAGTTCATCTATGCACCTTGACAACTGAGAAAATCTACACGCGCAGCGGCTAAACTACATGGCAATCGTAAACAGAATGTGTACCTTTTTATATACGTACGTTGGGGCGCATTACACGCCACTGCATTTTTTTTTTTTTTTTTGCCGCACTTCACCGCAGGTCCGAAGTTACCAACAGGGCGATATTCTCCTCATCCATTTCCCCCTCGTGCAAATTTGACATAAGTGTTGTTTCGCTTCTTCCAAATGGCATTCATATTCATCCATTTAGTACGCATATTTATTCGCGTGCAAATATTTATAATTGTGTTTACAACGCATATATATTTGTACACCTGCCCATTTGTGACGTGTACACTTGCAGCACAGCGCATGCGCCGACCCGCGGTGCGCGAATTGGCCCCTTTGAAATGGAAAAAAAAAAAAAAAAAAAAAAAAAAAAGTTACAGGACGCAGAGGCGCAGCAATTTCTGCATGGCGAATTCGCCACTTGAAATTGACTCACATTTGATCGTTTCAAGCGTGCGTACCGCGGCTAAAAAGAAAGGAAATTTAAATATAAAAATTATATGCATATACGTATAAATGCACGTGCACTTGCATATACCATTTTTTCCATTCAAACGGTAATTGCCGCCCGAGGGTCTTCGCCATTTACCAAGTGACCACTCCGGCGTTCTGCAATTTTCCCAGCGTGGCGCCCACGAGGTAACCGCGCTGTTGTATAGTAAATGTGAAGAGAAATAATTCCCCCCCCAGGGGAAGGAGATTCCCAGCAGATGACCCAGCACGTGATAATTTTCCAAACGGGTCAAAACACATCAAACGGTTGAAGACGTTTAGGACACTTCCGTACGCCCCGATGAAAGGCTGACGCGAGAATGCCCTCGAAGATTTGCCCACTCATTTTAAAAGCGCACTTGAAGCGGTAAACGTCCGAGGGTAGACGGGTCACACTGCAAGGGAGAGACGACATTCCGAATTAAGAAGACGTGGAGGGCGGAAGAAGCGATAACGGACGGTAATGCAGACAGGGCGCTAGCATGATCAAGCTCGATCGAAGTTGTGAAACGGTTGTGTGGCAGCTGTGTGATAGCTTTACGAAGGCACACACACGATAGGGTTGCCACAACGTAGAGTTGCTTACGCATGTATTAGCCTTCCCGCAAACAGAGCTGAAGGAAGAAAACAAATGTGCAATCGCCGCCCCCCCCTCTCCGTAAATGTACAAATAAATGTAAAAAAAAATGTTAGATGAAAACAAAACGGCAGGATTGCTACTCTTCTTCTTAGGAATAGCATCAGGGTTTATTGGAGTGTTTTTATTTTTTGACAAATTTTTTTTGTGTATGTCTAATGTCTTTTTTTTACTGGGTTTATATTTTTTAGTTGGGGCAACAAAAATCGTGCGCTTCTTTATGAACCGGAAGAAAATTGGGGGGACTGCAAGTTTCCTCTTTGGCTTCTTCCTTATCATTATGAGTAGGACATTTATTGGCTTCCTCTTTCAAGGCTATGGCATATACAAGTTATTTTTCTCCTTCCTGCCGAATATTGTTAATTTTGTGAAATATTCCCCCCTCAGTTTTATTCTGGAAATTCCGGGCATAAAGCAGCTGGCTGATTACATCATGAATAATAAGCGCCTGCCGATTTGAGCTCATCGGCGAGTGCATCTGTGTGGAAATACATGCCCGTGCGTGTTCATTGCGGCAGTTTTTCTTTTTTCAATTTTCCGTTTTTTCTCCGTTTTTTTCCCCGCATTGTTTCCATTCACCTTGTTTCTTTTCCCCTTTTTTTGCGCTGCACACCCTTCCATTTGACTCCTTTGAAAAACGCACAGGAATATTTTCCTCCATTTTTAAAAACACGATGGATATATAAATGGTCTCACCCCCCTTTGGCTGGGTTCAGGGAACGCTAAACCCGGAGTCGTTAATTTCGAAGCGCATCGATTTATACTTTCGCAAAAATTCGGAACACTTTATGATCATCCTGCGATCAATTTTATTTTTTCTCTTCCTCTTTTTAAAATATATGATCGTATTAGAAAAGGAAGAGTTAATGACATAGTCAAAAAGGTTGAAGGAAAAATGGATGTAGTCCTTCCGTGGGTGCCAACTGTTAAGTACCAATAAGAAAAAGTTATTATCGTATGCCAGTTGTTTCATAGATTGAGAGATGGCTGTAAAGAGTTGGCACTTTCTGTATACTTCCATTTTATCATTTCCATTAAAGAGACAGTTTAATGAATCTACCACAAGGAGGGAAATCTGGTGGTGTTTCAGTATATAGTTTATGTCTTTTTTTATTAACTGGAAGAATTCCTTTTCTTCGTTTATTTTTTGTATGTACAAATTTTGCAGCGCACTTCGGACGGGACAATTCTGCGCGTGGTGCGGGTTTGGCTGGCCTGCCTCGTCATGCCACGTCTGCTCATGATCTGTCTGATGATGGTTTCCCATTCGTGCAGACCCCTCCACCTGCTCCGTCCTCTTTTCATTCCCCCTGTTGATGCAGCCACACGTGTTACCCCCTCCATGCGGTTCCTTACAACTACTATGTCCCCCCCTCAACTCCAACTTCCTCCTAACTATTTCTTCCAACCTTCGCATGGGGAACATTCGATTAAAGTACACATAAAAAACTATGGCCTGTTTTTTCTCTTCAATAATTTTTAAAAGGAGCTCTGCACAGAGGGTCAGGGCGAACTGCGTTTTGCCGCTGCCCGACGCGCCCACCACCTCAACGAGGCTGTAATTGAGTATCCCATTTTCGAAGAAGTGGTTTAGCTTCTTGTCCTCGAATTGGAGCTTTTTCCTAAGGGGGGACGCAGCGAAGCGGTCACTCATTAAAGCGTTAAATCTATGCAGGAATAGGAAGAATCACAACATGGAAAAGGAAAAAAAAAAAACGAAGTAGACGTAACTATGCACTCATAACAACACATGCGTGAAGCAGCTTGGGGCGACAACAAAGGGGGGAACACTCAATGCGTAGGTCACTTTTTTTTTCGACGAATTACCTATCACTTTTGTTAAAGGGGACGGCGTCGAAAATGCGCTCCACAGATCTGCAAGTTGCTTCTCCTATAGGGTCTGCCATAAGGGGGGAAGGCTCACACAGGCAACTATGCACACTTTAGCGTAGCTCCCTTGAGTTACTTTGCCTACACTTATTTTAACTTCCGGGTGATATGAAGGTGAGCGGATGTGTGGAGGTCCTGTTGGAAGGGGGAAGTCCTTTCGGTTTCATCTGCGGTTCGGCGTGCGTGATGAAGTAGTCCCAATGTATGGTGGGGTGATACTTCTGTGCGGTCAATTAAATACACATTTGTGCTTTTTCTTCTTTAAAGGAAATTATCCAATGAGACTACTGCTGTAATTGTTTGTCTGTTCACGCTGCACGTGCGTACGTACAGGTGGAGGTACACGCGAATGGTCCCTTGTTGGAGAAATTTATTGGGGAGCACATGAAAAGGGGAAAGGAAACGCACGACGAGGGGCATCCCACACAAAACAGGGTCAGCACATCCGTGCAAGCGAGGAAGAGAAATACTTCCTTACATCGTATGGTCACTTTTCCTATTTGCACTTGGGATGAAGAAATGGTCGTGCTATATAGAAGGAAAGACTAACCCGTTGCTTTCTTCGAACACATTGAACTGTTTGCACGTGGTCGAAGAAAAAAATGCAATGTGGGGTGGGCAACAGCATGTGTGTAACTTTTTAACGGAACACCCATCCGTCAAGTTCACTACGTTTCGCTACGAAAGGTAGAATGTATGTATTTTTTTGTGGGTTCCTACTTGGGGCCAGATCGGTGCGAGCCCCTCCCCCCGCATCTTAGCCGCGATTCCCACCTGAGGGTAAAATTCACAGGCAGAAGAAAAACAAAACCTGACGGAATTGCATGCACAGCAGATGAGTATCCACCCAGAGCCCCTCCGGATGACGCCTCGTGGGGAATATATAAAAATTATTTCCCACAGGTGATTTCTTTTGTCGCCATTTTCCGCACGTGTAGAAATGGGCATTGCTCGGGGTGGGGCACTAATGGCGAACCGCTTCGATGAGGGAAAAAATAAAACTCGTTATCTTGCTGGGAGCGTCAACCTGAGGTGCCATAACACCAAGTTGTTACTTTGCGAAGTTGTTGCTTTGCGAAGTTGTTACTTTGTAAAGTTGTGGCTGTGATAATTGTGGGTTTTACCCAAGCTGCACAACTGTAGAGGATACGAACGAAGGAATGCCCAGGAGTGGGGCAATTTGGGAGAAAGATCAACGATGAGGCTGAACACGCGAAAGGAAGCACACGTTTGGGTGAGAGAAGATTTTCTCTTCCAGGTCCCCTCATCGTGCAACTGCTGGCTGAGGCCAAACTGAGCAGTTAGGAAGTTGTACCACAGTTGGCAAGGTTGCCATAGTTACTTTGTGGGGTGGCTAATTGGGCTGGCACAAATGTGGGGGACTTGCCCCAAATGGATCACAGGAAAAATGGGAGCCTTGCCCGCTGGGCGGGGTTACCGCTCTGCTGCTTGTTGCTCCTCCTGTTTAGCGTTCTCTCCTGGTGGGAGGATGGCAGCGTCAGGGGAAGGAGTCTTGAAGAGCAAAGGACCATCGGGACAAACGTATGTAGTAATATCATCCCGTTTTACCTGAACAGTCATAATTTTATTAACCCCCTGCGGGAAATTAACGTCTCAAATAATTTCTCCCTAAGGTGGAACATCAACTATATATACTTCGAATACTTCAACGAGGAGTTTTTTGTAAATTTTAATCTACACAGTTTGTTGGTAAAGGATGTGAAGTTATACGAATATAGAGACAGGAGCGTTTTGCTTTTGGGGAAGGATGCCTCCCATGATGAAGTGAAGTTTTTTATTCGTGTGGAACAGGATAGGAGTGTGCACCCTGGGGAAATGAGAACCTTTTATTTTGTCATAAATTCGGGGAATGGTCCAAATTTCAGCGCATGTGTAAATGTAATGCTGGAGTTGAATATCGGCCTGGTGAATAGGTACGGAGGGGCTCCACCAAGTTATGCAACTGCAGTTAATCACCCTACCAGTGGTGGAAGCGCCAATGAGGTGGAAAGGCTCTATTCCGATAGGACCATCGTGGAAGAGAAGAGAAGCAAACTCCCGGCACACCATAAGGATTACATCATCGTGAAGGACAACTACTACTACACTTCGAGTGAAGACTACTACGTTAGATTCGAACGAGAGGGGGAGGATCCCTATGCTGATCTGCAGGCGAACCAAGAAGTGGTCGTCTACACGGTTCTTTTATTTACTCAATTCAGCGAACACGGCAGTATAAGTTTCTACTCCCATTTAACAGAAGATATAACGAAAGAGAAAAATTTCCACATGAATTTGAAAAAGTTAAGTTTGGGAAAAAGCTACTTGTATAATATGAGCGTGGATAACATTTTAAGGTTGTCTCATCTGGATAAGGAATGCACCAAGGGGTGTGTCAAAAGTGTGCGAACAAAAAATGGGGTCTTACTACACGCCCTGTTGGAGAATAACGCCGTGTATAAATTTGACGTTAAATACATTTTGGGAAGGGGTTCCCCCGGTGGGCTAGCCACGAACCGTAATGATGGTGCGCATTTTAATGTAGAATTTTCCATCGTGAGGAATGCAGCGGAGTACACCATGATGGACTTCATCCGTGAACACTTCACCAGGGAGTGCATGCACAATACCTTCTTCCCGAGTGGAATCGTCCAAACGGGGGAAGAAACGCCCTTGGAGAAATATTCACTAAAACAGTGCAAAGAGGAGAAGAGGGAGAGTTGCACTCCAGCTGACGCGGATGATGACTTCATCATATACGGCAGGACGATCGAACTGAACGATAATTTCATTTTCAACTTTGATCCCATTAAATTCTTTGAGCAAAATAAACAAGTGAGCTTAACCATCACTGAGGAGAGTCTTTTCAATTTGGTCGTTACATCTAAGGCAGATAACGTTTACATAAATTTGCTGAAAAAGGACTCGTCTCATGGGGAGAAGGTGTGCAACACGTACTACATGAATAACCTAAACGACTACACTCTTTTTAACTACATGTCGAAGGAGGTGGATCATTTTGCGAACGCACATGTGAATAAAGCGTTTGCTGGTGATTATAGGGATGATGAAGAGGTACGGAGGAAGAAGTTTTCCCAACACAATGTGACTTACATAAATTGCACCCTACCCAAGGGGGAATACTACCTAAGGATAAGCGTCGATGGGTATAATATGATCTGTGACTCGAACGAAGTCAGCCTGATTATTCACCCGTTAAGTATATACGAGGAGAGGCACAAATGCGACAGCAGCATGAATGTTGTGACGGATCTGTTTTACTACCACTTGAGGTCGGAGAGTAAGAAGAACCGGGAGGAGTTTTCCAACCTGATCAGCGCACCTCAGGGGGAGGATATCACCAATGTAGAGAGGACCAACTCGACAGCAGGTCAGGTAGAATGGCAAAAGAGTATCCAGGAAGACGCCAGAACATACCAGAACATTTACGAAAACAGGTGGATTCTGAACAACCCGATATTTCAAGACTTCGACTTTGTGATTCTGTACGAGAGGCACATCACTGACAGGGTGGATGAATTGCTCGTCACGATAAACAACTCCATTTTCGTGGACCTTTTCTTTGTAATTGTAGAACCGGTGAGGGAGGAGACCTCTTATTATTACATTTACAGAAATTCTAGGAACGTTTCCAAGTATAAGATCAAACACGGGGACCGACCCTTCACCATTTATCTAATTGCCTCCACCATGCACCACCCAGGGAAGCAGCTTTGCGGTTTTTTCTTTATCGACATTGACTTGGTGACAAAGAATAAATTAACAGAAGAAGAGAAAGAACCAGATAATACGAAACCCACAACCAGTGCACACAACATGGTCAGCAGGATCAACTATATCCCTGATCTGATCATCGGCTACGACTCCTACTCCTTTAGCAACTTCTGCTTCATTCCAAAGTTTAAAAAACATAGCCTGATTATCTACATAAAGGAAAACTCTATTGTTAAGATAAATTGCTTCAGCACCAACTATGTGTATATTTGCCTGTACGACCAGAATAGGAGAAAACTCTACGATGGGTACAATCAGCTTTACATCGAGTCGTTTACAAAGGGGGAGTACGAAATAGTGTTGCAGTTTAACGCGCCGAACGATCAGAAGGACAACGCGTTCTTCTACCTTCAGATTTATGTCTTCCACTTGAGTTTGCTGGAGAGGTGCGCTGCGGGCGGAGCCTCCATTACAGGTGCAGACATAGGTAAAGACGTGGAAGAGGAAGCCACTACTATTGCATCGCAAAATGCGGAAGCGCCCCCCGTAGCGACCACAGCGGATATACAAAACCTGTACGACCTGAGCCCGTATGTCGAAGCTAGCAATCTGGATTCCACCACCCATGCTAATCAAACTCAAGTGAAGGACAAGAACACGTTCTGGTTTCAGGCCCCAAATGTGTATTACCTATTCAAGAGGGACTTCCTGCTGCTCCATCCGAAGAAGAGGATTGTAAAGGAGCTGATCCTCCCCCACGTGGCGAGCATGGACCCCTCAGTAACGTTCCTCCTGAAGGTAGAACTCATTTTTGCAAAGAATTATTTGCCCTATAAGCTAGCCATCCAGGATGCTTCAAACAGTAGACTTCAATACCATGATAGTTACACGTATAAGAATAAAATTCTGATGACTCTTCCCGTGGTGAATAGCCCCCCCAGGTGGGGAACAACCATTCAGGAGAGGCCTCCCAGCGGGGGAAGGTCTTCAAACTGTATGTAGACCTGTACGAAGAAGTGAACGAAAATTTAAGAGACAACTTTTGCACATACGCCTACCTGCACATTATCTACACGAGCGAGATGGAGGCTTTTCGTCAATGGGATGAACAGGGCCTTTCCTACTCCACGGTGAACCTACCTCTGCTGTTGAATAATATACTTTTCAAGGGTTCTCCAAGTGCAGCAACGAAAGCAATTGGTGAAACGGCTAACCATGGGGGTGGTAGCTCTGAGGTGATTTATCTTCGCAACTCCGACCTGCCTATCGCTAACCAGAGCGTGCAGTACACCTTCGAACTGCTGAACAATAATGTGCTCCTGTTCCTAGTTAAGGATAACCTTTTTTTTGATATGTACATGTATAGGGAGAAGAGAGACATAAAGCTGAATGTGTATAAATTTTCGGACACGCAGAAGTTACTCTCTGGGGGAGGAATCACCTACAATGAAGTGATGAAGAAAGGATCGTCACACCTAGGAGAAGAAATTATTTCCTTCAACAAGAGGCAGATATATCTATCCATGTATCTAACGAGGGGGCTATACATCTTTCAGTATGAACGTGGGTCAGGCCCTTTTTTCGCAAATCTGTCTGTGGTGTGGCATTACGGGGAAGACATACCAAGTGGGACTTACCTCACCGGGGAGGAAGTCGGTTTGGCGAAGGAGGAAGTTGCAGTTGTCCTTCCAAAGGGCAAAACACCAGTTCGCAGGGACGATGCCCTGATGAGGGACGAAGTAAATTTTCTCTTCGGGAAGGAACTCATCTGCAACGGAGAAACCAAACTGCACTATGGAGGTAAGAAGCTCCATAATTTGACCTACTTTTGGCAAGAAATTGTAAAAAATGAAAATTTTCAAATTCTCGAAGACAGTGCCACCAGCGTGGAAGTAAAAAAAGGCGAACAGAAGAATGCCCTCATTTACAAGCGTTTTTATATATGCTTATCGGACCAAGGGGGGAGTAACTCTAATGATGATACGCAAAACGGTAGCGAAACGATTGACAAGAATTACACACTTTTTAATTTAAAAATAGAAGAGAGAGCCCAAGTGTATGTAGAGATAAAACCCCACTATCACTTCTTTGTCTACCCCTTTAACCTAAATATCGTTTCGAAAAGATCCTTTTTTGACATTTCCAGTGGGTATAAAACCTCCATTACGATTGACCTATACAAGGGAGAGTACGAAATACATTTGGCTTTTCCAGGGCTACCGAAGGAACAAGTAAAAGACATCATATTCGACTTGGTCATACTTATTGTGTCGTCCAAAAGCGGGGAAAGCGAACCCCAGCAGGGAAATGCACTACCCTATGTGAGTAACTCTCCTGGAAGACCCCCTCAAAGTGAAGTCTGCAAAGCGTACCCATATAAACCCCTTTTCAACAAAGTTAATCTGGTGGACATCCCTGAAAATGACGCATCAGTGAGGAGAAATATAATCTCCCCAAAATATAAAAATAAATATTTTCACCTTTTCGGAAAATTTTTCCTCAAAAATTACAAGGAAGAAGTTTTCTTTACCATCCCACGTGGTGATTACGTTTTGAAAATTTTTTGTCTCCCTATTGATGAGTCAACGGAAGAAAGTATGACAGCAGAGGACGGGGAAAAAAATCAGATTGTAAACATGAGGAGCATCCCCCTTGGAAATTTCTCAGACCAATCAGCGAACTTTGTAAACTCCTTTCTGAACGTACGAAATGTGTTTAATATTAGGGTTGTTCTGGACCCTTCGGGGGAAGCCAACCAGGGTAGAGATGGCAAGGAAGATCCGTCACAGAACAACTCCCTCTTTTTGTCACCCATGTTTGCCAACGAGGATGAGGAGTTCATGTTGAATCTGTACCAAGTAGAGAAGAGCTTCAAACTGGTAATCAAAACGAATAGCTATTTTTGTAATTATTTCCAGCTAGTGGTAAGTCTTTACCCCCTGGACTTTTACAACCCTGTGCACAGCTATGCGTATGGGCAGGTGAACTCTCTGGAGAAATATATGAAGAATATTCTTGACACGATCTCTGTTAAGGCGAAACTATATGAGGACATAATATTTGAGCAGAAGAAATTTCCATCGCATCAGTATATGAGGATAGAAACGGAAGTTGTGAATTTGAGGAGCCCTAACAAGGAGCACTCCTTTTCGCTTCCCGTGGTTGTGCGTAAGGTAGGGTGTGCTAGGCAGAACATGCCGTGGAGGAGCGGCACCCCCGCATATGAGTGTGTCGTACTTGCACAGCGATTATATCCATCTAATCAATGTGATCCTTTTTTCCTTTTTCAGGGGAGCTACTTCAAAGTTAACTTGGGATATGATTTCTCTTTAGCCAGTTTCCAAATGAAGCTCTCCAAAAACGGTGCGGCCATTTCAAGCAGCAGCAAGATGGAAGTCAGTCTGAAGGAAAACGCCCTGAACATATTTGAAAATATTAGCCTGTACTTGGAAGAGGGAAGTTACACACTGGAGATTCGTTCCTATGACATCATTGCAAATTTGAACAACATAAATAGAAACTTCATCTTCTCCTTCTATTTCGAGCTTGAAATTTTCGAGTTTTCCGACGAGAAGAACAACGACGCAATTCTGCTGGATGTGTTTCCGCACAATTCGATGCCCGTCAATAGGAGCTTCCCCTTTGGGGTAAGGCGGGAGGGAGAACACCTATTGATAAGGCATTGTGCCATAGCGGGGGGATTGTGGGAGTATGATTGATCCTCTTTCACCTCCCACGGGTGCAGATACGTTAACCTGTGCACACGTCGCCCCCTTTTCTTTTTTTGTGTGCAGGTTGATATAATTTTCTGGGGAAAAGTACACGCGAAGGACGTACACCTGGAGGATGATCAGAAAACACACATAGAGCCGACCAGCATAAAAGCAATAAAATACGCGAACATTGAGGTTCACAAATTTGTTTTATCCCCAGAAGTAATGAACAAAGTGGAAAAAAATTTTATTTTTAAATTTGCCCCAAGTTGTAATATCTATGTTAATCAGGAGAAGGAAAAAAAGTTAAAGTTTACCCTCTCGACTGAAGACAAGAGTGTTCCCATCGGAGAAAACGTTTATGAAGAGGGAAAAGGGGCAGCAATCATAACGAGTGAATCGAATGAGCGAAATGGCCAGGTGCACCCAGAAAGTGTGAATAATTCCTTCCTCTTGGAGGATGAACAGAAGGAAGTCCCGCCCGACAGTGGTAGAACAAGCTATCTGGAAGGGAATTCCCAGAAGGACAGGTAAGTCAACCGCACAGTGTGGAGGGAGTGCACTCCATTTGGTCAAAGCGTCGGATGGTGTACTTTTTTTCGTGGTGACCTATCTTCCCATGCTTTTTTCAAGTACGCAAAAGTGGTGCCCCCTTTCCGTGCATCCCACTTGTTAGTAGAGCATCATTACTCCATTATGCTTGTTCCCCGTTTTCGGGGCCACCCCCCCTCTCAGCGTGTACGACATCGACCGTGTCATCCAGAACTTCCGACTGAATGAAAAGAAAAGAAGGGACGAAGAAGAAGAAGCCTCCACCATGAGCAATCCCTCGAAGGGAGAAATAGACGCGTGTATTCCGCTGACCATACTGACAATGGAAATTTACTGCTTCGAGAAAAGTTACTTTCTCATTTTTATTTTTTTTTTGTGCGTTTGCTTTATGATGTGCGCGTTCCTATTTGTGGTTTTAAAATTGTACAAAAACTGGAAGTACTACAGGAATTACGACGTCATTACGGAGAGTGATGAGGTGGTCAACCTGTTCGACGATGACCACATATAGAAAGTCGAGAATGTCGCATAACGAACCGGAACAGGACGCGCTTTCCCGTTGACCAGTGTGGCATCCCCACGCCTTTGGCTTTTCCTACATCTTTATCCGTGCATGAGTGTGACTTGTTCCGTTGCACTCCCCTTTTTAACCTGCATGTGAATACACATTTGTAGATTCGCCAACCGTGAATCACACCCACGCCGCGTCCGCTCTGTAGGACGGTTGATTAGTGTCACTAGTTCAGCCCAATTTGCCTTTTAACTCGATTTGAGTGCGTCCACTTATTTATTTATTTTATTTTATTTTTTTTGTCACGTGTAGTAGCGGTGATATTGCCGCTCTGTCTGTCTGTATGTCTGTCTCTCATAAATCCACATTTGTCCTTTCCCTTTTTCGTAATATGACCCATTTGTGTGGCAAAAAATGCGCATGATTAATTTGCGAGATTTTTAAAAAAAAAATTTACAATTTTGTCAATCTCTTACGTAAAGAGGAAACGTTATGTTGTTACGATAGGACAAAAAAAAAAAAAAAAAAAAGCGAAATGTCACGCCAAGCAAAATATTCACATTACAAAAAGTCACAAATATTGGGGAGGTACAAACTTATGCACCTACCATGTGCGGAGTGTGTACAAATCGAACGCACTTTTCACAAATAACTGAATATGTAGCTCTTCAACTGAAGGTATAACAGCAGGTAGGACAAGAAAAAAATTCCATAGTACACATAAATGACGTTATCAGAAAAATTATTGCGAAAAGTGCGGATGGTATATTTGTGTATGTAAAATAAAGAGGACAGCATATAGTGGGCAAAAATAAAAAAACGAAAGACACTACAAAAGAAGAGAATAAATGACAGATTCGTTTTTATCAAGGTAAATTTGTAAAAAAAAATCAGGGGGAATAAAATTATATTATTATAACTCATCAACGAAATGAGAAAGGGCAACCTTATTGGAAATACCCTTTTCGTGACAATGAAATTTGTCATGTATATTGATAAAGGGGTGAGCGTATTGAAAAGATATAAAAAAATTAAAGTGGTGTAGAAAATGTTTAATTTATTCTGGGTGATGTATGCTTGGTTGTTTATTTCTTCGCTACTCAAGGTGGTGCCATCTGAGGGGGTAAAATCCACATCGGAGGAGACACCAAAAAAGATATTTTTCCAATTAAAAAGAAAAAAAATGGTGAAGGAAATGAAAATGTTCACCCATACAAATCCATACAAGTCTGGGTTTCTTTCTATGCTGAGCTTGTTGTCATAGTAATCGAAGGCGTCATTCATGTGGCTGATTTTTCTTATATTTGCGTTCTCATCGTCTACTTCGTTTTCGTCTGCGCTGGCAGCACCGTTATTGCTGCCGTAATATTTATCGGCACTTTTTCCATGGCCCTTGTTCTTGTGGCTGCGGCGGGTGCTCCGCTGACACGTGTTCTTTTCAAGGTCATCCAAGCCATCCATATAATCGTATGACTTATCCACGTTCAGATAAGGCAGCAGCGCGCACATGCACCTGTATATGATCACGTCGCTATCCACGTCATAGTAGCACAATAGCTTTGTGCTGATTCCTTTTAAACTTTTAAAAAAGGGTAACAGGTCGAACGAGTTATTTCCTCCATCCTCAAGACTGCTTCTCGAGGCGGTTACACCCCCCCAGTTGTCATTATTTTCGTTGTCGCTTAGATTAAATATGTTCATTTTTCCGCTCGGCATGTTTCTAAAATTCATTTCGTGCACTTCTCCTGCATTGAATTTTTGTTCGAGGGGGGTTCTCTGGTGGTACATGTCACTGTTGTTGCTGTGGTATCGTCGAATTCCGGTGCCGTTCGCACCGATTATCATTTGATTAGATACACCATGGGTATTCGAAAAGTTAAGGGGACTACCCGTGTTGTTGTTTATGTTATATCCGTTATATGACGCTACACTGAGACTGCCATCAAAACTGGCGATTCCGTTTGAATTACTTATACCTTGGGGGGGCCCTCTTCCCCTTTTCACGTCACTCAAATTAACCGTTGTTAAATTCTTATTCAGGGAACTGTTTGCTCCACTCCCAAAAAAGTCATCTTCGTCGTTGATGGCGCTGTCAATGACGTCTTCCTCATTGCCATAATATATATTCACGTTATTGGTACTCCTGGGAGGGTTCTCCACGTGGAAGGTGTCCTTGTATTCATTGGCCATGAAATTCGACCTTTCATTCTTCTTCGTCTTCTTCGCATTACTGCCACGACTGTTGCTATACGCCTTGCGGCTCGTATCGCCTTTGTGTAAGTTCACATCGTTACTGTCCCATAAATTTTTCTCTTTCAAATCCCTATTTGGTGTGTTCATTTTTGCCTTACCCGTTCAGGTGAAATGGGAAAATGTGTAAACCAAAAAAAAAAAAAAAAAAAAAGTTACATATTGGTTAGCTAGAAAAAGAAATTAGCAGCTGACCAGTCAGGTAAATTTAGGAAAAAAAAAAAAAAAAAAAAAAATTTTCTAGAAATCCCCATTCATGAAGATAAAGGATTGCAAAGTGGAATATACAAAATGGAAGGACACAAAGGGAAAGGCAAACAAATGTACGTAAGGAGAAAACAAAATGAAAGAATGGACCGGTGGTTGATAAAATTCCCGCCAAGCTCTAATGAGCAAAAGAGAAAACTGCCAACAAAGTGTGGCCGAACATGTTATCGCATCATAATACGGACGTGACATCCCTCTTT
Source organism: Plasmodium coatneyi (assembly GCF_001680005.1). Taxonomy (NCBI): domain Eukaryota; phylum Apicomplexa; class Aconoidasida; order Haemosporida; family Plasmodiidae; genus Plasmodium; species Plasmodium coatneyi. The sequence continues at coordinate 1,241,757 of NC_033560.1, forward strand.
TTTTTTCCCCCTTACGTGGAGGTAAAAATATGCATTCGCTAAGAGGTGATTTAAACACGTCTTATTTGGCATAAAATTTCGTGACTGTTGATACAGTGTGGTAACACGCATGGGAACAATTCTCTCACCAGATTGAGTGATTCAAAATAAGGTTTGTTCTATCTGGAAAACAATCACTTTTGAGCGGCGCATTTGCTGTGGTGTAGCGCGCGAGAACTAGCCATATAATTTCTTCCCCCCTAAATGGACATGTGCTTATCTTTATGTGCGTGCCTATTTTTGCGCCATAAAAAAGGCTACTCCTTCAGCATGATGCTCGATGGGAATCTCCCCGTTCACCTCCACTTGTTCATGTTCAAGCGGAAGGGGAAAAAAGGAAAAAAAAAGGAAATTAAAACCGCCAAACGGTGGAACGCGAGCAGTGCGTACGACGCACTGGCGAGATAACGAACAAAGTATTTCCCTCCTCGTATCTTTACCACTCAAAAAATATTCCCTTTTTAAAAAATTCAAGGTGCAGGGATGTCCAATAAATTGGTAAATATGTGAAGTATAAAAATGAGTTGAAAAATAGCACGTTGGAAGATAACCTGGTTTCCTCAGCCTATTAACGCGCAATGGCACTTTTTATATACACACACACACACGCGGACCGCTTACCAGTTCGGAATTCCCCTTTTTATTTTATGATCATACAAACGGTAATTCATTCGTTCATATGATTCTTGACATGTACACTTAAACGGCGTAAGGGGGCTGACTTAAGTCGGGAGTAACAACAGAGCAGCCGTGCATCTAACGTGCAGTTACACGTGCACCACGGTTTCGTTTCCCCGTACACCGTGCTGCTGCCAGAGTTGCGAAAAAGAACCAAGTGAACCAGGTGAACGAAACAGAAAAGGCTTTCCTTCAAAATGGAAAAATTAAAAACATGGGGGGTTCCCTTCCGTCCCCGTGTAGCGATCGATGGCGTGGCAGATGAGAAAAAAAAAGAAACGAAAAGATAAAATGGGGTAATGCCAAATAAGGGAGCCCCAAAGGGACTGCGGAAATGTGGCTCAGTTATTCTTTGCGCCTAGTCGCAACTGAGGGGTTTACACAACCACCCCCCTCTACATGCTTCATATGGAGGAGGGGTAATAACATCCTGAATTTGCCACAGGGCGTAAAAAAAAAAGTGGGGAATTTTTTGGTACCACTACGGGGGAATAATATACATATACATCCCACTTGGAAGCGGCATACCTGTGGGTGCATACATTCGCGAGCGCGCCCATACGTGGGTGTAAGGTACACGCATACACGATGGCTTCCTGGTTAGCAGCCGCTTCCTTTTTTTTTTTTTTCCACTTGGGGCGTGTCGTAGCAAGCCTTGCAGAGAACTCCAGTTGTGCAGCTGGATGTGCATACGTGTAAGGGTATACGTATATGTATATGCACACGTATGCGTACCTTGTACGTGTGCATCGCTACATGTAACCCGTGGCGTGATTCCTACCAGGAACCACAGCCGAAAATGATATACATACATGCATGAATATATATATGCACATATATATAGATATATGCATATATATTTGTGCGTGCTTACTTGAGAAACCCTTCTGGATGCCAAAAAAAAATTAGCAAAGCGCAGGAGTCAGAAGTTTGCGCCATGTTGTTACGGGTAGAAGCGAATACAATTTCTCCGCTAACCATTTTCACAATTCGGGTACGTGAAAATATTAGCAAATAAAAAACACTTCCAGAAATACGGCAAAAAAAAAAAAAAAAAAAAAGAAAAAAGAAATAAACTGAAAAAAGGAAGAAGCATTTTTCGAAAAAAAAGCCATCATTCGTAATCGCAGCATCTACCCACATGTATTTATTTGCCCATAAATGCGTACAATCCCCTTTTTTTTTTTTTTTTTTTGCGCTTAAAAAATAGGCTTACGTAACGTTCATAAACGCACTGCTACGTACGTCGCGTGCTCCTGTTCGTAAAACATAACTCCAGCGGAGAGCGTAACTTGCAGCTACAGGTCGCCCCCCGCCACCCCTCTACCGCGTAGCTTAAAAAGTAATAACAAAAAAAAAAAAAAAAAAAATACAAAAAAGTTCGTGCTTGAGAGAGAGAGCCTTATTCGTATATTCTTCCTCCCCCCATACATACGATAAGCAAACTACGTACCTGCTTTGTTCCTACATCGTTCATACTTATAAAGCGCTTACAAATTTATGTACATGCATTGTAAAGCTTTATAGAGCATACAAGAACACTTCGTATTGTGAACGAAAACTGTTGACCATTCGTTAAGCCGCTTCTCAGCTCCCCCTTATCCATTTTTGTTAATCACGCGAAGCCGTTTTCTTCAACCATGGAAGATGACAAGAACGATTACAATCCCGAGGAGGAAGTCACAACTGGAAATTGGAACACCCCCAAGGTAAGAAAAAAAAAACAAAGCGCATATTTTTGCATTGGAGCATACCTTGATGAAAGCGCAACTGGGACAATTAAGAACTTACGCCCCTTGTTTGCTTCTACATAGTGGCATGTAGGGCAGAAGTTTTTTATGGTGGTCTATGCGCTTGCCATTACTCTGTATACGTCTCACCAATTTTTGGCGCGAACCTGTATGGTTGCGGGGAGGCCCCCTTTACTGCGCGCATTTTCCCTCTTTTATTTGCGGTCAGCCCGTATGCTCCCGCCCCGTCGCTCTTGTTGACCCGTGTATATACGCTAAGAAGGGGCCATTTCTCTGTACATGTATATTTACCCCATTTATGGGCACCGTGTCCTCATCTTTTTTTTCTTTCCCCCCGTGCAGATTGAACTGAAAGAAGTAGAAATAAAGACGGGCGAAGAAGATGAAAGCCTGTTCTGGTCAGGGAGGTCGAAATTGTACAGGTGGGTAGATGGCGAGTGGAAGGAACGAGGACTTGGGGAATCCAAACTGTTGTTACACAAGAAAAAAGGAATTATCAGGTTTCTTCTAAGACAAGAGAAAACACTGAAGGTTGTGGCAAACCATTATATCTACCCCAATAAGTCCTACTGCAAACTCGTGCCCAATGCAGGAAGTGAAAAAATCTACGCTTGGACAGTGAAAGATTTTGCAGAGGAACCCAAAATTGAGCAGTTCGCCTTAAAATTCAACACGGCGGAGGCAGCCAAGCTATTCAAGCAGAAGTTTGATGAGGCGGGCCAAGTGAATTTGAAGCTGCTCGATGATAACGGGCAGCTGAAGGTGAAGGTCGCTGAGGAAAAGAAAGAGGATAAAAAGGAAGAGAAAAAGGAGGATGAAAAAGAAGATAAAAAGGAAAAGAAAGAGGAAGAAAAGAAGGAGGAGAAAAAGGAAGAGAAGAAGGAGGAGGACAAGAAAGAGGAAAAGAAGGAAGAAGACAAGAAGGAGGATAAGAAGGAAGAAAAAAAAGAGGAGAAGAAAAAAGTCGAAACTGATGCGAAGGACAAGAAGGAAGAAGAGAAGGGGGAAGAAAAGTCGAAGGACGCAGGAGTCGATAAGGCCAAAGCGGCAGATGACAAAAATAAGAAAGACGACAAAGAGGAGGAGAAGTCCAAAAGTGGGGATGAGGAGAAGAAGGAAAAGAAGAAAAACGAGGAGGAAGAGAACATCAAGCGAGAAAACTAACTCGAATGGGTTTGTCCTTTGCGTGGATGCAACGGTCCCTTCAGCACACGCTCAAATGCACATACTCGTTGTGCCTTCCTGACGAGATCGAAAAACACATGTAACGCAGTCGTGGTCCCCCCTCTCGCGTAGAGAGCTTCCCCCAAGTGAACAGATAAAAATTTTTGCATTTTTAAAGGGCGGCATGTCTGCTTGTGCCAGTACAGGTTGTCCCACTGAGCACAGGCATGCACATATATATATGTAGGCATGCGTGAGTGTATATTTAGGCGCGTGTGCGCCTGTGTATACACGTATGTGTTTACCCCCACCAAGTTTTTTAAAAGCATATATACATCCATGTATATATTTTTTTTGTACTGGAGAATTGAGGAGTCATCCCCTGCGGAATGGAAGGTCGGCAGGGATGAAAAAGTGGGATAAACTGGCAAAAAATGTGCAACCATATACGGAAGGATGCCGCAAAATGACGAGAATCTCCTTCCTATAAGAACGCGTCGCCCACGCCATTTTTCAAACAAAACACACTCATTTTTGTACACTTGGCAGGAGAAAGCTGCGTTCCATTTCGAGAAATTATACACAAACTTATGTATGTGTGTAGTCAGACACCTTTTTAAGTTTATAATTGTATAGCTTCATGTGCACACATTTCTGAGTATTGCATACGTGCTTGTAACTACGTGTTTATGGGTCTACCCCTTTTTGCGCGTACTTTATCTGCGTATCTATTTTCATATGTCGCCATTTTTACCACAACTTCGGCCTACACACCTGCATGTGCCAAACTTTGTTAAACGCATAAATGCCATTTTACTTTTAAGGGGGCGCCAATTTGTGCGTGGCGAAAAGGACCCACTACCGGGGGGGATTGCAAATTTTTGGAAAATTTCTCGTGAGAAATGATGCGGCGTAGAGTCACTAACGTGGCCATATACGGATGAATATGTTGGTAGTTTCATGAATGCGTTTGTGAAGTATCTTTTGCGTACACCGTTACAGGTAGAGTTGGCACTGCGATGGGGGAGTACCTGCATGCAAGTGCAAAGCGAACGAGGGGAAGACTACGCATATATGCAAACATGCTGTAGTACATACGTACTAGCATGGAAGTATTTGCAATAGGAGGAACAAAAGCAACATGTATGAGGGTGGACATTCCCTTTATGCGCATTTTAAAAATACCTGCCCCTTACCCCAAAGGGTGACTTCAAAGTTATTGCTTTTTTTTTATTTTTTTTTTCCCCCGGTATGTGCAAAACGACGTATCGGCTGCGTGCATTTCGCTACCCACGTGAAGGCAGACGCGCTGAGAAGGGCACCTCGTGCAAAAGGAAATTGCAGCCCGATTAATCTACCTTTTTAAAAGTGGGTGAATAACATGATACGGTGAAACACATCTTTAAAAAAAAGACGTAACAAAGAAAGAAAAAAAAATGAAAAAAAAAATCGCTGTCCATGGAGAGGCACACGCGTAACACACAAACGCATGTTGCATACGTATAGACAAACGGAAAGGTGGCCGTTTGCAACAGAACAGAAACTGAGTGTTGCAATATACGGCAGAGTGAGCGTTACAGTGTACGAATCCCTGAGTGAACTTCCGCATGGGTGAATGCTTTACATAGGTGTATTTTACTCAACTTCAGCGGCAGACGAGGAGAACTCTTCTTCTTTGCAACCACGAGTGTGTGCACCTGTAGTGTTGTATCTTCCCTCCTTCCGCCGTCTCTTCTTTTTTTTTTTTTTCTTCATTTTAGCTGTTTTTTTTTTTTTTCTTCTTCATTTTAGCTGTTTTTTTTTTTTTTTTTTTTCCCAATCTTTTGGCATTCCGCCTACCTGTGCACATATATGATGAATGTTTTCCTTTTCTTTTCGTGCATTGTGGTAATAGACACACTCCTCCAGAGCTGCCCGGCCCAATGCAACGAATTAAATATAAGTGACAAAGGGAAGGTGTTGTACGATTATTTCTTCACCCCTAAGGTGAAGGGCCCAAAGGATGGGGGTACGGAGCAGGGTGCCCACGCGGGGGACAAGCACGTGTCGTACAAAACATCGGAAGTACAAATTAGGCACCACGAAGATGTGCACACAGGAGGAATGGAAAATATTGATCAGAAGAAGCAGCTAAAGGAGCATATGGACCAGCTAAAAATGCTACATAAAAGTTTAAAAAGCAAGGACAGAAATGCATACGGTCAGGTAAAACCAAGTGGAGGTCAAAGTCTGCACAACACTGATGGCACACTGGGGGATACCCATCATAAGGAAGAAGAAACGAGTGAAGACAGCCTGGCCAAATATGTGCAAGACGAAATAAAGAAAAATGAGAAATTAAGTAAAGAAAAAAAAAGCTACGAAGAAATTAACTTACTGGAGGATAACTCAAAGAAATTACAAAGTGATATTCATGCGTGGCTTGAGTCAGTAAAAAACATATCGGAAAAGACGAACAAATTGAAGGACATTAAAACGCAGCTACTGAACAACATCGCCTCGTTAAATGATACTCTGACGGAAGAAATTGAAAATATAAAAGAAATAAAAAAGTTGCAAAAGGAACAGAGTGAAATATTTTCGGAAAATTGGCTCTACTTTCTTCCCTCCACGTCGGACAATTTAGATAGCCAGGGGCAGGGCGGCAGTTTTCAAGTGCTGAACTACTTGGAGAAGTTTAACAAGAGGGATGCTCCACCCGTGAGTGGTGATCACGCGAGTGGGGAACACCCTAACGGGGGGCTTCCAAACGAGGGGAACGTTCTTAAGACGCACGCGAACACCGACGGAGGGATGAAGTCGTCCGACTCGCACAGCTTCTGCAACGTGCTCGTCCTGCTTGTGATTGCCTTCCTGCTCAGCTAGCCATTTACTGAATAAAATGCACACAAAAAAATATAAATGTGTATGCACGTACATGTATGTATGCTTGTGTATATATATGTGTGGGGGGGAACATAACGACTTGCTGGAGCTGTAGGATGCCCCCCCCTTAAATGACCTCACGAACGCAACTTTTCCCATTTTCTGAATGCAACATAAACACCCAAATGGTGTTACCATTTCGCTCCCTGGAGAAGCAGAAAAAGGGGCGTCTTCCCACATGTCTCTGCTTCATTCACGCGTCGACACAAGGTGAAATGCTCCCCCCCCATCCGCGTGGAAGCACGCTGAGTTTGCCGCGAAAAGTTCGCCCCAAAATTGGCACCCCTTTCCAGATTAAACTTTTCAACAAATTGATAATTTCTCCATTTTTAAAAACACTCCCGTGTAAAAATGTCAGTTCCGTTATGGAGCGACGCGTAAGGCAAACGCTGCAAACGCGGCAGACACTACAAGCACAGCGTGGCCTACCGAATGGGCCGCATGATGGGGAACAAATGGCCGTCCCAACGGTAAGTTAAAAATTCTCAAAACTTAGCACACGTTATAGCTAAGCGGTTGAATTACGCACAAAAAAAAAAAAAAAAAAAAAAAGGGGAACAATAACGTCGTGCAAATATGTTGTGTAAATATGTTGTCGTGAAGATAAATTAGGAAAATGTTAAAAATGAGGAGCTAACCACCTTAGCGGTGATGCCCGACGGAGCAGTTAAAAAGGGCACGGAAAAATATGCTGCAAAGTATTGCAGGGCGGTAGTGTCTCTTCCAACCAAATATATACCCTAAGATTGAAAGAAGGGATGGTTCTTCTTCACCCCGGCAAGCATCTTATCGTACAGCTTGGCGTAGTTGCTAATCTTCTTCTTACTGCTAAACTCATTGACGGTATCTTCAAATTTATCCATGTCGACGCTCGGTTTGGGGAGGAACAAGCAAGTGACTGATCGTTTTAGTTTGCACAAACGCGCCAGCTTATTCTTCGTCGTAACGAAGGTGTAAGGTATCCTATGCTCTTCACAAAAAACGGGCATGTGACAAATTATGTCTATTGGAAATACATCTATGGCCAAGAAGACAATGCCTTCCTCTCCTTTCCTAATAGCCTTGACAACCTGCGTTATCCCAATGACGATGAATTTATTTTTCAGAATTTTTTTTTTCCGTTCTTCTATCTGCTCATTCGTTTTTATGATCTGCATGGCTGTTACTTTTGCATAGTACGCATAGTCCAGGATTTTAAGAAAATATTTAAAATATTTTTTTTTCAATAATGGTTCGCTAATTTTTGAGATGTACGACTTGCTGTTTTCGATTTTTATTTCTTCCACCATTTTTTCGTAGCTCCTTTTTGGCTTGCCGTCCTTGTCGTCCACGTGCTCCTCCCCCACGCTCTCCTTGTCGCTGTGATCTCCTTCGTCCATGTTGGCGTGGCGGATGGGGAAGCCTTATAGCGCAGCGTTCGTCCTACCCGGTGTGGCTTTCCACGATCCTTCGAAATGCCGACGGGGTGACTACTTCGGGGAAAAGGCCCGTCCAAGATTGAGTATATGTATGTTTATATATATCTTTGTTCACGCATGAGGGCGTCGCCTCGGTTAGAAGCCCGTCGCGTGATACGTAAAACGGGGGAAGCAAACAGGTCGCTTTTGAAAGTGGTAGCGCCGCAGCCCCAGAATGCCACGTCGTCCCCCCGTTCAATCAGCGATTCGCTGGTATATCACCATTTGCCGCTTTAGCAGAATGGAAGAATCTGTAGGGACCTCCCTGTAACAAGCCGTTGGGTTTTCACTTAATGTAGGGATTCCCCCCCGAAAAAAGGGTTTAAATAAAATAGGTAAAAATATTTAATTAGGAAAAAATGTTTACCCCTTGCGAAGGAAGGCGAATGGGTTGCGCCTTTTTGCAAATACGTAATTGCCTATGGCGCGCAAAATTGGGCATACCATCCGATTCGCCGTTGCGTCAAAAAAGGCGAAAAGTACATACAAGAATGCTGCAAAAGGTATGTAGTCACGCAGAAAAAAATAAAAATAAAAAATATGCATACATATATACATACAATAATATACAGCGCAACCTTTGATTCACCTTCACGTATGCGTAACCACGGGCGAGGCAGCCCCGACAGGGCCAAAGAGAATAGTACACAAAATAATCCACACAGCGGAGAAACTTGCGGTAATTCTGCAAAGGGGGAAAATTCAAACGGTGATGAGAAAAAGCGTAAGCTTAAACGTAACGATGGTGCGTAGAGTACAGGCACTTGGAGGTCACCCAAAGGATGGATATTGTATGATGTTTTCGAAAAAATGCGACCCCACTTTGCAGCTGCAACTGGGGGAATTTTTTCCCACTTGGGAGAAGTTGGTAATTAATGTATGCACATAAAAGGATACGTAAATGTATGTTTTATATATATAGCTGCATACACGTGGATGGCAGCTCGTCCTTATCAAGAGCGCAAACGGTTGGACGACTTGGTGTGGAATATGCCGCGGGGGTAGGGTGGAAAAAAGTTACACAAGGGAAGGTGCGTGCGTATGCATACACGTACGCGAAAAAATAAATGACAGCTCGCAACGGGAAAAAAGTAAAAAAAAAAAAAAAAAAAAAAAAAAAGCGAAGATATCGTTCGTTTCTTCCTTCCCTTGGGCCATTTTGCCTTTCCTCGTTATTGAAAAATGCGCCCCAACAGGTGAAGAACAAACACTTGCACAGAGTGTTTTGTTTTTTTTTTTTCCCCCTACCAGTTTACGCCATCCAAATGAAGATAATTTGAAACCCGCTAATCTGCATAATTTTGACGAATTTCCCTCGTTCGTCGCTCCTGTTTTGTGCGTACTTTATGTGTGTCATATGCTTGGCGTGTGGCCGAACAGGGCATACATTTGTACCACGCTTGCACGTATGCCTATACGCACTTGCAGGCACTGCCCTATGTCCTCGTGCGAATGTTGCAGAAGTTACCACGTGCAACCTGCTTAGAGGAAACCAACCCCTACATGCAAGGATGAAGTTTGAGAATGAACTGGAGGAGGGAAAATGACAAAAATGCTTTAGCCTAGCGGCATTTTTTTTTGTGAAGAAGAGGCGACCCCGTTGTTGTTAACCGTAAATGGGGTGCCATTTTTACATAAGACAATCTTTTTCTGTTAATCTTGCTAGGGGTCGTTACGTGTTACTTCGCGATAGCATTTGTGCGTCTCTGTGGTCATGTTTCGTTGACTCGTCCTTCCCCCGCATTCTGGCGGAAGTTCATTTCGCGGCTTATCTGTTTCATCCTTTTTTTCCCCCTACTGTGTGTGCATAGGTGTATATATATACATACACGCGGTGGAGAATTTTTTTTTTTTTGTTCTGAGGCTGCCACCCCGATAGGCGCCCCTTGTCCACCTTCTTGTGACGCTATTTCACGCGTTTCCGTTTGACCCATTTGATTATTTTGCAACTTTGCAATTTTGTCACTTTGCCGGGGCACCGCGCCACAGTGTCTTTTTTTCGCCGTTTCGCCGTTTCGCCGTTTCGCCGTTTCGCCGTTTCGCCGTTTCGCCGTTTCGCCGTTTCATTGTTTTGTTTGCTCGTCGTGTAATCAATTTTCACGCGCCATTTGATGAGCCCATCGTTTGTTCTTTATTTCATTCAACTTTATTCAACATTATTTTATTTTTTTTTGTTCCTGGTAATTTTTTTTTTTTTGTGTGTGTCCCTCTCTCCCCCTTTCTCCTTTTTTTTCGTATTTATGAATGCGTCCGACTGGATGACGAAGTAGGAAGAAGACAAGGAGAAGAGCCCCACCAACTGATGTTGCATTCCTCCACGAAGGAGTGAATATATTTGGAGATCATCCCATCATGGGGAAAAAGAAACTGGAGGAAAGACACAGGGTAATACGCACGCTGCGTAGGAAAAGTAGACAACTTGTATTTACAAATGGGTTCTTTCTACGCTGATGATTATATAGGGAAGATGTTATTGCGAGTGGTGTTTTTCCATTAGGAAGCTCCACCATCCAGCACGTCGCAACATTTTAACCTATTTCCCATTTATTTTATTTTCTCCCTCGCGTGGTAGGTCCTGAAGGATGTGAACATAGAGAACATATTTAAGTATGTGGTCCCCTGCGGGATCGGCGGAAGGAAGAAAACGGCGTTGATTTTTTACCTTTGTAACTCCCTGGAGGAGAGGCACCTGGAGTAAGTCCCAACTGGTTGGCACGAAGACGGGAAAGAGACTCACCAACAGTGCGAACAGATTCGCAAGAGTGTGTAGAGGAGTGTCCATATAAATATGTCAATCGAACATTTTTATTTTCCCCCCCTCCCCATGTAGACGCAACGACATTCTGGTGCTGTACCTGAGTCTGCTTCCATCGTTTGAAGGTCACCTCGGGGAAGTACTCCAAAGAAGAACATCCGCAGGGAGGAAACCACAGAAGGGGCACCCACATACGGAGGAATCCCACTTGCAGTTGGGCCTGAAATTGAGCAAACTGAATCTGCTCTTTAGCTACATCATCACTCATGTCTCCTATTTCGTGTCGCTCAGTAGGAAGGACAAACAGGACACTTCCTCCTCTTTAGACCTATTCGTTCAGCATATGCACGTACGCACATTTGTGACGCTGCAAAAGTTTGTATTCCAAAAAAAAAAAAAAACTCAATTCGAAAAATTAATGACGCTGAATCATTTGAAAATTTTATTAACTTTTTTAATTAACATTTACAAGTATAAAATTTATGAAGTTTTAAATGAAGAAAAGTTTTACCTTATTTCCAAGTTAATTTTTTTAATTATTTTTTTTTTTTGTCATGTGAAGGAGAATTCCAAGACGGAAAAATTATTCATTTGTTTTTACGATTATGTGTACCATGTGTCTGATATGCTTATTAGCAGATATTTATACTACCTGGGGAGGAATGGCTGGGGTGCCAATGCGTTGTTGGTGTATTACCAGAACATGATCCGATTTGTGTGTGACTATATGAGCAAACTCAAACTTTTGAAACACGTCGAGAGGTACATTTTGAATAATGGGAAGAGCCCCTTTTGCAGTGTTACCCTCCTCAGTGTGGTGAAGAACACCGTTGAGAGGCACTTACTTATCCCGCAGGGGGAAGAAGCTCCGTTGATGAGGTTGAAAAGGAGAGAGGTGTCTCAGCCGAGTCAACAAGTGAAGGGTAGTCCCATAGCGGATCAACAAAATGGAAAGGACGGATGCATCCTCCCCATGCACAGTAAAACGGTCAGCCAATTCGTATTTTTGAAGCTACTCCGATTGGTGGAAATATTATTAGTGAAGAAGGACAGAATATATTTAACCGTCTATTTGCACGAGACGATCGGGAGGGTAACCACATCAACCATGGAAGAAGTTTTCCTCATTGTTGACGGAGGTGATGAGGGGAAGAACAACATGATGATGACATACGACCGGGTGTTCCACCTCTTTGAGTACTACTGTAACACCCTTTTTTATATAATAAACCGAAGTGATAAGAGAAAAATACGAGAGAGAAGAGGAGAGCTGAGCACATCAGGTACTACCAATAAGGCCTACATATACCTGCTGAATAGCTGTATTTTTAACCTGTACGAAGTGTATCTAGTACTAATCCACCTGCTCCATGTAACGCCAAATGAGGTACGAACCATTTTGGCGTGTAATAAATTTTCCCTCGTTAAGACAATGCTACGTATCCACATCGGAGAAATGGAAGTCACTCGAATTGTAAACCTTTCGATATTCTTCTTTGACGTGGTGTTGAAAAATGTGATGAGGACTCCAGCGGTGGGACACTACGCCTTTACCGTTTTGAAGTGCCTCCTTTGGAATGATAAGAAGTTAAGTAAATTTTTTCAAAAACTGGTGGGGACACATGCCTGGAAGACAGACGGATGTTCCATCATCGGGTGGCAGGAAAATAATGTTCCCCGTGTGAACTGTTTGGAGGGGGTAGATAGATCCAAACAGAGTGAGGACCCGAAAATTGGGTATGCTCACGGGGGTTGTGTCTTAAGGAAAGCCACCCTTGGGAGTGCAAATCTGGTTGTAAATGAAAAGAATAGTTTTCTCATCCAGGTGAATAACTACGTAAAGTTGAATTGGACCCATATTGGGGGAGAAGCACACATTGGGTTGTTGTCATCGGGGAGCACAAGCGACGTGGTGGATGGTGCAGAGGTGAGGGACGAATTGGATATTCTAAGGCACATGAGCAGGAGCAGCACGAACAGAAGTAACACCATGAGGAGCAGCACCTACATGAGTAGCACTAACGGAGGCCTTCCCAACAGGAGCCACCCACGCTGCCGCAGAGGAAGGGAAGAAGTTTACACCAAGGTATACTTCCCACTTCTGATGAAGCATCTCCTGTCTCAACTAATAAAAAGAAAAAAAAAGAAAAATGTCCAAGATGATGTGGAGAGCAACTGTAAGAACTACCTAGGAATATACATTAACAAACTGCACTACTACTGCAATAATATTTTTACGTATAAGCCCATGTTTAAGCATAATTTCAGCTCCTTTGTGAGAAGCCATATGGCGAAAAAGAAGAGGAACCTGATCGAAAACGTGGCTTTCTTCAACCGAATGTTCAGCTTGTATAGTAATAAAAAAAAAGGCAGTGAAAAAAAAAAAAAAAAAAATTTCTTCTTCACGAATAAAACGTTTGTCATTTCGAGTATAGAGAGAAAGTACAGTTATTCAAATTACACCTTCCTGAGGAAAATCTTAAATTACAAAATCTCCCACTTTGACAATGAGCACTATTATTTGAACTTTTTATTTAATTTAAAATTTTTGCACAATCTGAATGACTATATTAATGAGTACTTTTTGCTGAAGAAGAAACAGCTAAACAGGAAGGCTATTTTTAATATAAGCTTGAATATAAAGGACAAGATAAAGAAGATGAAGCCCGCACCGGATTATCTGTATGACCGAACTATGCGTAATGCTTCTGTGCATTCGTTGGGCGCATTTGGACAGACCGATTTAAGACGACTAAGCAGAAGTGAAAACGTCGTTAAGGATTCTCGGGCCAGTAAAGGATGCACATATTCCAGACAAAGGAGAAGGGAAAAAGAAGAAGGAAATTTGTTGCTCCATTTTTTATTTATAAATTACAATTACTGCGTTTGTAGGGAAGACGCTGGTGAGCACATGAGTCGCTTTTTGTTGCTCATTCTGAAGTCCTTCGAAAGTGTAATGCCGTATGTACACATATACAAGTACATTTCTGCGTTGTTGCTTTTTTTAATATCGTTCGTGGAGCGGAAGCCTCTGTCACGGAGGGATGTCCTTCGCGTGGGGGGGGGAGCGAACACATCAGGAGGAGGAACTGCAAACTGCTTAAGGAAAACGACAGAAGTGTCTCCAAAGGTGAGGAAGAACAATCCCACCAGCAAGTGCGGGGGAGCTACTTCTCAGGAAAGACACGATGCGGGTAAGACTTGCCCTGTTAGGGGTAACGCGGTGAGCAAAATTCTATTGCAAGGAGTGGCAAAGGAGTACGCCCGAGTGGAGGAAGATGTGATGAATGAAATGAAGAGGGTAGGAGTTGGGGGGGGTAACCTTCCACAGGGTAAGTACCCTCTGCTGCAGCGAGCAAGCAATCGGAAGGCGGCCCTGAAGGTACTAATAGGCACGGTGGACCGGTTGAAGACACACCTGTTCAGCAACACCTTCCACTACCTGTACGAAGACGTGAACAGGTACAACAAGTATGTAGCGATGTTGTCTCTGTACTTTTATAAACTGTACTTTACGCTGCTTTATTACGAAATTTACCAGAAGGATTACCTCCACGGGAATGAAATAAATTTGTTGAAAAGCAAAATAGCAGAAATAACTCCAATTCTGAGTGTCAAATATTTAAACAAAATAAACATACACAGTGTGTGTAGAATAGAAATTATAAAGTCAATAAAGGAGGATAGACCGGAGAATAATGATGAAGTAGACGTGAACAGTAACGACGTAGACAAATTGTACGTTATCATAATGCACTACGTAGAAAGCATGAGGAGGAAGGAACACATCCTATACATTTTGTACCTACTTATCGATAAGGCCATTTTCAGAAATAAATATATCCACAAAAATTTGAAGAAATTAATTCATTTTAAGGTTTACATTTTTCTGCATGACATGAGAGAATTTCACGACTACAGCGTTATTTTCTCCACCTTTTTTTTACAAATGAATATAATGAGCTATAATAAGATAATCAGGAATTACATCTATTTTTTATTTGATCAGATCTTCAAGTTGAAGTTTAATGTTCTATTCGATGGAAACTTTCTCATTTGTTTTTTGAAAAACCTAGAAAAAAGCAGTCTAGACTATGCCTTCTCCAAGATGATCTATGAGGAGAAAAAAAAATTTAAAAATTTTATTGACAAAAAAAAGAGCACCATGATAAAGATTATTTACAAAGTCAATTTGTATATTACTATAAATTACCTCCTCTTTTTGAAGATGCTAAATTGCTGCAAGTTTTTTTTAAACCTGTACTCTTTTTTCTATTATGAATTTTACATTTTCTGTGTGAACAAGTATGTGAAGAGGTACCGGGGTAGGGAGGAAGACGACGAGGAGGACGATGACGGGGGTTGTTACTACGAGGGAGTGTCCGAGTTTCGCAGGGCCAAAAAGTTGTCTTCCTCGTGCGCCCAAGGGGTAGGTGCTCCTTCTAGCGGTTTCTTGACCGCTGAGGCGACCGTGTTACTGAAGGAGGGAGACCACCCACACGAGAGTAGCACCGGCTGGTTGATCGACAGAAGGAATTCCCCGAAGAGACGCCGCAGCCGAAGGGCGGCATTGAAGGGTTCGCACCGGATAATCGGCCGAAGGAGGAGGAAAATGAACTCCAACTTCTTTCAGACGAATAAGGAGTTTAGTGAGTTTTTTGAGAACACCAGTGGTGAGTCGCGCCAATCTCTTCAACCAGAGAAGGTGCATCTATCGGAGCGACCACATCTACCGGAACAACGTAGACAGGCCCGCCCTGTCATGCGAAACGAGACGTTAAACGATTCGAACTATTTCAAAGTTTTAAAAAAAATCAGAGGAGGAAACACATTCATTTGTAACCTCTACGATATTAAGATAAGCAAGAAAGTACTCTACCATAGGAAGTACATAAAGGACTACATGAACACCATAAACTTTGTCATCACCATTTTCCTAGCGACCAACATAAATAACCTGAACATGGATACACTGAATAATAACTACATGTATATAATTTCAAAAATTATTAAGAAAAATTTCAAATTTTATTTTTTTTATTTTTACTATAACATATTCAGGAAGAAGGGCAAGCGGTTTAAAAGCATCTACAGCGTTAATGTGGACACCATTGTGAATAACTCCTTTGGGGGCAGCCCCACCATGGGGGGGAACGACTACGTTGCAAGGAGTAACACTGACGAACGAAATGGCAACGTGTGCAAGCTCAACGTTAAGAACAAATATATATACGTACTGTATACACTGTCCACTATTCTATCGGTGTATAACTACAAGTACGCCTTTTTCAATTACTACTTTTTTGTCTTCTACAAGTTTGTAAAGATGCTAGCCATGATGACTGCAAAGTCCATATCGGTGGGGAATTATCTGGTGGACCGCTGTGGGGGGGGAGCAACTACATCAGGGGAGCATGCCGACTGTGGGGGGAAGGATGCTCCAAATGAGGATGTACCGGACGATGCGAAGCAGCCAAGAGGACGATGCGTACTTTCCCGCCTGAGCAAAACGGAGAGGAGATTCCTCGAAAGCGACATGCTCATGATTGAGCGTTATATGAATGACTACATAAGAGAGAGCAACATACAAATGGGTAGGAACCTCTTCCGAAGCGATATGCCACATAAGTACGTCCTGGACAGGTACACAACCCTCATTAACAACACACTGTTGCTACTGTTATTCACGAATTACTTGTCCCTGACGTATCAAAACATAAATATCACGGAAAATAAAATAGTGCAGAGGAAGGTCAGCCTGCTGGAAAAGTACAAGCACTATTTAATGAACAGAATTATGCAGATATACTTTTTAAACATCCCCTATTTGTGTAACTACTTAGTCGTAACGTTGGAGTTTTGTCTCCTCTTTAGTAGGACCCTCCTGACGCTGAATTATACCTCCTTCTCCCTGATGAAGGAAATGAAGGGCATTTTCAGAAATGGCTACATGTATCGCCTGGTGAATTGCTTGAACGGGTTGCAGAATATGAAGACCTTCTACCACCTCAGTTTTTACCGCAGCGCCAATTTATATTTCCACAATTATAAGAAGGTGGCCGATGAGAAGTTTGACTGCTTCGGGGGGGGAAGTTTAGTAGGTGTAGGAAGTGGCAATAGCCCCCCCTATGGGAAGACCACCTTGGAGCGCCCCACGCAGGACGACAGCGACGGTAGCCTGAGTGACTTCGACGACTACATATATAAGGACGCATTCAAAGAGGTGAAAGAAGTGATGAAGAAAAAAACTAAGCAGTACATGAGGGACTACTTCGAGAAGAGCATGAAAAATATATTTTACCTGTTGGATTGCTTCAAGGACATGTCCAGCATTTCCCTTTTGCTAAATTCTTACCTCCATGAAAATGCAAAAATAAGGGACACATACGATAGTCTGCATATACAAAGCATGAACAACATATACCTGTACAATTTTAAAGCGCTCAAGATGAACTACTACTTCCTATGCACAGTTTTTTTGTCTCTTGTGCAGATTTTCAATTACACCTCGAACTTTTTCCACTCCTACAGCTATTTAGTCGATATGTATGGGAAGTACAAATATAGTTACTTCCTCTACGACTACAGTTTGCGTAATTTTTTTTCCTTTTTTAATATTTACATGTATGAGATGAGCATGTCCAGACAGAGGAAAAGGACGTTTCTAAATTTGAGGAATCAGATAAGCACCGTCTGCATCGGTGACATTTTTGACTTTAACAAGCTCCTGCTCCAGAAGGGATTTCTATTTTTGTGTTTTTTTTTCCACAATTTTGAGAACGTCTTACCGGATATATACTGCGTCAATTGCGAGAATAAGTATTCTGTTGGATGCAAGGATAGGAATGCCCTCCCCGTGGATTTGGCTTCGGTGCGCCACGGCAGGAACGGGAAGCCCGCTGTGAGGGGGGTATCCCAGGAGGATACTGTGAGTGGAGTTGCCAATGCGAAGAGCCTCCCTGGAACGGGGAACACAGGAAAGGCCTCTAACCACCTAAGTGGCAATGACGGGGAGGACACCCCCGCTGTGATGAACTTAAACACAGAAGGGAAGTTAACCCAAGGAGGGTATTTCGAAATGTTTTACAGTAGAGAAGGGAATAAGAAGGTGGCCGTTTCGGTGGAGCATGCAGGTGGCACAAACCAACTTGATGTTGACTCCGATATGCAAAGATGCATAAATAAAACTGATGAGGAAGAAATCCATTTTGGAGTGAAGCCAACGGATGGACATTTGCAGCAGATTGACGCACAAAAGGGGGATCATCCCTTGGGGGAGAAGCTTCACAGGGAAGATAGCCAACTCGCTCGGGAAGTGCCCACCCCCGTACTCAAAAAGGACGCCCAAGCGGGAAATGAGAATGAGGAGAACAGGAGGACCACTGGAAAGTACACCGGAGGGATTATCTCCTATTTTAAAAATAAAATGACCCGAATGGGCAACAAGAAGGCAGCACGGGGGAAAGAACAGGTGAAGAAGAAATTGCCGGATGGTTACTCATTTTATGACGATTCTGTAGAGGCGGAGGAACCTGCGAAGTGTAGTTCCTGCGGGGCGAACAAGGAGTGGGATGGGAGAAATCTGATGAAAGGTTCCCAAACTGCCGAAAGGGGTGTCAACATGACAAGGAAGGACGACGCGATTTATGACAAAGGTGAGGTGAATAGCCAAAACGGGCAACACGACGAACACCGCCATGACGGCAATGATGGCAATGAGGACCATGTCAGCCATGACGAGGACCTGTGCACACGAAAACTGCGGGAGAAAGACGTGGAGCTGCTGAACGCCTACAAGTACCTACTGACCTACCAGAAGGGAAACAAAAGGCGGCTGTACGACTACCAGTTGAAGGAAGAGCTGCGTTGCATGTGCATAAACAAATATATTCACATCTGCAATTTGATATACAACTGTTTGATTTACATGTACGAGCTGAAGTATAAATATAAGGACATGAAGAAGAGAAGGTTCTGTCTGTTTGTTTATCCAACGTTTAGAAGGAAGAACGAAATGGACAGTATCCATAGGGGTAAGGTGAAGAACGAAATAGTAATCAACACAAGGCATCTCCTTAACCTCGACTTTATCATAATGAGCACACTCTACCTTGCCGAGAGCATCTACATTAACCTGTACAAATGTAAGCTATTCACAGATATGTGCATTTTTAATAACATAAAATATGTCTGCTTGGAAAATAGCGAAGCGAAGAAGAAGAATAGTTACCAGAGTGGGGATCACATTGTCCACTCGGGAAATAATCGTAATAGCGTTGCAGCCATTTCGGAGAGGAAGAACAGAAGGAACACGGATGGAAGTGCCTACCAATCGGATTATGTCACGCATGAGGGAAGTGAGAACGGGGGCAGCTCCTTGAGTACGCGTGATGTTCCTGAGGAGGGAGAAAATTACGATGAGAAAGTGAAACGAAACCCAAGCAGCAGCAACAGCGATAGCGACAGCAGCAGTGATGGCAGAAAAAAGAAAAAGGCAAAGAAGGAAAAAAAAAAAGCTAAAAGCAAGACGACGAAGAAGAAGAGGAATAGTGTGAGCAGAATGACCTTCTTCCTGAGGAGAAGGAAAAAACACAATACTTCTAAAAGCGCCAAAAATAATCTGTCCATAAACAACTACCTCTTTGCGGACAAAAGTGTGTCTAAGAAAAGCTGCAAAATTAAGGAGCCCACGATTAACTACTTTCACAATTATAAAATTCTGTCCGACAAGTATAAAGCCAAGTTGGCCAGAATGAAGAAGAAAAAGAGAAAAAAGGAGAAGGAAAAAAAAAAACAATCTCAAAAGAAGAATGAGAAGAAGAAGGGAAAGAAAAAAGGACCCCCAAGTCAAGCAATTAAATCAACCAGGGGAAGTGCCTTTTACTCCTATGATGGGATTTATCGAATTGACGAGGATCATGAGGATGAGGATAAACCTAGTGGGAAAGCCAAATGGAAATTGCGGAAATTCTTCTTCCGGCGGAAGAGGGGAGAGAGAGACCCCTCCCGTGGGAGCACACACCACGAAAGGGACAACGTAACTACTGCTTATCGTGCAAGTGATCCGACCCGAATTAACAACCTGTTTTTGAAGCACCACACCAGGAGCATCAAAAACAGTGACGTGAATGATCTGCTCAGAATGGACCAAGGCAACCTGGAGGAGGAAAACATGGATCAGGTAAAACACCTCTTCATAACATTTAACAATAATTACAAGGAGAAAAAAATCAGCAGTTATATCAGCAACATATTCAGCTACACTTCGCTGCATTCCAATTTTAACGTCTTCTATAGAAGGCACTTTGATATATTGGGTCACAAAATGAAAATGGGAAGAGGGTTGCTGAAGGCACTGTACTCCTACTACTACAGACACAATTTGTCCACATTTTACAAGCTCTTCAAAAAGATAGAATATATATATGTGTATTTAAATTTACATTTTTACAACTCTCTTTTTAACATGGATGTGAAGGAAGTAAACGAGGACATTGAAAAGTATTCCCTTTTCATGGTGGTTAAATACATCAAAAGACACATGCACAATAATCCCAAGCTGTATTCTGCCTTCATAGTGAAGGTGCTAAATTGTGTAAACAACGGAGTTCACAAAATGGCTAACTATCTGTGCATGTACCTTTATAAGGACCTCATGAATGTCCTTCACCAGTACTTGATCCAAGTGAGCATAAGCAACAAATTGACTCTGAACAAATACAACTTATTCTTACTGCGAAAGAATAAGCTTATATACGTGCCCATCTCAAACGTTTTATTTATGCACTGTAATCAGTTAAGCCTTAATGATATAATGAAAATTCTGTACTGTCACCCACAGTATGGTCTCTTCCTAAGAACGGTGGCGGTTAGCAATTTGCTCTACTGGTACAAAAAGAGCACCATCACGAATTGTATTTATTTGCAGCTGTTTGAATATCTGAAGGTGGACCTCGGAAACCGAATTTTTTTCTTCATCGTTTTTTTCTCCCTCCAGTCGTTCCTCTTTCTATATCAATTTTTCTTAAATTTGCACACGTACATTGAGGACGATTACTTGGTTGATTTGGTTTCCCCGTATGAGGGGCGGAAACACCATTTAGTGGAGGAAGAAACTCGCATTGTGAGTGCGTGGGATGATAAACACATGGACCAACAATGTGCGCTCTTCAACACAGAAATGTTTGCCCCTAGGACGAACCTGCTCAGAAACTTACTCATGCTTCTCTTTCCGAAGAGTAGAAGAAACCTTCCCACGGGGGGAGGCAAAGGTGATAAACATGGGGACACCACAAATATTAATAAAAACCAAAAAAGCATAAACATCAATAATTTTATTTTTTTTAAGTACCAAAGTTACGTGAAGAAGTCACACGTTCTGTCCATAAAATGCTTCCTCATAAAAAAATTATTAGTCCAAAATTTGAGTGACAAAAATAGAAAGGCACTGATCGAATCGTGTCGTTTTCATAACTACATTTTTTACACAAGTCAGCGGGCGGCCCAACTGGACAAGAATATTCAACAGGACTTTGTAAAAATGGAAGTTCAGAATTTGCTGAACAGTATGAATGTGCGGAGGGTAAAGTTGCTCACCAGCCATAACGCTGTTTGGAGCGTATCGGATGAGGTGAAGATTCTTATGTCCGCCACGAGGACGCCCATTCTGTTGACCTTCAGGACGTGCAGGCGGGAGGAACCTATAATGGGTGTGCCCATGATGGGAACCGCAGTTGGAGGTATTCCAGTGGATCATTTGGGGAACGAACGGACGTACCACCGCATGTGGTCCCTCCCCAACGTCAGGATGGCAATTTCGAATTACAGCTCGGATTGTACACCATCGAAGAAGAACGATCGAAGTTTATTCGTCAGCGCGGGGGACGTCCCCCATGGGGGAAATACACCAGAGGAAGCTACAAGGAGTGGTTCACAAAAAAGGCCACATTCTTACTACGTACCAATTGATGAACACAAGGAGGGTGTACCCTCCTACGAACATGCTAGCACCAATCATGGAAAGCGAAGCGGAAATTTGCCAGAAAAAAACATAGATGGTAGCAACAGTTTAACCCTCCCTTCTTTACACAGTGCGCCTTTGACATGCCCAAAAAAGACCCCCAATTGGGAAGACATTTCGTACATTTACAAAGTTAATGATGATGTGAGGCAAGACAAACTGGTCATACAGATTATTCACATTTTCATCCACATCCTAAGTGACTATAAATCCTTTTACAATTTATTTCCTTACAATATTGTGACGAATAAGTATAACAACGTGCATGTGAAGGGCGAAGATGGGGGGGAAGACGATGCAAAGACGCAGAGTGGGCGAAAATTCTCCTTCTCCTTCCGCCTCTTCGGGAAGAAGAAAAAGGGGCCGAACAAGGGGGAAGCCAAAGGGGAAGGCAGTAACAACCCGCCAGGCAACACCGACCGCAGTGATGGGAATACCCCTCTGAGGGTAGAGTCACGCTACCCAGTCAAACGCAGTGACGATGAGAACGGAGAGCAACAACAGATGAAGCATAGCAGGAACGTCCCGCAGAAGGAACACCTCGAACGAAGCATAATTCCATACGTACCAGAACATGTAGGTGGGTACTCCAAAAAAGTAGAAGCATTGAGAAAAAAAAAAAAAAAAAAAAAAAAAATTCGAAAATTTCGGGGCAGTAATTGAAGTATTAGCAAATACAAAAAGCAGACATGAAATAGGAAGAAAGTATAAAAACATCATAAAGTTTTACCACCTGAAATTTTCTCACATAAATACGTATATATACGCTTTGAAGAATTTTATCTGCTCCTTGGCTGCCTACTCCCTTCTGTCCTTTGTTTTGCAAGTGAAGGACAGGCACAACGGAAACTTACTCTTCGATGATTACGGGAATATTATCCACATTGACTTTGGTTATATCTTGAATATCTACCCGGGTAGGGAAGATAGCTGATAAGGGGAGGTTACTGTCTCTGCGTTGTTTCAGGGTGCCGCCGTATGTGTGTGCATATCCGCAAGTGCACACGCTCACATGTGTGTTTTGCTTTCCCCCCTTTTTAGGCATCTCCATAAATTTTGAACTGGCCCCTTTTAAGTTAACGAGAGAAATGATCATGCTCCTCACCATTAAAAGTCAGAAGAAGCAGTATTTTATTTTTACCTACATTCAGTTGGTTGTCAAAGGGTAAGGAAGGCCACTCTCTCCATGTGCCAACCCCTGGTGTTTTACCTTGTTGGTTTTGAGGCCGATTAGCTGTGCAGCATTCATTCCATATGGAAGATTGCATATTAATGTATTTTTTTTTTTTTCCGCCGTGTAGGTACCTACTCCTGAGGGAAAAGAGCGACTGGCTGATTTCGTCCATTCTGAGTCTGTCCCACTCGGACATCAACTGCTTTAAGTACAACACGGTGGAGAAGCTGAGGTGAGCGCAGCGCACAGGAAAAAAAAAAATATATATATATACATATATTTGTATACTTGCAAAAGTGCGAAAAGGCAAAAATGCCCTGAGAGAGCTATAACCGAACACCGCACCCTCTACATGGTTCATTGTCTGTCCACTACCCCCGCAGGAAACGCCTCAAGCTCGACAAAAGCGACAACGACGCCAGCATTTTCATGATCAACAAAATCCACCAGGCGTACAACAACATAACGACCATTATGTATGACTACATTCAGAACATCCAACAGGGGATCCAGTGATTTTAAAATGGGTTACTTGCAGTTACATGGGTTAACTTCCCAAGTGGTACCTTCACCTGTACGTGCAGCACATTCCAGACATTGCTTATCTCATCAACATTTTCAATTTTTCCCAACTTCACTTTGGTACATCCGTACGATGTTTTTTTTTTTTTTTTTCATTTTTATTTTTTTAAAAAGGAACGTTTATGCGAATGCAAAATTGGAACATAATGATAGGTATATTAAAGTGCGTGACGTGTCACTGCGGCAGGGAACAAATGGACAGTCTTCCCCCCAACACGCACATGAATAAAGCACAAAAACTTACAACAGGAGCGGAAAGAGTCAAATTATTAATTACACACATGTATGCACAGGCAATGTATGAATAGTATGTATACACTTTTGCATACACGTAAATTAAAAGAAAAAATGTCAATTGTCCTGGCTGAGGGGGTATGCCAATTGGAAAAATTGCAGGCCCCGCACACACCATGTGGAAATCCACAAGCCATTATTCACCCTCTTAAAGGTGATAAATACAGAGAAAAAAAAAAAAAAAAATTAAACCAAATTAAGCGCAACAAGAGGGATGGATAAAATAAGCGGTGAGATGATAAAAATGAAACAAAAAAAGGAAACCGCGTGAGGGACGAACGCACATGGATGTAGAGACGAATTTACATAATATACATGCTTGTGTGCGTTCCTAATTTTTGTAGCTCTTGTTAATGAGTTTATTGCTGGGGGGGCCGTGGCGGTGGTAATGGCGGTCGTGGTGATTGTGATGACTGTAGTGGTCACCATGGTAGCCTCCATGCTGGTGGAACTTGTCTCCCTGACTGCCGTATCCATTGTAGCCACTTGCATAATGCTTATGTTCATTCTCCTCAAAGTGGTGATTATTCTGTTTATTCCTTCTGCCAAAATATTTGTCATCCTTATCGCTGTTGTCCATGTACCTTCCTCCTTTGTAGTCATTTTCCGCATAGTCGTACCGACTTTTTTTTTCTGCGTACCTTGTGTATTTATTGTTTTCTTGTTCGTCTGCTCTTCCTTCGAACCGTTCCCGTTCCTCCCTTTCCCTTTTATAATTCCCATTTGGGAGCTCCCTCTCTGCATCTTCCGCATGGATGCTGTTTCGGTTAAGGGAGCTGCGGTTACTGTTGCGAATGGTTGTGTTAGCATTATGCCTCTTGTCATAGTTAGGGTTCTTAAATTGTTCGTTTTCATGCCTCCTAGAATTTTCTTCCATCCTTTCGTTTCTTGGGTCGTATTTGTTTGCTCGGTTATCATAGCGGTCGTGCTTCTCGTATCGACTGTGCTTCTCATATCTCCTATGGTGTTCGTGGTCATAATCGTTCGCATACTTTGTATATATTTCGCGCCTCGGGGAGTTCCCGTTGTGAGCAGTGTATCCCTTGTCCCTGCGATCGTACATGTCGAATTTTCCCGATCTGTCATGGTGCGTGTAGCCGTATTTATCACCGTGCTTGCCATTGTACCTTCCACTGTGTTTATCTTTGTACCTGTCGAAGTACTTTTCACTGTACTTATCGGTATGTCTACCTCTGCGCTCATCCTCGTACCTATCGACGGGGGGGGAGTACGACATCCGATTGTCCCGGCTGTTCACACTTCGCCTCTCTTCACTGTGGTCATAACGACCCTTTACATAATGCCCCCTGGAATTGTGTTGCCACATTTCCCTATCATCACCTCTGTCATGCTTGTATTCGTGTATTCTTGGTTTCTTGTGGTAACCCTTGGGGTCACCTTCGCCGTGTTCGTAATGGTGAACCCGTTCGTTTGCTTCTCCCTCATAGAATGCACCATTCCTGTTCGTCGTAGAAGATTCGTTATCCTCCTCCCTGTGTATCCTTTTCGGTACCATCGATGTGTGCTCTTTCCTTTGGTCTCTTCTTTCCGTCATTTCATCATAACGATGGACCATTCTGATAGGACTATAGGAGGAATGCCTCTCCTTGTGTAGACGGACCGTCTCATCCCGAGGATACAACACATGCTCTTTCCCCTTGCTGCTCGATCGATTGTCACCTTTTAGCTCTTCGTTTAGTTTACGCTTACGATAAGTACCTTTCTCACATTCAGCATGATGATTATTTTCTGCTTGTTTTATTACCCGTTCGGGATGGCTCTTATTAACCTCCTTATGGCACGACGTATCCGTTTCGACTTCCCCATTCAAATTGCTTCCTTGCGGATCTTGTCCTACCCCTGTTGTTTCTACCCCATTGGGGCTCTCCTGGCTATTCACTTCACACTGGTCATCCTCATCATCGTCATAAATTATTTTTTTCGCGCGAGCCTTACGATGAAGAAGCTCCTCTGTTTGCAATGGGATTTGCAGAATACCCATGGTGTTATTTTCCCCCTTTACGTTTTCACTGTGTGGAGTGTACCCCTTCTTAAGGCTGCTTCGTTCGTCCGAATCTTTTGCATGGCAATTTTCCCTTGCTTCTTCTTCCTCCTCCTTACTGTCCCTTTTGATAGATGCTAATTTGCCTGTTGGAGTGGTGGTCTCCTCTTTGTTATCCTTTTCATCTGATCGTTCATCGATATGCTCATCGGTTGTCTTCCTTCTTTTCGTCGGCACGCGTGTGTCAGTTCCGGAGGAGGTAATTCCATCGAATTTATCCTTATCGTTATTTACATTTTTCTTTTTTTTCTTTGCACTAATGGGGGTTTCCTCCGCTGAATGAACCTTTTGATGATGGTCACTCGTCGCTTTGTTCTCCCCATCCAGAATATCACCAAAGGGGTTATTTTCCAATAACGCAGTAGAATTGCTACTATCCTCACGATCACAGTCATTCCTATTTGATCCATTCGGTTCAACTTCATAATCGCTCCTTTCCTCATCGTGCTCTTTGGAAGATTCGGCAAGGGAGCTCGAACAATCTGGCTGTTCTTCCTTTTTCACATCACTTATTAGGTTTATTTGTCTTTTATAACTGTCTTTCCTCTTACTAACATGGTCATTGTGTGTTTTTTCCTGGGGGTTACTATGCGTAACATCGTGCATCTTCTGTGGATCATCTTCATCTCCGCCCACAATGGCAACCGGTTCATTCGTCTCGGCGTTTTCATCCTTCTCCACCATGTGGGTTTCTTCTTGCATATTATTTTGTGCATTTTTTGGCACAATTTTTTTTTTCTTCTTTTTGCTACTTCGGTCATTTCGAGGTGTTTCCCTATTGGCGGAGCTTCTCTCCGTGAATGCCCCTTTGTTCGTTTTTTTGTTCGCTTTGTGTTGGTTGGCGGGGATATCTTCCTTAACATCTGGGTTGACCCATCCATTTGCTGTGTTCTCATCATCGTGGTGTTCAGGCGGCACATACGATTCCCACGGTTCGTGTGCCCCGTGTTTGCCGTTCCTACTGTTGCTACCGTTCCGCACTGGGGAAGCAGTATTCCCGGAGCGATTACTCCTATCTGCATTTTCATTTTCGCCCAATGAAGGGAACCCGTTCAAGGTGTCGTTCGCAGAGGGCTTCTTACCAAGTGAGGAGGACGGTTTTCCTTTCTTCGACCCCTTTTCTTCTTTTACAGGCAATCCGATGGAGGGTCCCTCCTTTTGCATTTTCAGCACAGTTTGTTTCTTTTTCTCCTTCTTCTTTTTCACGTCGGTAGTGATGCAGGGGGTGGCTACGCTGTGCAGCTTTGCATTTACCCCATTCGGCTCACTTGTCATGTTTGGTGGTAGTCCCTCCGTGGCATTATACCCTTGGTCCTTCTTCCCATCGTTCTGATCCTCCTCCAGATGGACGTACCTTTTAAACTTATATTTCAGCTGAGGTATCTGCAACTTTACGTTGCTGTTAAAAAGACCCACTTCGTCAACAATCCTTTTGTAGTCATAATTAAGAACAGACGTGGTAACTTTTTTGCTTTTGCTCTTTTCTGTATTTTTCTTTTCACTAAAGTTTATGTTGTGGGCATAGTTAAAATAGATGTTACTGTTTTCCGCTTCTTTTTGTGTATCCTTATTAAAGTCGTCGTGATTTCTTCTATTCTTGGCGTTGCTATTAATGTGGGTGTTGTTGTTGCTGCTGTTGTGGTTTGCGGTTGTGTTTGTGATAACCCCGTTGACGGAGGTGCCATTGTTGAAGTTACCGTTAATGTTGCCTTCTTCAAAGGTGTAGAAGAAAATGCTGTTCTTATTTATTTCGTCTACATTATATGCGATGGCTACTCCTTTGGAGTATATAATCACTCGGTTGCTTAGGATGTGCTTCTTTAAATTCTTGGCATTCAATATAGTCGTTTTTATTTTTCCTCCTTCGATGGACTCACTATGAAGTAGCGGTCCCACGTGGGGTGACTTCGACAGGATGCTTCCCCTGGGGGTGGACTCTCCTAGCAGGTTACTCCTATTTCGAATGAGTTCCTTAATGATGTTTTTATTTTCGTTGTAGTCCATGCTGAACGTGGTGTACTCGTTGTATTGGTCCTGTTTGTTTGGCTTATCCTGTTTTTCCGACTTTTCCTGCTTGTCCTGCTTATCCAGCTTATCCTGTTTGTCCTCTTTATCTTGCTTCTTTTTCTCCTTCTCCGTGACTTTGTCGACTGCTTTCCTCCTGGTGGAGCCACTGACCACGTCGTTGGTCTTCATCTTCCCATTCTTAGCTTTACTATCTGGGGGTCCCATATCCTGGGAGGCGCACTTGGCAGTTTTCCTACTATTCGCGTCCTTACTCCCCAGAATGGTAGAACCTTTGTGGGCGCTTTTTTTTGCGCTCGCTTGGGCGTTCCTTTTCATCTGCTTATTTACATTCGCTGTGGTGTTTCTACCCGTGGGGATGTGCACGTCCCTGTTAAATCCCAATCCTATATCAGCTTCACTGGTATTGGTATGGTTGCTATCGACCATCTCTTCACTACGAGGTATTTTCATCATCAGCTTGTCAAAGGAGTACGCATTGGGGAGGCTACTAAAGTAGCTGCTGCTGAGAAAGGAATTATCACTAGGGGAGATGGACCCCTTAATATCACGCCCTACTTCTTCCTCTTCCTCCTTGGTGCCATTTTTCAAACAAGAATAATCACCCTGTGTTATATGATCTCTTCTCCCTCTTCGGAGGTACTCTCCTATCTTCATATAATCATCCGATGTTAAATTGTTCATATCGCTTTTGATGGAAGTATCAATTTTTTCACTTTCCAGTTTGGCATAATAATTACTTAAAAAGATGTCCCTCATGGAGTTGTCCACCTGACTACCCATGGAATTCTTCCCCAGGTAGTAATCACTGGTAACTCCCCCTGGACGCAGGTCAAAATAGTCACCTGAATTTATTCTATTGTAGGAACTGCTCTTCGGTATGCTTGTATTGTTATTATGAATGGGAAGAAGATTTCGCTCACTTCGATCCACATGGAAGTATGGCCTCTTCTCAAGATTACTTAACGATTTGCTCTTTAACATTCTCGGCAAAAGGTTATCACTGCTCTGTTCGTTTGTGTATATCTGTTCATACGTATTTTTCAAGTGATCCACATGACTAACGTATTGATGGACTTCCTTTTCTTCTCCTTTGAAAATGGTTGAGTTTTCCAAAAAGGCGTTCTTCTTCGCTCCACTTGGTAAAATTTTCAAATCGTTAAATGGTCTGCAATTGGGTTCCACCTCAACTTGGGCGTTTACCTTCATGTTAACACTGGAGAGACGATAATTCTGCAAGCCCTCCAACTCTTCCTCTTTCTTATCACCCATACCGTGACGGAGGTAGTGGGATACAATTAGGTTATCCTTCTCCCGGTTGTGATTGGTGTGATTAATTTGGGGGTTATTTTCCCCCCCGAAATTGCTTTCCATTTTTGCTTCATCATTCGGGTTGATGTTACTTCCCTTGCTTACACCCCCGTCGGAGTTATTATTCTGGTGGATGCCATCATAGTTCTCCTCCACGATGTGGCTGTCTGTGGCACTCCTTCCATACATTCCATAGGGAACCCCAAGGTGTGCATTTCTGTTGATGACGGTCCCCTTGTACTTATCACTTTGCAGTCTCTGCACCAGAATGTCGCACAGTTCGGCGTCATCCTTGGTGTACTCTTTCGGATGATCATCACCATAGCGGTATTCGTACTGGTATGAGCAGCTGCTTTTTCGGTCGTTGCCTTCTTCATGGTCGCGTTGGTAACCCTCCACGGTGGTGTTCAGTTTCTCCAACGGGTTGACGTAGTGATCCTTCCCCGTGTGGAGCGAAAGGTACCTCACGATCTTTTCCCCACACGCAGCAGGTTGTGCCCCAGGGTAGGAGGATCTGCATTCACTTCTCACGGGTGCATAGGAACGGTTGTACCTGTCGGAAGAGTAATCTCCAGGGATGGTTCCACCTTGGTGGTTATCTTCACCCCTATGAAGAAGAAAATGCCACGGTTTGGAGACTGGATCTGCGGAACGGTATTCACTATTTTTCTTCATGAATTCCCTTTTGCGTTTCCTTATTTGGAGAACGCTATCCGAAAGGTAGTTCCGCTCCCCGAGGTTGGTCACGTTCTCCTCAGTGGAGGTGACTTCGTTGGTGCTGCTCCGCACGTCAAACGAGTTGCACCTTTTCGCCTTTCCTTCATCTGAGCATACGAACGAGTAATGCGACAAAGGGGCATCGGGATGAACAGTGGAATGTGAAGTTGTATCGCCTGTGTTTTTATTCTCCATGGGGGGTTCTGGGAAGACCTCCTCATTGACTGTACTGTCCCCCCCATTCCCATGGTAGTCATATTTTGGCAAAGAGTGAAACATCTTATACATATTGGTATTGCTTAAGTAGTAACTTAATTTTTCACTGTTTAACAAATGCCAGAATTTGCTAGCACCCTGTAATACATCCATGGGGTTGTTTCCCCCTTGTGATGTTCCTTCACGGGGGGTGGCTTCAATGGGGTCCGCTGCTAAGCGATTCCCCTCGAGGGAACTACTACTTCTTTGGAGTTCACTTTTGTAAGATTCCTCCCTTTTGGAATGCCCCAGCATATGCCTTCTATGCGACCCCGATGTTGCGCGTGACAAACTATTAAACAATTCTTCCTGTGTTTCCTGCGTTTCCTGAGTCTCCTGCGTCTCGGCCCTTTTCCCATAGCGCATTATTATGTCACTATCGTTGCAGTGAGTGTTGTCTCCCCCGTTAGTTCTAAAAAGGGAAGAGTTCACATCTCCACAGTTTATTGGCATGTGATAACTCTCCCTAAGGATGGGGTTATAGAACTGGTCAGCCCTCACAGTGTCGAGCAGTTCATGTTCACTACTGAACGGGACAGCGTTGTCATCCCTTTGATTGGTCATATATTCGCTGAAGATGCTATTCTGGAAATTATCCAAACTACTTCCTCCCAAATTTTTTACAAAAGAATGGTCTCCTTTGGCTGCTTTCTTATTTGACTTACTCGACATGGTGTTTTTTTTTTCTCCCCTTTTGATCACATCACTATTGCTAATGACAGGGTTGATGCCATTTCGATTCTTTTTACTTGACTTTCCTTTCGATGCGGGGTTGGCTTTTTCTGAGAATTGCAAAGGATGTCCCTTCGACGGGTGATCCATCTTGTTAGCCCGTTCGTTTAGCTGGTTCTTCTCATTCCGCTTACCCTTTTTGTCTCCTTTTGGACCTTCCATAGAGGGGATGATTTCCTCCTGCATAGGTACCCCCCCTTGTTGAGCTTTGTCCAAGCTGTGCTCCAACCCTCCGTTCAGATTTTCCTCAACATATATTTCCTCCTCCATTTTGCAGTTGTTGTAACTGCTCCAGAAGTTAAGGTGGCAATACCACTCGTCTGGTAACAGGTTTATATTAATATGTGCGTCCACTTTCCGCCACTTTTTGCAGCTTTCACACTGGACCCAATTAACTACATTGTTGGAGGGGGTGGTATTCGTTCCGTTCACTGTCTGACTGCCGCTGTTGCTTGGATATACTCCCTCGGTGGAGTTACCTGCATTTTCCGCAACGACATTGTTCGGTTCAGTCAGGAAGGTGCAATTGGATTGGTCATTCGAAGGAGCACTGTCAAAAGGTACATCGTGGTGTTCCTTCTTGGGTGAGTTACTTTTTCCTAAACCAGGAGACCTGCTTGGCACGGTCATATGATTTTGCGCCACGTCCGTGTGGGAATAAGCCTCATTGTGTATGTGGCCCCTTTCTTCTTCTGCTTCTTCTTCCTTTTTGGCGAAGCGATGATTCGTTTTGTCCCACTTATCATTCTGGAGGTTGCCTCCCCCGTTTGGCACCCCTCTATCCCAGCTAACAGCACTGTGCGAGTCGTCGTCCAGATGGGGATTCGCTTGGCCATCCGCTTGACCATCCGCTTGACCATCCGCTCGGTCGTTTTTTTTCTTCTGGGTTTTTTTCCTCTCCACGTTGCAGCTGGTTTCTCCCTGATCCACGTCGTCATTTTTTTTTTTTTTTTTTTTAGCACTTTTTTTATCTATTGGCACATTAACCCTGTTCTCATTTGCATCACTATCTTCCCTTTTTTCCTTCACTTCGCAGGTCGAAATTCCCCTGGGGAATTCTTCTTTTCCCTTCTTTTTATTTTTTTCCTTCCCCAAAGACTTCTTAATTTTATTTTTCAAATTTATGTTAACGATTGAGTGCATAAAGGAATAAAACGGGGTGGCGCCGCTGCTTACATTTTTTTTAAAATTTTTGTACCTTTTTACGTTGTCCGCTGTGTTCATATCTGTATCGCTCACGTGCATCCTGTGCAGGGGAAACTGCTTCTTGCGTTTTTGGTTCTCATATATCTCTCCATCACTGTTGTTTCGTTTGTGCCGCGCTCGCAGGTCCTTCCGCCTACTCGTATTAGCAATCTTATAGGCTTTCTTATTAGTGCCCTTATTAGTGCCTTTACTGGTGACTTTACTGGTGCCTTTATTGGTGTCCCTATTTTCCTTCTTCCCACCTTTGGTGACTACATTGGGGACGTTTTCTTCTGGCTTACAGGTGGGAATGCGCTCTTCGTCTTCCCCCTCAGCCTGCTTCAAATAACTGTCATTAACATTAACATGGTTGGGGACGGGGGTCACTTCACGATTTGTGTTATTCCCCCTTGGAATTCCACTTCCCTTGTCCCCTTCTTCCCGCTTTAGCGGCTTCTTCGGTAACATCGCGCGTTCTTTTTCGCTCTTCCCTTTTGTGTGCATGCTGAGATGGCCATCCACATGTTTATCGTTACTTCCCATGTGTGTATTTTTGCCATCACTGAAATGATTACTGCTGCTTCGGTTAGCACTACCATGGTTGACATTACTATGGTGGGATCCCTTGATCACAAATGCGTTGGCCTCATCATGCGCCTTAGTAACATCGGCGTGGGAATTACTCACGTGGAAGGATTCTCCCCCCACTGAATACTGTTCTTCGATATGATGAGCACAAACACTGGGGTCGATGGCACTAGCAGCTATGTTACTGCGTTCATCGGTATGAATAACACCGTTTGTTTGTAGGCCCCTTTCCAGCTCAGAGGCAACATAGCCAACATTGAAGTGCCCTGAAAGGAAATTTTTTCCCAAGTCTGAATTATTAGTAGCTACTTCCTCTTCTACATCGCAAGAATTATACCTAGTATCCGTATTCAAATTACAGTACCATATTTTGGGCAAATTATTCATGTCAATGTAGACGGGAAGCTTCCTCCATTTTTCACACCGATCACATTGCACCCAGTTGTCTTGTTCTGGGGTATACAGATCGGTGCTCTCCTTCGTATTATTAATCATTATTGTGTTAATATTTAAAAAAAAAATTTTTTTTTTTTCTCCATCATAATTTTGATCCCAGTGAAAAATTTCCTTTTCAGTGCTAAACAATTGGCTTGTACTGAAGGGGGTTAAGCTTTCCTTGGCATGATGCTTCTCTTTTGCCTTCTGCGTTTTGTGTGTGAAATTTTCCTTACTATGTGGCGACTTGTCATTTCGATATTGTGCTAATGGGCGAAATTATTACTCTACGAAATGGCGTACGTACGCGGTGTAGAAGTTGGTTGTAAAATGGGGCAAAAAAAGGGCGCCTTTTTCTGCTTCTACTTCCACTTCCACTTCCACTTGTGCTTCTGATGGATGGCTTCTCTTTGGCCCGCTTTGTGATAGGACGTGAATCTTCTGTTCTGTGAACTATCACGTTAACTATGTTTCTTTTCTTTTTCACGTATTAGCATCTGTATATATATACACGCTTATGCCTGCTAGCGCCGCGCTCCACACCTGTGCCGGCGCGTACGATTTATAAAACAAAAATGGAACAATGTAACCATGGAACAAGTATGCGGACAGACGAAAAAAGCGTGTGTACAAAAGTAGGCGGACGAGCATCCAAAGGTACAACTCACTGTTGTAGAAAACTACAACGCTTAGAAAAAACAAGTGAGGATTCACTTAAAATGTATCTTCCGGCTTATTCCGTTAAGGGCACTTGTGTACGCAATCTAGTAGGAACATAAACATAGGGGTAAGAGCACGCCTGTACATGTACTCATATTTGCACCTAACAAAATGCAATTAAAAAGAAAGTCAAATGAGCGGGGACAATCACGCAACGTTGCAGATTTATACGCATGTGTACAAATACGCTGTGCAAGGATTGAGGCGCCCCTCCTATCTGTGTACTCTTACAAACAAACTCATAATCACGTTTTTGTGAAGTCATCTGATGATGAAGAGGAAAAATTACTTAAAAGGAAGCACTCCCTTTTGTGCGGATTTTTCCCATTTATCATTAGACAATCGGGTGGAGGTATAGCGATATATCCATGTGGATATACGTGTGCAAATACAACTGTTCTGTACAATGCGTTGGCAAAAATGTAATTTCTTCAAACAAAAAAAAAGGTTGAAATAACTACGTAAAACACTTGATTATTGCAATCAGGGGAGGGAGGAGCTGCTTTCTGCAAAGCTTCTCTCTTACGCTTTGAATAAACACTTAACGGTTGGCCCCTTCTGTAATGAGCTTCTCTTATATGTTGGGTGTTCCCTATGAAGAATAACCCCTCTGCGTAATCATTAAAAAGAAACGTTTGCTTAACCAGTTACGTGTATGGGTATACATATGTGCGCATTCAATTTTATAATAAAATGTAAAATGATAAAAATGTGGACGGAGCTATGGTTGAGCTGTGTGCAAGTTGCTATATGGTGGATAAAATTTTGTCGACTTTTGGCGATCTGGATTTTTTTTTTTTTTTTTTTTTTTCCCTCTTCTCGTTAACTGATGTGTGTGAAAGAATTATAGTGGAGCGGTCTACAGACATAGTTAAATTAATCTTAAGTACATTCCTTTTCTGTTCCGCTTCGATTGGATTGATTTATTCTTTCTCTTTTGGGGCTGCCTCACTTGTTGTTGTTCATTTGTTGGCAAGTTGTCTCCTTACGCTTCGATTTTTGTTTGTACACCTGCCACGGTTGTCCGCTCGATTCGCAGTTCGCAGTGCAGCTGGAGAGTGCGGCTAGGAAAAGCAAATGGAACGTAACAAGTGGCCAGTCACACAAGTGGCATGTCACAACTGGCAAGTGACAGCTTTTCCTGCCCTATTTGCCGTTTCGAACTTTCGCACTCGGTTTGTCACCATATATTCGGTCAATGCTTATCCGTTTCGCGCAAGCGGCATGAAGCTCGCCTCGAGCATTTTCGCTTGGCTATTGGCAGTTTGTACAAAAGTATGAGTAACACGTACAACCTACGTTAGCCTACGAGCATATATATGGAAATATATTTGCGTAAGCCCTAGGCGTAATGCGGCACATACATAACACATACAATGCTTTTTGTATGCTCGCTTATTTCGCTTTTAAATATTTTTGAAGATAAAAAAAAAAAATTATTGCTGGTTCATATTTTTTTCTGCTTTTTTGGGTTTTTTTTTGCTTTCCTTGGTTTTTTTTGGCTTTTTTTAACGTTATGTTCAGTGAATTTTTTTTTTTTTTTTTTTTTTTTTTTTTGTGGAAATATAAATTTTTTTTTATTCCATCTTTGGAAAAAAATGGCAGGAACATTTTCATCATTAAGACGATGATGCGATGACTCATATAAGTAGGGGAAAAGGGAAAAAAAAGCGAAAAAAATCGAAAAAAAACAAAAAAAAAAGGGGAAGCCGAAGAAGAAAAAATGAAAGAAAATGGGGTACTGAAAAAAGGGGGGGGTAAAACGCGGCTCGACCAAAAAGGGCAGTAAAGAACTGCGGATTGGACCAAATGCTGTTAAAAAAAAAAGGCGGAGCTGAACCGAAAAAAGGGGAAATATAAAGGGCCAGGGGTCCGCCGTCGCAGCAGGTCTTTTATAGCCAACCTGAAGTTTAAGCCAAGAGGGAAAACAAAAGGGTCGGGGGCCCAATTAGGCCTCATCTCATATTCTCCATCATCATCTGTGTTGTCGTAGCAAAAAAGGAAAATGAAAATGGGAACGAGCTGAATATAGGTGTTACCTTTGTCATGCATAGAGTATGCATATGATGCAGCATAATTTTTATGCGCATATGTATGCTAAGCATGTGCTGACGGCTAGGCCACCCTTTTCCAAAATTGCCTCATCTTCGAAAAAAAAAAAAAAAAGTAGGACGTTATGGAAAAAACACTTGGCGTGGCACCAGTTGAGAAATTAAAAGAGGATGAAATACGAAAGAGGGAAAAACAAATTGAGTAAAAATATAACGAATAAACTGATAGAACAAAACAGTTCTTTTTTTTTTTTTTTTTTTTTTTTTTTGTGGCTGTGCCCTGCAATGAAAGTTTCAAAATAAATTTTGCATAATTCTTCTCATATTGTATAGAAGAGAAGAACGTCATAAAAAGAAAAAATAAATACTGAACCCCAGCGTTTGAAGGGAAAAAAAAAAAAATACAGCCAGCAAGCGTTTGAAGGAGAACAAAATTTATATGAACACATTGCGAATTAGGAAAAAGTTAAAAGAAAAGTTCCAAACTGAACGCAAGTACATTCCGTATGTACCAATTTAGCAGGAACACAACAATATTTTGTGAAGTTGCTGTTTTTCCCCCCCCCAGCGAGAAGCATCACCAAAGGTTGCTTCCCACGTTTTTTGCGCATTTGCCTTGTCGAAGTCACGTGATTTGTTCACGCAAGGATTGGCAAAAAAAGGGGAAATAAATAAAATCAACGAAGAATTGTTGGCCGGAGAACGCTGAAATGTTTCTATAAAGGCGTTTGTCCCATCTGCAGTGCGTCCCCTCTTGCGTGTATGTGTCCAGTAAGGGAAAGAGGAGGCCCTCGTCTGCGCATCCCCAGGGCGCTGTAAAGCTATACCCCCACGAACACGTTTACGTAACGGTGTGTCAAACTGTGAACACTTTGCGGAAATTTTATTAAAATTACGGGAATAAACAAGAGAGAGAGAAAGACATGGTGGTATAGCGGTGACATAGAAAGGGGGGAAGATAAATCTTTGGAGCATTTTTCTAACCAAAAGAAAAGAAACGTTCACGCGTGCCAATATAGTAAGATGAAATAGACCCAAAGTGGGGATCGCGTGGAAGAGGAGCAAAAAAAAAAAAAAAAAGAAGACGAACGAAAGAAAGAACAAACAAATAGAGCCCCTGCGAAGTGCGCATGTATATTTGCCCCCCTCAGGAACAATGAAGCTGGACATCTCGTGTTTTTGCTTCCTGTCGAAAAATGAGTACCGAGTGCTGACGGCGATAGAAATGGGCATGCGGAACCATGAGTACCTGCCCGTGTCATTAATAGCAAGCATAGCGAATTTGAGGAAGGAAGGCATAAACAGTGTGCTGAAGAAGTTGCTCAAAAATAAACTGATCAGTCATGAAAATAAAAAGTACGATGGGTACAAGCTAACCTATTTAGGGTATGACTTCCTAGCCTTAAGGGCATTTATAAACAGGGGCACCCTAAAAAGTGTTGGCAATCAAATAGGAGTTGGAAAAGAATCAGACATCTATATATGTAAAGATACGAGCGGAAATTTGTTGTGTTTAAAAATACATAGGTTAGGTAGAATATCCTTTAGAACTATTAAAAATAATAGGGACTATTATGGGAAGAAAAATTTCCGAAATTGGCTGTACTTGTCCAAAATAGCTGCCACGAAGGAATATGCTTATTTGAAAGCTCTGTATGAAAATAACTTCCCAGTTCCAAAACCTTATGACCTAAACAGACATATGATTCTCATGTCGTATGTAAATGGGTACCCCCTGTCACACGTAAAAATTAGTAACCCCTTTAAGATAATAGACGTCTTAATAAACACGATCATTAAATTTGCCAAGGCGAATATAATTCATGGAGATTTCAACGAATTTAACATTCTCATAGATGACGATGAGAAAATAACTGTTATAGATTTTCCCCAAATAGTTTCTCTACAGCATGCGAATGCAAAGTTGTACTTTGACCGAGACGTCAGAGGTGTCGTTAACCACTTTTATAAAAAGTACAAAATAAAAATTGAAGATTACCCTGTTTATGAGGATGTCATTTTGCTGACTAATGATAAAATTGTGGTGGACGAGAATTTGCTTTCCAGTTGTGATGAGCATGCCCTCATGGACGTCCTGCAGAATGATGGCTCTGACTCGGTCTGCACCGGGCCGGAGCAGGTGAACGGTAGTGACGATGGCGTCGAAAGTGATCAAGGTAACCAAAGTGACGAAATGGACGAAGTGGAAGAAAGTGACGAAATTGATGGAAGCCGTCGCAGTGAGGCAAACCGCCCAAGCACTGTTAGTGAGAGCACTCAGGGGGAAACGCCCCGCAGCGTGGGAACCCAGGGGGGGGACTCCTTCTCTTCTGAAGGAAAGTACAAAGACGCCTACGAGAGCAACGCGGAAAGGGAAAAGGCAAATGACCAGCTGGAGAAAAGATTGGACGGATTGGATGACAATGGCGTGGAAAGTGCACAAGGGGGAGAAGCGGATCAGCCAGGAAATAAGAAGGAAGAGGAGGAGACCCAAGGCAGGGGGGTTAGTAGCCCCATGAAGAATGAAGAAGCCATTACAAATGGGAAGTGCAGTGGTACAGAGGAGAAGACGCAGGGTGAGGATAAAGACCGTCATGATGGTCACCCTGTTAGCGGTGAGGAAGAGACGGAGGGGAAAATCGTCTCAAACGACCCGAACCATCAGGTGGACGGTGGTACTTCAGAAAAGAGCGCCCACCAGGTGAACTGCACGAAGGGCATGAGCAGCGAAGCGAGCGGTGATGAAGTCAGTGGTGATGAAGTCAGTGGTGACGAAGCCAGTGGTGACGAGGCCAGCGAATTGACGGCGTACTCCAGCTGCGAGTCGGAGGGAGGCATCTCCGAGAATTCCACCAAGAAGCTGTCCGAAACGTGGCAGCCCCATATAAAAAAGTACACGAAGGAATACGCTAAGAGCAAGCTAAAGTACATGTATAGGAAGAAGAAAAATAAGGAAAAGTACAAGGAAAATTTAAAAACGAAAAATAAAAAAAAACTAATGGAAAAGATTAAAAATTATGTGTAACAAAAAATAAGTGTAACCCCAATTAATTTTTTCAAACTTTCCAATCCTTTTCCCTCTGTTGTATGAACAACAGCGCCACGCGTACGCGAAGAATGTGTACCATTGTGCGCAATTTATTTGTTTATTCAGTCCTTTTTTGTAACACCCCCTTTTCTCTTGTTTTGTCATATTATTTTTACTTAAAAATAAACAAACGTCTTTTATTTGTGTGTGTAAAAAGGCTAAATGATGCCCCACAGAAAAAAAAATCAGACGTGAAAAATGTGCTATTCTTCATTTTTTCGCGCACTCATCTGGAATTTTAACATTAACACGTCGGTAGGGGATAATCGTGGAGGTGGTATTCTGCATGAGAGGGGTAAGAAATTACGACATCGCCTTAGTTATGCGTGAGCAAATGATCTATGACGCCATTATGCGGGCATAAAAGGGGGAGAAAAATTCCCCCCAATTGGCACAATATATGATTCGTCTTTACGATGGGGTGACCAGCGGTGTGCCCTAGTTATCCACCCCTTAGCCGTAAAAGCTGTACACGTAATCGAGGAAGGCCGTAACCTCATTCTCGTTGTTCACATAATTCATGTGCGTTATATGCATATCGGGTCGAACAAAAATATACATGGCTGATCTGGACCTGCACAAATCGGTAGGAACGCAGGGTGCACCTAGCTTGATATTTAGCTGCCTCTGGAAGTCGCTCATGAAGTCGTAGAGGATGGTTTGTTTGCCCAGGTTTTTGGTGGCCCTTATTTTGGTAAGAAGGGCACTCAGTGGGGAGTCCCTACCCTGGATGTTGGCTCTGTGCATCATCTGGGGACATACAATAGAAAGGATGGCTGAGAGAACATTTCCATTCCTGGTGATACTGTCGTTCGTGTCTGTGATCGCACTGACGATAGAGTGTCTGCGTGTGAAGTCGTTTTTTTGTTCACCGCACACAACCCAGAGGATGTTGAGGGGTGAGCCACGTCTCCCCCTGGCCATGGCGCCGTAAGTTAGTCTTCCAATTTTTGTTAGCTTATCAAAGGCGTCCACATCGTGGTAACAGCAACCATGGTGGGAGTGCCCTTGGTGGGAGTAACCATCGTGGGTGCTTCCTGGCCCCCCTTTGGAGGAAAACCTATTCATAATATCGGGGCACCTCTGTGGAAGGCCCATTTTACACGCACAAATTCGGGAGGGGTTCATTTGGCATATGCACAAAATTAAGGTATGTGCATGTCCCCCCAGGTAGTCATACAGCCGAACAGTGTTATTTTCCTGATAGCTGTTACTGCACAAGGTGACACATCTGAGGACGCAGTTCCTTGGCCGATCTGCACACATGAAGTGCCTGCCTGTGAGTTGAGCGGAGGTGTGTACAAGGCCTAATCTGTAGTAGTCACTTTGCAGCATAAACGTCTTTTTGTAAACCCTGTTTAGAACGTTGCAGGAGGAAGTGAACCTGCTAATCGTCCTGACACAGCAATTCAGGAGAAAGGCAAAATAGTAACTAGCCATATTGTTTAATAAAAAAAAAAAATTAACCATTTCACTACTCCATGAGAGGACCTTCTGAGAAATGTACTGTCTCTCCTTCTGGTATGCCTCCAGTAAAATGGGCGAAGAATTATAATCTATTAGGTATTTCAATTTCCACCCAATGCTATACACATCATGTACTGTGAGGTTAATGCTTATGCTAAACATGGGGTTGTATAGACAGTTAGACTCCCCTGCTAGGATGATCCCCTGTCTATAGAACTGTTCGCACATTTGGTCTCTGTGAATTCCCCTCTTCAAATTATATACATAAAATATTTTCACTTTTGGGAAAATTTTTTCAATCAAGTGGATCACTTCCATGTGGTTCAATTTGTCTGTCTGTTTCACTGGACGGATTATTTCTTCATGGGAGCGTTTTTTTGCTTTCCTGCATATGGTCAAGTGCCAGTTGTACCCCCCCCTGCGTATGCCAAGGGTTGATTTGGGGGAGGTGGTGCACCCTGAGTTGTTGCTCACTGCGTCGGAGAACACGTTCACATTGTTATCACACGAATGATCGTTCGAATGATCAATCGAATGATCGCTAGTGATGTGTTGCTTCCTTTTAGGGGGAGTTCCATTCGTGGAACACATTTCAGGGACATCTTCACATGGACTTCCCCACAGTTTCTCCCCTTGGAGAATTCCCCCCCTGACTTGTCCGTTCGCACATTTATTTTCCTTCCCTTTTGGGGAACGATCCCCATCGTTTGTATTTCCTCCTACGGCACTGTCTTCGTGTTGCTTTGCTCCTGCTGTGATATCACTGCTCTGTGACGGCGTCATCCTCTCGTTTGTGTAACCAGTATCATTGGGTTGGCGTTCCCGTGAGGATGCATCTCTCTGCTCAATTTTATTCTCATCGTTGGGCTTGGAGGGATGGCCACTGTCTACATCTGCCATGTGGATTTCTTTCCATTTTTCCTCAACAGTTTTAGCCCTAACATGATGGCGGTTAATAGGATCCCCCTTAGGTGCTCCATTTTGGTCCCACCCAGAGTGGTCCTCTTCAATGGAAACTTCTTCTGACAAAACAGAGTTGTGAGAAACCCCGCTTGATTGGTTGTTCCCCCGTTCGGTGTGGCCATTCTGAGGTCCCCCTAAGGATAGGCACTCTGCTGATGTGCCACTGGAGGGGGATCCAGTCGAATCAATCCCTTTGTCGGTTGGTTTATTTGCATTTTCACCACTTGGTGTAATTAAATCTGGCGTATCTTCATATGGGGGGGTTGCAGCTGGCTCGTGACCTAACCTCTGCGGGTCTGTAATCCCGATTTTCTGTTCCCCTTTGTGGGGGTCACGTGGAAGTTTTCCGATGAGGTCCTGCACAGGTTCATCTTGCGCGTCTCCCTCTGCGGTGGTGTCATCTCCCCAATTGGCCGAGTTTTCATTCTCCTCTGAATCGTTCTCCCTCCTGCTGCTGCCCGGGTGAGGAGCCTCCTTGGCAGTTCTCCCGGTGAGACCATTTCGCAGTAGACATGGTTGACATGGTTGGCTCGTTGAGCCCCGCTCTTCTGTGGGTTTTCCCCCAAAAGAATGGGGCACTCTCCCAACAGGGTGCACCCTTTTAAGCGAAGAACCACCCTGGGGGAGGTCCCCTTTGAAAGTGTACTCCTCCTTTGTTCGTTCAATAACGTGCGTGAATGCCTCGTCATTGCAGAAAAAACTTTGCTCGTAAATATTTCGCATGTCAGGGAGAATGGGGAAGCATGTAGCCAAGCCATGCTCCGACTGAACCAGGGTCAAATTGTAGTGACTCATATCTATGTTCCATTTGGCGCAGACATCCACAGATATGTACTCGACCGGGTGGCTTGTCTTCTCTTCCATTTTTATCTTTGCCAGTTTTCTGATTGAAGATTTTCTCCCATCAACTCCAACTATGTATTTACTCCTAATTGAGCAGTGAAGCGGTTTTTTTGGTTGTTCCTCACTTGGGTGGGTATTGTGGGTTAGTGACCCCCCCGTTGGTGCATCCTTTGGGGGGTTCTCCCCGGATGAGTCGTCGTGTGCATTTTTCTCCACTGCGCCATTCTTTTCCCTTTCCCTGTCAAAAAGAAACCCTTTTCTCCAAGGTTTTTTTCCCACTATGTGATCAACAGTACCGTGCATTTCACTGTCGTCTTTATTACAACAATGGGGCACTTCTATGTAGTTACCTGTGTGATGTTTTGTCTCCCTTTTTGTGTCCTTTACCACCCGCACATGCATCATAGGCGTAGCTCCCCTCTGACCCTCCGTAGGGAGTCTGTTTAGGGGGGACCTCGAGCAACCCTGAAAGAAACCATTTTCGCAGGTGCTATTCCCAGAATGGTCACCATGGATGGAGGTAGAAAAAGTCGAGCCCGTATCGCTAGATGAGCTCTGAAGTCTGTATCTGTCCAACGAATTTTCTGAGTTTGCTTGCAAGTAATTTGTGTAATTTTCGTTGTATTCGCTAGAGATGCTGCTGGACGAGCTGTGTTGGCTTTCCCAGGGAATGAATTTTTTTTTTTTTTTCCCGTCCAGGTGGGCGCTCGCTTTGCCTTGTCTTCTCTTAAGGAGGGAGGGCAGGGTGTACA
Organism: Plasmodium coatneyi; assembly: GCF_001680005.1. Classification (NCBI taxonomy): domain Eukaryota; phylum Apicomplexa; class Aconoidasida; order Haemosporida; family Plasmodiidae; genus Plasmodium; species Plasmodium coatneyi. Next base: position 1,284,790 of record NC_033560.1, read on the forward strand.
TCTTTTTCACGTCGCTCCAGGTGCAGCTTTTATTTCCGCTTCTCCCGTGTAAGTTTTGTTTTCCCTGTTGATTGTGCAAATGTGCGTGCGTATCAGCGGTGCCGTTATCTTTACGGTACTTTCTTCCCCTTCTGCACGTAGAGGGACTGTCCTGACTGAGTCTCCACAGGATGGTGCCATCCTGCACGGCGTCCGAATTGATGGAAGCCAATTTTCTTCGCAGGATATTATTCAGCGTGGTCTTGTTTATACTTAGCATGTACGATGTGGATCCATTGCAGTTTTGAAAAAAAGTTTTGTCCGTTTTATTTATTAATTTGTTTCCAACGTAGAAACTAACTCCTGTCAGTTTTAAGCTTCTGTTTCGTACCTCCGAGAGGATACCTAAATCGTGGAAAATTTCCAACGTTCTGGGGTAGAGTAAATATTGCTCACTTATGTCTTCTCCGTTTATTTCTTTATTATTTCTGTCGTACGAGTTTATCACCAAGTGGTTTACATTTTTTCGTGCCAGATCGAGGGAAAGAAGAAGTCCCCCTGTGTTTGCCCCAACAATGAGCACGTCTGTTTGGCGTTCCTCTTCCGGGGGATCCCCTTTTCTGAGGTGTCCATTCGTTCGCCGGTTCATCGTTTCGCTAGTTCGGAGTGGAAATATGACAGGGCAAGGTTGAACTAGAAGGTGTGACAGTGCTTATCTACATTGGCGGGGAAAATTCTGATGGATGTAATACTCCCCTCAGATTCAGCAAGACCGCCGCTGTGCAGGTCGATCGTGTCGGTCTGCCCCTTCTCATATGTGTCTACCAATTTTTACAAACTCTAAATTTGCACTGAAGTGGCAAAAAGTCATGTGGTAAAAAAAGGTGCTTAAAATTACCAAAATGTGGAGCATCAAAAAAAAAAAAAAAAAAAAAAATGCGAATGTGTACAAACTTGTGTGCATATATGTTTATCATCCCCCCCACCCCCATTCACATATAACAAAGGAAGTGACTTCTTCCATATCAGCAGGGGGGCAACATCGCGTGGAAGTGAAGTGACGCAAAGGAGTACCAAGGAAAAAAAAAAAAATTGCTACATTGGCAAATAGAAAGTTTAAGAATAAAATAATAATGAAGCCTTACTCAAGTGTCAACAAAACTGTTGAAAAAAAAAAAAAAAAAAAAAAAATCGTTGCTGCGTTTCGTTATGTCTACGTTGCCTTGCACACAACTGCACCTATGGGTGGTGTTCCGAAAGTTGTCAAACAGGCATAAGAGGTGACGTCGCAAATAAGTAGCTATTTCTCATCCGTTGTAGGAGTCACTAACAGGTGATTACGCACCCGTGAGTTCTACTCCCCCTTCCTATGATGGGACACCCAAAGACACAACGTAACTTTATGAACATATCCAGAAGGCGCTCACTTGGACAGCTTATTAAATGGGATTCTTTATATACATATGTGCGCGCTGTCAGAGAGGCTTTACATAAGTGGGGCGCGTGATGAGCATGAATCTTTCACGCTCACGCATCGCTGCACACACATGCAAGTATTCCGGCATTTCAACTTTTAGCACATGTAGTAGTACCACTACAGTGTGATGGACTATTCTGTTCCTATGCTACCCCTTCCCAGTTCGCTAAGCATTAGGGCCCCCTTTGACCCCATGGTGGGTGTATATCACTGTCCTGGAATCACATCGGGGTGAAGATAAACTTGGCTGATTATTCGTGAGAACACCTTTTCACGGGGGAGCTTCAACTGGAAGGTAATCAATCCATGCAGCTGCGTGTTCTACATGTGTTGTTACCCCCAGGGGTGTGTACCCCCCCCATACACGCGTGTAAACCAACCCTCTCCCCGGGGCTTGCTTTCGCTTTTTCCGCCCCGGGCTAGTCCCTTCGCAGACGTTTCATCATTAAAAAGGAGGAACTTCATTGTGAGGGAGGTTAATCTGAGAAGAGTATTTTTTTCCCTTTTTTTTTTTTCGTTCAAAAATGGTTCCTCAGCCACAAGCGAGCAACCAGGAAGAACGTTACACCTTCGATGCGAGGGGTGTATGCTAATTTTTCCAATCCGGGGTGGGGTGTACATTTCTGAGTGACATCCTTCGTAGAAACGGAATGGTCCAGGTGGGTTACCCCGTTGTGGAGTCGTATTCGACATATCAGCAGGGAAAAAAAAAAAAAAAAAAAAAAAAAATTATACCTCTATTTGTTGCAAAAGGTAGAATTGTAAATCCGTTTGCTTTTCTCATTACACGTGCAACACATGCGCTTGCCAAAAGTTCGGTTGGATTTTCCCCCCCCTGAATGAGTTTTGGAGGCGCCACGCTTCATTTGTAGGAGCATGTGTAAAGTGGGGGGATGGAGATACCTATGAAGCTGCTTTGTAAATGTCCCGCCAGATGTGCATCGGAGAAGAGTTAAAAACACATCAGTATAAACGCGCACATATGACACGTACATATGTGTAGCCGTGCAGGGAAGTACCTGAAGTTCACCTGAGAAAATTGGACCCAATTATAATGCCGGGTTCTGCTGCCCACAGAATAAGGAATGCCTGCACGAAAGTAGTAAAAGTGTTATTTCTATATTGGCTCGTTTTTGTGAAGAAGCAGAAGGTCCCAAACATGGTGCACACGCTAGGGATGACAAAGAGAAAAAGTTGCATCCAGATAGGGCATCCGCCCGGTGGTGGGAATTATATCTCCCCATGTGCATCCACGTATTGTTCTTCACACAGGAGGGCACCTTTTAATTGTCTTTATCGGGATTACTCCAAAGGGAGGAGGCACAATCCCTTGGGAAGCCTCATCTCTGTCCACCCACTTAAGAAACTAAAGCTAATGCGGGGAAAGGACCCCAAACCAGCCGCACGTAATTTTTACATTCATAATTTTCCATATAGGGAAAAAGCAATTAAAAAAATATGCCCCCTAAGGAGAGGGTCAAAATGGAAGAGTGCAACTTGCATGAAGAGGTTAGGGAAAATGAACATGGTTGGGGAGAATGATGAAGAAATGTTTAACCGAATAAACAGGAATGTTATGAGGAGGGGATTAGGAGAAGAGGGCCGCATGTACGAAAACCTATACGGTAGGAGTGACACTATGTGGGGAGAGAACTACGAAAGAAATTCCCTCCTCGAAATTGTAAATAACCAGACGGAAGTACCCATCGACCTTGCCCATTTCGAGAAAGAAGTGAGGAAACTAATCCACCTAATGCGATTTGAAGATTTTCAACTGAACATAACTTTTGTGAGTTTAAAGGAGATGAAGGAGGTGAACAGAACTCACAGGGGAAAGAATGAACCGACTGATGTTATTTCTCTGTTGCACTATGTAGAGAATGGGGAAGGCGTTTCACCTAGTTGTGAGTTGGCAGATGGTGATATACCTGGAGGGAGCTGTTTAAGGTCCGGAGACATTTATTTGTGCCCCGCGTACATAAGCAAAGAGTGTGTACTTGCCCGGGTTAAGTACGAGCAGGGGTTGTTGGGCGATCAAAGTGGCGATGTGGATAATGTTGGCAAAGTTGGCAAAGTTGGTGGCGAATCCACACTGGACAACCTAGACGACCAGCAGAGCGGCCAGGGGGAGCTGCGCCCCCGAGGTGTGAACAAACTGTTTAGAACCCTTTTCTGCGTCCACCAGCGGTTGCCGTTGTATGTCCTCCACGGATTAATACATCTAACGAACAAGGATCATGTAAACAATGTGAATGAATACAACGCGTTTATGGATATAGAGGAAGACATTCTCGGTAAGTATCTAAAGTTCCATCATTACACACACACATTTTACTCCCACTACGTTATTGGGTTTGGCACAGACATTCTGAACGTGAACAGGATTTATAAAATTTTGCAAAAGGGAAATGGGGGGGTTTTCTTGCGGAAGGTTTTGAGCTCACTTGAGCTGCGGGAGTTGGCTCAGGGGTACCTCGGGGAGGGGGTAAGGAGTGACCAACTGGGGGATCATTTGATTGACCAGTTGGGTAACGGTGGGGAATTCCGTGATCAATCCGATCGGAACCTTTCGCAGAGGCTCACCACAAATAACGCACTCAAGCTAGCCATCCACGTAAGTAAAAAGTTCGCATCGAAGGAAGCGATCCTCAAGTCCATGGGGCGAGGCTTAAGCTCCATTTCCAAGTACGGCCTAAGCATGAACGACATTGAAGTAAGAAACGATAAGTATGGAAAGCCCCTCGTTTTTTTGTATAACCAGGCAAGGAAAATAGCCAACGAAATGGGCATAGTAAATATATTTTTATCCCTAAGTGATGAAAGGATAACTTGCCCAAATCATAATGTTAAAAAGGATGAGGCCACGACGTGCAACTTTTGCACGTACCTGATCCATGCACAGGCTCTTTCTGTTGGGTCAAATGTGTGACGCGGTTGCGTGCATGCGCGGTCAGAGTTTTAACAAAAGTCCTATTCAATTACGTTAAGGATAAGTCTACCAATTTTTATAAACATTTGTGTGCACCACCACCGCACATGCAGCACAGTCTACACCACATGTGTTTGATCACTGCGAGAAATATGTAAACCTGCATCCTCGCAAATTGGGAAAAATTTTTTTTTTTTTTTTTTTTTTTTTTTCACGGACGTTTTGCACGGAATGGTGTTGCAAACGGGGAAGGGTAAGAACAGCTTGGTAGAGTGCACCGTAGGAAGCGTGGCACAGCACATGGGCGAGTATCGCTACCAAATGCGTGTGCGCGGTTTGTTCATTTGGCTTATATGTGCTTACATGTACATATGTATATAATTTTTTTTAACCCTGCGTGATGTGCTAATTTAGGCAGTTTAAGCAGAGGTTCGTGTGGCGCTGAAGTGAACTATCCGGGCTTGCCCAGAGGGGTGCGTGCGCAGAAGAGTAGATTTGTGCAGGTGTACGTATGTATACGTGTGTGTAGGCACGTTCCCCCCCTTTGTTCTTTATTGATTGGGAGAACGGGGGAAAATAAAAAGAAAAGCCTAAGGGCACAGTTCGCAGGAGGGTCTGAAAGGAAGGTTTGGCGAAAAACAAGCCAAAAGGTGAACATTGAAATGTTGTCCTGGTGAAATGATAAGAAGTAGCTAGAAAAAAAAAAGAAAAGTTGTGCAGTAGTTAGGAGGAAAGGTATACAGATGGACAGCAAAATAATTTCTCCCTCTTACATGCACAATGTTGCTCATTACGTAAAGGCAAAAAAGTATAGTGTAAGGCGTACCATGCAACTTTTTTTTTATGCACATATAGGGGCACAGGTGCACGTATATATATGCCTACGTAGGTGTACACTCTCGAAGAAGTATATACAACGGAGCGTCGCTTAATCAAGTGCTGGGAAAAAGAAAAGGACTTCACTCGTTTGCAAGGTGGCAGTTGTTCGATGGTACATCGAGCGCGCCCAGGTGTTAGAAGGAGAGCAAAAAATAAGCGTGCACGTTAGGATGTACATAGGGTATATATATATGTATATGTGTATATACACCCATGCTGGCGCATATGTGCGCACTGGCGCTCACGTTCTGTGCGCCCCCTACATTAGGCGGAAAGAACAGAGTAGAAAGGCCAAATAAAAAGTTAAAGCGCTGAAAAAAAAGAAATGTGTCACAGAAGAAAAAGGGGAAAAAAAATTCGTGTTCATGTTCATGTAAAGCAATTGAAAAAAAAAAAAAAAAAAAAAAAAAAAAAGTTGCAACCAACCTGCCAACAAATGGAAGAAAAAAATTAACACAGAACAAAAAAAAAAAAAAAAAAAAAATTTAACCGCTTAACCGAATAACCGATAAACCAATTAGAACCGATTGATTAAACACATTCACGAAGTTACGCTGAAGGGGTTGTGTAACTAAAAAAAACAAACTTGATAAAAACGAAAAAAAAAAAAAAAAATTAACGAGAACAAGGCAATGTTGCGTGACGCGACGTAACGTAATAATTACTCACATTCGAATTGGTGGCCGAACGAGAGAAAAAGCTTTAACCTTAACACAAACGAAAAAAGCACAAGCGTAAAACGTATACATGCAATATATGTACATGTTACATGTGCACTGCGTACAAGTCAGAGTTAGAAACTTGTAATTACACCCCTCGATCTGTTTCTTTCGTGAACAGAAAGATGCAACTTTTACCTTACAAGATACATTACATCTACAATTTTTTCTTTTCTTTTATAGTTTAATATTTCACTAAAGAAAAATGTTGAACTGAAGAGGGAAAAAAAAGTTGCAACGATGTTCTGCTTTTTTTTTTTTTTTTTTTTTTTTTTACAACCGCTAATTTTGCCCCTTGCGCAAAGCAAAGTCATGAATCCGTTCTTACCTAAATATTATACATATGTACGTGGGCTCGTGCAATTTTTACATGTACCTGTGTGCAAATGCCCACCCCCCTCTTCCCCGCAAATGGGTCCTTACTTTTATGTACTGCCTAATTAGTGTAAAGTTTCACCTCTGTGTAGTGTAAAACCGCTTTAACCGTGTACCGTACGTAACGCCTCTACTGTTATTGTGTACATCCGCGTGTACGTGCAGATACACGTACGTACATGTAGGTGAACACAGTGTACCTGTAACTGCTTTGTGCGTATAGTATATGGCTGCATTTTTAACTTATACACCTCTTTTGCTACGTTCATGATGGCAAACCTCTATCTTCCTTCCACACACCCCTTTTAAAGTACTCCTTTTTGTGTACATTCAAGTCACGTTATTTTTACGAATTAATTTTTTTCTTTACACCACTCCCCATGTTAGTACCCCAATGCGTATATGCGCAAAGGGAGAGGTATGTACATTTGTGCACATGTAATTTCGGCAGAAAAAAGTTGTGTGTTTCACCGCTTCACCACTTGGCTGTTTTGCCGCCCCTCGGTTCACCACACGGTGTGCGCCGTTTTGCACAATTTTTTTTTCGTTCGCTTGCTTGAGAGAAGAGAACATAAATTTATATACCTAAGCCATCTGCGTGTACCTAGGGCTTGCGAGAACTCACGTTTACGTGGTACAATTTTTGCGTGAACGTTCCATTACATGTGCACTCGCATATGCGTCATGTAGATATGTATACTTCCGTGTATAGATGTGTAATTTAATTTAACATTACACAGCATGTGTTTTTTACAAAAAATTCATTGCAACAATTTAAATGCACTTGCATTTTTTTTTTTTTTCTTATTAACCTTTTTTACGTTTTTCATTGTAAACTTGTTCAACGAATTAAAAATTAAGGCAACTTTGCCTACCCCACATCAGTCATGCGACATATGTACATGTAAACCCCTGTTTGTGGGCGCGCACTTTTATGCGTTAGCACTTGCGTTTGCATTTACATTTACATGTACGTGTACACGTACGTGTTAAGGTGTGATTGCTGACGCGCGTCCTTACAGATGCTTACGTGTATACACACTCGCACCTCTGTATTCAACTTCATGCATTCAAAAATTAAGCGGCTTTGCAAGTGTTCTTCACGACAACACAACAATGACAACTTATCTTCGTGTTTACACCATAATGAGCCACATACATAAATGCATGCAACAACATATATAGTCCTTTTAATTCCTTTTTTTTTTTTTTTTTTTTTTTTTTTTACACACTTAAAGTTTAAAAATTTTTTTTAAAACACTTTTTGTGATTGTTCGCGCAAATGCTCATTTGCGCTTTCGTTAATGAGGCAAAACTGAATTCAATTTTTTTATTTTGTGCCTTTAATTAACGTATTTATACGCATAAGCATGTGTATACATGCGACCTCGCTTATGCATATATGTATGCGCGCATGTGTGTCCAATTTGTTTTACTTAATTAAGCATATAACTCACGTAAATGGATATTTGGTTTAATTGCAAATCATATTTGTTTTTAACTTGTGTCTACTGACGTACGCGCACGTTTTGTGTGTTAAAAGCAGTCACCAGTGATATAAACCCTCCTTCTATGTAATATATGTGCCGCTGCATATGTATATCCCCCCTTTTGTTACAACTACGTTATTCATCCTTTTTTTTTTTTTTTAACAAGTATATACTGCGTCGTGGCAAAGAGCAGCCAATCGCATCAAACCGTGTCAAGCCGCGTCAAACGGCTTTGCAGTGTAATTCATTTTTTGTTCCTCTCCCCCCAACCTGTTCACTGAATTTTTGAAAAAATACGTATGCAATGAGTGAAGAAGCGAGTGTATAATTGTCTCCCCTACAAGTATACATAAACGCGCGCGCTTTACATATGCGTGTACAATTTCGTGTGTTCCCTTTCGTATGTATGCAAAAGTAAAGAACACACCTGAGGATGCTATGTTTTTTTTATTAATTTTGTATATAATTGTGAATTAAAATTAGTGAATTTCCCTTCACAACATTCAAAATCGTAAATTTTGCAAAAGTTTGTGTTTAATTAAAAACCGTTTAAAAATCACCTTGTGCGTACATTGCATCACCATCGTCTGCATTATGGTTACCTATTTTTTTTTATTTTTTAAAAGGCACACAAGAGAGAAAAAAAAGGCGTGTGGAGTGCAGTTAACTCATGTGCGTTTTTTTTAACCTTCCGAAATTTTCACTTTGGAAAATAACAGCAACAATACTTTCATACCTTCATGTAGTATACGCTTTTTTTTTTTTTTTTTTTTTTCGTAAAAGTGCGCATATGCGTTGTGTAAATTAGCAATACGTATATGTATCTATAGCGTATGCATTTGCCTTTTTATACACTTCTCCCTGTGTGCGTTACTTATATACATTTACACAAAGTACATCAACCGCATGCACCATATATGCTTGTGTGCAAGCCCTTATGCACCCACAAGAAAAAACAGCCATGTATACATATGTAGATACCAGCGAAAGGCAAAAAGTGCAAAAATGCAGAAACACAAAAATACAAAAATAGAAGGGGAAAATGCGTACACTCACGTATGAGTGAAACTTATTACGTAGAGAGTGCATGTTGGCCTCTTTTTTTTGTTTTTATGTTTTTTTCCTATTTTCTTCATTCAAAAATACATGTGCGAATTGTTTTAGATGCGTATATTTTTTTTTAAATGTGAGCAAAGTTGCTTATCTTTTTACAAGCGCAGTTATTCATTTTTTTATACGCACAGCTGTTCACTTTTAATGCACGCGAAAAATTGTTCCCTTTTTTTTCCACAAAAGTGTTTGTTTTTTCCTTCATCCGTTTTTTTTTTTTGTTACAAAGCATTTAAAGCGCGTGGAACAATTTTGGCTTGTTATTTTTGGAAGGCATGCTTTTCCCCTTTTTGAGGACAGAATGCGTACTCTACACAATTTATAAAAATTTTTTGAAAGAGTCAAAGCAGTTTTTGCGCGTGTACATATATAATATACGTAAATGCACATGTATATATGCGTGTAAATACGTGTACATAATACATGCTTACTCGCTTGCATACTTGCAAAAAGGAGAAGAGGGAAATAAATAATGTATATTAAAGGAAAACAAAGGAGGTTTTAATTTTTAAACATTTAAGTTTTTTTATTAATTCTGTAAATTTTTATTAATTAAAAAAAATTTTTTTCTTTCATTTTTTTTTTTTTCTCACCCACCACAAATTATCAAATTATTTGCTTATTCTTGTTATAGATACCATTTATGTTACATGTAAATAAATGCATACATAAAAAACAACATTGCCTGTTCATATATTTTTTTTTTGACTGTTTTTTTTATATTGTTCATGCTTTGCTCACTATTTTTTATGGCTTGCCAGTAAAAAAAATAGTTAGCTACATTTTTTTTTTTTTTTTTTTTATTTAATTCAGTTAGCCAAAATTCATACATATGTAAATAAAAGCAAACATATGTACACATAACTGCGCATTCGTTTGCTATAAACAATTTGAACTTTTTGAGCGCATTGTTATGTTGTAGTGTAAGTGCCTTTTTTTCTTCTTTTCCACATTTCCACCTACTTGCATTACGACATAATTTATGTGTTTCTCCACATTTTACATTTTACATTTTATGGAAGTTTTGTTTTTAAGAAGGATTACGTGACAGTACATATCGTGTTCATGTACATGCCGCGGTGTTAACTCGCACAACGTTCACCCGCACAACATAGTCGCTTTATCGTCAGAAAAAAGCGAATGAGTGAAACATTTTGCCCACTTAGTCATGTCAAAATTCGAATTAACAAACACATTACATGCGCTTTTACATTTTTTCTTGTTTGTTCACGTTCCGCAATAACAATTTCTTCAGCTACTTGTTTGAAGGCGCCCGCGGTAACATCGTAAAATTTGTGTGCACGTGTGCGACTTGCATGTGTGTATTGCTTCCCGCGCGTGTTTCTTAATCCACTCAAGAAGCGCGCTTCTATCTCGCTGCGAATGTCCTTCATAGCGTTAACTCTTTAATAACATGTTTGTTGTATCATTGCCGATGTTTGTGTACGTTTGAATTTTTAATGCTTATCACATATGTCTCATGCAGTTATATTTTTGAAAGTTCCACTCTGCGTCACTATTTATTGACCAGAAAGGTATGTGTCATTACGCTCTATTTATTTTTCCTATTTCATTTAATCTGTCCATTTTGTTCATTTTGTTCACTTTATTCCCCTCTTTTTGATATTTTTACTCTACCAAGGTTTTAAATGCTTTTTGAACTCATTGACCTTTTTTTAATACACCTCCCCCTAATTAACTTAACCCTGTTCGGTTCATTCGAATACACATCGTTACGTTAACCTCGTAGATCTGTTACACGGATTGCCTAAGTGTGTGTGTTCGTGTCTGTTTGTATGTGCATATGTACATATCTGTATGTATATATGTGCGCATCTGTTTGTGTTAATTTGTGTAACCGCATACATATATATACGGTTTAATATATATGTGTGTATGTCTATATGTGCGCGTGTGCAGGCATAGAAGCTGACGCAAGTACACCCGCGTACATGGGACTGTTGCCAACGTAATTAAATTATACTGTTAAATTTACGCATCCTTTTTTAATTTTCAAGCAAGAAACAGTAAAATGTTGAATAAACATTGTTATTGGTACATATTTTATTTTTGAAAAGCCCCATCTTCTTTTTTTTTTTTTTTTAATTTATATTTGCATATCTGCTTATCTCTCCCTTGGTGTGTGTCTTTTTACGCGCTCCCTTTAATGGAAAAGGCACCCACATTTTGTCACAACAGGCATAAGGGAAGAAGCACATATGTATATGTGTGTATATATCCTTATGTGCCGAATTAATATCATGGTATTGTTAAAGCATATACATGCACCAACCGAAAATTGACGTTATCGAACCCATAAAATGACTAGTTGTAGTCTCAAGTGTAGTGTATTACCCTGCATACACATACAGAACGAGAAAAATGAAACAAATTTGGAAGACCCCAAGGAAGAAGGCACAATACAATGTTACAAAGATGAAATGAACATGAATGCAGAAGATACGGCGCATGTTAATAGTGCAATGGATAATAATAACTTGTGTGATAAGTCGTCCGACGACTTAAATACGAACGTTGAAATTCACGGCAGTGGTGACGTGAACATGAGTAGCAGGGACCCTGCGGCGAGCGCAAGCGCAAGTGCGCATGTGAACGCCAACATTAGTGAAAATGCCAATAGGACCGCGTACGTCGACACGAACACCGACCTGATCAGCGGTGTGAACAGCGGCACTCCCGCGAACTCCACTGACAGGGCGAACGGCAACGCGAAAGTTAACGTGAATAAGTGCACTCAAATAAAAGATTTCAACCCCGAAGAGATGAAGGCGTCGTTCGAGAAGGAGCGAAAGGATATCCTTCTGAACACCTACAACTACTACTTCTGCAATAACTACGGGGACATAAACCAAAGTGATCACAAGAGCCAAGACGACATGAATGTGTACTACTACAAGAGGGTGTCCCTCAATTTTATGAACTACGATAATGACACGGAGTATAAGGAGTACGATGGTGACAACGGCAACAATAACAGCAGCAATGGGAACAACAGCAGTAACGGAAACAGTAGTAGTAACGGAAACAGTAGTAGTAACGGAAATAATAGTATTAACGGAAATAATAGTAGTAACGGTAACGATAGCAGTAACGGGAACGATAGCAGTAATGGGAACGATAGCAGTAATGGGAATGACAGCAGCAACGCCAACAGTAGCGGTAACGCTAGCCCGTCGACCGAAAAGCCCTGCCAAGTAAAAGTCAAGAAGTGTAACACGAATAACCTCTTTTTTAGAACCAATTCGTACGACAATGTATTTTTGAAGAAGATAAAAATAACGACGGTCGACAATAAGTGCACCAGAAAAAGCATAAAAAAGTACAAAATTCCCTTTGAGCCCAATTTTTATAGTAACCGCTTCTTCTTCTCCGACAAGAACATAAATGAAGATCCCCTTCCACTTAGTGATAATTTGACAAAGTATTGCAGTTCCCTGTCCGTCAATTATAACACCGCCAACAGTAATGGTAGTAGTGAGAACGCCGCTGTAAATAACGTTAGCAGCGGTATTGGCCATGGGAATCAGGCCAGTAGTTTTAGAAATTCAAGGAGGCGCAACAACCCTAGTAGTAGCAACAATGGCAGCAGGAGTAGCAGCACGAATACATCGTGCAGGAGTTTTCCTCGGTACTCCTACAGTATGCGGTTCGAGGGTCCCCCCCCACATTTCCTCATTTTGAAGTACAACAATGTTACGAAGAAAGCTAACATAGTGAAGAAGGTGCCAGTGAATAAGAACATCTCCTTCAACCTTGCGAAATTTATTGCGGAAAAGTACATCCAGATTTTGAGAAAGAACTTGAGGAAGAAGGAGAAGAAAATGGACAGGGTGAGGAGTGCGAGGAGCGAAGTGGACAACGGTGAAGTGGAACATGGTGAACTGGACGAGGGTGCAGTTTGTAATGGGGCACACGCCTACAACAACAGCGGAAGCCGCAGCGAATGCACGAACGGAAGCCAGCACGGGAGCAACGACGCCTATGACTCCAAGAAGGATATAGCGTACAACAACAGCACCAACTGTGAGAGCTACCAGGGCAACTTTTTCAAATTCGGCACGAAGAATTATGATGACGATGACGTGAACAATAATAACGGCAGCGCCTGCAGCAGTCGCCCCCGTGAGGACGTCAACGGGGACCAGCTGGATAATGAGCTCGATAATGAGAACAATAATGAGAACAATAACGAGCACAATAGTGAGCGCAATAATGAGAACGAAAACAGCGACAACAGCCTCTTCAACCCCAGCGGGGGGAGCAGCGAGAAGAATAAGTTCCGTGCGAGGAGTCAAAACAGCTCGGACTGTTCTGCAAGCAAAAGTAACGGGCAGTTAAGTGACGAACAACGAATGGCTGAAAACGCAAGAACAGGCGAACAGCCTTTCTACGGTGAACTCCTAATTAGTAGGAATTACGAAAACAACGACAGTAATGATCTGCATAATATAGACATGAATTCTCTAAGTTACGAAAATTACAGTTCGGAAAATTTGTACGATGAGAATCTCCTCACCTATGAGTACCTCAACATAGATTTGGACAATGTAGCTTTTAACACAGACACGGAGAAGTATATCAAGTTTTTAAGCAACGTAAAAATATACTACCTGCATAAGATAGACGACATGAGAAAGGTCCTTCCGATAGGTGACAACTCGACGGGAAATAAGCTAGTCATTTTGGTAAAAATAAAATATGGGACGTGCGTAAAGTCCAAGATCTTCATTTTTGAAAACGTGCACGATATGGTGAGTGAGTACGAGTACGTGGACGGCGATTCGCTTGACGGTATGGAGCAGGGGGGTGGTGAGAACACCATGCAGTTTATGCTGAGTGGGAGTGCCTATTATGGGGCAAATTATGTGAAGAGCGAAAGCGGCAGCACCGGGCCCAATGCGAATAGTAACAGCGAATCGGCGAACAGCGATCCCTTGGCGAAGGTGCCAACGGAGAGTGCCTGCAGTGGAGGCAGCTCCAATGGCGAAGCGAATCCCAATGGTGAAGCGCAGCAGGATCGGGAAAGTGAGGACCCCGAGAAGAATGGCGATGAAAGCTGCAACAAGAATGACAGCCAACCGGGGATGTGCAAACTGGAGCACAGCGACAACCTGTTGAGCTCCGATTGCCCGGCCCAGGAGGTTACAGTGAAGCAGGAGTTGTTGGAAGGGAATAACATTAGCGGCGGAAGTAGCAGTAACGGTGGCTCTGGCGAAACGGCAAAGCGCAACCTAGCGGAAGAGATGGAGAAAAAGTGCAACGCTTTAGGAATCATCCCCGTTGAGAAGGTAAACCCTGAAATGAATAAACGGAAGGCAAAAATAATGACCATCAACTATAGAAGAAAAATAATCCACTTTATACGAAATAACGTGTATATAAATACATATATATATGACTGCTTTGAAAATACATATATGAACAGTCAGTTTTTCAAGAACGACGTAATTATAGTGAACGATTTGTGTGGGGAAGATCAAATGGTCGATGACATCCCTGAATACATATACGAATTGAACAAGTTTGTCTTTATTAAGTTTACGAGCTTTGATCAATACGTTAAGAAGAATCACAAAATTGCAGAAGGGTACATACAGTACTTGCTACAGAGTAACATAAAGTGCATTAATAGGTATATGATAGGGATACGGTGGATTCCGGACATTTTTGCGTATGAATATTATGTGTGCAAAATTATGGAGGGGAAGCCAAAAGGTGGTCGTGAATGGAAGAACCAGCAGAACTATAACTACTCCCTGACGTTACAGAAAGACTCGAATGAGAAAACTTTGAAATATTTAGTGGACTATGAGAATAAGGTTATTGATAATGTGCTATGTGTTATGCACGAATATTACCAGGCAAGTTTATTTACCGAGAAGTGCATCTTCAATTTATTTAAGTTGGTTCTGCTGAGGGTTAGTCTATACATTGGCGTTTTGAATACGAAGGTCATTACGCTGGATCTGGACAAGGCCATGTATCGAATGAAGAAGTTTTCGGAGCCTATAAGTTTGTGCGGCAACTACGCGGTTCCCGAGGGTGCGGACACACCCAAGGGGGAGCGGAAATTCTTTGAAGGGGATATGAGCGGTGTGGTCGAGTGCAGCACGAGTGAGCAGCAGAACGGGAACGCGTGGAACAACAGCCCCATGGAGGGGGGATCAACGGGAGACGGAGGGAACACGAACTATCACATTCAACTTGTGGACAGCAACGGTCATATCCAGGAAGAAGCAGAGGCAAAGCACTCATCCGACAGCGACCCCAGCAATCTCCTACAGGTGTACAACCCGTACAGCGATTTGTTCATGAAGAAGGGAAAGTACGAAAATGAGGGATACTTGCAAAACAAATTAAGGAATAAAAAGAAGGTCAGCTACAATTTGGATAACACCTCCCTATCGTTGAGGAGTCGACAGAAGAGAAAGAACTTTTCCATTGGGAAGGGCAGAGTGCCAAACAGTGGTGCCTCTGCAGGGAGCAACGAAATCGGGGGAAGTGTAAATGGGGGGGAATCCTTCAGCATGAAGTATTACAGCTCGTCGACGGATAACAATAAGGTGGGTAATTTACATAATCACAAGAAGGAGTACCACTCGAATGCCAGCGATTTTAGCGCTGCATCCCATTTGACGTCGAAGCATAAGTACCACCTCCGCAGTAATAATGCTCAGTCGGCGGATAACTACTCGTCGGAGGAGTACGTGTCTAGGATAGGGCTGAGGAGCAGGAACAAGGGAAGGAATAGGATGTTGTACAAACTGATGAACAAGAAAGGGCTGATAGAACCGTACTGGTGGTTTTTCTACAATTTGTATGAAAATGCAACAATACAGGATAGCGGGAGCAATTGCAGCAGCACGGAGGGGAAGAAGGATGGGATGATGCGTTCGTTGAAGATGAAGGGAATGAAGGGTAAACGTGGCACGGCTGGCCACATTTCCGGAGGTGACGGTGCGTCCACCCGAAGGAAAGGCGAGCACAAGATGAGTAGTTTGTTCAGAAATTATGAAAGCAGTAAGAAGTCACGCAGGTCACGCGAAAACAGTGATGACTACATCTACAGCAAATTGTTAGAACAAACGTACAATAGGAATTTAATGAATCATCTATCCAGGAGGAAGAATAAGATAAAGATAAAGTACATTTCGATGGTGCACGACATTATTTACAAGAAGTTTATTCTTTTGAGTAATACCGTCTTCCCTAGAAATATACACGAATCGGAAATATTGTATACGCTGTTCCCACACGAACCCCACACATTCATGTTTCTTTACACGGACGACAACTTCCAGTATCAGAATGAGACCTTTTTGAAGTACGTAACGTTTAGTGACTACGTGATGAATATGAACCATTTGGGTTTGGCGGGGGATGGTAGGAAGGGTGGTGTGATGCTGATGCAGGGGGGGATGGATAGCTACGCGGGAGATGTCAACGGTGGTGGTGTGGTTGCTGATCCCATTGGGGGTGTTATCCCAGGCGATCTGTGCGAAGGCGGTTTGCTGTCTTTAGATGCGTGCAATGAACTACAGTATGGGAACATAAATATGAACGTCCATGTTGGGAACGGCCGAGGCATTGATAAAGATTTTTACGTAGACCATTTGATTATAGGAGGAGCGGAAGGGCTGGTCGGTTCGTCTGCGAATGCCTTGTTGACGAATGGGAACTTAAAATATTCGAGCATCCCTAATTATGAGAGGGTGAAAAGTAGCCGGCGGGATGCGTATTTAGCGATGAGTGAAATTGGAGGAACACGGTCCGGGGGGGGCCTTGGTTACAACGGGCTGTTAAACATTGGCGGTGGTGTGGAGGACGGCCTGACGTTTGGTACATACGGCGCGAATTACCCGTTCGGCGGAAATGGTGATCCATACGGTCAGGGGGGGAATGTGGTTGCCAGCGCGAATGCCTATTTGGACACGCCCTCCAATACAGGTCACAAAGTGTTCGGCTTTGAACGGAGCAGAAGGGAAATCAAGCCAAACGAGTACTACGACTACTTCATGGGGGGGAAGAACTTCCTGGGTGTGGGACGAGACAAGTTCCACAACATTGGTGAGAAGAGAAGCGTCTCCAATACGACCTTCGGAAGGGGCAGTAAATATTACGACCATTACGGAGATCAGGAGGATAAGAAGAACACGAGTGACAATGATATATCTCTCATTAAGAGGAAGAAGCACGGCAATAAGAGAACCAAAAGTAATAACCTGTCCAGTGTGAAAAATTTTAGCAACCCTTATAGCAGCAACAAGAGTGACATGAACAACGATGCGTTGGATAGCAGCGTTCATGGAAATTCCTTGATTCCGATGGGTCCTCTCCCAACAGGGGTCTACTTCGACTCTGCACGAAAGCTTTGGAGATGCCAGTGGAAGGAAAATGGAAAGTTTAAGACGAAGGGGTTCAGCTTGATTCATTACAACACTTTGGAGGAGGCGAGAAAGCAGTGCATTCTATATCGATGCGAAGTGGGTAACATACCTGTGAAGAGTGAATGGCTGAATCCGGTGTATGTTAGTTCTAACTACTTTTATAACAAGAAATATTCTAGCAGTGCGAATAACGCCAATAATAATGCAACGAATTATGCGACCCCGCATAAGGAGTTAAAAACGAGTTCCTTGAATTTGAACCGATTGAAGGAGAAAACTAATGGCGTGGAGAGAAATGGGAAAGGGTTCATGGACGGATCGAGTAAGGACTCGAGTGACAACTACTACGGCGCGGTTGGCGCGGTTGGTGGTGGAGGCAGTCCAGAGGGAAGTCCAAGCGTTAATAGGTATTCCACGAGGAATAACACCGCTTCGAGCACGCTGCACCTGATGAATAATGACAAGGGTAATGAGATTGACATTTCCATTTTGCAAGAATTCGTAACGAAGAATAAGGAAAATCAGAACAACAATGAGAAGGGCGACGCGGTGAGTAACAACCAGGGTGCGGATGACGTGGTGGGGAATAATGACATGTTCTTCTTTGAGAATGGAAAGGTGGACAGCAGTGCGGTTAAGGAGGTCGAGGAGGGACTACCACAGGGACAGCCCGTTCTCGATGGGGAGGAAGAAAGTGGAGAGGCCCTCACCGGCAGGAGAAGCAAGCGCATGAGGAGTAGCCCGAACGATGACACCAATTATCAGATAGAAATTAATGGCCAATTGAAGGACTACTACGGAGGGGGGGGTGATGGTGGTGGTGCCGAGGATTTCATCTCCACTTTGGAGAACGCAAATAATTTGGAAAACTTTCGAAGTGCGTTAAGTAAAAAGATTCTGAAGGAGATGCAAAGCGGGAACGCCGAAGGTAGCAACAGCGGTTACGACTTAATGGGGGGTGCATCTACTACAGAGGTAAACCTGACCCCAGGAAACAACAATGGTAATGGCGACAGCGGCGCGATGTTCAGCCACTTGCAGGCGATGCTACAGATGCTGCGTAACAAGGACACGAAGGGGGAAGAGCTATTAAAGGCCACGTTGAACGGAGTGAAGATGGAGAATGGGGTGGCCCCCCCAGGAGAGTCAGGTTTGGACGTGGGTCCTGAGACCAAGGGCAACGCCGCTGAAAGCGCAGACATGTACCGCATGTTACAAGGCGTTAAGAATGAGTTGCTGCTGCAAGGGGAGAATGGGAATAATTTGCCCTACATGAATGGTGTTCGAAAGAGGGGGAGGAAGAAATTCGATAAGAAGGAGTTCCAGTCGGTTATGAGAAAGGATGTAAACGGAGGGAAACGAAAGAAAATGCCGATGGTGAACGTGGTGAATTCGATGGGCATTATTCGAAGAAGGGGAAGGAAAGGGACCCTTTTTAATACCCCCCAGGATGTTAGCAGTTTGTTACTAAACGGTGGCAACTTTTCCGAGAGCATCTCTGCGTTTGTCAAATACGCCAGCGAGAATAGTGGGTTAGCGACTGGAGGTGCAGCAGAAGGAGCAACCGCAACAGACGGAGTAACCGTGGCAAACGGACTTGGCGGGTTGTCCATTAATAAAAACAGTGACGAGAACGGAGTTGGTGACAAAGGAGGAGAGTCCGCACTGAGTAACAATTTCCCCGATGTATTTTTTCATGACATCCAGAAATTTTTAAACTTTGCCAAGGAGAGAAAGGATGCCGCAAAGGGGGTCAGCAGTGGCACTGGTGTGGAGGTGGACAATGCTGGCACGGGGAACGGGTTCGAGGGGGAGGAACCGACCGGGGGGCTGGCCTACTTTAAGGGAAGGAAGTGGAACACCAGCAATGTCAACAGTGAATACGAGAATTACCTGAGGTCGATCATGGTTCAGTATGAGAAGGAGGAGAAGCTAAAACGGCAAAGGCAGCAACAGCAGCAGGATCAGGAGGATGCACAGCAGATGCCCGAGAAGGGCGAACAGGGAGGTGCCACTGACCCCGGCGACGGTGTGTTCCCACAGGATGACGAAAATTTGAACCATGCGGGTGGCAGCGTTATGGCAAATGACCAAGGAGATGACAACAGCGGTGATAAGAAGGGAGGAGCAGACGACGTTGTACCGAACGAAGACGGCATTAACGGGAACGCCGTTGTAACGAACGACAAGGGGGAGAATGACATAAGCAAGAACCTTTCCATTGGATTTTTTCAAAAGTATCTGAACCTATTTGGCAAGAATCAGCAAAGCGCCCCAGAAGGTAACAACAATGAGCAGGACGATAATAATAACAAAGCGGATACTTCTGCCGCGGCGGAAGGGCAGGAAAACCCCCAGTACGCAGAGGATAAGAATCCAGAAAAAGAAACGAACGTTTACAGCACGAGGAAGAAGAAAAAGAAGAGGGACATGGGCTACTCCTTCATGAACAACAATGACTACTACTACTACGATGACGATAATTTTAACGACCCCTTCAATGAAAACTACGACGATGACAATAACCTTAACGACCACTTAAATGGAAACTACAACAATTTTAACGACCAATTTGGTGAGAACTACGAGAACTTCAAGGCGAATGAGTATGCAAATGGTCACCACATGGTGGATGAAAAGCTGGACCAGAAGTATCTGAGTGGATTTAATTATGGCGCTGGAGGGAACGGTACTACAGGTGCAGCAGGTGGGTACGTAAAGAAGAAGGTGAAAAGGAAAGGAAGTAAAAACAATGGTACAAATGTTGAAGGGGGAGATGGTACCTTGGGAATTCTATCCGACGATGAATCGAATATACTTGGGATGAAAGGCGGTAAGAAGAACAACTCTGGGGGAGGTGGATCCGCTGGAGGGGATGAAGACATCAATTTGATAAAACAGTCCCTCCCGAAAGGAATATATTATGACCATGCGAAGAAATTGTATCGAGTGCAGTATATAATAAACAACTCCATTAAGACGAAGGGGTTCAGTGTGAAGAAATTGGGACTAGCACAAGCGAAGATGGAGGCGGAGTCGTTCCGCAACTTCTGCCTGGAGAACGGGCTTCTGAATTCGCGCAAGAGGAGAATCAACTCGCCCTATAATAACAAGAAGGAGGAGAAGAACTTCAAAATGATAAAGGATAACGAGGAGATCCTGTCGAACTTGCTCTACTTGTACAACGCGAATAATGAAAGTCAGCCGATGGAGTGAGGGGGGCAGACATGTATCACTCACAAGGATGCTTTTTCCCTCTTGCACATATTATGCGGGGATCCAATTTGTGGACCCATTCGACAGACATTTTGGATCGCGTGCTTCCATGTTATCATATTTTTGTGGAGACAGCCGACCGACCGTTTAGCGGAATTGCAGTTTTTTCAGTTTGCCGTTTGTCTTTTCAACTTTTTATTTGAACTTTTTCTTTTGACGTTTGTCCGAGGATGTTTGTCCGAGGATATTTGTCCATGGATATTTGTCCGTGGATGTTTGTCCTTTGAAGTTTTTCATTTGAAGTTTGTCTTTTAATTTTGCCCTCGAGTTTGATGTGGAATTTTCCCCTTTGAAATTTGCGAGCATTTTGCCGGAGTTTCCACAAGTTGTAAACTCGCAGCCAAATTCGTGGATCCCTTTTTTTTTTTTTTTTTTAATTTGTACTGGATACCCGCGCTCCGTTGGCTCATCAGCAGGAGCCGTGCTTTTGTTTGTACCAGCTCTGCGCATCACTGTTGTTGATGCGTTAAGAGCCTTTTTTTTTTCTCTCTCTTTGTAATTCACTTTTGACAAGAATAATCCTATTTATATTTCCAACTCCTTTTAAAACGCTTTAACAATTAATTAATTAATTAATCAATTAATGGAAGATTTTTTTTTTTTTTTTTGGACGGTGTGATGGTTCCTCAGCAGGTGTATGTGTGCGTGGGGCAATGAAGCGGCAGCTCATTTTTCGGCTAATAGTACTACCTAGGGGGGTGAGTGCATCCACATGGTTAACACGCGGTTGCAGTGTAGGGTATAGTATATGTGCCTGTTTATAGGAATAGGACAACTTATATTGGGGGGAGACTATAAAATTGCAGGGGTGCCCTAACCTGGCCCTTCCCCCCAAGGTTGATACACCACAATTTTTTCTTTGTGGGACAGATAAGATGACTAGGCATGACTTTACGCACCGGCTGTATCATAGTGTAGTGTAGCAGCATTGCCGGTATTATATGTCGCTTCCCCAAATAAGTGCACTTAATATATGCTTGCAAAATTTTACTTTTGAGTAAAAAGAAAATTAGTGTGCCTCCTCCCCTGTTTTATTCATCCCTGGACTAGTTGAGCGGAGTGGAAGCAGCTGACGTTGTAAAAAAAAAAATTTCTTAAGAAGGGTAACAATTTTAGGTGAGTTTTTTTTTTTTTTTTTTTTTTTCAGTTTTGCTCTGTCGCTCAACAAGTTTGCTGAAACCCCCAAGGTGTGGCCACTAACGAGGGTAGTTTTCTGCACTGCTTTGGATCGAAACGCTTTTTTTTGCATCCAGTGTAGATGCGCGCTGCGATTTGCAAAGTGAGGCTGACGTTTTCGTGTTTCCAATTTTTCCTATGTTGAGGTTAAACACCCCGAGCGCGTAGGGAGGTAGGCCAAGTTAAAGGCGTTCACGAGAATACACGTAAGTGTAGGCACATGCGCGGGTGTTTCACGCGTCCGCCCTGGCTTCGTCGTCTTCCCTTTGTGGAGCCTTCCCCAGTTGGTATTGTAAGTTCCATTCGGGGGGTGACGTGCAAAGTGTGGGCGTCCGTATAGGGGGGCCAAATGAGGAAGCTCCTAGTGGAAGCAGCTCGGGTTGGCAAGCCTAGAGATTACTACCAGTTACTTCTCCCCCTCTCAGTTGTTCCTTTGATTACCCCACTCCATGTGCAAAAGATTCCATTTGGGAGCAAAAAGCAAAAAGAAAAAGTGGACAAGGAGACGAAGAAGCTTCGCAAATTTTTAAAAATATCTGGTGCAAAAAATGTACAGTTGGAAGAAGCAGAGGAAGCGAAACAGAGGCGGTGGAGTGATGGAGAGAAGGACGAACGAGAAAGAGATGCTACGCCGATGCAGTTAGACTACGAAGAATATGACGTGAAAGCACAAGAAATTGTAAAAGGTTTTGAAAAAAAAATGAAAAAAATATATGACAACAATTTAAGTGTCGACTTTTTTAACAACATGGTTATCGCAAAAGAGAAGCAAAATTTTAACCTGTCCGATTTAGCCCAAGTGGTTGTAAAGTCTTCCAAGGTGATCTACTTTTTCCCTTATATGGCTAGCGACGCGCAGAGGATTATTTACCATTTGAAAGTCAAGGATAATACATGGAACCCTACTATGTCTAACGACGGGCAACACATTTTGTTGCATATCCCTCCACTGACGGAGGATGTAAAATTGAAGAAGAGGAAAGAAGCCAAGGAACTGTTGGAAAAAATGAAAAATGACCTGCGGAATCTGCGGCACAGGATGCGTGACGACATTGGCAGGCTCCTCCAGGGCGAGGAGTGGAAGATCGTCGAGCGGAACAAGCTGGACGGATACATAAAGGGGAAGGTCAAGGCGATCGAGGAAATATACGCCCACTACGCGGGGTGACAAAGCTGTAAAAAGGTTATTGTACCGGTGCACATATGCCTGTTTAGCCCAGTTAACGCTATTCAGTTGGTCCATCCCCCCAATCGGCCTCTCGAATGATGCTTCTTTTCGCAGATCTGCCCTAACTAAATTCCCTTTTTTTTTAAAAACCATTGTTTGCGTTATGCAGTGCTGATTAACCTCGTTCTGGCAGGATCAAATCACACGCTTCATTCTTTAGGAGCAACTTGGAGGCTCCCCTTTTTGTCCCGCACGTCAAGGTAGCTTGTGTATTCCCTGGGGGTGGAAAGGCAGGGGAATTTTTTTCACAGATGCAGTGTGAGCACTGTTTCGTGGTTATGAATGAAGCGGAACGAATGTAAGTCTTCATCTGACACTTTTTTTTATCTGTTAAATTTTTCTTTTTTTTGCACCCTGGGTAGTAGGTCAACATGTGCCTCTTGGTGAAGTAGTACATATTGTCGCTCTCTCCTGTAGGGGGGGGCAGTATGTGAGGGGATGACACTGCGGGGGGTAGGAAGACAAGGTGGTTATGCTTCGCACCTTGTTTTGTTATAATAAGAATGAAAGGAATGCATGGTTCACCTGTGCCCATGGAAAAATCGGGGACTATTCTCTTCACGTAGGCGAGGACGTCTTCCACGTCGAGGTTTAGCGTTGTGGCAATGTAGAATACCAGCAGGGAGAGAATCTTTTCAAGGGAGATGTAGCTGTAGGGTAGATAAACGTTGTGACGGGATGGTGCTCTGTGTAACCCCTTTTTTTTTTTTACCCAGCGTAGGGAAAATTACTTGTGTTATTTTAATAAGTGCCGCGTTGGGCGTGTTCACTCTGCCCAATTTAATACCTGTGGATAAAGACCCTATTTTCGCTATTTTCAAAAAGGATCTCGTCCAGCAGAAATTTCAAATGAGTACAGTGGGTGAAGTTATAGTTGCCCTCCAGGTCGATGATGTAGTATTCGAACTTCTGTGTCAGTAGGGGTGGCAAAACACCCGTTGGAAGGTAAAAGGTGCACAAAGGGTGGATTCATATGTCTGGCGGAGATACTGACCAATAAAGGTAGATGCACGCCCCTGCAGAAGAACCGACTTACATGTGGGTAAATTATCCTGGCCATTTGATATTCTTCATTGCACCTTACGATGATGATGTCTGCGGCAAGGAGGGGGTTCACCGGGTTGTCCACATTTAACTAATGGCCGACACTGCAGGTGCGGCTACATCGTATGATTGTCTCTCCGTTGTACTGCCTATTCGATGAGATTCCACTCTCTGCCTATTCGATGTGATGCCATTATCTGCTCATTTGGCACTTCCCCTCCCCTGTGTACGAGTGATGCCAATGCTGCCAAGCAGCAGGATGTTCTTGGAGTCCTCATAGTCCCCCACGTAAACCCTCGTTATGATTTCCCTGAGGCCCCTTCTATATGCCTCCCCTGGTTCCTTGTCCTGGTCGTTGGCCTGGTCGTTGGCCTGTTTGGCTTCCATTGCGGGCAGGCCCACCGGCAGTTGGCGCAAGTGGGTTTCTTCGAGGGTGCCCATGGTCGCTTGTGTTCTTTCTCGTTGGCTCGGTCCGCTTCGTTCGGGAGGGATACACAGGGAAAAATATATATATATATATATATATATATATATATATATATATATATATATGAAAAAAAAAAATAAACATACACAAAAAAGCGCCCAAATGATGGGAATAACTGCATAATAACCCTAAAGGGAGATGCTTCCTCCCCTCTGGTGGTTCACTTTTCCTAAAAATTGAAAAAAAAGGGCCCAAGTAAACCCGACCCGAAAGTCCTTTTGGGCACAGTAGACACGCGAGCGGGGGTGGAAAAGCGGGGACGAAAATTGCCCCGCGAAAATTGGTGCGTGAAAAATCGTGCGCCGGAAATTTCTGCGGGGGAAAATTGCGCAAACGGTTTGGCAGTCGCATCGTTTTTATGATCATCAGAGTTTGTTCGTGGAAACAAATTGCACGTTTCGTTTTTCCCAATCGAGTCCTAGCAAGGGTGTATATTTTCATGTATCAGTGCATGTACCTGCGTGCCAACATGCTGTGACGCGATAAAAAAACGCGGGGAATTTTGTCCCTTCCGTGCGAGCGAAAAGTACCGAGCAGTGTTGCTACGGTGTGTCATGGTGGTACGTGACACTGCCTACCATCCCATCGTGGCGCATTCACCCTGAGCGGTAATCTCCTTCAGGGGAAACATACGCCGCACATACGCACACACAAAAAATATATATATATAAATAAATAGAGGTGGAAGTTGTCAGTTCGTGGGAGCTATCCCGGCTTAGCCAAGTGGAAGCAGATCGTTACACCGTGGGGGGAAAATACCCACCGTGGAGAACTCTTCCCCTTCATCCACGCATGCGTAGACGCGCATACAGAGAAGGAGAGAAATAAATAAATAAAATGAAGGAGTACTACGGAAGGGAGAAAAACCGCTGGGTGAATCAAAATGGAACAAAGAGCATAGCACAAAGCAGCAACGTGCAAATGAGCAAAGAGGACAATTACGTGTTCATCGATGAAAAATATAAAAGCTACTTTGACAACATAAGTGATCTATTTGAAGACAAGGTGGAGTACATACTGAAGAAACATTTTAAGAAGAACGAGCCGACGAATAAAAACAAACTGCTTTGCCTAAACGTGTGTGTGTTGTGGCAGAAGAGGTTTTTGGTTCTCCTGAGCAGGTGCCTCAATGAGTTCGAAGCGTATAGGAAGAGGAACGAATTGAAGGATGACGAGAAGGGGTTGAACGTAGCAGAAGCGGGTGGAAAGAAACAACCAACCTGTGAAGAGTCAGGGAAAGGAACAAACGAATCTGGTGAGGAAACAAACCAAACAGATACAAACAACCAATCCGCAGAAGAATTAAAGAGCTTCATTAAGAACGTAAAAATAGTTGACCAGGAAAGCATCGAAGTGGTGTATGATGCGAATGAACTGAGCGACGACGGTAGACCCTGCGCTCAACTAACGACAGACGAAATTTATTACCTCCTGGTGGAGTCCAAAAAGAGTGAAAACGATTTGAAAAAAAATATTTTCACATTTTTGAAGTACCTTCCTCTGTTTATCAAGTGTATAGAAAATAAAAGTTTAATAGAAAAGTCTATCTTGGAAGCTAAGCTTCTTTTAAATGATCCCAACGGAGGTAACCTTAATGAGGAAGAGGTTCCCCACTCGGATGAAGTAAATGTAAATGTGAACCATAAACAGGAAAATCTTTCCCCCATGGACATACAAAACAAGTTAGACGAAATTGTACACTTTGATTGTAATTTGTCTGAAAATTTGGAGACCATTTTTAAGGCCGGAGTGGGGATCATAGATATGACAGGTGGGAAGAAATTTTGCACCGGTGGGATGGATACCTTAGGTGGAACCCACGGGGGGAATGACTCCACTAAACAGACCACCAATCGGATGGAAAATGAGCAGTCACAGGAACAGCAACAGGAACAGGACGCTGAGACAGCAGATGAATACTTACAACAGCAGGCCACCTTCAACAATTTGGCAGATGTGTCTAAAAATTTCTTCAACAAAAAAAATAACAACTCACTTATCCTCCCTCTGTCGAAGATTAACGACCTGTCTCTCATAAATAATATAAGCACCCGGTCGAACAACGACGCGAAGGAAGAGCACTCAGAAAGCGAAGCCGCCTTCTACATTTACAAAAACAGCATGGATAAACTTAACCTCTACGGGGTGGACTTGCTCATAAATTTAAACAACAAATTGATATACAAGGTTAATCACATTTATAGTTTGATTCAGTTTTACTCTATGCTGGCCAAGGATGTGTTCAACGAGGGGTAACGTCATCCCCACGGGGGTATATAAGCAGTCCCTCACTCGTAGTACCTCCGATGCTCCTTCACATCGTGGGAAATTATTTTGATTATTTCCTTTTTCTTCTCGTCCAGCGCTTTGGCCATGTGTGCGTAAAGCCTTCCCCCGTATTTGTTCATTTTGCTGCGAAGGGAAGGGGGGGGAAGTTGTTAAACGGGGCGGTTGCCATTTCTCCCCCCTTGTGTGTATTTTTTTCCATTTTAAAAATATGCTCACTGTTCCAATTTTTTAGCTATGTAGAGGTTTTCCTCGCTGTAGGGCAGGTAGAGCATCTCCGCGTTGGTCTTTTTCTTCGCTCCGCTATCCGCTTGTTTTTGGTCGCCCGTGGGGCCGTACGCCTTGTCGATCTTTTTGACGATGTCGCTCAGGTCGTCTTGGCAAGTGGGGGGGAAACGCGCATATTCATGTGGATGTAAATGTGTATGCAAATGTATATGTTAATGTGTATGCGAATGCATGTGTGGCAGAGTACACAAGTCCATGCATGCGCATGTGCATGCCCCCTTTCCACAAAGGAGCGAAACAATTGCGTACATTCAGCGGACGTGTCCACGTGGTGAATTTTTAAAAAGGCCACGTTTCCCGCGACTTTTGCGCTGGCCTTCTCTGGGGGAGGGTCTCCACCGGGGGGGCTAAAAATGGGTGGCAGAAAAGGTTAAGGTGGTATAAGTTGGCGTGCAACTGTGGGATCTACATTCCCATTTGAATGCTTTATTTTTAGCTGTTTTGCTAATTTGCCACGTGGCACTACGCCATTAGGGGGATGCATATATACACGGGTACCTCTACCCATCAGTTGCCTACTCTCTTTTTTTCATTTTTTTACGTGCTTCCACTTGGGGAAGAACCAGCGGGCAAGAGACTTAACACATGAACAAAGAAAATGGCATTGTTGCACAGATTGTCGTGCAGGTAGCTCAGATGGTTTGTTAAAATGGCTCTTATCGCTGAAACGTATGAATGGAATAGGGACTTTATGGCTTCTTTCCTCTTTGTGACGTGGCTAGTTGTGTCGTCTACTATGTCTGTAACTTTGAGCTTTTCGTTCAATTCTTTAAATTTTTGCAGCAGGTTATTTTGCATGGTGTTTATTCGTTCGCTGTGGGGTGGAATGACATATCGTTTCAGCTGTGTTGAGGCGGCGTTTTTGCTAAAATGGGTGACGCCCATTGGAGGGATAATATCGCTGAGGTTTCTACGGGATGGTGTGCCTGGAAGTGTGTTTTACTCCCTTTAAATGGGTTCTTACATGCACAGCGACTCGTGGCGCTTATAGACACAGCGGAAAGTGAAGTAGGCGGATTTCTTTAAAAGGACTTTCAGGTAAGTGGCCAGGGTGGAGATGTCGTCCGAGTACTGGTGGGGGGGTGCAATCGGGAAGGGGCACACACGTAAGTGGCATAAACACGGGTGTGGTTGGAATTATGCACATAGGACTTCTTAACTGAGGAGAGATGAACTGCTTGGAGTGAGCTGGTGGAAAACCCACGTATATGGAACGCCTACCTCGCTGTGTATCTTCCCAATATGTACGTCATTTCCAGTAACCGAATGCAGACCGCGAAGTTGAGCAAAATTCCTCTCGAACAGTTCCGACACGATCTCCTTTTCAAATTTGAACAAGTGAATCAGCTCCGTTTTGCGTAACACACGATCGGGACATAATACAAAAGAAGACATGGCCTTCTTGTTTACCATAAGGTCAGTCAGCGGGATTTTCTTGCTGCTTAAATTGTCCGTCAGTAGATTGTTCTTATATATGGCATGTGAAAGGTCGTAGGAGATGAATAGCAAGTGATTGTATTGGGGTTGTTTGTCCTTGGGGGAATCCTTGGATGGAGTTGTTTGCACTACATTACTTATTAGGTGGATAATGTACACACATGTGTAGAGAAAGAACTTCACGTCGAGGTATTCCCTTCGGAAAATTTCATCCATAGCAAAGTTTGGTTCATTTTTCTTGTCTATATTCCGTTCCTGTGGGATTGCCTCCTTGTTGATTGGAGTATGCTTTTTCGTTCCCCCTTCGGAGGCCCCCTTTCCGCTCCTTTTTACCTTCACCCCACTGGGTGTGATTCTTTGTGTGTCGGTGTCGTTCGTCTTTGTGTCGGATTTAGGGGTGCACATCTTCGATGGAACCGTTTCGCATGAAGACCCATCCTGGGCCTGTTGTTCTTTCCCCCCTTTGGGTCCCCCCTCCTTATCAAAGAGGCCAAAGGTGAGGTAGTCATCTGGACTCTCCTGCACACCGGTTGCTTTGGAGAAAACCAAGCGGGACAGATGCGGGCCTATCATGCGAGAGAGAAAAAAGTTACTAACAATGGAGTCCTCCCGTGTTAGGTCTAGCTCGTATCTTTTTTCTATTTTTCGGAATGTTCCAATTTCATAGATGCAGTTCTGCACGTGGGTGAATTTGTCCTGGAGGTTTATCTGGTGGGTCTGCGGGGGTATCGCGTTGGCCGCATTCGCAACGCTAACAAGGCTAACGGGGTTTGATGCGCTGGATAGTCCTTTACCACTCTGTGCATCCCTGGGCGACCTATCCACCTTGAGGGAGGCCCTAGATGTGTATGCTGGGTTCTTATACTTGCTCTCCCCGGGATATGGCATCCCCCTACTTTGTCCGTTGTATTGACCAATGCACACCCTGATCTGATAAATTAGGAGATAAAAAATGAGGAGATTATTTTTTATTTCCTCCTTTGTGATGAGATAGTCAATCATTTGTCTGTCTTGCGGAGGTGGCACTGGTCCAGGTTGGTTCCCCCTGTTTGCGCTCCTGGACGAGATGGCCTTAAATTTGTTCCTAAAGATATACTCATTCGCATCGAACAGATTTTCGACGTCTTGTCTCTTCTTCCCAATGGAAAGAAGAAGATGAGTTGCGTTCTGCAAAAATGCTTCAATTTTATCTAAGTCGATGTTTGTTTGGCTAGTCCTAATGAGCATGGTGCAGTACGTCTCTACTTTTTTTATTTCTGTTTTTATTTTTTTCTCACCACATAGTAACTTTTCCCTTAGTGACTTGAAGCTAGCTTTGAATGCTTCCACCAGTTGGTTGTACCTGCTGGTAAACTTGTCATAGTCGTTGTTGTGGTCGTGGTCGTTTGTTTTTTCTTGGAGAAGTTTCTCCATCAGACACATGTTTTTTTTAAAGTCTTCGTAATCTTGCCACTTTTCATCTGTCACCTGTTCATATTCCTTCACCAGTTGGGACAATTTTTTGGAAGCGTTGTCAAAGGTTTTTTTATTCGCTTTAAATTTCTCCTCCAGTTTGATGGCTACCTCTTTGATTTTTTCTTCATCTATTTGGAACTGTTGTTCCATGTTTTCCGCATTTATTTGTTGGGTGCATCTTTTGGATTCCCTTTCGGACCTCATTTTTGCCTTTAGTAGGTGTTCAAAGAGAATTTCCTTGAAACGCTCGTAGTAGCTGCAGGTAAAACTTTGGAAGAGCTGTTTTAGGAGGTCCTCGTTGAAGAGCAGTTCATCGGGTGGTGATAACTTGGGGTGTTCAGGCAGTGAATGGGTTGCCCCATCAGGATTAACCCCCTGGTCGGAGTAGTTTCCCCTTTTCGCTTCCCCCATTTGCTGAATGTAGTCCCTTCTAATCTGTGCTATGTTTGTCTTTATTGTGTTTTCCTTTTTCTGCGCTGCGTGGGAGGTCTTTTTTCCTGTTTCTCTGCAAGGTGGAGTTTTCCCTTTGACGCTCCTTTCGAGACCAGCGCCAATATCCCTACCAGGACGTAGTAACCCCATCATGTTGCCCCTATAACTGATATACGTGTGGTACCAAATGTTTTCTGCGTCGTACGTGTAGGTATGTTTGGGCCCGACTAGCTGTCTGATTATGTTCCTCTCATTGTCATCCGTGTTGATTTTTTCTTTTCCCTTTATATTAATGTGCTTTCCCTCACCTATAGTGTCATTTATGCGGGATCCATCGTTATCCCTCCGAAGAGACAGCGCCTCCCCCTCTGCACTTATCACTTTTGCTTTCCTCAAAGTGGCGAAGAAGAAATTCCCCCAGAGACGTTTCGACTGGGCGATGAGCATCTCATTAATGGTACGAGCTTCCTCTTCCGCACGTTTTACATAGCTTTCCAGTTTTTTCCTCGCTTCGTCCTTAATGGTTAGGAGCTTGTTCATAGCCAAGTGGTCCTTACACTGCAGGCACTTCTTCACAACGGAGTTATAATCCCTCAGGAGTGAGTCAATGCTGCAAAGGGACACACGATTCTGCTCACTGCACCGTTGGACAGATTCATTTATTTTATTTTCCACGTGGGAGCTCATCAGAAGGATGTCACTTTTTAACGTCTCCAAAATGGAGAAGAAGGAGAGTAGGAAATAATCGTCTCGCAAGTTTAGCATGTTATAATGAGACAGAATGTTGTTTATGAATTTTTTGAAAATATTTTTGTTTTTGCAAATTTGTGAGAGGATTATTTCGTGAGTGTGTTCATCATTTTTGGCGGTTACTCCATTTGGGTCATCTTCCATGAGGTTAACCTCAGGGAGGTTGTCTTCTTTTTGGTTCTCCCCTATAGTTGGTTCGTCCTCTGGATGGTCTTCCCTTTTTACTTCTCCCTGTATATTCCGTTTTGGGGACAAGTTGGCCCCCCCTGGGGTAGTGTCTGCCTGGTTCTCCTTTCCAGAACCCTGCGCCTTTTTGATCCATTTTGGGTAAAACATTCGGGGAGCCTTTTTGGAGGCCACTCTCCAAGGCGGCCTTCCTCCAGTTGTCACTGCAGACGTGGACACCCCCGTTCCTTCCGATGGTGCTCCTCTTCCCCTCCCGACGGCAGTTGCAAAGTTGTCCAAATGGAAGAACGTGTGCAGGATGACCTCCCTGTAGAGGACCATTTCTGTCTTTATCTCCTCGTACCTTTTGAGGTACTCCTCATAGTGTTGGTTCGCATTCTGGTAGAAGTCATCGCTGTATTGTTGGTGTTGGTTCGCTGCTTCGCGATTTACTTCTTGCTGTACTTCCCCCTGTGGGGTTAAGAATCCGGTGAAGAACTGGTCAGGCGGGAAACCAACCCTTCTGGCGTACACACCATGGTAATTATCTTCCAGCATAGCAATTATCCGCTTAAGAACTTTATCCGTGGGTAAATTCTTCAGGTAATTTTGCGAAATGGCGGAGTAGACACAGCAGACGTCTGGATATCTGTGCTCGTGAAGGACTTCGCGCAGAAAAACATATTCACACCGGTGATATTTCTCATAAACATAATTATACGTCTTCGTTATGTAATCATTAAAGTGAGTGAGAAAGTCGAGAAAAAATTGTTTTCCCCTTTCCATTTCGGTACTAATAATTTGCGAAGCTTCCTCTGTGCTAAAGAATATTTTTTCTCTCATTTTCTCCTCCAGACGGTTAGTGCTTTCACTCATTCCTTTTATGACCATTTCGTGTTTTCTCTCAAAATGGCAAATAAATTTTTTTATTTTTTCATTCAAATTGGTAAATAAATTTTGTACGCATTCCCATTTGTCCTTCATGTCTTCTCTTTTTTTGTCTACCTTTTTTTTTACCTCATTTAGTATGCAGTTTTTTGTATTTTCTGTCCAATTCTTTGTGATGAATGTGCTGTTCATTTGGGGGCCATCCACTGCGTTGTCACTAGATGGGATAAACTTTTCACAAACTTCCAACTCCATTAAAATTGTGTAGTATGTAACATAGAAGTGGTTATTTTTCATCTTTTCTTGTGAGTTTTTTTCGCTTGGAGATGAATCCCCCGTATCCCACTTTAAGTCAAGTGCTTCTTGTGTGAGTCTTTCCACCTGGGTCAGTATGCTCTCCATTTCGCTCTTCAGCAAATTCGCCTTTAAAAACGTTTCGCTTTTTATTTCCTCTATGCAGTTGTCGACCTCTCTGTGGTAGTTCTTTATCAGTCTATAAGAATCGTCTTCTGCCTTGCTCAAATATCTGTGCGTGCTTTTTATCCGTAGCTTCTTCATTTTTTCCATTGGGTTGTTGATGGCGTTGTGGAGGGAGTGTTCATTCGTGTGTCTCTCATTTAGTACTGAGCTTTCTTTTCTGATTGTTGGCTCAGTTTGGTTGTTCCCTTGGATGTTCACTGTATTTATTGCGTGATTATATCTGGTCCTACTGTCCCTCCGTTGTGTCTCCCTCCCATTTTCCTGGTTGTACTGTTCACTTGATTCGTTTCCCTCGTCTAGGGTTCCTCCAATGGTGCCCTCCGCATGTGCTTCTACATATTTCATAACATGTGCAATGTTGTCAGTCCGGTGTGGCACTTTCCCCCCTGCAATTACGTTCAAATAATTTTTTGCCAATTCATCATTCCGCTGTTCTGTAAAATTACTTTTATCGAAATATTTTTTTTTTTTTTCCTCCTGGGCGGATAAATTTTCCTCCCTCTTTTTTTTCCTCTCCAAGAAGGAGTTCATTTTTTCACTGAAATTTGTCTTCTTCATTTTGTCGTCACCACATCACTTTGCTTCGTTATTGCTCACCTGTATGGTGAGGGGAGCACCGTCGTTGTCTGTGTCAGTCTTCCGACGATCCAAATGGAGAACATAATTTGAGGTCCCCCCCCTTAGGCTGAAAATGTCTTCCTCGCACGTGCGTACACACACGATACAAGGGTGCAACAGATGGAGAGAGGTAACCTGGTGGACCGCCACAAATGGTTATTATTTTTGAGCGGCATTAAAAAAAAAAAAAAAAAAAAAAAAAAACGCAACATTGGCAAAACTGCAAATTTTTGGGGCCAATTTTACCGTCGAAAAAAGGCATGTGCGGAGGGCAAACAACGTGAAGCCCTTGACCATGTAGACCAGTTTTGCCCAAACGAAAAAAATTGCAATTCAACTTTTGGCGCGACTTCTAAATAGGTAAAAGTTTCCCGATCAGCAAATTGAACAGACGAAGTATAGAGAAGCGTAAGAAAGCGTTCCCTTGTGCATATGACGGAAGGAGATTCAACTCCTCTGTCTTGCGCACATTTGGAGAGAGACGGAGGGAGAAAAAGCCCGAACGTCCAGTCCCTTTTGCGTTTTCCTTTTTTTATATCAAGTTAGATAGTGTCGTGAGCATATTTGAAGACCCATACAAATGACCTTATGTAGAGGAAGAAGCCCAAAAAAAAAAAAAAAAAAAATTCCCCTGTCCAAAATGACAAATGTGAGGGAAGATACGGGTTAATAGTTTTGCACACAGGATTGTGGGATGGGCCTTGTGGCATGTTATAACTTCATCTAGGTGAATTCGTTTTTTTTTTTTTTTTTGTATTGCCACACGTTTATCATCCCTCAACGTGAGAAGTTGATGAAAGTGGCATAATCCCGAGTGAGGAAAAAAAGGAGAGTGCATCACCCTATCGGAGCGGATATAAAAACACTTGCCATGTGTCTGTCTGTTTGTGCTTCTTTGACGGGGATTAAACGACCATGATTGCAAGCACTTATCTATGCACAGGAACTGGTGTGAGCGAATTTGTCTGTGCTCGAATGTAGGTCCTTTGGTGTTCCTCACCTGGCGGAAGGTCAGCGAAATGGTAAAGAAGCAGTAACCCCTTTAAATTCATTTCTCTCCCTCTTTTTCCGTCCCCCTTTGGACACCACAAACGGGAAGAACAAATCGAGACACACCACGACGCGAAACCATCCGAGGACATCCCCTCGAATAGCCTCCTTCCGCAGGAGCAGCTGTTCCCCAATTTAATTTTAAAAAATTATTTTACCGGCGCTGCAATTTGTGTGTACTTGTAACCATTCTCATGGGTTATGGTTTGACTTTAAAAAGAGGAGATGGTGGAGAAGATCTCTTTTGAATTAGGAACCTTATAAGAAGGAGTTGGCCATTTCGATTGATCACTTAATCAGTTTTTTCTTTTTTTTTTTTTTGCCTCACCACTTTATTCTATGTTATTTATTTATTATTTTTTTTTTTCACGAATACACAAGGCAAGGGACCAAGTGACCTTGTTTTAACGCAAGCCGTTGTGCGGCGGCTGGCGCGCGGGGTGGGTCCCTTTTCCAGTGGGGCTGATTTGTTCAGACAGACAATTGCATGAGCGTCCGTTCAGCGAATTGCTGCTTCGCGGAGGTTGGGGACTCAGCATTTTCACCTTTTCGCATTAAAAAATTTTTTTTTTTCATCTTCTCTCCTTTGCCGGCTGACCGCTTAACCCACGCATGCTTCTGCGCGCACTGGCCCCCCCACGGCTTTTTATTTCCCCTTCTCCACTTTTCCCCTTTTCAGTGATCACAAACCAGGCCCATTTTGAGTGGTGTCCATTTTAACAAATTTGAAGTAGCCTTTTTAATTTTTTTTTTTTTTTTTTTCCCCTTTTTTTTTTATGGCATCGCGCTGTTTAATTTTGTAACACAGCCTTTTTGTCCTTAGGGGATGAAACAACAAGACAGGAATTGGACGTACTTTTTTTTTTTTTTTTTTATCCTTTAGCTTCACTGCATTGTTTTGCGATAAAGCCTAAGGGAAGACACACATTGGAGGGTTTTTAAAATAAACTGTTCCCATTTGGGGTAACAAATTGCATGATATTATTTTACTTGGTGTGATTTTCCCCCTGCCGTCTTCGTTTTGCCTGGGAGGTCTGCACTTCCGCGTCTGCGCAGCCTGAACACGCGTGCGAGGCACAAATAAAAGGTTACCGCATAGTGTTCGTGTGGGAACGAGGGTATACGTGAGTATACCTACACAGACCTCTTCAAGGCAAACGAACACGTTTCGTTTGCAAAAAACCAAGTGGAGGTAACGAAACCATGGCTATTTCAAATGTGGGAGTTATGGAAAGTGATGACTCAAGCCAGGGCGACTACTCGTGTAACTCCGAGACAACGGCAGGTACTGAGAATAGCGAGAGCGAAGATGATGGGAAGGGGATTCAAATTAAGATCAAGAGAGCGATCGAAAATGGTATACTGGATGATGAGAAAAAAAAAAGAAAAAGGAAAATCCTCAATTTTGATAGAAGCTTGAAAAAAAGGAAAAATTTGAAAATCGAACAAGAGGGATTTAAAATTAACATTCGGAAGTTTAGATTGTTTAAAATTGACCACATGAAAAAAAAAGGAGAAGAAATGCTTCCCCCAGCGAGGAATGACCGGGACGGACCCACCGGGGCTGACGCGGACAAAGCGGATGCTGCGAAGTGAAGTGGACATTGAGAGGAAGACGACACAGGAAGCAAAACATTTTATCTCCCTCTCGGACCATCCCGTTTTTGCATCCAACGTGGGAACTCCCGACACAACGATAACTAAAAAAAGATATGTATATATATAAATGAAGACCACTATACAGCGTGACGACTCACCAGCTGGAAACCTCCGAAGGGTATGTACAAAAATGTAACTCGTTTTTTTTCAGGAGGAATCTCAAACTGAACAAATGTTTTCCAATCGAAAAGGACAGAGCCATCCCCAGAGAAACAGGATGGGAGGAAAACCCAAGATGATAAACATCCAGAAACTGAAGGACTGCCGTTCGCTTTGTGGGGGAATACAACCAAAGTGGAGTTGGTTGGATAGCTGCAAATTTCTTATGAACAAGCGAAAAAAAAAAAAAAAAAAAAAAAAAAAAAACTTAATGAAATAGTAACCCCACAAAGTTGCAAATTCATGAAGCTCCAAATCGAAAGAAGAGGAGGAAGGTCGCTTACCTGCATGGATAGCAAGACCTACAGTAAAGAAAATTTTTCCCTTTACTCGTTTGCGTACTTGGGGCGGAAATACATTCTCACAAATGGGCAGTTCACCAATCAGGGGAGTATGCACACGTTGTCTACTTTTGTGTGTGCAAAAGGGTGTAGCCCTACAGGATTGTAACGAGTATCCAATGACATACCTGGTCAATCGTATTGTGCAACCTTTTCCGTTACTTTCCGTTTTTCCCCTTTTAGCTCCCCACCCCTTGAACGAGGGGGCATTTTTTTCCATTCGATTATCAGTAGGTACATCACATCGCGAAAAGGACAATGCAGGTGTTGACCCCATTTTATGGCAGCACACAACTGGCGGTGTACGTACAAGCCAAGATTCGTACGCGCGTCCGGATTTTTTAAAATTTGTTTTTATTTTTTGTTTACTTCACTGGTATGCTTTATTTTGTCCAATTTTACTTTAACTCGTTTAATTTTTTTCTTGGCATCAACAACTCAATTTACGTTATTCCTAATTGGACTGGACAAGACGCTTGGTAATCTCTACATTTTGGCGCTTTGAATTGAGCGGTTCCGTGGGTGTGTTATTTTTCCGTCCCCCATTTGTGTCAATCTGTGCGGCCCACTGTCTGAAGTGACGAGATAACTCTGAAAAAAAAAAAAAAATGAAGCTAAGCCTTTGTAGCGTCCTTTTTGCCTTGGTTCTGTGCTCCCTCTGCGGAGCATCCAGTGAAATACATGAAGAAGAGCAAAACGGAGGAGTAAAAAACGACCTGGGGAACGTAACAATAGAAGTCTTACCCGCTGACGATGATAATAACGATGTGGAGTTAACAAATTATTTGTTGGAAGAACTGATGGGGTCTACCGAGGAGAGTGACCAATTGTGAATGGTCCACGGGTGGGGATGGCAGCACGACCAGGGGTGCAAATCGCGCTTGCGAAGTGTGACCCATTTGGGGGTACTAAAATGCACAAGTGACATTAAATCTGGAAATATGAGATGAAACGGAAGCGAAGAAGAAGAAGAGAGAAAGTCGCTTGGAATGATTATTTGTGAGTTGTCCTTACAGTAGTGAATCTTTTTTGGGATGTGCTTGCCACTATCGAACTGTAGCGTTTTGTAGACCCAGCAATGAGTATAGCCCGTGGGAAGCCCTACATTATATATCATTTATTTCATTTTATTTTATTTTTTTTCTAAACGTAGGCGTATTTGCCAAACGCATTTAAGCACCTTTTGACAAAACACTTTTCAACTCCGTGTCGGCGTTGCGACGAATTGGAACTGCGTTTTATGAGGTGGCAACGGAAAGGGAGCCAAGTCCTCGCTTAAAAATAAACTGACATGCGCATGTGTATATGCACAGTGTGAACACATGCAACGCTGGGGGTCATGCAGGTAGCTTTGCCCATGCACCGAATGGCGTACGTGTGCCCGTTGCGGATGCTGGGAGATTTGCATTTCCACGGCAACCCCGCGTATTATCCGCGTGCATGCGTGGGTAATTTTCGCGCCATTCGTCACTGTGTGCATAGAATTGCTCCACCAGGGAAGCGTCCTTAACCTTTTTTCTTTTTTTTTAAAGGTGGAAAATAACATCATGACGGAATGTTGCTCTGTGTTTATATGTAGTCTTGCCCCCTTATTTTACGCGTTTTACATTTTATAGTTTTTTCACGAGATCGAAGAATTGTGCTAAAGGAATATACTTTAAGTAGTTAAACTTTCCCATCCTTCGCATTTGTCGATTCTTATAGAGAAAAATTTCCACGCAAGTGTAGTTTCCCGACGTGGGAACATTTTGGAACCCTACGTTTTTCCTTATATGTGCTTAAATTTTTTGGAGGACCAAAACAATCACAAGGAGGAACAAAATTTGTATGTATGTTTTTTTTTTTTTTTTTTTATACAACATTTTCACCCTGCCTGTTCAGAAAAAAATTCATCAACGTGACATCACAGGGTTCGCTTAAATTGAGGGAGGAAAGAAAAAAAAAAAAAAAAAAAAAAAAAAGAACGAAGCAAAAGGAACGTACTTAGAATGATAAACTTCATCCCGTCTCTCCTCGTGAAGCCTCTCCTGTACATTGGTTTAGTTGTCGTTTTAAAACATGCTTTGTGCATCGTCTACTGGGTGTTAAATTGTGTAAGTTTTTGTGTGTGGTGTCTTTCTGCTTGGGCGAGTGGGACTTTTTTCTCCGCACTGCATACGTAGTGATATACACACATATCTACATAAACGAATGTACGTGCATGGGCGCATTTCTCCCTCTTTTGTCCTCAGCTGAAGTGCAAAGTATTTGCGAGAAGACTGAGAAGTTATGGCAACACAGCTATCATCACTGGGTGCACGGATGGAATTGGAAAGAGTTTGGCATATTCACTGATAAATGAAAATGTGAATTTGTTCCTCATAAGTCGTAATGAGGATGCGCTAAAGAGCATGAAGGAGGACCTACTTGTCAGAAACAGGAACTACAAGGGACAGATAGATTATGCAACGTTTGACTATAATGCAAATAGCTTCACCTCCTATAGGGGTCTTCAAGAGAAGATCGAAAAATTGGATGTCGGAATTTTGATTAACAATGTGGGGGTTTCCTACCCGCACCCGATGGTAAGTGGAGTGTAGTGCAGTGTAG
This sequence comes from Plasmodium coatneyi, assembly GCF_001680005.1. Lineage (NCBI taxonomy): Eukaryota > Apicomplexa > Aconoidasida > Haemosporida > Plasmodiidae > Plasmodium > Plasmodium coatneyi. The sequence goes on from NC_033560.1 coordinate 1,323,964, forward strand.
CGCGGTGGAGACAGACGTGGCGGCTTCACGGGTGTAAATATGCGCAAAAAACACACAATATACACAAGATACACGCAAAGTGAAGAGAAACTCTTATTTTTTTTTCCTTTTTTTTTGGCTGACTTCCCCCCCGTTCTGTAGTACTTCCACGAAATGGACATCCACCTGATAGAGCAGCTGGTGAACGTGAATTTGTTGTCATCCTATTACATGACAAAGTTGGTGTTGCCAGGTAATTCAACGCAGTCGTTTCGTCTGCTGTGCCGCGTGCGTGGTTGTGTTTCAGGCGTTTAACCGTTTGTGTATATATTTTATTTTTTTTTTTCCCCCACCAGCAATGATACGCAAAAAGAAGGGACTCATTTTATACACGTCCAGCGGTGCAGCCACCCTGCAGTCCTCTCCCCTATACACAGTTTACGCGTCCGTGAAGGAGGCCATTTGTTCATTCGCCAATTCGTTAAGTGTACGTTCCGGAAAATATTCCAAGGACAAGCGGAATAGCCAAAGGAGTGCACATGAAAAATTAGCACATTTATTGCACACTTAGTGGGGCTCATTTCATGGCACTTTTTTTTTTATCTAAATGGCAGGTCGAGTTGAAGGAACAGAACATCCAGGTGCAGTGCCACGTGCCTCTATTCATTACGACGAAGCTGTCCAAGATAAGGAAGCCCAGTACATTCGTCCCAACGGCGGATGCATACGCAAAGAGCGCAATTAGAAAGATGAAACAGGGGAATAGCACTTCCAGCAGTGTTATATCCTCCCCCTATTTCTTGCACAGAGTGCAAATATGCCTCTACAACGCCGTTCCGAAACTGTTGTTTGACACCATGTCCTTCATGACTCTCAAGGCAGTTAGACAAAAAGCGTTGAAGAAGAAGGTCGGAAAATGTGATTAATTTGGTTTACATAACGATACATTTTTTTTTTTTTTTTTCCTCCCCCCTCCATTTTTATCCACGCACTTCGCCATTTACCCACGATTGCACGCGTTTGCTAATTAACTCCATTTGGCTAGTTCCCCTGTTTGCATTTCGCACCTTTGAAAAAGGTACATAATCCAGCGAATGGGCAGATGTCCTGCTGGGGGTGTGCCCAATGAGAGGCCTTTCCCTTTCGTAGCTTACTCTGTACGTGGCAATAAATCTGTAAAGTGCGCAGTTGCAGGGTGGAGGGAACAACATTATCTTCTGGTTCGGGGAGATGCCAAAATGGATGCCATGCAAATGGTGAGATTTTAACTCTCCTTTGCGTAAGTTACACCCATCTGCTACGGGGGGTGGGAAAAAAAAAGGTGGTGACACCTATGCGTAGGAAGGGGCACCTCGATGGGTGTTGCACGGTGAGTCCTCGCGCGGGAGGGACACACGAGAGGATAATTCTCCCCGTGTCAATTTTATTCTTTTTTTTTTCGCTTCTTCGGGGAGCACCACTGGGACGAACATTGCTTTACATCCGAAGTGGTTGCTTCTCTCCATCAAGTTAAATAGCCACGTGAGGTGCGTTGCATCGGGGTGGTGATGCTGCCAAGCGGTATATGCTATGCCCTCTTTCGCAATACTCCTGGAACCATTTTCCACTCCGCGAGGACCAGCACCGTGTATGTGTACATGTGCGACAAGTTGTCTCTGCGTCACAATTTTTATTTGAGCGAGCATTTCTCATTTCTGCCCCCATTCAGCGCGGCAAACAGGGAAAGTGTATGCACGCAAAAATGTAAACGCTCAAGTGTATGTAAAAGTATTTGTGTATTCACCTTTTCGCGCATTTAAGCGTATTATCGCACGGGCCTCTTCGCCTTCTCTTCCCCTTCACTTCCCCCTTTTTTGCCGAGTGCAACACGAACCCATAGCAGAGGATTTTTTGGTAGCTTACTCCTGCAGCTGTTAGCGAGTATCGTGTTGTGAATTGGCCACTTGTGCGTGCAAGGATACCACCCCGCTGTGTAGCAACGTTATATATGCATAACATCTTTCCACCATAGGGCGTCAGATGGGCTCATTCTATCGCATCGCATGTTCGCACGAGCTGCCCCCTTTCCGCACACCCGCTTCGTCCCTGTTGAGCGAAGCAAATGTTTTGTAAAATTTTACAACCGATTAAGAACTTTCATTTGGGGACTTCCTCCAATTTGTTGGCGTGGGTCAACTGTGCGGGCGGCTAGCAAATAGCCGATTAGTTTATTTAGTGCTGTTTATACTTATTTGTACTAGCGGTATAGTTTCGCCGTCGTATTCTTCCTACCTGGGTACACCGGGCGCAGAGGTTGCCTCGGCGCAAGGTAGGAGCTTCCCTGTCTGAGTTGACGCGCCCACCCCCACCCCGATAAGAATGCACAAGGACGGGCGAAGTTCCTACGTATGTATCACCCACATTTAAAAAAGGTAAAATAAAATGCGTACCTCCCCTCCCCTCGTGTTGCTTTTGCTAGTGGTGGTACTTGCGCTAGTGGGCATAGATGAGGTGGCGTCAAATAGTAAAGCGGGGAATAATAACAGGAATGCAAAGAACGCCAAAGGGGGAGGAGGTAAGCAGGGTAAAAATGATCCTACGAGTGGAAAGGGCAGCCAGAAAGGGAAGAATAAAGATCCGGGGGGAGGTGGTACTCCCAAGGGACAAAGCAAAGGACCCGAACAGGGAAAACAAAAAAACAAAAAAGGAGAAGACGGTCATTTTGATGAATTTATAAAGGATACGAAAAACAACCAAGACGGAGACAATTTCATGGATGAACTGAACAAATTTGAAAAAAATTTTCATGATGAGGATTTAGAGAATACCGAAAATCTTTTCGATAACTATGGCAAGGGAGGATCACAGGATGGAAAATACAACAATACGAACGAGGTGAATAACGAAAATTACAACAGAATGAAACCGGACGCAAATGATTACCAATATTTTGATAGTGACGATGTTGTTGAGGGGGATGACGACTTGACAAATATATGGAACAAAAATATGCAAAATTTTGAACCATCTACTTTGTTAACATTTGAAATTCAAGGAAATTCAGAAGAATTTCTTTTTGAAGAAGTAACCAATTTGAACACTTATTTTAGAGGAGTATTTTACTCCAATAATGAATCAGATGAGAATAAAATTTTGTTTTTTATTGCCGATCCGGATGGAGAAATAATTTACAAGAAGGAAGCAAGTGAAGGAATTTTTTACTTTTACACACAGAAAATTGGAGTCTATACAATCACTTTGAAAAATAGCAAATGGATGGGAAAAAAACTGACAACGGTTGCCCTCGGGTTGGGAGAAAATCCTTCCTTAAAATCGGAACACATAAAAGACTTCACCAATTATATCGACAAAATTGTTGCTGAAACGAAAAGGTTAAAGAACGAATTGAAGTATTTATCTTCCACACATATGGCCCATATTGAGAAAATGAAAAAAATCACCAACAAGGCCTTTCTCTACTGCTTCATCAAATTGTTTGTCCTCATCTTTTTGTCCCTTTTCACCATTTACTATATCAAGAACTTGGTCTCCAACAAGCGCGTCCTCTGAGATGGCCCCACTCAGGTGTGTAGAAGTGCCCCTGGGAGGGACATCTTGCAGTGTGCAAAAGTTATGAACGGTCAGGTGATTTTGGTGAGAAAATATGTAAAAGTTATGAACGGTCAGGCAGTTTTGGTGAAATAGTGTGCAAATTTTATGAACGTTCAGGTGGTTTTGGTTAATAAATGTGCAGAATTTATGAACGGTCAGGTAGTTTGGGTTAAATAGTATGCAAATTTTATGAACGTTCAGGTGATTTTGCTAAAGAAGTGTAGAAAAATTATGAACGGTCAGGCGATTTGAGCTAAATAGTTAACAGAAATTATGAACAGACTGGTCATTTCCGCCAAAGGTGTGTGTAAACCACCGACAGGGATGGAAGCCCCCTCACTGGGCTAACAAACGGAAAAAAAAAACGAAGGGGGCAGGTGAACAAATGTGAAGTTATTTGTAGAGTATCTTCTTTTTTTTTAAGTGATAAACATTTCCCTCATTGGAGCTGTTTAAGGGAAATATGAGCCGAATGAAATTACGCGCATTTTGGAGTGTGTATATTCAGTTATGTGTGTGTGTATGTACTTGTGGTGTGCCCCCCACATGTGCATATCACATTTTTGCAACTCCTGTTTTTTCCCAATTTTGAAGCACCCAACTTAAAATATCCATTTTGCATTTTTTTAAAACCTTTTCTAACGGTACGAAGGGGTGAAGGCACATTTGACGTGTAGCCGAGCGGAATGGACGAGGGGGAGGAATCAGCTCCTCCGTTGGGCATTTTTGCCGACACGCTCGGTTCCATGTTGGGACAATTTTGAGTGACCCTAATATTTGTGCGAAACTTACTGGGGCACGTCAATGAAACGTTTCTGCTCCCCTACTGGGATGCTACGACAAGGTGTACACCTCGGTATCTCTACGTTTAGATGTGTCTGAATGTTCGGAAGGGCTATATTTATTTTTTCTCTTGCGGGGGAACAACCATGTTGGTGGTTTCGTTTGTGTGCGTTTTTTCATGCATACGCTTGCGGTTGGCAAGTTACACATTAGCCCGTTAGTGCATTTTTTTTTAAATCGTGTTTGCCTCCTCCGAGGTGAGTAAAAACGGGGGGAACAAAAACAAAGACAACAAAATAATAACATACTATCGAAAAAACAAAAAAACGTATACCAAAAAAAGAAAAAAAACAAACTTAAAAAAAAGGAAAATACATGATGTGTTTACTCAATTTACAAGGACGTTGTGGGACGTCTCCCTTGTAAACGTGATAGGTGAGCGTGGTTAATTTTTTGTTTCCCCCCCTCGTGGGGGTCTCTCATAAGCTGCGTTTTCCTAGCACTACGTTTTTGCAAAGTAGGAAGGAACGTAGGAATGGCAGCACAAAACAACTGTTCTCAGTTGGGCGTTGGTAGGTTTTGGGCGCATTGGTGGCAGTCTTCCCCCCTGCGGTGTGCGGAGACGTACTTCCCATGTATCAACTGCCGGAGAAGCTGGGTGATACTCTGCCCAACATCGGTGTCCACATGGGAAAGGGTAAAGTGGTTCGTTTTCACATTAAAGGTTCCCCTGGTCTGACAAAAGTTACACACACTCACCGGTTGCTGCAGGGGGGGGTTGGCATTGTTAGAAATGTGCTTGGCCTTCTTGTGATAAAAGGGACTGTTTCTCGTAATACGGATGAGCTCTTTGTATCTCATTATTTCACTTCTTGGGATAATTCGTACGCAACATACGTCGTCATCCTCTGGTTGTTTTTCCTTCTGTTCGTCTGTTTGGCAGTCCCCTTGTTGCGCTTCCTCGAAGGGTACTGTGCTTCCCGACAGGGATTGTCCCATTTCGCGCAGCATGAAAATATTCCTCATTTGACTCTCCTTCAGGTGAGCCCTTTCGCAAATGGTGTCCGCCAGTTCGTCCTTGAGACTCCTTCTGGGTACGTACACTGTTTTTACGTTCACACGCGTTACGAAGTTGCACGGGTTGATGAGGAACACGTCACCCGGTTTGAGAGGCGCACACGGTTCACCTGTTTGACTCGGCTGACTTGCCTGTCGCCTAACCATCCTATCCCTGCCCCCCCCGTTCTGTTCCACCAGAAGGCCAAGGTAGTCATTTCTCGAGTTGTAAATAAAATTACTGCACTTTGCTTTTAGTTTCTGTTTTTCGTAATCCCAAGATTTCATGGTCCGCTTCGAATTGTCCACAAGGTAGGGGTTCTTCCCGTCGGATGGATCATTCGTTCTTCCTTTGGGCTCTTTCGAAGCGGGTTTTTCGCCTTTGATCCCACCCCCCGGGGCAGCAGCATCATTTTGCACCTTCTCACTAGCAGCGCAGGGGAAGTCACTTAACGTAGGGTCCCTCTTGGAAAAACGCTCATTCTCGTCCAAGGAGTTATCCTCTAGAAGCATCTGGTCAATGTCGGACGTATCGCTGGATGTGCAAATTTGTTTTGCGAGATTTTCATTACCGTTTGTGTCACTGTTGGGGTGAATTTGCCTACCATCTTGGTTCTTTTTTTTTTTTTTTTTTTTTTTCTTGTCCGTTTTAATTGCCTTGTTTGAAATGAAGAGAACATCTAGAGCCTTGGCGTGGATGACTGTCCTGATGTCTCTCCTGCAGAGAAAGTTTTCGTCCCAAAATTTATTTCTATCGATGCAGATTTTCACAAATTTAACGAACACTAGTTTTCCCTCTATCAGGACAAGGGCGTATTGGTTCTCTGCATCTGTGGGGTCGTCTAAACTTTGTTCCTTGTGGTTATTACTTTTTGCGTTCCTGTTGCAACTATCTTCGGTGCTTTCTCCTGTTGGAATTGCAAATCGTCCTCCTCGTTGTTCCCTTTCTCCATCATTGGGATGGTTCCCCTTGGATGGTATCTCCTCCTTGCTGCTTCTGCGAAGGTGGGAACTTCCCAACTGAGGACGGAAGGGAAGGACATATATTTCTCCTTTTGTCCGTTCGAACAATGCATGGATGCAACATTTTAGATTTTCCAAAATGCACTTTAGAATTATTTGCCCAGTCGGGTCCAGGTTGTTCTTCTCTATCCTTTCGCTTAGCGTTGTGTTTTCCTCGGTTTGCACCCTTTCATCGGAGTGGATTTTCTTTCCCACTTGAGGTGACTCTCTCTTAAACAGATCCAATTGGCTCCCTTTGTCGAGGATGATTGGCTGCTCCGTCTGGCTGAGCAGAGGAAATGTGGCATTTGGGAAGAGGACCTCCCTCCTTTGCAGACTTGGTTTATCTGCATTTGACAGTTCGTCTCTTGAGTTTATCTTGATGGTGAGCCACTGCTTCTTTTGGAATATCTCGTAGTTTTTAGTTATCCTCGTCTGTGCATCGCATGGATGCTTTGGGATATGGTTTACGTGTATCCCATTTGATTCTCTTCCTCCCCCCCCATTGAAGTGCTTTTTAAAACAAATGAACAGATGCAAATGGTGCAGGTAATAGTTGATAAAGAAGCTAGCCCTCTTCAGCTCATACAGATATATCAACCACGTGGCGCTACTGACCTTCCCTGCCAAGTCGATATTCTGTTCGTACTTCTTTTCAAATGTCCGTATGTTTCTCTTCGTTTGGATGATATTCCGTGCGGTTGTTCGGACTTCGACGCGATTACCCGTTTTGTTATTTTTTTCCAATATGTTATCTGTGAGGTGTTTGTTTTGGTTGTACTTGAGGCGGATTGTATTTTCCTTATTCGATGTGACGCTGCATCTGTGTTGACTCATGGAGGTGTTCACTTCGTTGGAGCACATGTGGAGGGCCCCATCATGGATCCTAAAATTTGCATCTGTCATACCATGCAAGATTGTGTCACTGGGGGTGAGGGAGTTAGACAGATGGACATCGTTGAAGTAACTTCCGGACGTTACAGCTGTGTTACGCATATCCAAATGGGGGAGACTCCCCCACGCAATGTTCGAAGAACTGGTGAAGAAATGAGAACCTCGTCCTCCGTTCAGACGAACTGCATCCATAGTGGTTGTCGTTACGTCCTCGTCATTCATGTAATGCTCTCTTCTCCTCGTTGGGGGATTTTCGCTGATGGAGGGGCGATCTCCTTTACGCAGTGCTCCCTTAAACGCGTTGGATATATACTCCCCCCCAAACGTTTTTACCATTTCTGTGTTACAATTTGGATGAGGTGAGAAGATCTGATTAGCTTGTTCAACAACTTCATGTGAGTTTCTCGTGGGGGATATCCCACCTGCGTCGTCACAGTGGGAGTCTAACTGGGGTGCGTTGTGAAGAAGGAACGGGTTCGTCTTATCCTCCTCTTCTGCTAAATCAACTTCATTTTCTATGTCTTCATTTATGGTATGGTTGGTCTTTCCATCAGGATGAGGGGTCCTCTTCCCACTTTTTAAAAAATCTCCCTCACGAGCATGCGATATTTGCAAGCTGTTTCCGCTGCTACTGCTGTTGGTGGAGATGGAGGACCCGCTGGTAATTCTTCCATTCATTTTTATTTCCTTCGGTGGGGGGGTAACACCACATGTCTTCACAGTATCGCCAACAAAAGGACCTTTCACGTCCTTCCAGGGGGGATGTTCCCAATATGGGTGGCCACCACAGTTGACACGATCTACGCTGGCAGAATGAACGACTCCATTCGATACACTCTCCCGTTTACCTGAGTGTTTCCTTACGTCCATTTTACGAAACGACGTTACATCCGTAAGCATTGAAAGGAATGACTCTGTTGTTATTTTGTTTTTTTTTTCCAGGTGGTGTTCGGCATTTGTTTCCTCTTTTGCTTGATCCTTCCGGTTGATCTGGTGTACCTCCCTGGGACTGCAGGAACTGATTGCAGGGGAGGAGCTTCCACTTTTACGACACTCATCAGGGGTTAAACTTTTTGCCTTCTTTTTGGACCACATAGAACACATGATGTCGTTTATCTGGTGGGGGTCTTTCCTAAAGTTCTCTCTATACATGTGGCTCCCTGTTGTGCTTTTCGTAGGACTCGTTTGGGTTTTCTCTTTGGGTTTGCCAACGTGCACAGGTGTAGCAGCAATTGCATGCCCACCCGTGCGGCTAATGTACCTTTCGTAGTTAAAGCTGTAAATGGGGTCGTAAAGAGTAAGTAGCTCGTCCCAAACCCCCCCGTGGCAAACAGACGACAGTAACCTTTTATTTATTTCGTCTGGATTTTTGAGGTGACACTTTTCCTCATCGATTATGTTTATCGTTCTGGTTAGCTTCTTTCTGGAGTTCAGTTCGTTGAACAGAATCATGAGGGAGTAGAAGAGGGGGGCTAGCGCCATCAGGTGGTTCTCACTGATTGCATGGTGGCTCTCCCCAGGTTGGTCTCTTCTTCCTCCATTTTGTGAATTCATCACACACTTTGCAGGTCCTTCATTTTTTCCCTCCTCATTTGGTGTGATTCCCATGGGGGGTTCGAACTGGGACAGGATTTTACCATTACGGTGCATTATCTTTAGGACGTTTCTTTTCCGCTTCTGCTGTTGCGTGGGTTGGTTTTGACCCTTTGTGGATTGTGTAAGGGAGCTGTCGAAGCAGTTCATTGAAAAGGTGGAAACGCACTCTGATCCCCTTTCACCATCGCTTCCACAATTGTGTCTACACGATTCGGCATAATGATGGCAACACGAATTGGCACTCGACTCTTCGTACTCATTATGGGAGAATATCTCCTCCACTAAGTGGCACGACATGCTAGAAAAATGGCTGGCCGTTTGGTCCTCTTCGCGCGTTTCATCTTTGCCTACGCGTTTGTTTTTGTTCTCCTCCTCCTTCTCATCCTTTTCCATGGGTTCCCCACAAAAGGCACTGTTCACCAAGCTGCTGCAGACTGAGGGAGATGAGCTCAACACACCGATGTGCATTTTTTCCTCTTTGAATTTGAGTTCACCACTGGGGAGGGCATCTTTTCTTTCACCATCGTTTATGCCACACATGGGTTGGTTCTGGTCTGTGTGCAGGTGACCCTCACTGCTACGGTTGTAATGGTGTGATTTATGTGGGTTGTTCGATTGGGGGGAATTTTTCCCCTTACGACATCTCCCTTCGTGGTGGTAAGGGGAGCTACCACGTAGTTCACCCATTTGAGTGGACCAACCAGGTGATGTGGTCCCATCGTTCAACCCCTTCTCGTGTTGTACGTGCGCTGGAGATTCCCTCGCAGTTTCTTTCTGTCCTGTAATATATCTTTTCTTTTTTGTGTCTTCCTCGTCACTTCCGGGGGTGCAGTCGATGGATTGCTTCTCCATCATAGCGTTTTTTCCCCCGTCATGGTAATAACCACCGTTCAGGAGTTCATCCTTTTCTCCGTCGAGGGAACAGACAAGCTCATCTGATGAGTCTCTTCCTTTAAGTTGGTCCGTGTGTCCTTCCAATGATGGATCTCCCGACGTGTGAGGAACACACGGGAGCAGTACACCTGTTTCATTGGTAACGCTGCTAACAGGGCTAATTGCACTTGTACAAGTGGAGGTTTCCATTTGTTTTCCGTCCCTCTGAGTCTTCCCCTGGTCACGCCTCCCAAATGGGTATTTTTCAGCAGACCCACAAAATGAACTGCCCCCCATGGGGAGTTTGCAGTAACAAACAGACAACATCATCCAGAGGATAGTGGGTAGTCCCCCCTGCTTCATCGACGGTAAAGTCCTAACCTTTAGAAGTAGCTTCAGAATCCTCATAACATTTTTTAAGTTGGGAAACCTTTTTAGAATACTTGAAAAGAATTCTGTGTGCTTCAATGAGTTGTTTGTATTAACAGACACATCACAAACGATGTCATTTTTTCTCAGTGTTAGGATGGGAACTCTCGCAGAATCTACCAGTTGTAGCTGTACGTTGTCGAAGAAGGCGCATTCGGATGGGTCCAGGGGTGTGACACCTGTTCTTCTTAATTTCTCGTGGATATTCAAATGGTACTGATCTGTCTGCACTTTGCTTCCTGCGTCAATGGCGGGGTTATCCTTCCCCTCCTCTTCGTTCTGCTTCGTCGCCACATCGTTTTCCCTCTCCCGATTCCTCTTCATCTGTTCGATGTAGTTGTAAATATTGCGAAGGATATACTTTGGGTTGTAGAGGTTCGCCTGGATGACGATATCGAGGTCGCTTGTTTTTGAGTCCACCCCGTAGGCACTAGAACCCACGGTATATATTTTTATGTCACAGGTGAACAAGTGCTTTATTAGCTTGGACAGGAGGGAGAAGATCTTCCGCTTCGTTCGTTTGATATCCTTGGACGGCTTTACCTTTTTGAGCAGGTCGATTAGTAGTTCTTCTGTTTTGCGTAGCAGGAGGAAGAGATCTGCCTGGAGGGCATTGCGTGGTGCATTGTTTGCACTATCACCTCTGTGAAGTGTCGTAGGGGGTATTATTCCCACTGCGGGGGGAGGATCCACTTTAATGGCTTTGTACCTCTGAATTGCACCATGCAGAAGAGGCAGCAGATGTATCCTTGGCTTGTCGTCCAGGTTTAGAGATAGACTTCTTATTCTCCCGTTCCGGAGGGGAAGGTGATTTCTGCTCGCGATGAACTTATCGTAGTGACTTAGGGTGACGCAACTTTGGTTTCTCCCCCTTTGGGCAGCATCATTAGAGTGATCAGGTGCCCCACTATGTGCCTTTTCCGTAGTATGTGTCACCTCTTCTCCATTTTTCTGCCTCTTTTTTTTTTTTTTTTTTTTTCTTTTTTTCTTCTTATCATTCAGGTGCTGCCCGTTTTGCGGCACGTATGCATAGGATCCCTCGACGTCATAATTAAGACACTCATGGGGTTCTTCCTTCTCGTTTTCTATGCCCTGCATGGTAACGGCCTCCCCCTTGGTAGGTTGCTTCGTACTCCTTTGCTTTATTTTGGTGAACAAACAAAAGGGTGCACCCATCGTGGTTGCGTCTTCTACCGTGTAGTCCTGCTCGTCATTCCTATCCATTGAAACATTTTCATGGCTACATTTTTTAAGTTCGTTGTATTTCCTCACCATTTCGTTGTAGTTGTTTGTCTTATCCCCATTTTGCTGCTTCGTCTTTGAAAAGGCTGACTTTTCTTTCTTTTTCTTTTTCTCTTTTTGGAGTCTCACTGGTGCAGCTCCCCCGTTGTGGACGCCTTCGTAACTATTCGATAGGTCCTCCCCTTTGATAGGCAACACTCTGGAGTCATCACCCGTTGGAACCTTTTTCCATTCAGCAGTTACATCTACGAACTGGTCATTCGGATATGTGGCGTTCTTTTTATTTTCATTTTCCATTTGGTCATCATTTGCACTTTGTCGCCTGCAGATTTCATCCTTTTCTACTCTGTTTCCATTAAGCAATGTGAAACTGTTTTTTTTTCCTACCTTCGGGGGGTCATTTTTATCCAGCTTGTTGGCCTTTTCTGTTTCACCTGGGTAAATCATTGGATAGGGTTTGCCATTCTGTGACATGTGTGGCTGGTCCGGGGGAAGTCCTTTATAGGGGTACCTTGCGTGAGGATTTCCCCCCTGTTGGTAAGTCCCATGTTGACTGGGTCCATAATTTTCATCCAGGGAATCCCCATTGGAGAAATTCCCCCCGTTGGTCAGATTTGCAAAATGCGGCGCGCCGTTAATGGAGTGGAAATCCCGTAGTGGGATGCCGACCGGGGGGATGACGCCATAGGGGAGGTGATAAAACCCACTGGAGGGGTTACCATAGGAGCCAGCAAAGGTGTTCACAAGAGGGTTATATTCAAGCGGATACATGGCATTAAATTTGTTAATATCGTTTGGGAAATAAGTATTTCTGTCTGCATGGTATATACTCTGTTGTGTGTACTGCTCATCGTTGAAAATTTTTTTTTTTTTTTTTTTTCTTATTCGTAATTTGTTGTAGATGTCCCACTTATGCGTTGGGAGGAAGGTCATTTTTTCTCTGTTCAGTTGGATGGTCTGATGGAAAGGGGTTCGGTCTGGGTGCACAGGGGGGAGGTTCACTCCTTGTGCGTTCACCACCATACGCTTATTTCCTGGAGGGTAGTTACTCCCCATGGGGAAGTTATTTTCTACATTTACGTGTTTCGCGCCGAGGTGACTGCTCCAGTTGTTGCTATGGTGAGAACCTCTCTCGATGGTTCCAATGGGGGGTATTCCCATTCTGTTAAATGGAACAACCAAGTGATTATTGTAAGGTGGAACATCCCATGGGGTCTTCACTCCAAGATTGTAACCCCCCCCTAGGTAACTTACGTCTCTGCATAGGAATGGGTCATGTTTCACTGGGCGATGTATCCCTTTCGCGTCTTCCCATTGGCCTCCATTTGTGTTTGCATAATGGTACTCATTGTGAGAGGGTCCAATTTTATTACACGGTTTGTTGGCACTTGGGACCGAAGTACAAATGTTGTAACCGATGTCGTAACGATGAGGAACACTGCTGGTGATTCTTCTTCGATTGTCATGCATACTGGGGGCATACCCCCCTACTTCATCTGCCGCGGTGATGAGAGATGCCTCTACAGAGGCCACGTCCTCATTGTTCATTGCTGCGATAGTGCTACTTATGTCCGTGTAATTATTCCAATCGGTTCCACCACTGGGAAAGGTCTTCACTCTGTACTGCCTTCCATACGGGAGGGGGTTATTCCCATTGGGGGGTCTACACGGCTGTTGAAGTAACCGACGAGGTTTATTTCTACGTCCTTCGTTTTGCCTCCCTGGGAAGAAGCTCCCTTGTCCGTTTATGAAGTTGTTCATGTGGCTAATTCGGTTTGGGTTGCCAAAGTTTTGGGCACCGCCTAGCCAGCTCATTCCACTCATTCCAGCTAAGCCTCTCCCGCTGATCATATAATTCGCGTAACCACGTTTAAAATGGTTAAAGTAGGGTTCCCTGTTGAATACGCCACCTTCATTTTCACCTCTCCATAGGTCTTCCATGTAGGAGGTGGTGGAACCAGAGGGGTACTTCCACTTTAAGTGTCTCGATAGGAACCCCTTTCTGCGTATTCGCTGGGGAAGTGCCCTGTTGACGCGGCCTAGGCGATTCGCGTGGCTGATTGGGTTCATTCGATTCAGGTAGTTCATGTAGTTAATGTAGTTCACGTAATTGGCGTAGTCCCTCGATACGAAGCTGCTCACGTTGTCACTGAGCACGTCTGCAGAATAGTCCTCCTCGTTTTGACTGTTGTGGTTGTACCGGTCTGGGCTATCACCCCTTTCGCTGCTTCGATTGTCTCCTCCGTGCACACTCCTGCCATCACGAGGGGGCGCATTAACAAAAGATGCGTCTCCCCCAATGACGTTACTCTGCTCTTCCTGAGCCAATACATCATGTTCATTAAAATTATCTTCGCTGGTGCATCTGTATTGTTTTGTACGATCCACATTTGATAAATTTTGGGCGGTGCAGAACCCATGGTTTAGGGGAAGTGGGTTCATGGTCCTGTTCGCATAATTTCCCATTGATGTGTAGACGATGGGGTTCATGGGGGCTGAGTCGTTTATGTCAATCTGCTGCGGGTGTGTGTGATCCTTCTTTCGTTGTTTCTCGTTGTGTGTCCCTTTCTTTGGAGGCAGCACGGGGGCATGCGGTTCGTTCATACTGAGCTGGTTGCTACCAAATGGGGTACTTCCCGAATGGTTTCGGTCTACCTTCTCGAAGCTCTCGTTAAACGCCCTTGCCTGTGGAGTTGAAGCAGAATCCATCGCCCCTTCCTCTTCCCCCTTGCTGCCTTTCCGTGTAACAATTTTCTTTGAGCCTTTTTTGGATCCCTTTTTGGGGTTACATTTTTTGTCCAAGTTATACTCAACCTGGGGGGGTCCACCTCCCATGGGAGATGACTCCTTTTCAAGCAGGTAGGGTGTTTCCTCCTCGGGAGACTGACCTATTTCATTGTGTTCAGCTGAGTTGGTTAGCTGATCCGTATATTTAAGTCCTTCGTTTGTGTCCACCTCTTCAGTAGAATTTTTTTTTTTTTTCTTTTTTCTTTTTTTCTTTTTTTTTTTCCCTTTGGTATTCATAATTTCCTCGGATTTATTTACATCCGACGTGGGTGATATAGCATGCGCATTGGGGAGAGCCCTTTCGTACGATGTGGGTTCCCTTGTGTGATCATCTGGCGTGTTCTTGGGATTACACGATTGGTTTGTTTCATCCCTGCTCAGTTGGGATGGTTCAGGTTGGTCACTTGGAAGGTTACTCAGGTTTTCCCTCCTGGTGGTGTCTTCAACATTCGAGGCGATGGAACGTTTGTTCTTCCTCCTCTTTTTGTTAGTCCCCCTTTTGTTCCCATTATTCTGTTCAGCTTCCCTACCTTCGTTCGTTCCTACTTGCATGTTTGCATCAGCCACAGTACCGAATTCAACTGTTCCTATGGAATCATTTGTGCTTTTAAAAACTGTGCCATTGTGATCCCGTTTTTTTTGGCTAGCTATAATCAAAGGGGTTGAAGTGGGTTCTCCCTCGGGTTGGGCAACAATAGTTTCCTTCCCCTGATAAGTCAACCTCTTTGCATTTTTTTTAGAAATGTGTTTATAATTTATTTGTGATGGAGATGCACTAGACGTGGACGACTCGCTAGATGCGTCATCTATAGAGACGCGAGGTTGACTCGATTCATTTGGCATCGACCTAAGTGTGACATTATCAAACTTGGTACTCTCAAAAAGTTTCTCCTCCTTTGTGACTTCATATATGGGTGCTGATTGACTATCTAGATTGCCTACCTCTTGGCATTTACTCAAATGGGAATGCTTTTCCTCTCCCTTCGGTTTGCGTTTATTTGTCTGGTGACTCCCTGCATGCGCTTTGCTAGACATACTTGTTCCTGGAGCGGACACCACAATGTCATCCTTTCCATCTAGTGAGATGTTTTCCTTTTTTCGAGAGGGGTTCCTTTTGTGAGAGGGATTTTTACTTTTACTGTCGGTTGTGTTTACCGAGGGTAGGGGTAGTAGAATGGTTGTTTCAGCTTCACCACTTACACTTGGCAAAGCATTCGTTTTAGTATCATCCATAGGACGGTCACTACTGTTTGTAACATTTGGTGGGAAGATACTCTCAGGGGGTACTAACTGTTGGGTGTTCCGCTCTTTTCGACTTTGCATGCATTCTCCGTTCGTTAAGGTAGTGCTGTATTTATTACCATTCGTTTGTGATTCTTCCTCCTGGTTAACCTGCACGTAGCAGCTGGTGGAAAAGTTTGCTTGCGCTTCGTCCTCCCCCCCGTTAGCTGCTTCACTATCCACCTCGCTGCCGCCACTTTCCTTTTTTTTTTTTTTTTTTTTTTTTCCTTTTTTTCTTCTTCTTGAGGAAATCTTTTATGTCATTCAGAATGGGTAATTTCAGATGTATTTTGTGCTCCAACCTCTTTTGCTTTATTTTGGCTAGCTGGGAGTGCCCCCTGGAGTGTGTTGTCGGGGTGGCACTCCCTTCACAATTACTGTTTACGGTGACCTGGTTGGGGGGTTCCGAGTCTTCCCCATTTCGCTCATCATAGGGGTGGTGCGCAGCGTGAAGTGTGGGAAGTGTTCTACCTAACACAGTTGTGTCTTTTCCCTTTGGGAAATTGTGAACCGCCTGACGCATCGCACTTGGTTGATTGTTTTTGCTGCATGCATTTTCTTCATCGTGCAGAGACATCTGTTTCGGATGCAGCGTGTACGTTACGAGGGAAGTGGGATTTTCCTTCTGTGAACCCCTCGAGAAAGGGGTGACGGAAGTGAAGGTGGTTTCCACTACTTCAGCTTCTTTTTGCTTTTTATTTTGTGACATGCCTTTCCTGAACTCAAGACTGCTAAACTTGTTGAAGCAGTTTAGGTTGTACAGAATTTTGTTTACTTGGTTCACTTTTTTTTTGTAAATGCTGAGCTCCCTTCTTCGTTCCTCGGTTGGGTCGACTCGACGGGGGCGGTGGCATCGGTCGAGGTGGCTCCTGCCATGTCTGTTGTCGTCACCATCCTCACCGTCGCTGTCCTGATAGTCTTCACTCTCGTCAGCGTCTTTCTCATCATCCCCGTTGATCGGACAGAAAGCGTGTGTACCTTCCACGTGTTCGTCCCGTTGCGCATCTACTTCAGATGCAGGGGGTCTCGACTTTCCTTTTCTCCTCTTCTGCTTGTTCTTAAGCTTCCCCGTTTCCTGGATACACCACGACACATGCTCTTTATCATCAATGACGTAGTTTTGAACATGTTGTGGTTCCGTGGAGTGGGTCACCACATCGATTGTTTTTTTTGCTTGTTTATTATGCTTCTTCGAATTGGTCCGAACGGTGCGCTCCTTCTGGTTCATTCCACTTGGTGTGCAATTGGTTGCCTCTTCGTCGACCGGATAAACTTCCGACGTATGTGCATCCTTTTCCTTGTGAGTGGAGGAACCTGAAGAATTTCTTTTAGTGTCTCTTCTCAGCACACACTTGAGAACGCGTCGGTGGCTGTGCGTGTGTGCATTCTGTCGCGATTCGCGTTGACGCCTTTGGGGTGTTCCTCCACTGGGTGTGTTGCTACCGCTATCCCCGCTCTCGACGGAGCGTAGGTCCCCCTCTACGCTGTCCATTATTAAATTAAAGTCTGTGTTCTCTCTCATACGAGTGGTTAAAAAGGATGGGGGTCAAAAAAAGGGGTTTGTATCAACGAAGGTTGAGACTGAACCATTCATTTTTTTTTTTTTTGCTCTTCTTCTTCTCCGAGGGGTCACTAGCTGATCTCTGTGCAGAACAATTCCCCTTCGAGGTCAGTTGGTTTCCCCCGTTTCTTTTTTTTTAACTTTATATGGTTATCTGTTTTTTTATTTTTTCATTTTTAACCCTTCCCTTTTGGCTTAATGCGGTGTAAAATTGATGAGGTCCTTTGGAAGAGGGTTCATGTAGAAGCGTTTCATATGATCTTCCCATTTGGGGGTGGGTAGATTTCTCTGGAAGGAATATCGTGGGAAGGCATCACTTGTGCAGCATGACCTTCACAAGTACCCATGTCAGTGTCATTCTTCCGTCGATTGGGCACGGAGTTCCTTTGGGGGGCCGCCCGGTTGGTGGAGAACCTGGTTGGGTGCGTCTTGCGCGGTGCCTGCGTGATTCCGTTGTCACTTTTCCCGTTGCTCCTTCCTTCCCAAAGTGAAATATGCTTAACGATTTCACGAAATGAAATGGGCCATTCTTCCAATTGGGGGCATCAAACCTCCAACAGTACGATTTTGATGCTTCATCAGTTTTTTTTATTCCATTTTTTTATATTTTTTTTTTTTTTTTTTTTGCAACTTGTTCCCGTTACTTTGCTAACTTTAAATTTGTTGCTTGTGTCGGACTTTAATTCCGTCGCAGTGGCTCAGCGTTGCAGTCACAGTGAGTGGGGGATATGACGTCGCCCCGCGGCATCTTTTTACCCTTCGCCGCATTTATGTGCGTAGCCCCTGAGTACCTCAGAGCGGTAGTTTTTTTTTTTTTTTTTTTTTTTTTTCGCACCCCCGATTTGTTTGTACACGTTATTTTTATGTTAAAAAATTTTTCCTTCTTTTTTGGGATCATCTCTTAGGGGGTGATCGTAAAAAACGGGTTTTCTTTCCTATGGGGAAAACTTCGACGGTCACTTTTTTTCTTCTTTTAAAGAGGAGGCCCTACTTTGGTACCTATATGTGCGCTCGTGGGTGGGGGGAAGAAGCGCGTACAGGGGAATACACGGGGATACACAAGAATACCTACCGGAACGTATAAATAGGTACCGTCGGCGTGTAGAAGGTACACAGGAGTGATAATTCGTCCGGGAAACGAGTACATCGCTCCTGCCTGTGGGGCCATGGAAGAGGGAGACAAAGAAATGAGGGAGGGAGTTGCGAGCCGAAGAAGGGTAAATAAGAAAAATAGGAAAAATTGGTACATTGTAAATTTACCCCCCGTATACGTAAGGAAATAAAAGAAATATATGTAAGTGTATACAAGCCCATGTATTTGCGAATTGCACAGGTAAGCCGTGCTTGCGACTTCACACAAGTATACCACAAGAAATAGATCAGATTTAAAGCATCCCGTTACATTTTTCACAATCGCCCAAATTATATGTTACCCCCCTTAATTTTTCATATTTGGACTTTTGCAACTATTGAATTTCAATGCATTTTGTGCGCAACTCCCTTAAAAAATTTTATATTTGGACATTTGCAACTATAGAATTTCGATTCCACTTTTTTTGTGCGGAACTTTTGGACGATCCTATTTTCAATAGGGAGTTTTGAGTAAGCACAGTTCCATGCTACTTGTGATGAGTTCAGAGATGTGCACGCCTTCGAACTGTTCTAATATTGTTTTTTTCCATTTTCGCAACTCACAAAATTTTATTACACCGTGGAAATATGGAAATTGATCACACCGTGTGCGAGGTTCAAAATTTTACGGTAAGAAATAAAACTATTCAGTATTCTCATTTGTGCACATTTTTATTGTTTCCGCTGCGGATATTAAGTCGTACCCTTTATGTACTTTATTTTTTTATGACATTTTCCAGTATATATGTAGAATTGAATTTAGTACTCTTCCACCAAAGATATAACTTTGGTAGTGTGTGCTTATTTTTTTTTTTTGCGCCGCTGCACATACACATCACATGCATTAAGCGCGAAAGGTTCGTTCCGCCTTTAAACCTATCACGTGTGAGCAGTAAAAACAGAATAGAACGGAAAAAAAAAAAAAAAATGAAAAAAAAGACAAGGAAGGAAAAAAAAAAAAAGAAAAGAAGAGGAAAAATGAAGAAAAAGGAAAGGAATGAAAAGAAAAAATGAAAAACGAATGGAAGAAAAAGGAATGGAGGAAAAAAGGAAAAAAAAAAAAGTCTCTTCTTTTTTTTTTTCCAACACTGCATATAAGCTTTATGATGGTTATTTATGCGTCCCCCTCTAGGGGGAAGGGGGCACACACTCATTCAACATTCCAAATGAGTGCTACATTCCACAATATGTTACACAGTGACGATGTTGCTATATGCGACCGTAACCTACATTCATTCTTTGGTGATGACCTGTTGTAGTATTATTATTTGCACTTGTTCCTGTTCCTGCCCTTCCTGTTCTTTCATTCATG
The DNA here is from genome assembly GCF_001680005.1 of Plasmodium coatneyi. Lineage (NCBI taxonomy): Eukaryota > Apicomplexa > Aconoidasida > Haemosporida > Plasmodiidae > Plasmodium > Plasmodium coatneyi. The sequence continues at coordinate 1,343,481 of NC_033560.1, forward strand.
GTGGTAGATGGTCTTGTGTTTACAGAGGAACGTACTGTGGAATTTTCTCCTGATAAATCACATATTGTGGAACCAATGGTTGATGCACCTTCTGTTGTTGTGTATTCCGTAAATGCATCAAAGGTGCTCTCAGTGGACCTTCTCTTCCTTTTGTTGCTTTTTCTTCCTCCGTTATGTCCAAAATGGTTACCAAACCAAGAAGACCATGGTTTATACTGATAGAAAGGAAAGTTTATAGGGTTTGGGGTGTTAGAACGGAAGGTTGTTAGGGGTGGTAGGTGGAAGGTAGGTTGTTAGGTGCTAGGGTGGTTGGTGGGTGGAGGGAAGATGGAAGGTTGTGTTAGGTGGTGATAGGTGGAAGGTAGGTTGTAAGGGTGGTGGTAGGTAGGTTGTAAGGGTGGTGGTAGGTAGGTTGTAAGGGTGGTGGTAGGTAGGTTGTAAGGGTGGTGGTAGGTAGGTTGTAAGGGTGGTGGTAGGTAGGTTGTAAGGGTGGTGGTTGGTGGGTTGTTAGGGGTGGTAGGGAGGTTGTTAGGTGGTAGGAATGTTGTTAGGTGGCTGGTGGGTTGTTAGGGGTGTATATTAGTTATACTGTTAATAATTTAGTTTTTATTTTAATTTTGTACTATTACTTACTTTATATAGGAGGAAAGGGGCAACAGTTAGTCCTAAGGTGCCAAAGATGGAAGAAATACTTGCTGTGGTGGTGACCTTGGGGAGTGCGGCCTGTAATTCTGCGTTTGCAACTGAATATTCCGTATTTTTTTTATCTGCAGTTGTCCATGCGGCATGTTCATCACAGTACAATTCTAACAATTTCAACGTATCGCAGTGTGCCCTGTACTTACTATTGAAGTCGTCACAATAGGAATCACTTGAATTTAATAGCGTTACCATGCAACCTTCACCCACTTTTCTACATGCTTCAAGAACTTCCTTGCGGTAAGTAGACCATTCGTCCTTACAGTTGGGCGTACCCATCAGTATACCACCATCCATGGTACGGTAATCGTAAGAATATTCATGTACTTTTTTTCTCTGAAGGAGAAGTTTTTTGTCAATGTTTTCAGTGCAAATAACCTCATAACTTTTACCTTTATACTCATTCTTCATATTTAAGCAGAGGGACTTCATGGAAAACTCCATTTTGCTGTCGAAAGCACCACCGTTCAGTTTGTCCAACACTTTCTGCCATATCCAATAGTATAAGAAATTATAACGTTCATTATAGGGGTCATCTGCTACACTCATTGTAGATGCCTTATTGCAGGCACCACAAATTTCTTTCTTGAAATCATCACCATAAGATAACGTCTTTAAAGCTCCATCTACGCTATTCTCGCATGTACCTGCACATTTTCCCTTAGTAGCCGAATCGAATACATCATAGAACTTCTTCTTCGAAGGTAATTGATTCAAATCTGGTCCCTACAAGTGTAGTTAATATAGCATATATATATATGTACACTCCTTTATATTCATTATATTATGTACATGGAAGTTTGCTGTACTATGTGCATATGCATGTACCCTCATATGGAAGGAAACATATAATAATCCGTAGTACCTTTGTCATGGTTTATATGTATCTGAGGATATATTTCTATATGTATGTGTGTGTAATGAGTTTATATTAAGAGTTGTGTTGTGTATTCATATATATATATATATATACTACTTTAAATATTGTTTATATATATATACATTTAGCATAAGGGGTAGGGAAGTATAGAAGGCAAGGAAGGAAGTGTTGTATATGTAAATTTTCTGTTTGTTCTATGAATTTGAATGTTGAAATTTTTATTCCTTCCTTTATAATATACTTTAATTTTTAAACAATAACAATACACATTATATACACAACATATGTATGAATCGAAATCCTTATACACATGTACGACTAATAGTACAAAGTAAAGAATAAAAAAATGTGTTAAAGGAAGTTGCATAATGAACACAGAAGGAAAGGAAAGGGAAGGATGGCAAAAAGAATAACAGAAGAGGAAGTGAAAACTCTTTTGAGTTTCTCTTCTCCAGTTCCTCACATCCTTCACTCCCCATTCCCTTACTGCCGTGTAATCTATTTTCAAATCATTTTTAACCCTAAACCCTGAACCCTTCCTAAACCCTTTCAAATCGTATATAAATTAAAAAAAAAAAGAAAAAAAAAAGGAAGTGAAGGTTTAGTTAAAGAAAGAAGGTTTAAGTGTTACGGGGGAAGATTTAAACAAAATAAAAGAAGGTTTATGTAAAAGAAAGAAGATTTAAATAAAAAAGGAAGTTTTAAAAAGAAAAAGAAGGTTAAAGAATAAGATGTAAAGAAGCAAGGTTTTAAGGTGTAAAGAAGGAAGGAAAAAAGAAAGGAAAGGAGAAAAAGAAAGGAAAAAAAGAAAAGGAACTTTTATTACTACTGAGAAGTCCTGAATAGAGAAGGAAGGGGGATGGGTGTATACTGCAAAAAACATTATTATAAAGATGTGCACACATATATTTTCTTTCTTCCAACATAATAAATTCACCTAATTCCCATTTTATTTTATCCTTTTCACTTAATCAATAAGTTCAAGCTCTTCCTATTACATATGGATAAGCATGTACACATGTGATAAGGGAGGGGGGAAAAATATTATATATACACGGACTGCACTATACATATATGTAAACAACTCTTTAACTAATCGCTCTCACCGCCTTTTAGAACACACTAATATAATATGGAATAAGTACTACACATGTACATGTGTATATGAGAATTCCTTATAAAAAGGAAGGAAAGGAAACACATTATTTTTACATATATATAGATACACATATATATATGGAAGCTGAAATGTGTATAAATAATAATATAATATTTCAAACAATCATGCACAGTACCATAATATAATGGAATGCATGGAGAAAAGCGCACACGAAAAAAGTATACAAGGAGTATACAAGCAGAGAACTTCTATATATTTCTCTTATTCATTCTGCTACTTTTCTTCCCATATACATGCCTTCATGTTCATGCCTTAATTGTACATATGGTGATTTGATATGTACATGTATGTGTTATCATCATTTAAAAACTAAAGAATATTATTAAGGAAAAAAGTAAAAAATTCCATATTCATAATTATTATCGAACAAGGGAGCACTTTATACATCTCTTTTCTGACTGTGTATTCACAATTCTCAGAACAGAATATATATATAAAAGAGCACATAAACCATGTCATCAACATCCGTAAGGGAAATAATATTAGGGGGGGTCTACTCCCCTTCCTTCTTATGCAACGTAGATAATTATATAGTGTACACATATTAAACTTTATATATGTAATGTGATGTAGTGTAAAATGAAATAAGGGAAGTGTACGGTTGTACATATATACTCCATTAATTACACCTATAGACCCCATTTTCGAAGCAGTTACCCTCATGGACCGACTTCTATAATAAATTCGAAAATAGCCCCTTAGGATGTGCAGCTGAAAATGGTTGCAACGATGAAAGAGATAGTTATAGATTAAGCGATAAGGGTCTTGGGAGCCAGCACACTAAAGTTGGCAATGCGCTCGACTATATATACAAAGAATACAGAGGAGAAGATAAAAAATCACCGACGAAAGCGACACCAGCCGAATGTACAGCACGTCAGTTCTTATATTATTGGATAGGAGACAAATTATCTAAGAGTGCTACGGTAAAACCCACTTTCGAAGCTGCCATAACTCTTATTTGCGGACAAATACGTCACAACTGCGGGTCACAAAAATGTGATCTCCCCTGTGATAATCCTAGCAAAGAAGCTTTCAATGGTCAGAAAATATTATTCGACTACTGGCACGACCAACTCGCCGTAAGAGCACTGCTTGAATTTAGTGGGCCTGAAGGTCTTAAGATATGTGGAAGTTACATAGGGGAAGTCGAAGCAGCATATGCTGCTGTGAACATATATTGTGAGAGCGCAACGGGCGCTAAGGATGAATACTGTACGAAATTTTGGAATGATCATAAGGACAAAATTAATGAGGAAATACCAAAGTTGCAACGTAAATTGGGAGAACAAACAACACAGTACCAGAATGCAGAAAAGTTAACATCCGCCAAATTAAATGATGCTATCCATGAAGCAAACAAAGCTTCTTCTCTTTCTTCTGCTTTCGGTACCTTAGCACTAATAGAATTACCAGCATTGGCATATTTTCTATTTAAGGTAAAATATTACCATTATACATTATAGTGCAGAAAGATAAATAATAGTAATTAATCCTCTCCTTACACCCTACCACCCCTAACAAACTTCCGTCCAACTACCATCTTTAACAACCCACCTACCACTCTACCACCTAACAACCCTTCCTTCCACTAAGCACCCCGAACAATCTTCCTTCCACCCACCTACCACCGGAACCACCTTCCACCTGCATCTACCACTTAACAACCTTTCTTCCCTTCAGTATAAACCATGGTCTTCTTGGTTTGGTAACCACACTTCTGGTAATGGAGGAAGAAGGAGCGGAAGAAACAGAAGGAGAAGAAGATCCATAGGGGGTGACATTGATACATTAACGGAATCTTCCACAATGGATTTCATACTGGACTCCACAACAGCGGACGATTCCACTACAGTACGTTCTGCTTCGTACACAGGGCAGTCTAACAGGAATAGAAGAACAACAGCAGACAATAGTAGCCCAGGTCAACGGAATGTAGGTTATGGTCGGATGTAATGTAACACCGTCGCTGTGTAACACATTGTGGAATGTAACACCATTGGAATGTAAAACACATTGGAATGTTGAATGAGTGTGTGCCCCCTTCCCCCTAGAGGGGAACGCATAAATAACCATCATAAAGCTTATATGCAGTGTAGGAAAAAAAAAAAAGTCTCTTCTTTTTTTTTTTTCCTTTTTTTCTCCATTCCTTTTTCTTCCATTCGTTTTTCATTTTTTCTTTTCATTCCTTTCCTTTTTCTTCATTTTTCCTCTTCTTTTCTTTTTTTTTTTTCCTTCTTTCCTTTTTCTTCATTTTTCCTTTTCTTTTCTTTTTTTTTTTTCCTTCTTTCCTTCCTTTTCCTTATTATTCCTTCTTTCCTTCTTATTCCTTCTTATTCCTTCTTATTCCTTCTTATTCCTTCTTATTCCTTCTTTTTCCTTCTTATTCCTTCTTTTTCCTTCTTATTCCTTCTTTACTTCCTTCTTTCCTTTTTTTTTTTTATTCTTTTTCTTCATATTTCTTCCTTTTCTTCCTACATTCGTATGTGTATGAATAACTCTGCACCAAGTGAAGGTATTCCCAAAGGAGGCGCGGAAAAAGGAAAAAGGTCTGGACATTTTTGAAGAAGTATTTATTTTAAAAAACAAAAAAAAATTTATGAAGTTAAAAAATTTTATAACAAAATGAATAAGCATTTTTTTTAATCTACAATAAAAGAAGAAATTTTACAAAACAAATCAAAATAAAGTGAGGAACAAAATTTTTTAACTTCCACTTATATGGATGTTACACATGAACATGCATACAAATTAATACACAAAACAAAAAAAAAAAAAAAAAAAAAAGGAAAAAAATATTTACTACACCCTAAACCCGGAATCTGAACTTGGAACTTGTTCCTTAGTAACATTTTCATCAAGAATAAAGTCTTCCTCCCTAAACCCGGAATCTGAAATTGGAACCTGTTCCTCAGCAACACCTTCCGTAGGAACAAAGTTTTCCTTACCTAAACCCGGAATCTGAACATGGAACCTGTTCCCTTGGAACACCTTCCTTAGGAACAAAATCATCCTTCCTAAACCCGGAATCTGAACATGGAACCTGTTCCACAGGAATAAAGTCTTCTTCCCTAAACCCGGAATCTGAACTCAGAACCTGTTTCTTAGGGACAAAGTCTTCCTTCCTAAGCCCCGAATCTGAATTTGTAACTTCTCCCTTATGAACAAATTCTTCCTTCCCTAAACCCGGCATATGAACTTGGAACATCTTCCATAGGGACAAAGTGTTCCTCCCTAAATCGGGAATCTGAACTTGGAACCTGTTCCTTAGGAACATATTCCTCAGGAACAATGTCTTCCTTACCTAAAACCCGGAAACTTAACATTGAACCTCTTCCTCAGAAACACTACCCTCAGGAATACATCCCTAGGGAATATTTTCTTTAGTAAAGTCTTCTTCCCTAAATTCGGACTCTAAACTTCGAACTTCTCACTTACAAAGAACTTCCTTAGGAATATCAACCCTAGAATTTCTTCCTTAAGAGCATCCTCCCTAGAAACACTTTATTCAGGACCAAAGTTTTCCTCCCTAAAAATGGAACCCTGAACCCTAAACCCTAAACCTGAACCCTAAACCCTAAACCTGAACCCTAAACCCTAAACCTGAACCCTAAACCCTAAATCCCGAATCTTAATCCCCGAACCTTAAGCATTAAACACTAAACTCTATACCCCAAATCCTGAACCCTAAACCCTAAAACCTGAATCGTAAACCCTAAACCCTGAACCCTGAACCCTGAACCCTAAACCCTGAACCTTGAACCCTGAACCCTAAACCCTAAACCTGAACCCTAAACCTGAACCCTAAACCTGAACCCTAAACCTAAACCCTAAACCTGAACCCTAAACCTGAACCCTAAACCTGAACCCTAAACCTGAACCCTAAACCTGAACCCTAAACCTGAACCCTAAACCTGAACCCTAAACCTGAACCCTAAACCCCGAACCCTAAACCTGAACACATAAACCCTGAACACTAAACCCTAAACACTTAACCCAAAATATTAAACCCATTAACCCTAAAGCATGAACACTAAAACCTAAACTCAGAATATCAAAACCGGATACCTAAACCCTGAAATTTAAAACCTGATCCTTAAATCCTGAAACTTAAACCCTGAACCTTAAACCCTAAACACTGAACCTTAAAACCTGAACGCTAGACCCTGAAACCTAAACCCTGAACCCTAAAATCTGAACCCTAAATCCTAAACCCTAAACCCTGAAACCTAAATCCCGAATCTTAATCCCCGAACCTTAAGCATTAAACACTAAACTCTATACCCCAAATCCTGAACCCTAAACCCTAAAACCAGAATCGTAAACCCTATACACTGAACCCTGAACCCTAAAACCTAAACCCTAAACCCTAAACCCTAAACCCTAAAGACCAACACATATATAATTGAAGAGGATGGCATAATTCTATAATTATTTATATATATTGAAATATTATACACAATGAAGGATCTGTTGAACCCTCTTAAACTTCATTAAGGTTCTGAAACTTTTTAGCCCTTTTAACCCTGTGAAATTTAAAGAAGAAGGAAAGGAGAAGGAAATGTCTGAATATGCAAAGTGTAATGAGGCTTAGAGAAAGAGAGAAAAGTTGATATGTCATGAGGTTTATATTATATAGATAAGTTATTTGTAGCGTACCTATTGGAAAACGGAAGGAAAAAGAAGAATGGAGTTCTTATTTTTAAGGAATCATAAGAGAAGGACGTGTTTTATTATATATTATTATGAATATGCATGAATTCTTTTTTTTTACCTACTTAATGTAATTCTTCTTATCGTATAGCTTTTATTTATTCTGTAGATACACACTCCTCACTGAACATTAATGATTATACTCGTCCGCACGAGGTGGGCAGAGTGCATTGTGTATGATCTATACTACATGTATCGTATAAACATCCAATAATCCTTTAAATAAGAGTGAAGTATTCTTTAGTAATACACATTGAAATTTTCGCTCATAGGGAGAGTTGCTTTCACATTTACGTAATAATTGCATGAAGCAAATAATAATATAATGATTCAAGTAGTCAAGCACAAAGTGCAGAGTAACACAATACAACAATTACAGGGGTAAATGCATCAGAACTCCGATATTCGATCGTTCATGACCATTCGAAAGTATACGGAATTTCCGTACACTTCTTAAATATGAATGTATAAACAACAAGTTTAGCAGGAAATCATTGTATTCAGGAATGTTTATGAACTATGGTGACAGTAATGCAGACTATTATTTTATTTCAAAATGAACACATTAGCATTTATTTCATATTTTGTGTACAGTGTGTTGAGGACATGGTAGTATGTACATTACACTAATTATGTTTACAGGTGAAGGATTCGGAAGAATTACCTTCACAGAAGGTATATGATAAATTTAAAGAGAAAAGTTGCTGCCAGCACTATCCAAATATCTATACAGGGAAGAAAACCCAATTGCAGACATATCTTGGTAATGAAGAATATGCGCGGGATATTATAGAAGCCTGGTGCTATATACTTAAGAAGGACAAGTTCAACATGGACAAGTACTATGATAAACGCTGCAGTTTCCTATATTTCCATGTAGGAAATATGTTACCTGACATTTCAGGTGGTAAAAAATTTCCAAACCTTATGAAGCAGATATACAACATAATGGGGAATGGCAAATTGTACCAGAATAATTGTTCCATTGAGTACGACTATGATATTAGTAAAAGTCTTTTCAAAGCTTTGAAAGAACTACACGATTTTCACCATGACTATGACGCTATAAAACAAAAAGTACAAGATAGTGGTACATCTAATAAGGGCGCATATTGTGATCGAATACAGCAAGTCATTAGAGCCTATGATGCTGTACAGACAGATTGCGACAGCCATGGTAGTAGGAAGTATTGTACAGAGTTGGGATCCAGGTATAAGGACTACAATAGGGAAAAGTTGTCTATGTTAACGTGTGCTTCAAAGCTTGAAGCACAGGATACATTAGAGACTGAAATTACAAGGAGGAAACTATCGGTTTGTTTCCCTTTTTATTCGAAATAAATATGTACATATTATACATACAATAATTTACATGCTGTGTAAGAATTCACACAATTAAGGAATACATAAGCATATGTATTTATATATTTCTCTCTAATTACACCTATAGAAACACAATTTGGAGGTGTTACCTTCATATGCACAGTATTATAAGAAGTTCAAGAGTGGTCACAATTATTGCTATTATCCTTGTTTTCCTACCAAAAGAATAGCGACTACATTAAAAGATTACCTCAGTAATAGCAACTATGCAGGAACAATTGCAAAGATATTATGCTATGCATCCACAATGAAATTGCAAGGAGATTTCACTGATACACATTGCAAATTTTTTAATTACTGGTTCAAACATATATTATCAGACAAAATGATGGGGAACAGTTCATTTGCGCAGGTTATAGAAACAATTAAGGACCTGCTTAGTAGTATTGATTCTCAACATAAATGTACCCTCACCGACATGGACACTAATAATATTCCTTTCCATCGAAGGAAAGTACTATTCGAATACTTCCATGACCAAACTAAGATAAAAAGCCAATTAGGGGAACCTGGTTCTCCTAAACCTCCTAAATCTACTAAACCTTCTTGCAGTAAAAAATATAAACAACACTTAGATGCCATTGTTCAAGCTTACAGTGCCGCGCATCCGCTTTGTCAGGGTGAAACTAATACAAATTGCGATGATTTTAAGGAAATATTTACAAAGAACGGAAATAGCGCCACATTAAATTTTCAATGTGACGAAGTGTCTGTAGAAGGGGAAGATGGTCCAGATGGGGAGGATGAATTCCCATCTTCTGCACTTAGTGACCTACCTAACGACCAAACTGACAGGTGCACTGAATTGCTGAATGAAATGTTAGACAGTTCCCAATCATGGCTGCAGGATGAAACGGATGTTGCCTTAGCGCATGATGGGAACCCAACAGTTCCTGCCCTTATTTCTTCAGTACTTGCCACAATCGGACTGCCCGCGGTTGCTTTCCTTTCATACAAGGTAATTACCACAATATGTACACACTTAAACGTATATAATAATAGCACTATATAAATGTATACCTTTTTTTTTGTTTAAAAGAATAAATATATGATGAGCTCCATTATATATGTACTACACACTAACCCCCCCATCCCCTTTCCTCTTTCCTTCCCCCACCTCCTTACACCCCTTTCTGTCCTTCTCTCTTATTTCAGTATAATCTTTTACCCTCCTGGATGCGTAACTACTTTCCAAAGAACAATAGAAACAGAAGAAGAAGAACAACAACAATGGGACGTCACCAATTTGATTCGCTAACAGAGAATGATTCAACAACAAACTCCACGATTGGCTCATCGGAAACAAGTTCCACACTAGACGATTCTACTACGGTACGTTCCGTCCCATATACTACTACACATTCCAGAGTAAAAAGAAATAATGGGGGGCAACGAAGGCAACAGCAGAATAGAAAAAATATCAGTTATGGCAGTATGTAATATGTACCATATTAAATGTGATGTCCCTTCCTCCATCTTCGGAGGGGGCCATATAAATAACTACAGAACTCATACAGTGTGAAAAGAGTAAATTGGCTTTTCCTTCCTTTGTTCCTTTCTTTTTTCTTTCTTTCTTTTCTTTTTATTTCCTTCCTTGATTTTTATTCTCTTCTTGTTCCTTCTTTCTTTTTTTTTTGCACAATTGGTGAGACATTTGCGGAACCTTCGCGAACCGTCCCGCGAACCTTCACGCAAAACATGGAGGAGCACCTTTTCAAATATATCCATAATTGGAACTTAGGGGAAAGGAAAAGGAAAAGAGAAATTATTATGTTAAAATAAAAAAAATTACACAAAGATAAAAACTTTTAACAAAATAAATGAATATTTTAAATATTCAGTAAAAGAAATTTTACCAAACAAGTCAAAATTATTTAAAAAATTTCTTGGGGCTATGTTAATTACACATGAAAGTAAACACTTTAATCAAATAACGAAAAAAAAAAAAAGTTGTCCAAAAAGAAAAGAAAAATGCCCTAAATATATATGTTGTCACAGAAAAAAATTGCCAAAAAAAAAAAATTGCACCAAAAAAAAAAAGTTGTCCAAAAAAAAGAAAAATTTCCCTGATATAAATTTGTCACACAAAAATAGATAAAGAATAATTGTTTAAAAGAAAAATGCCTTAATATAAATTTGTCACACAGAAAATTGTGAAAAAAAAAATTGCAATAAAAGAAAGAATTGCCCTAATATAAATTTTGTTGCAGAGAAAAAATTAGCTAAAAAAAAAAAAATTGTCTAGAGAATTGTACAAAAAAATGCCCTAATATAAATTTGTCACACAGAAAAAATTAGCCAAAAAAAAAAAATAAATTAACCAAAAAGGAAAGAATGCCCTAATATAAATTTTGTCACACAGAAAAAATTGCAAAAAAGAAGTTGTCAAAAAAGGAGAGGCTAGTTCTTCTTGCGTTTATTTGATGAAATGAATACGTACAACACTGCGGAAAGTATAAAATACAAACTTCTGTATTCATACCCCCCTTTTTTTATTCCGCATTTTAAGTTCGCTCTTTTGTTATACAATAAATGAGCTTAAGCAAAGAGCGCGCAGATATAAAATGTATTCACAAAGTGAAATGGGACCATGTGAGCACATACAACGCACTTGTTCTGTTTCTTCTCCGTGTGCGTGAAAAATATTGTTCACTTTTTGCGTAGTGCAGATGCATTAAAGTAAATAATGAACGTTGCGGTGACCATATATGGACAAATGGAAAAAAAAAGGTTCTTTGCACACTGCTCAAAAAAGAAGAGCGCAGGCGAGGAAGTTGTGTGAGAATTGTATAAAATGTACTCTACCATGAAATGGGACTATTTTGATAAAGGCCTGTAAGGACCAAGCTGGGATGCAAACCGATGCATTTTTTTTCGTATATGTTGGCCATTTTTTGGACATTTGGGTGTAAATTTAAGTTAACATTTTTCAAATTGTGGATCTCTCCAATAGTAGTATTTTATAAAATGCTGTTTTCCCCTGGAAGGACATATATCGTTGTGTAGTTTTATCAGAATGGGGTAAATGTTTTCTTTTTCTTTTTCCCATTTTTACCTTGCTCGGTCAGGTAATTTTAGAGAATTACCTGAACGTACATAAGAATGTTGGCTGTTTTGCGCAACTGAGGTGATGGACAGGAGAGGAATAATTTGAGATGGGGCAGATGATAAAGTAACGGAGTTAGTCATTTGAAGGGGTGAATGAAACACTTCGTTCTGGAAATAGTTGTTTTCACAGTTGGGAGGTTTTTTCTTTTCTTTTTTTGCTAACCATTCGTCTGTTTGTTCGTCCGAACGTTAAGGGAGAAAAGAACGCCCAATAAATTTGCACTTCCCTAATAGGGCGTATGCGTCTGATTTTCTTTGCCTTTGAGAACAGCTGTAGGAGCGCATTGTCTCCTCAGCGCAATCCATTGCATATTTGCAAAAGCGACCAAGTGAGAAATGCGAAAATTGGTACGCATTCCCCATATTGTGTATTTGGGGAAGGGACCCCTTTCCTTTAAAAATTGTTAGCTAAATGGGGAAGCGAACACGCTCTAAGGTCAATAAAATGTAATGATCCAAAAGGGAAGAAAAAAATGGAACAAATTATGTAGAACATGGAAATGTGTCCCCGTGGTGAGTTCCCATTTGGTTATTCCTACATCCAGGGAGAAAATAACTTTCCTCATTTAGGTCCCCCCGAAATGGGGAAGTTGGATTACACGTTTGTTTTATTAAAACCTTACTACTTTATCACTTATCACTTGTCACGTATAATTTTTGTGTTTTTTTTTTTTTCTTCTTCCTTTGTAACGTTTCGCCGTTCCGGCTGCACCGCGTCCACGTACGAATTTATGGGAATTCATTCTTTGGCCTTCCCCCCTTTTCTTTTCTCCTCATCGCTTTTTTTTTTTTAAAACGATAAAATTATCGATGAGTGCACAAATGGGAAGGTAAAATTGCCAAAAGGAAAGCACCTCCCTCAGCGAGCTATCATAATTAAAAAAAAAAAAAAAAAAAAAAAAGCGGCTTCCATTTGTACGCATGGGAAAAAAGTGTCTTCATATATATCACCCTTAAGTGTGTAAAAAAAAAAAAAAAAAATCCATCTTTGACGTTGCACTAAGATCTATACCTTTGTCTCTAACAACCTGGGGAAGCAAGCAAATTAGCAGTATGGCGATACCGGAAGACGATAAAAAAAAAAAAAAAAAAAAGACGGTTACATATGCACTTAGATGTAGGAGTGCGTGCGCCTTTTTTCTCCATTACTTTGGTTATCCATTTGGAATTTCCCTCTTTTTGCGCACCTGCCTTTTCTTTTTTTTTTCTCATCTCACTTGGCTAATGCGTCCTTCCGGGTCTCGCGCGTGGCTTTACATATAAGTAAATAAATAAATATATATTATATATATTATGTATATATATTATATATGTATGTGTGTGCGTTTATGCGCGTGGAGAATTTATATATAAGTTTGTCCTTCGGTGAGCGGTGAAGCTTAGGAGCTTACCTGTGGCTACTTGCCAAATGCACATCTGTCTTTGCGTGATTTGACAGCGATACCCAGCTATGTCATTTCGACTTGGAGTAAATGAAGAGTTTCTAGTGTGCGCTGTGGAGATGGTTTTTTTTCCCACGTGTGAATTTTTTTTTTTTTCCACAAACAGCCATGAAGATACATCATATGTTTGCTTGTATATATGTGCGCGTAAATTATATGTGTAATTTTTTTTTCTCTCACCAGGCTTTTTTTTTCTTTTTTTTTTTTTTTCCTCACGGCATTAAACATTTTGTCATTAGGTGTATTTCATCATTTCTTCACTTCTTCGTTTGGTAATTTCACATTTAGAAGAAAAGAAGGAACAAAATAAACTACTTGCATGCAAAATATAGAGAATCCCTTTCGGTAATTGAATCTCCACCACAGAGAGTTCAGTCGCGTTTTCACCATTTCTTGCTTGGGCTGATTTGTTATTCCCCTCCATTGCTTGTGAAGAGGTACAGAGGAGTTTCCACTTTAGTTTTTTCGTGAGTGTGTTTGGAGGTGGAACCCTACTGAGGGGAACACACACTCCGCAGGGCCGCCGGACGGGTGGGGGACCTTGCGCTGCGGACCTCTACGCCAGTGTGTTTTCTGAGGGAAGCAGTCCATGCGAGTCCGTTTCTGACCCGTGCTTCTCCGGGGAGGCTCACTCGGCCCTGCAGCACTGCCGTACTCACGTGGGGATGTAGAATCGGGCGTCTCCCTCCTGTGGGGTCCACTTTTTTTGGGGGGGATAACCCAATAGGTGTCCTCCTAGGAGATGCTCTCCCTGATAGAAGGCTGGCCCCCATTTACTGGACCGCACACCACCCTCATGCTACCCGTTTCACCTCCCACCCCCCGATGCAGTTAACAAGTTCTAAAAATGAGAGAAGTCATTAGCATTCACGTGGGTCAGGCTGGTATTCAAATTGGAAATGCTTGTTGGTAATGGGATCAGAGAAAAGGAAAAAATTATAATCGTGTTGGCGCAATGAAGAGAAGTTTGTGTCACTTGTGATGTTTTCCGTTTGCATCTCGATGAACCGTTTCCTGATCTAGTGGCACAAACTTCTCTGCATTGCTCAGCAGCGTGCGTGTAAATGAATAGACGCACCATTACACATATATAAACGTTTGCCTGACTCGGTGCCACTACAGGGAGTTATTCTGCTTGGAACATGGAATTCAGCCAGATGGACAGATGCCCAGTGACCAAGTCGTGGCAGGGGGAGATGATGCCTTCAACACGTTCTTCTCGGAAACGGGCGCTGGAAAGCACGTAAGTGGAGGGAGCAATTACAAGGGGGAGCATCCTCCCGAGGGTGAAAAATAATTTATTCCTTCTTGGGCCTCCCGTTTGGTGCATCTGTTGACCCGCTTGCCAACCCCCCCTTTGTCAGGTCCCACGATGTGTGTTCGTCGATTTAGAACCAACCGTTGTAGATGAAGTGAGGACAGGAACCTACCGCCAGCTGTTTCACCCAGAGCAGTTAATATCAGGAAAGGAAGATGCAGCAAACAATTTCGCAAGAGGACACTACACCATTGGAAAGGAAATAGTAGACGTCTGTTTAGATCGAGTGAGAAAATTGGCAGACAACTGTACAGGTCTACAAGGCTTTCTCATGTTTAATGCAGTGGGTGGAGGAACAGGAAGTGGATTGGGATGTCTTCTATTGGAAAGGCTAGCCATAGATTACGGAAAGAAATCCAAGTTGAATTTCTGCTCCTGGCCTTCACCTCAAGTATCAACCGCTGTGGTGGAACCATACAACTCGGTTTTGTCTACCCACTCTCTACTAGAACACACAGATGTAGCGATCATGTTAGACAATGAAGCTATTTACGACATATGTAAGAAGAACTTGGATATAGAGAGGCCTACTTATACAAACTTAAACAGACTAATAGCCCAGGTCATATCCTCGTTGACGGCTTCCCTACGATTTGATGGTGCCCTAAATGTGGACGTTACGGAATTTCAAACAAATTTGGTGCCTTACCCACGTATCCACTTTATGTTGTCGTCTTACGCCCCAATCATTAGTGCAGAGAAGGCATACCACGAGCAGCTATCCGTTTCTGAAATTACGAACTCTGCATTCGAACCTGCTTCTATGATGGCGAAATGTGATCCCCGTCATGGAAAATACATGGCTTGCTGTTTAATGTATAGAGGGGATGTCGTACCGAAGGATGTGAACGCTGCTGTTGCTACTATTAAGACGAAGAGGTCCATTCAGTTTGTTGACTGGTGCCCAACAGGATTCAAGTGTGGTATTAACTACCAACCACCAACTGTTGTTCCTGGGGGAGATTTAGCGAAAGTGATGAGAGCCGTCTGCATGATAAGTAACTCCACCGCAATTGCTGAAGTGTTCTCCCGAATGGATCAGAAATTTGACCTCATGTATGCTAAGAGAGCGTTCGTCCACTGGTATGTTGGAGAAGGTATGGAAGAGGGGGAATTTAGTGAAGCCAGGGAAGATTTGGCCGCTTTGGAAAAGGATTACGAAGAGGTCGGTATTGAGACCAACGAGGGTGAAGGCGAAGACGAAGGATACGAATGAGCTGTGCACTTCAAATGCGTACAAGTATGCGCTTACAAGTGGCTCAAAAAAAAAGAATAAAAAAATAGAAAAAAAAAAAATAATAATTCATGCTCTCCGAAGAGTGCTCCATGCTTGCTGATTTGCACGTCTTTACATGAAGGTGTAGTAACGCAGAGGTGTAGCGGCACAATGGTGTTTTTTTTTTTTTTTTTTTTTAACGCATTATAGTTTTTTATGCGCTTCATTGACCGGTGAACGAATGAGCAGAGAAGTGTGCCCTACATATGGATGCTTGCACTTATGTGGACATTTATATATCCATGCACAGACGTGTGTAATACCTCCTGCCGCCGCCGATACGCGGGAGGATGGATAAGGCAAATATGCCAAATCCTACCGTGCAGTTATATCCCCCTGCGTGCACCCAATGAACACACCCATTTAGCACAAACAAAACACAGTGGCGAACTCAAATGACCATTTCACAGTTTTACATTTTTTACAAAAAGGTGCGCGGAACGGAAAGCAGTACTGGATGTACTGCTAAGGTTATTGGTGTTACATGCGTGATGGACATGTCAGTTGGACACATTGCAAAATGAAGATGGCGTGGTTGTCCCCACCCCCGGCGCTCAGATTGATTTGGTCCAGCTTTTGCTATGACTGGTGAAAATTTTCTTTAATCAGGATGGGCAGGTTTATTTCTATATTGCCATTCACACACGTGAAGAACGTCATTTGGCTATTATTGCATTTTTTTTTTTTTTTTTTTTTTTCTGCTGACCTGTTCAGGTAAAAATGTACCTTTTTTTGGCAACTTTTTTCGAGGGCAAAAAAAAGGAAAAAAAGGGAATGTGTGTTTCCAACCCAACGTACCGCATCCTACTGTTGAATGTTAAAAAGTGGATAATATATGCAGTGCCGCTTTTATGGGTAAATCCTACAATTGTCACGAAATGAAGAAAATGGAAAACTGTTCCCCTTAATTATCTACACAAGTGATCATGTAATATTGACGAAATTTGTATTAAAAATAATTATAGCGCTTTTTCTGGCGCATGCATGAGGAGGGAGAATCTCATATTTACGATTGCAAACAGGTTGAACGTTGAACAGGTGGGAAAAAAAGGGGGAAGCGCCCCATTTTCCTTTGGGGATGATAATCTCCTTTGCGCGAAAAAAAAAAATGCCGTAATGAAAAATGTGCTGGGCGTGCAGCATATATGAGCAACTACCGGCTCTTCGTGTTATGCCCGTGTTGTGGAGTTATGAGGAATTTTCAAAAATAAAATTTCCACCGCAGGGGGCAGATACACTCTTTTCCATGCGCGATTGCCCCCCATACGTTAGGCTTTTATATATGCACCACGCCCCTAATAATACAGCGCACTGGAGAGGCCAAATGCGACATAAACAAACTTCATTGCAGGGGGAAGAGAAAAGGTTGACGGCTGCGTGCTTTGCGAACCTTATAAGGTGGGAAAAAAATGACGGGGAAAAAAGCAATAATCACCACGTAATAAAACACGCACTTGCTTCACCACATTGCTCAGCATTGTTACGCGTGATAACGTAGCATACTGTGGTTGACCTTTTCCCACCCGTTGTGATAACCCACGAGCCCTAAACTGTGACTGCCGTTGTTTTGTTGGTGTTGGCGGTGCGGTCGTGATATATTCAACAAAAAAAAAAGAAAGGTGGCGGTGGTGAAGCGCACTGGGGACGAACTCTTCCGCATGGGAAAAAAGGGGAAGGAAAAAATAAAATAATAAATGGGCACCGCACAATGGGCGGGATATATATATGTATTCCTCGAGGGGCATTTCTGCAAATGCCATATGCGCAACGCAAGGTACAAAGAACACGCTAGTAAAGTTTTATTGCCAGTGGGCACAAAATTGCGTTCCCTCCCCGATGAGCCATTCGAACGCAGTATGTAAAAAGGAAAAAAAAAAAGAAAACTGCACAAGGTAAGCAAGAATACTATATAGTTATATGCTCTGCTTTTTTTCTTTTTTTTTTTTTTTTTATGAAAAGTGTTTACAAAGATCTACAAAAATAAATTGCCATCATATGCATGAAATTAAATTTTAAATTTTCCGAGAACAGAAGGAAAAAGGAGGTTGACTCACTTCACTGCTCTTTCGCAAGGGATTATTTTAGTATTTGTTCCCCCTCACCCATACTTTCTAAAAGTGGCATATAATAATATATGTATATGCATATATATGCTCGCAAAATTGTACGCTTAGAGAAAAAGCAAAAATCTACCAAAAACAGTCAAAGATACCCCAACGGAGTAACGTATAAAAATCTGTTAATTTTGCATTCAATTGAGGAAAAATGGTAACGTGAAAAATAAAATAATTAAATTGCTCCTATTTGTATGACCCACCTACGCGTTCGCCATGCGGGAATGTAGGTGTAGGGAGCCTGCATGAGAGCGGCAACATCGCGTTTGAGTGTACCGTACAGTTACGCGAATCCCTTTTGTTGTTTTCTTGTGGATGTTACGTAGCCCAGAAGGGGAAAACAGGGAGCCGCTTGGCGAACGCGCTTCAGCAGTATCGTCGATTTTTCCTCCCTCCCCGCTCGTATATATGATGCACAACATGTTGGCGCACCGTATTTGCTCATCCCTTCGTTCCATTTATCTGGCATGCCGCCTTATCCATGTTGCTATGCTCCCCCCCATTTTACTACCCTCCAGGCGGAAGAATTCACAGAAGATATAGGAGTGGTGAACAAGAGGTTGCTCGAACCAGTGCCCTTTGTAAGGACGAACAACTGCATCAAGGATGTAGATTCCGAGTTGTTCATTAAGGCATATGCTAGTTACTTAAAACTGCACAACAAAATAACCTTCCCCAAATGGTGTAACTTTGTGAAAACAGGAAAGGGAAGAAAGTTGGCCCCCCTAAATGAGGACTGGTATTTTGTAAAGGCATCGAGCATCTTAAGAAAATTGTACCTTAGTCCAGACATTGGAGTTGGCTACCTGAGAAGGCACTACAGTTACAAGCAAAGAAGAGGTGTTGCCCCCAACCACACCAGTTTGGCTAGCGGAAAGATCCTAAGGTCAATTTTGCAGCAGCTAGAGAATCTCGGTTATGTAGAACAGAACCCAAAGAAAAAGGGAAGAAGACTCACCACCAAGGGGGAGAATGCCATTAACAACTTTGCCAGGTACATCAACAAGAAGGTGTATAAATTGGAGAAGGAGTGATGGGACAGAGAGGCTGAGCAAGGAAAGTTCCCACGAAAGTGGAATCGTTAGAAAGTATTGTGCAGATAAAAGGCGGAACCACAGACGGAGCATCTCGTGGAACTTGCACCAGGTGTATTGACTCACCGAACGTGAGAGAAACCACACGTTGTTGCATCTGTGCGTGAGTATGCTGCCTACCCCTGGATAACAACAATTTTAAGTGGGATGCACTTTTTCCTTTTCTTTTTTTTTTTCCACCATCTTGTGAATTTTATATGTATGTGTGTTATTCCCCTTTTTTAATACTTCAATGTTGTGGTACCTTATATCCTATTTTTACAATTTCACGTCGATTGGGAAAAACGTTACGGTAACCTGCGGGGAGAGAACCCCAGCCGTGCCGCCCTGACAGCGACAACTGCAACTTTAACTTATGCGTTAAATTTTTTAAAAAATTTCGGGAAGCCCATTGAATGCGCGGCAAAAGTGGTAAAATTGCCTGAACAGTCAGGCGAAAAAGAAAAAATGGAACAAACAAATGAACTTTTACCTCCTTTTTCCATAAAGATCGCTTCACATTTTGTTGACAGAAAAACTGCTCGTTTAAAATAAACACAGAGGGATATGGCGTCCGTGTCTGGGGCCACCTCTCCTCATGGAGTTAAATTATTTCAAGGAAGGTAAAGAAAAACGCACAAAATTGTACTTTTTTCAGGAGGAAGAGGCCCATTGGGTGGCCTCCACACAGGTATGAATGGAACACGCAGTGTGGTTGCCATCACCTTTTGACTTTTGCCTTTTTGTTGTTTCCTCTTCTTAAAGGAGAGCACATAGGGTGGGTGAAGCGTGCCGTTGTGGAATACCCCGCTATCTATTGGCGAACAGAAGAGAATGACAACCTTTTCACGTCAGCGAAGTTTTGTCCCCCATGTGGGTTGTTCAATTTGTTCTTACTTACCCATATTGGTATCTGTTCCCGTGAAAAGAAAGCAGTGCTTACAAAATATATATATATGTAACGTGGGCGTAATGACACCTCTTTTGTTGGAAAAATGGGGAAATAACATCGAGGAAGGCGTTGACCCACGCGAATTTTGCGCGATTAAAGTTTGGCTTCCCTTCTTAGTTCCTTCTGCGTGAGAACGAATGTATACAACGTTTTGCGGGACGAGGCCATTCACATTCCCAATGGAGGAATCTTTCCACCTCCGTGCATTTTCCAAAGGTATTTTTTTTTTTTTTTTTTTTTTTTTTAAACGCGCATAGGGTAATATGACCCACATTTTCCGATGCGGAGGAGCCCCGTTTGGGAAGCAATTTTCTCCGTTGGCAGTCACCCCTGTGTTTCGCCAAATCGATATAAACCCCCACCGCTTAGCAGGAGCATATGCAAAAGGGGAGGGAAGCAGCCCATGCGTAAGAGAGCACACAACGGTGAAGTACGAGCAATTGTTACGTGATTTCCTGCTCAAATATTTTCCGTTCTAGTCACGCTACTTATTTGAAGTTACCTTTTTTGTTTATGCGTGTTCGTGGGGATGGAAAGGGGAACATCCATCAGTCGTTTAGTGTTATTTGTTCGAAGGGGCATTTAGGGTATGACCCCATTTGGGGAGGTTATCCGAGGAGGTCATTCCTTCCTTCTTTTAAGAAAAAAAAAAAAGAGGGAAGGCGCATATAGTAGCATACGCTTACTACATTGTTGTGGAAGTGTATACCGCTACGGCGAATTCAAATCGGTGGCAAGTTAGCGCTTGTCAGGGAGTGGCCTCCATTTGAAAGACCACCAATTTAGGGAAAACCACCCATTTAGGGGATACCACCCCGTTGTAGTGAAGCCAGTACACCATGGCGGAGGAGTATGAAAAGTACAAGCGGTTTGAATACCGCATGAATTCGAACTTAGTCCTCCAGAGGGAGGGTCCCATTCCAAACTTTAATGAACCCACGGGGGAGAGTGAAAGTCTGGTTGGGAAGCTGAAGCATAGGATGGGCGACAAAGTAGAATACACAAAACCTACCATCCAAGGAAGAAGAGATGAATCATTTAGGAGGAGCAACAAAAGGAAGGATCTAATCTTCGATGAGAGTAGGAAGAAAATCAGAAGAGGAACCAGTGGAAGCGTTAAGGAGAGGAGCGTTTTAAGTATTAACCTGCAGGACATATTTATGTATAAGCCCAGCACGAAATACACAGAAAAAATGTTTTCCAATGTAATGGGTTCTGTTAGAGCCATTATTGGAGATCACACGGGGGACATAATCAACAGTGCCTGTAACGAGATACTACTCATTCTGAAAAACGACAAATTAAACGATGAGGAGAAGAAGAAACAAGTGGAAGATGCACTGGAGGTGTCCTCCATGAGGGATGAACAGTTTATCGAGCTGAACAACTACGCCAGGGAAATTTACGATTTTAACAGGAAGGAAGTTTTTGAAGAAGTGGATGAAGAGGAGGGGGTTGCCGTGGTTTTTGAGGAAGATGACGAATACTTCGACTATAGAAGCAGCACCAAGGGGAGGGACGGGACTAAGAGTCAGGAGGACATGGCCAGCACGAACGAGCTGAGTGACGATTACCAAATTGGCATCGACGATGCGGAAGAGGAGGATGAAAACTATGATGATGATGAGGAGGAAGATAATGAAAGTGATGATGATGACGATGAGAAAAGTGACCTTTCAGATGAAGAGAATAGTCACGGGGAGGAGGACGACGGGAAGGACGACCAGGAGGGGGAAGACGCAACAGGGAAAGGGAAGAGAAGTACCCGGAAGAAGAGCGCCAAAAGTAGTACTATTACCACACCGGGTGCTTTCCCCATGAAGAAAAAACAGGAAAAGCAGGAGAAACATCTAAGCTTGAAGGGTATGAAGAAAGACACGGATGGGAAGAGAAAGGAAACGGAAGACTACGAGTTGGAAACAAATTCGATAGATGCACATTGGTTGCAGAGGGAACTGAATAAAGTCTTTACCGACCCGTCCCTCTGTCTAGAGAAGGAGAAGGAAGTGCTCGATGTGCTAGGTATCTATGACATACAAGAATGTGAGAATAAGCTAGTACACATTCTAAAGTACGAGAATTTTTCCATGGCAAAATTGCTAATCAAGAATCGGTGGAAGGTTTACTACTGCACGTTGCTTGGGCAGGCCCAGACGGAGAAGGAGAAGAAGAGGATCATGGAGGAGATGAGGAAGAGTGAGGAGGGAGAAGAGATTCTGGAGGAGCTTTCCAATTTTAAGGCCATGAAGAGGAACAAGCAGAGCGAGTTTGCCAAGACGATGCGGAGGGAGGCAGACAATTTATTTAAAAAGAGGAGGTACCCTGCAGACGGGGTGGAGGACGCCACGGAGGGGACTCCTCATGGGGGGGGCAGGTTCATCCGTGAGGAGGAGGACGACGAAACTGACAATGAAGATGAAGAAGAGGACGAAGATGATGAAGAGGATGACGGTGACGGTGATGACGCCCCTGCGAAGAACGCCAAGGCGGGCACGAAACACCCTCTGAAGACGAACCAATTAACTGTGAAGGTGGGCACGAAGAAGGGAGGGAAAAAAGTCAATACGGGGGAGCACCCTGACGGGGACAACGAGGAAGACGAAGAATCAGTGGAACACTTCAGAGCCAAGTATGTCGATTTGGAAAAGATGGATGTTAAGCAAAAAGGAGCAGATTTTTTTAACAGAGAAGTGGTCCTACCTGTGGATAGCACCCGAGTGGAGAAAAAAGAATACGATGAGATTATTATTTCCAGTTCGAGAAGTAAAAGCAGCAGTGCGAAGGGATCCCTCGACAATGAAAAGGCAAGGGGGAGAGAGAATTACTACACGAACCCGGAGGATATAAACCTTGTCAACGTGTCAGATTTACCCGAGTGGGCGCAGGAAGTTTTCACCTGCGTAGGAATTAGCAAACTGAACGCTATACAGTCCAAGGTGCATGATGTGGCCCTGAACAGATATGAGGAAAATATGCTTATTTGTGCCCCAACGGGTTCAGGAAAAACGAACATCGCCTTACTATGTATGCTGAATGTTATTGGAAGTTATAGGTTACGTAGCGGCAACATCGACAGGAAGAACTTTAAGGTTATATACATATCTCCTATGAAGGCGTTGGTGAATGAGCAGGTGCAGTCATTCTCTCTGAGATTGAAGTGTTTAAATTTGAAGGTGAGCGAATTAACAGGTGATGTGAATTTGAGTAGTAAGGAGATTGACGAGAGTCAGGTGATTGTGATGACCCCGGAGAAATTCGAGGTGATCAGTCGAAAGTGGAATGAGAAGATCCTTCTGCAGAAGATAAAGCTCATCATCTTCGATGAGATACACTTGTTGAATGAGGCACGTGGAAACGTCCTCGAGAGCATCATCAGTCGGATTAATAGGTATGTTGACAACACGCTGGTCTATGACGGTGGGGCAGCCACAGGGGGGACGAACGTTACAATGGATGATGTTCAGCAAAACAACCTAAACATGCACAGGAAGAAGATCCGTCTGGTGGGTCTGTCCGCCACGCTACCAAATTATGAGGACGTTGGATTGTTTCTGCGAGCTGACCTGCGAAGAGGTGTGTTCTACTTTGATTACTCCTTCAGACCAGTCCAGCTGGAGCAGCACTACGTTGGTATTAAGGAGAAGAAGGGCATTAAAAAGTACGCCCTCATGAATCAGGTAACCTATGAAAAGGTCCTAGAAGAGGCGGGAAAGAATCAAATACTAATTTTCGTGCACAGTAGGAAGGAGACCTACCGAACAGCGAAAATGCTAATAGACAAATTTTTGAAAAGCGATAATTTAAATAAATTTCTGATGGGGAAAAAAATATCAAGTGAAATTTTATTGTCGGAAAAGGAGGCTATAGTGAATGAGGAACTGAAGGAGATTCTTTCCTTCGGGTTTGGTATTCACCACGCAGGGATGAAAAGAACAGATCGTAAATTAGTGGAAGATTTATTTTCGGATAGGCATTTACAGGTGCTGGTATCCACAAGCACCCTAGCGTGGGGAATAAACCTTCCTGCACATACAGTCATCATTAAAGGAACAAGTGTATATAACATAAGCGTAGGTGACTTCGATGAGTTGTCCCCAATGGATGTGCTCCAAATGGTAGGAAGATCAGGACGACCTCAATATGATAAGAGTGGAAAGGCAGTCATCATAACGGAGCACAAGAATTTGCAGCTTTACTTATCTCTAAATAATGAGCAGCTTTGCATTGAATCCACTCTGATGAGGAACATAGTGAATGTAATTAACGCAGAGATTGTTCTGAGGAACATTCAGAATTTTAAGGAAGCAGTGAACTGGTTCAGATACACGTACCTTTACATTCGCATGATGAAGAATCCAAAACTGTATGGCGTTCTCCCCAAGGGTGAAAAAGCGGACCACATATACACAGATCAGGGTAAGGAGCATAACATTTCTGACCTGTTCATGCAAAAATTGAACAAAAAAATTTACAACATTATATACTCTGCTTTCGTAACGCTGGAAAAGTACGACCTGATCAAATACAATAAGAAGCTAAACACGGTGAGCAGCACGTATGTAGGAAAAATCAGCAGTTACTATTATGTGGACTACCGGTCGATAGATCTGTATAATAAGAAGCTGAACAAACATACGAATGAGACGGAGTTGTTGAAAATTTTCGGAATGAGTGACGAATTTAAACATATCTTCGTGAGGGAGGAGGAGAAAGTGGAGCTGTCAATCATAATGGAAAAGCTACCGATCCCGTTGAAGGAGGCAATAAGCATTCCCTACACGAAGATTAACATTCTTCTGCAATTGTACCTGTCTAATGTGACCCTAAATGGGTATGTCATAAACGCGGACCTAATATACATACAACAGAATGCGTTGCGAATTTTTAGAGCCTTTTTCGAAATATCATTGAAAAAGAATTCTTACCATTTAAGCGCAATGACACTGAAGTTTTGCAAAATGGTGGAAAGGAAAATGTGGGCCACCATGTCACCGTTAAGACAGTTTGGTCTGCTTAGTAACGAGCTCATCCGAATTATTGAGAAGAAAAACATCACCTTCAGGAATTACCTAAATATGAGTCTGAATGAATACATAACCATATTTAAGAATAAGAAAATTGCAAAAAATGTATACAAATTGGTTCACCATTTTCCGAAAATTGAGCTAAACGCGTATATCCAGCCGATCAATCATCGGATGCTGAAGGTAGAACTGAATGTTACGCCAGATTTTATTTACAATCCGAAATATCATGGCCACTTTATGTTATTTTGGGTGTTCGTTTTTGACATATCTAGTGAGAGTATGTTGCATTACGATTTGTTTAGCTTAAAACGGGGCGGCATGACTAGCACGGTCAATATGAATTCGATGAATGCATCTTCACAGATGCACCGTGAGGGGGACCATACAGGAGGTGACACGCTGGATGATCACCTGCTGACTTTCTTCGTACCGATAAATGAAAATCCCTTTTACATTGTGAAGGTAGTTTCAGACAAATGGTTGGAATGCGAAAGCACCATAAATTTATACCTAAAGGATATAATTCTACCGTCGAAGATTTCCTTCTCGACGCCGTTGCTCGATTTGCAGGCACTGCCAGTAAACGCCCTCAAGTTTGAAGACGCAAAGCAATTTTTCCACAGCAGAAATGTGACCCATTTTAATCCAGTACATACGCAGATATTTCCATCCGTCTACGAAATGGGTGGCAATGTAATAATATGCAGTTCCCCTGGTAGGTACTACCTAACACCAGCTGAGTTTGCCATCCTACGAATGATTCGTTCTGTGAAGGAGTTACACACCTACCTTAGGAGGTATATAAAAAAGGAGGAGGACCTTTACAAGATTGTTCGTGATAAGAGTATTGCCAGTATGGCTTACAACAACCCAATGGACTTCATCAAAATAGTTTATGTAGCCCCGTTGGAGGAAATTGTTCTGAAGACGTTTGAAAACTGGACCCATTTTTCCAACTCCTTTGGGATGAAAATGGCAATACTGACGGGCGACGTACAGGTGGATACGAAAGTGTTACAAAGGAATAACATCGTTCTGTGCACCCCGGATAGGTATAATAATTTGTCTAAAAAATGGAGGAGGAAGAAAATTTTTCAATCGGTAAATTTATACATATTTGATCATATGGAACTGTTAGACACGTTGGAGGGGTCAATCATGGAGGTTCTGATCAGCCGGGTGAGGTACATAGCAACGCAGCTGGACTTGGGCAAATCCCAGCGGGGCAAGAAAGGCAGCACAAGCACAGGTTCTGCATCGACTGACGCAAAGTCGAAACTGCCTCCCTTCGTTGACCTCAACCTGGGGGACGACAGAACGAAGGACAAGAAAGGAGCATCCTCCGACGCTGCTCAGAACCTTAACAAAATGCAACACCTGACCATGGACGATGTTTACGAAAACATTGGGGTGAATAGAATCGTGTGTCTGTCCAGCTGTTCCGTTAACAACTGCAAAGACGTTGCCGAATGGATCGGGTGTAAGAAGAGCGATTATTACAATTTCCTCTCCAGTGTGAGGAGTATTCCGATCGAAATTTACCTGCACGCCGTCAGCATCATGAACAAGCAGAATAGGTACCTTTCCATGCAGAGGCAGGTATACCAGACGGTTCGAAAATTGAAAAGGAAGAACGCAATCATCTTCGTGACGGAGGATAAAATGTGCAAAACGTTGGCCCTCGATTTGGTTCTTTCTGCCTGTAATGACGGGTTCAGTTTCTTCTCCACCATCGGAGGGTCCACCTTAAAGGAGAATTTGCAGGACCACATTAACGATAGGATGCTGGTGGAGTTGCTCAAACAGGGAGTGGGTTACCTGTATCGAAACATGAGTGAGATGGAGAGAAAAGTTGTAGAAGCGCTCTTCGATAAGAAGGCAATTCAGTTACTGATAGTGGCCCACGACTACGTGTATCGGTTGAACGTTTATGGAAATGTGGTAATCCTGTTAGACACAATAATAACGCACTTCGATGGAAAGGAGGAAGATTATTCCATTCAGAGTGTGTTGCAAATGCTCAGTTATGCAGGTCGGGAAGGAGAAGACACAAAGTCGTTTGTTTACATATATACCTACATCACGAAGAAGGAATATTACAAGAATTTCATTTACGAACCGCTGACTGTAGAGTCGAACATAGAAGATTACCTTCCAAACTTTTTGAACAACGAAATTGTGATGAGTACAGTAGAGACGTATCAGGATGCTATCGACTGGATCACGTGGTCCTTTTTCTACAGAAGAATTAGGAAGAACCCAAATTATTACGGTCTGAAGGGGGTATCCAATGAGCACATATCCGACTACCTGTCTGAGCTGATTGAAAGCAACATTGAGTTACTCTCCTTTGCGAATTGCGTGGCGGTCGAATCGGGGGAGGACAAAAAATCACGCAATGGAATGTTGCATAGTGGGGAAGGTGCTAGTAGTGGTTCCGTCTCCATTAAGCCGTGCAATCTGGGAATCATTGCGTCATACTACAATCTGGACTACCACGTAATTCACTTCTTTAATCAGTACGTGTTATCCCTGAAGGGGCTGAAGAAAAACAGGATAATGGAAATTGTGTGCCTGTCCAGTGTCATGTCTGAGGTGGTAAAAATGAGCAACTACGATGTGATGCTGTGCGTGAAGATTGCCCAGACGTGTAACATGAAGGTCACCTCGGAGTTCTTGAAGCTTTCCATAAGTACTGAATCCGTTACGGGGAAAAATGGCCTACTCCCGTCAGGAGACGACCCAGATGGAGCATCAGATCACCTGAACAAGTCAGGCGAAAATGACAAAAAAGAGCAATACATAAATCTGGTAAATTTTATTTCCAACCCGGTTTATTTTACGCCCCATTTGAAGGCACTAATCATTCTGCAGGCACACATCCATCGTTATAGCATTCCGATGAACTA
Source organism: Plasmodium coatneyi (assembly GCF_001680005.1). NCBI lineage: Eukaryota > Apicomplexa > Aconoidasida > Haemosporida > Plasmodiidae > Plasmodium > Plasmodium coatneyi. The sequence continues at coordinate 1,371,555 of NC_033560.1, forward strand.
CGTGGAAGAAACGAAAAGGGTTTTGCAGAAAACGTTTAAGCTGATCAATGCACTTATAGACGTGATCAGCAGTAACAACATTTTAAATTTCTGCCTGTTCGTTATGGAGATATCGCAGATGTTGACGCAGAGCATGAGCAGCACGGACGAGTCCAACCTGATGCAGTTACCACACTTCGACGATGATTTAATTAAAAAGGCGAAGGAGTTAGAGATAGCAGATGTGTATGACCTGATCAATGCGGAGGACGAACAGAGAGAGGAGCTTCTAAACCGACTGGATGAGAAGCAGAAGAGCGAAATTGCTAACGTGTGCAATATTTTCCCTGTCATTGAGGTGCACTACGATATCGACCTGGAGAAAAAATACAAAGTGAATGAAATTGCCACGCTGAACTTAACTGTAGAACGGGACTTGGTGCAAGACGATCCGGACTCCTCTGCCAACTGTTTTGCACACTCTCTGTACCTCCCCTTCGAGAAGGAGGAACTATGGTGGGTCGTCATTGGTATTAAAAAAATGAACCTCCTCCTCTCTATAAAGAAGCAGCCTCTGGTAAAAGCCGTTAATAACGTGAAGGTGAACTTTGAGTTGCCCGACCAGCCCGGCCGCTACGATGTGGTCATCTACGTCATAAACGACTGTTACGTGGGCTGTGACCAGGAGTACGAGTTTGCCATTCAGGTGGTGGCGTGATGAGCAGACGGGCAGGACTAGACGAAAGGGTTGCTTCGTCTAGTTGGGGTGGACCACTATTACATTGGTACACATGTAGTAGTGTTCTGGATTGCACTTGGAGGCACCCATTGGGGGATTTTTTTTTTTTTTTTTTTTTAAACATGCCAACCTGGTGGGTGACTTCCTCCGTGGAGCTCACTCCAACTGTGCAGGGGAAAACCGTGTCCCTTTTGCAGTTCTTTCAATTTTACAAAAAAAAAAAAATAATAATAAAACAAAATAAAATAAATGAAGTGATAATGGGGGGTAACTCCTACGTTGGTACGCATATAAAGGTATATGTTCATATGAGGGGGTACTTCCACGGGCCAGCTCAGTCGAAGCTACTTCGGGATGGGCTGCCCACGACTGATCGTTTCGTAAAAGTTCTTGAAGAGGGAGTTGCATTTCTTATCATCATTGTGCAGGTGCATGCAGTAAAACAAATTCGAATAGTGATCATTGAAAAGTTTGGAAAAGTGGACGTTGTCGTTGTTATTGGTAGTGCAGTACTTGTAGCCCACCACCTTAAAGGACTCAGTTAAAAGGTCTTTGCATTTTTTCTCTCCTTCGTCTAGTAAGTGGTCCACATCATACTTGGCATGATCAGGGATAGTGCTTCCCAAACACATAAACCGCTTTATATCGTAGAAGGAGTCATTCTGTTTTTGTGTGTGGTACTTTGCTTGGTTGTAGAGGGAGGGTGACTCGGGTGACTGGTGGATCACGTCACTGAGCTTGGAGTAGTCCGTGGTTAGTGCCATGGGTGATTAAATTATTAAATGGAAAGCTTCAGCAGCATCCTGTGTGCAGGCATACCTGCTGGTATATACGCTCAGCGGGTGGGTCTTCTTGGGGCTGTTCCTCGGGGGGTGGTAAAAGGAGAATCACTTCTTTACCTTTCTACGTGGGGAGCGCAACTGCGTGGGATTTGTCGAAATGGGCAAAGTGTCGATGAAAAAAAAAAAAATTTTTTAAGTTAAAAAAAGAGGAAAAAAAAATAAACATGGAAGGGAGAAAAAAAAAAAAAAAAAAAGCAGTTCCACCCCCACGGGCAGTCATGCACGTATTTGCGCATCGTGTACCTCCACGCGGCGTAACGATTTTTCTGCGGAGCGATTTTTTTTAGGCGTGGCCTCTACAGGAGATGAGAAAAATTTAATAGTGCCCCCCCAAATTGTTGCCATTTGTATTTGCCTTTCCTGCGTTACATGCTTTTTGTTTTTGTTTTATTTTTTCCCTGGGAGATATATAAACTGGAATGTAGCGGCCGAGCTGAAGGCGCAACGGGGAAGAGCGAAGAGGAAGAAGCAAAGCAAACCAAACCAAACCAAACCGGGAGGGGCTGCATAGATAGCTACGTCACTCACGTAGGAAGATATGTGGATCCTCCCCCAAGCAACACTTGCTCGGTTTAATTGCTCGATTCACTTGGTACCATAGTGAGCCTCGGCCCAGCAGTACTACTTCTACGTGAAGAGTTACCAAAAAGTGGAAGAAAAGGCAACCGTGAGAGAATCAAATAGCTGTGTTTGTTCCCGGGTCAGTGGTCCTAAGGGAGCAAACCGAGCATATCCCACTGCAGGAAGTTTAAAAGGAAAAGCCCCCTGTGGGCAGGAGAAGAGAATCCCTTAAAGAATGCCATTTTGACGTACAATCCATTCTTGCGGAGTGAAAACGTGGTGCGTCCAGCCGCAGAGCATCTATATCACATTTGGGTGACCACTCAGTAACGGACAGAAGAAGGGTGGAGGAGAGTGTTACAAAATACAGTCATCCTGCTAGCCCACCTGTTCGATAAAGTCAAACGTATGTCAAAATGGAGAAGGAGGAGAGTTACAAAACGTCGGAAAAGTACGAAATATGTACGAGTTTTGAAAACATAGGAATTGACGAAGGTTTGTTGAGGGGAATTTACGCATACGGATTTGAAAAACCTTCTGCCATTCAGCAGAGAGGTATCAAGCCAATTTTAAGTGGCAGAGATGTTATTTTGCAAAGTCAAAGTGGGACAGGAAAAACTTGTGTCTTTGCAGTGGGTGCTCTAAATTGTGTTAACCGTAATTTGAGTGAAACGCAGGTGATTATACTATCGCCTACAAGAGAGCTAGCAGAACAGACACAGAAGGTGTGTCTAGCCCTAGCAGATTATATACACGTAACTATATACTGTTGCATCGGAGGGAAGAAAATGAGTGACGATATAAAGGCCCTAAACAACGGAGTGCATATAATTAGTGGTACTCCAGGGAGAATTTACCACATGCTAAACTTGAGGCACTTAAAATGCAAGTACATAAAACAGCTAGTGATTGATGAGGCAGACGAAATGCTAAACAAAGGATTTAAAGAACAGGTCTACGACATTTATCGTTTTTTGTCACCGAATACACAGATCGTACTTTCGTCAGCCACACTTCCACAGGAGGTGTTAGAAATAACAAATAAATTCATGCACAGGCCTGTGAAAATATTAGTAAAAAGAGATGAACTAACTTTAGAAGGAATAAAACAATTTTTTGTATCGATAGAGAAGGAACAGTGGAAATATGAAACGCTCGCTGATTTGTATGAAAGTTTGACGATCACCCAAGCTGTTGTTTTTTGTAATACTAAGATGAAGGTAGATTGGTTAACAAAAAAAATGCAGGAGGCGAATTTTACCGTTTGTAAAATGCATGCAGGGATGAGTCAGAGTGAGCGAGACGATATCATGTTAAAGTTTAGGCAGTGTAAATTCCGTGTCCTTATATCAACGGATATTTGGGGAAGGGGGCTGGACGTACAGGAAGTTTCCCTTGTCGTAAACTATGACTTGCCCAACTCGAGAGAGAGCTACATTCACCGCATCGGGAGGAGTGGTCGATTTGGCAGGAAGGGTGTTGCCATCAACTTTGTTAAAAATGACGACATAAAAATTCTTAGGGATATCGAGCAGTACTACTCCACGCAGATTGATGAGATGCCTATGAACATCACAGAGCTGCTCTAGGGGGAACCTTTCGGAAGGGTTTCATTTTGCGTTAGCTAGCTAATTTGTTTTTTTTTTTTTTTTTTTTTTTTTTTTTTCCATTTTCACCTGAACGGGTCATATTTTTTTTTTTTTTTGCAACTCAATTTGTTAACATGTGATTGCCACTGAGGCATTCCCTGCGTCGTAAAGCTAATAAAGCGATGTAAACAATACCTTGGGGGGGAAGGATAAAATTGCTCATCCGCTTATGTTTGGGTTGCCCTGTCCAGGTGCACCACGGGCACCACGTCAACGCTGCTGATCTGCATGTGTGCTTTTCCACTCACGACAAAAGCACGGAACCAGGGGAAAGGAAAATCCCCCAAGCGTTGCCCCGTCGTTTGTTCTTTTGCCAAGCACGCAGTCGGTGGAAGAGACGGCCGTTTGGGTGACTTACACAGGGAGGTTATTTTTTTTTTCCCCATAATGCGGGAAGACCATTCGTGCAGAACATTTCAACCTTTTGGCACATTCCCTTTTTAAGCCGCTTTTCTGTGTGCACACGTGTGTTTTCATTTTAGTGCTTATGTTTTTTCTGCCCATGTAGTAAACTACGTCCACCACGGGAAATACCACCGTGAAAAATGACCATGCCAAGGGGGGGATTCCTAAAAGCTGTGTTTTTCCTCCTGTGTGCTGCGCTCTGGGATGGGCGTTTAGCCCCCTGGGAGATGTGGCCACACAGTTGTGTCCCCCTGTTGAGTGTTAAAGGAAGAACCAATGTGAGCCGCTTTTACGCAGCAGGGAAGGTCATATATGGGTTGAAGGAAGACAGAGACTTTAGTGTGTATGCCCAATTTTGTTACAGTAGGAGTGGGCGCACAAAGGAAAAAAAGGGAGTGCTTATTCTGACCAGCTCGTACATCCCCAATGGGAAAATGTTAATCCTGAAGCAGACGGAGCAGGAGATTAACAAGTACATGAATGGGAAGGACGGAAAGACGTGTGCAGACTTAGAGGGGAAAGCTTTGTTTGTCCACCCATTTGGGAGCACCCCCCAAGGGAATTTACCCAATTCGTATTCCCTTTATGAGGAACATATCGGTGACCATTTGAAGGGAACCCAGTTGAACTTTGTCCTACTCGCTTGTGGACGCCACGTGAAGAATGCCTACAAAATTGAGTTCCGAAATAATACGCACTTTTTGAGGAATCATTTTTCTTGCGAGGATCAGGGTGTGCAATATTGAAAGAGCAATGGAGAAGGCGCGTTGCTGTCTTGCCAATTCTGACTCTGCACCTGTGTATGTTTGTCCCAATTTAGCACACCTTTACCACCCCTCACCCCCGTAGGGCTCATCGAGATCCACCTTCTCCTGGTGGTCATCTTAGGCGTCCTCTCCCTTGCATACAAATCGAAGCAGGAATCGTTAAGGAGAGCACACAGCGCCCTGAAGGAAGGCGTCCACATGGCTGCAATCTTTTTTGTCCTCTCTAATATATGCTACCTCATACATATATTCTTTTATGCGTTCAACGGGACAGGGTTCACCTCACTGAAGGTGCTCAGTCAGATAGGTGAATCCATTTACGACTGCTTCGTGGTGACCATTATTTTTTACATTATGTGTTGCACAGTCGATAGAGAGAAACGGAGGGAAGACACTTTTCGAACTTCGCTCAGCTATGGCGTCCTCAAATTTGTGTACCTTCTGGTGGAAATGCAAAACCAGCAGGAGTTGAATCTCTACGCATCTTTGCACTCAGGTTGGGGAAGAGCAAAACATGGTGCCGTTACTTCCCACGTGGTGAATGTATCCACGCGTTCCTACCCTTTTACCATTTCATGTCGATTCATTCATCCACACACACACACATACACATATACAAATATACACCTTTGTGCAGTTGTAGCTCTACCTTTTGTGGTTTACCGCGTGATCATAGCAGGTGCAGATTTGCTTCTCCACCGTAGCGTTTCACGTTATCGGGGGAGGGAGAGTACTTCCCATGTTATGTCACCTGTCCTCACCTAATATGTTGTAACCTGTTCTCTTTCATTCCTCCCTCACGTCAGCAAAGATTTACGAAAACTACAAACGACTGCTGATGGAGAAGACCTCGAGGGAGGAGACTTTCTTCATATCACTTCACATGTTTTTGTTAGTTCATTGGGGAGGGGTAACTCACTCAGGGGGGTTATCCACTGACGTGCGTGTGGCAGTGCTTCCCTGCCTTTACAGACGCTCCCCCTCCTTCACGTAGAAACCGTCCCCTCAACACTGCAGATACAACCTCTGGATTTTGTCCATCCCGGCGTACTACCTGTTGATGAGCAAAGCTTCCGTGTAAAAAATGGGAGATACGCTACTCCTGCGGGTGGATGGGGGCATGAGTGGGGTGTATTGTGCCACCGCACACTGTCCTAGGGAGATGGGAATACGTACGTGTAGGCATCCCCCCAGGGAAGAAGCTGCTCTGTTTTTCCTTCCACGGGTACTTAGCAAAATATTCATTCTTTTTTTTTTTTTTTCTTCCCTCCGCAGCCATTTTACCCACCTGTACGTGCACTTTTCAAACCTTCTAATTTTGATATGTAATAGGTGGAGCGACCCAGCTGTGCAGACCCGTTGCAGTGACGCGTGTAACAGTTGGTCGTTTGCATGAGCATATGATCCTATCTACGCAACTTCACTCTGCTATATAGCTAGCTTTTTTTTTTTTTTTTTTTTTCACCTGAACGGTTCATACAGCTAGCTATTTATTATTATTTTTTTTTTTTTTTCCCTTTTTCAAGATTTGGTGCACGTCATTTCGGAGAAGAAGTACGAAGTCACGGAATCCCGGCACCCCTACTTGGATATGGAGTGACTCCTTTCGCGTCAGATGGAATGATCTCACCAGGGTGAACGTGAACGATGCATGTTAGTGGCATAGGCAGGTGAAGGGAGGAGAAGAAGCTCCCCTTTTTTTGTTACCCAACCTGTGACGGCCACCCGTCTGTTGCAAAGCGGTACTGGAATCGCTACACATATGCACGGTTATATATATTTTTTTTTGTGTTGTGGGAGTCTTTTTAAGTGTTCATTTTGTGAAGTTTCCCATATTTGCGGCAACCGTTGTATGGCCCTCCTGCTCGAGGGGACTGCACACGTATGGGAAGTTTGCATCTTTTGCGAAATTTGCTGCCTTCCCCCCCCCGATGCTTCCAGCCAAGTCATAACATTGTGCCAAACATGCACCCGCAGGAAGGAGGAACCTTTCAACGTAGCCATTTTTCTCCACCCCCGAGCGAAAAATATGTATTATGTGAAAAAGTATGAACATAAGCTGCTGAGCGAAACGTTGCGATTTTTGGGCTTTACAGTAAAGTGGGGAATTCACGAAAATGGCTACTGGATGACAAATCTGAATTATTCCTTTGACTATATGTTGTCCAATTTAGTGATAAAATATTTTAAGGAAAAGAGTAAGTAGAACGATCCTTTTGGAGGGGGCATTTCGCCGCTCCGTTAGAGTGTACCCCCCACGTAAGGGTGTCTTCACATGCATAACTGTTTCCCCCCTTTGCAGAAGTCAAATCGGTTATAGATGTAGGGTGTGGGTACGGGCACTACGTGAACGAATTAAACTTTCACAAAATAAGGGCAGTGGGCGTTGACGGGAATTCTAAGCTAGTCAATCTTCTAAAAAATGGTACGTTTTTTTGTTCAGCGCGAGGGTTCATCGTTGTGGAGCATATGCACATTGTGGCATGTTTCTTTTTTTTTTTTTTTTTTTTTTTTTCCCTTATAGAGGACATCTTCCCACTGGACGCCACGAATGAATACTTCGTAGCGGAAATACTGAACAAAGTGAACGACTCGAATAGGAAAGAGCATGCGAAGGACAGATGTTTGGAAGCGAACAAAGTCATAAAAAAGGCCGCAGAAATTGGCAGGAGCGTTCTCCACTTTGACTACGTATTATGTTTGAACGTGGGGGAGTATATTCCCAAGGTAAGTTTGGAGAGGATAAAGTGAGGGTATATACGCCTAGGCAGATGCGTCTACATCACATGTCTGATTAGTGCGCTCAGTCAATTTGCGCTACTGAGGGATGACCGCATGCCCACAACACAACCGACTCGTTCCCACCTGCAGAAAAAAGAAGAAGCTTTCCTCAAAAATTTGGACAGACTAAACAGCAGGGGTATTATTTTATCGTGGGACATTCCGGACACCTTCAACACGGGGACGATAAATGAAAAGAGTGAGGAGGAAATTCTTGACCTTTTTTTGAACGCTTATAATTACACCTATGATGAAAAGAGCAGTGCATTTTTCCGGAAAAACTGCAGCAACGATGCTCTAAAAAATTGCATATACATTTTTGAGAAGCGCAGAGGGTAGCTCTCCTTCCCTTCCATTACTTGCACGTATTGTGTGTATTTAAATATGTCACGAGGCGGATACGATTTGGTATCCATTATCTGTAATCGGCTATTTTTTTTTTTTTTTTTTTTTTTTCTGTTTATATGCTATTTTGCTTCGTTCCTTATTACTTCGGTCACCCACCTTCATGGAGCTAGCTAACCATAGTGTGTGTAAATGGGCTCAGCGCGTGCGTGGCCATGTTGGGTGAACCATTTTGGTGATTCTTTAGCACACCCTGCGTATACTCCTTCTACACTTTATTAATAACTGGTGTATCACCCGTTTGGTTTTTCTTCCTCATGGGAACTCACGAACCACGTCAACTCCAAGCATACAAAATGTTAACACATTTGTGAAAAAAAAAAAAAAATAGTTGGCACCTGACCTGTGCAGGTAAACAGCCAAAAAGGTTCAGAAAATTTTACGCCAATATGGGAAAAAAAAAAAAAATAAATAAATAAGCGCACAGCAAATACATAACACATATCACACACGCATGGTTGCGTCAAACGAATAACTGAACGACGCGCACTAATCTATTCGCCCCGCATCGAAGGAAGTCGACGACGAGCAGAATAGGAAGCCGTAAGGGGGGAGAAACAACATAACACTGAACTAGGCAAAAAAAAGAATAAGAAACAAATTAAAGAAATAATAGTAGCTAATCACGGTGGAAAAACGATAGGAAGGGTAGCATCTGTACATAGTTTAGTTTTTTGTGTGAACGGGGAGCCAAATTGGGTTAAGGAAAGGGGAAAACAGCACCACATTTGAACCGCTCATAGGAGCTAGTAGAAAAGGCGTAAAGTTAAGAACACTAAGGATTAAAAAAAAAGCCTCATCATAGAAAAGAAATTACTCCACTTAAAGGGAAGGAAAAAAGCAAAATTAAAGAACAAATAAATCAACACCTAGGGATGCATCAAAATACACCATAAAGCAGTCAGACACACCGTAAATGAACAAATTAGCGAGGAAAAACGCTTCAACTGAAAGGCAGCGTAGCGCTAAAAAGGGGAATGACACCAAAAGCGGCAGTAAGAAATCGTCCGGCGGGACGGGGTCAGCCCGAGGGAAGGATAAGTGGAGTCTCACCGTGAGCACTCAAGTAGTGGAAAGCGCAGCAGTTCCTGCGCAGGGAGGATCGAAAATGGTAACACGGGCACAGGCCAAAAAGGACGGAAAGGGAAATATAAAGGATGCAAAAGGAAACCCTAAAGTAGTGAAGACAATCGCAAAAGACGCGAAGAGAGCCGCTAAAAATGGAAAACTAAAGAGTAAAGACAGAAAGATAAACGCTAAGGACTCAAGGAAAAATGTGAAAGACGCAAAGCTAAAGGTTAAAGACAGGAGGACACGAAAATCTAGCACCATCCATAACGCAAAACAAAAGTCATCGGGTTCCCCGCCTGGGAAGAATGCCCCTCTGAAATTATCTCTCCAAAAAAGGAAAGACTCAAGGGAAGTAAAAAATGCAAAATCTTCCTCCGTCGTAGCAACACGCCATTCTTCACATGCACGCATGAATCAAAAGGAAAGGGAACAAATTAATTTAAAGAGAGATAAAAAAAAAGTTTTGGAGATGACGGAAAAACGCAGCAACAAGGCTGGACGTGAAAAAAGTTGCAAAGCGAAAAATGAGCAGCATCAGTCAAACAAGCAAAAAAACTACACAATAAAAAAAAAAAAAAAATTAAACTGCACAGTTATTAACGAAATTCAAGTGAAGAATAATGTATATATCTGCAAATTTAAAAACAAGCTAAATAAAATTCGCAAATACTTTTTCCCTATATATATGTATGGCGAAGCTTCCGTAGCACGAAACAAGGCCATGCTGCTGATGATTCACATGCACACATGCTTATACTGCCAGAACGGGGTTCTGTGCAACTTCGCTGAAAATTACACGATGTAGTGGAAGTAGTGGAAGTAGTGGAAGTAGTGAAGGGGTAGAAGGCAAGTGTGGATGACGTAGTGGCCATAACGACGTGGTTGACTTTTTTCTCCGTTTCGACGTCGCTGCATCTGTACGTCCCCACATTTCGTTGAAACATTTTTAAAAAAAAAAAATCACCTATGATGGGGTGAGAAAAGATACACACGTTTTGTGCCTCCCTGCGTGGTTAGGCGAATGTGGATAGAAATAAAATAATTCAACTCCTTCTGTTCTTCCCACTTTTGCAATTTTTATGCGTCACCATAGTAGGACACACAAATGTTGTCCCCATTATATGAGTGATGAAATGGCGCAGTTATTCGAATTAGCCCCTCGTTAACGCTTATTTGTCTTTATATGAAGATTTTTATGTGTGTATGATGCTTCCGTATGTGCACACATTTTTGGCTGCACATTTGTGTTGTGTGCGCTTACAAGGTAGCAAAATCACCTGACCTGTTCATATTTTTTTTACTTTTTTTTTTTTTTTTTTTTTTTTCCGCCACTTGGTTAGCCATTTCATTGGCTAGCTCATTTCTTCTCCTTTTTTAAACTTACGTGATGGTGTGAACATTGTGTTGGCAGCGATTTGGAGGTTCCCTTCATTGATGCGTGCTGAGCGTGTCTGCATGTTAATTTCACATTTTTGGAGAGAATTTGTCCATTAGCAAAATTGGGCGGAGGACGTTGGACTTGTTCATGTCGCATATTTCCCCGTTGCACACAATTTCGTCAATTATAAAATGCGTTTTGTCAATGTTAAACATGATGTCTAGTTCGCATACATTTTCGTAGTACTTATCTAAAATTTCTATAATGTTGTGGATCATTTCGAGTATGGCGAATTCGTTTACGTCCTGGTTTGTCACTCCGACGATGAGGTAGAGGCTGGCATATCTGGTGGGTGTGAGGAGGGAAAAGGGATGGGGAGGTATGTGCAATGTGTGGACGGAAGTGCGTCACCATTTTGCAAAAGCATATTGGAAAGTTTAGGAAGAGGAGGCCGTTCACTCGTTCATTCGTTCATTCGTTCACTCGTTCATTCGTTCACTCTTGTGTGCACTTTTTTTTCTTCTTGCACGTGTTGAATGAATCACGTTGGTACACTGTGCCAGTGCAGTGCAAAGCATATGTAGTGCAGCCAACCTTCTATAAATAATTTTGTACTCCCTGTACTGCAGGAAGGAGCACTGGTAGTCGACTCGGGACAGGCATTTCCGTATGAGTTCCCCCTCAAGGATTGTCCTCTCTTCGATGCTGAGGTTGTTGTAGTACTGACTTAGCCTCGTTTGGCCCTGCTTGTTGACCATAAGAAGGAACTCGATCATGTTTGCGTGAGTGGTGGGCAAGGCGTTCCTATGTTGAGTTGTTCGTAGGCGGCGTGGTTAAGCGGCGGGAGTCCATATGAGCAACTCCTATTCATCACCCCTATGGGATATGCTCCTGGGCGATATTCTTTCCAACCGATCTGCTCTCATACATAAGTTGTGCAATTAAAAAAAAAAAAGAAGCTAGTCCTTTCCGGGGGTTAATAAGATCACACAGGGAAATTAAAATGATGACTTTAATTTAAATCAGGAATGTGATGCATGGATGGTTTGATGGAATGGGAATAAAATAGAAGGCTTTGCCTTTTTAGCATTTCCCATTTTTTTTTTTTTTTTTTTTTCAAAATATGTTGCTATTTTCTCTTCCCTGCATTGTTCATTTATTTATTTTTATTTTATTTTTTTTTTTTTTTTTGTCGAAATGAAGTATTGTATACTTGGCAATCGTTCGCCGTGATGTTAGGCGGTCGGTTTTTCTTTTTCATTTCCCCGTTCGTTTCTTTTTTCCACTCTCTTTTGGCTTTCACCACGGTTGTTCCATCTTTTGCATTGTGAACTCGCGCCACCGTGTGTACCTTAAAATTTAGGCGTAGTGGGGAACGATCACCCCATGAAATAACACTCAGAGGGGAATCTACCCATCGTGTGCCCTAGCATCCTTCGAAGGATGGGGAATAAACAGGGAAAGCGGAAAAAATACGAATTATGTGAATTTCAATTTGAGAAAGGTACGCGCAGAGCGGGGGAGAGTAAAAGGAAAAGAAAGGCATGTACGTGTGTATCTTTACGTGTGTGCTGGTAGTTACCATAGCGCTGCTACCCACTGCACGACATGCCACAGTGTGAACCCATTTGTGCCCCCCCTTGTAGAGTTCCAAGTGAAATTCCCCTGGAACGAAATCGTCCAGTGGGGCAGCCAAGATGTAAACGTAGACATGAACCTGGCGGCCATCCAAAAAACAATAGAAGAAATAAAAGACATAACAACAGATGAAGAGACATATTTTAACATGACCCAAGTGCAGTGCATTGATCCTTTTCACTTCGATGATGACATGGTTATGTGGGCAACATCTCTTTTGAAGGAAAATAGGAATTTACGGAGAATTCGATACAACCTGGTTCCAAAGGTTATTAGCGAGAACGAGTTTTGGAGGCGTTACTTCTCTGCGATCAAGCTCATCGTTACGAAGAATGCGTTTGAGGGAAAACACGGTGGCGCTGCCGGTACGTGATGGGGCAAAGTTCCGACGCGGGGTGCAGTGGGGGGGCGTGCTAAACGGGTGACGTGCTAAACTGGTGATGGGATTGAGACACCCCCACCCTGTCACCTCAGGAGGGAAGGGAGCAAGTAGTGGGTGTTTTTTTTTTTTTTTAGTGTCAAGGAGGTTTAATAGGTTCGGTTGGTAGAGTTTATGGTGAGGAAAATTAAAAGCGTTTTTCGACATGATTTGTTTGGTTACATGTTTATATGCATGTGTGGCAGTTTTTTTCGTTTTTCCTTTTTTCGTTTTTTTTGCGTTGTTTCGCTAAAAAATTAAAGACTAAAAAATTATGAAGTGAAGTGAACTTTAAAGCAAGGGGGAAGTGGGAAGAACTCCGCACAGGTCACTAGTTCAACGCTGCAGGGAAGGCTGTTGTGTGCCCGTTCGAAGCTGGGACTACTTCTTCGTCTCGAGCGAGTGAATCGTCTCTAACAAGGTTTCCATTTGATCTTCAGCATTTTGGAGGAGATTCTTTTTGGAGGACAGTTCACTGACCACCTCGTTTAGCTCCTCCAATTCGTGTTTTTTTTCTTCTATTTCATCTTCCGTGTTGTCACCGTGGTAATTTTTTTTTTTTTTTTTTTTTGTACTTTTGTTTTTCATCGACTTTTTGTACTTGTTTTTTTTTTTGTAATTATCGTCCATGTCTTTGCGCATCTTTTTCCTTTTGGGTTGATTGTCTTCGTCTTCGTCATGGTCGCTATTATCGTCACTTTCTGCTGATCGTTTTCTTTTTTTACCTTTCGGAGTGGGTCCACGTTCCGCTACGTCATCCGTATTTCCGCCTCGTCCTTTTTTTTTTTTCGCTCCTTTTAGTGAGCTCTTTTTTTCTCTTTTTTTTAGGTCTTTTTTGCTCCTTCCTTTTTTCTTCCCCTTTTTTCCCCTTTTCTTCTTTTTTCTCAACGCGTATTCTTCGGCAGCATCGTCCTCTGCGTCTTCCACGTCGTCCGATTTGTAGTTTCCCTTGGGTGTGTCATCATCATCGTCATCGTCGTCTCTATTTGCCTTTTTCTTCTTGGGACGTCTTTCCGCGATTATATCTTCATCTTCGTCCCCATGGTCATCCATTTCTTGTCGTTTTTTCATTTTTTTCCCTTTTTTGCCCTTCTTTCGACTTTTTTTCTTTTTGTTCTTTTTGTTCTTTTTGCTCTTTTTGCTCTTTTTGCTCTTTTTGCTCTTTTTGCTCTTTTTGTCTTTTTTTTTCTTTTTTTTTTTTTCCTTCTTCTTTTTCTTCTTCTTTTTTTTATCCTTTTTTTTTTTTTTTTTTCTTTTTTTTTCCCTTCTTTTTCTTTTTCGTCCTGGTCAAGGACAGGAGTGAACGAGCATTCCCGTGAGGAACAATTCCTTCGGTCTCTTTTTGTGCTTCCCCCCCGTTGAGGAGGGATAAATGTCTTGGTGTGTAATAACTGTGTACTGTTTCACCGAGTTGGAAATTTCCCCCCTGGAATGTTCCCCCTTGGAAGTCTTCTGAATCTTCTAAAAATGTTAGTTGCGGTGTTGAGCCCTTCTGGGATGGGTTCCTCCACAGGGTTGCCTCATCTGACGAACATATCCAGGTGGTTCCGCAACTCTCCTTTTTCGATTCCCCCCCTTCTACACTTCCATCTGTGAGTAGTAAATGTCCATTCTTGTGAAAATTTTGTTCTAGTTTGTAATGACGACTCTTTACCTCCCCACGGCGGTTTGAAGTCGCAATTCTATTGATTATATTGAGTAGATTTAGAAGGAGGAACAGATTGAAGAGGTTCAGTATGCTACCGGGGGAAAAGTGGGAACCGAAGCTAAGGGTGCTAAAATGGGTAGTAAGATTTAGGGTGGTAAGCTGTTGAGCCACGTTAATCAGAGAAAATTGACTACTCTGGCCAAGGACACCAACCAGAATGATTAAAAACACAGCAAGGTGCCTCCTCCTCACCAAACTGCATAGACAGTTGCACCCCCGCCGTAGACGAACCATTTTTAATAATTAGAAAATTATTTTATTTTAATATTTTTGATTCTTATAAATGGTATAAATGTATGCACATAAACTTGTAAATGAGTGTTACTCTTTTTTTTTTTTTTTTTTCTCCTTTTTCATTATTCTGTTTTCCATTTTGTTCATTTTTCTCTCTACTGAGGAAGTTTGTAGTATGGGAATATTGTGGCATGTCTGTCTACCGGGGGTGACATGTTCAATTTGTTTAGGGGCGCAAATTACGGTGAAAAATTTCGTGAAGATTTTAAAAAAAAGGAAAACACACGAGTGAGGATATGCGCACTGCCGCAGTGTTGACACGAATCATTAATGTTTTGTTTGTGCGTTTATATGTATATTTATTTTGCGATTTTTTTTTTTTTTTTTTTGTCCATTCGACCATCTGGTTAGCTATATGCGACGCAATTTTTCACCCCCCGCCGCAGCGTTCGTATCGCCCCCATATTTTTGTCACTATCTCCATTTGCAAGTTTAACCGACTTTTCTCCTTTTTATTTCCAAACGGGGAGTCATTTGGGTAGGCGTTTTTCCCCGCGCAGTGTTGTGCAATCAGCACAGACAAAATTTTCCTTTTTTTTTCTTCCCCAGAACAAATCGCAACTGTTCTGCACCGTCGAATGGGCAACGCGAGGGGGTAACCATACGCTAAGGAATACGCACGTGGGTATGCAGATGCGTGTATTTACTTCCCTCTTCTGAGAATGCAGAATGGTAAAACACACGTACGAAAATGTGCACTCGTGTATATGCACAATTGTGAGATTAATGAAGGAGAAAGCGAGAGGGGAAAGAAACGGATTTGCAAAAAATAAAAATTACACGCACTTTCCATTATGTGTATATATTATGCATCGAAAATATGGATGCCAAATGTTTTACTGTTTTGCTGATGTTACAACTGTGGGAACAC
The DNA here is from genome assembly GCF_001680005.1 of Plasmodium coatneyi. NCBI lineage: Eukaryota > Apicomplexa > Aconoidasida > Haemosporida > Plasmodiidae > Plasmodium > Plasmodium coatneyi. Next base: position 1,387,061 of record NC_033560.1, read on the forward strand.
TTAAAAAAGGGGAATATATGCCAAAGGGGGAGACACATTTGTGAATTAACTGTGTCCCAATTGGGGAGCGTGTCTGCTAGTTTTTCCCTCGTGTGATAACTACAGATGAGCAGCTTCTGCGACGAAGCGGGATATTTACTACATTTTTTAACATTTAAAAGATGTGTTACCATAAGAAGAAAATTTTCAATTTGTAGTTGAGAAAAATACAAAATGGGGGGCTTCCCCCGGGGATACCAATGATACTTTTGTTGCACACAAATGAGGAAAATAAAATGTCCGATGGGGCCCCCCCCTCAATGATGTCAAGCTGGGAAAGGCAAACCAAGCTTTTTACCTTGGCAAAAAAAAAAAAAAAAAAAAAAAAAAAAGAATACCTTGCCTGTTCATAAAAAATGCTGCCTTTTTTACCATTTTTGCATGAACGGTTCATACGAAAAAGGGGATTTTTGGAAGGGTCATTTTGTGGAGGTGAATTTATCTCCTGCAGAGAAATGCCTCATAGGAAAAAGGGGCCCACTGTGGGCAATGACCACCGTTGCCTTAGTGGAAAATTGACCTGAGTGTTGTTGTCACGATGTTGGCAACGTGTGCCATTGAACATGCATATGTGTGTGGAGGGAATTCGTGATCTGGTGAGGTGTAATATATATATATATATATATATACATTTTTCTCCCCTAACCGGCTACATTTTTAGCGGACTTAAAATGAAGCAAGAAGATGAGGTAAACAAAATGGTTACGTTAAATGGTCCCACTTGTGCAGCTATGTTGTGGTGTGACGATGCGTTCCCCTGTAAAATATGAAGCGATAACCGCTGTTTAGGTATAAAAGAAAAGACAATATCGTCTGACGTGTACAGTACAATGCATGTACTTAATTTACCTGCCGCTAGCGAAGTCAATAGTTTGCGAAACCGTTTTTCTTAATTTGGGTAATGTGTAAAAAAAAGGAAGTTTCTCTCTTTGACGGTGTGCACATTAGTTGGATATATGGCACCGTTGGTGAAACGTCTGACGCGCCGTGGTTTTGCATTGCACGGGCCCCCTGTCTGATGCTGCGCCATGGTGCCTTTTCTACAAAATGGGGGGAAATGCCAAGGGGAGCATGGGTGTGCGTAGTAACGTTGCTCAGGGAATGCCTGGTGGTATGGCCTGTACATTCGAATGTACTTTGCATTTACATTCGCATTTATATGCGCATTTATATGCGCGGTGTGGTATATCTCCACGGTTAACTTTATTTTTGCATTTTTCTGCCATCGCTGTGTAGCGATCCGGCGAACAAGGAGAAAAAAAAAAAAAAAAAAAAAAGCAACTTCGCCCATTGGTATCAGATCAGATCAGAGACGACAATCTTTGCACCGCGCAGACGAGTTTCTCCCCCCGTCAGCAAAGAAAAAAAAAAAAAAAATGGACACAATGTGTTTACACAGACGTATGTGTGCATACGTGGAATAACAAAAAGGAGAACGCATAAAACAAAAAAAAAAAAAAAAAAAAAAAAAAAAGAAAGGACGAACGGACGGACGAAAGGAAGTTTATCACTGCGTGGCAGTCACTCCCCCCAACAGAAGTGTATAATAAGGATAGGAAAACCATTTCCATTTGTTTTTATGACCCTGCAGGAAGATGCACATAATTAGGGTTACCAGTTTGGTGGTACTCCTGGTATGGTGCTACACAAATGGGAAAAGTATTTTCAGAAAGAAGAAATTTAGTTATGATTCTGCGCATTTGCTAAATGCCCCTGATGATGAAGCGAGCAATTTTTCCTCCCTGGACAATTTAAAAGAAGAGGAACCGCACAGTAGCAACGATGACGGTGTGTATGTGGAGGGTACGCACTCTGTAGGTGAGGGAGACACGAATAATGTGATGGACATGAAAAATGGATCATTCATTCTTTTAAGTGAGAAGATGAAAGATGGTCCCTCTGACGAGGAGGAAGAAGAGGAAGATGGGCATGACAATGCTGACCATGTGAATAACAACGTGAGTTCAAATAACAATGGTGACGACGGTGGAGAGAACGATCACAACAACAACGAGGAGGACCACGAGGAAGACGATCACGATCACAACGACAACAACAACAATAACAACAATAACAACAATAACAACAACAACAATAACAATAACAATTACAACAATAATAACAATAACAATTACAACAATAATAACAATAACAACATGAACGGCAGCGGCTCCATGACGGCTCTTCCGCCGCCACCCCCACCTGTGATGCACCACCCCCCACCTCCACCCATGACCCCCTCGGGCATCGTCGGCCACGTCGTGTCAAACGTCTTCACCGCTGGATTGAAGTTGTTTGGCGTGCCGTAATTTCACTGCATCTGCAACGAAGCGCGTGTTGCGCGTGCCTGCTTTAACAATATGATTTTTTTAATCTTTTTAAATTTTCAAAAAATTGCATCCCCTGAATATCGCCTTAAAATTACACACATATGAAGACGTAAATTCACACGTAAATTCATACGTAAAAAAATGCTATGATCGTTTTTCCAGTTTTTTGAGGTGTTCCCCCCGTTTGGCGGAAACTTTTTAATTTTTGTTTTAAGTTTTTCGATCAAGGAATAGTTTTTTTTTTTTTTTCCTGACAAAGGTATCACCTGTGGGAAACATGCACCATGTGCATTTTGGTGGGAAAGTGTGCGTGATCACTTAACGGTGAGAGGGTTAAATAGTTTATGCCTTTAGCAGCGTGGAGAATACGCTCCACCTGGTGCTAAGGGCGAAAGGGGAAGAGTCCACGCTACCAACGCAGCAACATAGCAACGTGGCAATATAGACAGCATGGATGGGGAGTTATTAACCCCCCTGACGCAGTTGTAGTGTGACTATGTAACAGGTTGTACGCTTTGATTCGGCCTCCCTCCGACTTGTGCACACTTCGTAGTGGTTTTTTTTTTTTCACCAACATGCTATGTATATTTGGTTTAAGGGATGTCCAAAGGGGGTTGCATAAATTTTGGGACCCTGTTTGGTTCTGTTATAAACGTCGCTTTATATGTTGACAAATGTGTGCGAACACCCATGCCGAGATTAGACACCTCACAGTTATCATTTTGGAACAGAAAGGGTTCTTCTACAGAATTGAAATGGGTGCAGGAATTGTATGCTAGCGAGGAGACACACAACTGTGTGTGACAGGTGGTTGGAAGGGGCCATTATATGAGCGGTGGTCGAAGAAGTCCTCCATAGTGGTTATCCCATTCAGCTGACCGTATACAGCTATGCCCTTCATGTGAACTTTTTTTTTTTTTTTTGAAAAAATTTGTGTCGTTTCTTTTTACCTTTTGTTTGGCTATATGTTAATATGATTAGGTGGAGATAGCAATGCGGTATGGCTGCAGGGGGGGTGAGCGGCACGTCGTTATTATTCCTACCCGCAGCAGGGTTTTATTTAATTTTTGCGCAGCGTGCTAGCTACATGTTGGTGACTGGTCTACCATTCCTCGATGTTTTAGTGACCCTTTAACGATTCTCTAGTATTTTTTTTTTTTTTTTTTTTTTTTTTTGCGAACTTGACTTCCTATTTCGCTAGTCGCGAGTATGCATAATTGCAAGGGGGTGAAAAGAGGGCGACCATCAGTGAAGGTTAGGCCCCTCTTTGGGGGACGCCGAAATGGGGAAAGTTGTCATGTGCTAAGTGGGGTTTGTGTAGAACGTCGATACGGAGGTGCGAACGTGAGGAGGTACACGTAGGGACAGGCTTACAACACGCGCACACACACGCAGGGGCGGACGTATGAATAATTATACAGACGTCTGATTGGATGGAATTATCCGATGCACCGTGGAACATGCGTCAAAGGCAAAATGAAAAAAGCAAAAAAACGAAGGAGCGAAGAAAAGCGCGCGAACGAGGAAACAAACGGGGAACGCAGCACGGAGAAGTGAGGGGAACCATGAGGAATTCACAAGTGAACCATTACATACACATATGCAGATGTGTGTATATTCACATAAGTTGCGTGATGTGCTGGAAAAAAAAAAAAATTCTATCCTTGGGAAAGACCATATATACATACCTTGTGTGGGTTATCACTGTAGTTTCGCGGAAAAAAAAAAAAAAAAAAAAAAAAAAAAGATAAAAAAGATAAAATTCCTTCCGCACAGAATTGTGTACACAGAATGTGTTCATTTTTTGCTGATTTTTTCTTTTCCCATTTTTTGCCATGTTTTCCCATTTTTTCCCATATTTTCCCATATTTTCCCATTTTCCGCGCGATGGCATTTTAAACTTCAAACCTGCGAAACGTACATTTTTCCCTTTTGTGTTTATTTCTATTTAAAAGGAAAATTTTCCCTTTTGTGAAGAAGCAAAAATAAATGCACAAATGTACAAATGTACAAACGTGCAAACGCACAAACGAACATACGTATACAAATGTCCACCCCTTTTTACCCAGCTGAGCAAACAGACGAATTTTAAAAACGCGAGCGCCACTGATATGCATACGCAAAAGAAAACATTAACCACGGAAGGCGTTCCTTGCACTGCTCACTTTTTTTTTAGCGCGTAACTGATTGTGATTTCGCAGACAGAGTGTTTTTCCGTTAAATCCATTCCCCGTATAATATGTGAAGTCGCGTGTGAACGTTTTTAAACATACACATGCGTACGCGCACGTATACGGTGACATGCCCCCCTTGCGAAGTCTTTGTTGACGTTATTTTTAAGTTTTAATTCCCCCATTTTGTTAGGAATTTTGAAGTTTTTTTTTTTTTCCGCCGCTTTGCATGCACCCATTTACGTCATCATTTTGCATCATCATTTTGCATCGTCATTTTGCGAGCTTTTTTTCCTTGCCCATCCCCTTCACGGCGACTCGTAATTAACTACAGCGCTCCCCAATCGCAGAAATGTTTACGAAAAAAAAAGGAATACTCAAGTGAAAATTAAAACAGCGCACAGACAGCAGGTCCCCCTACACGAGAACGTTTGTCTACACACACATCGGTAGAAAGTTTTGCCGTATCGCGAAGGAGTAACGTGAATTTCCTCTTGTGTGCAAACCGTTTTTCCACTCCTCATTAAGAAATTGAAGTCCGCATTGGGAGTAGTGCCACTTGGAAGACCCATAACAAAATATACATACATTTAAGTATACAAAATTAAGTACGTGCAAATTATACCGTCTGACGAAAATGTATACATACGGAGTAGAAGGAGATGACACCTATTTACCACAGCCTCAGTACCCATCCCCATATGAAAATCAGTACGGACAAGATGAGGAGTCACCAAGTCCTAGAGGGGAAAACCACACCCCCTTCATAGGTTATTTCAGTTCCCATTTGTTAAGGACCGGGTTCTTCCTTCAGTGTGTATCCTTAATGCTTATGTTCATATTTTATTGGGCCTTTGGTGGTACAGGAATTTTTGTATTCGATTTATATGCCGGTCCAGAATGCGTAAAAGTATCAAGTGCATTTCATTTAACCATTTCTATTTTGATGGCCATATATTTATTGGGAACCTTGTATATAGCCATGTTCCAAGTGTTCGTAGCAGATAACAGCAAATGGTGCAGAGGGTTCAGGGCGGGTTCTAAGTTATTATCTGCAGCTGTGACGTTAGATCTTTTATCCTCCATTTTGAGATTAGTACAGTACTTGTATGCATATTTCTACATGAGCATGAGATGGTGGGCAAGATACCAACAGACCAAGTCAGACTGGACACTCCTCCACTTTGGCAGTATTGTGCACAGCTTCGCTTTGTTTATATATGGCGCTGCGTTTTTTTACATGGAAGCTTACCACGATGAGGGCACCTACGAGGAGCTCGCTTGGTCCAACTTGACTTTATTCAAGTTGGCAGGTTTGGCCGGTACGTCCCCAGGGAGGAGTTACTCCTTCGCTCACGTTGCGTTGGTGTCACGGTGACGACATCTGCATGTGTGTATACCATTGTGTGCATCATTATATGTGCATCATTGTGTGCATCGTTGTGTGTGCTTTGTTTTAGCCCTTTGACCACGCCATTTTTCTATGCCCCGCTTTTTTTTCGCAGAACTACTGATGGTGTTTTCCGGATTTGGAGCTTTTTTCTCCATACTGCTCCTGGGTGCGATAATGTGCGCAACCGTCTGGGCCTTTTCCTTCGAACCACTGCTAGAAAAATGGTCCCCAGAATTACACAGCAGAGACATAAACGCAGACGTCTTGCCGGAGGTGAAACACGAGGACGAACAGGGGGGATATAACGAAGAAAATGTTTATGAGCCATACAATGTAAACCCAGAGAATATGGAATATGGACAGGAGATGGTTCCACAGAACATGAACGAGAAGTACGCAAATGGAAACTCCTACGACCCAAACATATACGCGCAGAATAACGGCATGCCAACCACCTATGATTACTCTCAAATTGAAGGTCAAGTGAAGCAGAACGCCGAAATGGGGGTTTCAGAGAATTACGCCAAAAATGGCCAATTCTGAGGGTGACGTGTAGACGGAAGGAAGCTGAAAAGTATGATCCGTTCAGGTGAAAAGGGGAAAAAAAAAATGAAGTGCACACATTTGGCTAGCTAAGCTGTTTGTCTGGATGGCTAAACAGTGGACAGATATGCACCTGCGTAAATCATGGGCGGGAATATTTCGAAAATGGCAAAGAAACGAATGCAGAATGGAAAAGATCGATAGGGGAAAGGCATCAGTGAAGCAACGGAGAAGCAAATTGTACTCATATTTTTATGGAAATTGTTTTTTTTTTTTTTTTTTTTTTTCGTATGAACGTTCATAATTTTATTAACCTTTCTAGCCATTTTTTTTTTTTTATTAATTTTTTTTTTTTTCCCCGATGGCGCATTAAAAATTAAGGCCCCCAATGAGTTGTTGTACGGGAGAATGCATTGTAAATACATTTTATATTTATGCAGCATTTTTTTTATCCCTGCGAAAATGTGTTTTATGATTTTGCCTTTTTTTGCTCTCTACAATTTTGTTGTTATAAAAGGTTTCCACTTGTGCCATGACGTGTGTCTCTGTTGAACCGTATCGACAGATCACCGTGCAAGGCGAGTCCGCACCTGTATGATGACTAACTGTTTATTTCTCCATAAGAGGAGCACGCACCCGTGTGTGTATATACATACATGCAATCATACATACATGGAATTATACATACATGTAATCATACATACCTGTCCGTTCGCATACGTGTCTGCATGCAGGTATATCACACCACTGTTTGTAAAAAAACGCCAAGTGGACCTCTTTTTTGTTTTCAAAAAGACAATGATTCTTCTACACCGAGGGAGTGGGCGCGCTTTTGTTTTGTAAGAACAGTTCAAGCGTTTTTACCGGCCGCATCGTGCAGTGGTAAAGGGGGTAAAAAAAGTTTGACAAAATGACGACACAGAGTGAACTACACCTTGTGTGAAAACGAATAGGGCTACGCGTCCCTGTAGAGGTACTTTTCCTTTTCGATATACACAAAAAATATGCCCATAAGGAGCTAGCACCGGGTGTGGAAAAAATGGGGGTCACAAATTGCTACATGGTTATGTGTGCACAGTATTATAGCTATGTTGCTGTGCGAGCAGTTTGGGCCCCTTTTATTTTTTCCAATTTGGGGGAAAGGTAAGATTGCCGTGTGGGGATTGGGTGTTCACACAAAATGTGAACGCTTATTTTGATCCGTGGGAAAGCATATATGTGAAGCATACTACAACTGTGTATATGTTTTTCCCCGAGGGGGCTAAATTATGCAAAATGAAGCTATGCAAAGTTAAATGAACGCTAAACCTGAGGCCATATTGAATGACTCCCCACCGATTGTTTACATTGGTTCGGTTGTGCTCATTCCACAGGTTTGTCAAAATGGACGTGATGCTGAGGAGTTCTATTGGGATTTACTGGGTGGCACTTTTTTTCGGCTATGCTTTCTGCTCGGGTTCTTCTTCCATCGTAACTTTTTCCCCCTCCGTTTTTGCCTCTTCTCCGTTTACTTCATCCCCCCCTTCGCCGTCCGTTTTGCCGTCCTCGCCCACTTCGCCCTCCTGTGCGCTGAGCAGAATTTTCTTCTTGGCCAAATTTTTATCCATATGTACCATCAGATTGTAGAGAAAATCACAATCCGTGGAGAATTCCTTATCCTTCACAATTGTGTACAGGTCAATATACTTTACGATAAACAATTTGGCTAGCCTGAATTTGAAGACGGGATCGTTCTTACTTTTTTCACTTTCCTCAATTTCGTTAACAGGATCATTATCAATTTGCATTTTCTGTTTGTAATCTTCCAATTTGTCGATTAATTTTTCTATCAATATTTTTTCTTCATTTTTTTTTTTCTTCAAATCGGTTATTGAGTCCGTATCGTCTAGTTCCCAGAATTCGGCTTGTCTGCCGAGGTAAATTTTGTTAATTTCGAGGAGGAAGTTGTTCACTTTGCGGATGTCACGCAGGTTTTGGGGGTACGTCTTCACGTCGTTACGTTCGTCGGGAAGTTCATTCGTTTCGTGGATGTTTTCCTTGGCGGTGTGCCCTCTGTGATCCACCTCATATGCATTATTGTAGTTTTCGCCATCGGTTGGGGCGGCGAATTGGCTACCCTCCCCCTCTTCTTCATCCGCAGTAGGTCCATTCGCACCACTCTCACAACTGCGAATCAGCTTTGTGTACTTGTAGGGATTTTTTCTCAAATTGGGATTATCCAAATTGGCTAAATAATAATTTTTCATTTTTTCATTTAGCAGTTCAAAATTATGTACGAGTTGAATTAGACTCTGCAGGGGGGAAGAGTTTTCGTCCACCATTGCGTTATCACTAGGATTCGTTTTATGTTTTCCGTCTTTTACCTTCCTCTCCGATTGATCTTCCAGACGGGTAAATTCGAAAGGCGATTCTAAATTTTCTTTTGTCGGTTTTCCGGTGAGTTGTTTTTTCCAACTGTACCAGCAATATTCGGAGGCTAGAAGACTCATAAAGAATTGCAAACCTTTGGAGTTGCCTAGATAACGTAATAAGTCCTTCACAAATGAGTGCAAAATATGTTTTGTCCTTTCGCTAGCCGAGGGGAGGTCTTTCCCTTTTGTATCGCTTGGGTTAGTTTCTTTTACATCTTTCACTTCTTTACTTTCCCTGGTGACGTTTTGGTTACCCCTACTGTTACTTGATATTGCTGCTTGAGTGGCGTCGTTATCCCTACCTTTGGTGGTAAGACTGTTCGTGCTGCTTCCTACGTGTGATGTTCCTTCTTTGGCATTTTTTAAGTACGTCCTTGAGGGATTCCGCGAAAATGGAGAATTTCCACTTTTTTCTTCGCTATTTCTTGTTACATCTGATGAGTGCGTAGATGCAGGTTGATTCGTAGAGTCTGCATTATGTGTAGCATTATTCGATCGGTTCGATTCTTTCCCTTTCGAGTCCGTCGTTTTGTATTCACTGGGGGGGCCGCCTCCATCTGTAGTGGGCGTTAAAATGTTCAGTTCAACGTTTAGGTAGTTGAGCACAAGGAGGATGTTAAAAAAGAAGACGCAAAGAAAATTCTTGTCCCGAATGAGCAAATTGTACATGTGTATGTTTCCTAGGAAGTCTACGTCCGCGTTGTAGAGGTACTCCCTAACAACATTTGGGTTGGCGATATTTTCTTTTTTAAAATTTTTTATATGTGCCATGAGGATGTTAAATGAGTGGTAGGCGTCTTCCAGGGGGGCACAATTCTGAGCGGTACACATTTCAGGGTAACGGATGAAGGAAATGAGGTACAGGTAGGCTAGGTACACTTTGTAATTTTTGCTTTCTTCATTTGGACTTTCACTTAATTTGTTCCGTTTTGGCCTTTTCACATCTTTCTTATCACTGTGGGGGATTTGGTCTGGAGTGTCTTCTTCGTCCCTCTTTCGCTTTCCGATGGAGTCCTTTCCATTTGTGTGGGTCTTCTTGTCTTTGTTAGGTGGGTGGGTCGACTGGTTCGCTTCGCCGTTGTGGTGGTGATCCCGATCAACCTGATCAACTTGACCAACTTGACCAACCTGATCAACCTGATCGGAGTGATCTCCATCCGTTTTCGCGTCGCCCCCACTGTTGGTAGATGCTTGCACACAACGTGCGTCAATTTCAGCCAAAATGAGTTCCCTAATTTTGGCGTGATTTTTGACATTTTCCTGAATGCCCAATTCGAAGTCGTTAAAAATGAGGGACTCATCATTGGCCGTGTTTTTACAACGTTGCATGGAGTCGTAGAACAAAAGGTGGAAATTATTTTTTGCCGACTGTCTGTTGCAAAAGCCAAGATGATTGATCGGCAAACATTCGGAAAGTAACATATGAAGGAAGAAAACATTGCTGGATTTTTGTTTCCTATTTAGTGCATTTTTTTTTTGCAGATTTTTTATGAAGCCAATAAGTCGAGCTCCAACGGATTGCGTTTTTATGGGGTCGTTAAAAATGACAAAGTTTTGGAATTCCTTATATTTTTCGATGAAAATATTTTTGTTCCTTTGGAAGAAGGTCATCAGATAATCCATGTATCTAACCGGAATGATGCTTGCAAAATCGGAGAGAATTTCTATGAGGTTTATTATGTGCACATAGTAGGGTGTTAACGTGAGGCAAATTTCTGCGAAGGCAACTATAAGTTGGGATACCACTTGGCTTGTCTGAATTTTCGCAATGACGGAAAAGAAGAAGCTCCTCAGTTCGGTTACGAAGTTGCTTAAGATTCTGTTAAATAGGAGTTCGTTCATTTGGATGGAATCTGCGTTTGCCCCGTTTCTACCACCACTGGTAGTTACGTCCGTTGGGTTGCCACCATTGTTACCATTGCTACCATTCTTTTGTGCGTTACTTCCACCTGGATTGTTTTCCAAATGTTGACTTTGCGCGTTTTCGATGATGGGTCCCCCACTCGGAAAGGGACTTGTGCCTGCTTCCTTTACAGAACTGAGACTGTAGGATAAAGTGGACTGTTCCTCCTTCACGTGTCCTCCTAATTTGTGCAGATTAATCATCTGCGTGTAATTCTTCTGTTCCTTCGTGTCGTGTGAAGCAACGTATTCTAGGATGAGGAAGTTTGTGCTGACTTCACTCTCATTCTGTATATTGTTCAATAAGACTTTTAGATAGTCACACATGAGGAGGCGTGTGTTCCTTCCATTGAGGAAGGCGATGGCGTTCTTAAATTTTTTTTTCTTTATTTGTGATTTTTTATCTGGGTTGGAGTCATCTACGGGAAGAGGAGGCACGTGGGTTGCCGATTCGGCAGGTTTACGATTATCCTTGGTGAGCGCTTCCGTGAGGGCTTCCCCGTTCAGGTATTCCCCTCTCACAAAAAGACGGAAGAAAAAAACTGCGTAGGAACAATCCTTGGCTAACTCATTCGAGTGGTAACTTTTGATGGTCTCCCGGAAGGACTTCTCCTCCTCATATTTGTCTACAAATTCTTTGTGCAAATTAAGAATGGTAAAATAGTCGTCCTTAATCTTTTCCAGTTTAGTGATTTTTTTCAACTTTTTCACTCCTCTATTTTTTGCTCGTGAGAGTAACAAAGTGGACGACGTGCATGACTTGGATAACTTGGAGGGGTTTGTTTTTTTTTTTTTTTTTTTTTTACGTCCTTCCAGTTTGTATCTTTTTAAGAACAGGTTCACTTTTTTTTTCGCTCGTTCGTGTATTCTTTTTTTGTGGCTCATTTTGGTGTGCAACTTGTCCCGTTCGGCGTTGACATGGGTGCTTCCTCCAGCGGTATCAGCCCCGTTGCATTGGTGGGGGATTATAGATTTGGTTTCTTTGCCCACCGGGGTCTTCACTTTTAAATCGCTCTGCGTTACTGCGTCCGAGCCCATCAGCACTTGGCTGGCTTTCTCTGCAATTTGTTTGAAGATCATTTTGGGAATTCTTTCCTTCACAAGGGAAGCAGAAGGAGCTACAAGTTGGGTTGTGCTATCTGCTTCGGGGGGACCAAAGCACCTATTCAGCGAAGAGCATACCGCTTGGTAGTCAGGTGAAAATGTGAATCGCCCCCAACAACGGTCATGTGGCTTACGTCTCTGCGAATTGGGGCATGTTTCCACAACAAGGGGGGTGGTTGCATATGCTGTTGCGTGGCTGCTCTGTGGATGGCTTCACTTGGAGGGCAACGCACTGGAATTGGGGCAAAGCATAGCAATATACAATGAATGTATAAACACCCGTTTGGCATGTCCCTTGTGGGGATTCAAAATACGGGGGGATGGGAGTTATATATTTTTAGCAGCGTTTGACCGCTTCGTAGTGGTTAAATTGTTTGGAAGGTAATTGGGAATTTTTTTTTTTTTTTCCCATTTGCGTACAGGTGGAATTGCTATGTTGTAAGTATTCCGTGTGGGTCGTTTGGCGGCATGAGTGTTATTTCGCCTTGACCGGGGGAACAGGAGTGCCGCAATGCAAGTGCGTCATCGTAGCGTGTTCGTCACCGATTTGTGCACGGTGCTTCGAAAAGATGTACGTACGTGCGGTATGCATATTTTATGCTCTCATGTGGAGTGTCACTTTTGCGTTTACCCGGTCAGTGAAGGAGAAATATTTTGCTGCATTCTTAACGCCGGAGTTTAGCAGCGCATTTTACTCCATGCTTTTTTCCCCTTCCAAATGAGTAAAAGCAATTTAAGGAACAGCCCGTAGGGGGGTAAATGCTAATCGCCCATTCGGATGGAACGAGTGGAAATACGCAAGCAGGTATGCGTTTGCATGCACGCATTTCTGAAAAGGTTAAAATGAGTGGACAAAAAAAGTTTTGTTTACCGTGGTGAAGGATTAAAAAAAAAAAAAAGGGAAGCAAAATGATGAGAGGAGTGACAAGCGTAATGCCGATCAACATGCCAACCATTGCTTTATCAACGTGAAAGAAAATTACAAACGCGAATTAAATCCCCACTATGTGTAATTTTTTTTTAAACGCAAATAGATTGAGGGGATCCCCATGAAATGTGTTCGTTTTGTGCACATATAAAAAACAATACAGTGTTGGAAAAAGGCATGGCCCACATGAAACAAATGTTAATGCAAAGTGGTCAATCAGTTGGGGGATTTAAATAGAGAGGCGTTGTTGTATGGAGAGCTTTTACCCTCCACGGCTGGCCTGTACATGGGGGAGATGGTGCCAGACGGGGACCATCCCGTCAGTAACGCCATTTGCTTAACCACTCTTGAATAGTAAAATTGGGGGATGTAAATTTATGCGTGTGTTGTATGTGCCGGCAGCTGCCTGAGCACAGCTTGTCCAAACAGCTGATGATGAATTTAAACGACTGTAATATGTTAACGTGATGCAATCAGCGCAGGTGCGATATACGAAAGGTGGGCAATTCGTACATATACAGGGGTGCTTCAGGGGGTCCGTCAGGAGGTGAAATGGAGGCTCCATCCGACGGGGGAGAGTAACCACGTCGTGGGTATTAACCCTTCGATTTTTGCCAATTCCACGTGTCATAGTTTGACAATCGCTGTCGAAAGGGGAAAGAAGGTAAAAGGGGTGAGGGATAAGGTAATGTGTTGATGGAAGGGTTGCACGTAGGCATGCACGTAGGTATGCAAATTTATGCGTATATGTATGATCGTGCCATGTTGCAGCCGTGCGGTCATCTGCCTACCGTAAGGGCTCCCGTTGAGCATCCCGACCAGGAAGGGGAATTGGGTCCTCCTCTTCGGAGGATAATACCTGCAGTTGCGGAAAGTCCTGCCGGAAATTTTTACCGAAGGTCTGTTAGAGGAAAAGTCGTAGTTGTAGGGGACAAGACGTCTATCTGGGTTATTTTTATATTCCTCCATAATGGTATTTTTAACCCTCTTGTACATGTAAAAATAAGATAAGAATGGGATTATAGCCACGTTAATTAGGAGGTAAGCAGTGGTCCAGAAAAGATATTTATACATACTTTTTGTTCTGTCTCTGCTTGCCTTTTCCTCTTCGAGATCCCATATTTTTTTATTTTTCTGACGTATGTATTCAATTAATGTTGGTGGATTTTCTTCCGTCTCTTCTTCTTTTTTTGTGAAAAACTTTTTAATTCTTGTGATGAGTGACATTTTATTTTTTTCCTCTTCCATCTCGGCGCGATCCTTCGATTCCTTTGGAATGAGCACATTTGTGTAATATTCATTTATTATGGCGTCCATGTTATTTTCCTGGTTGTCTTTTCCTTCAGTTGGGTAATCCTTTGGGGTGGTAGCCTCTCCCTCTGGGGACGCATCTTCCGTTTCGTCGGCGTCCACATCTACATCTGGTTCGTCCTCCTCTTCCTCATCGGGCTTGCCCACTTTGTCTGCCTTGTTGGCCTTCTCATCCCCGCTGGATCCCTTCTTTCCGCCCGAGGAGTTGTCCCCCCCGGGCGTTCCCGTGTCAACGGGGTTGACTACAATTTTATTCTCATTGACGTCCCTACTGTGTACGTCTCTCCATACGATGGTTAAAAGGGAAAAGAAAAAGAGGAAGACGAATTTATCACAAAACATGGTGGGTAAGTGCACGTGCGGGTGTGTAAAGCCGGGAAAAGGACGGCTGTAGATAATAAAGGAAGCAAAAAAAAAGGGTGCAAAAAAGCAATCAATCAAACAAATGAACAAACAAACGAACGGACGTGGAGCAACGCGGCTTCTGCAAAAAAACAACAAGCACAATTGGGAGCTGCCACGAGAAACAGAAAAATTCAGAAAAAATATAATAAGCAATCGAACAAATGGTTAAGCGGTGCTTCTCTATAGCGCAGAAACAATACCGCGGTTGCAAATCGACCAAGTGGATAGTGTAAAAAAAAAAAAAAAAAAAAATACTTTCTATATAACGCGAAATGTTTCTTTTAAAAAATACAAACAAATTTTTCGCTTTGGCGGAAAAGGTGACTCGTTGACAAATTAATCATCTCATTTTTACAAATGTTTGTATTCACACTGTGCAGGTTGTACATATTGATCTATGCCCGTTGGAACGTGTCAGGGCAATTAAGCAAGCTGCTCGAAAGTGAATTATCTTTTAAACCACGTAGTTGCGTGGAATTCACATAACAGTAAACAATCAGGAGAGCAGAGAAAAAATGCAAAAAAGGAAAAAAAAAAAAAAAAAGAAAAAAATGAGAGAAAAAGTTGCAGTACAACCGCAAGGATTGGTTGTTAGAAAAAAATTCGAAATGGTAGCAGAGGAATGTCAGCATGGCAAATAAAATGCGCGCAAAAATAAAAACAGATATATAAGAAAATTCGTAAAGGATGCAAAAATTGGCTGGCACAATTAGGAGGGGAAAAACCAACCTCTGAATTGTGCTTCAAGTGGACTTGGCATCCCTCTCACAGTTAAGAAAAAATGGTTGTCAGGTCGATTCTCGTTCTCTACATGCGTGTTGTATGAATATATCTGCGCCAAGCCACGCATGCATATGAGTATAAATATTTATATAAGCGCGCACATGCACATGTACCTGCTTGTACATACAAACATATGTGTGTTTCATTTTGTTTTTTCCGCCTGGAAGTATTTTCATCCAACTGAACGGGGGAAAAATTGTAGCTTACCCGATCGACGTTGGGCCACACTGAAAAATTAATTTGCATGCATTTAGAGGATTCCTCATCGGAGCCGCGGGGTGTGAATTTGTTCTGTTCGTTCCGCTTGCCCTTCCGGATTTTTCACCTTTTTTTTTTTTCTTTTTTTCTCTATTGCGTAATGCAGTCGTGGTGTAGGGGCAATGGAGCAGCATGTTGTGACTTGAATGACAAATGAAGGAGAGCGAAAATGTATGTGCATGTATTTGCATGCGTTAGCATGTGTATGTATAGGCATATGTGCAGGTGTGCATATCTGCATGCGGGTTAGAGGCCTCTTAAAGTACCCGAATTTTTCGCGAAGCCGCGCGCGCGATTAAAACAGGAGAAAAAAAAAAAAAAAATGCAATTTCGATCTGCGTTGTAAAAAGGAAGTTACATGTCGCCCAGTTTTACCAGTCTGCAATGGAAGGTACAGGTCCGGTTGTTCAGTAGGTTTGTAAAGGTGGCACGCGGGTTCACCTTTCATTCTTATCCCAATGGTTAAAAGGGACGTGAAAATGAAGGACAAAGGAGCAGTTTTGGTGGAATTTGACTTGGTGAAGGAAAAAAGTGAAAGAAAAATTATAAATATATTTATACGTATGCACGTTCGTCTTCCCTTTGACTGCTGTCCCCTTCGTGGAGCTTTTTTCGGGAACATTAAAAAGAACAAAAATGCTTCGGACGCAGGTGTGCTGATTGGATAGCCTATTAAGGGCGAAAAGGGGAGCTTGAAAAATGGGACAAACGGGACAGGTTAGGTTAATCCATTTTTGCCAATTCGTGGGTTAAAATTGAGTTGCTCTCCTCATCGACAATATTTCGTTTCACATTTTGTGGGTGGTCGACTGGTTTGGTAGCCCCATTGCATGTATTTATAGAAGGCGAAATGTTACATGTTGGGGAGCATTCAGGGGGTTGGTTCCTTCCCTGTCTGATTTGTCACTGGGTTGATAAAAACGACATGACGGGTACAACAAGGATGAATATTTTTTTGGAGGTCTTTATTTGGTAGCGCCTTTTTATTTTTTTTATTCGAAAGTGCAATATGGGAGGAAATGTCCTTCCTTGGGGAGAGAACGTACCAGAAGTGAGGGAAAAGCGAAAGGGTATATAGTCCCCCCGTTGACGTAAAAATAAAAAGTGTAACCTCCTTACTCAGGGGGGAGAAATTAGTTTGCCACTCTTTTTCCACGCTAATAGGAGGCGCTCGCAAAAATGCATAAGTGTAGGAAGGTATATAGTGTGGTCATTCGATGTTTTAGCTGTTATGCACATAGGTCCTGTTGCATGGGTGAGACAACCCTCATATATTCTCCCTCCCGTCGCACAAATAAATGCGGCTGTTAATAAGGGACATTTCAAACTTAGCAAAGGAACATAAAAAACGGTGATTTTTTATTCTTCTTCACCTTTTACGTTTGTTCACGCGTCATGCGTGCAAACATATGATCATCCCGACATTGTTTAGGTGAAACAATTTGGTAGGACATGGGTGAGTAGCACGGGGTGACAATACGCAGGAGCGTAATGATACGATTGGGATGAAGTTAGCAGGTGCGGCTATCAGCACTGGTTAGTCTGCATCGGCTTTTTTTTTTTCTTTACTTTTCGAAGAGATAAGAACTAATTTTCCCCTGAAGTACATTCAAGAGCTGAAATGTTTTTAAAGAGTTGGGCACTCGGCGTCTGTACATACATAACTATGCACACGCACACGCAAACGGAAACGAAAACACACTTGAAAAAAAAATTACTCACAGGACACACACACGAATACGGACATTCGAACGAACGACCTGACGGACATGCGGAAGTACGATCTTACGGACATGCGAAAGTACGATCTTACGGACATGCGAACGAACGAGCAAACACACACACACACACACACACGTACAGTTGCACACAAATGTACAGTTACAGTTACACACGAGAGAACAGGAAAGCAGGAGAACATGAGAACACGCAGGACTGAAACAGAAATAGGCGGACGGTAGAAAATACGGGGCAGTACAAAAACGGACAGTTAAAAAAAAAAAGGGGCGGACGATCACGAACAAGCAACACGGACCGACTTACTAAAAAAAAAACGCGGGTCACGGACGAGGCGAACTATTTTACAGAACTCACACAAGAACACTTAACGTACTTAGAAAGGACTCACGAACATTACACACCTACGTACGAACATGTTGAGGCAAACGGGAACAGGTCGGGTAATTCACACGGTAGGGTAATTCACACGGTAGGGCAAATAACACGGTAGGGCAAATAACACGGTAGGGGACGAAAAAACGTCTATATGTGTATGTATAACCAAGCATATGTTATAATACAACTATAGACACACACGTAAATTGGCGAAAAAAAAAAAAAAAAAAATTAAAGCTTAAAAAGCTTCTTTTTTCTCCTACATTGGTGCATTCGGTATACTCTGCACAAATGCATTTACACAAATTTAGCTTCTGTTGATCATTTGGCTTTTCATCAACTTTGGTGCTGGGCTAGTGGTTCCTTTCTCACTTTGGTATGGAGCTTATGGTCTTCTGTATTTCATGTAGTCACTTCCCATGCCTATAAGAGGGTTAGCGAAGAAAGGTAAAAACAATTGAAAAAAGGAAAAAAAAAAAAAAAAAAAAAAAACAGCTCTCTCTTTCTGTCTTTCTTTTATCTCTCTTCTGATGCATGTTATGTGTAGTGTGTAATGTGCCACAAAAAGTAGTGTCAGGAATGCATTTCACAGGAATTATGATGTATCCATCCAGTTATTCTTTTTTCCTTCACTTGTGTGGAAACCGAAAAACACCTTGCAGTTTAAAACACCCCTCGAGAGTTATCTTATGCATTTCATACACATCGGGCGTGCGATGAACGGCGTGCATTTTTCGACAAGTACAAAATTTACTGCTTCACGTGTGTGCATATATTTTTTCTACGTTTGCGTATTTTCTAAACGTAGACACGGTGCGGGGGGCTGAAGTGTACTTAGGTGTGTAACATAACATCTCTACACATGTACAAGAAAATTATTCACACACGCAGATAAAATTGTTCTCTACACATTTGTTCGCGCTCAGTTTAATAACCGTAATTCGTGGTGGGTCCGGATGCCGATGGGGTTGATGGGGTTGATGGGGTTGTTGGGGTTGTTGGGGTTGATGGGGTTGATGAGAATGTTGGAGTTGTTGGGGTTGATGAGAATGTTGGGGTTGTTGGGATTGTTTGGGTTGTTGGGATTGTTTGGGTTGTTGGGATTGTTTGGGTTGTTGGGATTGTTTGGGTTGTTGGGATTGTTTGGGTTGTTGGGATTGTTGGAGTTGATGGGGTTGATGGGGTTGTTGGGAATGTTGGGGTTTTGGTGGGAGGTGGTTTGTAAGGTGGTGAGGGTAGTGTTACTGACGGTGGTGGGGGCATTGTGGGTGGCGTTATTGGGACCTTGGAGATATCCTCCTGTGACTTGCTTAAGTTTCTAGTTCCTGTTTTTGATTGGAGTTTCTTGGTGTTCTTTTGTTTGTAGTAGTTGTATCCTCCTAAGGCACTACCAATGAGTAGAGCTAAACTAGTGGCGATGGTAGATATGATCATGATCTTTTTATTTCTCTTTTTTCTTAGCATATCCTTGTCGATCTTTTTTAAGGACTTGGCGTTAGAAGCCTTCTTTGCTTCAACTAATCCATCATTGTTGAATCCTGGAACGAACACCTTAATGGTTATGAGGAAGGCGACGAAGTAAAATAATTTAGCTAGTTTCATTTTCGCGAGTGTGAAGGGGATGGATAAAGGTGTAGCAATGCAGGTAATGTTATAAAAGCCGTGAAGATTTTTTGTATTAAAAAAAAAAACTATAAGGTAAAATATGGATGATGTATTAAGCACATATATAGCTATTTATATTTATCGCGCGTATGCCGATGCGTTTAAAGTAATGAGGGTGGAAAAAAAAAAAAAAATAATGCTCAAAAGGTGAACAGTAAAAACTGAGAAGAAAAATTAAAGCGTTGAAAAAAAAAAAAAAAAAGTGAGCGAAACGTATGCGTAAAAAAATAGGAGTGAAATGTGAAAAACTCAGAATAATAAATTTTTATGGAAATTCTAAAAATGTTTAGTGTTATTGTTATTTCTAAAAGTTTTAGGTAAAACTAAGGAAAAGTAAAAAAAAATTTTTTTTTTTTTTCGAAGTGTTATTATGTTAAAAGTAATTTCCCATGTGTCGAATATATGGCGGAAAAGCGGTTGCTATTTTTTGAAAATATTTTCCTTATGTGAAGTAATTTCCTTTTTCACGATTAGGTGCGTGATAATAATTTTTTTTTAATTAAAATATAATCAAAAAAAAGGGGTATACATAGTATATATATATATGTATTTAATATGTATAGATAATGCGTTTGCATATTAAATTACGCACAAGGTGCATACGTAGGAATGGCTCACATGTTAAGGAGCAAAAAAAAAAAAAAAAAAGTTTGTGTTAGTGAGCAAAAATTTTAAGTAAAAAGGGGTAGAAAAAATTATTATGTACTTACGGGGACACTGCCATTTCCGGAAGGTTCGCATACAGTGCGTGTAGTGGTACATGTATACGTGTTTATATTCACATGCCTATGCGTACTTACGCGCACATTGCACGGCGTTTACCCCGTATTCGCAGTTTTGTTGCTCGTGGGATTTATTTAGCATTGCCCCGCTGCTGCTGCTGCTCTTGCTTTGCTTTTCCCCGCCCGGTGCATCCGCAAATTATGTTGCATGTGCGATACGCACAGGGAGTAAGAATTCGGGTAAAGATTTTCTTCTTTTACCCCTCGTTCCTTTGTTGCATATATTTTAGTTGTTCTGGCTAGCTGTACTTTGCGCCATTTTGGAGTAAAACTGTGGGTAAAATTGGGGTAAATTTTGCGTAAACTTTGGGTAAACTTTCGAATAAAAATTTGGACCATCTATTTGGGCAATTTTTAACCCCCCCGCCCTTTGCTTAGTTGCGTTCCTGTGCTTGTGCTGTATATCCGGCATGGGGTTTTTTCCTCCCGCTTCTCATCGTAACCCTTTAGGTTAAAGAAACGGCGGAACGCTTCTTGCCCTTTTTTTTTGCCCCCTCTTCTTTACCGGGGTAGGATCATAATTTTTTGTGTACTTCCTCACACAACCTTGATTACGCAGAAGAAAGTGTACGCCACGCGAATGTTATGCATTTATTTATATATATATGTATATATGTGCATGCCCGAGTGGAGGTTATCGCAGAGTAATTTGGGCACATTTTATGCCGACCCTAAGAGCCCATCGCTCATGTATTGTATCAGTTCTACCTACATGTGTTTTTGCATTATGCGAATGGAGGGGACGTCACAAAGGGGAACAAAAGAAGGAAAGAATAAAAAAAAAAGAAAAGGGGGAAGGGTTACAAAATGGCTGGTGCGTTCTATTAGTAGGTCTACTTATTCATCAGCATGCATAGGAGTGTGACTCGATAAAGATGGGGGAGTTGCACGGGGGGGGATAAATTGCCCCTGCAGTTTATTTGAAATCTTTTGTGCTAGTTAGCTTTACGGAGGAGGATAAATAAAGAGCGTGGGTTCAGGTTGCATGGCTCATTAGAGTGAGGAGGAGGCACATTTGTTTGGCAACCCAAGGTTCTTGCCATCGCTGGCGGTGTTATAAACTATCCCCTTTTTAACGATGCTTTTGCAACTCCACGGGGGAACTTCCAACGGAGAAGCCATTAAGAAGGTACCAATATAGGGTAAGCACACTTCAGCTTCCATTGGAAGAAATATTTTTACAACTGTGGCAGATGGGAGACGGAACTTACAATGCAACATGGGGATGGAATAGAAGTTAAGTGTGTGCATACGGGAGGGCACGTGCATGTGTGTGCTTGTTCCTTTTTTAGATGCCAGTAGGGTAGCGCCCTCCTTTAGACGTTTTTCCTACAGTTAATATCACAAATGGAAATGCTGCTCTTCTTTGTTACGCTTCCTTCTTATTTATTTATTTATTATTTTGCCACGGGGGCGAATGTGCTGTGGGCTAAGTTAGATTGAGCTCCCAACCAAAAGGAAAAAGACGGCAGAATGGAAGAATAGCAGAGTGGCAAAATAAAGAAATGAAGGCAGCCTTGGGTGTAATAGCCGTTCGGTTGTGAGAATAGTTAACGTAGCCCACTTTCGATAAGGTGGTATGAAAGGAAGCATAACTTATGTAGGTCGACCTTTGCATGTGAATCCCTATGTGGTTATAAAAGGGACTACTAATATCTTAGGCATCTCTGGTGTGACATTCGCTCGTTTGTTGTTTTTAGGAACGACTGCCAGTGGGAAGTCGAATGGCCGGCCGGAGAGGCTTGAGCGGCTCTAGGGGCTACTCGAACCAATTCTAGAACTGCCAACAAGGTACAAGTTGGCGGCGCAGTTAAGCGGTATGTGTAGATGGATTAATTAGCGCAAATATAAGGGTACTTTTTTTTGGCAAAAAAAAAATTGTTAATTCGGGTTATTAAAAATGGGAAGGGATGTTGCTACCCGATGGGAAGTGTGCCAGGCGGACTTTCCATTTAGTGCTATTTTTATAACAACTCCTTCCCCCCCCTTCGGCTTAAATTTGATGCTGACGTGGTGAACGTTTTTACGATGGGTACATAGTGGAGGTATGACGGGAAGGTGAAACGGGAGGTGGGTGTGCAGCTATTAGAAAGTCTTCTGTATTTTATGTTAACTGGTAGGGGGAAGAAGCACATATATTAGAGGTGCCTACACTGTAGCATCAGGTTAACGTCGAGAGGTTTTTCAAGCTGGGGCTCCAGCTGCCCATTCGGGTAATAAGCAATCAGGAGGTGGGAAGAAAAAAAAAAACAGCCAAGCGTGAATAACAATGAGGTAGTAATAAAAAGGAACAAAAAAAGGATTACTTTATTTTATTCTATTGTATTTGTGGCAGTGCCACGTTTTTCTTAAAATTGATCCCTTGAAAAAGCAACATTCGCAAAAGCGCTATATTGGGGTTGTCATGATCGGAACGCACGTTTCTGTTTCTCCCAATTGTCACCTAAATTGGGGACGTTTAAAATAGGTGAAGTCACGGGTGTATGGGTGAGAGTCTCCCACGAGAATACCTCGCATTATTCATGGGTGCAAGGAGAACGACTTTTTTGTGAGTTGCAAAAATGGGGGGCAGGGTACTATTGCCACGGAGTGATGCGCGGTACTGTTAGGTTAACTGGAAGGCGGTCATTGGGTCATTGAATTTTTTTCTTTTTTTTCTATCAGCGAAGAAGTACGCGGGCTGATAAAATTTGTGCATGTTAAATTGGTTCACATTTGTCCCCGGGGGTATATATTCATAATATTATATATATGTTTCTGCATAGTAGTTTTTATTAAAAAAAAAAAAAAAAAAATATATCGACCGAAAAAATGGTAGCGTTAGAGCACCGTCGATCTAGCCTTTAATATGTTAGCTTGTCAGTAGCGCAGCAGGGAGGAAAAAAAAAAAGTTGTAACTTCCATTTTTTAGATTTAATCTAGTTGTAAAAACATTGAAAGGGGGTGGTGGTTCTACTTTGGTATACATATTCGCGGGGTGGGCGGAAAGCGCTAAACTGGTTAATGCCGACTTTGGTGCCACCAGTATACCATCGGCGCGGGCGTCGGGATCAGCGAAAAAAAGGGCTCGAAAATAGGTCTATAACATGGTATGTACAGATGTAGGCATAAAGAGGTATTACAGAAACGCAAATTAAAAGTCAGACTTTTGACGAAGCAGTAGCGCGTAAAATGGCTAGAAAAATTAGGTTGTTTAAAAAAAAAAAAAAAAATCATAAACATAAACATGTAAAAATATACATATTTATTTTTTTTTTTTTTCACATTCTTGCCATTCTATGTTATGTATACCTTTTCAGTTTTGCATAAATTTAGTTTTTCTTTGATTATGTTGATTACGTGCCGCCATATTGTTTTCTGCCCCATGTAGCCGATTCTCTTACCCTGATAAAAGACATATTTGCCCCCCGGTAGGAAGCAGAAACGGCAAAAAAAAAAAAAAAAAAAAAAAAAAAGCAAAACGGGTTAGGAAAAAATTACCCAGGCAGATAAAAATCAGTAAGTGCTTAAAGCGCCTTTTTCTAAATCGAAATAGCTGTTCTTTCCTTTTCATTTGCATCTTCAATTTTCTCTCATTGGGAAGTGAAAATAAAATATAATTTAATACAAAGTAGGAGATGCTCCATTTGACAACCCTGTACTTGATGCAGCCTGCAGAGATTCGTTCCTGTTATTGTCTACGCTCCACGTTTAAAAGAGGCGGGGAGGAAGATAATTTGCTATAGCATAATAATTGTTTTTCCCTTTCGATCTTCGTCGTTTCTGTTTGTTTGTTTGTTTTTTCTTGCATAATTTATCTTCGCGCGGGCTTAACTTGTAGCATAAAACCTTTAACTGGAAAAACAGTTGCGGCCTCTTCCGCTCAAAAAAGAAAAAAAAAAATCTTAACCTACTAAAGATAAGCTAATCCTAGTCCACTCTTGCAAACATGACAAAGGGAATAATGTCGATGCTTTCTGGGGGGATGGTGGACCACCTTAGGAAGGCAGGGTTTCCGGATATTAGCAAAATAAGCGGGAAAGGCATCTTCTTTGCAATAGCTGTTTGTTTGTACCTTTTCTTTTTCATATTCACTTTTCAATTGATGAAGGTAATGCATACAAAAGAGGGCGTGTATACATGGGGGTGACGCGCTTACGCCGATGTGTTACGAAAGCCGTTTGAAAGCACGCCCGTTTGAAAGCACGCCCGTTTGAAGGCACGCCCGTTTGAAGGCACGCCCATTTGGAATCACGCAAACTTTTACCCTTTCCACTTTTTCTTTTTACGATAGATTGAAGGAAGAGGCTTAAACTGGGAACTTGAATATGACGATGAAGATTATGCAGTGTTTCGTAACGCGGAATCAGAAGACGAGGGTTACTATTCTCATGTAGAGGAAATGGTAAGGCATGTTGTCTAGATGGATCACTGAAGGGGAGTCCACCGTGTGTCTGGATCCGGTTGGCAGAATGCGATTTGTCTGTGCCGGTCGCCGGGATACGGTGTGCCACCAGGGAATTTTACTATTTTATTTTATCATTCCTTATCATTATTTTATTGTTTTTTCTTACTGTTTCTTTTTATTATTTTGTTTTACCGTTTCGTTTTACCGTTTTGTTTTACCGTTTTGTTTTATCTATTGATACCTTCTCTGCGTGTGTGCTCCGTTTGACCAATTGGGAACCTCCACAAAGAGGATCCCCTCATTTGAGCAAATTTGTGCCTTAGTAGTATTTTTTAAACCGAAATTTAGGGTTTTCTTTTTTTCCAGTTGGCTCATTTTTCCTTTTTAAAATGAATCAACTTTTTCTCGTCCGTTACGACATTTTTCTGATTAAAAATAAATGGAAAAAAAAAAAAAAAAACTTTATAGTAAGGTGGGCATTATTTATATAGTCCCTCTATTATGCGTTTCTTTTCCTTTTTTGTAATATCGGTTGTGATGGGAAAGTCCAAACGGAAGCAATTCATAAGAATGGAATGCTCAAAAAGGAGCAAAATAAAAATGAGTAACACAATGTTAGATTAAATGGCCAGACACGACATGAATAGGGTTGAACTATGGGAAGTGAGAAAGCTCTACATCTGCATAAAATGCACACACATATTTCTCCTTAGTAATTAAAAAAAAGAATTAACGTGAACATAAGTTTTACAGTTCTGTGAGTTTGCTTTCCTCACTTTAGGGGCTCACACATTGGGAAAACTCCCTCAGGGAAAATGGCAAAGGGTGATCCGTTTTGTAGGGGTGAGGGAGTTCTGCGTTTATCTTTGTTGGATCCCCGCTGCGATGTGCCCCTCTCAGTCATACCTTGTATAGTACAGCGTGTGGATGTTCTGAACACCGTGCCCAGTGGAATAGATGAAGAGCACCTCCGATTCATTCAATTTTACAAAGGAGCCTCCGTAGCAACCGTTAAGGTTATTGTTTTCCACTTTGGGTTTCACAACAATGGCGTTATTCTCTGTGTAGTATAGGTAGCACTCATTAGAGTTGTTCTTATGGACGTAGCTTGTTATGTAGTATCCGTTTAGCTTAGTAATATTTTGAAGGGACTTGTTCTTTTTAATGAGTTCAACGTCTCTGCATGTGAACTTATATTCATTATATCTTCGGTGGTTCACATCCCGGGTGCACTTCATATAGTTACCTCCCCTGTCCGTGTTGCTGGTGCTTACTCGGGAGTAGGAGTAGAACCCGAACTCATCGTTAAAAACGAGAGGTCGCAGATAGAAGTAGGGAATTCCTTCTTTGAACTGTTCGTAGTTTATGAGGATTTTGGTGCTGCGGGGGAGAAGCGGCGTATGAGGAAGGAAAAATGTGTTGAAATTTGGAAAGGGTTTAGGGTGAGTGAAAAATGTGTTCGTGGAATGGAGGACAAACATGCCTCTGCCTTTGGGGGGGATGCGCAAAAGTGTTCCCTCTCCTTTTTTTTCATTCTGCCCCTTCGGAGCAAACGTACCTCCAGGTTTTTCCCTTGTCTTCACTGGCAAGACAAGAAATGAAATTATCCTTCTTAGCATTTTCGTATTCGTCGGAATGTATTCCACAAATATGGAAAAATTTTTTATTTGAAATTGTTAGAGGAGCCGAAGCGTATGAATCTAAGTTTTTGCTGATAAGGGATTTTTCATCTATGCTAATATACTCTTTATTGTAAATGGTCCCCGTGACGCTGCTCCAACGTTCACAGGTGGCTCCTTCCTTTTTTGTCAAACCTTTATATCTGCAGACTACAATAATAATTTCATTGCCCTGTATGAAATTAAAAACGAATGGAAGTTGGTACCACGTTTTATCTTGGAGAAGAGTCTTTTGGGTTTTCCAAGTGTTGTTGATTCGTTTCTGCACGAGGACATGGATCTCTGTGCTTCCCTTAGCGACGTGGTGTATGCACGTTTTGTATAATTCATTGCGGTAAAGGAAATAAATGTCGACGATGCAGTGTATCGGACTTTTTATGGTTGTTATTTCATCGTTCAGGATGATTATTTGTTTGCTCGCTTTGTTGGTGCTTAGGCAGGTTAGCACGAAGAAAAACAAAAGTGCAATTTTTGTGAGTATCATTTTAGCTTCTTCAGAGGTCACTCAGTCGCGATGTTACTGGAGAGTTCTGCAACGCTGGGGGTTTGCTCGGTTGGGAAGTGAAGGAGTGAAATAAGACTGGAAAGACGCAAGGGGTAGGTCGAACTGAATACCCGTGAGGCTAAAGCGAGCGTTTTTTTTTTTCTTCTTTCAGTAGACTTGTCTGAAAAGAGTGTCAAACTTTTGCGCGTTGGGGCAAAACGTGGAGGTACTCCCCTAGCAGGCCAAAAGGGGGCGCTAGTTCAGAGAAAACATAGGGGAAAAAACGTTGTCACGAGGGGAAACGAAAAAATTAAATAAAAGAAATAATATAAAAAATATTAATTATAGAATAAAAAAATTTCAAACGGAAAATAATGAGGTGAAATATTTTTTCCCCAATTCTACCCCCATGTTGCAAACAATTTTGTCCATCCGAAAATCTGCGACAGGACTATAACACACAGGCGCGATTTGTTCGTTGTGGACTTTGCAAGAAATTGGCAGAATTGCTCTAAGAAAAGGGGATTTTTTTTTTTTTTTTTCTTCTACACCTTTGCTGATTCAATCCGGTGTGTAAATTTTTTTTTTTTTTCCCCTAAATTGTTGCTTCTTTTTTGTTTGCTCTTCCCTTACCCGCTCTAAACCGTTATTTACAAGAAGGGTGGAATTTCGCAGGGGGTGTTAATTTTCCCATTTCTCACTTGGAACGAATGATCTAATTTAAAATTACGGCGAATTTTAAAATGGTGGAAAAATATGTTGTTTCCGATTTTGCGGGTAGGGCAAAGGTTTGTCATTTTTTTTTTTTTTTTTCCCAATTTAGTCTATATAACTGCCCCTTTTGGATGTGTAAAAATGCACTTTTCATTTTTTTCATAAAATTAGCCTTTCAAGGGGAAAGATGATGCAGAAACTGGCTCTCCTAACTGCGTGTGATTAGGTGACATGTTCCTCCCTTTTTGCAATACTTCCCCATTTTAGTGATTGCACGGATTGTTTCCTAATCCGTAACACCATTCGGGGGGTCCCTTGTGAAATTCATATGGACATGATTTATGCAGTTCAAATTATGATGAGGGGAATGGCCGAGAAGTGGGTGGATGCGAAATTTATTTTTACGCTGACAGCTTAGTTGATTTTTTTTTAGTTTCATTTTTTTTCATAGATTTGTTCGTTTTATCCTCCAACGGGGGTGCATTAACTTGGAAAGGAGTCACAGCGAATTTTATATTTCTTATGACTATACAAGGGGAGGAAATTATAAAAAAGAAAGAAAAACAAAACAGAACAGAACGGAGAAGAAACCCATTGTGACGTGCTTTATTGTGAGTTGCGCGAGAAAGAAGAAGTGAAGCGCCAATCGTCATGCTGATGGTTGTTCCCCATGGAGCAGATTTGTTCTAACAGGGGAAGTAACAACTAGGTTAGTAAAAAAAATGGGCTAAAGGGGGTAGGTTCTAAAATGCGCAGGAAAAACTTGTTCTACTGAATAAAAAAATAAAATAAAACAATGAATATGAACATAGTATCAACGGTAATAGCAGGGTGATGTCAAATAAGTGACCGAAAAAAAGTACCGCAAGCAGCCCGAGCACGTATACCGCGTAACTCGCTTAGGAAAAGAAAACGAGCTGCACGTGAGGATCAAGTCATTTCAGAATAAATTTAAAATAAAGGAAAATAATTTGCATCCTGATCCACATTCAAATGCGTACTTATTATATATATTTACGTATATACAACTGCGGGTCGCTTCCTTTTAGACTATTAATGCAAAAGTGAAAAAAGCGGAAGAGTCGAATCGGTGCTTATCTAATCTGCGAAAAAATGGTGCTATATTTTTTTTTTCCACTAATAAAATAATTATTTTAGAGAAAGAAGACAAGTAACAATAAAATTCGTTCTATGTAAGAGGACAAATAATTTCTACGAATCCATATCTATGCCTACAATAAAAATATCTCCAAATGGGGAAAGCAAAGATGAACAGCAAAAAAGAGGCATTCATCAAAATTGGGTGACATGCCGATAGATTACTCTCGTAGCGCATATTTTTTGGCACTTTTTTTTGGACTTTTTGTTTGAGAAAAAAATAGGTATGCATTCATCAGGGGTTAAGTACCATCTATGGATGCGGTGCAGCAGGCACAGTTTTTCCCCTTTCAATTTTAAAATAAAATTTTTTTTTTTTTTCTTGTTACGCGAATAAATTGCAAACAGGGTGATATCCACAGTTTGACAAGTTTTCACTTTTTTTATTTTTGCACATTCGCTATTGCTAAAATAGGGAAGAAGGTTATTCAGGAATATAGAACCTCACAGGGGTCATGTTAGCGCAAATGGGAGGCAGGTTAAGAGCAAAGTAGAAGCAAAATAGGGATCACCTAATAAACGAAGGCGCATCTTACTGCGAAGAGGGAGGCTATACAAAAACTGGCCATCATGTCTCACAGCTCTAGCGAGTCTCTATTTGTCAGTCCCGAACTGTATGAGGATCATGGGATGCACATGCAGGAATTTTACGATAACGAAATTGAGTCCTATGTGCATAGAGGGGGAAAGAGGAGGCGCAACATCCGCAGAGGTGGAAGGGGCAGTAGCAGGGGTTCTAAAAATGTTTTATCTAAAATTTTTATGCTCTCGTCATTTTCTAGTTTGTTGAGCAGCAGCCCCACCGAGGTGAGTTCCCCCTCGGAGGAGGGGAGGGAAGCCGTACACATGTTTGTTAGTGCATCTGTGCCGTTTTTGCGTATACACGTGTGTGCAAGCATTACATGGTGATTTTTCTTTTTCCTTCCCTGGTAGGGCATAATGGAGAACCCGAGAATCCCCGGGCACCAAATAAACGCATACGGTAACTATTACAGAAGGGTCCCAAGGAAAAGCAAATACCTACAGATGGTGGACCACCTTAAGAGGGTGAGGAGGGGAAGCGTAACGGATTCTGTACTGGGCGATTACTATAACCACGTCAGCAGCAACGAAAGCATCGACCTCGGCAGTGAATGGAGCAGTGGAATCAGGAGTAATGGTGAGAACGACAGCGTGTGGAACCTCTCAGACGGGTCCCTTGATGATATCGAAATAGGCGAGGAAGTGTTCGAGGACAGTATTTTGATAAACTCAAATTACGATAAAATAAGGTTGCTCAAGCATAACAAGGTAATAGAAGACGACGATGTTCCAGTCGATTGCGAAGCCGCAGATTTTTATGCAAACATGACGGAAGAAGAAATATTTGAAAGGATTCAAAATTTGGATGACCCGGTGCCATTCAGGGATATGTTTATTGTGTATAATTCATTTCACGAAAATGAAAGAAAGAAATTTAAAAAAATGCAAAACCTTTTAAAAATTTTTTTGGAAAGTATGTCCAAAAAAGAACTTTTGGATGAGGAGTATAGGAAAGAGGTATGGACTCATATCTCCTCCTACATGATTCAGGAATTGTTAAAAAAAGATTTTGAAGATTTTAAGTCTTTATATAAATTGGCGGATATGGGAGAATGTACTATTGATGAGTATGTGCACTTCATAAGGGGGAAAAAGTCTTCTTGGAAATTCTTTTTGCGCCATATGGATGGCATAGGGAGGAACATGATATATGACGCTGTAGCGAGGGGTCCCCACAAGAGGAGGGATCAAGCAGTCAGTTGATGGTGAACGGATGAGGTTAGACTTTGCAAGGGGGACTGATCAGAGGATTCTTCCCCTCATTTGGGGAAGAAAACCGGGGGAGTAGACAGAACTCAGCTCTGCGTTGAGACGCATGTTGTGTCACCACGTCACAACACTTCCTTCTGTTTTACTATATTTTATCTCAACATTTTTTTTTACACTATTTTGGCTTATTTTGCGTTATTTTATTTAATTATTTTTTTTTTTTTCACGAATTGCCATCCTCGGGGGAGAGGGCGCAATCCCCGTTCTGTCCCACGTGTAGATAGAACAAGTGGAGGAAAAGGCCCCATTTGAAGAAGATGAGCTTATTTTAAAAATAGAGCATAAGGGAGAGTCACGTGATGTTTTCTTGAAACAATGACACGGTTGTTATCTCGTAATAACGGCTATATGCTGCAAATTTATGTTAAAACGACAGCGCGTAGGTCTGCCATACACGTGCAAAAGTTGGACAAATGGAACACACATGGGAGGGATGAACTAACGGTTGCAGTCCTTTTTTCTTTTTAAGGGCGTATGCTGCGTGGGGACTAATTGAATCGAAGAGGACTCCCTCTACGATGTGTGCATAATGTACAGTCCACACATTTGCACACGTCTGATGTGATCGCGTGTGGACCGCTTTTCACATTTGAGGACCCGCTACGTAAATGTCACGAGGACACATATTACGATGGGGTCACGAGTTTTAGATTATTATAAATTAAAGAATTACATGCGGAATCTACACTGTGTCGTTTTTTCAAAATTCATACTGAAACATTTGGGTAAGCAGAGAGGGGAGGCGGTGCACATTTCATGTATGCATGCAGGGGGTGTGATGACCCATATCATAAGCAATATAAGAATAAAAAGAAAAAAAAAAAATTAAATGGTAATAAAAAGGAATTTTAATAAAGGCCATTTTGTACATACATATATGCACATACATGTACGTACGTGCAAATAGCGATAGGAAAATAAAAAAATATATATATGTACATTTATGTGTATATTATCACATATATACATGCATTTTCAGAGACAAAAAATGAGGCACTGCATCATGTGTATGTTTATAAACATATATATACATATATAAGCATTATATATCCATGGAGAATGGAAAAATAGGAGTTCCAAACACTCATCAATCATTTTAGCAGGGAAAAATAAAGGTCCCAAAAAAACAAACTCTTCTTCTTAAACACAAATATATATAAAATATATACAATTAAAAAATGAACAGAGAGATTAATAACGTTGTTCTGAGAAATGCATGTGCTATAATGATGGTACATGGATAGATTATTTTAAAGCTTCTTTTTTTGGGAGGCCTCTTTAAGAAGGTTATGTTTTTTCTAAAAGAAAAAATTGCCATTATTGTTATACATGGTGGGGGACAATTTTTACTACCTTTCTGTGTGGGCGCCGGTTTTTCCATCGTAATTAGGAACCGGGGGGGGAGATGCGAATCTCGTTAATTGTCGCTGTGTCCACCGGTTTCTGTGCAGGTACCCCTTTTTCTGCAGATTTACTAGTAGCCCTGGTATCTTCCCCTTGATCTTATATGGTTTCTCTCCTTGACCCACACGAACCACTGCTTTTCATTGATCCATCTGTTGATGAAGGCATCCATCCATAAGTTGAACATGACGTGCTTGTCACTCTTCCATTTGGCCCAGTTGTTGGAGCGGTTTTCTCTAATATTCTGTTCTTTCATCATAACCCAACTGTTCCACTGGACCATTTCTTTGTTCAATCTTTCTCTCCAGTTGAGCCAATTGGTTCTGTCATGCATGTTTGGACATTTAGCCCAGGACTCTTCCCACTTGGACCAATATTCATCTTCTTCACATTTCCAGTCCGTCATAATCCATGTAACAATTTTTTGGTTCTTCCATTTGAGCCATTCTTTAACACTCCATACGTCTAAATAGGATTCATTATTGGTAATCCAGTTTTTCCAATCTTTTTCCATTAATTCTTTTCCCTCTGTTTTTATCCATTCTTTCCATTCTCTTTCGTCTAGGGTTAGGGATCTCTTCAATATGTCTGACTTTACATCTTTTTCTAAGTCCTCATGGTAGTGCATCCATTTGTTGTCCATAAATTGTATAAATTCGTCCCAGTCCTTTTCCTTTCCACTTATCCACTTTCCTTTTTCCTTCTCAATTGTGTTGTTGAATTCTACCCACTCTCCTTCCAATTGGTTCATCCAATTTTTCCATTCGTTGTCTTTCCACTCTTCGGATTTTTCTAGTAACCTTGGGTGGTACTCGATTGCTTGTGGGGCGTTAAATTGTAGGCTGTTTGCATTGGGTGGTGGGTGTGCAATGTTGCTAAATAGGACAGAGGTTGAAGAGAATAGATACATGATTGAAGCTAAGAGGGAGGAGAAGAACATGCTGGGGCTGCTAGTGCTTTTTTCATTTTCGGGTGGTGGCAATGGGTATGGTCCTCTGCTTCTCCTCATTAGCTGTCTTTGTGGGTTGCCCATCTGGTTCCCCATTTGATTGCCCATCTGGTTCCCCATTTGATTGCCCATCTGGTTGCCCATATGATTGCCCATATGATTGCCCATATGATTACCCATCTGGTTGCCCATATGATTGCCCATATGATTGCCCATATGATTACCCATCTGATTACCCATATAATTTCCCATATTATTACCCATATTATTACCCATATTATTACCCATATAGTTTCCCATATTATTGCCCATCTGATTACCCATATAATTTCCCATATTATTGCCCATCTGATTTCCCATCTGATTACCCATATGATTTCCCATCTGATTACCCATATAATTGCCCATATGGTTGCCCATCTGATTTCCCATATGGTTGCCCATCTGATTTCCCATCTGGTTGTTCATCTGGTTGTTCATCTGATTGTTCATATGATTTCCCATCTGGTTGTCCATCTGGTTGTCCATCTGGTTGTCCATCTGATTTCCCATCTGGTTGTCCATCTGGTTGTTCATCTGATTTCCCATCTGGTTGTCCATCTGGTTAGGCACATTTCCATAAGGGGATTGAGGGGAAAAGGGAGAGGTAGAACCATGGGGGTGGGGATGTCGGGATGGATAACCATAGTTCATTCGATCATTATACATATCTGTAGATGCGTAATTGGGAGACCAACTTTGGGAATAAGTAGGTGAACCATCTAGTGGAGTGAAGGTTGGAGCTCCGGTAGGAGTAAAGGTTGGTGAATTGCGTGATGCATCATATATAGGGGTATCGGAAGGGGGGGTAAAGGTAGGTGTTTCTGAGGGCGTATATGAGGAGGAGGCACTGGAGGGTTCCGAAAAGTCGGATGGTGGTGGTGGTGTTTGGGTGCCTGTTGGGGAAGTTTCGGGTCTGTCTGTTTGGTCAGTTTCGGGTGTGCCTGTTAGGTCAGCTTCTGGAGTGCTTATTCGAACAGTTTCTTGCGAGTTTGTTGGGGCAGGTTCTGGTGTGATTGTTAGGACAGTTGTGGTTGTGCTGGGCACGTAATCATACACATGCTTATAGTATGACTCCATTGTGTTTGGGGGGTACGATGTGGAAAATGGGCGAAGGGTTTGGGTGCTCTACTGAGTTGGTCTTGATTGTGCAAAAAAAAGGGAAGACGCTTCGATGCGTGGGTATGTATTGTATAGATATATATGTGATGACTGCAGATGTCTCTTCTACAACGCTCTGTTGAGCTTATCTGACCAGTGTATGTTAATATGATAACATATCGTGGGGACAGAAATAGGTACACATTACTTGTGTAATGCGTTATTGCGACGTTATGGGGAAGGTGCGTGGATACTTGGAATAGAATCTGCTACTCGTATTATGATTCCTTCGTTTCTTCAAAAGAGTGTTGTAATACAAAACGAAAACAAACAGAATAGAAATTTAGAAGTGAATGATTTACGGCTTGCTTGATCTTAGGAGCGATACTTCTTATGGGAATACTTTACCGGTCATTATTTCTTCCAATGTTGGAACACTGCATATAAATACGCGTTATGTTTTACGCTTATGCTAGGATATGTTAAAAGAGCTCGTGTTGGTATACTCCTTGAGCACATAAAATGGTGAATTCACTTTTCCTCAGCGTTTGGAATGGGGTGTAGCATATATATATGTTGTATAAATGGTACACGAATAAATACAACGTTAGGGAAATTTGGTAGAAAAATTTCCTTGCCTTGGTAAAATTAGCATAATTAGATAAATTAAACAGGTTAATACTTCACATATATATTATGTGGTGTAATTGTACATTTATGCAAAATTTAAATAGCAGAAAAAAGAGTTAATTTGCTCTAATATTTTTCTTCAAGAAATTATATAAAAATTCCCTTCTTTTTTTTTTTTTCATAGATTCTACATTATTATTTTTTTATCATTGAAACGTGAATAAATTTAGGAACCAGAAATTAAGGTAAAATAAAAACCAATATATTATATTTTGTTAGTATTGCATTTTTGGTTATTTACTTTTAATGATTTTTTTTTTTCATAAAGGAAATTAAAAACTTTGCTTTAATAAAAATAGGAAAAGGTAGAATATGAATTTTATTTTTAAAATAAAATACATTGCAGAAAAAATGTGCCGTGTTTTTTTTTCATGTTCCCCTTTTTCAAAGAAGGAAGAAAAAAGTAAAAGAGCGGAATAACGCGGGGGCATTTGTCCATTGCTCTTTTCGCATGGTATTGCCTTTTTCTTTTGTATTTTTTATTCGACTGGGGAGCAAGAGGCAGTACTATTATTATATTACCTTGTATGTGAGAGTATAATCTTTATATAATATAACCCAGGTGAATGATCAAAAATTGTAAATTGCAAAAGAAGAGCATACATATATGCATTCATTTCATATGCACATGAAAATAATTCCCTGTAGAAATATAATATGTGGCTAATTTTTATTATATTTTACTAGTCCTGCTAAGGAAAACCTTTTTTAAATAATTATATATATATATATATATATTTGCATTGCAATTTTATTCATTTAATTTAAAAAGTATGTATAACAAGAAAATGAGGGGGTGTAGGGAAAAAAAAAAATCGACTCAGAAAAGTGGCTGGCCTTATTTTTTATTTTGCTCTATTCCTTTTATTCCTTCCTGTGCCATTTTAGAAGATACAATTATTTTATAATTTTTTACATTTTCCAAATTTCGGCATTTCCTTCATTTCTGATTAGCATAACAGTAAGTTAGGGTTACCTCTTTTTATGCCACTTTTAGAGCGATAAGTTGCGCTGAGCATTATTTTTTATGCAAGGTAGGAAAAGGGTTCTACAATGAAGAAAACGCGCGTATGCCCATCAATATATTTTTACAAAAGAGAAGCCACCATATAGTGGGCAGCAATAGTAGTACTACTACTAATGGTATCTAAAGCTTAGCACGTCTGCAATGAGTAACATACGGTTGACTCGCATAGAGGTGCCCTTCTCACATCCAGGAATGTATATAATAATATATACGCATGGATTTATCTATACTTATACATATATGAAAAAGAGAAAAAAACAAAATGGAATAAAATAAAAAAAATAAAATGGTAGTTTACTCAAATGGGGAATCGAATAACTTGTGCATGCAAACATTGGCGGCGCGCTGTTTCTACCAGGTGACACCACGCATAGGCACATTTATCTGTTCATGTAGCTGCAGACCGTTGGTGTAGTGCCCATCATTAGTGTAGCCTTAGAAAAAGGTCCCTCTATACTCCTGTTCGGAAAGGGCTTTTCTTAGAGGGTTATCACCATATAGGGTTAAAGATGCACATAGAAAAAAAAAATCTGCCAAGTGTTCTGAAAGTTACCATGGTTTGAACGTCGACAGGGGGATTTTATTTTCTTCCTTATGTCTTAAGTATTCTCTCCGTTTGTATAAATTTGCAAAAGGGTACATGTGATCATGTTGCGTGAGTGGTACACATGGGGAGGTGGTGTATCGCCCGGCATGTAGGGTATACATACAAGTTTGATACCTTCCGTATCTGCACACCGAACAGTAATATTCCTTGAAAGGAGCTCCAATGAGACTACACTTACTTTCACAATTTTTCAACAAAATGAAGGAGAAATAAGTTGTTACATATATGGCTACTATATACCCACCGTAAACTGTGCTTTTCCTGTTTTTGTGTAAGCGAACTTTGAAGGACCCCTATGGCAGGAACAGGGGGATTTTCACACCCCTCCTATGCATCAGTGAGAGAATGGCCATGCGGGCGCATATGCGTAAATGCGGATGCGTTTCGTTAGCTAGCTAAATTGGGTGACAAACACCTTCTGGTCACCCCTCCCGTCCTGCCTTGGTTATGTTTGGCCCGCCAGGTGCATTACATATGACATGCCTCCGTTATTAACAATATTTTGGAGGAACACAACAGAAGCGTGGAAGGTTGTTCATCTTGCTAACACCAAACAGGTAAAAAGGAAAAAAAAAAAAAAAAAGGTTAGTAATTAATTTCCAATTGGGGTGGGAAATGAGGCTTTTTTAATGAGCAACTTTTTTTTTGGCAGGGTTGCAAAACTGACAAAGAATCATCACGGTTTGACATCTGCAGTGGAAGATAGG
This sequence comes from Plasmodium coatneyi, assembly GCF_001680005.1. Taxonomy (NCBI): domain Eukaryota; phylum Apicomplexa; class Aconoidasida; order Haemosporida; family Plasmodiidae; genus Plasmodium; species Plasmodium coatneyi. The sequence continues at coordinate 1,423,998 of NC_033560.1, forward strand.
CAATTGAGAAGGACAATTCGACATACAATGGAAGTGCGGCACAAAAGCAGAAGCATCAGGGCATATGTGCATGCACGTCTTGCACATTCCCGTGATGGATAAAAAAATAAAATAAAATGAACAGTTGACTTAACGGTTGTATTTTTTTACGTCATCATAAGAGTGCCATTTTGGTAACAGTATTGGTGTGAAGTGGTTCTCATCAGCAGCTGTAATTGGGAAAAAGCTGTCTGGTACGAAATGCCCACGTGAATACAAAATTCGGGTAGTGCCCACGGTGTGCCTTTAAATTGTGTTTATGTAATTCCCCCTGGAGGAAAATACTCGGGTACTGGATAATATAGAGTTTTTTTTCTAAACCTATCATGTGACACATGAATGTCAGTTTTTAATACTGTACATATGGGACACAATGTACATCCACCTTGTAGCAGCACCCAATTGGCATCACATAAAAGGATTCCTTTTTGGGAATTTTTTTTATTTTTCTGTTAATTGATCTTGTTCATCAGTTTTGTTCATTCGCGCAGTTGGACAGATGGGCATATACACACAGCAGCGCTAGTGTCCCCATGTCGCATAAGAAAATCACGTATACGAAAAAAAAAAAAAGGAAGTAATAAGATGAAAAAATAAGTTGCAGTAAAAACATGGAGTAGAAAAAAACTCCACGTGGTTATATACTCATGGACATCGCTTCTGGCGATTCCATACTATTGGGTTGTTTGAAATAATTCTTCCATTGCTTCTCCTTAATAAACTTGTTGATGTAGGATTCCATCCACTTGTTAAACAAAACGTAATTGTTCTTTTTCCATTCAGCTAATTTTTGGTCTTCATTATCCAGGTATTGTTTTTCTTTGTTTTCCACCCAGGCGGTCCATTCTTCCGTTTCTTTGCTGAGTCGGTCTTTCCACTGGGCCCATTTTTTCCTTTCATTAATGGAGAGCCACTTGGACCATTTGTTTTTTTCCCAAGCATCCCACTTTTCGTCTTCCTTACATTTCCAATCTTTCGTAATCCACTCCATAATTTTGTTATTTTTCCATTGAATCCACTCCTTCACCATCATGACATCTACATAGGATTCACTTTCTGAGACCCAGTTATTCCAATCCATTTCCATCAATTCCTTTGCTTCAGTCCTTATCCAATTTTCCCAGTCTTCATCTGTCCATGTTGGGGTGTTTTTATAAATAAAGGAGTAGTATTCTGAACCCATGTTTTCATTATAATGATTCCATTTTTCTTCCATGGATTTTATCCAATTTCCCCATTCTAGTTCTCTTTGAACTATCCATTGATCTTTTTTGTGATCTAAAGAGGTTGTGAATATTTCTGCATCACTGTCTAACTGCGTCATCCATTCTTTCCATTCTTTTGCTTTCCACTCATCCGATTTGCTCTTTTCATCTTCCTTCTCTTTGGTAATTGCCTTTTTTTCGGTCTTTTCTTTCTGTTTTATTTGTTTTTTGGCCGGCTGATGGGGGGTTGGGGGGAAGCGTGTGTATAAGTTACAGGTGGGGCAATAGGGTTCGTTGTCACGTAAGATGGAACCACCGTTGGGGGTATTCCCCGTACGCGCCGCTACGGACGACTCTCCACACATGTACAAATGTACGCTCGTTTAGGCTAATTAGATGGCCGAACATTTAGGATGCAAAAAGAAAAGGAAAAAAGGAGGCTGCACGTGCCTTATTCTATTTCTTATTTTTCTGCAACATTTTTTTTTTCACTTACCGAATTGACGTATGTTAGAAAGATGTAGCTAGCCAAAAGGACCGTCATAAAACTTGTACCAATAATGAGGAACTCCCTCTTCGCCTTCGCTAAAAAACTATCCTTGTATTTTTCAATAAATGCGTTCAAAAAGGACGTATTCGAAGTGGGTTCCGGTATTTCGACAACTTCTTCCATATTTCTTTTACATCTAAATGGAAGAATGAAAATTGTTCAGGTGTCTAGGGGAGGCCCTGGGCACGAAAAAAAACAAAATGAAGAATAAATCAAAATATAATACAGTATAATATAATATAAAAAAATAAAATAACAATTTTCTTTTATAAGTGAACACAAACGTGAAGCCAGTTTTTCCTCAATTTTTATCAAATGAGAAAAAAGGTAAAAAGAAGTAGTGGATAAAAATTGTACGGCTAATGGAATCACGCAGAAATTAGGTTAAAAGGGGTTACAATAAGAAAAAAAAAAAAAAAAAAAAAAAAAGGAGCACAAGCATAGCAAAATTGTAAATAAAATTAAAACAGTACAAGTATATAAGCCTCTGCCTGCAAATGTCACGCGCCGGTTTAGAGGTATTTTTTTACATAATACGTACTGCAGCAATTATTTTCAGGTGCGTATTTATACTAGCCTTAGAAAAAAATGGTGCGGTCAGGAGAACGAAGAATTGCCCTTCCAGCGGATTTCCCTTCTGCGAGAAATGGCCGCTTCGTGTATACAGATGCGAACATTTGAAGTTTTTTCTGCGTTATCTGCGCTTTAGTAGCAGCGGATTCGCAGAGGTTAAAAAAAAGAAAAATAAAGAAATGAAATAAAAAGAAAATAAAACAAAATAAAAAAAAAATAATAATAATATAAAATAGAAAAATAAAAGGACAAGCGGACGAACGGCGCGAGGAAGAAATTATAAACATTGCATATTGCATTTCCTATGAACCTGTTTAAGCGCATTGTTTGGAGCATTATAAGGGTCCACATTTTATTCGCGATGTGAATATCTAGAATAGAACATGTGCAAGTCGTTAGGCAGGTTCTTCCCATGGCATATTTGTCCACCCATATTATGAGTACACATCGGTGACTGGCACTGCTTGGTATCTAAATGGGCGAAGGACATCTTTTCTGTGGTATCATTTTGCAGTTAATCCTTTGTACCAGATGGAATTATGTCTTATTAAAATTTTTGCGTGGAAACTGTGCTGTTATTTATTTAAAGAAAGAAGGGCAACCATGAAAAGGTACGTGGTGGTGAACTGCTCAGACGTAAAATATTCCGTTTGAAGCGCTTCAGAAGTGGGATATACCATAACAGGATAGGCTAGTAAGAAAAGGGGAAATTTTATTTTGAGCCTGCGCAAAAGATAATTCTTCTTGTGTTCTATCCTGCTATGTTTCATTATAACATTTTTGATGAATCGTAAATGGCAGAATATGTTGCTCACGTTACGCTACACTTGTTGGCGGATTCCTTTTCCAAAGAATTATTCACCCGTCGGACGGGAAAGAAATATATATATGAATATTTTCTCTTTCAAATTTACACCTCCAAAAAGAGGAGAAAAGAGTGCAAACATTTTTCTATATCAAATGAGATAGCCGAATTGGGGGATATTTTCCCCTAGACGTTGAATGGCGCAGCTGCGTGGACGCTTTCGACATGTTTGCCTTGAGTATGTCCATAGCAAAATGGCACAAAGGATAGAAAAATAATTGACATAGTATTTATAATGGATAGTTAATTTTAGCAAAAACGGAAAATTTAGGTGGCCGCAAGGGAACCAACTTTATACATATCATATATATACTTAATATGAGACAAAAAAAATAAAATAAAATTTTGAAAAATTGACAGTTACAAATTGGGGCGAAAAGAACGGTACTACATGTGTGTAAGTTGTTCATGTGCGTAGACGCATACACGTGGGCAAATGCATGGAAGCGTGATTACATGTAGATGCAAATTCAGACAGATGAAGCACCCTTTTCATAAGGCAATTTTGACAAATACATTTTTACAAGCAGTTTGGAATATATGACAATGGACATGTTCACAAAAGAGGACGAGCGTCCTATCAACTTTGTGAAAGCATCATATATCCGTCGGAAATTAATTAATTAATGAAATAGGTCCTGTGCCGCTGGCCCCTCTTCGCATACTGCACGTTGCACTTTGCATAGCGAGTGTTTGTAATGTGTTTAGCTTTGATCGGACCTTATGTGTGCATGAAAAATGGGGAGCATATTTTTGAAACATTTCTTGTGCGGTTAATCCGTTTGGGGCATACCAAAGAAGTGGCTTCTCTTCCTTCATGTGCGCACATCGAATAGGTGTCCTCGCGTTAAATGCACGCTCGGCCTCGTTATTGTTAAGACAGCCATATGGATGATGGAGCTGCAGAATTTTAACGGACTTTGCGTTTTTTACGCTTCCCTCGCTATTTTGCAGAATAATTGGGGGTAAAATTCATTTAGCTGGAGAGAAGTCAGGTAAAGCAGAGTCATTATGACAAAAGTTGTTAGTAGTGATGCCGAGAATATTGACAACCTTCCTTCCCTTAGTATACTTCTTCCACCCTCATGCGCGTGTGTCCTGGAAAGGTATTTTCATACTTTTCCTCCATAAGCGAATGGTGTCTATGCTGAATCCAGGCCATCCACCGCTTGTCCCTGACCCATTTTGTGACCAAGGATTCTCTCACCTCTTTGAGAGAGGTGTACTTTTCTGTCTTCCACTTAACCCATGCATCCCATTCATGATTGTTTATGTACTGATCCTGCTTGCCCTGTACCCAGTTGTTCCACTGCTGGTTCTCTCTATTAATTCGTTCCTTCCATTTGCGCCAGTTTCTTCGGACCAATTTGAATAAGGACTTGACCCACTTTTTCTTTATCATTCTTTCCCAATATGCGTTTTCATTGAGCTTCCAGTTTCTGGATAACCAATCCTCTATTTTGCTGTCCTTCCATTTAGTCCATTCATTCATAATCCAAGTATTTAAATGGTGTTCAGTTTGATCGACCCAATCATGCCATTCTCTGTCCAAAAAGCGTTTTAACTCTTCGTTCGCCCAGTGTTCCCAGTGAGACTCATTCCATGAAAGCGACATTTTCAGGATATAAAGTTTGTATGAAATATCAATATGTTCATGGTAATGATTCCACTTGTGTTCCACTTCTTTGAGCCATGCTTCCAAGGATTGCTCTCTTTGTTCGAGCCATTTCTCTTTTATTCTTTTAATGGCGTTGTCAAAATGCTTCCAGTCTGGTTCTAAGCGGTTCATCCAGTTATTCCATGCGTAACATTTCATGCTTTCCGATTTTTTTATTAGCTTTTGTTCGAAGTAGACCTCTCCCGTGGTGTCGTGTATGTTCCTCTTTTTCCTATTAGCGGACTGTAAATGAAGGAGAAGGTTAGAAAGGAAAAAACGTTTAAAATGGGGCGTACGTGGGGTGAGGAAAAGGGCATAGTGCTTGTGTTATCATCGCGTTTTACAGCTCCAGCACGTATTGCCCGGTTTAGCAGTTTCACCAATTACGATTGCTACAGAAGGCAATTTGGCGCAATTTTTAGGCCTTACCATGTAATAACTCATGTAAAGGAGAATATAGCACGTGAAGGTAAACAGACCGATGTATACAACTGCCATTAAAGTATCCTCGTTCATTTCCGGTAACATTTGCTTCAGCCCCTGTATATTTAACTTTGAAAGGAAGTTGCCTTGGGGGGCACTGTCATCTTGATATGTTTCTAGCTCCATTTTGTCCTGCTTCGGATGTTTCACTGCTTTCTGTTGGTTTTTGCACCGTCTGTGTGTAGGCGGATTGCTATTTTTCCCTTTCCAGTTCGATACATATAAAGATATCAGCTTTCAGGGGAATGTGGGTACACAAAAATTTGAAATGCCTACTGGTTCCGCGTCATCCACTTTTCTCCCTGCGTGCATCTCATTTTGTGTCGAACTAGGAAGTTCCAATGCGCAGAGCTATAAAACTACACGCGCTGGAACTGGAAGAACTGCAGCAGAAGGGGCGGCAGATCGAGAAGAAAATAAAGAATATGTAGCCAAAAAAAGAAAAAAAGTACAACTAGTATATATTCCGTTTTATGAGATTTACAGGAGGGTGCATAGAACTGCGTAACGAATGTAGATGCATAAAGTGTATAGGAGGTCACCGTTTAAATTGACTAACCAACGGTTTGATTTTTCGAAGAGGTGACTTAAAAAAATTACACGCATGTTGATACGAACAAATTAGCAAATCAGCAGATGGGCAAGCCGTTCAATTTTAATGTGGCTTATTTTTGCCATTCCCCCAATTCATCATTAAGAATAAAATTAGGGGAGGAGAACTAATGGGTATTGAGGGAAAAAAGAAAAATGACATTTTGGCAGGTGGTTAGATATGCCGTTCGTCATTCTTTTTTCGTAACTCGGATGATAGGCATTATTGAGATATATAATATTTATTCTTTTGAGCGGCCCTATATTTGAGCACTTCTTTTTCATAAATTTATTTCAAATAGAAAGAATGAAACTATGAGAAGCGTTTGTTAAATGTATTTTTACGTTGATCCTTTATGCATAAAACGACGTACCCTACTTGCCCATTTGTGCACGTATCCTTCTAATGAATAACACCTCAAACTAAATATCATTTCACTCAAAAATAAATGTTTAAAAGGGGAAAAAGAAAAAAAAAAAAAACGGGGCCTACCATGTGCCATGAACCTTCTATAAATGGCAAAATAGAGTGTTAAAATTGGGACCCCTTTTTTTTTAGTATTATTTATTTTTTTTTTTTTCTTTCTCTTATAAAGTATTGTTATGACAAGAGAGTTACTCTGATTTGGGAGAGTTTTTTTTTTTTTTTTTTTTTTTTTTTGAATTATCGCGAAGCCCGTACTAAATATACCGCATTTTTTACCTACGTATGTTTATGCTTTCATCTTCCTTTTACTATTTTTTTTTGAGAACTGTTCAATGAGGAGGGAGCACTTTGTGCGTAAAAGGTTGATCAGCTTGTTGACCTGTTCGCTGAAAAAAAGGTAGAAATATTGCGAACATAAATATGTACATAATGTGCCTATGTACATATGCATCCTTTCTTAGCGTAGCTCCAGTGAAAATTCGGCTTTTTCCCATTGCGTGTAAACACGGGGGGATTTCTTTTAAATGCATTATCGGAGAGGGAAATGAGCCAAATATGGAGGTATATTAGGAAGGTGGAAGGAATTGAAGGAATGTAATTCGGTAGATGTGCAGAAGGGGTTATAGGAGCGAGCATACAGAATCTGTTGCCCGACATGTGTATGTTGATCGGGAAGTTAATTTTAAAAAAGTAGGCACACTATAAGGAGTTAAAAATGCAGCTCGTCACGCTCACTAATATTAAAGAGTGACACAATATGTTGTTCCTTATTGCGTGAGTTATAGGGCTTATAAACATGGCCCTTTTTCTTCCACTTTGCCGTGCTCAGCGTGTTGTGGCATTTTCCTCACCTTCGTTGCTTAAGTGTTAAAGAAATTTTTGTAATGGTAATGGGAAAAAATATATATTATATGTGCAGTATGTATTTACGAATTTTGATAAGAACAGTAAATTAGGTGAATATGTTTTCGGATGCGTTTCATTTGTTGGATGGTGAATAATCCCAGTTGTAAAAGTGGAACGCATAACGGAAGCAAACAAAGGTGATTTTGTGAATATGTCGATGTGACAATAAAGGGGATAGGTCAAAGGATTTTGTATAGCGTGGAACTAATCCATATCGTGGACCTACTTCCTCAAACATGTGGCACAGGGAAAAAAGAAGAAAAAAAAAATCCCCGTTGGCACAGCTGATCCCTCATTTTTAGTTCGTACTGATTATGACAGTACACTGCTATATGATGCCTAGGAGCGCAACTGTGTAGTGCGCACAATGTTTTTCTTGTCTACTATGGGGGAAGGAACATATTATTGTAATATTCGGATACTTCTCCTGCCGTAAATATTTTTAAAGTTCAAAGCAGGGTAAGAAATTATTCCCATAAAAGGTATCTACCGAAGCAGTGTTATGAATAATGCGAGAAGTAGCTGAATATAGAATAACTTATATTTGATATGTTTTTTTTTGGGGGGGAGGGGATGAGAGAAAATGTTGTGGGGAAATATGCAAAAGGGGAAGTGTAGAATATTTATTTGTATTATATTCATATTTATAATTATATTTGTATTGGCACTTGTACGTGGTAATGCACATGGGCCTACACATATGTATAATAGCACACAGAGGAAGAAAATTATTTATGAAAAAAAAAATAAGAAAAAACGATTTCGCCACGCGACAGAAGGTGGGCTACATAAAACAGTGGCCAAAGTAAGGAAAAAATACTTAATTGTACTTGAATATTTATATAGCTATGAACCAATCGTGGAAACATCGATTTGGAAATATGGTTAATTCGGTCCGTTAAGCCATATTTGTAACTGCGTTGCGGGTTTAGGTGCGTTGTTCGCGCTGCTTGCTTTGGCCGCATATCAGTGTGTGTTTTCCCTCTGGGGGTATTACCATTACTATTGCTATTATTATTGTCTTTGTGCCTTTTCAAGCTATGAGCAAATCGTTACGGTCCCATTTCGGAAAGTATCCCCTCAGTGGTGTCATCTCATTCGGGCTGATCTAATGTTGGATAAGAATACACTTCGCAGTTATGGAACACGTGGCCTTATTCGGAGTGAGATAATAGGCAAACGCGGAAAAAAAGGTTATCCTTTTTTATAAGTTTTTTTTTTTTTTTTTTCCCCTCCCTTTTCTTCTTCTTACATTTTAGCTTTCTCAGTTATAGTTGACCCAGCCGTGTAGCGGATAAGGGGTCCATTTGGCAGAGCAAAGAAGCGCCTAATGCGCACATTGTTAGTTTGGACCACTTTTCCTTCTTTGAGTGTAACTAACTTTATTTATTTAATGCAGCCTTCGCCTTTGCGGTTAGGTTTCTTCTCTCCTCATTCCACACTTTCCACTTTTTCTGGTTCATCCAATTGGTGATAAAGGTCTCTACCCATTGGTTGTACAGAATGTTCTTTTCATCTTTCCATTGTATCCACTCATTTAGAATGTTGGTAATAAAAATATTATCTTTTCTCTTTACCCATTCGAACCAATCATCCCATTCATCTTCAGTTCTCTCTTTAAAAGCTTCATACTTTTTTTTTTTAAATATTTGGAATATTTTGGAAGACCATGGCTGATCTTCAAACCCTTCCCACTGTTCCTGTTCTTCTCGTTTCCAGTCACACATTAACCAGTCGATGATTTTGTCTTTTTTCCATTGAATCCATTTCTTCACAATTAATTCGTCTAGGTGAGATTGTTTTTCGAAAAACCATTTCTTCCATTCGATATCGAGGTATACTCTTCCGCTCGTTTGGATCCACTCTCTCCACTGAGGCTCAGTCCAATTCATGGAGTTCTTAATCATATTGGTGTGAAATTCTTTATCCATGTTAGGGTTAAAGTGGGACCATTTTTTCTGTATCGATTCCATCCATGTGTTCCAATCTTCTTCTTTTTCTTCCATAAATGCATTTTTTTCATTTTCTAGCTTTTTATAGAATATTTTCCATTCTCGTTCCAATTTCTTCAACCAGTCCTTCCATTCTTGTCTTTTCCACTCTTCGGTCCTTTCTACGGGTTCTTCCTCCTTTGGGGCCTCCTCCTCTTCATCTTCGCATTGGCCTCCTATGAAGTCTTTAAAATCTCCATTCTGGCATGAGAAGGCGAGGGGGATCATATGTATAACTAACCGTGAATACGGACAGGTTGATACGAACAGGTTGATACGGACAGGTTGATACGAACAGGTTGATACGAACAGGTTGATACGAACAGGTTAATACGAACAGGTTGATACGAACAGGTTGATACGAACAGGTTAACACAAACAGGGGGAAGAGAACAGACTAGTGCTGTTATCCCCCCTTGCACATGTAGATTTTTTTTTTTTTTTTATCTTACCGTGGAAAGAACGCCAAAAGCAACGGCGGATGTGATGGCAGTCATGATGATACCCACCGTTAGGACCATCTGCTCCTTATCGAGACTGGTTAGGAGTTTATCTTTGTACCTTAAGGCTATCTCTGTAAGAGGATTGGAACTTGTCAAGGGGGTGCTCAAAACTTCTGTAGCTTCTTCCATGGTGACTGTTTGTGGTGAAATAGTTTGGTTAACTGAAGGGAGTGCGTGAAGTGATCGTTTTATAAAAGCAGAATAGCTGCTATGAAATTGGAACATATTCTATAAGCTGTATTCCGGAGGAATAAAAATTTCTTAGCCCAGTTGCACCTATCTTATTCGGGCATTTATACTTAAATTCTTCACTCAGGGTAAGGAGAAAATAGAATAAAATAATCGATTAGGGATGTTGATTTTTCTTTATTTAGAAAAAAATAAAAATTCAAAAAATTGCGGGCAAGCGAACGTACAAGAAAGGAACTTCCAATTGAAATGAAATGCTTGTTACTCTGAGAAATGCATTTTCTGAAGAATCAATCTACATCTAAAATTTTTATTTTTCTAAAATGATTCTCATCCGAATCTCAATATAAGTATAAACGTGAATTGAAGGAGAAAAAAAAAAAAGGGAAAAAATATTTTTTGTAAGGCAAATAATGTGGCGTTGCTTAAAAAATAATATGCGCATATTTATTTATGCAATTTTTAATATTCTTCTAATATGCGCAATAACAATGATTAAGAAACCGTGATGATACTACTAATCCGGGCAGACGCAGAAATAATAATTAATAATATATATATAAACGAAATCACAAAAAATAGAACACCATGGGGTCGACGGACTGATATATCTAATTTCGTTGCTTATACTTTTTTTGTTGTTCATTTAGAAGGTTGAAAAGATTTTAAATTCAACCGGAGCGGAGTAAATTAGAAAAGAAGAAGGGCCTCCATCAATCGCATATAGGAGATTTATAAATTGGAGTGTTAGGATTTATAATTTTAGAGTTACTAAAATGCTCAGAAGTGTATTTTTGTATGTTATTTATATGAGCATATATATATACATATATATGGTGCGCTATGGCGCCTTACGCGATGAAAAGGGAAGGGGGTTACAAATATTATGGGAAGCATGTCAAAGTATGTGCCTAATAATTTGTTGCAGTTATTATTTTATGCACGCTGTGGCGGGGTATATAATGCGGGCCCTAGCAACGGTACGCGATGTTGTCATCATTTATTTATTTATGTACCCCCCATTTTTTTTTTTTTTTTGTATTTTTCTAGTCGTCTCATTTAAAATAATAAATAATACATATATTCTTATCAGACGCAAGAATAATTAATTTGTGCACTAGGATGAAAATAGAATGAAACGCAACCACCATTCAGGAGTAATTTGTTTTTACTTTAATGTATATATTAGAAAAAATTATAATTTTAAAAGTTGTATTTTTTTTGTCCATATTACTTTATTACGAAGAAAAGTAACATTGGAAGTTAGTGCAATGGAAAAAAATAAAAAAAAGAAAGAAAAAGAAAGAAATAGTAATTTTTCTTTGTAAAAAAAGTGGGAGCACGCGCGGCTACGATGCAATAAGAAATAGTATTTTGTCCAAATTCCATGGGGGGTGGTGTATTTAAGGTCTTTGCTGAATTAAACCGAAGCTGAAGGGAAGGGGATGAATTACCCATTTTATGGATAGGCTTAATGCGGTACAGTTAAAAGCAGAAGTTAGAAAAGTTCCCCTCCCCCCTTTTTTCTGTGATCATTATTGTATTAAGAATATACACTCCCTTTGAGAACAGCTTCTCTTGAGGAGCTTTCTCCTTGAGACGTTATACTAAGTCGCACATTTCTTTTATTTTTTTCTGTCCACTGTTTGTTTGATTTTTCATTTTATGTTGAACTAAAAAATTTTTTTTTTTTTTGTTTTTTTTTTTTTTTAACTTATATAATGGTTGATAATGAATCGCGCGATGGAGAAATATGCTTGAGAGGGGCCACTAGATTAGACGGCAAACCAACACTTGGTGCTTTCTTTAATAAGGATGGGTTGTTATTACGATCATACGGATGGATAGTAAGGAATGCGGTAGGCCTCATTGTATTAATCCATGGATTAAATTCACACACGAGGTTTTCATTTTTGAGGCATAACGTTGAAATAGTAAATAACGATAAAGCCATATTAAAAGATGGAAATAATTTTTACGTTTATAAAGATAGCTGGGTAGAACATTTTAATAAACATGGATATTCCGTTTTTGGATTAGATTTACAAGGTCATGGACTGTCCGACGGGTGGGACAATTTAAAAGCTAACGTAAAAGAGTTTGATGATTTCGCCTATGATGTAATGCAGTATATTAGGAACATTCAGGATAGCATAAATGATTCCAATGTTGGTGATCCACGGAAGGGGGAGGATGGTAGTTTGCCATTTCGGGAGGACCAAATATGTGGAAGGAAGACTCTTCCCACTTACGTAGTAGGCATATCCATGGGGGGAAGTATCGCTTTAAGGATGCTACAAATATTAGGGAAGTCGCATAATAGAAGAGAAGGTACGGGATTGTATATCAACGGATGCATATCCATCTCTCCGATGATAACTGCTAAAAAGCTACCATCGAGAAATTCGTTCCTATTTCAGTACGTTTATCTCCCATTGTCCAAGTGCATTGCTGATTGGTTTCCAACGGTGAGACTTATTTCCAAGTATCCATATAAGAAGTATCCGTATGTTAAATATATTATTAAGTATGATAAAATTCGATCTAAGGAGGCAATCACGTGTAGACTTGGCTATGAGCTTTTGAAAGCAATTGGCACCTTAGACAATGACATAGAACACATGCCTAAAGATATCCCTGTGTTGATTATTCATTCTAAGGAGGACATTTTGTGCTGCTATGACGGATCCCTGTCGTTCTATAATCGACTCGATGTGAACAATAAGGAAATGCACACACTGGAGGATATGGAACATACCGTCGTTCAGGAGCCCGGAAATGAAAAAGTTTTGAAAAAAATCGTAGATTGGATTATGGGTCTGCCGTCGTCAAAAGTGGGCAGCACGTCGAAAGGGAATTGAGCATCTGAGCTGCTTAGCATATAGGAGGTGTTTCTCCCTATGAGGAAAGGAATGCACATGGTTCCCCTTCTCTATTTTTTTTTTTTAAGGAAATGTGCAATCCACCTTTTTTACTAACACAGAGAGTGAATGACACGATGGCGCGGGAATGTGTGTGTACACCTCGCAGGAGTAACATTTTGTGTGACTCATTTTTTTTTTTTTTTTTTTTTATGTTAATCAGTGTTGATCATTTTATTGTGTATTAATTTTTTTTTTTTTCTTTATGCTCCCTTCATAACTGTTTACTATGTTGATTAAAAATTATAATCTTCCGATTGGCAACATTTATTTTTGATGTGTTCGTTGCGGAGGATTATTTTTTTTGGACACTTCAACATTCACTTTCACTTTCACTTTCACATGAAAATGAAAAATGTTAAGGAAAGCGAAGAAGTCCTTTTGAAAAAGGAAGGGTGGTAATAAATTAAACAAATATTGTGTTCAATTGTTGTATGTCACAAAACATGGTTTCGATATGCATAATTAATAATATATATGCGTGTAAACTAAAAAAAAAAAAAAAAAAAAAAAAAAAAAAAGCGTAATCTAATAAATTTTTGTCGGATCAAAAATTAAACAGAAATTTATATCTTTTGTCATTTAATGATGAATTAAAGCTGTGCACATTCAAGTAGTAATATTAATATTACATCATATAGATATGGTGTAAAAAACAAGGAAAAGAACAGAGTGAACCTTCTGGTCACAGGTTTACAAAAAGAGAGATTTATTAAATTTGACAAATATAGGAATGTTCAAAAATGAGATATCCCTCTGTACCAAGTCTGTCCATACCGAAATGTAAACATAGTATAACATATGAGGTATAACACCACACCGCCCTCGTTCCTTAGGTGTTGTGTAATAAATGATCTAAATAAACCTCCTCACAACACACATTTTTTTCCATTTCATACACTCCTCAAACAACAAAGCCAAAATTAACATCCACACTCTCCACAACACCTATTAAGAATTATGAGCACGATATATTTCCCCGCTGTCCTTTACCCACATATATTTCACTTACATCCTTCATTACAATTGTGCATTGGAATATTAACCTTCACTTATACATAGATGAATCGCCACGATTCCTATTAGGAACATGACAGAGCTAACCCCAAATTGTATGATACCATCCAACTTTGCCATCAAACTCTTCTCTGCAGTATTATCCCTGTGTGCAAGTGTAGCGCACACGTGGCGTTCTTAGAACTATGCTGACCACATGAACCACATGAACCACATGATCCATATGGATCATGTAGACCATGTCGACCATATAATCCACATGGTCCAAGTGCTGCAGATGGTCCACGCGATCCACATGGTGTGTAGAATTATATATATGTGTATCTTGGGCGATGTCGCAACTGTACACAAATTCGTAGTCTGCAATTGGACAGTTCTCTATGCTCTGTATGGGCTACCCTTTTTAGGCCCTATGTACGCACCATCTACGCATATAATACGTGGTCATGGCAACCATAGTATTGGAGGTTTGTCTATACTACTCAGGTGGGCGACGGCCCCGACGGCGGGGTCATCCCCGTTAGGGTTACTTTCCCTATTTATAGCTCCCCTTTGGGGTCTCCCCCTTTGGAGGACCCTCCATGCTGGGGGGCACCCCCCCCAAAAGTGCAAAAAAAAAAAAGGAAAAGTTAAAATAGGAAACGTCCATAGAACTAATCAGCGACAGTGGAATGTCAAGCTCAGAGAGGGGAAAGGTAATGCAAATGGGGGAGGGAATGTATACTACATTCTTGGGTTATATGGAAGGTCCGAACATGACACTTTCGGGGGAAGGGGTCTAAGGAAGGAGGATGAAGGAAGAGGAATTTCCATTTTAGGAAAGGAAAGGAGGTGGTCTAAGGAGGAAGGTAGGAAAGGAAAGGGCCTAAGGAGGGAAGTAAGGAGAGTATAAGGAAGGAGTGTCTAAGGGAGGAGGAAGATTAAAGGGTTGGATTCTGCATTTAGGGTAAAGGAAGGTTAAAAAGGAAACAGGGGGTCTAGGGAAGGGAAGGAGGTGGTCTAGGGGAAGTCTACACATGTGCAATGTCGTTTTGCTGTAGTTCAGTTGAAAGGGGTTTTTCACTGTGCAAATTCCACTCTATATTCACCACACATGGGGCAACATACTACGGTAGTACCTCCAATTTTGTTATGACTGTCGTTGTCTTCGACATAATTAAGAGGAGTGCAGTATGATGGAGTAAAGGTTGTATGGTCGCCCTACTAGGGAATAAACTCGAAATATTTTATATATAAGGAATGTATAGAGAACAATGTCTGTAATAAATGAATATTTACTAGCACAACATGAAGTAAGTTAACACGGAAAAAATATGTAGAAGAAGGAACGCTGTTCTGAACATGAAGGAGGGGGCGCGACTATAGTGTATTCAGCTTATTCTCTTATAAGATATTCCTTAATAAACTTCTGATATACACTTATGCAGTACTATTGATAATCATATTTGCTGTGCGCACACACCGAACACACTATTAAACTTCACTTTTCTTCATTTATTCTTTTCTTCCTTCCAAATTGTGATTTATCATCATTACTATATGTTGGAACAAATGAGTACACCAATGGCAGTAATGATGATGGTCATCATCATTCATATATAATAACAACAATATATATATATATTTTACTAACATCGTATACACATAAAAAAAAGGAGTTCCCCCCAGAAAACCAAAACGTCCTAACACCCCAAACTTCTTAACCCTTATGAACTACCTAGTAGTGTAAAATAAAAGGGAAAAAGAAGAAAAGGGCGTTTACATTAATATATAGAATATAATATGCATTATGGGAGAAGTGACTCAAATAATGTAGTGCACATTCCACATGTAAGAAATGAGTTACAGCACACTTATCAGGGAGCAAGGAAAAAAAAAAGATGTATTATTATTATTGAAGGACCATGAAAGAGAAGGGGGAAGATGTCATGTAAGATATGATGATACGGATTCGTAACCTTCTCTTTTTCACACATGTAAATAATGTAGTGTTTCTCATTAGTTATGTATCACTTATTGTGTAAGTGTACGTTGGACTTGTTGAATAATAAGGAATATACACATTTGGAGGTTGAAATAAAGAGCTCACAATGCAGACGAAGTGTATTGCATTTGTTAACAGTTCTTAGTAATCTTTTAAACAACAGTGAAGCATGAATTAATATAATAAGTGCTAACATTTTTGCTCATATATGACTATTCCTTTATGTATATAATAACTAAGTGGTAGGATTAATAATATGATGCTTTGAACTATTAGCAACAATAAGAGAGTATGGTGTGTGAAGAATATATGAAGTATGATTTTTTTATTTTTATTTCATTATTTCTTGCTTAGTTTCTTCTACTTGTGCAATAATTATATGTGTAAAGTGATTTTATGTGTATACATAATATCTTATCATTACTTGAAAATGAAGCAATATGTATTACTGAGAGGAAGTGAATAAGAATTTGATATATGTCCAAGCTCATAATCACTAGTCAAACGGAATTGTCACACATACAATTCCATTCATAATCATGAAACAAGGAATATTTTTGTACACATTCCTTTTAAATGATTGAACATTGTTAGATTACTTTTATATATATACATCAAAAAATGTGTATGTAAACAATGGTGGAGGGAAGAGACGAAGTACTTGGTGATTTGTTCTCTTTTTTATTTAAAAGTGGATGCACCACTACTACTATACATATAATATCCCTTGAACAATATAATAAAAATGTAAGCACCCACGTAAATACCACCTTATATATTTTGATTCCTTTGTTCAATTCCAACTGTAGGACGAATGTTTAAAGCAATTACCATCGAAATTAGTGTATGCTGCGTTCGACATGAAAACAATAGTGTGTCCAGCACAGGGAGATCAGTGGAACCAGAGTACGGCGGAATGGGGGGTGAAGAAAGCATTAGAAATGTATAAAGCGGATGATAGTGATGCAGGGGAAATTGCGAAGAACTACTGTTATGCATGTACAATGGGTGGTGACAACCCTGCGCATAAGGAACGTTGTAATTTCCTGTATTTATGGATAGGTCATAAAGTAGAAGATAAAGTAGAAAGGCCCAAATTACTAGGAGAAGTTATAGAGACAATTTACCAATACCTAGGGAGATCAGTTCTTGGCAAGAGCTGCAATCATGAGTGTAACAGAGTATGCAAGGACAGTAATATTACCAAGGAACAATTCAAAAATAGAAAATTAATATTCGATTACTACTACGACCGTAATAATATACAAACAGTGTTACAGAGTAGTAGGCCTGAATGTATAAGTAAATGCGAAGAACACTTAGAAAACATTACTAAAGCATGTACTGCTGTAATTGCACATTGCAATGAACCTACAACTAGTAGTGATCCATATTGTGCCTGGTTTAATCAGAAGAAAGGGGAAGGTAAAGATTACTGTAATTCTCAGGAACTGGAAAAACTGGAATGTCCAAAACCAAATCCTAATCCAAATCAAGCTGGCAGTAGTGGCAGTTGTACTGAACCTGGCAGTTCATGCCCTGTTGATGGTGTCTCTGGTGGAGAAGGAAAGGGAGGGAGAGACGGTGGTGGTAGTCACAGAAAAGAAGGGGAAGAAGCAGATGCTAGCATTATCGTCCCTGCTGCTGTATCAGGTGCATTGGCAACAATAGGATTACCTGCATTGGCTTACTTTTTTTATAAGTACAAACCTTTCTTCTTGAGGAACCATAACCATTCTGGAAATGGAAGAAGCAGAAGAAAAAGATCAACCATCAATCATTATTTTAAGTCACCATTGTCAGACGACGACGACGAAGACGACACATTAACAACAATAAATTCATCAGAATATTCAATCCCATACACTACTTCATCCACCAGATGATCATCATCTAGATGATGATAGAAGATGGAAGGAAGGGTCTAAGGAAGGAGGAAGAAGAAGGAAAGGAAGGGGCAAGAATATTAGTTATCAACATATGTAATATAACACATTTGTAATGTAACACATTGAATGTGTAACATTGGAATGTAACACTCGGATGGTAACATTGAATGTGATGTTCCATCTCTCCGCCTCGGAGGGAGGGTGATATAAATAACCGCTAAGCTCATATAGTGTACAAGGTATAATGGCATCATCTTCTCTCTGTTCCTTTTTTTTTTTCCTTTAATTCTTTCCTTTTTTGTATTGCACGAAGGTGCTTATGTTAATGTGTAATTAATATAAGTTCAAAAGGAAAAAAAAAATTTTTTTCCCTCCAATTTATTTGGATTTCTTTGGGAAATTCTTCTTTTACTGAAGGATCCAAAATATGTTCATTAAAATTTTTTTTTTTTGTTATAGTTTTTTACCTTCATAAATTTTGTTTTTAATTTTTTACACATATTTTTTTGCGAGGAGTAAGCACATTCCTTTTTTTGTTTTCCCGCATTGTTTGGAGCATTCTTTCCTTATATGCTTATTCAAACATACAAAAAAAAAGGAAAAATAATAATCCGTCTACTCCTTTAAAAAATTAAAAGAAAAAAAAAAGAAAATGCCCTAATATAAATTTTGCCACAGAGGAAAATAGCACAAAAAAAGAGTTGTCCAAAAGAAAAAAAATACCCTAATATAAATTTTGTCACACAGAAAAAATTGCACAAAAAAGAAAAAAATGTGCCCTAATATAAACTGTGTCACACAGAAAAAATTTCACACACAAAAAAAATATTGTCCAAAAAGAAACTTGCCCTAATATAAATTTTGTCACACAGGAAAAATTGAGAAAAAAAAAAAAGAATTGTCCAGAAAAAAAAAAAAAAGGGAAAGAAAAGGAAGAAGGAAGGAAAATGGACAACGACCGTGTGTATAAATCGCGCATATGCAAAAATCGCAGGTGCAAAGAAGAAATTTAAAAAAATGAACGCTCTATATAAGAATAAAAGGAGTAATCGCATTGTATGAATAAATAAAATTGCGGTGGAAGGTAAATTAATAGTGCAAACAGATCTTTACTGTATACGATGTAAGGTGGAGTGAGGAATCCTTTATAATTTGGGAATTATATAATATATGAATAATTATAAATAATAAATTTTAGCAACAGTAGAATGCGAATTTAAAATATAGTACAAATATAATATTCAGGGGAAAAAATTACATTCATACGTATGAAATAAGTAATATATATATAGAATTATAATGCTAAGGATGGAAGAATGGAATATTGTGTAAGTGTAGGAGTTAAAAATATATGGTTCTTCCTTCTTATATTTTTATTATGGAGGACCCTTAAAATTATGGAAGCCCTATTATGAGTGAATGAATAATATATATGCAAAAATTCAGTACATATGCCCATATGTGTTATAATTAATTCCAATAATAAGAAAATAACTGCTACAGGAGGAAAAAAAATGTACTGTGTATAACCATAAGTATAAATGAAGCGCAGGAAGGAATAATCAAAAAGTGTACATTAAAAAGAGGAAAGGGAGTATATACCGAAGGTATATACAAATAGGAGAATGAAGTTATTATAAATCCAAATATCGCAACAAAGGAAAGGATAAAATGTCAGCGGTAAAAAAACTTTACGGAAGGAAGAATAAATCTGTAATGTTCGAAAAGTACTTCATAATGTGTGTACTATATTACGGAATACATACATAGTATAATACATTTATACTGTTTCTTGTACTTACAGAAAGATTGTTTCGGACGCTTAAGTTCCGAAACTATATATAAGGGCCTCGATAGTTGGGCAAATACTAATAGATGCAGTAATTCATAAAATGGAAAGGGGGAAGAAGTGGAGGGTATATTAGGGGAATGTACGCATTCCCAAAATTTAAGGAGGAAAATTCTGAATACATGGTGTAAAGGGAATAAAAATAGAACAGAGGTAGGTAGACCAATCGGGCATAGTTGCAAATTCTTCTACTATTGGCTCGGAAGTGTAATATCACAAATAAAAGACAAGGACCAGGACTTCGAGGATACTATGAGGGAAATATATAAATTAATAAAAGAGGTTAATAATAATAATAGTTGTGAAGAACTATGCCCTAATATAAGCGTAGAAGATTTCGGACGAATGAAAGAATTATTTGACTACTGGCAGAATTATAGTAGTAGTACAAAAGGGAAGTTGGGTGATGGTAAGCAGTGTGACGCTAAGTGTGCTGCGTATGTGCGGAAGATTCAAGGAATATATGGAAGTATGGTGGGACGTTGTGGCAAGGGTAAGAGTGAAAGTTATTGTACCGAGCTCCTGGGAATGTTCAATAGTAGAAATACGGGTAAAAATGTCCCGGACCCATCAAAGTTGACATGCCAACCTCCACCACCTCCGGAACCAGCACGACCAGCAGCTCGAGGGGGACAACTGTCAGCATCAGCACCATCACCAGAACTTACAAGCAGTGAAACCCACTCAGTGGAAGAAAGAACTACCCTGAATGGACCTTCAGAACCTCAAGCAGGACCTGGACCAGGTGAAAAGGGTCCAAGGGGAGAAACTGGTCCAATGGGCTCCGCAGGTCCAGCAGGTGCAGTAGGTACCCGAGGTGATGAGAGTGCAAAGGAGGAAAAGAAGCCACCAGTACCTATACCAGAAAAACCACAACCGCATGCCCAACCTGGTAATCCGGGCAACTCTGAAGGTACGGACTCACGGGGTCCGCAGCAGAGTATGTCGGATAGTAGTGACCATCAAGTGCAGAAAGCAGAACTCCTTGCTCCAGCCTCCCCATCTGAAGTAAACATCCCTACCATCCCCATCGTATCTGCTGTGTTGCCAGCAGCAGGAATTAGTATCATCACTTTTCTTCTATATAAGGTACACAGAAATAATAAATATATACATACGCTAACATACACTAATGTGTCCTTATATTCAGGATAAATGTAAATGGCACGGCCGTGTACACATATATACCATATACTTGAATATGCTCCTTCCTTTCCGTACACCTCCATATTTTCTAAAAGGAATAATAACTCCTCTTCTAACAGAAGAAGAAGATCTATAGAACAGAACTTGGATATGGAAACGGATGACGACGATTCCATGGAATATTCTTCTACTAAATATTCAACAACAGAAGCCTCGACAGGAGGAGACTCCACATTAGACGACTCAACATTTGACTCAGCGTTCGACTCAACGGAAGAGTCTACAGTGGAGGATTCAGTAGAGGATTCTACTGTGCATTCTGCCCCATACACTACTACACGACCATCCACCAGCAGCAGAAGAGGAAGGCCGAATACAACAGGAGGTCGCAGGAATATACGTTACCATCCTGCATAATATGCCCTTCCGCCAAGCAATAAGTAAAATCTATTCCTACGCTCATCATAAGTAACATGTAAAAAATTCGATGTGTAATGTGACCCATTTAATATAAAGGGGGCTATGCGCAGTTCATACAATGTGTAAAGGACAAAGTGGATTCCTCCTCCTTTTACTTTTTTTTGTTTCTTTTAATATTATGAATTAATTCAATTTAATTTTTTTTCCTTTTTTTTTTTGTTCTGCTTACTTCTTTTTTTGTGATTTGAATTATTAAATTTTTTTTTTTTTTTGCAACATAAATTTCATTGATGATTTTCTTTTTTTTTCGTAATATCAATTGATAGTTTTTTTTTTTTTTTTTTGTAAATACTTTATGCCGCGTAATTTTGCTTCCCCCGCAATTACTGGTGAACGTTTCACTAGTTTCGCGCAACAGCGACGGCAAGGACGAAAATCTTTTTTCGCACTTTTCTGCTTTGCGGTTGCTAATTTACTGTTTAGAATTTTTACAGTTTTTTATTTTAACTGTGTTTGTAGTATTTCACACAATGCATATTTAAAACTGTGTTCACATTTTATACAGTTTTCATTTAACTGTGTTCGTTGTATTTTCAGACAATGCACATTTTTAACTGTGTTCACATTTTCGACAGTTTTCATTTTATTAACGGTGTTGACATTTTACACAGTTTCCGTTTTACAGTTATCATTTTAACTGTGTTCACATTTTTACAGTTCACGTTTTACAGTTTTTCATTTAACTGTGTTCACATTTTACACAGTTTTCATTTTAACGGTGTTCACATTTTTTACACAGTTTGCACATTTAAACTGTGTTCACATTTTACACAGTTTCCGTTTTACACAGTTTTCATTTTAACCGTGTTCACATTTTTTACAGTTTTCATTTTAACTGTGTTCACATTTTTACACAGTTTTCACATTTTAACTGTGTTCACATTTTACACAGTTTTCATTTTAACTGCGTTCACAATATCACCACCGGTAACTGTAGAACCAGAAAGGAAAGCGTACGCAAAAAAATATATAATACGAAAAAGTTAAAAAAGAAGAAATAAAAAAGGAAAGAAAAAAAAAAAGAGTAAAGGAAAAGGAAGGGTAAAAGAATAAGAAAAAATGGAAGGGAAAAATGTCATTTTACTCCCATACTGTGTAAGGCGCGCGGTTTTTTTATGGTCCCCCCGGCCTCCCGAACATTCATGCATTTAGTGCTAAATTCCATACAATGTGTGTGCATCGTGTTGTGTTCCACATAATGTGATGTGTATGTTGTGTTCGTTACATACGTTGATAAGGTACATTTTTCTTCTGCCGTTTATTATTTGTTCCTGCTACTGTTACTCTTTGTGTGGCTGATAGTCGTCGTGGTAGTCCGTCATTATATATGGAAGAATTGTCTGTTGTGGAGAAGTCTGTAGAAGTGTCAGCTGAATATAATGAAGAGGTGTCTGTTGTGAGGGTTTCGAAGTTGCGTTCGGCTGATCTCCATCCTCTGCTTCTGTTTCTATTACTGCTGTTGTTGTTGCTGATTCCTCCTAGGAAGTTTTTTATCCCAGAAGGTAAAAGATTATACTAAAAAAGGAGTTGGAAGGAAAGTGAGGGGGTGGAAGTGTGTATTAAATATACATATTTATACGTCATATATATATATATATATGTATATATATATGTAGACATATATGTCTATATATATATATGACAGTACTGCCCCTTTATATATTTGGTCTATATAAATGGTAGTTGTCCATAATTGTAGTCGCTATTACCTTATGTAAAAAGAATGTAGCGAGTCCAAGTCCTGCTATAGAAAATATAGAAGAAATAGCAGCGGTGATGTTCGTTCCAGATACTAACTTGCAGTTTAATTTTAATAACTCTTCCTCCTTGTGTCCATTAAACATGCTTTTCAATTTTGAACAGTCTTCACCATTAGTATTCTGCGAACAGTATCCCTGTACAGCTTTGTAGGCAGAAACAGTTTCCTCCAGGTGATTGTAATAGCCCCAGGTGCACGGAACCTCTGCGTCTCCCAATGCATCTTGCATAGTAACGCAGTCCCTGGAAAACTCATACACTCCTTTCCACCTATTGAAATATTCCTTGTGGTTCTCACGGTGCTCAAATTTGCACTTATGATAGTTCTCCTTAGACCTTAATGTGGTCGTAATCAGTTTCATAGCTGTTTGGAATGATGTATCACTTAAACTTTGTGATAATAATTTCCCCACCCAAAAATAAAAGAAATCACAGAATTTGCTAGCGTTCGTACTGCTCTTCATACTTTCTACATAACATAGCGCTCCTACAATTCGTTCTGCATGACTCCCGACATTAGGATCTTCCTGGAGTGTACTTTTCATTCCTTGTGCCCATAATTCAGGCTGTTTACAATGAACCCAACCCTCATTGAATAGTCTGTAGTAAAATACATTTGATGGTAATTCTTCTAATTGTTTCTCCTATAAATGTGATTCAGTGGAAATATATATACTCTTATATATAACATTCTTCCCTTCCTATCAGTTCATCATATTATTACACATAAATTGTTCTATATTCATCATGTTAAATTATGCATGTTCAAAAAAAAAAAAAAAAAAAGGGGAAACGTACCCCTAATATTTCTTGTGTTCCACCAGGTAGATCCTCTGGTTGCGGTGGTTTTACCATTGTTTAAATGTATATATATATTCAGTATAAAGTACCTTTTTTGTTAGAGGAAAAGTGTGTGCTGTGCTGCTGTTAACACTGTTTTACATATGTATTCATAACAGAGGATGAATACATATATATGTGTGAGCGCACACAAAGAAAGTTTCTGTTCCCTTCCTTTAACAAGAATTATAACAGAGAGAATATGTGCCAAATTTTTGTATCGTACAAAATAATATAGATTGTTTAATTCTTCTGAAGGGACGTAGTTACAATATATTTCACATATATACATATGTGAAATATCTATTTATTCCGTTCTTTCTTCCTTTTACGGAATTATGTATAGACTTGTTTATTCCATATTTCATGAATGGAGAGTGTACATTCATGAAATAAATGAATGAAGTAAAGTATAACATACGTAATTACATATTAATTGTTTATTGAAGGAAAAAATGTATGGATTCTCATAACATTTCTTTTCTATGGTACACTTCTTTTCTCTCATTTATGATTTTTCAGTTATGGTAACGTCGTTCCTATTCTTTTTTTTCCCTTCTTACTTATTAATACACCATAAATAACTCATTCACATATAATATGTATATATATATATATATGTGCATTATGTATACCATTTTGAACATGAGCTACTCCTTACGCCTCTCCCTTTTTTTTTAAGTGCATACTATAATTTCTTATATTATAGTATTTTTTCCTTTTTTCCTCCCTTTCTTTTCTTTTTTTCTTGCTTAAACTTTCCTTTTTTTCTTTTTTATTTCTTTTTCTTTTTTTCCTTCTGGCGTAGATATTTTAGCGAACGCACTATTAATTTATATTTAACTGTTATTAAAAAAAAAAAATTATTAACAAATATTGTTAAAAAATTGTTAACAAATATTGTTAAATTTTGCTCAAATATGTATAGTATACAGTTCATACATGCACATATTGCATAGTTCATAAGTACAATATTTTTTCTTTCCCTTTCCTCCCCTGAATGTGCATACATTCATTCATATTTTTAGGAAATGAAGATTGTGTACATTTTTATGGAATGGATATGAAGAAAGTACATATAAAACCAACGGAACTTGTATACATTATATGTATTGCAGGAAGAATTTTATATGCATCTTTCATAATAATAGTTCTATTAGTACATTCCTTCCTTCCTACTTTCAGTTTATGTTATACTTTTTATATACTAATGTGCACTCCTCCCCCCTTTTAATTCTTCTTTTCTTTCCCCTTTTCATTCTTTTTTACTGTGTTCAAATTTTCGGGCACTGGGAAAACAATACAGAATACACATTCTATTAAAATATAGATGCTTCGTACAGAAATACAGGGGGGGTTCAGCGGGAAGGGAAGGAAGGTTGTTAGGGGTGGAAGGTTGAAGGGGGGCAATATTACAATTCTACAAAGGTTTCTTCCTATTTTTTTTATTTGTACAAATAATAATTATATATGTGTAGCACATAATATTATATATGATGTGTGTGTGGCACACAACATGTAAAGGAAATAAAAGCGCTACATAAGCCTCCTTCCCCCCCGTCCATACGGAGACGTGCACTATATGATTGGATTAGATAATAATGTGCGATACGCATAGTGATAATAGCAATGCAATGCACCTACCATTCACCACTATCCAAACACACCTTTAATGAACAAAAAAATTTCTCTTCCTTTCACAGGAAATGTAGGTGCTGAAAGTAGGTGATCATTTCACCCTGTCCTTAGCCTATGCATACCAACATGTATAAGACTGGTGTATGGATTGAACTGGTGTGCATGGATTGAACTGGTGTATGGATTGGACACAATCAACCCCTCCCCCCACCCCCACATGTAGATGGGGAGGAGGAGGAGGAATTGATCATCCATACGGAAAAGAAAACTATATACACATGGTTTTTAAGGTGTTTGAAAAATAGGTGTGCAAAAATGAGCAAAAAAAAAATTCTCCAAAAAATTGCAAAAAATGTGCACAAAAAGTTGGGCCAAAAAAAAAATATATATAATATAGAAAAATATATGGGGGGAAAAGAAAGGAAAGAAGGAGAAAAAGACAACAAAACTGTTCCACATTTCCACATTTTACAACTTTGCAACTTATAATTTATAAGTTGCATTATAACTTATATTTTGTACAACGTACAACTTATAATTTGTATTTTTTTTTATTTGTATTTATAGTTTGTGTCTTTTGTATTTGGATCGTTGGAGATATTTTTTTCGAGCTCGGTAATAGTGACATCCTACGAATGCTCCTACCATAAGAAGTCCAATGAATGCAGCAACTGCGGTTCCCCACGGCGAAATATATTCAGAATCATTAAGGAAGAGGGAGTCAGCTTCTTTTGCTTTTGCTAAAAACTTTAGAGGAAAATCAGTAGAAGCTATTTCAGTTAAGCTCACAAAACATATAATTAGCACAGAAAGTGCCACGATACCCATTATAAGCAATAGTAAGGTTCTATGTTTAAATTTTCCATATTTACATTTTTTATACCACCTTCGACATTTCTCCGTTAAGGTGTTGTTATTTTCGTCCTTAATACATTTATTATATTTATTTCTTTTTCTTCCATGTGGTAAATGTGTTAAATCTACATCTAAATCAAAATTTGAATCGAACTTTGAATCGAACCTTGAAGCGGAATTTTTTGAATTTGTTCCATTTAGGGAAGTATTTCTAAAGGGAGGTTGTTCCTTATAACTTTTATTATGAGAAAATGGACTTCCCTGCACTTGAGTTCTTACAGTACTTCCACTTGATGATGACCCCACCGTGCTCTCATCTGAGGAGTCATATGCACCTCTTCTTCCACCATAATGTGATGATGATGTGCTTAAGGCACGCACCTAAAAAAAGAAAAAGGAAAGGTTAAGCAGAAAATGTACATTCAAAATTTACATAACACATATAAGTATTACCACCCAAAAAAAAAAAGAGGTGTTTTTTTCCCCAAGAGAAATAAAAAAAATGTTCATTAATCATAATGAATATGTTCGCCGAACTCTAAAAGTGTAATAGTTGTTATTGTCATACATGGTGGTGGTGCTGGGGGTATTGCCAAAGGACCATCAGGGTACAGGTGAGTATTAAATATTTTGTAGGGAAGAATGCCAACATTTTGTTGTTTTTATTTTTATTTTTTATTATTATTTTTTTTTAATGTAAAAAAATATATAAAATGAAAATTTTTCTTTCCTTCTATGTGTATTAATACATTATGTGATTATTTTTATGTTTGTTAATTCTAAATGTTTATTACGTCACTTAGGCGCCTATAATTCACGCTACATAATTTTAAGTGTGTAAATGAAGTTTTATTCCTCAATTTAAAATTAGAATGTACACTAACACATGTGGAAGGTGTTATGTAATATAATGCAAAATAATGGTCAAAAAATTGATTTCATTATTACATGATTATATTGCTCTAAAAATTTTAAGTTCAAATTTAGTGGGAATGGGAGTGGGAGTGATCAACATTCCTCTCTCCCTCCCTCTATGAAAAAAGGTGTGGTTTGCTTTTTCCAATTGTATGTGTCGCACTTTTCTGATGGTGTACCGTAGGATCTAATTGTGCTCACATATATTGAGCATTAACATTATATATATACATATATGGGTGTACAGCATTGTGTTGCTTGCATGTTGGCGCTCAAAAAAAAAATTTTTTTTCATTATTGCATAATTATATGTTGTTTTAAAAAAATTATTAAGTTCAAAGAAGTAGAAGTGGAAGTGGGCGCGGGAATGATCAAAATTCCTCCTTTTTTTCTACAAAGAGAGTGGCCCACACTCTCCATAGTATTCCACACTTATTCTAACGGTGTGAAATGAAGGTGGAGTAGCAAATTATGTTCACATATTTTGAATACTTAGAAAAATTATAAATAGAGTTGTATATGTGCATGTTTGCGTGTGCTCAAAAAAAAAAATTCTTTTTTTCCAGTATTTTTTTGTATTGCTTCAAATTTTGAATGGGAAGGTGAATATAGAACCGTGCAAAGGAACAGAAAAAAAAAAACACTTGAAGAGAGTAGGTGCGTCCGCCCTCTTTTTTTGCGCACACTAAAATGGAGGAGGAGGGGGTGTTGGTGGGGTGGTAGATGGAGAACGTATTATTATGTAAAATATGGGCAAATAAAAATTTTTCCTTCCCTATTGGAAAATGGAAATATCTGTGGGAAAAAGAAAGTTTTACATGCACATGGTATATGTACAAAAAGAATTTACATATATATATAAGGAACAATTGCATTGAACTATTAAATTGAACTATTGAATGAACAATTGAATTTAACTGTAGGGAACAATTCCATTGAATTAATGAATGAATAATTAGTTTTTGCGAAATATTTTGTATGATGAGGTTTCTCTAACAACATTGGGAATGTGACGTATTTAAGTGCTCTTACTTTGTTCTATTCCTTTTCTATATGGTCTATATATATGGAACCATGGAATTCCCCAACATATATATGTATATGGGGAACATCCCACATATATGTATGTGTGTGTGGAATATCCCATATGTGGGGACCATACCATATATGGAACATCCCATATGTATGTAGGAGGGAGGGAACATCCCCCATATATGTGGGAGGGTGTATTCTCCCTCACTCCCCACCCCAAACCTTTTTCTTTTCCCTTCTGTGCCACTCCTCCCATAAACAGAGACATATATCGTATAAAAGCGGACCAATGTGTCCACCACATCCGTCATGTACTCCTGGTGCGGTACGAATAATAAATGTGCAGAAGGGAAGGGGAAGTAGAAACTACGTAGGGAGATCGTACCTTCCCCCCCAACATATTCTATGTGTTTAATGTGACTTGAGTATGGGACATGATCATAGTCCATGTACATGACCATGTCCAAGAGGGGGTTTCCCCACACCCCCGCTAGGAGGTTTCCCTACAACAGTACCTACATACACATTTTTGCTGCAGTTCTTACATAACTATGTATGCACATATTCCTTTACATATAGACTTGTGCAGTGATCAGTGCAACTGTACCACTTCTTTTTTCCTGAAGTTAGTATAGTAATAATAACAGTTGGAAGGGGAACATGCTTCAACTCCTCCTATAGAACATATTATATAGGGGGCGCTGGGAACAAGTTGGTGCATGATCCGTTTCCGGCCCTGTCTCTCTTTATGGGAAGAATGTACCTATAGGATGCGAACACAAATATATTCATTATGTGTACTTCTCCCACAAGGGGGTATTCTATGTTCTTGAACATTCTTCATATTCCGCATATTCCTTGCTATTCTATCCCATCATCATGTAAACTTCACTGAAGAAAAAAAAAAAAAAAGTAAAAACACATTAATATGTACAATAAAACATACATTAATAAGGGAATTTCCATGGCATAGTGCCCATGTCCCATAAAAAAAGGAGTTACAATATACTCATTACACAGAGAATAGAAGAAGAAGAATAAAGCGGAGAAAAAATATTATTAATGTGAAGAATGTATCATGTAATGAGGAGGATAGAGCTATGGGCATCTCAAACAATATAGGAGTGCACGTAATCCACCCACATAGATATATATAAATGAGCTCTTTGCAACATAATCATAGGAAAAAGGAAGAAAGCAAAAAGGGAGAAACGAAGGGGCACACGAATATGTATAGTATAAAATTAAGGGAGTAGAAATGCTGAAATAGTATACATAATGTGAATTTTCTTCGTGCGCGAATGAAGTATACAGTGGGTGCTAGTAATTTTCAATAATTTCTTTATAAATAATAAAGAAAGCATGAACTATAATATTACATAGAAAAATTTTCTGCTCCAATGTGGGGGAAAAAATGATGCACCCTCTTTTCTATATATATGCAACATATCTAAATAAGGTACAAATAATTATATATAATGATACAAATAATCATATACCAGTCACTAATATAATGTATGAATAAGCAAGCAACGATATGAGTAATTTAAATTATTCCCGGTACGTTCTATTTTATTTTGGTACTGTGAAACTTGTGTTAGTATTCCTGCCTTAATTATGTGTATAGTGTGATTTTGATGCATATATATGTAATGCGTTGTCATTTCTTAAGCAATTGAAGAATGTTTCATTATTGAATAAAGAAGAGAAAATTTTAATATTTCTACATAATGAGAATGCGAAGCAGAAATATCCCTGTGTACGCACATACTTATTTATGTTCTGCATAAATATAAGGAAGGAACACACATTCTTAGCATAAATTCACATTATATGTATAGTAAAATGCATATGAACAATGACACCAAAACCGGCAACAGCATTATTAACGGTTCGTTATCTTCCCCCCCTTCCTATGCTCAATATGGATATATGAGCATATGTTATACACATATATAATAGTACCCTCTTCGTGTGTGTGTGTGGTGTGTAGTGTGTAATGTAATAGAATTGGATAATGCAAATGCAGAAAAAAAAAAGTGTATATATATATATGTGGGAAAGAACATTACCTTTCAATTTCTACACAAATGTACATGGTTCCACTTTCTCCTTATCTCAATTCCATTTTTGTAGATGGCAAATTTAAATAGTTTACCCTCCAAAACAGCATATGCTCAATTTAACGATGAAGGGAGGGGAAGTTACATTGGCATATACTGTCCAGGGTCGGGGGCAGAGCTGAATAAAATAAAGGATATATTGTCACAAAACGGTGGAACTGCTGAAGATTATGCAAAGAAGATATTAGGTGCATATTGTTACGCATCCTCACGGATGGGAGGAGGTGCGGGTACATCCTATACTGGGCTCTGCCCTTTCTTCTATTATTGGTTAGGAGACATATTAATTAACCAATTAAAAGTTGGTACTTCATTTTTGAACAGTATGGAAAAAATCTACCAACAATTGGGGAATATTTCTATTGGAGGGAAGAAGTGTGGAATTATATACAAGGATGTGAAAGATAATATTTTCGACGACGTGAAAAAGGTATATGATTATTCTAAAGATCGCCATACTATACAAACGCAATTAGAGGGTGCCAAAAGTAATGGTGATACAAAGACTTGTGATAAAGCATATCACGATCACCTCGACACCATTACTAAAGCATGCCATGCTATGAAAACATACTGTCCAGATGCCCAGAGTAGTAATGGTTCCTATTGTGGCGAGTTCAGAGCAGGAAAGCAGGGGGAGACAGGTTACTGTAGCGCAGACAAGCTAAAAATACTAACATGTATAGAAGTAGCATCTAAACCACAAGTGGAGGAACCTGCAGCACATGATGCAGGGGGAATAGTTGGTTCTACATCCACCGCAGGGAACCAGGTTACCGCCCCAATCGTCTCTTCCACAATTGCCACATTGCTAGGATTACCAGCGGCTGCCTTTTTTTTATATAAGGTACAAAGTACAATTACAATTATGGACAACTACCATTATAAACTACCATTTATATAGGCCCATAATATATATATCCACCATAGTATCGTATATACACATATATGTACGTATGTACATATGTATATAGGTATATAAATATATATATAATGCAAGTCTATATAACCATTCCCACTTTCTTCCCTTTTTTTCCATTCCTTTTTTTAGTATAATCTTCTACCTTCATGGTTTGGTAACCGCACTTTTGGAAATAGCAGTAGCGCTGGAAGGAACAGAAGAGGAAGAAAAAAAAGATCAACAACAACAATTCGACGTCACAAATTTGACGACACCTCAACAACAGAAACAGACAATTCTACAACAATAGGTGACACGGACTCTTCCACAGAATATTCTATTCCACCATACACTATTCCACCGTCTAACAGAGGAAGAAGAAGGGGAACAAATAATGGTACAAGAGAAAATGAAAACAGGAAGAATATTAGTTATGGTAGAATGTAATGTAACACATTGTATGTAACATTGGAATGTAAAACGTCATATTTGGAATGTAATGCAATACACATTTGTGTGTGTGGAATGTGAAACATACACATTCTATGTGGAATGTAAAACGTCACACTTGGAATGTAACACCCATTGGAATGTAAAACACAATGTGGAATGTAACACATTGGAATGTGTAATGCGTTCCTTCCCTTCTCCCCTCCCCCTCCTAATCTCGGAAGGAATAAATTCACAATCTGCGGATACGCATATGCTAAATTGTTACATACATACATATATCCATCATTAGGAATGTGGAACAGTGTTCTATCACACATTACTCCATACAACACTTCATACAACCAATCATACAACACTCATACAACACACTTATATATATATATATATAATAAAGTAGAACGAAGTACGTCGAATAAATAATTGTGGAATTGGCACAAACAAAAATTAGGTATATTAGGGGGGGGAAATAATATGTACAATATTCCATGTTTACCTAATACAGATACACTAAGTTATTTCCTTCTACTAAGAGAACATTTATTAAAGAAGCGGCTCCTATACGATCATGCATAATACGGAATAATGTTGCAACAATTATTGTGTACAAAAGTGGAAAGTAGTTGCTGGAATTTTACATGTACACTTCCCCCATGGGAATTGATCATAATATATGCAATTACTGAATTCCTGTTCCCAGGCTTCCTTCCTTCCTCCCTCCCTCCCCTTCGTTCTTATATATGTAGTTAATTTTTGCTCTATATAGGGGTAGAGCTATTTTCAATGAATATTGAATAATGCATGTACACATATATATAGAGGAGGAGCAGCAGCACTCTTCATTTATATGAACTGTATACAATATATGTATATATAAAGTTTTGACCGAACTTCTTCAATAATAATAAAAGATAAAATAAATAGTATATACATACATATATATATATATATCTATATATATTTAAATTCTTTATCCAAAAAAAAAAAAAAAGGTGACACACTAATATATATATATAATAATGGAGGGAAGTAAATATATAATTATAACATCCCTCAATAGTCCATAACAAATCCAATAATATCCATGAGTACATAACGGGATTTATATGGGAAGAAATTCTACCCCTCTACCCTCTACCCCCTTCCTTGCCCCTTATTTTGATACTTTATTACATGTGCTCCCACTTCTTGGCCTTAAATTATATATAAAAAATAATAGTTTTGCATATATGTATAAAAGTGTTATTGCTACCTAACAAAATTGAGTAATAATATGTACATCATTAATTGGAAGAAAAATAAGAAGTGTATGTAATAATATGTAATCGTTTATGGTAACCATCCGTGGGAAGTTTGTACGAAAATTTTGTACAAAAAAAAAAATTTATATATCAAAAATTTTTACATGCAAAAAAAATATCTATGCAAAAAAATTTGTACATCCAAAATATTTTACATGCACAATTTGCATCCACATTCTAATTATGTACATATATATGTGTATGTAGACACATACATATATATATGCCATATATGTATATATATATACCTATATACTTCTTGTATATATACTTATATATGTGTATATGTATGTTCATATACATATATGCGATATATATATATACCTATATACTTCATGTATATATGCTTATATATATGTGGGTATATGTATGTATATATATGCATATATATATATATATATGTTTTACATGTATATGTATATATCTTGTGGAAATGAGCACATTTTAATAAAAACAATTGATTACATATACAGCAGAAGAATATGTACACACACATATAAACAATGGCACCATCATCAGCAGGAAAAGGAGCAGGACGAACGGTTATTATTTCTTTTTTTTTTTTTAATATGAATAAATAAATATCCGCACACGTATATGTATACATCATCCATTATGCATCATCCATCTCATGTAGATGAGAATACACATGGAATGTGCATATATACATATCTACGTATGTATATATATATATATATTTATATATAAATTCTGTTCATTTGAACCTATAGGCTAACCTCCTGGAAAAGTTACCTTCACGGGAACAATTCTACAGTAAATTCGAAACGGGCGATGGGGAATGTAAGGACACATGCAGGGAGGGTGTAAAGGAAGGTATAAGTGTTTTCTCTAATAAAGAAAGTTATGAGAATGAAGTTATAGGCGCCTCCTGCAGGGCATCCCAAATGCAGGACGCAGGAAAAATATCCTATAATGGACGTTATAATTTCCTATATTTTTGGATTGGTGATATATTGTGGAAGCATGTGCAAAATGATGGTTCATTCGCGGGCTACATGATTTTGCTTTGCGATAAGATGAAGGATAAGTGTAAAGATGGGCAAAATGAGATTCTTTGTGGAAGTGTTAATGGAAAAAGCTTCAATGAGAGAAAAACAGTATATGATTACTACAAGGACTATACAACCCTGCAAACCCATTTAACTAGTAATGGAAAAGATTGTGACAGTGATTATAATGCTCACATCCAAAAAATTAAATCAGCGTCTGGAGCTATAAGTACGAATTGTAACATGGGAAGCACTCAAGGTTACCCATATTGTAAATGGTTTAAGGAGCAAAATGAAGAAGATGGACAAAGTAACAATTACTGTGAGGACAGCAAACTAGCACAATTAACATGCACTCCATTACCCACCCTTGGAAACACCACCACAACTACTGCCATATCATCCCTATTATCTATAGCAGGAATTGGTGCTGCCGCTATTTTCTTTTCATATAAGGTACTAGTTGCAATAACAACTGAAAAAATTGTGTGTGCACACGCACAGACACGCACATACCATTCTTCTTTTTATATATGAACAAACAAATATATATAGTATAGACTGTACGTTGTGCATTATATATACACCTATATATATACCATATATAAAACTATATACATACATATATATGTATATATATAAATATATAGATTTATATATGTATATATGGTATATATGGGGTATATATATGCTATATATATGTATAGGTATATGTACATATTCCTTCCACCCTTCTCATTTCCATTCCTTCATTCAGTACAATCTTCTACCCTCTTGGTTTGGCAACCAATTTGGAGGCAGCAGCAACAATAGAAGCAATAGAAGAGGAAAAAGATCTACCACCCGACAACAACAATTCGACACATTAACAAATGATGGAACAGACACGTCCACATTATATACAACAACATTCGATTCGTCAACAACAGATGAATCTACTATATATAATGAACTACCACGTGGCGTAAGAAGAACGAAGAATGATCTCCCTGAACGAAGGAAGAATATAGCTTATCAACGTATTTAATGTAGCATTAAATGAATGGATGCCCGCCAGGAAGTACGTGTGTGATCAGGTATAGTTCATGCAGAATAACAATAAAAGGAGAGAAGGACACACACTTTTTTTTTTGTTTTTCCCTTTTTTTTTGTTTTTTTCCCTGTTCCTCTTCTTTTTTCTTTTTCCTTTCTTTTTTTTTTTTTTTTATTAATTAATTATTTTTTTTAGAAAAAAAAAAAAGAAAGGAAAAACAATTATTATATTTAAAGCAAAAGAGAAAAAAATTACACAAAAATACAAAACGTTGTTGTAGCAAAAATGAATAAGCATTTGGAACCTTCAATAAAAAAAAAATTTTTCCCAAACGAGTCAAAATAAAGTGGAAGAGAATTTTTTCCTGCTCAAAAAAGGGAAGAGGAAAAAAAATGAAATATTA
Source organism: Plasmodium coatneyi (assembly GCF_001680005.1). Taxonomy (NCBI): domain Eukaryota; phylum Apicomplexa; class Aconoidasida; order Haemosporida; family Plasmodiidae; genus Plasmodium; species Plasmodium coatneyi. The sequence goes on from NC_033560.1 coordinate 1,459,522, forward strand.
CACTCCTCCTATAAACACAACAGTTAAGTGAAGGTACAAATGATGAAATGGTCATATAATTATGTTCTATTAATAACCCCATTAAATAAATAATTGGGCGTAAAAGTGAGAAAAAAGTGCGTACCAGCAGAAAAAAATTCCAACTCAAGAGGGAGGAAATAAAAAAAGCATATGTCCCTCCATATATGTGTGTCGTACGTGCATGCATATACATACATACGTACGTGCATACATACATATATATAATGCATGAACGGTCCCTTTGAAAAAATTAAAAATTTTTTTAAGCAAATATATATATATATATATATATATATATATATATATGTACATCATCATTAATCAGAAAAAAGAAGAAAAGAAATAAAAAAAGTTAAAAAAGTTTGATAAATTTGATAAAATTGACATGTGTGTGCTTGTTCTTATAATCATTCCTATAATATGTACAAAATATTCAACACACACATGAACACATTCTGTATAAATAAATAAGGAAGCAGCAGCAGCTGGAAGGAAAGGGGTTAGAAGGAAAGAAAGGAAGAAGGAACATTACTTTCCATAAGAGGAAGAGAAGGGATGGAACACAATTTTTCTAAAAATAAAATTACACATTCCACATATATCCACAACAACACAATAGAAAGAGAAGAAGAATATATACATCTATAAAAGGTGATGTTCGTTGCGGATTTGATGTTGATGTTGATAACAATATGGAAGATCCTTCAGAAGAGTTACCTTCACAAAAAATATACGATGCGTTAAACAAAGGAGTAGGAAGAAGTTGTACATCGGGGGCGGCACTGAGGGAACGTAGTAATCTAGAGACAGGAATAAAAAATACATTACAATCGTACACAAAGAGTATGGATAGAACCTTGCCAAAAAAAATTATGAATAACTACTGTTACATGCATACGGGGAGAGGGGAAGGATTGGATATGCTGGGGGATGATGACCGTTGTCCTTTTTTCTATTATTGGTTAGGTGACACTATAATAAAACAGAATTTGAACGCGGACGGGAGTTTCCCAATGGTTATGAATTCAGTTTATTTTGATCTGAATAAGTACATCTCCACATATGTGTGCAAAAATATGTACGATAATGTTAGCAAGGATAGGTTCACACAGGCAAAAATACTGCACGATTACTATTACGACTATAAAAGACTGGAAAGCAGCGATGAGCTTACTAAATATTGCAGTAGTGCAAATTACCAAAGTTCCTTGCGCACAGCCGAATCAACTTATAACGAAGTAAGGCAAAGTTGTTCAACTCGTTCTGGGTTTTCATACTGTGACAAATTCAACATCGAAAAATCGAAGGAGGAAAGGACTGAGTTCTCTCCACCACAACCACTACCATGCGCAACAGAAATTCTCGAAGACGACGAGGACGAAGAACATGCATCATGCTCAGAAGGGGGAGAAGAAGATGTCCCCTCCTCCTGTCCACCAAAACCAGCAGCAAAAGCAAAATCACCAAAAAAAGCAACCACATCAATCCAACTAACGGTAAAAAAAAAAAAAAAGACACCACCACATACATATGTACATGTATATATATGTGTATACATATGTATAACTACATATATATAAGTAGCATATATATAACTCCCCCCTAACACTCCTCCCCTACCCCTAATTACACAAAACACCCCTTCCACTTACATACACTTATAGAAGGCGCATTTAGAGGTGTTAGACTCGACTATAAAGTATTATGGTAGATTTAAAGGGGGCATGGAATATTGCCATTATCCTTGTTTTCCTAGAAAAAAAATATGGAACAAAATAAAAAAACATTTTAACGATGAAAAGTATGCTAATATAATTACCAGAGCATTGTGTTACGTATACACCAGGAAAAGAGGTGATAGTGATTTCACTGATACACACTGTCAATTTTTCAGCTATTGGCTAAAATATATATTATATAAATACTTAAAGAGCGATACTGCACCTTCGGATGTTATAAATATAATTAACGAAGAGATGAAAGGAATTCCAGAAAAATATAAGTGTCAACTGAAGGAAACTAATATAGGGAAGGATGAATTTAACCACAAAAGAATATTATTCCAATTTTTACATGACCATGATAAGATGAAAGAACAATTTGGCGGTTCCTTCACTTCTAATGTGCAATGTGATAAAAAATATAAGGCACACTTAGAGGACATTGTTAAGGCCTATAGCGAGGTGCACACTAAGTGTGGAAAGGAGGGTGATGATTGCCATAGCGAATTTGAAGAAATATTTAAAAAAATTGGAAACAATGGAATGTTGCAATTAGAATGTCAGCCACTGTCTGCAGAAGAGGAGCCTGAAGAGGAGGAAGATGATCTCCTTCTTCCTCTTCTTTCTAAAGGTGGTGGTGAACTGCCTCCTGACGATCCAACAACGGGGTGCACTGAACAGTTGACGGGGGAGGCAACCACCCTTGGAAAAAACACCCTCACTACTACCGCTATTTTTTCCATATTGGGAGTAGCAGGAGTTGGACTACCAACAATTGCACTATTTCTATATAAGGTAAGTATAATTAACATAATCATAATGAAAAATATGAACAATAGGATTCTATTTATTTTTACCCTTTTTGGTTTAAAAAAATCTATATAGAGTAAGGTATACAGGGTAAATGGTGTATGTTTCCATATTCCTTTCATCCTTTTTCCTCCTTTCTTCCACCCCTTTAACAATTTTCAGTATAATCTTTTACCTTTCTCGATAAGGAACAGTTTTGGAGGGGTAAACAGGAGCACTGGAAGAAAAAAAAGAGAAGGAAGAAGTGCAAGATCATTAGTACGAAGATTGAATGTGCGAAATGAGGAAGATGATGATGTTTCTTCTACGGAAGAAGAAGATTATTCATCTACATTTGATTCGGGAACAGAATATTCTATTCCATACACTACTACTTCATCGTCCAGATGATGTTGTTGTTGTTTGTTCATCGGTGAAGATGTTCATCCTTGTAGATGAACACCTAAGTTGTTCATTCATCTACCAGATGGTCATTCATCTAGATGATGAAAGAAGGAAAAAAAAAGAAAGAAAAGGAAGGAAAGGTAATTCACATTTCCCTTAGGGAGGGAAGTTGGATGGGAGTTGTCAATGCAATTTGACCCCACCACCATCCCTTCTTTTTTTTTCCCACTTACACAAATGCTCTCAGTGTAACAAACTCCTTCCTTATATAATTATGTATAATATTATACGACATGGTAGTTGTTGCACGCGCACATAATTGTTTTACGTATGAAAAAAAAAAAAAAATTTCAATTATTTTAGTCATAGTGTATTAAATGTAAAATGACCACATAATATAAGCTAATCTCCCTTTAACTATTGAACTTTTTAATTTTTTTAATTATATATATATATATAGATAGATAGATATTCCTTTGTTATACATTTCAATTGGGTCAAAATGACACTCCGTGCAAGAGAAAAGAATACGTGTGCACAACATTGTGGAACTGCGTACATTGCATTCTGCATTTATTCCTTCATAACAATACATATTACAATAAATAAATAAATAAATAAATAAATGAAAAAAAAAAATTAGTTGCTGAGTAAATGAATACATGAAATAATAAACTCCCTGAACTTCCCTGAACCCTCTCCATTATCAACCTAAGTATGTCAACATAGAAATTTTGAAAAAAATTGGAATAATAAAAAAAAAAAACACAAATATTCTAAACCCTCAAACCCTAAACCCTGAACCACAAACCATAAACCATGAAACATGAAACATGATATATATGTCACAATTAATTGTATAAGGTTCACTTTTTATAAAAAAATTAAAATTTTGCCCTTATGATAATTTGTACATTGTATATAAAATATAAAATTCCAATTTTATAAAAAATATTTTCTTCGTGCAAGTACTTATATTAGAATAAAAATATTACTGTTAATAATGCAATATTTCGCTGCACCAAAATGCCATGCACTAAAGGAAACAACATGGTAATTAAGCACACACACATCACCACCACCACCACTACTACAAAATATAAAACACATCTATAAAAATAGTCATGATATGTGCATTCCTATAACATGAACGGTGTGAAGAGTATTTTTATAATAGTAACTCTTTTTATATGTTTATGTAATTATTACCACCTCTTTTTTTTTTTTTTTTTTTTCAGTATTCCTTTTGTAGGGACGCATCTTATTACAATGGAATTTCAAGTAGTGCTAATAGTAGTAAAAAAACTCTTATAGATGGAATAAACTGTGATTCAATAAGTACAACTTTAACATTCAAGGGCGGCTCACCTACCAAAGAAATATGTGAAGATTTTACAACAATTTATAAATACCTTAAGAAGCATAATGTAGTGGTATCTCCCTCAAAAAGAGAGGAACTTTTAGGTCTAGACTGTGAGTTCTTAAATTATTTGCTAAATGATAAATTAAGCAAAAGTGTTGAGGAGGGTGTTGAATTTAATGTGAAGGATTTTTTCAATGAAATCAAAAATAAGAATAGTGCAACCTTCGCGGGCAGTCCAGATTTAGCAAAATATATGAGTAACATTAGTTCAGAGGATCTAGGAAAGATGGAGTTTCTATATGGACTATATTATAATGAGGACATAATTTCCACTCAGTTTTCAGATCAAGATGAACAAATGCATAATGGGAAACGTTGTTCACATTACATAAAGAGCTGTTATGATAACTACAACAAAGCAATAAATCGGTGCAATAGCACCAATGACGACTTTTATAATGAATTGTTGTCCTTTAGAAGTAAGTATAATGCGAGTATTCAACTAGTTAAAAGTAATGCCAGTTGTGAAATTAGTCCTCAATTTAAATTACTCCAATATGACCCCATTTTAGAAAAGGAAAACGAGGAAAAAAGGCTAGCGCTAATTAAAGGATTTACTACCACCACCTTCATATTGGTATTCCTTCTCATCCCATTAGCATATAAGGTTAGAAAAAAAAATATCATTAATGAAGTATAACCTTCATTAGTAGTCAGTAGCACCTAGTGCTGCTCATTCTACACGAATTTATAATAATTATATATATAACTACATATATATGTATAATTATATATATGGGCACATATATATACATGTATATTTATATATGTATCTGTATATATATGTATATGTTGGTATACATATATGGACATATGTATATGTATACATACTACCCCCCCTTTTTTTTATGTTAGTTTACTCCTCTTCGTTCCTTTGTACATGAAAAAATAAGGAAGAAAGGAAGGAATAAGGAAGGAGGAGGAAGGAATAAGGAAGGAGGAGGAAGGAATAAGGAAGGAGGAGGAAGGAATAAGGAAGGAGGAGGAAGGAATAACAAATGGAAGAATGTAAAAGGAAAGAATGGGAGGGAGAGGGAGAGAAAGGACGTGTTTTCCTCCTCCTTTGCCGATACGGATAGCAGCATTATTTCTACTAATGACGAATATAGTGTTAGTTATTATTCTACAGCGAACGGCTAGATCATTCATATTTGTTTTTTTGGTTAAGTGTTCGCCCTCTTTTTAAAGAAGTAACATAGAATGGAGCGAAGAATATTACAATTATGTGTGTGTGTACACACACAAATAGGAAGGAATTGGAAGAAAGGAAGGTTCTTAGGGGTGAAAACATTACATAAGATGTGGTACACCTATAATAAAATTTAAGGGGAAAACAAGGAAATTGTCTCATTTGGTACTTTTTTTTTGGGGTGTTGTTGTTTCATTTTTAATGTGATTTTTTTCTTTGTAGAACGTCGTATGTGCGTATGGAGATAGGAATATGCACAAATATATATGTGTACACAATGTATATGTATATATACATATATAACTATATATATATACATATATATCTATATATGTATATATGTATGAGGAACACACATATATGTGTATATATACGCAGTTCTATATGAATATATACCAGTTATGGGGTGGGGGTGGACAGGCACATATACATACACCAAGCCGAGTAAGTGTGTAAAACATCACCACAAATTCGCAATAAATCCTGGTTCATATTCTACATTTTCCGCCCTCCACCCTTTTGAATATTTATATAATATACAGTAGTTACGAACAAATAAATACATACAAAGGAAAGAAAAAGTGAAATGTTCAATTAGAAAGTAATGTATCAGGGGAAAGAATTATATAATTTAATTAGGGAGCAGGCATACATAATGTTAACCTTTGGGATAGGGAAGTGGCAAAACTTTAATTTTGTAACCATATAATATGAATAAAAGAGAAAGAGAAGGGAATATAGCTCAGATAATAGAATATGGGAATCTCCCATATAAACGAGTTTCATATACCCTACTCTTTTTATATATATAAATATATGTAGATGAAAAAATAGCAATTTTAACATAAAATTCACATTACATATATACATATTAATATGAGTTGGGATGCGTGCACATGCATGTATATAATGTATTATCCTGCACCTTAGGGAATGAAAACAAAACAAATTAAATAATCTGCGCATTTCCATCAATATAAAAAAAAAAGAAAGTTCTTTAAAAAGGTAGCAGGAAGGAAATAGTGAAAAGTAGTGAGCACAAAATTTTTTTTTTTGATATACATATACTTCATATATACACACATATATATATATACAAGTATAATTGAAAAAGGAAAAGGGGAGAAAGTGCAAAATGTAATATGCCTAATAATGAAAAAAGGGGAAATTTTCTTTTATCAATCCTTATATATATATAAATGAAGGAGTAATCTTAACATATATATGTATACATATGTATATATGTATGTGTATGTATAGTTATATATTGTACAAAGAAGAAGTACACTATTGAAAAATGGCGCCAGCACAGGTTACATTACCCTCACAAGAAATATATACTAAATTGGACACAAGTACGGGACATTGTACATTCCAGGGGAAAAAGGGGAACCCTAGTACCCTGGCAGGGACAATAAAAAATTCATTACGATCATACAATGGAGAAAATTGGACTTGGACCAATAAAATTGTACAGAACTACTGCTGCGCGTGTAGCGCGAAAGGGGACTGGGTGGGTACTTTGGGCGATGATGATCGTTATACCTTCTTTTTCTATTGGTTAGGTACCAAAGTAAAGGAAACATTTACGACAGGGAACCATTTCCAAATGGTTATGAGCACAATTCATAGTGATCTTAGGGACTCCATCTCTGCATGTGGGTATAGGTACATAGACGTTATAATAAACGAAGACCTCTTTGAAAAGAGTAAAAAACTTTTTGACAGCTACTATAATTGTAATTTTGCACTGAGGAAAGCAAGGAGTAATGCAAATTCTTATAGTCCAGACTGTTCCAATTACCTAAGTGCAGCGCAAACTGCATGGAACGAAGTACTTAGCACTTGCAGTAATGGTGGTGATAGTGACTGGTGCAGCAAAATTAAGGAGGAATATGACAAGTACTTCACAGAAGGGGAGGAGCAACTGAAGTGTCCATTGATACCCGTAGAACGGCTGCCGGGACCAGGATTGACGGTAACACAGGTAAGAAGAAGAAGAAGAACAACGGAGCAGCCGCTATAATAAATAAATAATAATAAATAATAGCAATAATAAGTAATGAATAATAATAAATAATGATAAAACACCACCACCTACATATATACAAACATGTATATACACATATGTAAGTACATATGTTCTCCCTTTCCCCTTTATTACATACTTATAGAAAGGATGTTTGGAACAATTACCTTTCTATGAAATGCATGAAGAATTAAGTAAGGCCATTGGCGAGCCTAAATGTGCAACGAACAAAGAAACAGTAGGAAGTGTAATCGACGCTTTGTTGACCCAGTATGGGGGCATTCCAGGCTATGGAGAATTAGCTGCAAAAGCCTACTGTTACGCATCACAGAAGGTGAAACCGCAGCAGTCGCCATCGTCCAATAAAGATTATTGCAAATATTTATATTACTGGTTAGGGAATGAACTATTTGGCACTTCCACCGAACCCGAACAGTTTTCTAAAGCTATGGAGGAAGTGTACAACAAATTGAAGGAACTGGAGGGGTCAGGGCTTGATAACCCATGCAATATTTTATATAATGGGAAGGACAACATCCCTTTGGACACCTTCCTAAATATGAAAAAAGTATATGAATATACACAGGACTATTCAAATATAAATACATATGTACAGGGCACTGGAACTCCTACCACTCCTGACTGTAAGGGAGACTACATTGGTTACCTAACCACAGCCACTGATGCACATGAAAAAATAGGGAATTACTGTAAAATACGGGAAAATTCTGACAAAGAATGGTGCATTGATTTTAAGAACATGTTCGAACAGAAAGGTGACAACCCTATTCCAAAACCATCAGAACTGAAATCTCAGTTACAGCCACAACAAGAAACTCCTCCTGCGGAAGGCACATCAGGTGCCACCACGGGTATAGTAGGTAAGTGTACTCAGACAGGGGAGAGGGAATTAAAGGGAAGACAACATTCCTTCCTAAGAAAAGGAAGGAAAAGAAAAACTTTCCAGGGGAACAATACCTTTTAAGGGAAGAAAGGAAGGAAAGGGAACAACAATTCCTTCTCCTTCAGGGGGGAAGGAACATTTCCTTCGCTAAGGGGAAGGGAGGAAAGAGAAAAACTTTCCTAAAGAAAAGGAAAAAAGAAAAAAAAGGAAGAAAACTATAACGCTAATATGATTCCTTTTCTTTATTTATTTTTCAGCTGCAGCAGCAGGAGCAAATGGTTCTGGTGGTGTTGTGCCTGCTGCTGTGTCTGGTGCATTAGCTGCAGTAGGACTTCCTGCATTGGCATACTTTTTTTACAAGTATAAATCACACCTTTTCTTCCTCTCCTCCTTCTTTAAGGGGAATAACCACTCTGGAAATGAAGGAAGCAGAAGGAAAAGGTCGGCCATTAGGAGAGAATTGAGCAGGTTCCCGGACGACGACGACGACTCAACAACAACTAATTCGTCCGAATATTCTATTCCATACACTACATCATCATCTGCTAGATGAAAGAACAACAACAACATCTTCTTCTCAGATCATAACGAACAAACAACAACATCAACATCTTCTTCTCAGATGATAACGAACACAACAACAACATCATCGTCCATATGAATGATCATCTGGTAGATGAATGAACAACATCTTTAGATGAGTGATCATCTTCTTCTCAGATGAAGAACGAACACAACAACAACAACCACATCTTCACAGATGATAACGAACATCTGCTAGATGAATAATCATCTAAATGAACATCTAGATGAACGATCATCTTAAATGAGTGAACATCTTCTCAGATGAACGAACACACAACAGAACATCTTCTTCGCAGATGATAACAAACAAACAACAGAGACAAAGGCAAAGGCGACAAAGGTCAAGAAATATTACTTATCAAGGCATGTAATATATCATCATATGTGATGTAACACCTGGAAGGAATGTCCTTTCCACCTCCAGAGGGGGAGGCATAAATAACCATACATTTTATATAGTATGTGAGGAACAAAATGACACATTTCCTCCTTTGTTCCTTCTTTTCTTTGCATTTCTTTTTTTTTTTTTATTCCTTTTTTTTTTTTTCCTTCTTCCTATATCCTTTAAAGAAAAAAAAGGAAAAAAGGAAAGAGATGTTATCTCTCTCCTCAGAAAAATATTTAAAGGAAAGAATAGAAAGGAAAAAAGAAAATTATACAGATAAAAACTTGTAAAGGTCTAAACGAAAAAGAAGAAAAAAATGAATATTTCCGATTTTCCGTAAAAAAGAAGATTACCCAACAGGTTCAAATAAAAATAGAGTGAAGTAAAAGGAAGAGGAAAGAAAAACATTTAATCGGAGGAAAAAACTATTAATGGGGAAAAAACATTTAATGTCGAAGGGAAAAAAAACATTTAATGGGAAGAACATATTATTAATTTAATGTGAAATGGAAAAAAAACATTTAATGGGAAGAAACCATTAATGGGAAAAACACATTATTAATATTAATGTGGAAGGAAGAGGGGAAAAATACAAAAACTTTCTGCTCCAAAGGAAGAAAAAAATATTATGCACCCTCTTTTCTATATATGCAACATATCTAAATATGGTACAAATAATTATATATAATGGTACAAATAATTATATATAATGGTACAAATAATTACACATACATATGGTAATAATATAATAAATAGGGAATGAATATATTGGGAAAAAATTTCCATTTTTTTTCTTTTTTTTTTGAAAGGAAAGGAATAAGAAGGAAAGGAGGAAAGAAGTAAAGAAGGAAAGAAAAGGAAGGAATAAGGAAAGAAGGAAAGAAAAGGAAGGAATGTGTGCACGATGGTGTACTTATGGGGTGTTAGGGGTGAAGGGAAGGTTGCTCTTTTTTTTTTTAAAAGAAAAAAAAATAAAAAAAGTAGAAAAAAAAATAAATGAAAAAAAGAAGAAAAAAAAAGGAAAAAAAAAAGAACAAAGAACAAAGAACAAAGAACAAAGAAAAGAAAAAAATAAAAAAAAAAATGAAAGGAGAGGGGGAAGAAAGTGTGTAGGGGGGTGCACTCAGGGGTAGTATGTGGGTGGAAGGATGATTCTTAGGGTGGAGGGAGGAAGGGAAGGTTGTTGGGGTGGTTGGTAGAAGGAAGGTGCTTCCTAAGGAAAGGAATGTTGTTAGGGGTTTTGGGGGTGGTAGGTGGTTTGAAGGGGTCTTAGGGGTGGAAGGAAGAGGAGGGTCACTTCCTTTAGGGAGGGAAACACCCGAAGGTTGTATAAAAAAAAAAGAAGAAAAAAAAAAAAAAAGAAAAAGGTTTATATAAAAAAAATAAGGTTTAAGGAAGAAGAAAAAGAAAGTATAAGAAATAAAAAAAGAAAGTTTTAAGAAAAGAAAGAAAAGGTGTAAAAAAGGAGGATTTAAGGAAGGAGAAAAAAAGAAGAAAGAAGAAGAAAAGGTGAAGGAAGAAAGAAAGAAAGAAAGAAGAAGGAAGAAAAAAAGGGAGAGAGGAAAGTGTGCAGGAAAGTGCATCTGTGGCAGTATGTTGGGGGATGTATGCTTAGGGCCAATGTGCAGAAGGGTGCACCTAAGGAAATGTATTATGGGTGAAAAGAAGGAAGGTCATTTCCTTTAACGAGAAAAAAAAAAAAGAAAAAAAAAAAAAAAATATATATTTGGGGAAAAAAATTACCTTCGTACATAGGCATATTACATAAACGCATACACCACATATATACAACAAAAGTGTATACACATGTAGGAAAACATTAGGAACAACATGCAATTTCTTTAACATGTATTTATAAAATTCAATATAAAATTTAAATTAAGTTCAAATTATACATAAACGCAGCAGGAAGAGGAGCATTATATGTACACACATAGGAACCACAATGGTAAGAAATGGTGCTTACGAAGAAAGTACTACCAAATTACATTCTATGTTCTACATAACAAGCAAAAAATCAAACATAAATTAATGTATACATGCATGCATATGTAATATTCCCATCTGTACCATAATAAATTGAGAAAGGAGGTTATATGGGTATATACTTATTTTTATAATTACATTTATAGGGAGATGATTTAGAGTGGTTACCATCTAGAAAAGCGTACACTGAACTAGGAAGTAGAGATAGTCGTAGTACAGATGAGGATAATATAAAAGGAAGGATGAAAGGAGCACTAGCGGCATATGATAGTGACGGAGATTATGCTGAGAATTTTTCGAAATATTGGTATTACGTGAAAGAGAAGAAGGAAGCACGGGCCGATGATAATGCACCCTGTTATTTTCTATATTATCATCTGGGGGATATAATATCTAACATTCAGGAGGAGAATAATTTTACAGAAGTTATGCGTATTATCTGTGAGGAAATAAACAAACTCCCTAAGAGTGGGGAGAAGTGTGACATTACCTGTAACAATTTCAAAGGAGTACTTTTCAAAGAAGCGAAGAAAGTATATGACTACTATAAGGATCACGCAGATATAAAACAAAAATTACAGGAGAATGGATCCATCTGTAGCAGGGGGGAATTGGACGGATACCTGATGCAGGCTATATTAGCCTATAACCTGGTAAGTGGAGAATGTAGAAATCCTAATAAGGATCGTACATATTGTAATGAATTCAAGAGCAAATATAGTAAACATAGTTTTGACGAACTCTCAATGTCGAAGTGTACACATGCGGAAAAAGTAAAACGCACAGCAGATACAAAAACTTTTGTTGTAATTACTGACAAAGAACCACAGGAAAACCCAGCACCTACAGCCGCCTCTATTATTCCTTCCATCCTAGGAACAGTTGGACTTCCTACCATCTTTTTCCTTTTATATAAGGTAATAGACAACATGGTGGAAGTGTAAATAATAATAGTAGTGCTTATTATTATTTATTTTTCCTACTGAAAAAATAAAAATATGTAGAATAGAATAGACTGTACGTTCAATATATATATATACATACATATATATATGTATATACACATATGTGCATATATATATATATATATATATATGTATATGTATGCATGGGTCTATATATATGTATGTATATATATGTATGTATTGTATATATATACATTAATGTATATGTCCATATATATATACTATATATATATAACATATATATGTGTGTATGTATATGTGTATATATTACCGCCCGTACAACCCCTCCTTTGTCCTTTCTTTTTTTTAGTATAATCTTCTACCTGATTGGTTCCATAACATATTTAAGGGAGAAAGTAGGAACAGCATAAGCAGAAGAGGAAGGAGGTCCGTTGATCATCATTTTGATTCGTTTACGAACGACGACACAACAACGCAGTACTCCACAGAAGCGTCCACAGCAAAGTCCACAACAACCGAAGATCATTCTATCATATATAATTCTAGAGCAAGACCGCCACCATCAGCAGGAAGGACAAATAATGGAAGAACAAATAATAACAGAAGTGGAAGGAAAGGACAACATCAGAATAGAAATAATATAGTTTATCAACGTATGTAACAAACAAAACAAACAAACAAACAACTACTACAACAATCCTTGTATACAACAAACAACAACAACACATTTGTATATGTGGAATGTGTAAACAACACAACACACACATCACATTGACTGGAATGTAAAACACACAACACACACATCACATTGATTGGAATGTGTAAACAGCACACAACACATTGATGTGTGTGGAATGTAAAAAACAACAGAACGCAAAATACAAAATATTGTGTGTGTAGTAAATGTGTAACACACATTATATAATTATTCATATAATTATTTATATAATTACGCATTATAATTATTCATATAATTATTTATATATTTATTCATATAATTATTCATACAATTATTCATATAATTATTTATATAATTATTTTTTATATAAAATGAAAAAATGGAGAACGAAAAAGGAAAGAAAGAAAAGGAAGGAGGAAGGGAAGTAAATAAAAATTATTATTATTCGTGAGCAATTATGAATTAGCAAGAGGAAGGGTGGCACAGGAGCATATTATAAAAAAAGGGGAGAGAGTTCCGCGTGCGCACATACAGTACAATTTTCGTTTCTTTCTTTCTCTATCTTCTTCATATATATGTATAATTAATATATATATGTATATATATTATTTTTTGTCGATTCCTTCCGTACTCTTTCCTATAAATTTATACTTTTTTAATGAACACTGATGAATACAATATGTGCGCACATTGTGCAAAAAAGGATAACGGGAAGGGGAAGAGGTAGAAATGTGCTCCGTGCATGTTGAACTGTACACTACGCATATATATGAATAGCTTTGCATAGACGCTGTAAATAATAATAAAACATATAAAATGGATAGTGTATGCAAGAATTCTTATCTAGAGAGTGGAAAAAAAAAGGAAAAAAAATATTTTTTTTTTCCTTTTTTTTAACTTTCTTCTTTTTTTAAGTACATTTTTTTTTGGTTTGTTCTTTCTGAACTTATATATATTGATCATATACACAAATAGAAGCAGAATGACACTAACAAAGGATGGAAATGCCAATATGTTGCCCGCAGAAGAAATATACAATACATTTAAAAATGGGAATGTTACATGCACTAAGGTGGGCGTGATAAATAAGTATAAGGGAAATTTAGAAACCGCATTACCGGAATATACAAAAATTAAGGAACATGCCGAACAAATTGTAAAAACCTTTTGCCATGTGTCCGAAATGGTACAAAATGAAGACAACAAACCATTCTATGATAAGCCATGTGATTTTTTATTTTATTGGTTAGGCAACAACATATATAATGATAGTACCGCCGGTCGCCAGTATAAAGTGATATTAGATAAAATTTACGAACAGTTGAAGCCCTTATTCCCAACTGGTGAGAAATGTGAAATGAAATACAATATTAGCAGCCAATCCCAATTTAATCAACGAAAAACTATTTTTGATTATTGGTAGAATTATCATCATGCTATCCAACCATACATACTTGACAATCGATTCGATTGCCCTTCCAAATATTGTGCATATTTGGAAGGTATTTGTGCAACTTACGAACAAGTGAAAACAACTTGTTTAAGGACAACAGATGATTTGTATTGTACACAAATTAACGACGTCCTCACTGACGAAAATAATCCCAAGAAGGTGAAGTCTGAATGTGAAGAAATCAATGAGACAGACTTTAAGCGACTACAGAGGGATGGTGTGGAGGAGGTATGGGGGATTCACTTCTTCCTCTTCCCTTTTTTTTTTTTTAGAATAAAGAATTTAATAATACACTTATAATATTTGGTGTGCACATATATGAAATAAGGAGTTGATATGTGGAATTGTGCGTTTAACCCAATTTTTTTTTCTTTTAGGAAGGGGAAGGGGAACAAAGAATAAGAAGGTCCAATGCTTTCTACTACCATCAGTACAACACAGCACCAGTTTTAACATCTTGCGCCACTGCTACTGAGATAGGGAACATATTCCGGGGGCATAAGGAAATTGTGGCTGAGAAAGCAAAAATCCAAAATGCATGGTGTAAAGTGGCTAACATGGCAGAAGAAACAACGAGAGACCCTTCTTATTGCCAATATTGCAATTTCCTCTATTTTTGGATAGGAGAAAAAATATGGAACAAACTAACAAGTTCAGGGGAGGGGGGTAAATTTACCAGTCTTATGAGTACGATTTGTGGGAAATTGATGGAGTTGGTTAATGGTGGTGGGTGTGAAATTGAATGTTTGGATATCAAGAGGAACACTTTCTATCTGAAGAAAGAAAAGTACACAGAATCTCAAGACCAAAAAAATATGGCAAATAGGACACATACACATCTAAAACCTCTTTCTTTGGGAGCAGACCATTCAGAAGATGAGTCAGGGGACGAATTGGGGGAGGAGGACGAAGATGAACTGTGTTCACTACCTCTTCAGGAAAGGGTCTCCATCCCCGAAGGTGGTGTCCTTTGTGTACCAACTCCACAGTTACCTAGCATCCCTACCACCTCCACCACCGCCACCGCCCCAATTGTATCTGCTGCTGTTGTATTAATAGGACTTCCAATGACTGCCTTCTTCTTATATAAAGTAAGCACTTACATAATTACTAATACACATTATATACATGTAACAATAGAATAATATACCCACACATACATAAAATACATATACATATGGAGCACATATATATATATGTATTGTATACATACATATATATGAACATATATACACACACATACATATATGCACCATATATAATACATATATATATGTATGTGTGTGTATATAATGCACATTCTTTCACTTCCTTTCCTTTTTTTATTATTAGTATAATCTTTTACCTTCATGGATAAGGGACTCCTTTAGAAAGATTAACACAGGAGGAAGGAACAGAGCAAGAAGATCCGTAGAACGGCATTTTAATAACAGTTCTTCGAACGACTACGACGACGATTCTACAGAAATTTCATCTGAATTAAATTCCACAACACTTGGTTCGTCATCGAACTTAACAGAAGATTCTACTACAGTATATTCTTCTGCTCCACCATACAGTGCTAAACAGTCTCACAGAGGAGGAAGGAATAGAAGTAGAGCACGACAGAATAGAAATATACGTTATCAACATATGTAGAACACACACATTTTGTAATGTAACACTGAATTAATGTAATGTCCTTCCCGTGGAAGGGAACAATAAATAACCACGCACAGAATTCATACAGTGCGGAAACGGAATGACCATCCCTTCTTCTTTCTTCTTTTTTAATTTTTCATTTTTCTCTTTTATATCTATTTTTGTGTAATTGCTTTTTTTCCCTTCCTTCTATATTCTTTAAAAGAAGAAAGAAGGAAAAATAAAATTATTAAAATAAAAAAAAGATAAAAAGGTCCCCCCCAAAAAAAAAAAAAAAAAAAAAGGGAGAAAAAAAACTTCTACCACGTCCTCTTTATATTTCCTAAAAAAAGAAGAAGAAACTAACATACTCCTTCCATCATTCCTTCCCAACACATGCAAAAAATCCAACTCATTGCTTCCTCATTCTATTCTATTCACCCATTATATCGGAACATTGAAACAACAACAAAAATTTTTGAGCGCATAAACATGCATAATTGCAATGTGCTCAAAATATGAGTAAATCGTACTTATTACACTGTTAGAACTGTTATAAATTAGAGAGCGAACTTTTTTCTTCGCTCTGTTTCTCTTTCTTTCTTTGTAGAAAAAAAAAAAAAGAATACGAACCACTCCCACTACATTTGAATATTATAATTATATATGTGCAATTAAAAAAAAAATGAAATACTCTTCTTTTTTTTTTTTTTTTTTTGACCATTATTTTGTATTTAATGTATATTCTTTTTTATATATGTATATTATTATGAATTTAAATTCTTTTTTTTTTTTTTTAGAATGAAAAATACACTTACACACATTCATATTCAAAAACTTTCATCATGTGCGAAAACAGCTTAAATTAAAACATTATCTACATTAAAGAAAAAAAAAAAAAAAAAGCAAGAAGATTACATCGCCCCCTCCCCCCTTTTAAGCATTTTTCATATTAGAAAAAAAGCAAAAACAGCAAAATGATGGCACTTTTAACCTCTGCAAAATATTTAATACTCACCTGTACCCTATTCCTTTGGACGCAATACCCTAACCACCGCGTAAGATAAGAACTACCGCATTCTTAAATTTTGTGACATACACATACATACATTTTTGTTATGATTATGAATGAATATTTTATTCATTTTTGCTGAGTGAAGGAAGAAAGGAAAGAAGAGACGGGGTGGGGGAAAGGGGAAGGGAAGGAATCTTTCCCTTTCCCCCGCCCTCCTTCCTCCTTCTTTTCTTTTTTGAACCGTAATACTTATATATACTCCACATGAATTATGAACACATTTGTTCCTTACCGCTTCCTTACCTTTTTCTTTTTTTTTCGTTAGGTGATTGCTTTAAGCACATCATCATCACGCTATGGTAATAATGGAACAGGAACAACAACAACCAGCCCATATGACCCATATGATTCATCAGATTCAAGCAGTACAAGTAGTGAAGTATCATCATCAACAAGTGTTGGAATTGGTACAAGAACACACTTGCCAAATCAACTTTATAGTAGAAGTGATAAAGACCCCATTAAAATTACTTTGCCATATGAAGAACCACCTAGAAATTCAAACTTAGGAGCAAATTCATGTGATTTATCACATAGAAGGAAGAACCAAAATAAAAATATCACCCTAAAAGATAAATGTCGAAGGTTACATAACAAATGTAAATATGGAAAATTTAAACATAGAACCCTACTACTACTTATATTGGCATTGGTAGCTCTTGGTTTGTTCATTCCGTATTATACAAGCACCAATATAAGTTCTCTTTCTAAAAGCTCCGTAGAACCTTTTGGAACAGGGGAATGCACTGAAATCCTATTTAATGTAGATCCACAGACCAAGACCATAGTGCGCGCAACGTTCACAATTGTCGGCTTCCTCATGGTTAGTGCTCTACTAGCATTTTATTATTACCGATCCCGAAAAAAATACATCCAACGTTCCAAATATAAAAAATACAAATTATAACTTATAACATACAAATTATAAGTTGTAAATCCAACTTATAAGTTGTATTGTTGTAAGTTGTACGTTGTAAGTATGTGAGTTGCAAGTATGCAAGTGTGGAATTTTTTTTTTCGCTTATGATAATTACACATTAACATAAGCACCTTCATACAACATAAAAAAAGAAGTAAAGAAGAAAAAGGAATGGAGGAAAAAAGAATGGTCATTTTTGCTTCTTTCCTTTACACACACTGTATATAGAAACTGTATTCGTGTGCGTTTATATATGTCCCCCCTTCAGAGAGGGGGGTAGACTTTCCTTTTTCAGGTGTTACATTACGAATGTGCGTGTTACATTTAATGATGTGTTGTGTTCTATACATTTAATGATGTATATGTGTTCTATACATTTAATGATGTGTTACATTTAATGGTATGCATACTTACATATGTCCATAAATAATATAAAGAAGAAAGAATAATCCTGTTTTCCGTCCCTCCAACTTCCTTTTCATCCATAATAATATCTGTAATAAACTACACTGCACTATGAATGACCACCCCACCTACCATATATAAATTGAAGAAGCTACTCATGGCATGTCAAAAGTTCATTAAGGAATGTATATATATGTGTGTGTGTTTTTTCGCAGAATGAAATGTATACGCACCCCACCATTAATAAGTAAGGGGGGTGAAGGCGGGCGTATTCGTACAGGTTCGTATGGAAAAAGTGGAAAAAGTGAGAAAAAAAAAAAGAACAGGCTTTTAGAAGTAGTTCATAGTATAGAGGAATTAAAAAAAAAAAAAGTAAACAATTTGTTCCTAATCCTATAAGAAGGGTAGGATGATCTGTGTATATTTAAAATTTAGCCTCTATTGAATACCATTCCTAATAGAAGGTACTTTATCCCAGTTGTATGGAACATCATGGTACAATATCACAGTTGTATAAAACATGGTAGTCTATCACAGTAGTATAAAACATGGTAGTCTATCGCAGTTGTATGGAACATGGTACTCTATCACAATTTTTCTGTGTACGTACAAAAGTGGAAGAAGTAGTTGGTATAGTTTAACACTGTATTGCACAGAACTTGGTCCTAATGTTGGACAAACGAACTTGTCTCCTATCCTTCTATATTACATATTTTACGCTTTCCTTGGTAACATGTGCACAGTACGCAAATTACAATATAAAAAAAAAAATGTATACGTGCACATTAGTATAAATAATGTTCACTCACATATTATCTATAATGATCATAAACTTCCATAAATGGAAAAATATATAAGTGATGGCAACAATTAACGTGTAGTGACGCGTATACATCCAAAATAATAATAACCCCACAGTATTCGTACACTCCATATATATTGTGGCACGCTACAATATGAAGCTCATGGAACTCCCCATGAACCTTCCCCCGTGAACCTTCTCGATGAACCCTTCCTTTGGGACACCCTTCCTTTGGAGCATCCTTCCTTTGGAACATCCTCCTTAGGAAAAAAGTCTTCCTTTGGAACACCCTTCTTTGAACCTTCCCCGTGAACAATCCTTTGAACCATTTGAACCCTTCCCTTAAACCAATGTGAACCCTTCCATGAACCCTTCTCTGAACGTTTCCCTTAAACCAATGTGAACCACTCCTATTATTATAAATGGGAAAAAAAAATGAAATGGAAGAGGAAAGGGAAGCACAGTTTTCATATGTAGAATGTAATCTGTAATGAGAAGGAGATAAGAGCTCAAATAATATAATGTGCTTTTTGGAAAGGGAAGCTGCATATAATGTATTCATTGGTATAAGAAAAGGAAAAGGGGGAAGGAGTGAAAATATTATTATTACAGAACAATCATAAATGTAAGAAAGAAGAAGGAATGAGGAAGGTGGAGATAGGCGTGTGTATTACGAATTATTACTAGAAGGATGTGTATATACTTCTCTCTTTTTTTTTTTTTTTTTCGGTATATAATGATTGCAATTTTTTTTGTACCATATTCCTCCAGCCTTCACCCTTCCTCTAAAAAATAAAAAAATGGAAGAAAAGGAAAATAAAAAAGGGAAGTTGTTAAAAAACAGAGTTATCTTCATCATGAAAAAAGGAAGGAAGGAAGAGTGTAATGCAGAAAATGTTATTAAAAATGTGCGAGTATATGTTTTCTTATACATGTCATTTATACAAATACTATTGATCATATTCCTTTACTGTACTTTACACATGCATATTTTTTTACTGAATATTGAGCAATATATATATAATTAGAGTAGGGGGAGGGATGGAATGTGACTCCTTGTACAAATATATATGAACTGTATACTACATATATATATATGAGGAATCTGTGAACAATGTATTTCCTAAAATTATTTGTTAACAATATTTTCTTAACAATGCTTTTTTTGAACACTCCTTTAAGTGCCAATAAAACATAAATGAATAGAATACATGCTAAAATATTGATTGAAGGAAAAAATACGCTTCTATACTCAATAACAGGAGCGTACAAATAATAATAATAACATACATGCTCCAATGTACAAGGTGTACAATGTACCAGGTGTATAATGTATAATAAGATGTAACATCATCATAAGGGTAATATATATGGATGAAATGCAAAAAATATATATATCATAAAATTTTAAAATTTATCTCCTCATCTATTCTGCTTCTTTTTTTTTTTATTTCTTGCCTAGTTCCTTATAATGGTACCATAATTATATATACATATAATTAATTTTTATGTACATATGTATTTATGTGTATATTATACAGTTTTTCCTTTTAAGGAATTAAGAAATATATACACATGTGCTGAAAGGGGAAATAAATAAGAAATTTATATTTTTGCCACTTTAATATATATGTTCATTAAAGGAACAAGAGAAATAACGCTATATGAATTTTGTATCAGCACATATAGGGAACAGCACACACAACCTTTAAAATATATACAGCACACGCAACCTTTAAAATATATACAGCACACGCAACCTTTTAAAACAACCTTTTATAACATATAAATTTACTATATATGAAGAATACATAATAACAATGTCAGCAGGAGATGTAAGGGAATATAATATTGTGAGGGTTGCTTCTTCACTTCCTTTCCTTTCCTTTCCTTTCCTTCTTTTGTACAATACAAAGAGGAGCACATAAAAGGGGCACATACTGCACATGTAATTTTTTATACGTTGTACAGGAGGAATGCACAAATACATATATACCTTTAAATATACTTGTAGGATGTAATTTTGAATAGTTTACCTTCGAAAGTCAATTTCTATGATGAATTTAAAAATAGTATGGGAAACTGTGAAGATAGGTCCTCCGAAAATATTGAAGGACTCGAAGGTGTACTCGAAAATATGACAGATCTTGTTGAGCAGATTAAAAGTGCCTTCTGTTTTGTGTCGGGAATGAAGAGATACAAGAGTTATCCATCCTACTGTGACCGCTGCGGTTTTTTGTACTATTGGATAGGAGAACAAATATGGGACGAACTGAAAAGTGAGACAAATGGAAGGGACCAGTTCAAGAGCCTAATGAACAAGGTTTGTTTAAAAATAAACGAAACATATCAAGATCAAAGGTGTAAAGTTACTTGTGACGAAATTGAAAGAGAAACTTTCGAACAAAGAAAAATCATATTCGATTTCTTCCATAACCGTGGTGCTATAGAAGGTCATTTAGAGGGAACCTGGCCCCAATGTAACGAACAGTGGTCCACTTACAAGAAGAACATTGAAGCAGCATGTAAAGCTGTACAACAATATTGCGAACCCGGCGGGCAGGGTAAAAAAAGTAGTGATCCGTATTGTGAGAATTCTTATTTAACATACGGAGCTTACTGTAGAGGGAGGCTAACAGCAATGGAGTGTAAATCACCACAAATTCCAGAAACAGAGAAGGAAGATACGACATGCTATTTTGCAGATGCAAATTTAAAAACATTCCAGGAGAAGTTACGTGATGCTACCACCACCACGGCTTTTTCATCTATCATTGGTACCTTAGCAACAATAGGTGCACCATTCCTCTTATATAAGGTAAAATAATACGTATAATTAAAGAGCCAAATAATATAAGTAATAGTATTTCATTCCTTAGACCCTCCCTTTCCTTCCTCCTCCTTAGACCATCCCCTTCCTTCCTTCTCCGTAGACCCCCTTCCTTCCTCCTCCTTAGACCCTCCTTTCCTTAGACCTCCTTTTCCTTCCTTAGAACACTTCCTTTCCTTCCCTTCTTAGACCTCGCTTCCTTCTAACACCGTTTTTTTCCTTTAACTTGTCTTTTAACCCGCCCATCCCTTCAGTATAAACCATGGTCTTCTTGGTTTGGTAACCACTCTTCTGGAAATGGAGGAAGAAGAGCAAGAAATAAAAGGTCCACAAGGAATGAATTTGATACACTCACAGAAAACAGTTCAACATTCGATTCAACGGACACTTCCACAATAGGTCCCACAGAGAATTCCACACTGCGCTCTGCTGCTGCTTACACAGAGCAGCCTAACAGGGGAGAAAGAAGAGCAAGAGCAAAAGGAAATAATGAATCAGGTCGTCCAAAAATAGGCTATCAAAATATGTAACATCACATCGTAATGTAACACCATCCTATATGTAACACACATTAGAATGTGAAATGTTCCTTTCCTGCGTGAACATAATGAAGTGCGACATTAATACAATGTCAGAAGCAAAAATGACCATTCTTCCTTTTTCGCCCTTCTTTCCCTTAAACGCTAATTTTTTTTTTTTCCTTTCCTTCCTTCTCCTTTTTTTTTTTTTTTTTTTATTCCTTCCTTTTTTTCTCTTCATATTTTTTCTTTCCTTTTTTTCCTTCCTACATTTGTATGTGTATGAATAAGTCTCCATCAAGGGAAAAAATACTCCCAGAAAGGGGCGCGCAAAGAAGAAAAAAAAAAAAAAAAAGAAAGGTGCTGACATCTTTAAAGAAATATTGGTGTATTTAAAAATGGTGAAAAAAAAATTTACGAAGTTAAAATTTTTGTAACAAAATAAATAAGCATTTTTTTTAATTCTTCAATAAAGAAGAAATTTATCCCCAAACAAATCAAACTAAAGTGGGTAAGAAAATTTTTTTTTTCACTTCCACTTATATCAGGTACACATTGAACATGTAAACACTTTCATACACAAAACAAAAAAAAAAAGGAAAAATAGTTAATACACCCTAAACCCGGAACCCTGAACATTGAACCTCTTCCTTAGGAACATCAACCATAGGAAATTCATCCTTAGGAACAAAATTTTCCTCCCTATATCCGGAATCTGAACTTGGAACCTCTTCCCCAGTAAACTGTTTCTTAGGAACATCCTCCTTAGGAAGAAAGTCTTCCTGCCTAAACCCGGAATCTGAACTTGGAACCTGTTCCTTAGAACAATATTCCTTAGGAACGAAGTCTTCCTCCCTAAACCCGGAATCTGAACATCGAACCTGTTCCTTAGAAACATCTTCCTCAGTAACATATTCTCCTTTTATGAATTCACTTCCCATAAATTCTTGAACCAAAATGGCAAAAAAGTCCTCCTTTCTCGAATGAAGGTTGCCCTTTTGACATTCATCTAAGACTTCTAAATGAATATCAATAATCATGCGGCGACGACGTACACCACGACGAGGAGCACGACCAGCAGCACGTTTTTTCCTCCTTTTTTTAAGCGTAGAACGAGGTTTGCGTTCCTTTACTAAGGTATATTCATGTGGACCATCTTTGTCGTCCATAGGGTCAACAATCTGCTGTTCTAAGGATGGACCACGTACATGATGAGCTCTTCTGTAACGTTTTCTATTTTTACGAAGAATTCCAAAGTACTACAAAAAAAAAAAAAAACAGGGAAAAAATGTTTCTTTAATAGGGGTGAAACGTTTTGTTCACACGCAATAGTAATTACTACTTCAAACCCAAGTTTGAAGTCCTACACGTACACCCTAAAATACGAAATCCTATACAAACGCACTCCTAAAATGCGAAATCCTCCTACACATAACCCCCTAAAATGCGAAATCCAACACACACACCCCTAAAATGCGAAATACAGCACACCTCCGCACTGATTCATGTACCATTATTTTTTTTCATTTTTTCTTTTTTTCTGTTTTTCTTATCTTATTTTTTTGTTTTTGTTTTTTTTTTCTTTCTTTCTTTATTTCTTTCCTCCTTTCTTTTTCTTTTTCTTAAGCTTCATTTTTTTCCTTCTTTTTTTTTTTCTTCTTTCTTTTCTTTCTTTCTTTCTTTCTTTTTTTTTTCTTTTCTTTACCTTCAACAGCAGACAAATTATGACAGAAAGACCAATGAAGACGGGAATGGTAGGAAGGTATGGAAGGACGGGGTTGTCCTTCATGTCAATAAGTTCGGCAGGAGAAGGGGTAACTGGAATTGATCCATCACTACCACCACCTCTACCAAGAGCAGGTTTGAGCGGTTGAACGGAAGATTCTGGGGTCTCTTCACGAATTTCTTCATTTTTATCAGTTTTGTCAGTGGTTTCACTGTCATTCTTCTTAGCAACACCCTCCTGGTCACCAGTTGAAGAAGGAGTATGGGTGTCTGTTCCTGTGCTTGGAGTTTGGGATATGGTACTTGGATCTGTAGGAGCGGGTTCAAAAGTTATTCCATTTTTACCAATATCAGAGAGCTAAACACCTGGGGGAAGACTGTCATCATCGTCAGTATGATCAGATATTGCTCCCAAGGATTTGGCAGATGTAAACCCTGCAGTTATATGGACACTACTGGGACCACCCTGAGTATTAGTTTTTTCAGCATTATCCTTACATGCACTTTCCTCATCTTTCTCCTTACCTGTATGTGGATGTACTACTGGTGCTGGTGCATCTGCCGATGGTTTGGCCAGAGGAACGTCTTCGGTCGGTTTTGCTGCTGCAGCAGGTTTGACTGCTACAGAACATAGATCTTCCAGAGTCTGCTCTATTTCTTTAAATCCTTCATTCTTCGTGGAATTTGTTTCTGTTCCTTCCCATAGGTCTGTCCCATTTATTTCGTACTTGGTGCAGTTATATCTTTTACATTCATCACATTTACCCTCCGTACACTCACTTGTCTGGAAACCTTTTCCGGCAGTAAATGCTTTTTGCACGTCGTCCTCTGAGATACGACATTTATCCTTTACTTTTTCAGCGAAGGCATTTAATATTAGGCATCCAATAGTTCTTTTGAAATCCCTGTTGTCTTCCGCCTTCCTTTTCTTTTCGTCCTCACGTTCATTCTTTTTACCATCATTTAAATCACTCTTATCTATTCCAGTGTTGTATATATGTTTTAATCCTGCAGTAATAAACTTGCAAGCCTCTTTCTCTCTGTTAGTGACTGTTTTACCATTTGACCCTGAAATATTATTACAATAACTATCCATACTTACTTCATTCTTAGTTATGTCCTCGGCAAACATCTTAACCCGGTAATCAATGTCCCCCCAAAATTGGGCCTGTCCAAAGGAAGGAGGACGGAAACACATATGTATGTGTATACTCAGTGCATATGCATAAAAATTAATGATCGCCCTACCCTTTTGTGCTAGTATACATAAGCAGCACTAGGCACTGAATTAACCGCGATTAAAGTGTATAGTAATGATTCTTACCTCGGTTGGCTTCTGTCCATGTTCTGTTCTATTTGTTTCCCATTTATTTGTTACTTCTTCTAAGCGATTCTTAAGGTCCCCATCGCAAGGATCACCTGTCGGTGCTGTTGGTTGGGAGTGCCCAGGACGTGACTGCGGCGTTAGTTGCGTATCCTTATTCTGTCTATCGATGAGGCGTGCTGGTAGGAATTTTTCCATGGCTTGTTCCAGGGCTGCTTGTACTTCCCGCTTCAATTCCTCCCCTATTTCCCCATCCCCGTGGACTTTGTTCCTTGCTAATCGTGAGGCATTCACTGCATCCTCGACATTCTTCAATAAGTTCCCCAGAGCACCCTTCGGCAAATTGCCACTGTCTTTCCCTATGTCCAAGTCTTTAAGGTCGTCGACTGTTATTTCTAAAATTTTCAGTGCTTCCCGCCTATTTTCCCTTTTTTCCTTTTCACTTTTTTTCCAGCAAGCTTGCTGCCCCTCTTTCTCTATTCTGTCAAGTTTGTTCTTTCCTTTTATTCGTGCCTGTAACCCATGTACATTCCCCCCTGCCCACTTATATTTATTTATCCATTCACTAATTTCACCCCATATGAACTTTCCCCCTAAATTTAAACTCCCGACATCTACTTCATTACAGAATTGATTCCCACTTCCCCTATCCCCAACACTTTGCCTCATTTCTTCCCTACCATCTCTAACGGTTGTTGCTACTTCTTTCAGGTCACAATGTGTGCTCAACATCCTTATTATAATCACATTTCCTAACAGGCATCTATAGTAAGATTGTAATTTCTCTTCGTTCATTTTTCCTTCCCCCTTTATACTCCGTTCCCATTGGTCGAGCGATCCATCTATCTTTTTTCTCACGAATCCATCCATCCAGTAGAACATTCTTAATAATAATTTGCATAACTCTTTTTGCCTGTTCTTGTTGGCGCCCCTCAACGTGGAACACTTCCCTTGATCATTTCCCGCATCGCTCTCTACATTTTTCATCATATCCTTAAAAACTGTATCTAAATCTTCCCATACTTCTACCTGTAGAATGAATTATCATAAACATATGTGTATATACGCATTGCTCCTATATAAAGTATACTATGAATTATTCTTCATTAATATAACTTCCATATTACTATTCCTTATTCTTATTTTTAAGGTCCCTTACATTTATGTTTTTCCTGTCCACGCCAGTCCTTGCCCGTAACAAACTTAGCAGTAATTTCATGAAGAATGGTGAACCCACGGATTTTGCATTAGCGATTTTCCCGTCTTGTTTTTGTGGTTGTTGTGGTGGTTGTAGGCCGGTTGTTAGGTCGTTGGTAGGTGGGACTACCTGTTGTGCTATTTCGTCCAGTGCACCAAATATTCTTCTCACATTTTCATCCACTTCTGCATATTCGTTATCATCTTCCCTTGTTAGTTCTGTCTTTCTATCTTTCTCATTACAATCATTCCTTGAAGGTATATTTTCGTACCTACGCTTAATATCTGCATTTTCCGTTAACCAATTAAAACCTTTATATAGGATGCTTTTCTCTTCTACAAAAACAACATCCTTAGTTTCGAGCAGACATTCAGTAGACGTCGTGTCCTTTATTAAAGTTCTGTTTATTTCATTCATTGCGTGCAGTAAGTATTTAATAATGTCCACTGTATGACAATTATTCCACTGTAACATTGATATCCATATTTTCAATACGAAACAGCGCAGATAATATTTCATGTTATGTTCTATATTCGTAGATTTATATTCGTCCCCATGGTTATAGAGCATATTTATTGTTCCCCTAAGAAAGTGGCATAAATCCTTATGTTTTGACATGTCGCGTATTACACCATCTCCAACCTTCTTTTCACAGAACGTATATAATGTATCCTCATCATTATTAATATTGCTACTTATCTCATCCTTGAATTCTTTAAAAAACCCCTCTATTAATCCTATTGGAGGATCCTACAGGAAAAAAAGCACGTACACGCACACTTTCCTTTCCGTTGTTCTTTAATTCATATACTCATCAGGACAATAATTAATGTACGAAATGCCTATTTATGGTTCCATAAGAACAATATAATCCATTTTACATTCCCGCCCCCCTTTTCCGTTCTCCAACTACTCCTTAAACTGTTCCATGTTCTGTGTGTGCTCATTTTGTTCCTTTCACTCTATTCAATGAAATTTTTTTGCTTATCAAATTAAGAATGCAATAATAACATTACTCATCATTAAGTACTATGCATATACTGTCTACACAGAGAACGTACATACACCCATTGATCCTTCTTTATTCCTGAATTCTTTTTTTCTTTCTTCCTTCTTTTTCATTTTTTCCATTTTTTTTATTGCTTTTTTTTTTTTTTTTTTTTTTTTACTACATTAGATGCTAAATACCAGATCATAGTGTTGCTCAAAAACCGAAAATAACCTTATTATTATACCTAAATCCGAAAACCGAAATCCAATTCATATACCCATACACATTAAACATAAATCCGAAATCCAATTTCCATACACTAAAAGCTGAACACTAAACCCTAAATCCAACTCCTGCACTCGGAATCTTCAACTTAATACCCATAATCCTATACCCAAAACCTGAAACCTCTATTTTAACACCCTTAAACCCTACACTCACACACTGAACCCTTATTCTAACACCCTGAACCCTTCATTCCAATACCCGAAACCCCACTCCTACAGCCTGATCCATTCACCCTAATACCCAATACAACACTCCTTCTTCTTCCTTCTTCCTAATCTTCTTTACATTCCTTCTTCCTTATCTTCCTTCACCATCTCCCCCTTAAGTAGCTAAGTACCATTCCACACTGTATCTCCATAACCTAGAAAAAAACCTTATCCCCACACCATGAACACTACTCTCACAAATGGAACCTTACTCTCACGAAAGGAACCCTACTCCCACACCCTAAACATTCATTCTAACACCCTGAACCCTTTATTGTAACACCGCTAAACCATCATTCTAACACCCGCAACCCTTCATTCTAACACCGCTAAACCATCATTCTAACACCCGGAACCCTTCACTCTAATACCCGGAACCCTTCATTGTAACAACCTGTACCCTACTCTAACACTCGGAACCCTACTCATACACCCTGAACCTTCACTCTAATACCGAACACAACTCTCCTTCTTATTCCTTCTTCCTAATCTTCTTTACTTTCCTTCTTTTTTCCTTCCTTTTTTTCCTTTCCTTCCTTTTATTACCTTCCTATCTTTCATTCTTCCTTATCCTTCTTCCCCTTCCCACCTCTAAGGGGCTAAGCCGTAGGCCATAATGTTGTTGAAATGACCTAGAAAAGAACCTTACCCCCACACCCTGAACCCTGTTCTCATAACCTTAAACCTACTCCCATACACTGCAACCTCCTTTTTTTTCTTTCTTTTCTTCTTTTTCTTTTTCCTTCCTTCATTCATTATTCTTTTTTCCTTCTTTTTGCTTTTTTCTATCTTCTCTAAATTCTTTTCTTCTCTTTCATTCATTTTCTTTTTCTATTTCTCTAAAGAAAAAAAATTAAAGCAAAAAAAACTCTTCCATACAACCTTCCGTTCTCTCCTATATGGATTTCACATTCTTTCTTGACACTTCTTTCTTTCATTGCTTTTTTTTTTCCACTCTTTCTTTTTTTTTTTTTTTTGCTCCTTCCTTATTCCTTTTTCCTTAACAAAAAGAATATTCCTCTAATAAGCTAAATACCAGGCCATATTGTTATTCCATAAGCTAGAAAAAAAACCTTATTCCCTAACCTTAAACATATTCCCACAATCTGAAGCTTCACTTTAATATCCCGAACCTTCATTGCAACAGCCCGAAATCATCATTCTAATAACGGGAACCTTCACTCTAACACCCTAAACCTTCATTTTAACATCCTAACAACATCATTCTACCACCCTAACAACATCATTCCATAACCCTAACAACATCATTCTACCACCCCCTAACAACGTTCCTTCGACCCATGTACTACCTAGTAACCTTCCTACCACCCCTAACAACCTTCCTACCACCCCTAATAACCTTCCTACCACCCCTAACAACCTTCCTACCACCCCTAACAACCTTCCTACCACCCCTAACAACCTTCCTACCACCCCTAACAACCTTCCTACCACCCCTAACAACCTTCCTACCACCCTAACAACATCATTCTACCACCCCTAACAACATCATTCTACTACCCCTAACAACATCATTCTACTACCCCTAACAACATCATTCCATAACCCTAACAACATCATTCTACCACCCCCTAACAACCTTCCTACCACCCTGACAACATCATTCTACCACCCCTAACAACATCATTCTACTACCCCTAACAACATCATTCTACTACCCCTAACAACATCATTCCATAACCCTAACAACATCATTCTACCACCCCCTAACAACGTTCCTTCGACCCATGTACTACCTAGTAACCTTCCTAGCACCCTACCACCTAACAACCCTTCCACCTACCATCTAACAAGCTTCCTTCCACCACCACTAACAACCCACCTACCACGCTACCAGCTAACAACTTTTCTTCCACCACCCTAATAACCCACCTAACAATCATCCTTAACACCACCCACCACCACTCCTAACAACCTTCCTTCCACCACCCTAATAACCCACCTAACAATCATCCTTAACACCACCCACCACCACTCCTAACAACCTTCCTTCGACCCACCTACTATCTAACAACTAACTTCCCACCTACCACCCTAACACCATTCTACCACCCTGACATCCCTACCAACCTTTCTTCCACCCAACTAACAACCCACCTATCACCCACCTAACAACCCACCTACCACACACCTAACAACCCACCTACCACCCACCTAGCACCACCTTCCTTCCAGGCCTAACGCAACCTTTCTTCCATATAACACCTAACAACCTTCCTTCAACCGACCACCTAACGGCCTTCCCTTCCATGTACCATCTAACAACGTTCCTCGTTAGACAAATCTTTCCATACGGAGTCGTGCACTATATGATGGGGTTAGATAATAATGTGCCCACGCATAGTGCTAGTGCAGTGCAATGCATCTACCATTCACCACTATCCAAACACCCCTTTAATGAACAAAAAATTTCCCTTCCTTTCACAGGAAGTGCAGGTGCTGAAAGTAGGTGCTCCGTTTAGCCTGTCCTTAGCCTATCCATACCAACATGTATAAGACTGGTGTACATTGAACTTGTATGGATTGAACTGGTATGGATTGGACACAATCAATACCTCCACCCACCCCCGACATGTCGATGGGGATGAGGAGGAGGAATGGCACCATGAAAAAAGGGGGTCCCCTGTGGGGAGTTGTACACATAGGTAAGTAGGAACAGCACCACATATATACGTAGAAGGTTGTGTCGGAAACATCCCCCATCCTTTCCTCCTTTTAGGAGGTAGTAGTAGTGGAAACCTTCCCTTCTCCCCCCTTTAGGAGGTGGTTGTAGTGGTAACACATAGTCCCCTGTCCCCCTTTTTAGGAGATGGTTGTAGTGTGGGAACATCCTCCATCCCTTTCTCTTTTAAGAGGTTGTAGTGGGGGAAACATTGCTTTCCCCCTTTTTTGGGGGGGGAATCTTTTGTAAATGTGTACAAATCTGGAACAATGTGGAGACGACGACGATGTAGGGGAGAGGAACGTATTATACCACACATGATAGACGTCACATTTTTTTGGGGGGGAATGTTTTGTAAATGTGTGTACATATATGTATGGGAGATCGACGACGATGTAGGGACGATGCTCCCCCATCCTTCCCCTTTCTCTTTTTATGCGTGTGTTTCACAATTTAAGTGAAATATTTATAATTTAACGAAAAAGAAGAAAAGGAAAGATGGAAGGAAAGAATGAAAGAGGAAGGGGAAAAAATGCGCATGCGCACATTAGTATATGTAGAATATAATCTACACTTAACAGAAAAGAAAAGGAAGGAAGGAAGGGAGTGGTTCATTTTAAAAGGGAAGCGGAAAGGAAGGGAATTTACTTTCCGTACATATAATTTGTACAATATTATTTATTAATGAATTTTTAACAATATTTTCTAATCAATTCTTAATGAACATTCCTCCCCCTTCTTTTAAAACATAACAATTAAAACTTAGACGAACAAAATATATATATGATGAAAACTTTTCGCAATAGGAGATATTGCGCTTCCTCCCCCTTCATATGTAATAATAACTAAATGTTGTATATATTAATCCAGTGCTTCCAATAATCCACTATAACGGAGCATTATAGTGTATGGAAGAACGATATACACATGAGAATTTCGGTTCCTCTACTTTGTATATTTGCTATTTGAAGAATAACTTTGTTTTATATTTCTTCATTATTATTATTATGTGCACATATTATGAAATGATTTTGATGTGTACATATATATATAATGTGTTAAAACCAATTAGGAATTTAGGAGTAGATATATATATTTGCGAAAAAAAATAAAAACTCCATAGGAGGACATAATCATCATTTAGCAAGCAAATTTTTTTTCTGTACTTTATTATTTTCCCACAAAAAATTCTATATAAATGCATATGAATAATACTTAAAAGTGAATTATACAAAGAACACTATGCATAACCAATAACAATGACGAAGATGTCGCCACAACAGGTTCGTCCATACATTCCTTCAGAAAAGTGATCATGCACATATGCGCATATTACATATTATTTGTATAATGTACTATGGTTACTAAAAAAAAAAGTATGGGCACTTATATCTTTTACTAATTATCTCCTTAAAAAAATGGATCCCTTGGGTGAATTACCTTCAGCTGAGGCTTATGCAGCTTTTGAGCTCGGGAGAAGGCAGGATGACAGTGTTGGTCTTGCCGCCATACATGGAAGTAGTATGCGGAATATATTACAATCGTATCCGAATACCTTGGATTGTACAAATAAAATCATAGGTGCATGGTACTATGTGAACAAGAAAATGGACAGCAATGATCCATCCTATACAGATCGCTGTAATTTATTCTATTATTGGTTAGGAGATTTAATAATAAAAAATTTAACAAACGATGGTTCATTTGCGAATGTTATGAATCTGATCTACGGGAAATTAATAAATTTGGGTGAAGGAATCTCATGCCCACTTATAACCACCCCTAACCATGTTACTTGGTCCCTCTTCCAAAATCGAAAATTAGTATTCGACTATTACGACAATTACCAAACTATATACGACAGCTTACCAAGCGATAACAAAAACAATTGGTGTGGAAGTAAATATAAACAATATCTGGAAAAAGTTTCCAACGTCTATGGTGATGTTGTTGCATACTGTAAACCTAATGAGGATTATGGTGACCCATGCTGTGTCAAAGTTCACGAGAAGTCTGCAGACAATAGATATAAGGACCTCTTAGAAAAAGGGTGTACTGTAGCAGCACCTAAACCCCAAGTGGAGGACCCTGCAACAGCAACTCGTTCTGCACCCAGCACAGCAGATTCAACAATTCCTGCCTCCACTGCCATTGCAATTCCTTCTGCAATTGCTACATTAGGAGGATTTGCTGCAATCACCTTCCTCCTTTACAAAGTGAGTAATAATTATAATATACCTATATATAAACGTATATGTATATATGATATATATATAACATATATTTTATATATATGTCCATATATATACGTATATATAACTATATATATATATATTTATGCCCTTATACCCCCTCCTTTCCACTCCTTTTCTTTTTTTTTTAGTATAACCTTTTACCTTTTCCGTTAAGTGAAAAATTACGAAGCACGAACACCAGAAAAAAAAGATCCACCACACGCCATTTCAATACACTAACAGAAGATGACAACGACACCTTAACAACATTATACACTAGCGATGATTCTACCATAGTATATGGAACAGAAGTTTCTGCTCCATATACCACAGCTAGGTCTAAAGTAGCAAAGAATAGTAGACAACAACAACAAAAGCAGTTAAGACAAAGAACGAATATAAAATATCACCCTATATAAGGGTGTGTGCTAACCAACCTCCCTTTTGTAGTTAGTATACACAAATAAGTGAATTTTATGGTCGCCAGAAATTATGGTAATGTCACTTCTTCTCTTTTATATATATATATATATGTGTGTATCATAGGATCCCCATCTAACTTGCATAGTGGAATACTACAGTTATATGTGTTGTTGTTCTCAGTGTGCTCTGTGCTCTGTGCTCTGTGCGCCCTATTAAAAACGTACATCATTCATGAAGAACAAATGACCCCTCTTTTTTTGGGCATAACAAACTAAGGAAATATCTTGTATAGAGTAATTTATTTTTATACATTAGAAAAGAAGAAAGGAAAAAAGAACAGTACTAACCTCTTCAAAAAAGAATATTTATATTTTTAAAAAAAAAAAGGAAGGGAAAGAAGAAAAAATTATCATTACTAAACCACTATAAGGGGAAGGAGGTGTATGGTGAGGGGAGCATTTTTATTAAAGTACAAACATTTTTTTCCTTATAATTATAGTAATTCCCTGTATCATAATCTTTTACACATATTTTTAAAAATGTACACGCTTCCTACCTTTACTAAATATGAATAAGTATGCACAGATTTAAAGGGAAGAATGCTCTCTTTGTATGTATGTAGTATACAGTATACAATATATGCATGTGAATATTTCATAGTAATCCATTTTTTTTTTTTCTTTTAAGGAAAAAAACGCAAAATGTACAACGTACATGCGCTGAAAAAAAAATTTTTTTTTTTCCACATAAAATATAGTCCTGTGTATGCAAAATGAGAAGAGTGCATAAAGAAATTACTCCCTCACCCGAGCCCCTTCTCTTTTTTTTTTTTGTATAATAATTCATGGAAATGTATTATAATATAAAAGTTTGCGTAATAAAGTACTTTCCAATATTATATTAATATTCCTATTAGGAATGTATGAATAATTCATGAACAGCACAACACACATTTTATAACATATAAAATTCACATTCCACATATACACA
The DNA here is from genome assembly GCF_001680005.1 of Plasmodium coatneyi. NCBI lineage: Eukaryota > Apicomplexa > Aconoidasida > Haemosporida > Plasmodiidae > Plasmodium > Plasmodium coatneyi. The sequence continues at coordinate 1,494,248 of NC_033560.1, forward strand.
AAAATGTACACTTAAAATGGCAGGGGTAATGCAACCTATTCTTTCCTTAAAATTAATGCATCTGTATACACATAATAACATTCTCTATGCGCATAACACATAATAAAATAGAAAACTGTAGGAATATACATTAGTACATATGGCTAATTCCACCCAACAATATCTTCTGTAGGAGGAACCGTGTAATGTGAATGATTTACCTTCCAAACAAATATATGCAACATTTAATGAAAGCAAAGACAAGTGCAATAATGGGGACACCAAAACCGCAGTATGGAGTGGATTAGATACTGCGTTAAATCGACACATGAAAATTCAAATTCATATTGATAAGATTATGAGTGCTTGGTGTCACGCAATTGAAATGAAAGGAGAAGATGAGTCCAATAATAAATATTGCAATTTTTTGTACTACTGGATAGGGGATTTATTAGTTAAAGGTTCGGTCGTTTATGATTTTTCAAGTCTTATAGGAACAATTTACGAGGAATTGAAAAAATTAAACGTTGAAAATGAATGTAATGTTGTGTATACTGATATTGATGGAACCATCTTGGGTTTTATGAAAAAATTGTACGATTATACTCAAGACGAAGGTACTATACGACAACAACTACAGGGACAGTTAGACAGTGATAGCAATAATAACAATTCTTGCTGTAAGGAGAAATATCAGCATTATCTGAGGGAGGCTGATTCAGCTTATAGTACTATGAATGGATATTGTACGGGTAATAATACTAGCAGTACGTACTGTCAAAATTTTGGGAGCGACTATAAGCAACACAATCCTAAGGACCTACTAAATTTGGAATGTAAAGCAGCATCCAAACCACAAACTGCATTACCACAGCGGGAGGAAGGAACTGGTACTGCATCCATTGCAGTTCCTTCTGCATTGGTCACCGCAGCAGTAGGATTACCAACAATTGCTGCATTCTTTTTATATAAAGTAAGTAATAACTACAATTACGAACAATTACAACAATTATAATAGGGCTATATATATATATATATACACATATATGTCTATACATATATATGTATGTAGACATATGTATAAACATATATATAACAATATATATGTATATATGTATGTTTTACATATATATGTACTTATATATGTATATATGTAATACACCTTCCACCTTTCCCCACCTCCTTCCCATTTACATTACTTTCCTTTTATTTTTAGTATAATATTCTCCCTGATTGGTTACGTAGTCATTTTAAAGAAAACAACAGTAGAGGAAGCAACGCAAGAAAGAGAAGATCAACCACAATGGGACGCCATCACTTTGACGACGACACACTCACAGAAGACACCTCAAGGTACGATTCAACAGTTGGTGGTTCATCATCCAATTTAACAACAGCAGATTCGACAACAGATGAAGCATCTACTATATATAATGGGAAATATTCCCAAAGAGGAGCAAATAATAATAATAATAATAGAAGGAACGAGCAACATCCACAGCAACAGCAAAAGGAAAAGCAAGGACAAAGAAGGAATATTAGTTATGGGAGAATGTAACATTCATAGCGAGAATGTAACATGTAATATCCTTAATAAAAGTTACCATGTACAAACACACACACAACACATTTTCTGTTGCCGTCATTTGTGGTTGTTTTTTATTATTATTATTTTTTTCTTTAATTTAATAAAATTCTAAAATTGTGACAATATTTTTTTTTTTATATATATGTACATATTGCATTATATAAATACTTCTTTCTTTTTTGTATAAAATATTTATATGGAGTTTGCTCTGTGGGTGCAACTTGCGATTAGTTATTACTATGCTATTTCAGTGTGTGTGTATATATATTTTAAAATGAAGAAGGAATTTACTAGTATGCACAATCATTAATACTAAAAATGTGATAATTAAAAATAATGAAAAACTATTTCATTTTAGCACATAATTCTACTATTTCAGTAGTACCTGAATTGGTTAGTATTCTTTTTTTTTCCTACAAAAAGAGAGAAAAAGAAAAAATAATAATGAGCACTTTTTCTCAATTGTATATTGCACATCTGACGGTGCAATGGAAGGAGGAGTAGCATATTATGCTCACATATTTTGAGCACTTAACAAAAATTATAAATAGAGTTTAAGCATTAAAAAATTATAAATACAGTTTAAGCATTAAAAAAAATTATAAATGAAACGTTATGCATATGTGCGTGTGTTTGTGCATGTAGGTGTACACCGGTGATCAGAATGTTATTATTAAGATAAGGGATGTGCCGCACACATATCCATTCTCCATAAATATATAAATAGAGGGAGGACGATTTCTAACACATAAATTCACATTCCACATATACATACAACAACAATGTACATAAACAAAGAACGACCCAAACCATGACAAAAGTAATCACCCCCCCCTTTCATTTATTCTCCATAAAATGAATGTACATTATTGTGCCCACACATATAATATTCCTCTATGTGCAATAACACACAATAAAATGGAAGGTAAGAAATAAATACATTTATACATTTATGTGTACTCCACTCATTTCAACAACATCTGCTGTAGGATGAGTGTAGTGTAGATAAATTACCTTCACGGGAAATGTATAGTAAATTTAAGGATATGAGCAATCAGTGCAATGGGAGCACTGATTTCCGTATGAGAGTGAAGACTAAACTACAGAATGAATTATGGAGATACCAGAAAATTAAGGATTCCATAGACTCCGTTATGGAAACATGGTGCTATATAAACCAAGAAGTAGGGGAAAATTCGGAGGATAAGGAACCCTGCTGGTATTTCTACTACTGGATTGGGGACTTATTATCTCAAAACAGGACTGTGAGCACATGGAAGCAAGTTATAGAAGGAATTTACGAGAAATTAGAAATGTTAGGTGTCACAAAGCCTTGCACAAATATAGGAACTAATATTGATGAAGGCCTATTCGACCATATGAAAAAATTGTACGACTACTCCCAAGATCGTGATATTATACAGGAGCAGCTACAGGGCAGCAATAATAGCAATTCTTGCTGTAGGAAATATCAGCATTATCTGAGGGAGGCTGAACAAGCTTATAGAACTATGAATCAGTATTGTCAGGGGGATATTAATAGTAAACCATATTGTACCACACTTACAGAAATGTTCAATGGAGGTGGGAGTAATACTAACATTAATCCAGAACGGTTAAAAGCACAATGCGACTCAACACTGTCACAGGGACAGACACAGACATTCGGTCACACAGCATCTGTGGGGCAGGAAGGAGGTCTTTCCTTAGGGACACAAACCCTACAGTACCCTGAACTTGGAACAAACATTACCACGACTGCCGTTTCTTCCACACTTGGCACACTAGTTGGAATACCATTCATCTCTTTCCTTTTATATAAAGTAATGGGCATTATATACTTCAAAATATAAAAAATAATAGTAATTATTATTAATATTTTATTCTCTTTATAAGTAAATAAATGTAGAAAAAGAAAAAAAAAGATGAGCGATCATATATATATATATATGTGGACATATGTCACATATATCTGCCCTTTCTTTCTTCTCTTCCCTTCCCTCTTCTTTCATTTTCAGTACACTTCCTTACCATCTTTGTTACGTACACAATTTGGAAGGAATAGAACAGGAAGGGGAAAAAGGCCCATTAGGGGAGAATTCGACATATTCACCGAAGGTGCTTCAACGTTCGATTCAAGCGAATACTCAACAGTAGCTACAACAGCATCTACAAAAGATGGTGCATCTACCATATATAATGGTGGTAGATCACCTACAAGAACTAATAATAGAAGGGGGAATCGGCCACAACAACGACCACAACAAAAGCAAAGAACCAATATAAAATATCATCCTACATAATGACACTACCAAACAGTAGGTAGAATCTACTACTGTTGTTGCTGCTGCCCTACATTATAAATAGAACATATAGAACATTTTAAAGAATGTGCAATATCCCCTTCCCCTTTTCCTTCCCTTTCCATTAATTATGTATAAAGTGCATAATGCTGAATACAGTAATATCGCACTTATAAAATGTGCCAAAAAGGAAGAAAAAAAATTCCCACGCACAAGCATCCATCATCATCTATGCGCACATGCACGATCATACATGATCATCCATATATATAATCGTCCATATATATAAATAATCATCCATATATATAATCATCCATATATATAATCATCCATATATATAAATAATCATCCATGTATATGATCATCCATATATATAAATAATCATCCATATATATAAATAATCATCCATGTATATGATCATCCATATATATAAATAATCATCCATATATATAAATAATCATCCATATATATAAATAATCATCCATATATATAAATAATCATCCATGTATATGATCATCATCCATATGTAATCATCATCCATGATGTAACATACGTAATATTGTGTGTGTAGAATGCGATAATTATTTATATAAAGTAGAAATAAAAGTGTAAAAATATAAAAAAAAATTAAAATAAATATATAGAGTATAATCTACATTACAAAAGGACGGAAGAAAGAGTGAAATTTCTCAATATGTAGTATATAATATACACATATTCAATGCATGGGTAAGTTGTGCGCAGTGTATTTATGATATAAGCACGAAAAAAAAAAAAGAAAAGGAACCATTATTCCTAAGTGATCATAAATAAAAAAGAAGAAGAAGAAGGATATACTACAAAATATTACTACGGAAATATGTACACATTCTTCCTTAGTACATAATGAATATAATTCCTGTGTATTATATTCCTTCACATTTTTCCTTATAAATACACGTTTTCTATAACATATGTATAAATATGCACATGTAAAAGGGGGGGGCGGGGGAAAGAATATTTTGTATATATGTTGACTGTACTATATATACGTTAAAAGGTTCTTAATAATTCCTTCTAATAATAGGGAAGCCCAAATTAATAGTACATATTGAAATTCTTAACTGGGAAGGAGAGAAATTTTTTCCCCCTCCTTTCTTCTTTTTTCCTTTTTTTTTTTGGGGTTTTTTTTTCCGCTTTTTATTTCATTTTACTTTCCTTGATGGTAGTGGTGGTGATTTTCCCAATTCTGCTGTTGCCCTAAATTATATATATATATATATATGTAACCATTTTGATGGTAAATATAAATAATTTAGAGCAACATTTCCTTAAGGAAATTGAAAAAAATATGCACGTTATTGATAAAGGAAGAAAAAATAAAAAAATTTGGAATGTGTGCTCGTTCTTATAATCATTACCAGAACAAACAAACAAACGAAGTGCCCTCACACAATCACTCTACATATATATATCTATTCTTCACATATATATGAATGCACATATATATGAATTCACATATATGAATGAATATATATGAATAATTTCTAACATATAAAATGCACATTACACATATATACATAAAGAAGCAATATCCACATATGAACAATGGCAAAAGTAATACAATTTATTCCATAATATAAATTTATACACATATAATACTCTTTATGCGCACAAAGTAATAAAATGCAAAAAAAATAAGAATACATACACATATTCCACCCAACAATTCCACCTAACAACATCTTCTGTAGGACCAGAATCACTGCAATGTGAATACATTACCTTCCAAACAAATATATAACCATTTCAAGAGTGGTGGACATCATCAATGTGACAACATCGATTCTTGGGAAACAGGAATAAGGGACATATTGGAAAGTGGATTACAGAGTAGCTTGAAATATCAAACAGGGAAATATGCTAAGGATATTGCAAATGCATGGTGTTTATTATCTAAGGTGAGTACAGAAAAAAAGGAACAACCACTATGTACCGTAATTTGTGACTTCTTTTACTATTGGCTGGGTGATTTATTATCTGGCAAATTGAAGGAGCTCGAACTTTCACTTCAGAAAGCTATGAAACAAATTACCGAAAAATTGGATGGGTTTAACACATTCTGCGCGAAAAGCAATGCAATTAAATATTTGGACAAGGAATTTGAACCTCGTCGAAAAACCATCTTTGACTATTATTACGATTACCGAACCATATGGAACGAAATAAAAAGTTTTGCCTCCTCTGAATCAAGTAGGTCTCTATGTGCTGCTAAATATGAACAATACCTAAATGCAGCTGATCAAGCTTATAGGCAGTCAGAAGCAAGTGCTGACAATGATAATGATGACTTCTGTACCAAATTTAGGGAAAAGTTCGAGGGGAGTGGCAATGGTAAGGGAAAAATTTTAAAACCATCAGACCTACTGTCTAAAGCAAAGTCCCCAGAGGATCTTGCATCAGACACAGATAACGAAGGGGAGGACGGGGAAGACGAAACGGACCTGAGTAGTTGCTTAACACAGTTGTCTGCAGCAATTCCTGAATTAGCAGAAACAACGCCAGCACTTCATTCACCACGAAAGGGTGATGGTGGTGCCACTGCTGCTGTGTCCTCCATACTAGGAATAGGAGCATTACCACTAACCACATTTTTTTTATATAAGGTAAGCATAATTAACATAATTATAATAGAGCTATATATATACATATGTACATATATACATATGTATATATGACTATATGTACATATTTCGTCCCTCTTTTTTATCGTAGTATAATCTTTTACCTGATTGGATCCATAACAAATTTAAAAGAGGCAGTAATAGAAGCAGCAGGAGAAGAGGAAAAAGGTTAGTTGATCATCATTTTGATGCGTTTACAGAAGACGACTCAACAACATTATGTGACTCCACAACAGAGTATTCCACAGCATCAGAATTTGATGTGCAGTCTACAAGAGCAGGAACAACGAATAATGGAAGACAACAACAACAGCAGAGGCAACGCAGGAATGTTAGTTACCATCCTACATAAAAAAATGTAGGTTATCATCCCTAGATAAAATTTTTTTTTCCCCCAGGCGTAACTATAATGACTTGCAGCCATAGGAGAATTATCAACATTAATTTATGCAAATGAAGGAAAGAAATATAAAAAATTTTGGATAATTTGATAATTCCCATTTTTTCACATGAATAAAAATTTTGATAATTTCAATTTTCACAAATTTACACTTTCCATGAATTACACTTTTCAGAAATTTATAATTTCACAAATTAACCAATACAATTCCATATTTTTGTATAAATAGCATGCAATGCAATGCTCACAAAAAAAAGGTGAAAATTCTATATTTAAACATATGGAACTTATGTGATTATGCATATCTTCTCATTGAGTCCTCTCGTAGATGCTTCTCTACAGCGACGCAGAACAAAAGTACGAAGCACTATAACTATTATACGCATGAATAAGGAACACTATTTTAGTAGTGTAATCGTATCGTGCTGTATAGAAAATGATCGCAGTACTAATTTCACTCGACGTACTTTTTACTCTTATAGAATATTTATACTTTAGATGAGTTATTCACACTTCAAGGAAAAAAGGAAGTAAGGGAGCATATAAGAAATTTCATTATTCCCTTACGTCATACTTTGTTTTTTCCAATACGCTCATTCTCTTCCCATACATTTTTGTTCCCTTAAATTATATATATATGCACATATATAATGATTTTGATACATATACACCATACCGTTACCATTTCATAAGAGTTAAACAGTATATGTATTATTAGGAAAGGGTAAAAATTTAATATATTTATTCATGCATAATCATGAAGTAAATAAAAGGGGGGAGCGTACGCACACACATATACATTTCGTCAGTAGTAATAATAAAATAAAAAAAAAAAAAAAAAAAAAAGAGTCCCCAAAAAATAAAGTTATTATGTACATATGAAATATATACATAGAAATATACACATAAACAAAGAAATAAATGAACAATGGCACCACCACCACAACCACCAACACAGGTTCGTTCTCTTATTTTTGATTAATAATATATACGTACATATATACATACATATATATACACATATGTATGTGTACACATATATATATATGTATATGTATGTATATACGTGTATATGCATAAAAATATATATAAATATGTGCGCATGCGCACACACAAAGTGTTCTTCACAAAATAAGAAGTAGTACACAGGAATGTTCGTCCAAACAAGGGAGTATATACATACACATATATATATATATATATATATATATATCTGTACGTATATATATATATGTATGTTTTGCTCCCCACTTCCATATTATTTGTAGGTAAAGGATGTAAGTCAGTTGCCCTCAGTCGGAATATATCAGAAACTCCAAGAAGCCGATCGGTCCAGAGCTAATATACCCGCAAACAATACAGCAGAGGGTTTACTAACTACACAACTGGGTGATAAGGATAAAGCAGATTCCGTTCTTGCAGCATGGTATTACGTAGCTCAAAAAAAGGGGAATAATATGGAATATAGTAAATACTGTAATTTCTTGTATTATTGGTTAGGGAATATGTTAACTGAGAAGTCTGGGGGTATATCATTCTATAGTGCTTTGAATAGCATGTATGCCGCACTAGAGAATTTAGGTATTGAAGGTGAATGCCCCAATATAAACACTCTTATTACCACTGATAGCACAGTTTTCAGCCGACGGAAATCCATATTCGATTATTTACATGATGGTACTACTATACAGGAACAAGGACTTACTAGTATGTCCCACTGTACCAAAGAATATTCTGAATATCTGAAGAAAATTAAGGATAGTTATATTATGGTAGAAGAAAATTGTGCAACTGCAACAGAAAAAAACAGTGATGACCCATGTTGTAAGTTACTCAACGGAAAAGAACAAGGAGGTGAAAAACCGACTCGGGAGGACTTATCAAAGTTAACATGCCAAGTAGTGGAAAAATCACAAAGGCAAGCGGCAACTCTGCAAAGTACAGATCCTCTTCAGGGAACAGAACTTCCAAGTGGTGGTGCATCGCATCGTCACGGCCCTGCTGCTACTGCTGCTATCTCCTCCATACTAGGAATAGGAGTAGTCCCAACAATTGCTTTCCTTCTTTACAAAGTGAGTAATTACTAAAATTATAATAGATCTATATATATATATATATATATACCTACATATACATATATGTACATATATTTATATATATAGGTATATATATATATGTATATATGTGTGGACATGTGGACATATATATATAATACACCTTTCCACCCTCAACTCCCTCATTTCCTTTCCTTCCCTTACACTTCTCTTTCATTCAGTATGATCTTTTACCTTCTGGCATACAAAACATCTTTGGTGGAAGCAGGAACAACGCTCCCAGAAGAGTAAAAAGATCCAATAGACCTACTTTTAGTACTTTGATAGACGAAGATTCTACATATGCTTCAACAGACTTCTCGACAGATTATTCAACAACAGCAGATGATCATTCTACCATATATAATGGTAGATCACGACCATCTACCACCAGAAAAGAAAGAGGAAGAACAAATACTGCACCAAGTCATCATCACCGGAAGAATGTAGCTTATCATCAAATTTGATGTCCACCCCCCCTGCAACCATCCCCCCTTCCTTTCTTTTTTTTTTATGTACATATGTGTGTATCACAGACACCCCCAAACTACCTTACATAAAAAATGTGCTTATGCGCATCGTTTTTTGTGCACAACCTAAACATAAATTTAATGATGATGGAAAAAACAACGAATCATCATCATCCATGAAGAAGGGGGGAAGCATCATCATTATTATTTTTTTTTTTTTGAGCATAATAAACTACGGAAATATGGTATATATATATATAGAATAATTTATATTTTTACGTGTTAGGAAAAAAGAAGGAAGGAAGGGAGTGAAGGTTTGCTGACAAATAGTAAACATAATATGTGCACATATATATTTCTTACATAAATGAATTATTTGTAAACATACTCACATCAAGCACAAAAAAAAGAAGAAAAAAAGGAGAAAAAAATGGGGAAGTTATCATATTACTAATACAACATAAATGAATAAAAGAAGGGGAGAGTGCATATATATATATATCAAGGAGTAGCATTATTATTATGGTAAGGAATTAGTATGGTAAGGTATTATTATCGAAGGTATTATTATGGTAAGGTATTATTATGGTAAGGTATTATTATGGTAAGGTATTATTATGGTAATGTATTATTATGGTAATGTATTATTATGGTAAGGTATTATTATGGTAAAAGGGTGTGCATATGGTAAAGGGTTCATATGGTACTTTTTTTTTTTTTTTTTTTTTTTTTTTTTAACATATCATTTGCATAATTCCTCTGTGTGTATTATATATCCTCGTTTCATTTGTTTATTTTATGAATGTACAATTTGTAGTAGATATGGGTAAATGTACATATTTAAAAGGGAAGCAAAAATGAATATTCCATACAGGGAATATACGCTGAATTGTATTAGCACTTTTTTATAATCGTCCTTCACATACATAACAATAAAATATAAAATAATTAATATATATATATATTAAAATTTTTACCCAGCACAGGAGAAAATGGTATTCTTGTATATACAATTATGATGGCATGTAAATTGTAATATAATGTTCTATAAGTAATCCCATACAAATGACAATAATAAATTACATAGATAAAAGATGTATTATGAAAGGAATTGGAATTATTGCCCCATCTCTCCATCATTATTTTGCTAGTTTGAACATAATTCGCTTCCATATTTTGTAATCCAATTATATTCATAACAAACAATTATACCATGTACAACATGACATAATTACACCATGTATACATAACATAATTACAATGTACATGGTAATTACTATACATGACATAATTATGATGTGCACGTGCATACATATACATGCATATACATGCATAAGTAGTACGTGCATATACATAAGTAGTATATGCATACATATACATAATGCATGAACGAGTCCTTTGACAAAAATTAAGCAAATATATGTACATTATTAATGGAGCAAAGTAAAATAAAAAGAAAAGAAATAAAAAAGTTTGATAAATTCGATAGAAACTTCCATATTTTTCATAATCATAAAAAATATATATATATATATATATATATATATATGTACAAAATATTCAAAACACATGAACACATTCTGTATAAATAAATGAAGAAGGGAAAGAAGGCAACTTTGTGTAGAAAATTTTTTCAATGTAGAGTGCATGTACAAAAGGAATATACAAAAGGAGCATATGTATACACACGTACATAAACCATGAGTGGAAGTGTAAGGAACACTAAGGATTCGTTCTCGTCCCATCCTTATTCAAGCATGAATTGCTGCACATTATGTATATAATATTTTATGTCCATAATTTAGTAAATTATGGAATAAAAGCACATACGTATAATTTGCCAATTACACTTTTCAGGGTCCAGGTTCAGTTACATTACCCTCAGAAACCATTTACAAAGGTTTCGAGGGAAGGAATTGTTCAGCGCCCTATGGGAGGGAGAAATACTGTACGGGGGCAGTAGTAGATGGCGTAAATACCGCATTAAGGAAGAAAGGAATTACTGATCCGAATTTGGCCGCCAGAATTGTTAGAAACTATTATTATGCATGTACGGAGAACAGGGACGACCCTTCCGACAATACACCATGTTATTTTTTGTACTTCTGGATTTGTACTGAAATAGAAAAGAGAATGCCTTCGGGTCTAGTATTGGGGGATTTCATGAGCCCTATCTACACAGCACTGGGGAAGTACATATTTGAGGGTAAGAGGAAAAGGGTGTGCGAAGAATTATATCCAAAAAGTACTAAGGACTCATTCCCATGGGCTAAAGAATTTTTCGATTATGAATATAACATTGAAGCTTTAAAGAAAAGGCAAGAGTGTAGTAGATATAGGGATAGTCAGGATTACAGCACGCATCGTACAAGTGTTCAAGTAAAATATCAATGGTTATGTTCTTCTGCTTGTAAGGACAGTGAAAATATATATTGTACGGAATTTAGGAGTAAACACTGGAATAATGGTGAGTGTAAATCGTGGGACGAACTAAAATTAACATGTCCCGAAGCAGAGAAAACAATGACCCAGTCTAAGACCACACTAACGGTAATAAAAAAAAAAAAAAAAAAAAACACCCACCCACCACAACAACCACCTACATATATATATGAATACATATATATATACATACATATAAACTATATATATATATATATATAACTCCCCCCCACCCCTCAAACAACACCCAACTTCCACCCTAAACAACACTTGTAGAAAACGCATTTGGAAATGCTAACTTCAAGAGTAAAGTATTATGATAGGTTTAAAAAAGACAGTAAGAATTATTGTGAGTATCCCTGTTTCCCAAGAAAAAAAATAGCGACTGCATTAGAGAAATATTTTAGTGAAGGCAAATATGCCACTGTAATTGCAAATGCTTTATGTTATGTTTCTTCAATGGAGAAGCAAGAAAAGGACTCGGAATTATTGGAAGAATTGGAAGATGAGGGAGATGAAGAAGAAGAGGAGGAGGAAGATGCAAGAAGAATGAAAGGAACGGACGAACCAGATAATGGGAAACGTTGTAAATTTTTCAATTTTTGGTTAGGCTACTTATTACATAAAAAATTGAACGAAACCACTACTTCATTTTCCACTGTAATAGGGGTGATTAACAACCTCCTTGAGAACATTCCTGAGGGGGATAAATGTCCCCTCCCAGACCCTACCCTCACCAAAGACGCCCTCAACCATAGAAGAATAGTCTATGAATATTTCATAGACCATGCTAAAATAACAGAGGATTTGAGTAGGGCAGCTCCCACTCCTGATTCCGTTTCCCCTACTTCTACTAAACCCAATTGCAGTAAAAAATATAACGAGCACCTAACGGCCATTACTAAAGCATGTTCTGCTTTGAAAACATACTGCAGTGGGGATAAAAAAAGTACTGATTCCTATTGTACAGAGTTCGATACGACGTATAGAATTTTCTGTGAAGGGGAAGGAATATCAAAATTGCAATGTACTGAAGTGTCTGCAGAGGAGGAAGGAGGGGAGGAGGACCTCCTCCTCCCTTCCTCTTCCTCCCTCTCTGAGGTTAGTGAGCTGCCTCCTGACGACCCAACTGGTAGTTGCACTGAACAGTTGAGTGGGGGGACAAGCACGACCAACACCACCCCCACTGCTACCGTCGTATCTTCCATCCTAGGAATAGGAGCACTACCAGCGGCTGCCTTTTTTTTATATAAAGTACAACTGCAATTATCACTATATATACTACTATATATACATATATAAACATGTATATGTAGAAAACATATATATATGCTTATGTTATATATATGTAGACATATATACATATATATATTTCAACACATCCCTCCTTGTCGCAGTATAAACTTTTACCCCCCTGGATACATAGTGCATTTGGATTGAACAACAGCAACAGAAGAAATAGAAGGAACAGAAGATCAACCGCCCGACAACAACAATGGGACGACAACACTCTAACAGACGACGACGCCTTAACAACGGAATATTCGTATAATAGTTCCACAGGAACAGATCCCATGACGGAATATTCTATCCCTTATATTAGATAAGTTCCCTTCTTCCCCTCTTCTTCCTTTCCCTTCCTCAGTACCCTTCTTTTTTTTTTTTTTTTTTTTTTTTTATTAATTACTCATTCTCCTTTAAAGAAAAAAATTATCATTCTCCATTCCTTTTCTTTCCTTCCTAACAACGTGCAATGAATACGACTCAGTGCTCTCTCATTTTATTTTTTCCACCCTTTTTATATCTGAACACTTATAAAGAACAACAATACAAGAAAAAAAATACAAAAAAAAAAAAGTTTTCTTGAGCGCATGCACATATACAACTGCATTCATAATTTTTTTAAGTGCTCAAAATATGTGAGCATAATTTGCTCCTCTTGCACTATTAGGAGAGCGACATAATTAGAGAGTGTGGGCCACTTCCCCTGCAAAATACAAACCACTCCCATTACATTTGAACTTAAAAATTTTACAGCAATATAAAATATAATAATGAAATCATTTTTTTTTTTTCTCATTATTTCAAAGTACCACATCCTTTTTCATTAATTTATTATGCATTCCAATTAATTTTTAAATTTTAAGAAAGATAAAAAAAAAGTTTTAAAAGTTAAAAATTTAAATAAAAAAAAGTTTAAAAGTAAAAAGTTTACACCTTCAGCGCACACACACCTACAATGAAACAATAAATTCCGCGCACCGAGCGACCTAACGAACATTCTGTATTTAAAGAAAAAAAAAAAAAAGGAATCAAACAACATGATATCTTTTGGGAGACTTTCAATATTGTTCTTTGTTTTATGCTCGTGGGGGAATCCTAACCATGTATGACAGCAAAGGCTCTATTTCTAAAATTCGCATAATCACTATTATTAAATTTTTTCACTTTTAATAAAAATGAAAAAAAAGAAGGAAAGGAAAAAATATATATTTTTTTTTCAATGTACATCTTTTTCTTTTTTTTCAGGTGAGTGCAAAGGGCATATATGATTCGTCAGATCAAAGAACCGTAGGGTCATTTTCAAGTGGAAATAGTACAAAAACACTACCATAAAAATCGAGTAAATACCCTTTTGGTCGTAGTACAAATTCCTCCAATAAGAACAATACCACCTTTGGAGGAATGTGCAAGAAATTACACTCTAAGGTTAACTCAGGACCGTCACAATGCACGAAAAATAAAACATAGAATAAAAAAGCAGGGAGTCGATGTGCATTTAAAACATCCTTCAGTAAGTTCACATGTTGTAAAAAGATGGCATGTGGTAAAATGAGTACTAAATCCTGGTTAATTCTTATATTGGTTTTTTCAGTTTTTTATCCAATAGTTATGTTTCCCATTTCCGGCGTTATTCTTCTCTTTGGCTCCGATGCAAATTCTATGCCACCTGAAATGATCCATTTAGTTATAGCAGCAGCTCTTTTAATCTTGGGATTAATCTATATGGGTATACTAATCTGGTTCTATCGTTCAAAAACATGGATCCGTTGTATTGAAAAAAACATCAACCTAAAAAACTGCACTAAATAGACAACAACAATACCAAATTGTTTATTATAGGAATAACAAAAAATACAAAATTTGTTCATTAAAGGAATAACACAACAATAGCAAACATTGTTCATTAAAGGAACCACAAACAATAGCAAACATTGTACACTAAATAGACAACAACAATACAAAAATTTGTTCATTAAAGGAATAACAAACAATACAAATACCAACATAGGAAGGTGTGTTAAGGGTGGTAGAGTAAAGGGGAAGTTAGGGGGAGGGGGAAAGTGCATACTTTATTCCATTCCTCCATTTTTAAAGTCTGTGTGTGGGGGTGTAAGGGGGGAACTTTGCAAAGCTCATTACACTTTGCAGATATGCAACATATGCATATATATATATGATATATATATATAAAGGGGGTAAACACCCATATTGATGGAGGAGGAATCTTGTATGGAATGGATATGGATGTCGTAGTAATGTTCCACACAAATCTATACATAAATCTAATTGTGCTCCATTTCCTTTTGTGCTATAACATTTCTGTTGCAATCTGCACACTGGACACACATAAATATATGTAGATAATGTGTGTATGTGTGTGTGTACACGTTCAACAATTATTCATTATATATATGTGTGTGTGTATAACATTCATGTCGTATAGATGCTCCTGGATTTGTGTGTAAGTTCGGTACGGTACATTCGAGATTCAGGAATATTTTGTTCTTATGCATATGTGTTTGATGAGAAAATAAATTATTTTGGATGTTTATAATATTCAATAAGTGGATGCAGGCACATATATAGTGCTGTGAACTATATTCACTCATTTATTCCTTATCACCGTATATGTTACAATATATAACTACACAAATCGTGATTCATTAAATTACGACTCCATGAAGGAAGATAATGATACATATATAATCTTCCATATACATTAAACGCATATCCCCTAAGAGAACACAAGTACACCCTGTGACCTTTAAAACCCTTGAAACCCCCTCGAAAAATGAAGGAAGTGACAGAGGGGGGGTGGGCAAGGAATTGCGTACTTCTATGTACACAGCATTTGAGGGAGGATGGGGGAGAGTTCGAGTAAAGGTAGTAATATAATACTATGAATAAAGAAATACAATGCAATATTAATGAATACGTATATGATAAAGAGAGGGAAGAGAAAAATAAAAAAAATATCTGTTCCATATGAACTGTATACTACACAATATATATGTGATAGCAATTTTTAAATTAACCACTCCTCCCCGTCTCCAAACATATAACAATAAAATTTACACTAACATTGTATGGTGGAATTTTTGTCCAAGAGGAAAATTTTCATTTTTATGTATATAATAATAAATGGTGAATGGTACAAATAATAATAATGCATTGCTTCCAATAATCACTTGCACAGCATACTATACTATAACACCTAGAGGAAAAATAAAGAAAAAATGCACAGGAGAAATTTGAAATTCTTCTTCTTTGTGTTATTTTGTTATATGGGTATGTTTCTGTATAAGGGACTAACTGTTCATACTTCTCTTCCTTAATTATATGCATGTGCA
The DNA here is from genome assembly GCF_001680005.1 of Plasmodium coatneyi. Taxonomy (NCBI): domain Eukaryota; phylum Apicomplexa; class Aconoidasida; order Haemosporida; family Plasmodiidae; genus Plasmodium; species Plasmodium coatneyi. The sequence goes on from NC_033560.1 coordinate 1,510,820, forward strand.
CATATGTAATATTTTTGGATCCACATACATATGTGTGTGTTTTTGAAAAGTGCTATCATTTCTTTAAGAATGAAAGGGTGCATAAGTACTACTATTATATGAAGGAAAGGAAAGAAAGAAAATAAATAAGTAAAACAATTCCATATTCTCATATTCATCCCTCCTTATTCATTTTGGGGAATGGGCACAAAAATTCCTCCACACATGAACACATTCTGTGTACAAATATATAAAGAATATATGTCAAATTAAATTTATTATATATACAACAGAGAAAAGTGTACAAATATAAACAATGACACCTAAGGCAACAGCGATATTAACGGTTCGTTAACACCCCAACTACCCCCCTTCTTTTTTTTTAATTCAAAATGGATATATATACATATTATGCATGTGTAATATTTGATGTGCAAAATAATAAGTTCTTGAATAAAAAAATGCATAAGAATATATGCATATATTCTGTTTTAATTATATGTTTGTAGAAAGCACAGTTAGACGAAGTATTACCCTCAAAAATAGCGTACGATGGTTTTGGCAATGAGTCCTTTGGGGGCTGCGGTATCGGTTTTAAGAGTGTTATAGAGGACGCCCTAGAGAATTTTAGCAATATTAAGGCCAAAGCAGACATTATTAAGGAAGCAGTAGATAAGGTATGCGAAATGATAAGTTCAGGGAAGGGGGAAGATGAGTCCTGTTATTATTTTTATTTCTGGTTAGGGGAGTTAGTCCTTGATGGAGTGGATGATGCTACATTTAAGAGTGCTATGGGGAAGATCTATAGCGCAGTAGATGGGAAGGCGAACAAATTTAAATGTACAAATAAATACCCCACTATTACCATACAAGAAAGAACGGGGGACAACAACAACGGCGGAGGCACTCTTTTCCAACATATGAAAAAGGTACATGACTACTACAGGGATTATGCAATGATAATGCACTACACAACGCAGCACAATAATTCCTGTGATGAAGCAGTTTCTTCCTATTTGGGTGACCTTGATAAATCTTACCAATTTATGGATGCAAAATGTGCCAATGGCAGTGGTGAGGACAATCGTAAACCCTATTGTCAAAACTTCAACACCTGGTTCAGCAGTGACACGAAGTATAAGACACTATTAGAACAGAAATGTACTGTAGTAACTGCACCAGAGCCTCCTGCAGCAGCAGATACAGAAGCTCAAAGATTACCAGAGGCACCATCTCCCTCCACTGCTATTGCAACCATTACCATCCCTTCCACAATAGGCACCACAGTAGTAGGCCTTGCAATGTTTGGTTCTCTCTTATATAAGGTAAAACTGTAATTATAATAGGAAATATAAGTAGTAATACTATTTAATAATATTTATTCCCCATTGAAAGTAAATACAGAATAGATTGTGTACATTGTGCACTATAAATATAAATATATATTATTATAAAATATATACATATGTAGACATATATATATATTTCTGCCCTAACAATCGTCCAACCCCCTTCCCCTTCCCTTTTCACTCCTTCATTCAGTATAATCTGCTGCCTCATTGGATAAATGGCATCTTCCCTAAGGGCAAAAGAAAAAAAAGGAGATCCACCGTGGGACGCAACTTTGACGACAATTTAACAGACGACGACAACTCAACAACATATTCAACAATAGCAGAATCAACATTCGACTCGTCAACAGATGATAATTCTACCATATATAATGGTAGGCCAACACCATCTATCACCAGAAGAAGAAGAGCAGCAAATAATGGTAGAAGAGAAGGAGGAAGAAATGAAAACAGGAAAAACATTAGTTATCAAAGTATGTAATATTTTCCTCCCTCCCCTCCCTCACTAAGTGTGACACAAACACTCCACTAAATAAACTACACTAAGTGTAAACTGCACTAAGTGTGATAACCTCCACTAATTACGTCCATTAGGTGCCCCCCCAATTTTTAACATACTTCTATTTCTATATATATAAAGTTGAAGAAAGAACATTCACAGGGAGAAATTTACCTTTCAAAAGACGTAGAAGGGGGGGGAAGTGAAAAAGAGTACTATTAATATGAAATGAATACATAACAAGCCAAAAGATAAAAAAAAAAAAAAGGAAGGAAGGGTGTTCTAATGTATGAAATATAATAAGTATTCAAAAAGGGAAGGAAAGAGGGGAAGAAGGTGTAGAACCTCGGATGGGAAGCTCAAATGGTGTACATAATGGGAGCATGCACATATTCCACCCATATATATATAAGTCACACAATATGTACATTAAAAAATATTAATAATTTTTATGAATAATAGTAAAACACGTTCCAATAATGCATACAGAAATTTTTGATGAGGCAAAAAAGAAAAAAAAAGAAATTGCACCTCCCTATATAAATGGAATAGCAGGAACGTGATATAAATAATAATAATAATACTGAAGGAGGTACCCCATAATAGAATAAGAATAAGGTAAATAAAAAAAGAATGGAACCAAAAAAAAAAAAAAAGAAAAGAAGAAAAAAAGAGCAGCGACTAATTAACAACAGAATAGGGAGCAGTAGGATTAAAAAAAAAAAGTGCATGTACAGAAATACAAAAAATTTTTCCCTGCTGAAAATTTTTCTGTTCATGAAGGAGGAGGAGGAGGAAAAAGAGTACTGCGATCCCCTTATGTATATAACAAACTGAGGAAGGGAAAAAAGCATAAATAATAGTGTACATTTATGTTAGGTATATAGTTATGCGTGACACCCATTCCGAATAATGTAGTGGATGGGGGGGAGGTGCGAAGAAATATATGAGGGAATTCCTGATTTTTTTTTTTTTTTCTTCTTCTTCTTTTTTTTTTTTTTTTGTACTTTACCATTATGGCACAATCGTTCCTACTTCTTCGTCCTAATTACCTATATATAATGATTTGAAAAAAAAAAATATATGGTGAATTATGTTTGTTTAAGAAGAATTTGTTTAAGAAGGGAAGTAGTGTGTACGATCTAAGGAAGTTTGAATTTAATATGCATAATCATTGGAAAGGGAGGGGAATTGTATATAGATTCGTATGTATATATATATGTATGAATAAATTTCTTAACATAAAATATATATAATAATATAGAAAGGAAGAAGAATAGTACCAATAAACAATCGCAATGACAGGTGTAAGTATGAGGTGTAAGGAAGTTAAGCGATCAACATAAGGAAATGAATTCTCCTTTTACAGTTCATAATTGAATATATATATATATAACACTTTATGCACAGGGTAATAAATTAAAAAGTAAAAAATACATATTCTACTTCCATACATATTTATATTTTTGTAGGGTGGAAGTTCAATTACATTACCCTCACAAGAGGAATATGCTAAATTCAACATAAGAAATGATTGCTCAGGGCGAAATGCTGGGGTACAGTACTGTAACCAGAGTGTAGTGAACGATGTAAAGAGAGCATTAAGTCACGGGGGGATACGTGATGAGGAGTTGGCCAGGAAAATTGTGAAAAATTATTATAACGCATGTAAAATGGACAACAGCGGCACACCCTACTGGAAACCCTGTTACTTTTTGTTCTTCTGGATATGTACTGAAGTAGAGGACAAATTGAAGACAAAAGGAACTTTTCAGAAAGCGATGAAAGACATTTACACAGCACTGAAGAATTTTCCATGGAGGAAGGACGTTAAATTCCAAAGGGAATGTACAAATATATACCCTGAAATTATGAAATCTTTCTTCGAATACCCTAAAGATTTTTTTAATTATGAATATAACATTGAAGCTCTGAATAAGAAAGACAATTGTAGTGTTCTTTCTCGTAGTCCAGAGTTCACCGCACATCGTGCGAATGCGCAGGTTGGATATTCATGGTTATGTACTGCTTGTAAGGATTATACGAATGAATATTGTAATGAATTCAAACACAAATATATGGGGGACGGTATAAACTGCAATAGTGATACCATACCAAAATTAACATGTACTCCAGCACCACTACCAATACCTGAACGAACGGTAAAAAAAAAAAAGGGATGGGGGTAAAGGAATCGCCGTTCCTGTGCGCGCTCTTCCTCCTCCTTCTTCCTCCTATTCTTCTTCCTTTTTCTTCCCTATGAAGAATAGACAGTTATATACATCATGCAGATATAATACTTCATACGTAACATAATGAACAGACAGGAAGTACATATATATATTCTTCGCTATTCTCACATTTATAGGAGAAATGTACGCAAGGACTACCCTCACAGAAGGTATATTGCCAGATCGGCGAAGCGCAGGAGGAGTATAAAGATAGTGAACAGTGCAGAACGGAAGGAATAGGAGGGGAGGTGGATATTGTATTAAAAGGATGTGGGATCCCTGGGGAATATGGGGATCAAATTGTACGTGGCTTTTGTTATGCATCTAAAATGGGGAATCCCCCGAATCCCAGTAATGACTGGTGTTCCTATTTTTATTATTGGCTGTATAATTCGTTACACACAATGAGGGAACCTGATAAAAACTTCGGAACAATAATGAAAGACATATACGACAAATTGGCACAATTGAACGCACCAGGAGTTAGTGACAAATGTAAGGTTATGTACGAAAATTGCAACATTAGCTGGGACATTTTCAAACAAATGAAATTACTATTCGATTATCAAAAGGATAAGGATACTATAATGGCGGAATTAGAGGAATCGGGGGAGGAAGAGAAACCTTGTCCTGATAAACATCAAACATACCTAAAGAACGTAAAGTGCGCCTATGAACTTATACGTGAGAAGTGTAAAGGAGGAAGTAGTGAGAGTGAATGTTGTACTAAATTTGGGCAATGGTTTTCGGATTATCAGAATAAGCATGAATTAGATTTAAAGTGTAAACTGGAAAGTGAAGGAGTATGCACACAGGAAGGAAGTAGTTCAGACTCCCAAGCGAGTCTAGAGGAGTCCAATAGTGCAACCTCCCCTGGAAGTACAGTTGCCGGTTTTTCCTCTGCTGCTGCATTACTAGGACTTCCTGCGGTTTTGTTTTTTTTGTATAAGGTGAGTACAATAGTTATTACTACTATGTACTTGAAATATGTATATATGTACTTATATACATACGCCATATATATATATATAACGTACATATGTATATGTGTAATATATAATACACATTCTCCCATTTCTTTTTCTTGCAGTACAATCTCCTACCTTCTTGGTTTAGTAACACATTTAAAGGAAGAAAAAGAAGATCCACTCAACGCGACTTTGACGACACTCTTGCAGAAGACACCTTAACAACAGATAGTTCAACGGAATACTCCACACTTGGTTCGACGATAGGTGACGATTCGACAGAAGATGGAGCATCTACTATATATAATGGTGAACCATCGGCACGACCATCACGACGACCACCACAGCCACCAGTGCAACAAGGACGTAAAAACATACGTTATCAAGCAATGTAACAGCAACGGATGTAATGCTGTTACATTCCCAGAAGTGCAGAATAATATAGCGTACCTTTACATTAATTATAAATAATGTATGTAATAAGTTCCCCTTCCCTTACCACGAACTACCATGATCTGCAATGTTATAAATACATTACCCCCCCCTTAATAATAAACTTATAGAATATTCGCAAAGGGAAGGGGAAAAAAAAAGAAAAAAATCTCCTACCAATTATGATCCATGATGTTACATCCATAAAATCAACCATGTGATCATGCATGTCGATCATCAACCATGATGTCACATGCATGTGCACGATTATGAATAACATTGCTGTGTGTGGTAAATGTGGAACACACATCATAATTATGTATAAAAATAAGGAAATAAAAAAAAAAAAAAAAGAAAGAGAACTTAACTTCCTTTATATTTTCCCTCACTTTATGTGTACATATATATATGTGTACGTATATATGTATATATCTGTGGAACTTCACCTAAATTTAAATTTCACATAAAAAAATTAATTACATTTTCTTTGTCCAAAAAGGGGAAAAAGAAGAGGGAGGAAAAAATGTTCATGCACCTCCTATGTATTATGCAATAATTATAAGGAAGGTAAAAAAAAATCTAAATATAATACTTTAAACAAACATAATAACAATGACAATAATATAACGCATGGGTGAGGAATGTATAGGAAGAGTGTATATGCAGAATGAAGAAGTATTTTGATTCTTCCTCTTTATTCTATAATTCAAGGACATCTGATCCTACATTTCGGCCTTAAATTATATATACATATGTAATGATGTCGACATACATATATATGTGTACACTTAATGCGCAATCCAACTGCTTAGAAGTTAAGCAGTGTGTATTATTGAAGAAATAGAAGTTTCATACTTATTCTTTCATAATCATTATGAAACAAAGGAAGTGTTCACATATATATTCCACACGAATGAATAAAAATGAGCTCCAGGAGAAGCCTATTATACACATAAACTTACACACATATAACAACAATGGGAAACGATGTAATAAAAATGCATTCCTTCCTTCAAAATATATGAAATACATATATACATGCATATATATATGTACATATATGCCCATATATGGTATATATATGTTATATATAAGTATATATGTACATGCATATATGCATGTACGCATATATTCCCACTTATAGAGCATGTACGTGGATAATCTACCCACAAGAACAGCTTATGAAGCATTCAAACTGGGTTCGGGTGACTGTAGCACTTATACTACTGATGTGGCTGCTACAACGAAACAGTTGAAGGACGCACTAACTGATCACCCTCAAATTCAAAACGAAGTAGAGAAAATCTTAAAAGCATGGTGCTATGCATTTCAGGCGGGGGAGGAAATTCTAATAGTCTACAGTGTACCTTCTTTTATTATTGGTTGGGGGAATTAGTATGGAGTAAGGGGGGGCAAGATGGGCAAAATATAAGCAATTCCACTTCATTTCAAAGCCTTATGAAAAGTATTTATGACATATTAGGTACAATTAACACTTCTGGTGGGGGAAAGGGGTGTGATAATATATACGGCGCCTGTGACATTAGTAAGGAGCTCCTCTTTTCTAATGCAAAAATAGTATCGGACTATTCGCTAGACTACCAACAAATAAACAATAATTTGTCTTCAAATAAGGATAATGATAATACCTACTGTACAGCATATGAAACATACCTAACTGAAGCTGCTGATGTCTATAATAAACTGTGCGTAGAAAATGGTGAAAGGGCGAGTAAAACAAACACTTTGGGAGGTTCAACTTGTTCAATGTACAAATCGAGGGGAAACACCAAACTTAACCCACAACAGTTATTACAACAGTATTGTAAAGCAATACATGAAAAAGAGAAAAAGGTTGTACAGACTGAACTTAGGCACGATAATCAGGAGCAGAGGGAAGCAGCAGACGAGCTTGCACTTGTACCAGAAACAACCTCATCTTCTGGAGCAAACATCACCACTACCACTGTATCTTCTATTCTTGGAGCGACAGGAATGCTGTCAGTGGCTTTCCTTCTCTACAAGGTAAGTACGAGCATCACCACCCCTCCTAAAAAAACACCACCAACACTACACCATAAAACACTAAAACACCACCACAATAACACCTCCTTTTGCTTTTCTTTTCTTTTAGCATAAGCCATTCTTCTTTAAGAGGAATAATCATATTGGGGTAGGAAGAAGGAAGAAACGATCTGCCATTAGGAGTGAATTGAACACCTTAACAGACGATGACGACACATTAACAGAGAACATCACCTTAAAAACAGAATATTCCACGGAAAATTCAACATTCGATGGAACAGTGTATGACACGGAGTCTACAAGAACAGATCGAAGACAACAGCAACGGAGGCAACAGCAACATCAACAAAAACGAAATAATATACATTACCAGCACATGTAGAACACACATCATTCCATGTAGAACATCATACGTAGAGCACTGAACGAATGTGTAATGCTTCCTTCCCTTCCATGCAAAGAGACTATAATAACGTATGCAGTATACTTCCTACATATATATATGTATGTGCTGCTGAAATAATATATGCACGCCAAGGTAAAGGGGGAAACCTATGAACCTTTCCCTTGAGAAAAAATTTCCGCCAATCCTTCTGAAATCTCCGCCCTCTTTTTTCGAACCTTCTTCCAATTTAAACCAAGGATAAAAAAGGAAAACGGGAAAAGGGTACATTAGTGTAAAAAATGTAGTGTAAGTTTAAAAAGGGCGAGGGAGGTGGGAAAGATAAAATGACACAACACACGCATATGCACATATACCATGAATGACTTATTTGTAAACATACTCACATCAAGCACAAAAAAAAAGAAGAAAAAAAGGAGAAAAAAATGGGGAAGTTATCATATTACTAATACAACATAAATGAATAAAAGAAGGGGAGAGGGTATATATATATATCAAGAAGTACCATTATTATTATGGTAAGGTATTATTATGGTAAGGTATTATTATGGTAAGGTATTATTATGGTAAAAGGGTGTGCATAGAAAATTCTTTTTTTTTTTTTTACATACATAGTGCAAATCACTGTATTATATCCCTTCCTTTATGCATTCTATAAGTACATGCTCCACATACAACATATTTATAAGTGTGCGCACAATGTGCAAACATTCGACAGGACGGAGAAGGGAAGGAAGGCAGAAAAAAAGTGCTCTATATGTACCGGGATTGTATGTGTTAATTGTGCGTGTTAATAACTCTTAATAATACTTCCTAATATCAATAAAAAAAACATAATTAATAATAATCTGTGCTGAAATTCTTGTTTCAAAAGGGAAAAAAAATTACGTCCCTCTTACATATATATTATAATTGCATATTATGAATAATAATATAATGTACCGTAAAATTTTTTTTGCGCAGTTCACAAAAAAGTATAATTAAGTGAATAAAGGAATATATATAAGGGGAAGAAAAAAATGTGTATTCTTCTTCCTTCTTCCTCCCCCTTTTGTGCTTCGTATTATGCATTACACGTGGGTGGGTGTTCTTGTGTGTTTTTTTGCTCTAGTTGTGTATGTATGATCCTTTGATATGCGTGTTATATGATACACTTTAAACATTGAAAAATACCCATTATATTAGGAAGAAGTACAAAATCTTTATATACTTTATTCATTAGTTAAAAAAAAAAAATTTCCCTATGGAAAAGCAAGGGAGCTTCAGGGTTCAGGGTTTAGGGTTTAGGGTTCAGGGTTTAGGGTTCAGGGTTTAGGGTTCAGGGTTTAGGGTTTAGGGTTCAGGGTTCAGGGTTCAGGGTTCAGGGTTTAGGGTTTAGGGTTCAGGGTTTAGGGTTCAGGGTTTAGGTTTTAGGGTTCAGGGTTTAGGGTTTAGGGTTAGGGTTTAGGGTTTAGGGTTTAGGGTTTAGGGTTAGGGTTCAGGGTTTAAGGGTTTAGGGTTTAGGGTTTAGGGTTCAGGGTTTAGGGTTCAGGGTTTCAGGGTTTAGGGTTCAGGGTTTAGGGTTCAGGGGTTCAGGGTTTAGGGTTCAGGGTTTAGGGTTCAGGGTTTAGGGTTCAGGGTTTTAGGGTTTAGGGTTTAGGGTTTTAGGGTTCAGGGGTTTAGGGTTTAGGGTTCAGGGTTTTAGGGTTTAGGGTTTTAGGGTTTAGGGTTCAGGGTTTAGGGTTTAGGGTTCAGGGTTTAGGGTTCAGGGTTTAGGGTTCAGGGTTTAGGGTTTAGGGTTTAGGGTTTAGGGGGTTTAGGGTTCAGGGTTTTT